>NC_047086.1:357216826-358487826 GCF_902459505.1 Geotrypetes seraphini | reverse complement strand
TGCCGGAGACACCACGAGGAGAATCTGGTCCACTTCTGATGGTAACATTGGAGAGTGGCCGGTTTCCTGGAGGCGTCCAAAATGAGGCGGACCGGTTGAGATAGATTCTCCGGAGAGGTCAGCCCGAGAGAAACCAAGCTGTCAGGTGGAGCGAAGACAGATTGGGATGCAGTAGAGACTGATGCTGCTGCGTAAGTAGAGTAGGAAACACAGGAAGTAGAATGGGTTCCCTGGAGCTGAGTTGGAGCAGGAGTGAGAACCAGTGTTGGCGAGGCCACCGAGGTGCGATAAGAATCATGGTGGCGTGATCTTTGCGGAGTTTGGACAAGGTCCGCAACATCAGAGGAAGTGGAGGGAAGGCATACAGGAATCGATCCCTCCAATCGAGCAGGAATGCATCCGGAGCCAGACGGTGAGGAGAGAAGAGTCTGGAACAGAATTGGGGCAGCTGATGATTGTGAGGTGCTGCAAAGAGGTCCACCTGCGGAGTGCCCCATCGAGCAAAGATGGATAGCAGAGTCGGAGGGTCCAACGTCCACTCGTGAGGTTGAAGGATGCGGCTGAGATTGTCGGCCAGAGTTCTGTTCGCCCTGGATATAGACCGCCCTGAGAAAGAGATTGCGGTCCGTGGCCCAGGTCCAGATGCGCAGAGCCTCCAAACAAAGGGGGCGAGATCCGGTGCCGCCTTGTTTGTTTATGTAGTACATGGCGACTTGATTGTCTGTGCATAGGAGGAGGACTTGAGGACAGAGAAGATGTTGGAAAGCCTTGAGGGCGTAGAACATGGCTCTGAGTTCCAGGAAATTGATGTGATGACGACGCTCCTGTGGGGTCCAAAGTCCCTGGGTGCGTAGATCTCCCAGGTGAGCTCCCCACGCGTAGGGGGACGCATCTGTGGTGATGATCATAGAGTGGGGGGGCAGATGAAAAAGTAGACCCCTGGAAAGATTTGAGGAGTTCAACCACCATTGGAGAGATTGCTGAAGAGATGATGTCACAGAGATGGGATGAGAAAGAAGATCCGTAGTCTGTGACCATTGGTTGGCGAGAGTCCACTGAGGCGTACGAAGGTGGAGACGTGCCAGAGGAAGGACATGCACCGTCGAGGCCATGTGACCCAGGAGGACCATCATCTGTCGGGCAGGAATGGAGGGATGCATGAGTACCTGACGGCAGAGATGGAGCAGGGTCTGCTTGCGATCGGAGGGGAGAAAGGCCCTCATTAGCGTGGTGTCCAGAACTGCTCCAATGAATTGAAGTCGCTGGGTGGGAAGCAAGTGCGACTTGGGGTAGTTGATCTCGAACCCCAGGAGGTGGAGGAGAGAGATGGTGTGATGAGTGGCTTGTAGCACGAGTTGAGATGAAGGTGCTTTCACCAACCAATCGTCCAAGTAGGGGAACACCTGGAGGTTGTGAGACCTGAGGAAGGCCGCTACCACTATAAGGCACTTGGTGAAGACCCTGGGCGAGGAAGCGAGGCCGAACGGTAGCACTTTGTACTGATAGTGGTGGTGCAGTACCTGGAACCGCAGGTAGCGGCGGGAACTCCGATTGATGGAGATGTGAGTGTAGGCCTCTTTGAGGTCCAGGGAACATAGCCAGTCGTGTTGAGAAAGAAGAGGGTAAAGCGTGGCAAGGGAGAGCATTCTGAACTTCTCCTTGACCAGACACTTGTTGAGGTCCCTGAGATCGAGAATGGGACGGAGGTCTCCCGTCTTTTTGGGAACCAGGAAGTAGCGGGAGTAGAATCCCTGACCCCTTTGATCTGGAGGTACTTCTTCGATGGCATTGAGAAGGAGGAGGGATTGAACCTCCCTCAGGAGGAGGGGGGTTTGAGATGAGTGTGAAGCAGATTCTACGGGAAGGTTGTCTGGTGGAAGAGTCTGGAAGTTGAGAGAGTAGCCGTGGCGGATGATGTTGAGGACCCACTGGTCCGACGTGATGACTTCCCAACGGCTGGAGAAAATGGTGAGACGACCCCCGATAGGCTGTGGAAGAGGCCGTGAGGGAGGATGACTGGCTATGCCCTGGAGAGAAGAGTCAAAAGGGCTGAGACTGTTTAGCAGGCTGAGGCGGCTTAGAGGGTTGAGTGGCCTGAGATCGAGCCTGGGCATGGTGCTGCTGTTGACGAGGTCGCCGAGATTGTTGTGGAGGCGGATTGAGTGGCCTGGCTGAGAACCTCCGCTGGTAAGATGATTGAGGCCGATAGGGTCGAGCAGGCGGAGCCTTCTTTTTTGGCTTGATCAGGATGTCCCACCTGGTCTCATGGGCCGAGAGTTTCTGGGTGGTGGAATCCAGGGACTCTCCAAAGAGTTCATCCCCGAGACAGGGGGCGTTGGCCAAACGATCCTGGTGGTTGATGTCCAGGTCGGAGACTCTGAGCCAGGCTAGTCGACGCATGGCTACGGCCATGGCAGAGGCCCGAGAGGTGAGCTCGAAGGAGTCGTATATTGAGCGGACCATGTATTTTCGCATCTGGAGAAGACCAGAGATGTGTTGCTGGAATAGCGGGACCTTGCGCTCAGGAAGGTACTTCTGAAGGGCAGACAGTTGTTGGACCAAGTGTTTTAGGTAGAAAGAAAAATGGAAGGAATAGTTGTTTGCCCTGTTGGCCAGCATGGCATTTTGGTAAAGCCTCTTGCCAAATTTGTCCATGGTCTTACCTTCTCTGCCAGGAGGGGTAGAGGCATAGACACTGGAGCCCTGAGTCTTTTTCAAAGTGGATTCCACTAAAAGGGACTCATGGGGCAATTGAGATTTGTCAAATCCAGGTATAGGGATGACTCGGTAAAGGTTGTCCAGCTTACGGGGGGCTCCCGGTACCGTGAGGGGAGTTTCCAAGTTCTTGTAGAACGTTTCCCGTAGGATGTCATGTACGGGAAGCTTGAGGAACTCCTTAGGAGGTTGCTCAAAGTCTAAAGCCTCTAGAAAGGCTTGAGACTTTTTCGAGTCAGATTCTAGTGGAAGGGACAGGGCAGCAGACATTTCTCTCAGAAATTTAGTGAATGAGGACTGCTCTGGTTTAGAGGTGGCATCGGGTGCCGATGGTTCCTCATCAGATGAGGAGGGATCCTCCTCGGTACCGAGGGGAGTCTCCTCCCACAAATCAGGGTCTCTGACCTCTGGTGCATGTCGAGACACCGGGGTGGAGGGCGCGGTGTGGCGAGTCTTGGACAAAGACTTACCAGAGCGCACTGAAACGGTACCAGGGGAGGACGATCGGCGTCGTTCTCAGTCCCGAGAAGAATGCCGTACCGCCTGGTGCCGAGGAGGATCCACTGTGGTCTGAGAATGAACCACCGGGTCGGCGTGAAGTTGTTGAGCCGAAAGGATCGGCATAGAGGTGTTTACCGGTACCGAAGGAGTGGACACCGGAGGCTCGGTGCGGGGCTCGGGCCGGTCTGGTACCGGAAGGAGCGGTGCCAGGATAGAGGGTAACAGTTGTTCAAGTTGTTTCTTCAACTGCTCCTGAAGCTGAGCCTGAAGAATGACCGAGATACGGTCATCTAGGGGTGGCATCGGAACCGCTTTCTTTTTCTTCGGTTCCTTGGATGCCGCTCCACGCCCCGGCGATGAGGAGGCCGATGACGAGGCACTCACCGATATCGGGGCAGAGCGCTTGCGGGACCGGTGCGATGCCGGTAGGGACGGTGTCGCCACCGTAGCTGGAGGGCGCTCGAGGGAAGAGGAAGGCTTCTTAGCCGGCTTACCTGGCGCCAGCGGCGCCGATGCGGGGTCGGTCGGTGTCGAGGTCGACGGTGCCGATTTTTGAGGTACCGCCGTGGAAGGTGAGGAGTCCATCGCCGACTCGGTGCCGAAGAGAAGAGTTTGTTGGATTCTTCGGTTTTTAAGTGTTCGTTTTTGCAGGGTGGCACAGCGGGTGCAGGAGTCCGCCCGATGCTCCGGACCCAGACACTGCAAACACCAATTGTGTGGGTCAGAAACGGAGATCGGGCGTGCACACCGCTGGCACTTCTTAAAACCGACCTGCGGGGGCATGAAGGGGAAGATGGCCTCCGCAAAATCGAAGTCCGAGGCCTGTATAATGGCAACAGGCCCCGCCGGGGCAAAAACGAAAGAAAAAGGAAAAAAATGAAAGTTTTTTTTTTTTTTTTTTGCAAATCAAAGAAAAATAAACCCGAAGGTAAAGAGAGAAAAAATTAGGAAAAAAACGCGAGCGGGAAGGCGAAAAAGTGATTTCAACGGCCGTTGAAAAAATACACGCGTCTTCTTCGCTCCGCGGAAACGAAGAAACTGGGGACCACGCACTCCTCCGTCGGGCGGGAAGGCACTCGCGCACGCGCGGTGCGGCCAACTAGAAACTTCTAGTTAAAAAGGTCCGTACCGAGGGCTCCGTCGGTGACGTCACCCATGTGTTAAGAATATGCTGCCTGCTTGTCCTGGGATAACTGTTTTTTTATAAAAATGTGCTTTAGTTCATTTGGTTTATTTATTTATATCCTGCTCTTATCCAGGGCGGGTTACAAACTACATCAAAAAATACAAAGTTACATCTAAAATACAACTGAAAAGGTAGAATATAAATTCTGAAATTAAATTAAATCTTGTTTTCCCCATCCAGTGGGGAGGAGAAATTGAAGTTTTTGGAGAAACGTGCATACTGAGGGGTTTTGGAGAGTCAGGGAGCCCAGGACAAAACTAAATGGAATCCAAAGTCTGACAGTGTCCAAAGAGAGAGCACAGAAATAAAGGGGGAGCACATGGCACAGTGGTTAAAGCCACAGCCTGAGCACCCTGAGGTTGTGGTTCAAATCCACACTGGTCCCTGCAATCCTGGGCAAGCCACTCAATCCCCCCATTGCCCCAGGAACATTAGACAGATTGTGAGTTCACCACGATAGGCAGGGGAAAATGCTTGAGTACCTGAATAAATTCATGTAAACATTCTGAGCTCCCTGGGGAGAACAGTACAGAAAAATTGAATAAATAGATAAATAAACCTATTCTACATTCTCTGAAAGTGTAGCAGTTACCATTTACACCATTTTCCTAGACGCCAAGCCACCCAAAGGAATAGAATGAGTGGCTTGGCATTTAGCATGCGCTGCTCAATATTGCACATTTGTAAAGGGATTTGTTAATTGGGAATAAGTAATTGGTCTTAATAAGCATTAAAGGCCAGATTCTAATAACGCAGGTAAAATCCAATGGGTCGCTGTAGCAGCCTTAAATTTAATGATTCAAAAAAAAAAAAAGACAAGCCATTCTCAAAGAACCACATATGCAAATGAGGTTCATGGAGGTTTACAGTAGAGAATGACACAGGGACCATGTACCGCGGTAAACCATGGGTCACCGCAGTAAATCCGTAGGAATGAAGACATTTGCAACTGGTTTACTGCAGGAATGGGGACAAAACCTTTCACCGCCCCGCAGGAATGGGGACAAAACCTTTTACCACCCCATGGGAGCGGTGAAAAGTCTTACTCCTGTGATAAAACAAATTGCACCCGTGTCAGACTCGGCATCTTCTCCCCAGCTCCTCTTGTGTCTATTTTACCTTCAGGAGCCAGCCATGCCACAATGAAGACAGAAGGAACCTAAAATCAAAGCCTGAGACCAATGTGATTTGAAGAATAAAATTACCAGACAACAAAAAGAAAAACAAATTATTTTATATTTTGTGATTAGAATATTTCACATTTGAAATATGTATCCTGATAGAGATGGTATTAGGCATAACTGGGAACCACAAAACCCAGGCAATGCTTCTTTAGCTTCCAGCTGGCTTAGGACTCTCTCTCTGACCAGGGGGTAGTTGCCCTAGTTGCATTCCCCTAACATTATTCTTGCCATGTGTGACTAAAGTATTCTGTTAGCTTGATTTTTCTATGTAGCATTCTGTAGTAATTTGGTTTGTTCAGTTTTCACAATAGTGAAGGGGATATTTGTGAAAGGCAGGGGAGATGGATTTTGTTGAACCTTGCTCTGTTTTATTTGTGTTTATAAAATGACAATTGTCAGATGAGAAGCTTCCGCCCACACACACGCGACTGCAGGGCAGCACAGGCAGGCTTTGCCAGCATCAGTTTCTCTTCTAAAGTGCCACGAAGGTAAGGGGGAGGGAGGGAGATAGATTTGGCCGGAGGGAGGGAAGGAACCGTGCGCCTTCCCTCCCTTAAGTTTCTTTATGTCGCGAAGGTAAGGGGGAGAGAGTGAGATTCTTGGGCTGCTGAAGGGTGGTGAGGTGGCAAGAGGGAAGGTGGATACTGCGGGGACAGGGCATTGATGGGGACAGGGCGGTGAACGGGACGGCGGGTTCAGGGATGGGGCGGTGAAGGGGACGGTAGCCCCGGGGCAATGACGGGGACAGATTTTTTTCCCCATGTCATTCTCTAGTTTACAGAGGGTCGACAAATGTACATGAGATCACTCACTAGTGATAGCGATCAGCACATGCACAAAATAATCCATGGAAAGAGGCATGGGTAGATAGGAGAGGTGGAGAACTTCCAGGAAACGCATAGGAAACGGAGCATAGGAGACAGAGAGTGGGGGTAAATGGACAATAATCAGACTGGAAAAGCATCACCAGTGGGTTGCCGCAGGGCTCGGTGCTTGGAATCGTGCTCTTCAACATCTTTATAAACGATCTGGACATTAGTACGATCAGTGAGGTGATTAAATTTGTGGACCATACGAAGTTATTTAGAGTAGTGAAGACACAGGGGGATTGCGAAGATCTGCAGCATGACATAAACAGGCTCGAGAAATGAGCACCGACATAGCAGATGAGGTTCAACATGGATAAGTGTAAAGCGATGCATGTCGGTAACAAAAATCTCATGCACGAATACAGGATGTCCAGGGCGGTACTTGGAGAGACCTCCCAGGGAAGAGATTTGGGAGTTCTGATCAACAAGTCAATGAAGCTGTCTGCGCAATGTGCGGCAGCGGCGAAAAGGACAAACAGAATGCTAGGAATGATAAAGATGGGGATCACGAACAGATCGGAGAAGGTTATCATGCCGCTGTACCGGGCCATGGTGCGTCCTCACCTGGAGTACTGGTCGCCGTACATGAAAAAGGACACGGTACAACTCGAAAGAGTCCAGAGAAGAGCGACTAAAATGGTTAAGGGGCTGGAGAGATTAGAGAAACTGGGCCTCTTCTCCCTTGAAAAATGGAGATTGAGAGGGGACACGATCGAAACATGCAAGATACCGAAGGGGATAGACTTAGTAGATAAAGACAGATTGTTCACCCTTCTCCAAGATAGGGAGAACAAGAGGGCACTCTCTGAAGTTGAAAGGGTATAGATTCCGTACAAACATAAGGAAGTTCTTCTTCACCCAAAGAGTGGTAGAAAACTGAAACGCCCTCCAGGGATTCAAGGCAAAGTTAGACAAGTTCCTGCTCAACTGGAAAGTACGCAGGTGAGGCTGGGCTTATCTAGAACACTGGTCTTTGAACTAGGGGCCGCCACGTGAGCGGACTGCTGGGCACAATGGACCACTGGTCTGACCCAGCAGTGGCAATTCTTATGTTCTTATGTGTCAATCATAGGCGAGCAAACACTATTGGATAGAGGGGAAGGAAGGGGAGGTGCAATCGTCGGCTTTCAACAAGCATGCGTAAGACACATCTTTAATATACATGCTTGAGAAGCATGCTGTTGAGATTTTTTCCCATCACTATATTACTATAATTTATGTAAATAGTGTGGGTTTTTAAAACATTTTCATCTTAAGCCACAGTTAGAAACATGCTTTTCACAGTACCAGCAACCCTGGACAAGCCGGTAATGTTTGGTCATTAAAAGCCGGCACTACACTTGGAGAATCACCCGGTGATGATGGAGAATTGCCCGGAGTGCTCGTTTAAATTTTAATGAGCCTATTTTACTAACATTTTAACAGTAATGACCTCATTGTACTACATTTGCATGGCAGAGTCAGAGGCTGCTAGGAAGCTCGGAAAAGACCACGGTGAGCTATTCTGATAATTTGATGGTAAAATACTGGCACGCTATAGTGGCTGGAGCTGGTTTAGTGACCATCATTAAAGGCACAGTAAGCTTGGAGAATCCGGCCCTAATTGGCACTAATTAGCAGTTGTGTGCATAGCTGACTTATGCCCCTATTCTGTACACTGAGGTAGAGAACGACAAAGAGACCAATTTTTCCCTGTCCCCACAGGAACTCATTTTCCCGTCTCGGCAAGTTCTTTTCCTGGTCCTGCCCCATTCCTGCAAGCTCTGTCCTCATCTGCACTTTAAAATCATAAGTAGCAACATTCTACAGCTCAGATTGTGATGTCATAATGCCTCATTCCACCAATGCCTAAGCTTCGTCCTCATCTGCACAAGCCTCAAACACTTTAAAATGATACGTGTTTGAGGCTTTTGTGGTTAAGGCAGAGCTTACAGGAATGGGGCAGTGACAGGGACAGCGACAAAACTCACGGGGACGGGGAAATTGAGTTCCTGCGGGGATGGGGACAGATTTGTCCTCCTGTCATTCCCTACACTGAGAGCCCGATTCTCTATAGCATGCGCTAAAGTTAGGCAGCGGTAAGTGCGCTACCACCACCTAGCTAACCAATGGCAGAGCACATAAAAAAAAAAAAAAAAAGTTAGGCACGCTGTACTAGCACCCTACCTCATGCCTATCTCAGATGTACGAAGGTGAATAGCAACACACAAGCACACAATGCAGGTGGAGCCATGGTTTGTGCCGGAAGTTGCCTTATGCCTGCTTATACATTACTATGCACCTCTGGATGCGCGTGGTAGGCGTGAAATGCTGGCCTACATTTCACACACCTATACAAAACTGTAGGCGTGATTCTACAATGCACGCCTAGCGGTTGATTGGCAACTGCACGCCTACATGTCTACAATGTAGGCGTGCTATGGCGCGCTATAGAGAATCAGTCCGTGAGCACCTAAGTTCTATAGTGTGAACTGGAAAGGGGGGGGGGGGAGGCATGGTCATAGAATTTAGGTCTGATGTTACAGAATGGGGTCATTTACACACCCAACTGCCATCAGTCGAGTGCCAAAAACAAAAAAATTGACACTAGGAGATCCACAGAGAAGAAAAACCAGAAGAAACAAAAAAACACTGTGGAGTGACGATGTTCCTGACATGGACTTTATTGAAAATGTCAAAGTTCCAAAAGTATAATTGAGCAATCCACATAAGAAATAAAATAATCCACATAAAAACCTGAAGGACCTAGTCCGCTGAAAGCGTGGGACCCAACACAGTCCGTGTTTCGACCAGATAGTCTTCTTCAGGGGTCCTATAAGTAATAGGGTTACATTGGAGTGATATCGAAACAAGTAAGGTAATCTCTGTATTAGTGAATATATGGACGCAAGTGGTATCATGCAAAAGAGTGATTATGGTGCAAGAATAAAAAGAAAAAATATTGATAATAAAATAAAAATGAGACTGATGAAGTGTTAAGAATAAAAATAAAAATCACCTTCACCACATTTGTCACATTCCTTCACTAGTTCTTTTTATTTTTATTCTTAATACTTCAATCTCATTTTTATTTTCATTATTTTTCTGTACACGATCAGTTTGCTTTGTGAATCTAGCCCTTAATAGGGAAAAATACATTGAATCCTACTTAGACATGTACTGCTTTGCCTTTGGTGAACAAGCATAATGCCTTCTAACATTAAATATACACAACTGAGGTTCACAGAAGACTTCATAATGCCCTATGCTGGAAAACTTTGCCATTTCAACTGTTTATAATATCTGATTTAATGTTATACAGTTACTTGCAGTCATAAACCAGAACAAAAACTTCAAGATATATCGCAGTCCACCTATCCACTGCTTATGTAATCACAGTTAATAATATCACAGTTAAATGATGCAGAAATAAATGTATCTAATTGCTCTGGATGTGTGCAGATGGAAGAGCTTTATGCCACAGGGATGGGAAAACTGGAGACCTGAATGTATCGGTAGAAGTGCTAAATGAATTAAAAATGGGGTGCCAATTGAATGATAGGAGGACATCTGTGAAACGCCGGCCGCATTGGCTATGATTTTAGCGGCACGGAAATCCGGTTCTGACTGAAACGGCGCATCAAGCTGAGTCAGAAGAACGACGTAGCTTTTTGGATACAAAGTTGCAAGATAAATCAAGCTTGTTATATTGTTACTTTAAATGTAATGTAATGTAATGTAATTTATTTCTTATATACCGCTACATCCGTTAGGTTCTAAGCGGTTTACAGAAAATATACATTAAGATTAGAAATAGGAAAGGTACTTGAAAAATTCCCTTACTGTCCCGAAGGCTCACAATCTAACTAAAGTACCTGGAGGGTAATAGAGAAGTGAAAAGTAGAGTTAGAGGAAAAATAAAAATAAAATAAACATTTTAACAAGACAGCATTGATCTAAATACTTTGGAAGGTAGAAGAGAGGAGAGAAAGGAATAGAAGCAGAAGGGGGAGCCGTTGAACAGTAGAATTCTGGAGAAATTTAAATGATAGAAATAATTAAAGTGATTAATTGTGTAACGATATAAACTGCTGATAATAACAAGCTGTATTGGCCCCTTATGGCTATGAGAAAAAATGAAAAAGTCCTGATCTGACCTAACTGACAGTAAAAGCTTTAGAGGAAATTCTGAACAGCTATTTTAGTAGAATATTGAAGACAATTAAGTAAATAATGAATAATAAATAATTTTTTTAAAAAAGAATAACAAATATATATAAATTTGGGGCGGGGGGTTGCCAATGACTGCAAAAAGGACCAAATTAAGCAAATTGTGCTGAATATCCTGACTATGCAGAGGGTTCCAGAATCTGAGGCTTTTTCCTCCCTAATCACAGACAGATCAGTTCAAAAAGATTTATTAGCCTAGGGACCTTACAACTTAAGATTGGGTATTGTATCTAGAGATATTGTTAAATTGACCACTTGGTCAGACATATTCTATTTCAAACTAGAGATCATTCAGCCCATCAGAGAACTTCAGATATGGGATGAGATTTTTAATGTACAAGACCGCAGTGTTACTAGCTCTGCGGGTGCAAGTATTCAATAATTGCTTTAACAAAATGCTGTCCTGAAGAAGCTCTTAATACTTTGATAAGAACGAAACGGAGATCTGGGGAGGAAAGCCGGGCATTATACTAGGCCCGAGCTAAATACCATACAACATAAGTTAATTATTATACAATATCACAATTTCAAGTTTCAAGTTTATTAGGATTTTATATACCGCCTATCAAGGTTATCTAAGCGGTTTTTACAATCAGGTACTCAAGCATTTTCCCTATCTGTCCCGGTGGGCTCACAATCTATCTAGCGTACCTGGGGCTATGGAGGATTAAGTGACTTGCCCAGGGTCACAAGGAGCAGCACGGGGTTTGAACCCACAACCCCAGGGTGCTGAGGCTGTAGATCCAACCACTGCGCCACACACTCCTCATATATTATTCATAGAGAAAATAAGACGTTTATCAATGATAGCCTTGTTATAAGCCTAGTAACTATGATCTGCTCTGGTTACTGGTTTTGGGCACTTGAGATATAGAGTCTTCGTCTCTACTTATGAGCTTGTTGGGATCTTTTTGATCATTTGTTGGCCTTTATTTAAGGGTTCCGATGAGATTTTTGGACCCATGTTGCTCCCTAACTGTGGAGCATAACTTCTTCCCTTTCTTCCGGCTAAATAATGATACTACGGAATAGACATGCCAGGCCCTCTCCTTCTCGCAATAAGCACTTTTCCACTGGAAATAAATTTGGGTCTCAGAACATTTTTATAAAGGGAATTGTATGTTTATTGGATGTGACCTTTATATGCAACATTTTTTTCACATTACATAAACATTAAAGTGCTCATGAAATATCACAGATTGAACCCGTATAGTAACTAATACATTTCTCCCTCATTATTCGCGGAGGATAGGGGCAGAGCCGGACCGCGAATAGAGAAATTCCGTGAATATCTTCTGGTCCGGCTCTGACCCACCCCCGCCTCCCTCCCCCCGGCATCCCAGCCTTACATGGTGGTCTAGCGGGCTTTCGGGGCAGGAGTGATCTTCCTACGCTCCTGCCCTGTGCAGATCGCCAATAGGAAATGGCTGCCGTGAGTTCCCGTAGTCTCTCGAGACTACGGCGGGAGCTCACAGCAGCCATTTCCTATGGGCGATCTACACGGGGCAGCAGCGTAGGAAGATGGCTCCTGCCCCAAAAGCTCGCTAGACCACCAGGTAAGGCCGGGATGCTGGGGGGAAGGCAAAATTATGGTTTGGTTTTTTTCCCCCCTCCCCCCCCAAAAAAAATCACGATTATGTGAAATCATGAGTGCCAAAACTGAGAATGGGGAGGGGGAAGTGTATTTTGTTTCCCTGTGTTTTTCAGAAGGAGCAGAGGCCACTCAACCCATCAGAGAACTTCAGATATAGGACTACAAGGAACTCCAGTCCTACCTTAGCCTAGAATGCGATTGTTCGAACTCTGTTTCGATTAAGAAAGAGTGATCATGTGACAGAATGCTATATATCTTTGTATTGGTTAAAATTAGAACATTGAATCCTTTATAAATTACTGGTTATGGAGCATCTTTGTATACACAATAAGGCACCAAAACATTTGATGGATAGCATTCTGCCATACGAACCACAGCGCAAGTTGCGCTCGGTGACTCACGATGACCTACATATTCCGACAGTGAAACAGCTGCGGCTAGCTGTGTCTAGAGCTAGCATATTTTTGTGTGTGGGTCCTCGGGAGTGGAATAAGCTTCCGGGATATTTACGACAGCAAACATGTTTGAGTAGTTTTATGAAAATGTTGAAGAAACACCTCTTCTGTAAGATGAAATATGGGACTTGATTTATAGTTTTTTGATGTGAGGCGCTGGTAGCCCCTTTGTAATTTTAGAGGGCTTTACATTATCACTCTTATGTTTTATTCATGTTCGATTTGTTGTACTGTATGTGGTTTTGTTTGTGTATGTATTTTATTTATACCACACCTTGGGAAAGGCGGGGTATAAATAACTAAATACATATACCTGCTCCTACTTTCCATCCAGTGCATAAGAAGCTGAAAATTTTATTTTATCTTCTCTATAAATAAAAATGTTAACTTATTTAAACATTTGGTACAGTTTCCTGAATGATCTGCTTGTTTTTGCCTATGTTGGATATTCGTAATTTGTGTAAGTGAAGACCTGTAATTATAGGTAATGTGACAAAGGGCCCCTGGAACCACTTGCTCCTCTCGATTTTGCTCTCAGAAATGCTGGAATCAAGTCCGAGTTTTGTTTCTTCTGAACCAGTATGGTCTTTTAAGAGTCTTTAAATTCTTGAGCAGGCTACCGATTAATAAAAGTTTAATTTCATTTGACTACCTATTTTCTGTTTAACAAACAATAGTTTAAGGTGGATTACGAAAATCACACAAAACCAATCAAAGCTATCTAATTAAAATAACAACTACATATGAGATTGTTAAACCCAACATTTAAAAATAAACGGCCTATACAGTATAATGCATATCCTTAGTCACAGTACATGGTCTTGTCATGCTACTGGGGCTTTCGTGCATCTGAGAAGCTGAAACTAGGCCGTCAGTCGTTTCACTACCAGCGGGGCCTTCCAAGGCAGATAGGTTTCAGAGGAGACGTCAGACTAACGATGTACCACCCATCTAGGCAGCAGCAGCAGATGGGCAGTGTTGGAGGCGGAGGATCGCGGTTGATGCCGGGCAATCAGATCGCAGGAGGATAGCAAGGAAGTCCAGAGCAACTTGTATCAGTTAGAGAAATGGGCAGATGAAGTTCAACGTGGAGAAATGCAAAGTAATGCATTTAGGTAATAAGAATAAGGAACACGAGTATAGAATGTCAGGCGCAACTCTGGGTAAGAGCAAACAAGAAAAGGACCTGGGTGTACTGATAAATAGGACCCTGAAGCCATCGGCACAATGCGCGGCAGCGGCAAAGAAAGCAAACAGAATGTTAGGCATGATAAAGAAAGGAATCACGAGTAGATCGAAGAAAGTCATAATGCCGCTTTATAGAGCAATGGTCAGACCACACTTGGAATACTGTGTCCAACATTGGTCTCCCAACCTAAAGAAGGATATAAAACTGCTGGAGAGGGTGCAGAGATGAGCAACGAAGCTAATAAGAGGTATGGAGAACTTGGAATATGAGGAACGACTCAAGAAACTGGGACTGTTCTCCCTTGAGAAGAGGAGGCTGTGAGGGGACATGATTGAGACGTTCAAAATACTGAAAGGCATCGATAATATAGAGCAGGAAAATAAATTATTTACATTGTCCAACGTGACACGGACAAGAGAACATGGTTTGAAGCTAAGGGGGGACAAGTCCAGGACAAATGTCAGGAAGTTCTGCTTCATGCAGCGAGTGGTAGACGCCTGGAATGCTCTCCCAAAGGAGGTTATTAAGGAATCCACTGTGCTAGGATTCAAAGGCAAATTAGATGCACATCTCCTTACGAGAGGCATAGAGGGTTATGGGTGACTAAAACTACATCAGGTGTATACCTGACAGGGCCTCCGCGTGTGCGGATCGCCGGACTCGATGGACCATGGGTCTGATCTGGAGATGGCAGTTCTTATGTTCTTATGCGACAATTGCGTCAATGTCAAATTTATTCTGTGCAGAAGAAACACCCAGTAATCTACTTCTGTATTCTGCCACAAAAACTTCCAACGATGTTCAAGTTGTTAGGACTCGAGCATGAGTCGATGGCACCTAACGTAATACATATAAAAATTTAATCCAATACACCTCCAAGCCAAAATAATCCACGATAGAGTCTAATGCTATGGTTTTTTCTGTTGCATAGAGCATTTTGGACCCCAGTTAGATTACAAAAGTTGAATAGTTCAAAGTCTAATAGATGCTGGCATTGTAATCTTGAAATAGGGACATTGGATCATCTTTTGTTTTATTGTCCCTATATTTTAGCCTTTTGGAATTCCATCTGGGATCAAGTAAATTGTCTACTGGAAAATCATGTAGCATTATCTTATGATACAGTATTATTTGGAACAGCTATGAGAAAAAAAGAGTCAGATATCATCATTTAACAATAAATTTTTATTAATCGTGACTGGAGTCGCTATTCAACATATCACCAGCAATTGGAAGGATTGTAGTAGACTTAGTTTCAACTTTTGGTGGAATTCATTATGTCACGTTTAAAATGGAAAGATCATTTAGCTGTACATAATGGAAATTATAGGACCTTTACTAAAATATGGGGGCCATTGACATCTTTCTGTGATGATTAAACACCAATTATTCTAATGAAATATACACCATCAATAATAGAGAGGGGGAAGGGTTCTTATTATATTGTGTATGTTAATAATAATAATGGGGAGGGGGGGTGGGTTAAGGGTTTATATATATATACACAATTGTTTTTTCTTGATAGATTTCCAAGTGATGTTTTCAGGACTATGTATGGTTTTAATTTGTACACTTGTTGAAAGATTAAAAATGAATAAAGATATTTAAAAAAAAAAAAAAGAAATGTATTCTATCTTCTGGTATATACTGTATGATGATGCCACATGTTTTTGGACTATAGTACCATAGTATTTTAGGGCCTGTTCACATTAGTCATTGAATAAACTTCTTGTCATCCAGAAAAAAAAAAAAAAAAAATACATAGCATGTTTGAAAAAGCCATGTTTTCAAACATTTTCTGGTATATGTGTTCCTATTATCATCTGGCAATTTTTTCAAATGCTCTGGACTTTATTAATAACTGTCTCATAAGTACTATATTTTCATATGTGGGATGATAGTGCATCTTAAACCCTCGTTAGATAGATATAAATGTCAGCTTGTCCTTATTATGACTGGGATAGCCATGCAAATGGTTACTCGGAATTGGAAAAATTGGGATCGTCTTAGTTTCTTTTTGGTGGGCAAATTTATGCTTAAGTTATAAGTATGAGAAGATGAATGCGGATATGCTGGGGCATACTAAGATATTCAAGTTAGTTTGGGGCCCATTGACATCTTTTGTGGATTCGTTATAGTTGTCTTATCTTTATTTCTGTTATAATACACACACATCCATGGGAGAGAGGGGTATATCTTTTGTGTGATTTTATTCCCTGATGAAAATAGGGGTTGGGAGAGGGGTTTTTATTTTTGTATTGATACTGATGGATTATAAGTGCATATATGTTTAGTATTACTTGTATGTATATTGTATTGCATTTTTTTGGCAGCTTTAAAAACTCAATAAAGTTTTAAAAAATAAAATATTTGTTTAAATATGAAATTAAATAATTTTTTTTAATTTAAAAAAAAAGTACTATATTTTTACAGGTAAAGTTTTTTGAAGATGGAAAGTGAAGTTATTTTGTCAATGCAGATCTAGCAGACCATGAAGTTGAATCCAATGGCATCAAGCCTAGCATATAAATAAAGCTAGACAACATTTTAAAATCAACACATGACTTAAAATATGAAAAAATGATGAAAAGGAAGCCAATGTAAGGGCATGAAAAAAGGTGTTACATGTTCCCAATGATTACCATCAGAAATCATTTTACAAGCCATGGTCAGTACAGATCTGTAAATGAACATATGCATGAGATAAGTTATAGAAAAACATGCGCAGCAGCAATTTCAGTGGCTGGTCCACAGCTATGGAATGTCCTAACAAGTTCATTAAGTTTATGCCAACATTTGAAATCTTTCAAAGCATTATTAAAAGTTTACTTATTTGTTAGGGCTTTCCATTAGACTGGTAGATTTTGGTTTTAATAGATTTGTTTGACTGAAAATTTGAAAATGTAATTTTATGATGTGTTGATGTCTTGTACATTATATTTATGGATGTGAATATTGTAATCTGCTTAAGTTTTATGCGGAATAGAAATTTTTTAAATAAATAATAAACTATGTGGCCCTTTAAATCAGTGGTAAAAAGTGGCATTAAAATTTTGTTTACATTTTCACAAAGTCCAGGGAATCTATATACCAGAAGGAACCCTACATTAGACGTGCGATCCCCTAAAAGATAATCATTCGAGGCCTGATATTTCCATAGCACTAATTTTAGTGACCTCCAGTACACCATTTGGTATATTATATACAAGATGGCACAAAGCTTCAAGGAGAATCCCTTCCCAGGATGTCACCAGATTTCAGGTTTACAGGCAAGGCCAATTTCACTTTCTCCTACCATAATTGCATATTACCGTATTTTTTGGACCATAAGATGCACCGGACCATAAGATGCACCCACCTGTAGAGGAGGAAAAACCAAGAAAAAATATTTGGTTGAGAATTTTTTTCTTCTTGGTTTTCCCTCCTCTATATGTAGGTGCGTTTGGTGGTCTGGTGCTGGGAAGCCAAAAGCCAAGTACAGCCGTCCAAAGCTGACTGCAGCTGCCCTTAGCCACCCAAAGCCTCCAGAAGCTGCCCGCAGTCGCCCAAAGCCGCCTGCAGCCCCCCAGTACCTTTTTTAGTGGTGGTGCTCCAGCACGGTCTGCTGGAAGACTGCCTTGGTCTTACAAGAGCGATGCACAACACAGGCATGCGACCTTTGCGCTTCCTGCCTGGTCCTGCGTCGCTCTGTGATTGACTGCAGTCAGTAACTGACTGATAGATCAGATAGATCAGATCTAATTAACAATTAGTCTAACAGCCACTCCAACTAGAAAAAGGAGCATTGTAGATTGATATAAGCTAAGTACTCTTAATTTTTACATAAAAGAAAGTTCAATAAGAGTTCTAGTAGCCCATAGGGAGATTGTTGAAACCAGTGATAGCTCGCTGTTGGGCAGTTTTGACTAAGACTAGCTCTAAATGACAAACTGCTGCGAGCACTTGAGGTTACTTTATCCCTGGGCAAAGCTCACTATCATGTTCCACTACTTTGTGAGTTTCTGGATGTTGATATGAGTGGTCTCTAGAAATTCATGGAAATATTCATTTGAATAAATGTATTCACATAACTACAGGAAGAGTGAAGAAAATACTTAACAGCTCATTGATTATTTGCTATGAAACAAGAGAAATAATAGAGTAAAGCAAGTAACAAAGAAAAAAAGGCAAGAAAGTAAAAAAGAAATATAAAAATATACCATTTCTCGTTTTCATCATTTTGAGATAATAATGATCTTAAGGTGGCCAAACAGGTTGAAAAGGTGACGGCGAAAGCTAGAAGTATGCTAGGGTGCATAGGGAGAGGTATGGCCAGTTCAAGTACGAGGGGCCACTTAAAAGTTCTCAGTCTTCATTGAGGGCTATATATTTAGTCCAACAATTGTCCACTTTTTCTATTCCGTAATTTTCTGATGGAACGAAAAAAGTGGAAAATCATTGGACTGCCCCAAATTTGTTGTGAGGACTTTTCAGTGGCCCCTCATACTATTGTCACTCGGCTTTGGCAAAGCTCTCTGCCAGTATTTACTATATATATCTATATATGTCAGAAAAATGAAATCCCTATGACAACAACCTGAAATTAAAGCAAGCATCATCTTTCAAGTCAGCTTCACCAGAAGATATGCAAGCAGTCCAAAGCTCATACCCTGTGAAATGCACTTCAATATTTTTCTCTTGGCTGCATTAGCTGGATCTGTTTTCACAATACTTTTATATTTATGATGACTTGAGGCAGATTAGGGTTGTTAAAATATGCCCTTGTGACATGAACACACTAAATACTTTGTCACTAATACATTTTCTCTCAGTATAAACTATGATGTCAGGTCAGCGCACAGGGTGAAAAAAATATCTGGCTCTTAAAAGTCTGTGCATTTCATTTGCTTTTTTTTTCTCTCTCCCTCTCCAGGCAATTGAACCTAATGGAATAACAAAGGTCATAATAACAAACCATTAAAGCTCTGGTCTTGGCATCTATCTCCCCAGAAGAATCTCTCAGAAACAATCATCAGTCCTCTTGTGTTATGGCATTCGGATGACAGGGAGGGTTCACAAACGAGCCGTGAAGACTCGGAGACACGGTAGCGATGCGGACACTAGATAATCAGTTATTCGTTTGTTTCCTGAAAGCTTTCTGAAGTGATATTAGCCAGAACATCTTTCTTTAAAAAAAAGAAAAAGGGCTCCCCAGCTGTCTTTATGTCCTACGATGCTCATGCTCACAGACTTTACTGCAGATGCACTTAAGTTACTGCCTGAGCAACTGGATACATTACTGACATAATCGGGATGGGACAAACTACCTAAACCAAGGGAGGTCTAGTGCAGTGCTTCTTAAACCAGGCACACCTAGTCCCATCAGGTTTTCAGGATAGGATATGCACAATGAATATGCACAAGATAGATTTACATACCAAAGAGGCAGTGCGTGCCAATCTCTCTCATGCATATTCATTGTGGATATCCTGAAATCCTGATAGGATTAGGTGTGCCTCAAGGACTGGGTTGAGAAGCACTTAGTCTAGCAGATGAGAAACGCATGTCCAGCAGAGAAGACTTGTCATTTGGGCCTAAGTGGAAAAAGAAGGCCGAAAAGCACAAAGTACCCAGTCAGGAAAATTGTTTTCGGCAGCGTTGCAAAGTCCTGCTAATTGAAGGTAAATGATCGTGGGTTTGATATATCAGATCCTTTAAAGGACTCCTCACCTTTAGAAAAGCAATAAAAACACACCTGTTCATCTAATTCCCCTGCCTAAGACTGATAGATTGCATAGAAATATTAATGTGTATCAATATGTGTCACATTAGAATAAAAACGTATATTGATAAATCTTGCCTTCTAACTATGTCAAATTTATTCTGTAAACTGCATATGATGTATATTGGTATTAGATCCATGGTATGTGCCAAGTAAGGATAAAACTTGTATTGAAATACCTTGCACTGGAACTATGCAAATTGTATCCTATAAACTGTATACTATATATATATATATATATATATATATATATATATATATATATATATATATATATATCGCTATTAGATCTCTAGTATGTGTGAAATTAGGATAAAAAAAATTTGTACTGTAACTATGGCAACTGTTAACTGTATATTATGTATGGATCACAGCAGCAAAATATAAATTTGCAAAAACCAATAGTACCCCAGGTGGCAGGATCATACGGTACCATCTCTTCCTCACAGGCGCAGGACTGACAACGAGCACTCCAAAACTCTGTCATGCAACATAGTACAACTGATAGCAATTCCAAATAATAACATAGTAGATGATGGCAGATAAAGACCTGAAAGGTCCATCCAGTATACCCAGCCTGATTCAATTTAAATTTTTCTTTTTTTCCTCAAATACAAAAACCCTGTTTCGATCTAATAAAGGGTCCCAAAAACTACTGATAGTGAACACAATACAACTGTGCTGTGTAGTGCCTGCCAATAACAATGCCTACATATATAGCGATCATTGTATACAGAAGGAAGGTCCGCTTACCTGGGGTGGCCCCGAGGCACATGCCTATTGTGCTACTGTGTAATTTTACAATAATGATATAAACATTTAGTTCAGTTTTAGTTCTGTTTAGTTTTAGATCAAACAACAAAAATTTTAAAAAAATTTTCACACCAAATTTTTTTTTTTACTATCTGGTCTGTTTCACACTTGTGATTATAAATCAATCCTCAATGCCTCGATACTACAGTGTGATAGAAGATATGAACTTGGATCTATTCCATGGTCAGCAATACTGTACAAATTTCGACTCGTACTTCAGTACCTGCATTCTGGATTGCTTCAAAGCTTCATGTTTTCAAAAGCCAAACTATTTTAAAAATGCTACACGGCTTTGGTTTTTTTTCTTTCATCTAATGATTTTATTTTAATTAAAAGAAATACAGATTTGAAGAGAGGTAACTGTTACTCCTTCGTGAGGATTTTATAAATGATGGGAAGAAACAGTAAGTCCAGAATTAAGCACAAGTGGGATCGAGGCCAATAAGTGGACCATGTAACCATTAATACAGAGGGTTTTACATTTCCAGTTATTTCCAAAATGCTGTACATATGAGTTTCATATTTGGGGATTAAGAGGGAAATTCATCAAAGGGCATTACCACATTAGTGCACAGTAACAATTAGCACGTGCTAAACGCTAACGATGCCCATTAAATTACACTTGATGGAAAGTTACTTGGGTATTCACAACCTACTGAAAACGTGGCTTTTTACTGAAAACGTTTGTATTGTGGAATGATCACTATCACATAGGGCTCCTTTTACAAAGCCGCAGCAGCGGCTTTAATGTGCGCGACTTTTAATCACGCGCTACCCCCGCGCTAGCTGAAAAACTACCGCCTGCTCAAGAGGAGGCGGTAGCGGCTAGCGCAGCCGGTAGTTTAGCATGAGCTATTACGCGTATTAAACCGATACCGCGGCTTCGTAAAAGGAGCCCATAGTAAGGAGAGTCATAATGCTATAGGTAACAGTTATTTATTGAGGTATTTTATATAGTTAATGAGTGGATTTGATAATGAGGGTTGCAATTAGATGATTATTATATGAGTATTTGGGGTGGGTCCTATGGATGTGATGGTATAATTAGTATAATAATAATTGCTGTTGCATAATCATATGTTATTAAGGGGTCCTTTTACTAAGGCGCCCATAGAATATAATGGGGGCTTTAGCATTTAGCATGCACTAAACCGTCTAGTGCACGCTAAATCGATTAGCGCGCCTTAGTAAAAGGACCCCTAAGTTTGTAACTTGTTATAATATGTTTTTAGAATTGTAAACCGCTATAGCACTTTGATTTTTAGAGGTATATTAGGTATTAAAATCAAATAAATTGTATTCTTATGGACATTCCTAGTGTTTAGCACTCCCTAACGCGGTAGCGCCCTTTGATCAATTCCCCCCTAAGTTGTCAGTTACATGAAGTGCAGTAAGGCACCTTGAATTTCCTATATGTACGTGAATCAGTTTTAGACCAGGGTCCTGGCAGCCGACACTTTCTGGTGCACTCCAGTGTCCAGAGCACCCATCACAATTAGGATTCTGTCATCTCAATACTGACATGGGACTATGATGGAGAACCAATATACCACAAATCTCACTCTCCCTTAGATCACAGTAGCTGGGTGTAAATAGTGGCCTCTATCTTAAGTGTGATCACCCCATTTTAAGTAAGTGTATCAAAACTACTAACAACAATGCAACCCCACAAATTGCTTTCTCAAAAATACATCACAAGTAATCCACTTAGTACAAAAACATTAGTCAATAAAAGAAAAAAATAACTAATACAATAAACACATCTAGTTTAAAGCAAGGACCCCATTAAACCCCCAAATCAGAGAGAAAATGAAGAAAAAAAAGTGAGAAAAGGGCTATAGGCATGAAGACAGAAGTACAGGGTGGCCACAAAAACACTCCTTCATTTTAAATGGTTACAAAATCAAAACTTATTGGAATATGTTTATAAATAAGATGACAGCAAATACAAGTCCCAAAAACCACGGTTAGCAAGATCTTACACAACTGCTTGCATTTTCACCCTTATAAGCTGCAATTGGCGCAGAAGTTACAACCTTCAGACAATGCAATGCGACAAAATGACCAGGTGTTCCTCAAGTGGCCCCCCCGAGATCACCAGACATTAATGTTTGTGACTTTTTCCTCCACTACCCGAAACTATGGATGAGCTGCAGGAACGCTATAAACGTGATCACATCAGATATGTTTTGGAGAGTCTGGTCTGAGCTCGATTATCACATCGATGTTTGCCGAGTAACAGGTGGGGCGAACATCGAGTGTATGTAATCAACAGATACCATATGAAACTTTATGAGTTGAAACTGCAGCCTCAAAGGTAAAAGAATATTTCAATAAATTCTGGTTTTGTAACCATTTAAAATGAAGGAGTTTTTTTGTGGGCACCCTGTATAATACAACTGCAACTAAATTAACCAATATCATTTACGGTGACGGGTCTTAAGCACGTGAGACAGACACGTGCCGACAAACAAGCGCTGACAATTCAGCGCAGGATTTCATCACGCCGAAGAAAAACCTTCTTTTAAAGGGCTCCGACGGGGGGTTTGGGGGGGACCCCCTCTCTCTACTTAATAGGGATCGTGCTGGCGTTGGGGGTGTGTGTGGGGGGTCTAACCCCCCCACATTATACTGAAAACTTAACTTTTTCCCTAAAAAAATAGAGAAAAGTTAAGTTTACAGTATAATGTGGGGTTACAATCCCCCCCCAAAAAAACTCCCCCAACGCCAGAATGATCACTATTAAGTAGAGTGGGAGGGTTCCCCACCAAGACCCCCTGTCGGAGCTCTTTAAAAGAAGGTTTTTCTTCGGCGCCATGAAGTCCTGCGCTGAACTGTCAGCGCTCGTTTGTTGGCGCGCGTCAGTCTCGCACACTTAAGACTATGAACCATCATTTACAATAGGGGTTGTAGTGGATACAGAGATCATTTTAGCATTCAGGAAGAGACACTGTTGTTCTGGGACCCAAAAAACATAAATTTGCCCCCAATTATTTTGACAGATATTTACAGTAATATCTTAAGAAAAAATATGCCCACAAATTGCAAGCTTCTTGAAACACAGCGAGAAACAGCTTGCGGCATTCCTGTGTAGCACTAGCCACAACCAGGCAAATCCCTGTCCTGTGTTCCAAAAACATAATCTTACAATTTCAAAAGCATTGACGCATAACCATTTCTAGATCTTGCTCAAGTACCATGGCGACCAACAGCGTGGCCTTACTATGGGCCCCAAGTTTAGAAGTCTAAATTGGGGTGTGATGTGTTTCCTGAGGGGGGAGGAGGAGAGTTCCTCTGACTGCCTCCCATAAAGCAAATAAGCTTTAGGATACAATGACTCTGAAGAATTTTCAATACCTTCATCATTTATCTTTTCAAGAGATCTTGCAGTGAAACCCAAATAACTCTGGAAAATTTAAAACCCTAAGATTCAACATTTCAACCTTCTATTGTTGTTTAATTTATCCTTAATCAATGTGGTATTCATCACCTTAACACCTTCCATTTAATTTTCCTTAGCTTCTAACTTTTCCAGGTATTTTTTAATATTGTCCTCAAGGCCTTGATTCTTATCTCGGCAGAAAGGACTTTAAGCTCCACTGCACACAAAGGGGACAATTGTATACCTTGGTGTCACAATTTAGGATACAGATAGGGGAGATCGTTGGATCATCTAGGAAGAGGAGGGCTAGGGAGAAAGAGAGAGGATGCTGGACGTAAGATATTGGATGAGAGAAGAGGATGCTGGACCCATGGAGGAACACAGATTGGGGGATGCTGAACTCGGAGACAAAAAAAGAAGAAGGAGTTACTAGGAGACCTGGGAAAGAAACAGTGAGGGGAATAGTAGGTCTGGGGTAAGGGAAAGAGATGGAAGGCTATGAGCAGATGCAGTAAAAAGAGGAAGAATCAAGACTGGTTGGCATCGAGCTGTGAAATCTGGTTAAATGTATAAAAATATATGTGGTTTTTCAGTGGCACTTGTAAATGCTATTGAAAAATATGCATAACTTCAAACCGACAGATATTCAACTATTAAAAAACATCAGCTATGCTGCTGAATATTGACCAGTCCTACACCTACATCTCCATATATTCCTCCCAAATAAAAAAATTTAGAGGTCTATTTACTGATGTGCACTAAGGAGCCCTTTTATTAAAGCTTAGCATACGTTAACGGACTTGTACTAAGGCCCATATTCTATAAAAAGTCGCCTTAACTTAGGCGTGGATAGGTTCCCTGCCAGCACCATAGTTAAGTGCTAAACACCATTTAAAAGTACCCTTAAACCTTTATTTATTTTGACTGGAGTAGCAATACAACAAATAACATACAATTGGAAAAAGTATGACAGGTTAAATTATAACTTTTGGTGGAATTCTGTATGTCATATATACAAAATGGAACGTACAATAGCAACACAAAAAGGATATTTTGGTAAATTTCAGAACATTTGGGGACCATTAACAGATTTTTGTAATGAATGATAAACTTTTCCCAAGATAAGATATTTGATTAGAGGGGAAATATGGGGGGGGGGGTTATTTTTTATTATTTCATAATATATGATTATATCAATAGTTTCATTGTAATGGTACTTGTATGTAATAATGTGATGGGAGGGATGGGAGGGGAGGATTTTCTATTTAATAGGAATAGTTTAAATATTAGGTTTATTACATAATATTCAAAATATTATAGAATATTAATTTGTAATGAAATGTTATATTTAAAGTGTTATATGAGATTTAATCAAGTGTGTATTTATAAGTTCATATGAGTTTATTTACTATACTTGTTGTAAAACAGTAAAAGTACCCTTAAAACAAATTTCAAGGCGCCTACCTGCGCCTAAATAAAAGCACCAGAATCGCAGCTAACATCACTTTAGGCACACCAGAAGTAGCATTAGGCGTTGCAAAGCAGCTTCACAGGCGCAATTGAAAACCCTGGCCTACACTTCTGGCGCCTACCTTTCCCAAAGGCACAATTCTATAAACCGTGCCAATCAACACTAGCACCATTTATAGAATCCGGGTCTCAGAGCCACGTGGCCCACTGGTATAAAATAAGATGTGCCGCATTTGGTGTGTGCTAATATCTGTTAGCACATGGTAAGCTGTAGTAAAAGGCTCATTAACCCCCCCCCTTTTACAAAACCGCGAAAGCGGTTTTTAGTGCAAGCCGGCACATTGAGTGCTCTGCGCTGCTCCTGACGCTCATAGGAACTCTATGAGTGTTGAGAGAAGCACAGAGCATTCAGCGTGCCAGCTGGCGCTAAAAAACGCTTTCGCGGTTTTGTACAAGGGGGTAAATGTTTAATATGGGTTTTAAGGCACATTATTATCCTCCTCATTCTAGAGCTTTAATACCTAAATTTAAGCACCGTTTGTGCACTAAAATTATACCATAGAATAGTTCATATGATATACCACCCAGTTGACCATCTCACCCAAATCCATATGAAAAAAGAGAACACTGTAATTAAACCTAGAATAAAATATCACAGCACTGCCTCATGATTCTTCTGATCATGCCATAACATTAAAACAAAACAAATCTTTATGTCCTCTGGAGTGGCCTATAACATAATGATTTTACCCAGCTATAAAACATTCATCCCACCCATCCATCTTTTCAACGTAGTGCCCGCCAAGTCTTTCTTCTTCTAGTAGACTATCTTGTATACAGGGTCTCCAACCTTGAGGGTCCCAGGTTTTAGGATTCCAAACAACTGCCCGAATAGAGGAGCCTCTTTGTAAAGGTGCTTTTCAGAGGGATCACAGAGACGGTAACTGGAGGAGGACAGAGACAAGAGAACTGTTAACAAAGTGTTCTGCCCCATTCTCAGGGAGAGCAGATTGATTAAGATATGTAAAGAGTGTGTTATCTACTTCTACTATTATTTCTATAGCCCTACCAGATGCATGCAGCGCTGCACAGAATCACAAAGAATAAGAAAACAGTCCCTGCTCGAAAGAGCTTACAATCTAAACAGTCAAGACAGACAAACATGTGTCATGGATACAGTTAAGGGGAATGGCTAATCAGCTGGCTGGGTTGGAGGGAAGGGGAGTAGGGTTAAGGATTGAAGGCTATATCAAAAAGGTGGGTTTTCAGTCTGCTTTTATACAAGAGAAGGAAAGGGGATTGATGGACAAACTCGGTAATTTATTCCAGGCATAGGGGGCAGCTAGATGAAAGGAACGAAGTCTGGGATTGGCAGTGGAGGAGCAGGGTAAAGCTAAGAACGACTTATCTGAGGAACGGAGTTCTCTGGGAGGTGTATAAAGAGAGAGAAGCGAGGAGAGATATTGAGGGACAGCAAAATGACCACACTTGTAGGTCAGCCATAAGATCTTGAACTGTATGCGATGGCAGATAGGGAGCCAGTGAAGTGACTTAAGGGTTCTGTCACCATTTATCTGAGCAGAGCCCCTTGAAATAATAATAATAATAATAATAACTTTATTTTTCTATACCGCCATAAGGCATCCATGATTTCTCTACTTGTTTCCGACTCTCCTGACGGAACTTTCCAGTCTGCATCCAGCAGGTTGAAGTCACCCAACAACACCACCTCCTCTTTCTTTCCCAACTTTTGTATATCTGCCACTAGAGCTTTATCGGTTTGCTGTGCTTAAGCTGGAAGTCTGTAGACCACACCCAGGTAGATAGAAGATCCATCTTCTCTTTTCAGAGCGATCCATATCACCTCCGGTTCCCCTGCATTTCACTCGTTTGGATATTGGTCTTTATATAGAGAGCTACTCCTCTATCTTTTGCCCATCTCTGTCTTTCCTAAAAAGATTATGTTTGCGTCCCACCCATGGGAATCACTGAATCATGTCTCTGTGAAAGCAACAATATCCAAGTCTGCTGAATTCCTTGGGGGACAGAGAGGGGAAAAGAAGGGGAGATGCTGGATATTTCAGGAGAGAAGGAGGGAGGGAGGAAGAGGGGGAAATGCTGGATACCTTGAAGAGAAGGAGAAGTGGAAATGCTGGACACCTCGGGGGAGGGGAGATGCTGGACTATGTAGGAGGCAGGGACCTGATCCAATCCTGGAGGGAGGTGCATGTTTGAAGATTCACCTAAGGCAGGGGTAGGCAATTATGGTCCTCGAGAGCCGAAGCCAGGTCAGGTTTTCAGGATATCCACAATGAATATGTATGAGATGGATTTGCATGCACTGCCTCCTTGAGATGTAAATCTATCTCATGCATATTTATTGTGGATATCCTGAAAACCTGACCTGGCTCCGGCTCTCGAGGACTGGAATTGCCTACCCCTGACCTAAGGCATCAGATAACTTTAGGCCAGCTTTGCACACACACTTTCCCTTTCCAAAATTTCTTAAAGGTAGAACCCGTACTCCGAAAGCAAATGCGGATTAAATTAGGAAAACAGCACAGGTACCTCTGGAAATTCAAATTATAAGCAATATATCCTAATCCTGCTTAAAATGCTTTCCCCCCTTAATCCAGCTAACAACAGCTGTGGAATCTCCTGGCTCTTGGGCAACTGTTTGACCTGGAAAACAACTTGAAGAAGAATGTGTACTAATATCAGAGATAAGGTCTAGATCAGTGTTTTTCAACCGCTGTTCCGCGGCACACTAGTGTGCCGCGAGATGTTGCCTGGTGTGCCGCAGGGCCGCCGGGCCCGGAGCTGACAGGGGGCCCGAGGCAGGGGCGCCAGTAGCTCGCCAAGGCAAAGTGAGTCGATCACCCAAGACTCACTTTGTCTTGGCGATCTAATCTATCGAGCCGATAAGTCTTCTTCTCCCCGACGTCAATTCTGCAGTCGGAGAGGAAGTTCGGGCCAGCCAATCGCTGCCTGGCTGGGCGGAACTTCCTCTCCGATTGCAGAATTGAAGTCAGGGAGAGCATGCGTCGGCGTCGGCTTTGGGGCCTGTTATCCATTGGTGGGTCCTGTTCCCCCGATGGCAGCGGCAGTGGCAGTGGCTTGGGGAACGGCAGGGAGAAAGAAAGAAAGGGGGCAGGCAGGGAAACAGAAGGAAAGAAGAGAAACAGAAAGAAAGAAAGAAAGAAAGGTCAGGGAGAGAGGAAGAAAAAGTTGGGGGAGGGAATGAGGTGTAGAGGAGAGAAAGCATACAGGCTGATAGAAGGGAAGAAAGATTGGATGCACAGTCAGAAGAAGAAAGTGCAACCAGAAATCACCAGACAAGGTAGGAAAAATGATTTTATTTTAAATTTAGCAAAGTGGAGGCAGTATTACCACAGTTTTCAAAGGAATTTGCCCAAATAACTTAATAGTTAACTGGGTAAATTCCCAGAGATGAAAACTTCCCTTCACTTACTATGCACAGTTCTGAATTTATATCTGCTGTCTATATTTTACAATATGGTCACCTTTTACTAAACCGCAATAGTGGTTTTTAGCGCAGGGAGCCTATGAGCGTCAAGAGCAGCGCTGGGCATTCAGCGCAGCTCCCTGCGCTAAAAACTGCTATTGTGGTTTAATAAAAAGGATGGAGGGTATATTTGTCTATTTTTGTATGCTATAAAAACCAAATACAGAGAGAGACTGAGAGCTGTTGACGAAGAGCTACGTGTGTGTCTTTCTTCGATTCCAGCCAGAATATCAGCTTTGTGTTCAGCCAAACAGGCCCAGGTTTCGCACTGAATAAAGTATTTTATAATTTTTATTTCATAATAAAGTAATTATAAAATACTTTCTTTGTGTTTATTTGATTCCTATTCAAGAGAATTACTTTATATATAGTCAATATAGGCAGAGAGTTAAATTTTTTAACATTTTCTAATGGTGGTGTGCCTCGTGATTTTTTTCATGAAACAAGTGTGCCTTTGCCCAAAAAAGGTTGAAAAACACTGGTCTAGATTACCTTTTCAGGGTATCCAACGGATCCTTCCTGCTGATGATCCCTGTGTCTGGGTCTACGGTAGTAAGTATACACCTGCAAAGAGCATAAAGGCATGTAACCGATGGAATTTAGGATCATATTTAAGATTTTGATGTCAGCACATAGAGCATTGTTTGAGTTACAACTGTTATATCTTTCTAACTTGGTGTTATTCTATGCGCCTAGGCATTTATTAAGATATTTAAAATGATAACAGAGTACACTTCCCCCTCCATATTTGCAGTTTCTGTATCTAAGGATTCATTTATTCGCGGTTTTAAATTTTTAAAAATCACTTTCATTTTTTGGGCTATTTTAAGCCCTGTAAGCCCCCCCCCCTTAAGCCTTACCTGGTGATCTAGCGGGTTTTTGGGGCAGGAGCAATCTTCCCACGCTCCTGCCCTGTGCAGATCGCTCACAGGAAATGGCTCGAGAGACTACGGGAGCTCAAGGCAGCCATTTCCTGTGAGTAATCTGCACGGGGCAGGAGCATGGGATGATCGCTCCTGCCTGAAAACCTGCTAGACCACCAGGTAAGGCTTAAGGGGGGGGCTTTCAGGGCTTAAAATAGCCGGGGGAAGCGGGGGTTAGGGGCAGAACCAGCCCGAATATTATTTGCAGTTTTTTTAATATTCGCAGGCCAGCCCTACCCCTAACCACTGCAAATACGGAGGAGGAAGTGTAGTTGTTCCCCATATTTCAAAGGCTCATCTTGCCTCGACTAGAAATTGTGCATTTTTTTATTTAGTCCCAATGTTATGGAACAGCTTGCCTGTAGAATTGAGAAAGGAAGAATCTTTTCAAAATTTCAAAAGACATTTAAAGGCATATTTTTTCAACTGGCCTTTTTAAATTGATGACGTCCAGGGTGGGGTGGGAATATTTCATGATTTCTTTCGCTTATGAATAATTGTTGGATATAAGAGAGGGGGAATATTTGATGAGAGTTCAAATTTGATTATATATTAAGTAATGTTAAAGTATAAAATGATTGTATTTTATGTTACACTTTTTGTGAGTTTTAAAAATGAATAAAGATTTATAAAAAAAAAATAATTGATGAGATGAATTCAGGACTGCAGTCTGCATTTATATACTTTTATAATTTTTAAATTTGTATTAATAATTTTAAATTGTATTTATTCATTTGGATGTTATAGGATATTATGTATTAGAAATGTTATTCTTTTTCTTCTTTTCATTTTCTATTTAAATGAAGTTCTTTTCATAATTTTTGATTCAGTTATATTGTAAATTGCTTTAATCCTTTTGGGCTGTATATGCAGTATGTAAAGATTTTAATAAATATAAACATGTAACTCAGTCTGTTTTGATTCTCTCAACTATCATAGCTACCCCTCTTCCAGGATGGGGGAACAGACTGACCGACACGCCTTAAAGACTAACTGAGCCTTAAAGAATGACTGAAGCGTGAGTCACACCATCCCTTAATACACTGGTTGATCTTTAAGATGCCACCAGCCACTCTGTCTGTCTAGGAAGGTAAAACTGCTCAGAGCTAATAAAAAAGATATCCCTGCTGAAGAGTAAATTATTTATGTCAATATAGTGTGGATCGTATTATATTTGTGTAATGAGGATGGATGGGACCAACAGATTAGGAGGTAAGGGAGCTGGTTAATTTGTTTTAATTTTTATTTTGCATGCATTTAATGATTTTATTATTGTTTTATTATTATTATTTTTTAAAAAAAAGTTTATTCATTTTCATAATACAACAAGTGTATCGTATAAAGTTATACGATCTCATAAAATACACACTTGATTTTCCTTCACATGTCACTGTAAATACAACATATCATTCTATAGTCATCTACTATAATATTTGAAAAAGTATGTAATACATAATATGTATAACAATTATTACTAAAGTTGAAAACCCACCCATCCCCCCCGCTCCCATTAAAAAAAATTTTCATACAAATACAACAAAAATATTGATAAATTCTTATATATTATGAGATGAATAAAATAATACCCACCCACATCCCCTCTTAACAAATAACTTATTATGGGAAAATGATATCAATCATTACAGAAGTCTGTTAATGGTCCCCAGATCTTCTGAAACTTACCAAAATAACCTCTCTGTGTTGCTAATGTACGATCCATTTTATATATATGGCATACAGAATTCCACCAGAAGGTATAATTTAACCTGTCATAATTTTTCCAATTGTATGTTATTTGTTGAACTGCTATTCCAGTCAATATATGGAAGGGGTTTTATTATTATTTATTATTGATGTTAGTTCATATTGATTGTTTAAATTTTTTTTAAAAAAGTGATGTAAAAAGGTGTTTTGTTTTGTTTTTTTAAATTTCTTTATTCAAATTTGCATATTACAACAAGTGTACCAGAAAAAGTCATATGATCTTATAAATACACACTTGATTTTCCTACATGTAACACTTTAAGTACAACATATCATTCTTATATTCATATTCTATAATATCTTGAATATTGTAATACATCTAATATGTAAAACAATTATAAAAAGGTGTTTTAAATTAAATTCAGTTTCCAAACCAGAAGGAAATCAGTCTGTCTCTCCTCATCGGAACATTCTGGTTAGATGCATTCACTGCCTAGCCTATATGAAAAGCTTATAAAATCATATTAGTTTTCAAGGAGAGGCAGGCTGGCTAAATTGCAATAAGAATATTACAAGCCCTGCATGTTTCAGCTATGCTTCCTCAGCGTTTAGTGGCATGCCTGCATTGTTTGCATCCCCAGAACCTCAGGACTCTGCTCATGAAAGCTGCTTAAGTACTGCTGCTTAGAATCTCGCTCTGAGGCTGTTTTTCTGGCCCTAAACACCCATACTTAAGCAATGACACACTGCACTTTCTGAATGACCTCTTTCACCTTCCCACGGTGAGTGCTTTTACCCCCACCCCCAAAAAAGGGAACTAGAGATTGGCAGCCTGAATTTTTAAATTTGTGTCATTTCCCTTCACTTCCACAGTGGCGTCCAGTGAGGGCTTTCAGGGGATTCAGTGAATCCCCAGTTCTACAGCCCTGCTTTTTTATTTGTTTACTTTTTGTTTGATGCAGTTTGATTTATTGAGTAGGCAGTCTGCTCAACCAGTCAAACTGCATCAAACTAAAAGTGAACTATAACCCCGCCCCCCCCCAAAAAAAAAAAAACAACAACAACGCAGGGCTCTTGGCCTGGTGATTCTCTGAACCCCACTGAAAGCCCTGACAGTACTGATCTGAATTTGATTGACTGGACAGCATCTGCCTTTTGCCTACAGTACTCAACCAATAAAATTCAGAGATGTGCCCTCAGGGCCTTTAAGGTTTGGGGTGAATCCCCTGAAGGCCTTGACCGCACACCACTGTGGACTCCGGGAATGTTCTTTTTTTAATTTTTTTTTTTTTTTAGTTTATAGGTTTACATACTTAAGGACAAGCATGCAATACTTGAATACAGATTCATAAATTCTGAAGAAAATTTGTGGTGAAAAACAAACAAATCGCCTAACTGTAAGAAATTTTCATTATTTTTTTTTTAAATAATTTATTTATTAATTTGTTAGAAATTATATAACAAACATAAAAGAATATCAATTGCAGCCATCAGCATAAAGAAAATGCTCAATAATACAATCTAAAGAAACTAAGAATTCAATGATCTAGTCCAGTGGTTCCCAACCCTGTCCTGGAGGACCACCAGGCCAATCGGGTTTCAGGCATGAGAGAGATTTGCATATAATGCAAGTGATAGGCATGCAAATCTGCTCCATGCATACTCATTAGGGCTAGCCTGAAAACCCAATTGGCCTAGTGGTCCTCCAGGACAGGGTTTGTGAATCACTGATCTAGTTCACATTATCTGCTAGTACCAATTTTAGCAGATTACATTCAGTAAATAAAAACTATCAAACTTCTTGGCAGGCAGAGTGTGGTATATATTTTTACAAGTTGTCAATTATCCTCCCTAATAAGAAAAATAGAATAAAAATATTAAGGTACTATCTGTACTGGTTTATTTTTTAGAAAACTATCTAACTCAGGGGTGTCAAAGTCCCTCCTCGAGGGCCGCAATCCAGTTGGGTTTTCAGGATTTCCCTAATGAATATGCATGAGATCTATTTGCATGCACTGCTTTCACCATATGCTAATAGAACTCATGCATATTCATTGGGGAAATCCTGAAAACCCGACTGGATTGCGGCCCTCGAGGAGGGACTGTGACATCCCTGATCTAACTGGCCTGGGTCTGAGAAGACATATTTATCACTTACATATGAGATAAGGCATTTACAAGGAAATTTCAAAAAAAAGGTCACACCCACCGCTAAAGCTCTAGGAATTGCTTCCTTTTGAATTGAGTCTGTTTAGAGACATCAGGGAAAATCATCACTCGCTGGCCACAAAGCAGAGCTTGTTTTTTTAGTAAAATATAACTTCAAAATAGTTTGCTTCTCTAGCTCCGTTTTGAAAACTACCAAGAGTGTAGCCTGTTTTGTAATTGTGTCTTTAGATGACTCCAAAAATTGAGATAAATCCAAACTATCGGGTGAAACTAATTTATCAATTTCCCCTTCATCTATCTCTTCCTTGGAAGCCCTCGGAATGTAATAGAGGTTATCAGGTTCAAATGTGTCCACATTAGCATATTGCAAAATCTCCCTCGTATACATTCTTACTACATTTCTCCCTCCGTATTCACTGAGGATGCGGGTACAACACAGGCGTGAATATGGGAAAACCGCAAATAACTTTTTTAACGTTATTCGCAGTTTTTAGAAAAAGCTCTCATTTTTTTGTACTGAAACCGTGAATAACTTTTCTAATGTTATTCGCAGTTTTTTTTTAAACAAGCCACTATTACTGCTACAGTTTTTCTCAAACTGAGCTCCTATCACCAGTCACTCCTCGACCCCCAACCAAGAAAGCAACAAGCAAGGGAGAATCAGAGCAAGGAAAAGCTCCTTCTAGCAGGAACCTCTCTGACCCGGGACAGAAGAAAAGCTTCTGCCGGTACCCAAAGCGGCACTCTGTTTCAGATTTCCCGAGCGCAACAAGCGATTCCCTGGGAAACTGTTACGCTCCGACATGCAAATGATGCCAGTAACTGCACTGTGGTGGAAGAGGGGAAGTGGGGACGCACCTTTCTGAGGGCAGTAAGCCTCCGGAGGTTCCCGCTCACCATGATTCCCAGCGTTTTTCTCAGTGCACACTGGGAAACATGGAAGCAGCGAATTTGTGGGAGAAAGTTTATAAGCAGCGATTTTCAGACTTAATAGTAAGCAATAAACTTTTTTATCGGTTCAGTACGGTGCAGTAAAAGGAAAAAGTACTTTAATGATGATGTGATTTTGGGGGGGGCGGAGTCAGCGGCCGAAAAATCACAAATAAGCGAATCCGCAGATACGGAGGGAGAAGTGTAGTTCCAATGGAGATAGGTAGTGTGTGAAAGGGAAATTGAGGAAACGAACATTCCTGACTCATATAATTTGCCATTCTTTCCATCTTATACGGTAAAACCTTGGTTTGCGAGCATAATTCATTCCAGAAGCATGCTTGTAATCCGAAGCACTTGTATAGCAAAGCGAATTTCCCCATAAGAAATACTGGAAACTCAGACGATTCGTTCCACAACCCAAAAACTTTAATACAGAATACTATATGTACTTGTATTGCAAACCCCGCTCGTTTAGAACATAGAAACATAGAAATTGACGGCAGAAAAGGGCCAAGGCCCATCTAGTCTGCCCATACCAATGTTCCACCCCCTAACTCCCTCCTTGAAGAGATCCCACGTGCCAATCCCATTTTTTCTTAAAATCTGACCTCAATCACCTCCAGTGGAAGACTATTCCAACAATCAACCACTCTTTCGGTGAAGAAATATTTTCTGGTGTCACCATGAAATTTCCCACCCCTGAGTTTCAACAGATGCCCTCTTGTTGCCATGGGACCTTTTAGAAAAAAGATATTTTCCTCCACCTGGATACGGCCCGTGACATATTTGAACGTCTCGATCATGTCCCCCCTTTCTCTGCGCTCCTCGAGTGAATATAGATGCAACTTATCTAGCCGTTCCCCATACGGGAGATCCTAGAGTCCTGAGACCATCCGGGTGGCCATTCTCTGAACCGACTCAACTCTTCGCACATCTTTGTGGTAATATGGCCTCCAGAATTGTACACAGTATTTCAGATGGGGTCTCACCATGGATCTGTACAAAGGCTCAGATGTGATGCGTGTATACTGTGTGTACTCATATTGCCAGACTTTGCTCGTTTAGAACAGTCACTACACTCTTGCAGTGAGAGTGAGAAGAGCCATCGGCTCAGTTGTGATGTGTGTATACTGTATGTACTTGTATTGGAAGACATTGCTTGTATGTCAAATTAAAATTTAATCAAATGTTTTGCTTGTCTTGCAAAAACACTTGCAAACCAAGTTACTTGCAATACAAGGTTTTACTGTACTGTCTTTTAACATTAGCAAGAAAAGTACTCTGTAAATTACCCACAGAATGATTCAATTTATCTACCTTATTTCCTAGCTCTGTTATTTGATTTTCATGCTCATTTACTTTAACTGAAGCATCTGTGGAGAACTGACACAATTTCGAAACGGTATTCTGCAATGAAGATTCAATTCTATTCACAGCAAGCCATGTATCACTTAAAGCGACAACTTTGTCCTTAGGGAGAACATCATGGGTTAACTCCATAACCATTTGAAGAGGACTCAATCCTTTTGATCTCACACCTCCAGACTGATCTTTCTCCACAATAACTGTTCCCTAGAGCTGTTAATCACTAGCTTTTAACGCTGTTAAGTTCACTCAATTTGTACCATCTTTTAATCATTGTAAACCCGCATAGAACTTCACAGTCCTGGGGTATATAAACTTTTATTATTATTATTAAGTCCAGTCTGATCACAAGATTGTGAGGAAGAGGCTGCAACCTCCACCTTAGAGGGTGTCTCTACTCTTCCAGCAAAGGTTAATGGCTGGGGAGGCGGTGACGGCTCTCCTGAGGAGAGGGAGACAGACTGCACACTTAAAGCTACCTGCTCTTCCATCTGTAGCAAAGAAGGAGCCAAAAGATACTGGTCCGAAGGTCCCATTCCTGAAGGTAAAGAATGTAGTTTCGCCATGGTGGAAGGAATTAGAATGTGCCTTCTCTCGACTCCTCACAGGCTCCGAAGAGGCTCATAAGGGGTGTGTCCTGCCCCTTTGGACTCGCGGCCCCAGGCTCGTGACCACGGGCCGCGTACCGCAGTTAGATGGACTTTTAATGAGTCCTCCAAGCCCCCTCTCCTTGATGCTGACTAGTGTCGGGCTGCTGCAGGGACTGCCTGCCCTGATGAAGAAAAGTTGAGCTGCAAACGGCACCGGCGGCCGAAATTCTCATTATTTAGTCCACAATATTTCAGAGACCAAGTAAAACCAACAATACAGAAGTAAATTCTATATATATTAAGGAAGACAGCAATTTGAGGTACAATGTCAGCAGCTGGTTCGCATTAATCTGTAGAAGAGGCCATTGATCTAATTATTATTCCACCCCCTTCTCTAGCCACAATAAAATCCAGCAATTGCTTCAGTTTAAAAAAAAAAAAAAATTTACTACCAAGCGTAGCACATTTTGCTGCAAATTTTAATATAAAGGAAGCTCTTAAGGATAGGACTCTAGGCCGGTAGGTAAAAAAATCCTTCCTTCTTTTCTGTGTCATTTGAGATATATCAGGAAATATACGAATTGGTAAACCTAGAAATTATGTCTGAAATAAATCCACAGAATTAAGGGCTCCTTTTACAAAGGTGCGCTAGCGTTTTTAGCGCGCACTAACTGAAAAACTACCGCCTGCTCAAGAGGAGGCGGTAGCGGCTAGCGCACGCTATTCCGTGCGTTAAGGCCCTAACGCGCCTTCGTAAAAGGAGCCCTAAATCTCTATCGCAGTGGTTCCCAAACGTTTTCTGTTCATGGCTCACTTACCCCCTTCTTTTACTAATGCTACTTGGGTTTTAGCGCCAGCAGCGGCAGTGGATGGGTCTTCTCGCTCTCGACTTCCTGCAGCTCCCTCTTCGGGCCAGACATCTCCCTCTTACAACAGCTAGCAGAGCCCTCCTCCAGCATCCAGACGCTCTCTCTCTCACTGCCAAGGGCTCATCTGCTTTTTCACAGTCTCTTTCTTCTGGTCGGCATCACCTCTTCCAGCAGAAGCTCCCTTCTTTCACCCTGCAGTTCCCTTTTCTTCCAGCCTGAAGCTCTTCTCCTGCCATGATCCATCTGCTTCTCTCTTCCCAGCATGTCCTGGGCTGCCTCTCGGCTCAGCTTCTCTCCCTCCTGCCTGGGCTTGCCTATCATCGTAGCTGCTTCCTGGTCTGCCTTTCTCTTTCCCAGGCTCTCCTGGGGTTCTCTCTGCTGCTCCTTCCCCAGAGCCCCATGATTAGCTGTGTTTCACGCCACTCTGGGGTTTTAGCTGCTGATCGTGGCTGTTTTTACACCAGTCCACTGGATTGGCTGTTCTATTCTGGTTGGTCTTAAAGCCCCGCCTTCTCCCTGGGATTAGCTCTGTCCTGAGCCAGCTTAGCCTCCCTCTTCTCCCCATGGCCCTCAACCCCTCCAGGCTTGTGGGGGAGTCAGCTGGATGGCTTTCTCCTTCCTGCCACAGCACCGGAGTGTGCTGTGCCATCTCCCTGTCTGCCTCTCCATTCTTTACTGCCAGCTCTCCTCCCAAGCTGGCAGCCTGTTGCCTCACTCCTCCTCAACCTCTTGCCAGGCATCGCTGCTGCCCTCTCCGCCTCGGCTGCCGGCTCCTCTTTATTGCTGCCAGCAGCCTGCACTTCTGCCAGCAGCTCCTTGAGCCGGCAGCTTGCACAATGGGGTTACCTGCCTTTTCTCCCCTGTCTCCTCCAGTGTTAGTGACACCTCCCCCCTGGAGGGGCATGATAACTTCTCTATTTACACTGGCATTACAAAGTGGGGGAACAAACAGTGTTCAGTAAGGGCTCATAATGAGGAGACAAAAAGCTTGGAGACTGTGAAAGATTTTGAGCCTCGAGTGGTGTTACAGATATCCTGAGGCAAAGTTGAAATTTGTTTGAATTACACTCATGGGGCTTTGGATGGGAGAAATATTATTAGAGCCCTGATAAAAAGATATAACTTTGAGTTCACCAATCTCTATCAACAATACTAATTTAGAACAGGTCACTTCTTTAAAAATATTAAGTGTTGTGATTGACGATAAGCTCTCATATCACGACTACATAAACAATATTGTTAAATCATGTTTTTATAAACTTCGATTGATTCGCTCTCTTGCAAAATTCTTACAACCAGAATCCATTAACATCCTCATTCATTCACTAATAATGACTAAATTGGATTACTGCAATTCTCTCCTTATAAACGTAACACAAAAAGAAAAAAGAAGACTGCAACTTATACAAAATACCGCCGTGAAACTAATTTACAAAGCTAAAAAATATGATCATGTTACCCCGCTGTTGATTAAATCCCATTGGCTCCCTATAAGCCATCGTATTACCTTTAAAATATTGTTTTTGGTGTTCAAAGTTTTAAATTGTAACGAACCCCAATTTATTAACAGATGGCTTATTCCATATAGTACAACACGTTCACTTCGTTCATCTTCTTTTAATCTTCTTACAGTGCCTTCTATTAAAATGATAGGAACTAGAAGACAAGACATGTTCTCAGTTATGGCCCCTCATTCTTGGAATCTTTTACCACAATATATTAGAGAACTAAAAGACCTAACACTGTTTAAAAAAATGTTAAAAATCTTTCTCTTTAAAGATGCGTATGAATCTTAGGACAAATAAAAATTTGATTATCTTTTATCCATTACTGAGTTTTATATTCTTATATTTTTTTTTTTATTTTTTTTTAAACAGCCATTATACCCTACCTTTTGTTTTTCCCTTTTACGTTTTTTCTTCTTTTCTATCAAAAATTGTAACTATCCCCCCTCTTAACCACACAGGTCTTGTATATTTTACTCTCAAATTATTTTAAACTTATGTTTACACCCAGTTTGTTAAGTGTGTTAAATTTTAACTAACAAATTTGTTTTTATATCACCATTAATATTGTACTTGTTTCATTTATTATTACATGTTATTTTATTGTACATCGCCTAGCAATTTAAATAGGCGATTCATCAAGAATAAATAAACTTGAAACTTAATGCCATGTTTTGAGGGCTGAGAGTAGGCATGCCCTGTGCTAATCAGCATAGTAACATTGTAAATGATGGCAGATAAAGACCCAAATGGTCCATCCAGTCTGCTTAACCATACATGCTCCATAAATTAATTATTTCATTTAAATGGTCCTTTTTCTTAGATATTTCTGGGCCAGAAACCCAAAGCTCTGCCCAGGAGTGTGCTTAGGTTCTATCTAATGGAGTCTCCATCAAAGCTCACTCTAGCCCATTTTAACCATCCCAGCCTTCCCCAGCCCGTCCTCAAGTGAATGTCCATATATGGGTCATTGGTGCATGCTGACCGATTAGCGTAGGAGCCCTTACCACTAAATAATAGGTGGCGGTAAGAGCTCACACACTAATTTCAAAACTAGCATGTGGCCATTAACGGGAAAAACCAAATTGTGGCCATTTTAGAGCTACAATAAAAGGTGGCCAAAGTGCGCAGAAAACCCATACGCTAAAAATAGTTCAGTCCACATTTCAGCACAGCTTTGTAAAAGGGCCCCTTAGACTGGGAGCCCTCTAGGGACAGAAAAAAGTACCTGCACTGAATTTTGTTATATTTTGCAGAATCACTCGTTTACTGCTGTTTTTACAGTTTTTTAATACAGTTTGCAGACACAGCACTGGACCCCTGAAAAAAGCAATCAATTAGCCGAAACACGGACTGTGTAAGGTCCTATTGTTGAAATGAACTTTCTCATTACCTATCAAGCAACCAGTTTCACTGTTTGTCTGGCTTGGAAGACTCTGCTTGCAATTTGTAATAAACCTTTGATCCAGAACATCGGTTCCACTCTTTGTTTTGGATTTTCCTGCCATAGTGGAACATTGAGGTGACTTGTTTGTTGCTATAATATATGTAAAACCACTTTGGTTATACCACAGAAAGGCTGTATATCAAATACATAACCCTTACCCTTACTATTAACCTCGCACACTGCATCTATCCTCGATGACTTGACCTCAAGAGCTTATGCTTCGATTAGGGTGGGGTAGGTCAATGCATCTATCCTTTTCACCTACTTCAACACCTACCTGTAGTAGGAGCTCAGGAGACAGATATGACAGTCAGAGTCCTACCTGGCACAAGGCAGTCCTCGTTTCATTTCCAAAGTACCAATCAGGATTTCATCCCATGTGTCCTAAGAGAAAAAAAAAAAAAAATGGCACAGATCATTTTAAGCACTGTTATTTTTAGATGTGTCTCTCTGGAATAAAAACCATTCCCTGCACAAAATTATCGGCACGCAAAAAAGGGTTCAAAATAAATCCCACAATAAAAGGGAAGAAGCCAATACAACTGAGTGGGAAAAGGAGAAACCAGTATCCGGCATGACACAAGAAAGTTTATCATCTCAATATTGTCCAAAGAAAACTTCCAATGCAGAACAAGATCATATGGTGTAGAGCAACAAGGTCCCGATCCGGTCTGTGTTTCGACAAACTGACTTCCTCAGGAGTCCTTGAGAGATCACAATAACATAAGCTTAAAGGGAAATAGTAAAGGAGGAAGATGAGTGTATGTGAGATGAGAGAGCATGGATAGGTGCAATTGTGACAAATCGACATGAAAAAGGAGAATAATGAGAATTAATCTAAAGATTAGAAACATGTGATATATGATGGTGATAAAGAATGGAGAGTGAACCAAAAATGATAATATTGGTGAAGTGGAAACCATAATATTACAAGAGCATGGTGAGAGATTGATGGGCACTGGTGATGTGAAATGATCATAAACAAAATGGATCAAAAACATATCCACTAAATCCACAATGGGTGAATAAGGATTGGAGACAAAATATATGATGAGCAAACAAAATAAAATTAATAAATATACAAATATAAATCATAAAAATATTATAAAAATTCTGATGATCAAATATACTAAGGATAAACAAAGTGGAATATACAAATATATAAAAGATTAACCTAAAATCTTGCTTAATATATAAGAGCATACAAAAATTAAAATTTCTGTATTACATTAAAAGCATTAGGGAAAAATACATAGGGGTATTCAAGACCATATGGAGCACTTAAGAGAACATAACATATATATCTCTTTTGATAAAAGCACTTAGCTTCTTTATTTAAAAGTGTACCCTCCTAATTATGAGCTATAAAACTGTGGCCCCCCTTTTACTAAACCGCGCTAACGGTTGTTAGCGCTGGGAGCCACGATGAATGCCACGCACTGCTCCCGACGCTCATAGAAGTACGGCTCCTGGCGCTAAAAAACGTTAGCGTGGTTTAGTAAAAGGTGGCCTGTGTCTTAATTATCTTCCAAAATAGGAAATAAATGGACAATACATTAAAAAATACGCTGATCAACAATGTAAAGATGGGTAACAAAAGCGGTCTGTAGAAATTGTATGAAAAGTTCTAATAATTTATTTACCCCACCCCCACCTTTTTATAAAACCGCAAAAGCAGTTTTTAGTGCAGGCCAGCGCGCTAAATGTTCGGCACTGCTCCCGACATTCATAGAGTTCCTATGAGCATTGGGAGCAGCGCAGAATGCCGGCCTGTGCTAAAAACCGCATTCGCAGTTTTGTAAAAAGGGGAGTTATTTATTTATACATTCATTCAATTTTCTATACCGTTCTCCCAGGGCAGCTCAGAATGGTTTACATTAATTTATTCAGGTACTTAAGCATTTTTCCCTGTCTGTCCCGATGGGCTCACAATCTATCCAATGTACCTAGGGCAAAGGGGGGGGATTAAGGGCTCCTTAAACGAAGGTGCATTAGCAGTTTTAGCGCACGCACTGGATTAGCGTGCACTAGCTGAAAATTTTCCGCCTGCTCAAAAGGAGGCGGTAGCGGCTAGCGCACGTTAAGGCCCTAGCACGCCTTTGTAAAAGGAGCCCTAAGTGACTTGCCCAGGGTCATAAGGAGCAGCGTGGGTTTGAACCCACAACCCCAATCTAGCCATATTGGAAAGAAAAACCACAAATTTGATGAGTTGTGCACATTATCATCAGGGTCAACATTTTGGCGGGAAAAGGGTAAATGTTTGACCTCACCGAGACAGTACTTTTTAACAAGTTGTGTACATTGCCATCGTAATTTGTGCAAATGAAATAAACATAGAACCTTCTTATTCAGAATAAAGTACTGTGTTTACAATATTGCCAACATAAATAACTTGTTCCCGAGAGACCAGACACCCCGCTCGCATACATCCATCTGTAATTTCTGATCATAGTACTGGTCTATTTTATTCTTTAAAAGAATACTCTGACTTTAATTACAGTAATATTGTGGTGAGGCAGTAAAATCCAAAACTACAGTAAGTATTTTAACCGAGTAAGGCTAAAATGATGGTATCAATGATGATGACATCAATGATGTTTATTAATGTAAAATTAAGAAGATTTAATCCATTATTTAATATTGTATGTATTGTAATGTATTATATTGTTGTTGTTTTTTTGTTATTTTAATTGTAAATTTTAAATGTACATCGCTTAGAATATTTGAATAAGCGATTGATCAAGTCACCTAATAAACTTGAAACTTGAAACTTGATGACCAATGATTCTGATGAAGTACGGGAGAGGTGTTTTTTTTTGTAGTTATAGGTCAACCAAACTATTCCCATACAAATTAGATAAACTTGTAGAAATCCGACAAATAAAGCGACCTAAATGAATGTTCACAGAATACAACAACAGAAGTGCGCAAAAGATGCCTAACCAACCATCTTGACAAGAGAGCAACAAAAGTCTACTACTCTGAAGCAATGCGTTATATACAGAAGATACGTGATGACGGCATGTGTGCAGGGTGCTGGGAAATGGATCATCCATCTGCTTAAATAGAACAGTATATACTATGTGCTGACCAACATAAGTTAGTGTTGTCAAGACAAATGTTAAAAGAACAAAGATATTGGTATATGGTAATCAGTATGGATCATAGTGTTAAAGCAACAAAATTGTCAGCAGACTCATTCTCCTATCCAGACCCTGCATACAGATTAGATTTTTCCTAGAATCACCTCCAATTAGGCAAGGCGAATATAGAATTAAAAAAAAAAAAAAAACAACCTTGAAGAGTAGGTGTTAATATTCAAATATATTAAAATCCACGTGGTGCGTTATATATATTCGAATATAAACCTATCCAAATATAAACTGAGATACCATTTTTACCCCTCCCCTTTTTCAGGGTTTATATTCTACCCCTTATATCCCCTCTGGTGTCAGGCATTCCTACCACCCTCCCTCCCGGTGATGTCCCTCCTCCTCCGCCCCCACCCCACCACACTACACTGGCAGTTTCCTAGCTGTCAGCATACCCCTCCTCCAATGAACCAACAGTTTCCTCATCAACGTGCCTCTCCCCAAATGAACTATCAGTATGCTCCACCAACCTGCTGTCACACCTGAGTTGGCTCTTCTTCCGACGTCACTTCTTGGATCCGCGCCTAGGAAGTGATGACAGATTAAAAGCCCATGCTGGAGGAACAGCAAGTTGGGGGGTTGCTGCTCGCACCATGAACATTACAGAGGTACGGGGCAATGGAAGCGGCACACGCGTGCGGCAGTGGGAAGAGGCGGGGAAGGAGCGTGGAGGGGTGGGTGGTGGAGAAGAGGGCGGGGGAGGGGTGCCACCACCCCAGGCGCCTCTCACCCTTGCTACGCCACTGGTCCCCGCCACTGTCTGGACATGACGCTGAATACCTGGATGTATTTAGACCACCACAATTGCCATTCTTAAAAAAGACAACCCAATGACAGATGATTATTGATCTCATATCTTTTTTTTTTTTTTTACTCATTAACCCCCCCCCCTTTTACTAAACCACGATTGTGGTTATTAACGCAGGGAGCCATGCTGAATGCTCATAGAGTTTCTGTGAGCGTCAGGAGCAGCGTGGAGCATTCAGTGCGGCTCCCTGCACTAGTATCCCCTATTGCGGTTTAGTAAAAAGGGGTGGATAAGGTTTTCACAAAAGCCTCAACAGTAAATTCTATGATAAAATATCTTTTTGGTAAGATCAAATGTTCAGTCATTGAATAAACTATCCATATCACCAGTAGATGGCACTCCTACATCTTGCAAAATCCTATTCCTCATCGGGAACATGCATTTAATTCCTCTTTTCAAAGTTTCAACAGTTTATTTTGTAGGTGATATCTTAATTATTGAAATGGACTGACAATAGCTCGGGCCAATATCCAAAGCAATTTAAACAAGCGGGAGAGGCTTCTGCCCATTTAAATTGTTCAGAGCTACCCAACCACCAATATTCAGCAGCATGTAACCTGGCGGTGCCACTGAATATGGGCTGTAATCACTCAACAGAAAAGTGGGCAGTTCGGGGATGGTTTTGGGGAGGAGCCGGCAGTTATGTGGATGCCAGCAATATTCTATGCCAGCATCTGTATAGCTAAAGGGGAAAATTTAGGACAGCTCAAAACTTGTCTCTAAATCAATGAGCTTAGCTAGGCAGATAGGTTTGGACCTCAGATTCCCCCTTCAAATCAAGGGACTCTGATTCTCCTTCCCCTGTCATGATACCCCAATCCCCACTCCCATTCCCACATGCGGGATAGGGCTCTCCACAAGCTTGCCTGCAATCCTTGGCGGTCCAGTGGAGGCAGTGGGAGCAAGAGTGAAGCCCACTCACTCCTGCCCCTAGTGCAGTGTATTGCAAACTGTGTGCCTCCTGAGCTTTCAGGTGTGCCGCAAGACACTGGGAAGGAGGAGAGGCACCGGCTGACTGCCTATAGGACGTGCCTCTCCGCACTTCTTCCCTGCCAGAACATCCCACTGCACAGACGTCGACACAATGACATCACACATGCACATTGCATCATCATGTCGACGTCCATGCACTTCCAGATGCCTCGAGCCACGGCCACTAAGTTTAGTGTGCCACAGCTCGACAAAGTTTGCGAGACACTGCCCTAGTGGCTGTCTTTCCAAAATGGCTACTGTGACCTCTAGTGGCAACCTTGCAGTACTTCTACTATGACTTGATCTTCCTTCATCGGACAAAGACAGAAAGAGCAACCTGTCCTCATCTCACAAGCAGTACTGGAAAGCCACAGGTTTCCAAGTTTGAGCCAAACTGCTCTGTTTTTGCCATGTCAGCCTCTCAGAGCAGTTTAAAAATCTTCATTTGGGAAACAGTCATAAAACTTCTCCACTCCCGATACTCAATACAAAGCTTACATTACTAAGGTCTGTCAAACCAGGGCTATTTCCCATCAATAAAAGATGGTTGATTAATGCACCTGCAGGGAAAAGTCTTACACTTGCAATTTAAACAAAGGGGAAGAAGCACGCTCTCGTGTTAAGATGTATTAGATTTCACTACCTGCAGAAGAGGAGATTCATTATTTATCTATCTATCTCACTTTATATATCACAGAAGGCCTCAAAAGGCTTCAATGTAGTTTACAGTAAAACAAAAAGAGAAGGGGAAATTAGGAGGGGAGACATTGGAAGTAGTAGGGAGAAAGCAGAGTGAGACAGAAATGAGGCCCAACGCCTCATAAAATAAATGAGCTGTTTAGCTGTTAAAGTCCTTCAAAGTAGTCTGCAAGGTTGCCTTGTGTGTCATCCAGTTTATGAGGGACACACTGTGAATGCACAGTATTACAAGTCATTTCTGAAGTACCATCTGCATCGTGCAGTATGGAAGAAACATCCAGAACTGTTGCACAATGCCATAATCCTACTACTACTACTCAGCGCTGTACATTAGACTGTCCCTGCTCGGAAGAGCTTACTTTCTAACTTGGACAGACATGACATATAGGGTTGGGAATGAAGAACCCAAGATGAGAGAAGTTAGGAGTTGAAAGCACTCTCGATGAGGTGGGCTTTTAACTTGGACTTGAACACTGCCAGAGACAGGATTCAGGCAGTTTGTTCCAGGCATATGGCGCAGCAAGATAGAAGGGACGGAGTCTGGAGTTGGCAGAGGGGGAGAAGGGCACAGATAGGAGGGACATATCAGCTGAGTGGAGCTCACAGTGGGGAAACACAGGGGGAGATAAGTGGAGAGACTGTGAGGGGCAGCCGAGTGAATGCGTTTGTAGGTCAGTAACTCACACAAGGTAGAATCTAGTTTAGACGCCAAAAGCAACCTGTTTTCTCCAACTGCATTTTGTATATTCTGCTTTGATTTAAAGGTGTGTGCATCATCCTAAGCTAGTGCAGTATACAACAAATTATGAAAGGTTTTATATCTTGCAAATTGCAGGCATTATGGGCCAAGCAATTAACAGTACTGCAGACCTTTACTTGGATCAACAAACACTGCTACCTGGGCTGAACAGGGCAGGGGATGCTACAGAAAGAAGGGATTTAAGGAAAACCAAAAATACACTGTGGAGTGACGATGTTCCTGAAATGGACTTTATTAAAAATATAAAAGTTCCAAAAATACAATAAAGCAATCCACATGTAAATAAAATGATCCACATAAAAACCTAAAAGACCTAGTACGCCAGGGGTGTCAAAGTCCCTCCTCGAGGGCCGCAATCCAGTCGGGTTTTCAGGATTTCCCCAATGAATATGCATGAGATCAATTAGCATACAATGAAAGCAATGCATGCAAATAGATCTCATGTATATTCATTGGGGAAATCCTAAAAACCCGACTGGATTGCGGCCCTTGAGGAGGGATTTTGACACCTCTGCAGTACGCTGAAAGTGTAGGACCCAACACGGTCCACGTTTCGATAAGATAGTCTTCTTCAGGGGTCCCTGAAAGTCCTATGGTGGTAGATATGTGGAAAAACTGATATGTGGAAAGTCGTAAGGAGAACGCTGCTTGAAACTAAAGCAATGAGAGCAGTGTTCTCCTTATGACTTTCCACATATCAGTTTTTCCACGTATATACCACCATAGAACTTTCAGGGACCCCTGAAGAAGACTATCTTGTCGAAACGCAGACCGTGTTGGGTACTATGCTTTCAGCATACTAGGTCTTTTAGGTTTTTATGTGGATCATTTTATTTTCATGTTGATTGCTTTATTGTATTTTTGGAACTTTTATATTTTTAATAAAGTCCATTTCAGGAACATTGTCACTCCACAGTGGGGTTTTTTTTTGTTTTCATTGGATTCTTTTCTCTATGGATTCCTTGGGGTCAATTCTTTTTGGTTTCATCTTTGAAGCATGGATTTATACATATACAGATAAACACTAAGACATAAGAACTGCCATACTCGGGCAGACCGAAAGTCCATCAAGCCCAGTATCCTGTTTCTAACAGTGGCCAACTCAGATCACAAGTACCGGGCAAGATGACAATGCTTTGAAGGATATTAAGAGTTAAACCTATTCACTCTCAAACTGATTGTGTGCTTGGTTTAGTGAAACTGCTAACAGTTAGTACTTGTCAAATTGGCTCTTAACATAAAAAAGACTAAATCTATGCTATTTACTTGGAGAAAAGACATAACTCTGATAAACTCATTTACCCTCAATAATACTCCACTAAATCTAGTCCCCACAGTCAAAATCCTGGGAGTAGTAATCGACGACAAACTGCTCTACCATGATCATATTTCTCTCACTGTTAAAAACTGCTTTTTCAAACTACGTCTTATCAGGTCAATAGCCAAATTTTTGAGCCCTAATTCCATTAAGATACTAATCCATTCATTAATTATAGCAAAACTCAACTACTGCAACGCTCTTCTCCTTAACATCACACAGAAAGAAAAAAGGAGACTTCAGCTGATTCAAAACACTGCCATTAAATTAATATATAATGCTAGGAAATACGATCATGTTTCACCGTTACTAATAGATGCTCACTGGCTCCCAATTGGTCATAGAATCACCTTTAAAATAATACTGCTCATCTTTAAAACTCTAGCCTTCGACGAACCTCAATTCATATCTAGACTATTAATACCTCACACTTCCCAACGTTCACTTCGCTCTTCTGGTCAAAACCTTCTTACAGTCCCCTCTTTGAAAATTATCGGTACAAGAAGAGCAGACATATTTTCTGTGATGGGACCTCTATGGTGGAATGCCCTGCCACAATATATTAGAAATGAAAAGGACGTTATAACATTCAAAAAACTTTTAAAATCTTACTTATTTAAAGATGCTTTTAATATTTAAATGTTTAGCGAGATTCCAAATTATGCTGTGGTTTACTTCCCCTTATCATTTTGTTTTTTCCCATTTCTTCTACCCCAACCAGAAAATTGTAACTTTTATCCTTTCCCTCCCAACTCATGTTTGTTTTTGACGAAAGTACTTTGTTAAATGTTTGTTTCTTTTTATTATACTCTATTTTTGATTTTGTACATCGCTTAGTGATTCTAATAGGCGATTTATCAAATTTATTAATAAACTTGAAACTTGTTAATGAAGCGGTGATTTCAAATGCCATGATGTTCTTTTGTTTCTCCCCTACCAGAGACTGCTGCACTCTTGTGGCAACGTTAAGAAGTACATGTCACACACTTTCAAACGTATATATTAGATATCCAGTGTTGGCGCATTTTCAAGAGAGAAAAAAAATAGTTGCTATGACTTAAGAATCAACCCTCGGTACAATCGCCTGCATTACCACAGAGAGGTACCAGGTATTTAGAAGAATGAAAGACTGACTGATCATACGGACATCTGTCCATCTATCAACTGAACAACATGGAATTGGCAGTCACTGAGATCAGAGACATCATAAGAATAGTCTTACTGGGTTAGACCAATGGTCCATTAAGCCCAGTAGCCCATTCTCACGGTGACCAATCAAGGTCCCTAGTACCTTGCCAAAACCCAAGGAGTAGCAACATTCCATGCTACCGATCCAGGGCAAATAGTGGCTTCCCCCATGTCTGTCTCAATAACAGACTATGGACTTTTCCTCCAAACCTTTCTTAAAACCCGCTAAGCTATCTGCTCTTACCAAAACCTCTGGCAATGCGTTCTAGAGCTTAACTATTCTCTGAGTGAAAAAAAAATTTTGTCCAATTGGTTTTAAAAGTATTTCCCTGTAACTTCTTTGAGTGCCCCCTAGTCTTTGTAATTTTTGACAGAGTGAAAAATTGATCCACTTGTATCCATTCTACTCCACTTAGGATTTTGTAGACTTCAATCATATCTCCCTTCAGCCGTCTCTTTCTCTCTCCTCATACGAGAGGAGTTACATTCCCTTTATCATCTTGGTCACTCTTCTTTGAACCTTTTCTAGTGCTGCTATATCTTTCTTGAGATAAGGAGACCAGAATTGAACGCAATACTCAAGGTGAGGTCGCACCATGGAGCGATACAGGGGCATTCTAACATTCTTAGTATTGTTAACCATCCCTTTTTTTAATAATTCCTAGCATCCTGTTTGCTTTTTTGGCCACCACTGCACATTGGGCAGAAGGTTTCATCATATTATCTACGATGATACCCAGATCCTTTTTTGGGGCACTAATTCCCAAGGTGGACCCTAGCATCCTGTAACTGTGATTCTAGTTATTCTTCCCAATGTGCATCACTTTGCATTTGTCCACATTAAATTTCATCTGCCACTTGGATGCCCAATCTTCCAGTTTCCTAAGGTCTGCCTGCAATTTTTCACAATCCGCATGTGTTTTATCAACTTTGAACAGTTTAGTGTCATCTGCAAATTTAATCACCTCACTCATTGTTCCAATATCCAGATCATTTATAAATAAGTTAAATAGCACCAGTCCCAGAATAGATCCTCAATTTTAGGAGCTAGAAGTTCACTTTTCAATCTGCAGAATGTTAACAGCTAAAGAAACAGGCTCTGAATAGACACAGTAAAAAAAAGAGCAGTTATAAAGTAGGTTCCTCACCTCTTCAAATGCACCGCAACCAGTTACGACAATATTGGGTCTGAAATTCTGAATTTTCACCTTCTTTTCCATCTTGGTATTCAGATCCTCCAGAGATGCTTCAGACAGAAGTAAGATGGGGCTCAGATCAGGATAAGCAACCTGCACAGGGAAAGGGAAAAGCAAGTGAATTGAAGGAGAGACTACTACAGACTCAAAGATGATAACAACCCCCAGTTAGGATATAGCTAGGGAATGATGCAACATGGAGGTTAGATCTTCTGCTAAACCTGATAACTTCAGAGTGAAAATAAAGATGTAAAATGGATCAAAAACAAAAAGGAAACTGCAGATGGAAATGTACAAGGACGGGAATCTTTATTTAAAAAAATGTAAATTTGTAATCCTTTGAATACAACTCTCTTATACATGGAGTGTGGACCCTATACGGTCCATGTTTCGGAGAAACACTCCTTCCTCAGGGGTCTGAGATGTCCAATCTATCATATGTAGAGTGATGCAAAAAACAACGTAGTGATATGGTCATCAAAATTTTCAAAACTGATGCAAAAAAAATAAAAAATCTCCTTCTGAGCTGATGCACTGAGTGAGTCCGGCTGCCGAAAATGGTGGTTAGATGTGGTTATATGTGGACATTGTTGAAAGCTAAAAATTCATTATATAGATATAAAAGCAGACTTCTTATAATTATGACAGGGGTTGCCATGCAAATGATCACCAGGAATTGGAAAAACTGGGACAGGGTGAACTTTTCCTTTTGATGGGAAACTTTGTGTCAGTATTATAGATATGAAAAAATGAATTCAGAAATATTGGGACATAATAAAATATTTTGAACACCATGGGGTCCTTTAATGGATTTTGTTAAATCTGATTAATTGTATAAGTTTTTAATTCCTATTTGATTTTCACACACATCCAGGGAGGATGGGAGGGAGGAGGGGGGAATATATTTTGTATTGTATTATTTGATTAGATGTAAGTGTTTTTCACTGTATTACTTGTTTGTAAAAGTTTTGCACTTTGTATTCGAATTGAAAATCAATAAAGAATTACAAAAAAAAATTAAAAATAAAAGAAAGATTCCCGTCCTTATACATTTCTATCTGCAGTTTCCTTTTTGTTTTTGGTGTTCATTTTTTACTACAGATTCGTTGGATTTTTCTTTGTTTAGCTTAAAGAAAGAATTTTTTAAAAAGGAATTTTTACATATAAATGTTTATGTGCAGGAATAGCTCTTTCTAAATTTGTCTAGAATATATGCAACCTGTACACTCAGGTCAGGTAAGTGTAGTCACCAGTGACGTAGCAATGGTGAGAGGCGCCTGGGGTGGTAGTGCCCCTCCCCCATCCTCTTCTCTGCCCCACCCCCACCTACCACATATGGGCACCTCTTCCCTTCCCCCATCCCTCTTTAACGTTCCCAGTGCGAGCAGCATCACCAACTTGCTGCCCACGTTGGCTGCCGGCTCTCTCTCTCTGACATCACTTCCTAGGTGCGGGTCCAGGAAGTGATGTCAGAGGAAGAGTAGACACTGCACGACAGCAGGTTTGGGTTGCTGTTCGTGCCGGGAATGTTAAAAAGATACAGGGGAAGGGGCACTTGTTTGCGACAGTGGGGGGAAGGGGCGAGGAAGGAGTTGGGAGAACAGAGAGAAGGACGGGTGCCAGCACCTCCACCAAGACAAAGCCTGAGGCGGACCGCCCCCTCCCTTACTATGCCACTGGTAGGCACAAAAGACTTTTGTGGAGGTGGAGTTGGGAGGGGTGAGTGTTTACACATGTTGGGGGGGACTTTGGAAAGGATGAGCAACTCAGAGTATGGAAGACCAAGTCAGAATGTTACAAATGGATGTCCACTTCACATGAATTTTAGAACAGAATTTTAGAACAGATGTCCACTTCACATGAATTTTAGACCAGGATCCAGCCTGTTCTATGTGAGATGGATATCCAAGTGCTGGCTACATCCAGCAAGGACATCCGTTATAAAAAAAAACCCTGAAAATTCAAAATTATGATCGGGGTAAAGCAAGGGACACAAAGGTCTGTGTGGCAAAATAGGAACATCCGCCGTATAAAATGACCAGACAGATGTCTCCGCAGAGCAGAGAGGCAGCCTATTGGTTACAGCAGTGGGTTGAGAATCAGAAGATTCACGTTCAAATCCCACATCCACGTCAGCAATTTATGATATTATTTTAAACGTGAGCCCTCAAGGGACAGAAAACTACTTACTGTGCCCGAGTAGCCTTCAGGCTTGCAGGTGTCTCATACATTCAGGCACAGTAAGTAGAGTCCTGTCTCTGGGGTGTTCATAATTGAGAAAAAAAAGAAAAAGAGCTGAGGTAGCCCAATGATTAGTGCAGTGAGCAGAGATCCTGAGGAACTGGGTTCGATTCCCATTGCAGTTCCTTGTGACCCTGGGCAAGTCACTTAGTCCTCCACTGCCCCAGGTACATAAAGCACCTTAAGACTGTGAGCCCACTAGAGACTGAAAAAGCAACTGCAGGGTGCTAACTTCTTCAATACTGCTCCAACATTCATAGGAATTCTATAAGCATTGGAGCAGTATTTTATTTATTTATTCAATTTTCTATACCGTTCTCCCAGAGGAGCTCAGATCGGTTTTACATGAGTATATTCAGGTACTCAAGCAGTTTCCCTGTCTGTCCCGGTGGGCTCACAATCTATCTAATGTACCTGGGGCAATGGGGGGGGGGGGCTTAAGTGACGTGCCCAGGGTCACAAGGAGCAGCATGGGCTTGAACCCACAACCCCAGGATGCTGAGGCTATAGCTTTAACCACTGCGCCACACACTCCCCAGTATTGGCGAAAAGTGGGGGGGTATAATATGTTCAGCACTGCATAAGTCTAGTAGCGCATATAGAAATGATAGGTAGTAGTAGCTGTAGGATCCATCTCTTGCATTCTGTGTAACACGTGAATTGTATGACCTAGTCATCACAGGCAGAAAACGAGATAACATGTGTGTGGTATGATCTGGCCACTGCAGTCAAAGAGCACAGAATGGTGCTGTGGAGGTCTTGCAGTTCATCGGCATATTCCTCCCAGCATTCTCCAGGGTGACTCCTCAGATCAACTCCATGTGCCCAGCACCTAACGGCATGTGAAATATTTTATTTCTAGGGTTTTTATGTTCCTTTCTCCTATTTCCAATGGCTCAAGTACGCTTTCTGCTCTTGATACTGATTTTTTTTTCCAATCTCTTTCCCCATCTCAAACCACTTCATACCTCAAGACCACGATGCCCACCTTCTGCTTTCATTACCTCACCATCCCTTTTGTCTTCTCCCTTCTTCTCAGCTCTCAAGCTTCAACATTTTCTTCATTTCATTCACCCACCTCCGTTCTGGCTGAGTGCATCTCCTCTTCGTCACCGTCATCATGCCTCTCCTACTATTCTCCATACCCTCTTGCTCATCCTACTGCTCTCGACTTGGGATATCAATCTAAATCCTAGGCCTCCAAAATCAGGCCCCACCCTACTCGTGCAGGTCACACCACAAAGTCTCCAATCCTATCTCCTCTCCTCTTTTCTGTCCTTCTCATGTACCCGTTCTGATTCCGACAAGCTTACCTACATCCACAATCTCTTTATTTCTTGTACTTTCCATCTGTTTTCAGCAACTGAGACTTGGCTTCACCCTGCTGCCCTGTGTCATGGAGGTTACCTTTTCTCCCATTTGCCTCACCTAGTTGGCTGCAGAGGTGGCATTAGGCTGCTACTCTCACCTTCTTGTAGATGTCAACCTCTTCTTCCACCTCAGTCTCACTGCTTTTCTTCAAGTTTCAAGTTTATTAGGATTTTATATACCGCCTATCAAGGTTATCTAAGCGGTTTTACAATCAGGTACTCAAGCATTTTTCCCTCTCTGTCCCGGTGGGCTCACAATCTATCTAACGTACCTGGGGCTATGGAGGATTAAGTGACTTGCCCAGGGTCACAAGGAGCAGCGCGGGGTTTGAACCCACAACCCCAGGGTGCTGAGGCTGTAGATCCAACCACTGCGCCACACACTCCCCCACTTCCTTCGAAGTCTAACCCATCCACTTGGTCACTCCTCTACCTCTCTGAGTAGCAGTCGTTTATTGACCCCCCTGATAAGTCCCTTTCTTCCTTTCTCACTGACTTGGACTCCTGGCTTTCCTTCTTTCTCAAACCTTTATCTCCTTCCCGCATTCCCAGATCTACCTTTCCACACCAGAAATATAAGCAGGAATCCAGCCTCAAGTCTGAGTCTGCCTGCCTGGATGTCTCTCTGCCAACTGAAACTAAACATGGACAGTCTGGGCTTCTTATTTTTCTACTACTACTACTATTAATTATTTCTCTAGCGCTACCAGGCACATGCAGCGCTGCACAGAGTCGCAAAGAACAAGAAAATAGTCCCTGCTCGAAAGAGCTTACAATCTAAACAGCCAAGACAGACAAAAAGGATGTCATGGATACAGTTAAGGAGAACGGTTAATCAGCTGGCTGGTAGAGGAGTAGGGTTAAGGATTGAAGGTTATGTCAAAAAGGTGAGTTTTCAGACTACTTTTCCCCCTAAACCCACACTCTCTCCTACCTGTCTCGTCAGCTGGAAACCTTGGGAGTCATCTTTGACTCCTCTCTCTCTTCCTCTGAACAAATCCAACAGACTGCTAAAACCTGTTGTTTCTTTCGCTCTAATAGCACAAAACATTGTCCCCTCCTTTCCGACCACACTACCAAAACCCTTATCCATATTCTTTCACCTCACGCTTAGATTACAGTAACTTGCTTCTCACAGATCTCCCACTAGACCAGGGGTCTCAAAGTCCCTCCTTGAGGGCCGCAATCCAGTCGGATTTTCAGGATTTCCCCAATGAATATGCATGAGATCTATGTGCATGCACTGCTTTCAATGCATATTCATTGGGGAAATCTGGATTGCGGCCCTCAAGGAGGGACTTTGAGATCCCTGCACTAGACCATCTTTCTCCCCTTCAATCCGTTCAAACTTCTGCTGCGTGACTTATAATCTGACAGTGTGGCGATACTACTATCACTTCATTGGCTCCCTATCCATGTCCACATACTGTTCAAACTACTCATATTGACTTACAAGTGCATTCACTCTGCAGCTCCTCAGTATCTCTCCACTCTTATCTCTCCTTATACTCCTCCCTGGGAACTCAGTTCATCGGCTAAATCTCTCTTATCTGTACCTTTAACCTCCACTGTCAATTGTAGACTCTGCTCCTTTTATCTTGTTACTTCAGGCGGAATAGAAGTCCCTAATGTAATGTAATATGCCTAAAAGAGTCTTCCCGAGTCAGTACATCAAGCTCTGTCTTTGGCCGTATTCAAATCTAGGCTAAAAGCCCACCTTTTTTTAGGCTGATTTTAACTCCTAACTCCTATTCACTTGTTCAGAGCTAGAGAATGACACGGGGAAAAAAATTTGTCCCCATATCTGCCCCGTCCCTGCAAACTCAGTCATTATCCCTGCCCCATCCCCGTGAGCACAGTCCCCATGAGTTCGGTCCCCGTCCCTGCAAATCATCTGATCCCATCCGCACAAGCCTCGAATAGTTTTATACTGAACTTATTTTATTAAAGTATAAAAAGAAACTATATGTACAATTGTCATTTTATAAATCAGAAGTCTGGCTGCCGAACAAGAGGAAGATCTTCAGCCGCCAGGGCTTTGTTTATAAACGTTTATCAACACAGCAACAATACTACTTTATTCTAAAGCAAAAAAAAAAAAAAAGTAAATAGAAAATTTTTTCTTTTTTTGTCTGGTTACTGCTTTCCACATCTTCTCGTCATTCTCTTCCTTCCATCCACTATCTGCCTTTTCTCTGCCTCTTCCATATAGCATCTGTTCTATTTCTATGCCTCTACCAGAAACTGTCTACCTCTGCCTTCCATCTCTCTTTGCCCCCTCCCCATTGGTCTGGCACACATCTTCTTCCCTCCGCTCCCCCATGGTCTGGCATGTCTGTCTTCTACACTTCCATCTCTCACTACCTTCCCCAGGTGTTTTTTTAGCATCTGTCTCCTCCCCCTCCCCCAATGCTCTGGTATCTCTCTCCTCTCCCTTTCCATTCCTTTTCTTTTCTGCTCTTCCTTCTCAATTTGTTTTCTACCTCGTCTACTTTCTTATTTTCCAGTCCTCAATTTCTCTTTCCTTGTGTCTACCTACAGCGCCACCTCTTTCCTTCACCCCTTCCAATATCTCACTAACTTTATCCTCTTCCACAAATCCAGCATGTGTTCTTTTTTCTTTATCCCCTCCTTCCATCCAGTATGTGTTCCCTTCTCTCTCTCCTCCCCACTTCCCTTCAGTATCTGTTCCCCTCTCTCCTCCCCACTTCCATCCAGCATTTGCTTCTCCCTCTCTCTCCACTTCCCTTCAGCATCTGTTCTGCTCTCTCTCCTCCCTACTTCCATCCAGTGATTGCTCCCCCCTCTCTCTCTCTCCTCCCCACTTCCATGCAGTGTCTGCTTCCTTCTCTCTCCTTCCCATTGCCATTCGACATCTGTTACTCTCTCCCCACCCCCTCTCTCTCCACTAACCTTCAGCATCTGTTCCCTCTCTCCCATCTCCACTTCCATCCAGCGTCTGCTCCTCCCTCTCTCTTCACTTTACTTCCCTTCAGCATCTTCTCCCCTCTCTCTCCTCTCCACTTCCTTCCAGCATCTGTTCCCCTCTCTCTTTCCTCCCCACATCCATGCGGCATCTGCTCCCCTCTCCCTCCCCACTTCCATTCATTTTCTGCTCCCTCCTCTCTCCTCTCCATTTCCCTTCAGCGTCTGTTCCTCTTTCCCTTCCGCTTTGTCACCACTCAACCTCTTCCTCTCATCGGGCCATCTCCCTCCCTTTCCGTAATCTTCGCAGGCACTTTTCAGAATTGAGGTTTTCTCTCTGAGCAGCCAGACGCCACAGCCTTCTCACAGGTTGTGCGTGACTGTCCCGAAGCTTCTCCTCTAATGCAACTTCCTGTTTCCGCCTGGGCGGCTCACATAAGAGAAGCTTCAGGACAGTAGTGTGTGACTTGTGAGAAACTCTGAAAAGCGCAAGTGAAGGTGAGGGGAATGGAGGTAGATGACTCGACGAGGGAAAAAGATGCCCAAATCGCAGTGATCGGAAGGGAGGGGGCTGCTGGACCACCCGATCACGAGGAAGGCTGCTGACCGGGAGGGGTGGGAAGGTAGGCAACACATGGCAGATACTTTACTGCAAGAACAAGGCCATTCACCAATCCACGGGGTGGTAAATGGCTTTGTCCCCGTACCCGCAGCTACCAGTATTTTTTTTGCCCCGTTCTTACGGGTTACCCACGGGTAACAGTCACCGTGTCATTCTCTATTCAGAACTCCTGTCTGTTTTATTATACCCACAATAAGTAATTCCCTAATCCCTTATTTGTCTTTCTGGATTAGATTGTAAGCTTTGTCAAGAAGGGACTGTCTTTACCAGTATATTCAGGGTTCTGGGATGCTGATCCCAGGTAAAATTACATTATTCGCCAATGACACTAAGCTATGCAATGTAGTGGACAGTGCAACTGTGCCCGACAATATGAGGCAGGAACTACTTTTACTGGAAAAATGGACTAGTACTTGGCAACTGAGTTTTAATGCCAAAAAGTGTAAGGTTATGCACCTTGGTAGCGGTAACCCCTGCAGAACATATATCCTGAATGATGAAACCTTAACAAGAACTGTCGCAGAACGGGACCTGGGTGTAATCATTAGTGAAGATATGAAGACTACCAATCAAGTGGAGAAAGCTTCAACCAAAGCTAGACAAATGCTGGGTTGCATCCGAAGAAGTTTTGTCGGCCGAAAGCCTGAAGTTATAATGCCGTTGTACAGGTCCATGGTGAGACCTCATCTGGAGTTCAGTTTTGTAGGCCGCATTATCAGAAGGATGTGAAGAGGATGGAATTGGTTTAGCGAATGGCCACTAAGATGGTCTCAGGATTCAAGGATCTCCCATATGAAGAACGTCTAAGCAGGCTGCAATTATATTATCTCGAAGAACGCAGAGAGAGGAGTGACATGATAGAGACGTTCAAATATCTTACAGGCCTTACTGAGGTAGGAGAAGATATCTTTTTCCTTATAGATCCCACGGCAACAAGAGGGCATCCGCTCAAACTCAAGGGTTGGAGACTTCATGGCAACATCAGGAAGTACTTCTTCACCGAAAGGGTGGTTGATCATTGGAATGGTCTTCCACGTCAGGTTGTCGAGGCCAACAACATGCTCAACTTCAAGAGACGATGGGATAAACATGTGGGTACACTCCGGGGAAATGCTTAAAGGGAGCGTTCTTTTAGGGGGAGGGTTTTTTGAGTGGGCAGACTTAGTGGGCCGACGGCTCTTTTCTGCCGTCATACTCTATGTTTCTATCCCCAGAGCTATATGCTTAGAGAAATTCTCTGCCAGCTCCCACAAAGCTATTAACCAGAGAGAGACAAACTGTTTCTCTCCTACTCCCTTCCCCTTCTGACTCCAACTGTCTCTCTATGCTTTTCTCTACACAGTTTATGAGGCAGAAAAAAAAACTCTGATTCTATCAAAAGAGCCAATAGTAGCTCTCTGCCCCTGGCAGTGGGAGGAGTCCACACAGTGTGCATGATAGCTTCACTGTTGCCATGACGTCAGAGGCCTGCCTGCTGAATTTCTGCACTTAGATTAAGTGAACATAGAGACAGATTTAGGAAACACAGGAATCCCCCTCCTCAATACACTTTAAAAGATGCAATGAACATGCGAATCCCTCTCCTCACACTCTCCACGTCAAGTTCAGAGGAAATCATTCTTCTAATCCACCTTCAAGTTTCAAGGCCCCAAAATATAGAACTGCCTCCCGAGCTACTTACGCCAGACCTTCTTCTATCTTCAGTTTAGGAAAGTGCTAAAAACAAATTTGTTTACATTATAGTCTTGCTATGGTTCATAATGTCTATGTTGCTAACCTTATTAATCTTATAAGAAACAATATAGTATGGTAGTAATGGGTCAAGATACATTTCTTGAGTTGTGTGTAACCTGTGCATAGTCTCACCTGGTCATCACTGGCAAATTCGGGAAACTCTTCTTTGCATTTTCTCATCTTTAGCTGGTCCTCAAAGTGCACCAATCGGTAGGGCTCAGAACTCTTCAGGGCGGTAGTGATCCAGTTAGCAGCCTCATTCCCACAGTCTCTACCCTGAACATCATGGCCGAAGACCCTGGGCGACAAATGCAAAACACAATCCAGGTGACTAACTTGTTTAGCCACCTATTAAGAACATAAGAAATGCCATACTAGGACAGACTGAAGGTCCATTAAGCCCAGTATCCTGTTTCCAACCCAGATCCCAAGGACCTAGCTAGATCCAAGACCAAGATGCACTAAGAGGATTGGTAAGACCATGTAAGTCTGCACCGATCTGATTTTTTGCCGATTCAGAAAGACCTATTGATGCACTAAAAAGTTTGCATGCAAATGATTCACACGGATGTTTGCCGTAATCCCTGACTCTCCAATCTGAAGGATCGCTGTAAAAGCGACTCTCACACATGTGCAGAGCCAACAGGTGAAACCTGAACAGGTGAGGCACAGGGGAAAGCCTCCCGCCACTCATCTGTTCGGGACAGGAAACCTTTTTATTTATTTTTTTAAAGGGCACAGATGCTTTGAGTGTTGCACAAACACAATATCTGCCCCATTAAAAAAAATAAAATAAAAAATAAAGCACCCCACCCCCACCAGCTATATCGTGTGACACAGCCAGTTAGGCATGAATATTCAGCACCAAACCAGCTAGGTTTAGAGGCTAAAACAGGTTGCATAAATAAAAGGCCTACCTGGCCAGATTCTATAAACGGCACTTAAGCTGATATTCAGCACTAAGCAGTTAAGTGCTTAGGACAAGATTCTATAAAGGTTAAGTTGCCCCTGAGAAAAGTGAAACTGGATATTCAATGCCAGTCACAAGAAAAGGCCGGCAGCAGGCAGTCAAAACACTGCCTGCCACTGGCTGAGCATCGTGTCCCTAATAAATTGGTAAGACAAGATTTGCCTTCGCTGAACGCAAGTTCTCTCATTCCTATAAAGCCAAGTCTATCCATGTGGTCAGTAGTTTTGTGTTCTAGTATAACTTCAACCATTTTATGCAGCACTGATGCCAGGCTCATCAATCTATAGCTTCCTGGATCACCCTAGGAGCCCTTTTATAAAACGGATATTACATTGACCATTATCCACACCTCTGGCATTGTAGCTGTTTTAAATGATAGGTTACAGATTTCTAATAATAGGTTAGCTCATGTTCTGATCTCTGGGTTAAATGCCAGCCAGTCCTAGTGATTTCCTATTTCTCACTCTCCAGAAGTCAATGAGCCTCCTAACTGAACTGGAGCCCTTATTGCTTCAGTGTCAAAATAGGTGCACACCTCTTTCCTTCAAAAGTGTCAACAGACTCGTCATAAATTCAGCCTTCACCAGCACAGAATCAATAGATGCCCAGAGCCAGCAATAGAAATACAATCACCAAGCCAGTATGCATCTGAATGCTGTAAAGAAGAGATAAAGGCTGCCTAGCTCCATCTATCACCAAGATTTTAAAACTAGGGCCTTGAAACTGTAACTCACATTTCACTCTTGGTGAGGGCACACCCCTGGTAGAGGTTAGGTGCAGGGTCCACCTTGAGGCTGCAGCAATAATCATGTCTGCAAAATCTGGACTGGATTCTGGGCTGGGACCGGTCATTGCCAAAAGGCCTTAGGTCTTAAAGGATCACTCTTTTTTCTTCCATCCCAGTCCCACAAAATTCAGTCCAGCTTTGGGTTTTATTCCAAACCAGAAAAATATTGCTGAACGTTTATAAAATCAAATAAGATGAGCAGAAAAACACAAAAGAATACAAAGTACAGAAATATCCAGAATCACAGTCAAGGCTTTATCGGTTATCTGCTATTGAAGTACATACTGTAGCTATAACATCCATAGATATAATCTCAAAACTCCCTGGACAAATACTATCTGGAAACTTTGGTTATTCCTCTTGCCTGCAAGGGTTTCTTCCCCTCTTAACCACAAGAAAGTTAACAAGTCTTTGTCTACTTAAATACATACAATGCCACAAATATTTCTGTATCAAGTATCAAGATCAAGCTCCTTCCCTTGGATCCTCACGCTCTCAGAACCTAATGCCTTGGAATCTTCTGTTCTGACTCCTCATACTTTCGCTCTTTAATGGAACATTCCAGCTCCCTGATTCCCCTCCCATGGAACCCCTAGCACATATAATGCCTTTGATTGCCTCTAGGGTTCTTCACTGAGGCACCTGACAGTACAGTCCTCCTGGTTGCCTCATACTACTCTCCAGGCAGATGATGCCTAAGGACTATGAAATATGGCCCCCATCATTGTTTGAAAAAAGAGCAGAACCTCACTTTATGACATCCCCCCCCAAGGCAATGAACATGGCAGGAGGGATGCCTATGCCTTCCTGCCTGGTCAAATACCCCCAAACCATGCCCCACCCAGTCCTGGACCCCCACACCACTGACCCCTCCCGAACCAATCCCCTTCCCTTCCCCAAAAATAGGCAAGAAGGATGCCCACTTCCTCCTGCCTTAGGCTCCTCTCTCAGTATCCTGGATACAGAAAAAGGTGCCCAAGGCCTGATTGACTCAGATGCCTAAATCCCCACCCCTTGGGAGGGGCCTTAAGTGTTTGAACCAATCAGGGCCTTTGAACCCTCCCCATGTATCACATGATGCACCAAGGAGGGGAAGGCTTGCCATTTTAGAGTGTGGGCCTAAAGTAGGAGCCTGGAGCAGGCTTCCTACTTCCAACTTTTCATAAAGGTACAGGGGGAGTTTCAGGAGGGGGTGATAGTAGGGGGGCATCCGATAGCAGTAGGGATTGAACATCCCTTCTGCCTTTTTGGAGGGTTCAGTTGGGGGGACCGTAGCTCGGGGATGCATGCTGCAGGGGGGGGGCATGACACAGGGTGGTTCTGTGTGGCAGGAGGGAATGGGCATCCCACCCGCCTATTTTTGGGGAAGGGGTGGGGATTGGTTCAGGGGAGTCGGTGGCGCAGGAGGACCAGGACTGGGTGGGGGCATGGCGCAGGAGTATTCGGCCAGGCAGGAAGGAGTGGGTATCCTTCCTGCCATTTTCGCTACCATTGGGGGGAGATCAAAGTGCCCATTCATGGTTCAGGGAGGAGGTGCTCGTTGGGGAGAGCCATCAGCTCGGAGGGCGGATTTTTTTTTTTTTTTAATGGGGCAGATTGTGCGTGTGTAACACACGCACAATCTCTGCCATTAAAAAAAATGAAAACAAAAAGCAGGCAGACCTGTCTACTGACAAGTCTGCACTAGTCAGTTATTTTGGGGTCGGTAGGAGCGATCACGATTTTGTATGGGATTTTAGGGCATCGATTGGTGGGGCTAGTTTGAATGGGATTTTAATATTAATAGCGTAATTTGAATAGCTGGATCGGAGAATGAGCAACTGCTCAGAGAAACACACAGCCAGTTTTGTGCGTCGAGTCGGTTAATTCGATCTATCGCAAAATCCGTCAAACCAGTTTAGTGATGATCGTTAAGACGCTTTAAGAACATAAGCAATGCCTCCGCTGGGTCAGACCTGAGGTCCATCGTGCCCAGCAGTCCGCTCACGCGGCGGCCCAACAGGTCCAGGACCTGTGCAGTAATCCTCTATTTATACCCTTCTATCCCCTTTTCCAGGAGGAAATTGTCCAATCCTTTCTTGAACCCCAGTACCGTACTCTGCCCTATTACGCTCTCTGGAAGCGCATTCCAGGTGTCCACCACACGTTGGGTAAAGAAGAACTTCCTAGCATTCATTTTGAATCTGTCCCCTTTCAACTTTTCCGAATGCCCTCTTGTTCTTTTATTCTTTGAAAGTTTGAAGAATCTGTCCCTCTCTACTCTCTCTATGCCCTTCATGATCTTGTAAATCTCTATCATATCCCCTCTAAGTCTCCTCTTCTCCAGGGAAAAGAATCCCAGTTTCTCCAATATTTCTCTATCTATATCTATTTCTGTCTCTCTCCCTTTCTCTTGCTCTCTTTCTTTCTATCTCTCTCTCTATATATTTCTCTCTGTCTCCATTTCTCTCTCTCTTTCTTTCTCTCTCTCTCTCTGTCTCCATTTCTCTCTCTCTTTCTTTCTCTCTCTGTCTCCATTTCTCTCTCTCTTTCTGTCCCTCTCTACTCTCTCTATGCCCTTCATGATCTTATAAGTCTTTATCATATCCCCTCTAAGTCTCCTCTTCTCCAGGGAAAAGAGTCCCAGTGTCTCCAATCTCTCAGCGTATGAAAGGTTTTCCATCCCTTTTATTAGACGTGTCGCTCTCCTCTGAACCCTCTCGAGTAACGCCATATCCTTCTTAAGGTATGGCGACCATTATTGGACGCAGTACTCCAGATGCAGACGCACCATCGTCCGATTAAGTTTAGTGCATCCCCTAGTTAATGTTTCTGAACATGCACACAGCTATTTCTGGCATGGATGGATTGTAAAACCAAGACTGTGTGAAAGCTTCCAAACAGGTAAGGAGCAGTGAGATAGTGCTATTTTGATATCACACACTGCAAGTTGTGTAGCTTTACTGAGGAGGACCAGAGATCTCCATCCAGATTACCTGCAGTTGCGGATGGGGTTGGTTTTGGCAGCTTTGAGAGGCAGGTACAGTTCTTTCATGTCTGTAGCACTGAAGATCAAATTGCTGCCTTCACCTCGTACAGAAATCAGCACCAGCCGTGGTTCCTGCCTTGCACTGACCAGGTGGCCATCCTCCTTTATCACCATCCAGTGCCTGTATTTCAAATATAAAAGAAAAACTTATATACAGGTATTTTGTCAACCATTTCAAGCTTTCCTTTGCATCACATCTGCTCCTACTTGACAAAAATATACATACTTTATTTTGAGGGGAGCAACAATGTCTTTTTTGGGGAGGGGCAGCAATGGCTCCTCTCCTTTTCACCACAGCTTAGTTTGAACAGGGGTTGGGATCCTGTTGCCATAAGCCTTCATTTATAACTACTCTGATGAAGGAGCAATGTTAGCCTATCTTATAGCACCCCCGCCAACTGGACTTATCTACTGCAGTGACAATCCGTGGACAGAACCACACACTACAGCTCCCTTACAAATGTGGATCCTACATGCAGCCACCAGGTGTCGCCATCGAGTGCTGATATCCCTCTCCGAAGCAGATAATGGAGCCTCTATTGTCCCATGAAATGAAAGATATGGCAGTGTGTAGCCCTTGCTGCTGAGCCACCAGACCAGTCAACTCCTGTGCTCTTTCCCCCATAAAATAAAAATGATGTTTGTCAAACTGTTAAAAGAGGCAACACAGAGCACACCAGCTACTTAGGTTGGATTATAATATTACCTCACAGCTGCCACTGGACAGCCTGCTACCACCCCTCCAACTAACATCAATAAAAAGGAGCAGAGATATCTGTAAAAACTCATTTTGTGTTCTTTCATCAAATGATTCCGTTCAGAACAGCTGGAAGCCAATCTTCCTCTGTACCTCCCTCCTGCAAGTCAGTTTAGACTTCAACTGCTTCTGAAAGAAAATTATGGCGTACTAAGAAAGCTGGAGAATGTAAGGGTACCTCTCTCCTGATGAAGAGCGAAACGGGGAACGCTCCGTTGAGCAAGGGCCTAGCTTGGACGTTACAATACAACTTCCAAGCTAAGTACCAATTTTTTTGTGGCTAAGGTTCCCTTTAATATAAATACTTATCGAACAAAGTCACGAAAATATGAACTAACAGCGGAAATTCAGAATTCCTGTGTGTATAAAAAATTAGAAAAATTAAAGATAGAAAGTTTTATATTAAATGAATTATAATAAGGGTTTTTGACTAGTGATAGCTCGCTATTGGCTAGTGTGTCAAGACAAGTTCTAATTGCAGACAAGCTGCGAGCGTTGAAGTCTTTTCCCTTTATGAAAAATGATATATATAAAAAAAATAAAAAATTAATAATAAAAAAAATTAATTATAGATTTCATACATATTTATTATTTTAGAAGGGGTAGTAGTATATAACTAATTAACTGAGTGTGGTGATAGATATATATATATATATACACACACACACAAAAGAGGCAGCTTGTGGAAAGATCTGGTGGCTTGGCAATGCTTGAACTTATATAACTTGGATTTGTTTCCTGTGTCAGGTGTTCTGCATTCTCTGGGTTGGGGAGTCCAAGTCATTGGCTGAGAGGAGAGGAGAGGAGAGATCTACAAAATTCTGAGTGGCGTGGAATAGTTAACTGCAAATTGATTGAAAGAGTACCTTGCGCAGACTAAGGGGTACTTTTATCAAACTGCGGTAGGGGTTTAACGCACGTAATACCGCACGTTAAACCGCCTGCCGCACTAGCCGCTAACGCCTGCATTGAGCAGGCGTTAGTTTTTTAGCCGGCCGCGGGGGTTAGCGCATGATGAAATGTCTGACGCGCTAGCGCAGCTTGATAAAATAACCCCAAAGGGACACCCTTGGAGTTACATAATAGAAACATAGAAAGCTGACGGCAGATAAGGGCTACAGCCCATCAAGTCTGCCCACACTATTGACCCACCCTTTTAAGTCTACTAACCCCTTTAAGTATAATTATACTGCCACTCTACTGACCCGCTCTTTCAAGTCTATACCCTAGTGACCCTATTCCTTGGAATGACCCTCGTAGGGATCCCACATAGGTATCCCATTTATTCTTGAAGTCTGGGATGCTGCTTGCCTCGATCACCTGCACTGGAAGCTTGTTCCAATGCTCAATCACTCTCTCCGTGAAGAAGTACTTCCTGGCGTCTCCACGAAACTTCCCTCCCCTGAGTTTGAGCGGATGTCCTCTTGTGGTCGAGGGTCCTTTGAGAAGGAAGATATCATCTTCCACCTCAACCCGTCCCGTGATGTACTTGCATAGTTAACCTCTGGAACTAGTTGCTGGAGGATGTTCCTACTCCCACTTCATATCGAGCCACTGGAATCGACTGCCCCCCTCCCCCCGCAGATCAGATCCCTTTAGGAAAACAATAAAAACATACTGTACCTCTTCATCTAACCTCCTTGCCCATAACTGAAGGAATACAAAGAAATTATATTGGTACTAGATCCTGGTAAGTGTTGCGTTAGGATAAAAATTTGCATTGAAAAATCTTCTAATATATGGCAAATTTAACCTGTAAACTGTATATTAAGTATGTTTAACCTGTAACCCGTTCTGAGCTCTTTTGGGAGAATGGAATAGAAAATGAAATACTGTAAATAAATAAATTATCATCTACGAGGGGGTCCTGAAAAGTTCTCAGCCCAACCGAGCATTATTTTGCCACGGTAGCTGAAAAGAGTGTTATCTTATTTCGTTAATTGTCAATTTGCAGAAACAAAATTCTATGTTTTTGACATTGTTTCAGATCATTCATTGAACCATAGCCACGTCATTCTCTTCTTGGTTGGGCTGAGAACTTTTCAGCACACGCCCCCCCCCCCCCCCTAATGAGATGGCTTGTCCTTCAAGCAAAAGACTTTTTCTTCCATCCACTAGAGGTCTGCATGGGAACGGGGATCGCGGGAATCCCGCGGGAGTCCTGCGGGAATCCACCCCCTACCCACGGGACTCCCATGGGGACCCCTCTCTAGCCCACGGGATTCCCACGGGGATAGAAGGCTTTGGAAGCAGGGTTCATCCATATAATATAATGGACACGTCAGCCTTAGTAAAAGAGAGGGTTTATAAGTTAATTACCTGAACAGAAAACAAAAAAAGGGTTCCACCACAGAGATTCCACAAGGAAAACAGCAACGCAAACACAAAAGAAACTGTGGAATTGATGATCCTGTCAGAAGTAATTGCTGGATGGAGGTAATTCCTTGCGAGGACGGGTGGGGATGGAGAGGATCCTGATGGGGCGGGTGGGGACGGAGAGGATCCTGACGGGGACGGGTGGGGACGGAGAGGATCCTGGCGGGGATGGAGAGGATCCTGGCGGGGATGGGTGGGGACGGAGAGGATCCTGGCGGGGACGGAGAGGATCCTGGCGGGGACAGGTGGGGACGGAGAGGATCCTGGCGGGGACGGGTGTGGACGGAGAGGATCCTGACGGGGACGGAGAGGATCCTGGCGGGGACAGGTGGGGACGGAGAGGATCCTGACAGGGACGGGTGGGGACGGAGAGGATCCTGACAGGGACGGGTGGGGACGGAGAAGATCCTGGCAGGGCCGGGTGGGGACGGAGAGGATCCTGGCGGGGATGGGTGGGATTTCTGTCCCCGTGCAACTCTCTAATCCACTTTCCCCTTTCAGTCATGAGCTTGATTGGTGAGATAGAGTAGCAGAAAAAAAAAAGAGAATGATGGAGAGCCTTTGCACTGAAGAACAGTGAGCTAGACCCACCCAAAAAAATGTACTCTAGTTCTCAGGCACTGCATTTTGTACTTTTTTTTCCTGCAGCATCTTATGGGGAATCTAGACGTATGAGTATTCTTACTTTGCTACGGGGAAGGGGTAAAACACGGACCTTACAGATCTCACGGATCTGAACTGCACATCCTTGAAAATATGTGGTCCGCGCCAGTTTTAGGGCTCCTTTTACAAAGCCGCGTTAGCGGTTTTAACGCACACACCGGATTAGCGCGCGCTAGCTGAAAATCTACCGCCTGCTCAAAAGGAGGCGGCAGCGGCTAGCGTGCACTATTCCGCACATTAAGGCCCTAGCGCGGCTTTGTAAAAGGAGCCCTTAGTCTCTGGCTCCGACAGACCGCTATGACATTTTAGCACCGACGGATCCTAATGCTTTTCCCTCCCTATGCCGAGGCTATAAGTGACCACAGACCTTAGGGCAAAAGTTTTGCCGCTAGTCTCAGCATAGGGAGGGGAAAACATTAGGATCCGTCAGAGCGAAATTGTCAAAGAGGTCTGTCGGCGCCAGAGACTACAGGTGGCACGGACCTCAGATTTTTAAGGACGTGCGGTTTTAGATCCGCGTTTTACCCTTCCCCCTTTGCTACTGTGGGCACCTGAGCACCCCCAATACCGAGTCAACTCCATTATTCTGATGAGGAAGCATTCTGTGAGTGCCCCCAAACATTGTAAAAAACTGGCTCCTATGGACCGAAAGGCCCTTACCCCGTTTTACTTATACTGTTCTACCAGAGGAGCTCAGAACGGTTTACATTAATTTATTCAGGTAGTCAAGCATTTTTCTCTGTCTGTCCTGGCTCACAATCTACCTAATGCACCTGGGGCAATGGGGGGGATTAAGTGACTTTGCCCAGGGTCACAAGGAGCAGCGTGGGTTCGAACCCACAACCTCAGGGTGTTGAGGCTGTAGCTTTAACCACTGCGCCACACGCTCCGACTTGTTGCGTTTCTCCAACCGGACAAGTCTAGCGCGCACTGTCTACCCCAGTGGTCTCAAACTCAAACCCTTTGCAGGGCCACATTTTGAATTTGTAGGTACAAGGAGGGCCGCAAAAAAAATAGTTAATGTCTTATTAAAGAATTAACAATTTTGCATGAGGTAAAACTCTTTATAGTTTATAAATCTTTCCTTTTGACTAAGTATTAATAATAATATTGTCATTTATAGCTAAAGAGACATATGAGCAAGAAACTTTTATTTTACTTTTGTGATTATGATAAACAGACCGAGGGCCTCAAAATAGTACCTGGGGGGCCGCATGTGGCCCCCGGGCCGCGAGTTCGAGACCACTGGTCTACCCCCCACCCTCCTCCCCCTCTGCCCGCCATACCTGTCCCGGAGGCCGCCGCTCCTCAGCCCCCGCTCGGTGCACAGGGCCTCGGTCAGGGCCAGCCCCCTGCACGACTTGACCGGGTACAGGAAGAGCTGCGACACCGTGCCCACGTGCAACAGGCGCCCCCGCCGCCGAGCGCTGCCCCGACGGCCGAGCCAGACGGCCGCCCCCAGCCCCGCCGCCAGCCCCGCCGCGCACAGCCAGGCGGCCCGGGACTGGCCCAGAGCGCCCCACGATCCGCTCATCGGGGAAGGGGGAAAGGCAGCGCTGCGACCCGGAGGAGACGACGCCCGACTCGGGATCCGGACCGGAGGAAACCGCGTCAGACTTTGGCTCCGAGTCAGCTCGGGGGGGGGGAGGTGGAAGGAAGACCGTGCCTGGCTCGCGATTGGTGCTGGCTCGGATCCGATCTGGAGACCGTGCTTGAATCCCGGGGACTGGTTCTGACTTGGACTCCCGCAGCTCCTTCCTTGCCTCTTCCCCTCCCCCCCACCCAGCAGAAGCTCGGCACTCCGTCAAATATTTCGTTTTTTAAGTTCAATATGTTTATTGATTTTTCAATAAAGTTCCAATAAATTCTTTCTATTTGTGCCTGCATTGGGAGCTACCAGATCAAGACCTAGTTGAGAAAAATTGACGAGCAACCTATGAAATTCAGGTAGTGGAACAATAACAGCTATATTACCCAGAGGAAACAGGTTCATTTACAAGTAAAGTTCTTTCAAGCTGAGTTGAAGGAGACAGGAAACAGAAAATCCCGGGAAAATATTCCTGTTATTATATATATACATATAATTTTTTTTTCCTACTAAATCCTAAGAAAAACTACATAGAAACATAGGGGTCCTTTTACTGAGCTGTGATTTAAAAAAAAAAAAAAAAATAGGCCTTAGTGTCAAATCCATTTTTACTATAGCCATAAAAACATACATTTTCTGGTTTGTTTTTTGTTTTGTTTGTTTTTTTGTATTAATGTTCCCATTGGTATGCGGTCCAGACCAGAGTCCAGAAGAAAGAAACTCTACATGAGAAGAACAGTGGAAGAAGTAGGGTTGAAAGAGGAACTTCCATCAAACCAAGGTGAAAAGATTGCAATTTATTGTACAAGTCCCACAAGAAATATGCAAAAGACCTGACTGACAAGGCATTGTGGTTCAGCAAAAATGCACCTGCCTCAGGGGTCAAGACACTCTGTTTCACAGGGCTGTTGGAAATAAAATAAAACTCTGTGGATGTTATACAGTGTATGAATACAGACTATCTCAGAGGGCAGGATGAACAGATCTCCTGCAATCCAGTGGAAAACACCAGGTTGGGAGCAACTTTCATTTGCTATGCTCAGCACAAATAGCATGCAAACTACTGTGTTTCCCCCAAAATAAGCTCTAGCATGATTTTGGGGATAGGTCTTACTATAAGCCCTATCCCCCAAAATAAGGCCTAGTTGCTGGCAGCAGCACTGCCCCCCCCCCCCTCCTCACGACCCTTCCATATCTCCCTCTCATCCGAACCTTGACCGTGAGACTGAAATACCTGGTAACAAATGGCAGCACAGGCTGCATCACGGCCTGCCCTCCGCACGCTCGGCCATTCCATGCCCTGTTGCTGATGACATCATCAGTGATGCAGCAGAGGAACGCCTGGACGTGAGAAGGGCAGGCCAAGATGCTGCCTGTGCTGCCAACGCTGCCGTTTGTTTCTAGTTTTTCAGCTCATGGTCAGGGTTCGGATGGGAGGGAGAGATGAAAGGGTCAGCGGGGGGGCTGCGCAACGGCGGCGGCAGGGGGGATGGGAAGGATGCTGCACAGGGGGTTGGGAGGAAGGGAGGGATAGAAGCTGCAAGGGTTCTGCTGCACAGGAGGGAGGGATGGATAGAAAGATACTGCACAAGGGGATGGGTGAGAGGGAAGGAAAGATGCACATGTGGGGAAAGGAAATAGGAAGAATTGGGGTGGAGGAGAGAAAGGGAAAGATGATCATTGTACATGAAAAAAATAAGACCTACCTGAAAAGAAGACCCAGTGCCTTTTTTGGGTCCAAAATTATGACAGTGTCTTATTTGGGGGGAAACAGGGTATATGTGCGTTATTTGTACTGAGTACCTTAGTGAAAGGGGAAGGAACTGGGCCGGGCACCTGCAAACAAGAGCTGAGCATTAGACACAGCTCTTGTGTGCAGGCCCAGTACAGTGCAGGGCTTCAGTAAGCAGCAATGTGGGGGGGGGGGATCCTTCCAGCTGCAGTTGAAGCTTCTTATAATGCTGCAAATTCAGAAGGCTTTTTTTTTTTTTTTTTTCATTTCGTGCAATTTGGGTGCAACTGTTGTGTGTGGTTTTTGTGTGTGTGTCATGCCTACGGTCAGCAGGGGTGTCCCCAATCAGCTAAGCCAGTAGGACTCCTTGAAGCTGCTGATCGGCGACTTCAGGGCTTCCCCTGCCACTCAGCTGTTTGGGGCTTCCCCTGCCATTCAGCTGATCGCAGCTGATCACGATGAGCTGGCAGGGAGAGCAGGGGCTGCCTGTTTAGCTGTGGGGTTGGTGGGGGGGAGGATGCAGCTGTTATGTGTGTGTTGTATGAGTGCACAACAGCTACTTTCATATGTTTGGGTGGTGGGCGGGGGCCAGTGACCACTGAGAGAGTAAGGGGGGGGAGTTCATACTTTAACCCTTTAATTGGCAGATGGTGAAACAGCTGCTTTATGTAACTTGATGTTGAACGAGAGCAGCAGTGCCAAGTAATAGGCATTTGAGATGCAGATCTCCCATAAGAGCCATAGAAGACACATGTCACTTCTGAGCAACCATGCCAGTGGTCATCCGATTAGTTTGGGCACCTTTTTGACCCTTTATTTGTTTATTTAGAACAGGTCTAGCCACAAAAGTCTAAGGGCTCCTTTTACAAAGGTGCGCACGCACCGGATTAGCGCGCGTTACCTGAAAAACTACCCCCCTCCCCCCCCCCGAGTAGACCCAAACCTAAGCCTTACACCTTATTTGTGGGGCAGGTAGAGAGCAGATCACCCCTCCCCCCATACAGTCCCACTCCTGGGCTCTGAACATTATTTTCAGGGAAGGTGGGCAGCAGATCCTCAAAGACCCACCACCAAAAGTCCCACTCCTGGGCTCTTCCCATTACACACAGGGCAAATGGGCAATAGCTCCACCATTGTACTGCCCCTTTCCTTTCAGGTTCTGCACATTATTGGCCTGATTCTGGAAATGGCGCCTGCCGCAGAAGGGACCTGCACAACGGGCGCCTGTCACGTGTCAATCACCGGTAGACACTGTTTCTACAGACGCCTTAAATGTAGGCCAGCATTTTACAGACCTATTTTAATTTATTTATCAGAGAAGCACCTAGGCATACCTATGAATGCATAAGGCCACTTTCAACGTAAACCACACATATGCCAACCTTAGACATCCGTAGGCGTACCTAGACATTTCTTTACATGTGCAAGCAACACTCAAATTGTAGGCGTCCTTCACCCCATTGATTTTTTTTTTTTTAATGTGCGTCCTGATTGGTCTATTAGACAGTGGTAGGATGCCTATTACTATTTTTAAAATCAGGCCCTATGTGTGAGCAGTAATCCCCCTCTTCACCTTGGTATACTTCCTGACTTTCTTCTTCCTCCTGGGACTTTTCTCCCTTTTGCTCTCCTTCTTCACTCACCAGCAGTAGTTCATATCAGGCACAGAGCAAAGTGAACCTTATGGTCATCCTGCCACCTCTGCTCTGGAACCTCCCATTCATCGAATGGCAGAATAGGAGTTCAGTCATCCCAGGAGCTCAAGTGGGGAATGAGTTACCACCAACTACCAGTCTACCAATCATGCCTGCGTGCACTGATCCATCCCTGTCCCGGAGCTCTCTGGCACCCCCCAGAGGCCGCATTCCCTGCTGCAGACTCCAACTGTAGTTTTACAAAAGAAATTCCATAAAATGTACAATTGCTCTTCTGGGTGACCTGACAATAACCAACTATATTTATAGTTAAATTTTAAGAGTTTGTTGAGAGCTTCCTAGCAGGAAATCCTCCCTTAGCTTTTTTTTTCCTGTAAGACAATGTCCAAATTTTTTTTTTTTTTAGCCTAGCATGTACAGTAGTTCCTTGCCAGGTCAGAGAACCTTGCAAAGACCAGAGAATTAATTGCTTCAGCTGTAAAGTGTTTCTTTATTTCAAGAACATGATAATAATGACTTTTATATACTGCATTTTTATCTGAATGGGTGAGACTGTTTTATCTTCCAGTTTTGCTGTCTATGTGCAATCTTTTCTCCAGTTTTTACTTTTCTGGTTGCTCTCTGCGCTGTGTGATGCGTCTTTGCCTTGCTACTTTCTGCCAGGTCAGACTGATTCACAGTCCAGAATCTTTTGAACTATAGCAAATTCACTTTTCATGACTCAAGGTTCAGAATAGAGAATGACACGGAGACACATTTTTCCCCGTCCCCGAGGGAACTCATGTTCCCGTCCTGGCAAGTTCTTTACCTGTCCCTTCCCCATTCCTGCAAGCTCTGTCCTCATCTGCACAAGCCTCAAACACTTTAAAATCATAAGTGTTCAAGGCTTGTGTAGTCAAGGCAGAGCTTACAGGAATGGGGACAGAACAAAGGTGTTACATAATTAAGGTATTTGATTTGCTTTATCTGATAATCCTCCCCCTATTTATTGGAGAAACACTGGAAAACACTACTTTCCCTTGTACTTTCTCATGCTTTCCCTTGTTTGTCTTATGTACTCTATTGAGGATCCAATCTAGAACAGTGGTTCCCAACCCTGTCCTGGAGGACCACCAGCCAGGCAGGTTTTTGGGATAACCCTAATGAATATGCATGAGAGAGATTTGCATATAATGGAGGTGACAGGCATGAAAATCTTCTCTATGCATAGTCATTAGGGCTATCCTGAAAATCTGACTGGCTGGTGATCCTCCAGGACAGGGTTTGGAAACGCTGATCTAGAACACATTAGGTGCAGTTACCATGGGTTTAACATTGTGAGGTTTTTTTTTTTTTTACCATGAATTAGCAACGCAGAAATGTTTCAGCACACACAAATTTTTCACCAGGTCTGGGGCAGAGCCAGATGATGATGAACCAGTTGATGAAATGTTAGCAGAAATTAGAGAAGTTAACAAACGTGGCAGCACTATTTCTTTGGCTTTATTAACCACCTTTTCACGAAGAGAGCTTCACCCAATACATTGTAATGTAATGTAATGTAATTTATTTCTTATATACCGCTACATCCGTTAGGTTCTAAGCGGTTTACAGAAAATATACATTAAGATTAGAAATAAGAAAGGTACTTGAAAAAATTCCCTTACTGTCCCGAAGGCTCACAATCTAACTAAAGTACCTGGAGGGTAATAGAGAAGTGAAAAGTAGAGTTAGAGGAAAAATAAAAATAAAATAAACATTTTAACAAGACAGCATTGATCTAAATACTTTGGAAGGTAGAAGAGAGGAGAGAAAGGAATAGAAGCAGAAGGGGGAGCCGTTGAACAGTAGAATTCTGGAGAAATTTAAGTGATAGAAATAGAACAAAACAAAGACAAAAGGCAAAACAATAGATAAGATTAAAGATAAATCATAAGCTGGAAAGAAAAATAAAATAAAACTTTTCTTCAATCCACGGTTTCAGCGTCAGTGATGAAGTGGAGCAAGTAAGTTTAGGAGGAGCGATTGAATAGTAATCATGTACTCTTATGTATTTTCCCTATCTGTTCCAGCAGGTTCACAATTATTAATAATCGTATCTATTTTATTAAGGCAAAATACATGCACATAAGCTCCTGGACAAATGTTACACATATATAATAACAGTTGATTTCAATTACCTCAATATTGACCAGATGTATGTCACATTAGTTGCTGCATTGAGAGTAAAGTATTTTCACAAAGTAGGACTGTTTATGCTGGACATTATTTTTTTTTTTAATTTTGTTATCGGATGATCGTTTTTGCACTGGGAACACTTTATATTTGATTTTTTTACTTGAGGGCTCCGGCCTGGATATTTTACATCATTACTTTCCTGAACCCTACAAGGACTTTCATCTTGAACATCTTCGGCTGTATAAGATAAGTACCTGATTTTCAGTACTGGTTATTATCAGTTTTTGGTAATGTTTTTCCAGCTTAGGCTGGTTGGTAGGGACTGAGGTGCTAAAACGTTCTCACATACCATCACTATCCAGGCTGGTATACTATACTGAGCACTATTCATTTTAAAACTTATATTTTCATATTGTTTGATTTTGGGTGAGATTTTTATGTGTTGGTATAGAAACATGATGGCAGATAAAGGCCAAATGGCCCATCCACTCTGCCCATCCACAGTAACCATTATCTCTTTCTAAGAGATCCCATTTGCCTATCCCAGGCTTTCTTGAATCCAGACACAGTCTCTGTCTCCACCACCTCTTCCGGGAGGCTGTTCCATGCATCTACCACCTTTCTGTAAAAAAAAGTATTTCCTTAGATTACACCACTTAACTTCATCCTATGCCCTCTCATTGCAGAGTTTCAAATAAAAGACACTCGACTCATGTGCATTTACATAGAAACATGATGGCAGATAAAGGCCAAATGGCCCATTTAATCTGCCCATCCGCAGTAACCATTATCTCTTTCTCTCTCCGAGAGATCCCATGTGCCTATCCCAGGCCCTCTTGAATTCAAACACAGTCTCTGTCTCCACCACCTCTTCTGGGAGACTGTTCCATGCATCTACCACCCTATATCTAAAAAAAGTATTTCCTTAGATTACTCCGGAGCCTATCACCTCTTAACTCCATCCTATGCCCTCTCATTGCAGAGTTTCCTTTCAAATGAAAGAGACTCGACTTATGCACATTTACATTACGTAGATATTTAAACATCTCTATCATATCTCCCCTCTCCCACCTTTCCTCCAAAGTATACAGACTGAGATTTTTAAGTCTGTCCCCATACGCCTTATGACGAAGACCACACACCATTTTAGTACAGGGCAATCCTGAATAAGCCTCTGTGCTAAAGGATAGTACAGTTTACTGCATCAGGACCTGTGTTAGCTAGCTTCTGGAGGTCGGTTAGCTATCAAATGTCAGTGGTTGATCTTCAGTAAAGGTAGGAGAATTCAAACCATACACTCTTCTGCACTGGTTGCCTCTTCTATATGCAAATTAAAGAGACTGCCACTTTTGACACTGCATTCGCTACCATCACGAAAGCCAAGAAAACTTTTCATAACACTAAGGCACTGCCATCTTCCTGCAGAAAGTCACTTCCACATCTTTTTATAATACTATATGTGCATAGGTGGTATATATAGGTAAGATATACATATATTTAAGTAATGTTGGACATTTGTTGTCATTTTAATGTAACCAGCCTCAGTCTGTAGTTCTGTAACACCAGCCTTACTATATCCTCAATGTAGTCATGTAGCCAAGTTACCTCAGGCTAGATGTAGTGTACAGATGAGGCCTGAACAGAGAAATGCACCATTCAAATCTTGACTGAGTTATTTGTCAAGAAGAACTTGATGGGGATGAAATTTGAAATTAATTGAGAATCAGCCTCGGTTACAAATAGCACAAATACTGTGGGCCTCTTCTATCAAACTGCGCTAGCAGTTTTTAACGCAGAGAGCTGTGCTGAATGGCCCGCGCTGCTCCCGACGCTCATAGGAACCCTGTGAGCGTCGGGAGCAGCGCGGCTTACCGTGCTACAAACTGTCGACCGGGTCGCCCTTGTCTATCTCTTTACTCCCTCAAAGAAGTGCAGTAAGTTTCGTCAAACATGATCTGCCTTTGCTAAAACCGTACTGACTGGTCCTCATCAGCCCGTGTCCATCAAGGTGATCAATAATGCGGTCCTTTATCAGCGACTCTACCATCTTTCCTGGCACCGAGGTCAGACTCACCGGTCTGTAGTTTCCCAGATCTCCCCTTGAACCTTTCTTGAAGATCGGCGTAACATTCGCCACTTTCCAGTCTTCCAGAATCTTTCCAGGTTTGATCGACAGATTGGCTATTAGTTGAAGCAGTTCAGTTCCTTGATGACCCTCGGATGAATGCCATCTGGTCCCAGGGATTTATCGCTCTTAAGCCTATCAATCAGTCTACGCACCTTCTCTAGACTGACCATCAATCCTGTCAGCTTTCTGTCCAGGGCTGTGGATTCGGTAGATAAATGTTCCGACTCAGACTCCTCAGTTTTTTGTACTTCTGACTCCGACTCCAGGTACCCGAAATTTCCTCCGACTCCGACTCCACAGCACTGGTTAATTTTCAGATCGTTAAAATGGAATGTCAAGTTGAGAGAAATGAGCATTTTCGACACCACCTTCTTTTTGCTTTTAATCAAGGTTCTAAGGCCGCAGAAGCTGCTCGCAACATTTGTGCTGTGTATATAGTGGGTGCTATAGCTGAAAGAATCGCTCGTGATTGGTATGCCAAGTTCAAAAATGGAGTCGGTAGATAAATGTTCCGACTCCGACTCCTCAGTTTTTTGTACTTCTGACTCCGACTCCAGGTACCCGAAATTTCCTCCGACTCCGACTCCACAGCCCTGTTTCTGTCTTCATTTCCAAGCATTATGACATCACAATCTGAGCTCTAGAATGTTGCTACTTATGATTTTAAAAGTGTTTGAGGCTTGTGCAGATGAGGACAGAGCTTGCAGGAATGGGGCAGGGACAGGAAAAGAACTCGATGGGATGGGAAAATGAGTTCCCGGGGGGACAGGGAAACATTTGTTCCCATGTCATTCTCTAGTACAGATCCATCCTAGTGAAAGGGAGATGAATAAACACTTTATTCAAAGTGCAGATTACATTGTGGCAAAAGCCCCAGGTAAATATTCAGCTGGTTCCATAAAGTTAAGTAGATCATTTATCCCTGTCACTGGATTTTCAGCCAGGCTATGCTTTCAACCCTGAGCGCATGCAAAATGCTGGTATAATGTTATATGGATAAAGTATCTGGGATAAAGTTATTCTGCCATATCTGCATTCAGAGTTCAATGCTTCAGTGATACAGATAGCAGCTGAACTCTGCCCCTGCCAACTGCAATGGACTTTTGAATATCAATGTGGCAGTTCACTAGGAAGGAATTTAAAGAAGCCTGAATGTGATTGGACTATGCAAATACGGAGCCTTATGGCAGGGCTATTCACTTCCACTGCTCAAGGGCCGCAAATGGCTTCAGGGTTTCAGGATACCCTTGCTGAATCTGCAAGAAAAAAAAGTCATTTGCATACCACGGGAGGCAATTTACAAGAAAATCTCTCTCATGCATGACTTAGTAACCGCCTTGACTCTGATAAAATAGAATACACTGTATTACATGAGTTCTGTTTCTAGAATGAGATTGGGTGTTTTTAAATAGATTTTTGAATCACAGAAATGACCTCAAAATATTTCCATAGCATTTGGTTTTACAGAAATGTGCAGAAATTGGTTATAACACTTGTGTCAACACAACCTTTTTCAGTTTAAATTAACCATCAGATCAACCTCATTAGGGCAACAAAAGTCAAGTTGTCCAATGAGTGCTTGGATCACGGCCACCCATGCCATTTGCAGTTTCAGTGAGCAGAAAGATCATGTACAGACAACAAGTCAATTTCATATCCTAATCTGCCATTGGCTTGGAAGCCAGTGCTCAAGACATCGTTCTCTATGGACAGTGAAGTACATATTTCAGGAAAATCTTACAGGACGGAAATACTGCAAGGTTATATTCTGATTCAAGGTTGTATCTATATAGAAGGAGTTAGACAGCACAGTTGTGCTTTCAGTAGACATTTAAAAAAGTTGATGAATTTATGACTTTTTAAAAGTACATTTTATTAAAGAGAAATTCCACTGTTATAATAAAATTAATCATAGAGGATTTTAAACACCATTCACAACAAAAACATTTACAATGTGCTTTTCTCCCTAAGTCTTCTCCAGCATCATATGCTATAAAAATGCAATCATTATATAAAAATAGGATTCTGTAATACGAATTAAAAAGCAAATGTTAATTGCATTTCTGAAGGTTTTAAGGGCATTTTGCTATTGGCGACTCCTAGCTGCATTTAACATGAAGCACAAAAAAACCTGGAACAATTTAAGACAGGATAAATTTTCATTTGACATTTATGGCAGGTACAAATAGAATTAATGTATGTTAAGGACACATCTAAGAACATATTCATCAGCCTCTTGAAAGTATGCAAGTACTTTAATAACACCCAAAAATGTTTTGGTAGAGTATTTCCAAGCAGTGGCATAGTGAGGGTGAGTGAGGGTATAGTGGCCCCCTCCCCAACCCTCTTCTCCGCCCCCCTGCTGCGTGCGCGCGCCCCTTCCCCGTACCTCTTTAACTTTCCCAGCGAAAACAGCATCAAGCATTTGCTGCCCGGCTCTAAATATATTCATACATTATCACTAAATTGGATTACTGTCATTCTTTTTATATAAAGAAATAAGGCGCTTGCAAAGAATACAAAAACACAGCAATAAAAATCATCACGAACTCAAAAAAATCTGACCATGTTTCCCCCTTTTGAAAAATGCGCACTGGCTACCAATTCGGCATAGAATTACTTTTAAACTGGCACTGTTAACATTCAAAATCCGTCAAGCAAAACAACCAATTTTCCTAGATAAGCTCCTCACCCCTTACACACCTTCAAGGTCTCTCGGATCCGTTGATCAAAATCTCCTGACCATCCCCTCTTGGAAAATAATCAGTACAAGAGGAGCAGAAATTTTCTCATTAACCACGCCGCAAACTTGGAATCACTTGCCTTCCTTTATTAGAGCCAACACACGATTAGATAAATTTAAAAACTCTCTCAAAAGTTTCCTTTTCAATGATGCATTCGAAAGCTGAAGCTACTGGCAAACACTGGGCCCGTACACTTAAAATAATTAGCATCTCCACGGCAACAAGCTTAACCTTTTTAGGCTATTATTTTACCCTTCCTTATGTGTTTGCCCATTTAATGTTTCTTTCCTATTATAATTGTAGTTCTACCCGTCTTCCATTTTGTAGCTGTCAGTGTCTGTCTTGTTTTAGTCTTGTATGTCCTGGTTTTAATTGTAAATCGCTTAGAAATTTTTATAAGCGTTTAATCAAATTTTAAATAAAACTTGGAAACTTGGCATCAGATGGAGAGCCAACGCTGCTGCGAGCAGCAGGTTGGAATTGCTGCTTGCGCCGGCGAAGAGCTAGCGCAGTGTCCCTCAAACTTTCTCTTGTGTATAATTTTAAGCTCTTTTCACTTTGTTGTATTCTTCACCGTCTTGTAAATGGTGCTTGGCATGTCTGTTGCTGATTTAAAGACAATAACATAAAAAGTTACTTAAAAACGCCTATAAACAGACCACAGTGTGGCATTAAAATTCTTAAAGTTGCCAGAGAAGACTGGAAATTATTTGGTGGTCACTCCCACAATTGATCTTTGCAATGAGGAAGGGACAGGGTGCTCAGTGCTCCGTGTATGGAATTCTTAAACTTTGAATCATCTAATCTTGGGGAAGTTCACCTAGAGTGGAGCTAGTGGTTTTATAGTTCTTTTTCGATAATAAGAAATTGGCCCCTGCCAGTCTCTGGCAAATACAGTTCACTCTGCGTAAGTGCAAGGCCTCCTGACTGGACCGCCACGTGCGCTTAAGTGGAGTGTACGCTTACTAGGGGTACCACTTTTTAGTCAGATGGTCGTTTAATCATTATCGGCAGCTACCTGGGGTAATGGTGGCAACAGCAAGCAGTGCTGAGAGGAAGGTGCTGGCGAGTGCTCGGCGCGCTGGAATAGGTCTCCCGTCTACTTGCTGCCAAGGACGGCTCGTGATGCTGTGACATTCCTGGGAGGGGTGGGGGGGGATAGTAAATGCGGTGCAAAAAATACAGAGGACCCGTGATTGCATAAGTGGATGGTATGTTTATCAGAAATGCAAATATCCAGAGTTTACGTCCATTGATTTTAATGTAAAAAAAACAAACCCAGGATCATGGTGGTAGGGTGCAGATAACCGGACCGTGTGCTTATCCGACGTGCACTTAGGAGGAGTCGACTGTACTCTCTTTTATTTTCCTCTATTCGCTGCATACATTTCCTCTCCTTCCCTACAACATATCCTACCTCACAGCTCTCCTGTCTATACTTACTTCCTGCCCTCATTCACATGCTTCAACACTCTCTCCCTTCTCCTGACCTTTCTATCAAATCTCACACAGTGGATCCTCCAGATCAATGCTTCTGAACCCCAACCTCAGGGTTTTCAGAATTTCCTATGTTTGAGCAAGATTTGAATGCACTGCCTGCTCAATATGCAAATTTATCTCATGCATAGTCAATGAGGATATTCTGACTAGCTGAGTGTGCACTTGAGAAACACTGGTCTAGAAAATGGTCCACCCAAGAAAAACGAATCCCATGAGAAACAAAATCCAAAAAAGTAGAGGATGAAACAGTACACGTCAACCAAGGAATTAAATCTAAATGATGAAGAAATTCTTCCAAATATACTTTATTGATGGGGTGATGAAATGGTGGTAGAGTGTTTGATCACTCCTGCTGCAGCGCAGTAGGTCCTGCCACTAGTGTTTTTTTTAAAAACAGGCCTAGTTTCCAAACTTTCAGCTTTAGCTAGGGTAGCTAGGGTTACCAGATTCAATTCAAGAAAAAAAATAGGGCACGTAGCCCTGCCTCATTCTGCCCCCAGCCCCGTCCCCACACAAACCTCATCTCTTCTCTTTCCCTAAGTACGGGCCGCATCTGGGGGGCCTCTGAGCATGCGCAGATGCAAAGCGATGATGTCGCATGCATTCATGCCTGCATGTGACATCATTGCATCACATCCGCGCATGCTTGGAGGCCCTCCAGACAAGGCCCCCCGAGCTCGGGGGCCTTCCAAAACCTGGACAAACTGCCAGTTTTGAAAATTCATCCAGACAGTCCTCTAAAACAGTGGTTCCCAATCCTGTCCTGCAGGACCACCAGGCCAGTCGGGTTTTCGGGATAGCCCTAATGAATATGCAAAGAGCAGATTTGCATGCATGTCACTTCCATTATATGCAAATCTCTCTCATGCATATTCATTAGGACAAGCCTGAAGACCCGACTGGCCTGGTGGTCCTCCAGGACAGGGTTGGGAACCACTGCTCTAAAAAGAGGACATGTCTGAATTTTCCTGGATGTCTGGTAACCCTACCTCTTGCTTTACTCTGTCACCATTCCAAGAGACTGTTGTAAATTTTCTGTGGCGTATAACAGCTGTGCTAAGGCCACAGATGTTTTCTGGCCACTAGAATATCTATCAGCTAGAAGTTTAGTCTTGTCATAAGTTAAATGTGTATACTGTATGTTGGATATATTGTAATGCTGCTTTAATTAGTCACCCATCCACAATCTATATATCTCTTTATATATACAATATACGTGCTCAATGGTGAACGCTCAGACCCACAACTATATCCCAGTGAAATATCACGGAGAAGCTGTGTAAAGAGACCATCATTGCTTGTTCACAGTCTCTCCCACCATTACTATATAAAATTAATTCTTCACAACATCCACAGCTCCTAAAATAGGAACAAAAGCACCCTTTTTGCCATTATAATTCCCTTTCATAACAAGGATATATTGTAATTTCATGTGCCATTTATTCTGTTTATAAAAATGCTTCATTAAAGAGCAAGATTTTAAAAAGATTATGTAGCAGTCAATCATATGGTCTGATCATTTGAACAAAAGATCCTGATTCTTATACAATGGATTGATAGATGTTATCACACTAATTATCACTGCAATTAGGTAGATTGAAATACGGACAGAAACTCCAAACTTATGTACCTAATACATAACGGAGGATTCTGCCTTCTTTAATCTTTGTTTTTAACACTCCCCATATAATCAAGGATGTATCCATTTAGTGATTCCAGTATCAAAAGGAGTGAAATCAGAAAAACAGCCAGCAGACATGGGTGAAGGTATGGGCCTCTCTTTGCAGCATTCTGTAGAACCACTTGCCTTCGTGCTAAGATCACACTGATGGGGCATTTACTTATCTGCCCTTTCCGGTGATCCTACAAAGCCAGTCTGGATACACAGATTTACTGCACTCTTCTAGTCTCTGAGAAAGGGCAGGTTAAGGTCCCAGCTTCTGGCTGTGAGCATCCTCCAGTTTTCTTGAAATGCAAAAGACTCAGGTCTCTGGACACTTTCATTGGTGGACCCATGATGCCGTTGCTGGTACACCGAAAGGCGCCACGTAAGCATTGGTTAAGCTCTGAAGTCCGAGCAGTAAGTAACGGCACCCATTCCGCATAGCCTTTCCCACATTCTGTTACAGAAGAAAACAAAAGACAGAAGGGTTAGATCTTCCAAAACCAGGCTCGAGGCAGGTCCTGGTCAATGCAACACCAAATATACCCCCAACCCCAGTTCCAGCAGACAAACTGTTCAACGTTCTATCTGATCATTCTCAAGTTGGTATTCAGCCAGTTCTATATTTACTGGTAGCTGGTGAATGTAGAACTGGTCTATCCATGTATTTTCAGATATTATACAGACAGCATTGGGCTGATAATCTGTGTGAATGAAAACAGAGGAGCAGTGACACCTCACATATAAATAGCAGTGGCAAGAGGAAGTGAAGTCCAATAGATGAATTCAAAATATCAAAATAAGATATATGCAGAGGAAAAAGGTCAATATTGGAGAAAGACTCAACATGGCCTTGTTTCGGCAGGGACACCTGCATCAGGAGTCTACAAACTACAGAATGACACCGGGACAAATTTTTCCTCATCCTCACAGGAACTCAATTTCTCCATCCCATCAAGCCCCTATGAGTTTTGTCACTGTCTCTGCCCCATTCCTGTAAGCTCTGCCTTAACCGCACAAGGCTTGTTCAGATGAGGACGGAGCGTGCAAGAATGGGGCAGGGACAGGAAAATTAGTTTCTGCGGGGATGTGGAAAAATTTGTCCCTGTGTAATTCTCTACTACAAACCACTGAAGGGCTTGTGGAATTAATTTTGGTGTCCACAAGCTCACAAATAAGGCAGAATTCGTACATAGAAATCCACATTAAAGCTAACTGTATGGTGCTGGCTAAGTATTGAGCCACAGAATTGGAAGCCAAAGACAGGCCTTGACGACGAGAAGAAAATACACAACGAAGGAGTTGTGAGGATAAGATGTCGAATGAACAAAGGCTCTTTCAGCCATTGTGGCATATCTACAAATAAAGTGATTTTCTTGAACTATACACCCCTGGCTGATCATTAGACATCTTATCCTCACGACTCCTTCGTTGTGTAAGAATCGAGCCAACCACCAGTTAGAACTCTTCAACAATATTTCAAATACTTCTCAAACCAAAGACTTGTTTATAAGAAAACCCTCATCTCCATAATATGGCCCAAGTTTCAAAGAAATATAACCATTCATCCAAAAGCTCAAATTCATACAAAGAAAGCTATAAGGGTGGTAGGGAGGTAATATAGAATGCACGTTAAACTTGAGGGAACTCGGATGAATGTTTGAATTACAAACAATGGCCCCTAGTGGCCTGAATGAAACGTCAGACTGGATGGCGCAGGTAGACTGTTGATAGGGGTTTAGTGTCCCTTTAAATTTTCTATGGATGTTTATACTGGTTGCTAGGTGCTACGGCACCATGATGACATCATGGGAGTGGAATCTATTTAAATGCTCTTTGAGAACGCCATGACCATCTTGGGATCGCCAGCGGCTGATATTGATGGAAAAGTTGCATTTCACATAAAGGCAAGTTAGAATAGAAATGTTGGAGACATTTAATAGTATTTTAGGAATGGTAACTAAATTATAAAGTTTAAATGAATTTAACTTATAGAATTGGATTTTAGGAATGACAAGTAATCTATTTCTATGTTTGTTTCTTTCTAGTTCCCCCGACCTTGATAAAGATAGGCGAAATGCGTCGGGAAGGGGAATCCGTAGCGAAAAAAAGCTAAGTCATAATGAACTGATAAGTTAAGATATATAAACTGATTAAATGATAAATTCGAAAAAATAGAAGAAAAATTAAAAATTATAAAGGGAATACCTCCACCAATATCGTATGAATTGAGTGGAAATCTGAACTCCCTTATAGCTTTGTTTGTATGAATTTGAGCGTTTGGATGAATGGTTGTATTTCTGTGAACGGAATTGAATTATAGAAATTGTGGACCATGTTTCAAAGAACATTTCCATTTGAGTGGGGAACAAATACATTGAACAAATATTTTGGCACAGAAGCAGGTGTTTTTCATACTACCTTATATCAGAAGCCTGTTGATCAAAACACTTTTTTGCTCTTTAATTCTTTCCATCCTTGTAATTTACGGCAAAGTTTATTGATGTCAGTTTTTGTAGGCTCATCGTATTTGTTCTACTGTATAAAATACAACGGGTTTTAGAAAGGGGATATTCCCTGGTTGTCATCACAAAGGCTTATCAGAGGGCTTTATTTGCTAATTCAGATCATCTTTTACAATATGGAACCTTCTTCTTTAAACATACTAATCCATTCCTTAGTGATATCATGTATTGATTATTGCAATGCCCTCTATAAAGGCATAACAAAAAAAGAACTAAGACGCCTCCAAATTGTACAAAACACCGCAATAAAAATTAGATTTAATGCTAAAAAATACGACCACGTTTCCCCCCTCCTGTGCAAAGCACATTGGTTGCCCATTGAACACAGGATTAGTTATAAAATTTTATTACTTACATTCAAGACACGCCAAAGTAACCAACCAGAATTTATCAATAGCTTACTAATTCCCCATTGTCCATCTAAAACACTTCGTTCTATGACACAAAACCTTCTTGCGGTCCCATCTCTAAAGCATATTAACACAATAAGATCAATAAACTTTGCAGTGACTTCGCCATCGCTTTGGAATTCTATTCCTAATTACCGTACATTCGTGAAGAAGTATCTCTGCTTCATTTTGAAATAAAGCTAAAAAAATTTCTGTTTCAAGACACATTCGATACCTAATTGCCCTTGTAAGGGCTAAACACATGTTGACTGCAGATGGCAACATACTTCCTCTCCCTTTCGTTTTTTTCTTAATTGTTCAAAGCTAATTAGAGGAAAAGATCCATTAACTGAAGCAAAGCACATGAAAAACATAGCTTTAGTTTTCTTGCTAAAAAAGCTACCTTTTTTTCTGACTAAAGAGTGCTCCAATCAGCTCATTCTTGAAAGCAAAGAATGCACATGAAAAAGCTATCATATCACAAGGCAGTCAGAGACACCTGCTTGGAAACTGCTATAGCTCAATAAGTAAAAGTCCTGTGCTCCTCTTCCAGAGGTCATAAGTTTAAATCCCAACTAGCTCCCCAGCACATATTTTAATTGTGGCATTCTACCTTGCAGGTGCACCTTGATGATCTCACAATGAGGTCATCATTGTGCAGCTGCCAACCTCCATTTGCAATGAAGTAGAAGCCATGCTAAGGTCTGTATCGGGGGGAGGGGGAGGGGTTCTGTTCTTAAGCTTTTGCAAATGAAGTTATGCATGCAATCTATATATTTGTGTCATGTGCTTTCTTTGCTTTTAAGAATGAACTGATTGGAGCACTGTTTAGTCAGAAAAAAGGGTAGCTTTTTAGCAAGAAAACTAAAGCTATGTTTTTCATGTGCTGTACTTCAGTTAATGGATCTTTTCCTCTAATTAGCAAATAGCATTGCTGTTTGTCCACAAAATAGGTTTTGCATGCAATATATCTATTTTGATGGGCCCGTTTATGTTGTGTCTTATTAAATGTATTTTGAGCTTAATAAAGCAAAAATAAAAACCCAGAGAGCTATTTAGCAGATTGCATTAAGGACATCCAAACTGTGCCTAAGTTCTGGAGGAACGTCCAAAGAGTGCCAGTTCCATCCATAGAACTCAGATCTAACTGAAGCCTAAATTGTGCTCAAAAGTAGACCTCCTTTCAACGCCTATAAGAGCCAGTTTTACAACTGCTATGCAGCTTGCTAACTTACTCTGTAGCACACTGGTTAAACCTATACCCTACTATCCTAATGTTGCTGGTTCGAATCCCAGTCACTCTGTCTAACAGAAGAGAAATAAATAAAAGCATTAAACAGATCCAACTCCTAGTATTACAATTATAATGAAAAACAGCATAAAATTGCCATTCTAATAACACAATAATAAAATATTATAACATTAAGGACATTGTTTGGACGTCTAAATCTCACCTAAAACCTGATTCTCTAAAGGACGCCTAAAAAGTTATGACGCCCAAACAGTGCTGAACTCTGCTGAGCGCGAGTCTATAAAGGCCGCCTAACATAGGCACCTAAACGGCGCCTAAGATTAGACGCATTTTGCAGAATCAGGGCCTAAGTGTCCAGGAATTGAGTTGCAAGCAACTCCATAAAATAAGAAACATGCAATGTGTCTTAGTGACAAAATGTGTGTGTTAGACAGGCTTCGTTCTGGTCAGTCTGTTTCTGTTGTTAGCCGCAAGTTTAATGTTAATTAATTAACAATCTGATCCATCTGGTAAAAAAGAGGATGTATTCATTGGTCTGTTCACAAAACCTCACCAGAAAGTTCCAAAACGTCTATGGTTTGTGATGAGTCAATAGAAAAGTGGCTAAATTTGTGGATAATAGAAATGTTGGATGAAAAAAAGCACAGTGGACAGCATTGTTGTGAGGATGAAAGCCAAAGAGATTTATGAACATGTCACACAGAACTAGGAAAGTGTGATACTTTTTTCTTCAGGTGGGATAGTGTATTTTAAAAAGTGATTATGCACTAAAATTGTAACTCAAGGGAGGCAGGTTTAGCTGACAATGAAGCTGCTGAAGAATTTTAAAAAATACCTAACTGTAATTGAAAGTCTTCAATTTTGATGAGTCTGGCTTGTTTTAAAAGCAGACTGGGAAATGGACATATACAGTAAATGGACATATACCTTGGTTTGCGAGCATAATTCATTCCAGAAACATGCTTGTAATCCAAAGCACTTGTATATCGAAGCGAATTTCCCCATAGGAAATAATGGAAACTCAGACGATTCATTCCACAACCCAAAAACTTTAATACAAAATACTATAAGTACTTGTATTGCAAGACTTCGCTCGTATAGAACAGTCACTACACTCCCGCAGCATCAGAGAGAAGAACCATCGGCTCAGTTGTGATGATGATGTGACACATGTATACTGTATGTACTCGTATTGCAAGACTTTGCTCATTTAGAGCAGTCACTACACTGTTGCAGTGACAGAGGGTGAAGAACCATTGGCTCAGTTGTGCATATATACTGTATGTACTTGCATTGCAAGACATTGCTTGTATATCAAGTTAAAATTTAATAAAATGTTTTGCTTGTCTTGCAAAACACTTGCAAACCAAGTTACTTGAAATCCAAGGTTTTACTGTATAATGAAAATGCCAGCAAAAGCCCCAGGATTCAAGGCATTTAAAAATTGCATCACCCTGTTATTATGTGCTGATGCCAAGGGTGATTTCAAATGCAAGCCTCTTATGGTCTACAGAGCCCAAAATTCTCACACACTTAAAGAAAAGAAACTGAACTGCATGCTAGTCCATTGGATATGGAATTACAAAGCTTGGATAACGTCTGAATTATTCTGAGATTGTTTCAATAACTGTGTAAGTCCAGATGTTGAACTTTATCTCCACCATAAAAACCTTGCATTTAAGGTATTTCACAGTGCGCAGCGGCCACTAAGAGAGCGAATAGAATGCTAGGTATAATCAAGAAGGGTATTATAACCAGAACGAAAGAAGTTATCCTGCCATTGTATCGGGCGATGGTGCGCCCGCATCTGGAGTACTGCATCCAATATTGGTCGCCGTACCTTAAGAAGGATATGGCGATACTTGAGAGGTTTCAGAGGTTTCAGAGGAGAGCGACGCATTTGATAAAAGGTATGGAAAACCTTTCATACACTAAGAGATTGGAGAAACTGGGGCTCTTTTTCCTGGAGAAGAGGAGAATTAGAGGGGATATGATAGAGACTTACAAGTTCATGAAGGGCATAGAGAAAGTGGAGAGGGACAGATTCTTCAAACTTTCGAAAACTACAAGAACGAGAGGGCATTCAGAAAAGTTGAAAGGGGACAGATTCAAAACCAATGCTAGGAAGTTTTTCTTCACCCAACGGGTGGTGGATACTTGGAATGCACTTCCAGAGGGTGTGATAGCACAGAGTACGGTATTAGGGTTCAAGAAGGGATTGGACAATTTTCTGGAGGAAAAGGGGATAGAGGGGTATAGATAGAGGACTACTACATAGGTCGTGGACCTGTTGGGCTGCTGTGCGAGCGGACTGCTGGGCACGATAGACCTCTGGTCTGACCCAGCAGAGGCACTTCTTATGTTCTTATGCTGATTTTAGATAATGCACCAGTATACTGTCGCCCAACACTTTGAAAATGCACACGCTAATGGTGAAGTTCTCTCTTCATACCTCTGAACACAACATCCATCGTCCAACCCCTTGATCAGGGAACAATAAAGACTTTCAAGAGCCACTACATATGAGAGCTGTACAGCGTGGCCTGTGAAGCTTTAGATGCCGACAAGAAATCCACCATGCTTGATTACTGGAAGACAGTGACAATTCACAATGTAATAGAATATGTTGGCATAGCCTGTGATGGCGTCACACAGGCTACTTTGAACAATTGTTAGAGAAAAACTTGGCCAGATTGTGTAACAAACTTTGAGGGCTTTGAAGATGCAGCAGAAAACATAGATAGAAATTGTGGAATCCATCATGTGTTTTGCGTGAAAAATCAGCATAGAAGGCTTCGAGGACATGGCACATTAAGATGTTGAAGAAATTTTGGAAGAGAGTGCCATAGAGCCCAGCAATGAACATAAGTAATGCCTCTGCTGGGTCAGACCAGAAGTCCATCATGCCCAGCAGTCCATTCACGCAGCGGCCCATCAGGTCCAGGACCTGTATAGTAATCCTCTATCTATACCCTTCTATCCCCTTTTCCTTCAGGAAATCATCCAATCCCTTCTTGAACCCCAAAACCATACTCTGTCCTGGACGAGATGGCACAGCAAGACTTCAGGGACAGTGATGACAAAGAGGCATCAAACATTCCATAAATCGTGCCTCTCACATCTGCAAAAATAGCAGAATGAGCTTTGTTGGGAAAAAATGTTCATTGATATAGAGCAGGGGTGCCCAACACGTCGATTGCGATCGACCAGTAGCTCAGGAAGGCAACGTGAGTCGATCGCAGACTCGTGTTGCCGTCCTGATCTACGGGCCGATCAGCCTTCCTCTCCAGTGTTCTCCCTAGGGCCTTTTAGCTGGGCGGTCCGCCCAGCTGTCACCTGCCGCTGCTGAACATTAAAACCCCCCCCAAAAAAACGGCTTGAAGATTTCAGCCCGTAGCGAACTTATGCGCCGGGCTCTAAAGTGTGCGTGCCGGCTTCTCTTCTCTTCCCTCCGAAACCGGAAGTTATGTCCGGGGGGGAGGGGAGAAGGGAAGCCGGCACGCACATGTTGAGAGCCCTGAAGCAAGCGTTCGCTACGGGCTAAGGCGGGAGACAAGTAAATGAAACATTTCCTCTTCTTGCTGCCGGGTCCTGCCTACTTTCAGTTTCCGCGAAGGCAGAACCCGGCAGCATTTCCCCAATAGGTTGATCACGATCTTGGGCTGATCAGCCTTCCTCTTCCCGACGGCAGAATTTACGTCGGGGAGAGGAATGCTGGTTGGCCGAAGCAGGGAGAGCTTGGGGCCTGTTATTGGTGGCATTTGGGTCCTGGTCCCCGATGGCAGTGGCAGTGGCTTGGGGGAGGGCAGGGAGAAAGAAAGAAAAAGGGCAGGCAGGGAGACAGAAGGAAAGAAGAGAAACAGAAAAAAAAAGAAAGGGAGGCAGAGAGAAAGAAAGGGCAGGGAAGAGGAAGGAAAAGTTGGGGGAAGGAATGAGGTCTGGAGGAGAGGAAGCATACAGGCTAAAAGAAGGGAAGAAAGATTGTATGCACAGTCAGAAGAAGAAAGTGGAACCAGAGACTCATTAAATCACCAGACAAGGTAGGAAAAATGATTTTATTTTAAATTTAGTGATCAAAATGTGTCTGAATTTATATCTGCTGTCTATATTTTACACTAAGGTCCCCTTTTACTAAACCGCAATAGAGGTTTTTAGCTCAGGGAGCCTATGAGTGTCGAGAGCAGCGCTGGGCATTCAGCGCAGCTCCCTGCGCTAAAAACTGCTACTGTGGTTAAGTAAAAAGGGAGGGGGGTATATTTGTCTATTTTTGTATGGTTGTTACTGAGGTGATAGTGCTTAGAGTCATCTGCTTTGACCTCTTTGAAAAACCCTGGAATAGGAATGATAATTAACATTTTCTATGCGTACAGTGTGCGTTGTGGTTTTTTAAAAAATTTTATTGTTTGTAGATCATTTTGACTTGGTCATTTAAAAAGTAGCTCGCAAGCCCAAAAAGTGTGGGCACCCCTGATATAGAGGAATGTGATCCCATGTTGGAGCGCAGTCTAAACATCAAGCATCTGGCAAGCTTTGCATTTGCCCCTTATGCTGAGACACTTAAGGACTTGAGAAGGAAAGCCAAGCAGACAAGGCTGACACCGAGTTGCGAGACTCATGCGTCAGAAGTTGAGTGACAGAAGTTGACTTGCCAGCCTCAACATATGCCAGAGGTTGATCAGGCTGGTCAACCTACCAGTGTCAAAGTCTTCATCATCTACTGGTGTCATTCTGGAGCTGCACGCCTGTCCCTCCCCAGAGGTTGATATCTCAGAAGTTGACCTGCCAACCTTGATTCATGCACCAGAGGTTGATCAGGCTGAAGTCGACCTACCAGTGGTGACATCTTCATCTTCTATCATCATTCTGGAGATGCAAGGCTGTCCCTCTCCAGTGGTTGATCTGACAGAAGTTGACATTGCGTGATACAGTACAGTATGCATCTTGTCACCGGCAGCCTCAGGGCAATGGGTCCTAGGGCACCGGTAGCCAAGGCAGCACAAGGAAAGAAAAAGGTTAAAAGAAGTGAACACTACCACACCAGGTAGGTATTGTATCAAGCAATTACTGGATTTATTCTTCAAAACAAACATTCAAACCAGCTTGCTTGTTTCAAGTTCAATCAGTTTCATATCAAAAAGAAAACAATCTTGTCAGGATGTTTCAGATATTAAATATAGTCCCAAAACAAACAAAATGCACTGAAAAAGTCTCTAGGTTAATGTCGGTCAATAAAGTTCAAAAACATATAATTCCAGCTTTCCCAAAGCTGCTGCTGGCTCTCCAGCCAATTAATAGTCCAACATTAAAAAAAAAAGTTGTTTAGGCTGATTTCCCTACTTCAGCCTGCACTAATGCTACGGCACTAGGCCCCAGCAGCTGACATGCTGGCCAGGGAGTGTGCTCAGCGTGGTCGCAATTCGCCAATCATATGCCCTCAATCCCCCACAGAAAACGCGGAGCATTCCCCACTGGCTGGGACTGGTAACAGCCCTTCCCCCACCCAGAGGGAAGAAAAAAAACACAAAATTCAAAACAGTTCCTTTTTAGTTCTTAGAGGTGCCTCCAAGCACTACACCTTCTTCAGGGTTACAAAAAAAAAACCCAAAAAACATTTAGTCAGCTTAGTTAAGCAGTGTTCAATTTAAGCATTTAGGCATTCTGAATTACTTGCCTCCAGTCCAGCAAACCTCCATTGGCAGGATTCCATTCCTTGGCTCAGCATATGGCTCCAGCTCCATGTCCTGGAAATCTTGAGGCATGAAATTGGGTGACTCCAAACCAGCCTCAGTCAGCTCCATATTTTCCAGCTGTTCTCTGCCATTCAGAACTCTCAACCCTGAGTCTCTCTGCCTTTCCTGTTGCTGCTTCTTTCCCTTCAGTCTCTCTAACTGTTCAGCTCTCTGGTGTAATAGCCACGCCCCAAACCCTCAGGTGAAAAGGTTTTCCGGCTGTTTCTACTTCCAGCCTGCAGGTGACTGCTGGGAGCTAAACTAGAGCTATGTGGGGGTTGGGAAACAGGCAAATATGCTCTCCTGCTCCCTCTAGAGGCCAAAGAAAAAAAAGTCTTCAAAATGTTCAGTTTCAGGTTTATGTTTAAATATATTTATTGATTTTTAAATCATATAATCAAGAATACTTGTACAGAAAGCAAATTAGCAATTCCACATAAAGCAAGAAACATTCCAATAACATTTGAATCATGTATAAACTAAAATGCTCAAGTCCTCAAATTTGGATCCAAGATTTCTTAACAAAAACAAAGATAGAAGAATTGAACAAATATATACTCTTTCATAAAGTTAGCTGGAGGGCTGATTGCTGGGATTAATCAATAATCTTAGAGCTTATGATTTTTCTACCTCCAATCGGGAGAGCGCTAAAAAGGAAGTCAACTGATTAGGCTCAAAGAAAACATATTTAACTGATCGGTGATGCACTATACATTTACAAGGGTGTCGCAAATAAAAAGTAGCACCCAAAGATATAACACCTGGCTTCAACATAAGAAATTCACGACGACGCTTTTGAGTCTCTCGTGATAAATCAGGAAATACCTGCACTTTACAACCCATAAATTCTTTCTGTCTATTTTTAAAGAATAGTTTTAACAACCATACTTTATCAATAGAGAGAGCTACTGTTATAATCAAAGTACTCGGTTCTACAGCCTCTTTATCAGATTTTTCCAATAACTCCGATACATCCAATAATCCTTGATCTGATGACTATTTTGGTATTTTAATCTTTTTAGGTAAGTAATAGACTCGTGATAAAGGAGGTAATGAATCTTCTGAGGCCCCCAAAACTTCAAGAAAATATCTTTTAAACATTTCTCTAGGTGATGTCAATGGAAGCCTAGGAAAATTAATCAATCTTAAGTTATTGTATCTGGAGTTGTTTTCTAAATTCTCCATCTTTCTTCTAAGATTAATATTGTCTTTCATTAAAGTTTCCTGTAGTTGTTTGGATGATTTGATTTCCTGTTCAAGCTTTTGAACAGAGGAATTAGAGGCAGTCATATCATTTTTCAATTCCGAGATAATTTCCCCTCAATTGACTGAAGTTTAGGACTTATGGTCTTCACTAGTCCGGCCATAAGATCCCATAGTGAGTCCAGAGTTACTTCTGAGGGTTTTTCCAAATAAATTAAAGGTAAAGAAATGTCATAGTGCTCACCGTCCAGTTGATTAACTTGTCGCTGTCCCTGAAGGTTCAGTTTCAGGTTTAAATTGAGCTGTTTGTAGTGTCTGCTCTTGAGCTGTGCACTGCTCTGGGGACAGACCTAGCAGGCATAGGCTGAATACCACAATCTAATTGTTGTGTAAAGCTGTTTTTAATTTCAAACAATGTTTTCATAATTCTGCCATGTCTTTATAAACTGTATATGTCCATTTCCCAGTCCGCACTGTAGCACTCTAGTTCTGCACTGTTTTGTCCTAATGGTGAAAAAAAACACCGTTGATGAGCACACTAAGGGCTCCTTTTACTAAGCTGCTTTAGGGCTTTAACGCGCAGAATAGCGTATGCTAGATGCTAATGCCAGCATTGAGCTGGTGTTAGTTCTAGCCACGTAGCATGGGGTTAGCGCGCGCTAATCTGCTGTGTGCTCTAAAAACGCTAGTGCACCTTAGTAAAAGGAGCCCTAATTGTTTACTGTGGTTTTGCAATACAGTACAGTATTTATTTTCCAGCACTGTTCTGTGCAATATTTTCTTTAAGAATGTTACTTCTATAAGCAGTAGTACAAATAAAAACAATGGCAACATTCTGAATGTTCTATATCAGTGGTTCCCAAACTCTGTCCTGGGGGACCCCCAGCCAGTCGGGTTTTCAAGATATCCCTAATGAATATGCATGAGAGAGATCTGTACATAATGGAAGTGACAAGTATGCAAATCTCTCTCATGCATATTCATTAGGGATATCTTGAAAACCCGACTGGCTGGGGGTCCCCCAGGACAGGGTTTGGGAACCACTGTCCTATATGGTTTTTGTCAAGTGTTGAACCCTGTTTTTCCTATAGGTTCCATTATTCACTTTCCACGGTTTTGAGGTACCACATGTATGGCTGGAACCCAACATCTATTTTCCCAAAGATGCATTGTATCATTATTCTCAAATTCACAGTTTGCAAAGATTTTTGGGAATCATACTGCCGTGAATAGTAAAAACAAACTGTATACTGATGTGCTGTGGAGCAGATCCATATAGCGGATGGGAGTGGGGATTTTCAAAGACTCTTGAATGACTAAGAACAGGACTGGATTTCTCATTTGCATTTTGTTTGTCTATTTCTGAATGTGCCTCGTATCTTTGGAATCGCCACAGATTTAATAACGGACAACTCCAGTCAGATGCTATCAAGTCCTGCTTTGGATGGCTCCAGTAGATGTCAGGGGTCAAGTACTTTATTTGATGAAACAAATCCTTATTTTTTTTTTTTGTAAATTCTTTATTCATTTTCAAACTTTACAATCAGTATGACAATATGTCCAAACAAATTAACAATAAATATATCACTTAATAATCATCAATGGTACAAATAATATGCTCTTATCTCCCACCCTTCCCACCCTTTCCTGTCATAAACCCAAATACCTTGTACAATATGTAATAATAAAATTATCCCCCTTGACAATAGGGTTACCAAATGTCCAGGAAAACCAGGATATGTCCTCTTTTTAGAGGACTGTCTAGGTGCCCGGATGGACTTTCCAAAACCTGGCATTTTTTCCAAGTTTTGGAAGCCCTGACAAGCTCCGGCCGTATCTGGAGGGCCTCTGAGCATGTACAGATGATGTCACACACATCCACGCATGCCCCAGGCCCTCCAGATGCAGCGGGATGAGAGGAGGCTATGTGGGGGCAGGGCTGGAGGTGGAACTGGACAGGTCTGGGACAAAATGGGGAGGGTCTGGAGGCGGAAAAAGGCAGGGCCGTGTGTCCAGGATTTTGTGGCCCAAAATATGGTAAACCTACTTGACAATGACCAGAAAATTTGAGCCTTATCCTTTATAAAGTTTTCATGTCTATCATTCACAAATATTTGTAATGCCATTGAACAATTAGCAAATTCATCAAATGACCCATTAGCAAATAGCATAGCAGGAAAGCTTAACCAGATTATTTATCCATCATCAAATGATGGGAACAGCATGTACTATGTAAGTAGTGCTAGTGCAAAATCCATTGTGCAGTCAAAAAAAATGTGATTCATGTACGGACTTGCTGAACAATGGAGGAGAGCTAAGATACTGGAATTGGGCCAGAGTTTAGAATACAGTGAATCTCAGTTTTGAGAGGAGGTTAATCGCGGATGTTTGACAAAACCAACCGACTATGCTTGTATGGTGGCTGTTCCCTGTTGGTGTGTTTATCAGGACCTTGTAACCTGAAAAAGAAACTCCTGTCATCATGGGCTCACTGCTAAATCGTGGGCCATGTCTGTTCCAGTGAAACGTTTGGGCATACGTTGGTGATTGGCAATATCTGTATTAAAGGGCATGATTTAACTAAAATAATTACTCAAAGATTTTTAATTGCTTGGCTATGAATTTAAAGAACGTAGGGCTCCTTTTACTAAGCCGCGTTAGGGCTTTAATGTGCAAAATAGCGCCTGCTACATTGCCCCGTGCGCTAGACCTTAATGTCAGCATTGAGCTGGCGTTAGTTCTAGAAGCGTAGCGTGCGGTGTAGCGTGTGGTAATTTCCTGTGTGCGCTAAAAACGCTAGCTCATCTCAGTAAAAAGAGCCCATACTCTTAACCCTTTCAGGACCATAAGGATCGTAGGCCAATTTTTGTGGTTTTGACGACATTTTTATGGTAAAAAGGGCTTGCAGATGCCAAAAAATTGATTTTTTTTGTGAAATATCATTATTTTTTTTAAAAAAAAATCAAACTTTTGGCTTATGGACAGTGTGGCAAGTGAATCTTCTCGTCAATCTAGCAACGACACTAATGAATGAATGTCGGAACCAGTTTGTTTACATAAAGGCAGTATCATATGGAATCCGTACATATCAAATTTAGAACTGTAGACTATCCCAATCAAAATTTATAGGATTTTAAAGTTATGGGACAAATATGTCCCTTGGTCCTGAAAGGGTTAAAGCCAAGGAAAATCTTCAAAATCCATTAAAAAAAGAGAAAGATTACAAGCTGCAAAGCTCCTCTTAAAATAGGATGAGGGACTGGGAATAATGTAAGAATTTTAAGCCTCTTGTCTATTTATGACTGAATATCTTCCAAACGTTATGACTTTGCCAATGAACATTTGTTAATTTTCTTTCACATATCAAAAAAGTTCATACATTTTGCTTAGATGATGGAAACAAATGGTATGATGTTGAATTGGAAATGAAACGGAGAGTGAGACAATTTGAAAGAAAATGGTTAAAATTTAAATTAATTGCAGATAAAGAAATATAGCAAAAGGAAGGAGGTAGGAAATTAAAAATAAAAGAGAAACGAAAGGCCTATTATTCAATTCAGGTTGGCATTACTAACATTAACACCAAAAAATTGTTTAAGTTAGTCAATAAGGTGTTTGATACGCCCCAAAATTTACAAGTATCTCAAATGCCATTACCGACTGCAAACGACTTGGTGACATTCTTTAGTTCTAAAATCAGGGGTCTACGAACCCACCAAGCCTAGAAGTATAAAAAATTATTCGGAGAAGGCAAAAGATGAAGTTCCAGTTGACCTAATATGGTCCATTTTTGACAATCCAGATTGGAAAGATTTCTCCAAATTATTTTCCAGATACTCTAAGGGCTCCTTTTATCAAACTGCGCTAGCGGTTTAACGCATGTAATAGCATGCATTAAACTGCCGGCCACTCTAGCCGCTAACGCCTGCCTTGAGCCGGTAGTAGTTTTTTGGCCTGTGCGGGGGTTAGCGCGTGATTAAAAGTCACGCACGCTAACCCCACTAGCGCGGCTTGATAAAAGGAGCCCTAAATCTTATTGCATGTTGGACTCTTGCCCTACTAATCTTATGTCCTGCGCACCTCCGGAATTTAAAATGAAAGCATTAGAATGGGTTACCGACTCTTTAGATAAAGGTATTTTTTCCGCAAGAAGAGGGTAACAATTATTACACCTAAGGAATCAATTTCTTTATCTTCAAAATAGCGTCCATCCCTTTCTTCACAAAGATCATGGAGGGGATGGTGCAAATTCAACTAACAAAATATCTAGAATCCCATTCTTTGTTATACGATTCCCAATCAGATTTTAGATCCCACTATAGTACAGAGACGGTATTAGCTACATTATTGTATTATTTGAACAGCCTTCAAAGCAAAGGTAGCAAAGCGCTGGTACTTCAGTTTGATCAGAGTAGTACTTTCGATTTAGTAGACCACCACAAACTGTTGGAACTTTTGGATTCTTTAAGAATCCATGGTAACATACTCTCATGGTTTAAAGTATTCCTTGAATCAAAACTTTGGCTCCTTTTAAGAAGGCGCGTTAGGGCCTTAACGCGTGGAATAGCGCGCACTAAACTGCCCTGCGTGCTAGACGCTACCGCCTCCTTTTGAGCAGGCGGTAGATTTTCGGCTAGCACACACTATAGTATGCGCTAATCCGGTGCGTGCACTAAAACACAGCGCACCTTCGTAAAAGGAGCCCTTTATCAGGTTAAATTTAAGGATACACTCTCGTATGGAGTCCCACAGGGTTCCCCACTTTCTCCTACATTTTTAATGTGTATCTTCTTTCATTAGGTCATTGGATGAGCAACATGGGTCTGAGGTTGTTTGGCTATGCTGACGATATCACAATAGTCATTCCATGCTGTGAAACGCTATCTAACAGTACTCAACTTATTGAGTCTGTGCTAAACATGATGGAATCCTGGATGCAGGAATTCAAATTGAAATTAAACCAGGAAAAAACAAAATTCTTCCTTGTGTCATCACAAAAGATCATTCCTGAACCAATAATTACATAGTAACATAGTAGATGACGGCAGATAAAAACTCAAATGGTCCATCCAGTCTGCCCAACCTGATTCAATTTAAGTTTTTCAAGTTTTTTCTTCTTAGCTATTTCTGGGCAAGAATCCAAAGCTCTACCCTGTACTGTGCTTGGGTTCCTACTGCCGAAATCTCCGTTAAAACCTACTCCATCCCATCTAAACCCTCCCAGCCATTGAAGCCCTCTCCAGCCCATCCTCCCCCAAACAGCCATATACAGACACAGACCGTGCAAGTCTGCCCAGTACTGGCCTTAGTTCAATATTTAATATTATTTTCTGATTCTATATCCTCTGTGTTCATCCCACGCTTCTTTGAACTCAGTCACAGTTTTCCTCTCCACCACCTCTCTCGGGAGCGCATTCCAGGCATCCACCACCCTCTCCGTCAAGTAGAATTTCCTAACATTGCTCTTGAATCTACCACCCTTCAACCTCAAATTATGTCCTCTGGTTTTACCATTTTCCTTTCTCTGGAAAAGATTTTGTTCTACGTTAATACCCTTCAAGTATATGAACTTGAATCATATCTCCCCTGTCCCTCCTTTCCTCTAGGGCACAGGTGTCAAAGTCGGTCCTCGAGGGCCGGAATCCAGTCGGGTTTTCAGGATTTCCCCAATGAATATGCATGAGATCTATGTGCATGCACTGCTTTCAATGCATATTCATTGGGGAAATCCTGAAAACCCGACTGGATTACGGCCCTCGAGGAGGGACTTTGACACCCCTGCTCTAGGGTATACATATTCAGGGCTTCCAGTCTCTCCTCATACGTCTTCTGGCACAAGCCTCCTATCATTTTCATCGCGCTCCTCTGGACTGCATCAAGTCTTCTTACGTCCTTCGCCAGATACGGTCTCCAAAACTGAACACAATACTCTAAGTGGGGCCTTACCAATGACCTGTACAGGGGCATCAACACCTTCTTCCTTCTACTGGCTACGCCTCTCTTTATACAACCCAGCATCCTTCTGGCAGCAGCCACTGCTTTGTCTTTTTGGCTTTAGATCTTCGGACACTATCACCCTAAGGTCCCTCTCCCTATCCGTGCATATCAGCTTCTTACCTCCCACATATACAGTTCCTTCCGATTATTAATCCCCAAATGCATTACTCTGCATTGAATTTTAGTTGCCAGGCATTAGACCATTCCTCTAACTTTTGCAGATCCTGATTCATATTTTCCACTCCCTCTTCAGTGTTACAAATCTTGGTATCATCTGCAAAAAGGCACACTTTTCCTTCTAACCCTTCAGCAATGTCACTCACAAACATATTGAACAAGATCGGCCCCAGCACCGAACCCTGAGGGACTCGACTACTCACCTTTCCTTCCTCTGAGCGACTTCCATTAACCACCACCTCTGGCATCTGTCCGACAGCCAGTTTCTAACCCAGTTCACCACTTTGGGTCCTAACTTCAGCCCTTCAAGTTTGTTCAACAGCCTCCTATGAGGAACTGTATCAAAGGCTTTGATGAAATCTGAGTAAATTACATCTAGCATATGTCCTCAATCCAGCTCTCTGGTCACCCAATCAAAAAATTCAATCAGGTTCGTTTGGCATGATTTACCTTTTGTAAAGCCATGTTGCCTCGGATCCTATAACCCATTACATTCAAGGAAGTACGCTATCCTTTCTTTCAGCAACACTTCCATTATTTTTCCAACAACTGAAGTGAGGCTCACCGGCCTGAAGTTTCCTGCTTCATCCCTGTGACCACTTTTGTGAATAGGGACCACACCCTCTCCTTCAATCCCCAGGAACCACTCCCCTCTCCAGAGATTTGTTGAACAAGTCTTTAATAGGACTCGCCAGAACCTGGATCCCATCTAGTCCCATTGCTTTGTCCACCTTCAGTTTTTCAAATTGCTCCATGAACTCCATTTTCTCGTGTATCTTTGCCAGACAATCTCGGTCCTTCTCCAGGATTTTCTTCTGTGAACACAGAACAGAAATATTTGTTTAGCACATTTGCTTTTTCCTCATCACTCTCCACATATCGGTTCCCAGCATCTTTTAGTTTAGCAATTCCATTTTTCATCTTCCACCTTTCACTAATATATCTGAAAAAATTTTTGTTTCCCTTTTTTTACATTTTTAGCCATTTGTTCTTCCGCCTGTGCTTTCACCAGACGTATCTCTCTCTTGGCTTCTTTCAGTTTCACCCTGTAGTCCTTTCTGCACTCCTCTTCTTGGGTTTTTTTTTATATTTCACGAACGCCAACTCTTTCGCCTTTATTTTCTCCGCCACTAGTTTGGAGAACCATATCGGCTTCCTTTTTCTCTTGTTTTTATTGATTTTCTTCACATAAAGGTCCGTAGATATTTTTATCGCTCCTTTCAGCTTAGACCACTGTCTTTCCACTTCTCTTATGTCCTCCCATCCTAACAGCTCTTGTATGGCCGCTCTACACGTTAGCCATTATATCAAACAAAACTGTTTGATGATCGTTACTTCCCAGGTGAGCACCCACTCGAACATTAGAGATACTCTCTCTATTTGTGAGGACCAGATCCAATATCGCTTTTTCCCTTATGGGTTCCATCACCATTTGTTTGAGCAGAGCTTCTTGAAAGGCATCCACAATCTCCCTACTTCTTTCCGATTCCGCAGACGGAACATTCCAGTCCGCATGCAGCAGGTTGAAATCTCCCAACAGCAGCATCTCCTATTTCCTTCCAAACTTTTGGATATCCACAATCAGATCCTTATCAATTTGCTGTGACTGAGTCAGAGGTCTGTAGATAAAAGTTCCATCTTCTCTTTTCAGAGTGATCCATATCGCTTCTTCCTTTACCCAGGTCCTTTGCATTTCGGTCGCTTGGATATTGATCTTTACATAGAGAGCTACTCCTCCACCTTTTTGACCATCTCTGTCCTTCCTAAAAAGATTATATCCCATTATGTCTTAAGATCAATTCAATGTCATACACAATAAGCCTTACAATTAAAATCTTGGGAGTTGTTTTTGATCAGTGCTTGACCATGAAAAATCAGATTGACACAGTGGTTCAAAAGGGATACTATACTTGATGGAAACTACATACCATCAGATCCAACTTCGATGCTGCCGATTTCACAATTCTAGTTCAGACACTACTTCTGAATATACTGGACTATGGTAATATTGTATATTTGACAAGTACTAAGAAAAATTTGACTAGATTGACCCTGGTTCAGAATGATTTACGGTCTGAGGAAACATGACCACGTAACCCCCTATTACTGAGAGCTGCATTAGCTTCCGGTCGAGGCCCGGGTCTCTTTTCCCTGGAGAAGAGGAGACTTAGAGGGGATATGATAGAGACTTACAAGATCATGAAGGGCATAGAGAGAGTAGAGAGGGACAGATTCTTCAAACTTTTGAAAAATAAAAGAACAAGAGGGCATTCGTAAAAGTTGAAAGGGGACAGATTCAAAATGAATGCAAAGAAGTTCTTCTTTACCCAACGTGTGATGGACACCTGAAATGCACTTCCAGAGGACGTAATAGGGCAGAGTACGGTACTGGGGTTTAAGAAAGGATTGGACAATTTCCTGCTGGAAAAGGGGATAGAGGGGTATAGATAGAGGATTACTGCACAGGTCCTGGACCTGTTGGGCCGCCGTGTGAGCGGACTGCTGGGCACGATGGACCTCAGGTCTGACCCAGCGGAGGCATTGCTTATGTTATGTTAAGTTAGGATGCTTATATTATAAAGTTGCTTTTGGTGTTGCCCCATTATATCTTGCCAACAGATTTGTTATTGTAGCGCATAAGAATAGTAGAAAATCTCATGCCCTATTTACGTTCCCTTCAGCCAAGTAAGAAACATCATGAGCAGCTTGCTATGACAAAGATTTCTGTCCATTATTAATTAGATCCAAGTCTTATGAACATTTTAGAAAACTGTTGAAAACTTTTCTTTTTTCTAAATTTCTGATCAACTAGATTTCTGTATATTATATTATTCCTGTATTTTTTTCATAGCATAATCTTTTGTTAACCGCATTGAACTGATGGCTATGTGGTCTAGAAATCTGCGATTATGTTATGTTATGTTGGTGTTTTTAAAAATGTGTTGTCCCATATGTCTATTACTAATTGTCTTCCCCCCCTTTTACAAAACCGCGATAGAGGTTTTTAGTTTAGGCCGGCGTGCTGAATGCTCTGTGATGCCCCTGACACTCATAGGAACTCTATGAGTGTTGGGAGCAATGCAGAGCATTCAGCGCGCTGGCCTGCGCTAAAAACCGCTATCACAGTTTTGTAAAAGGGGGTGTGTGTTATTTTATTGCTTTTGAGTCAATTATACTGCGATAGCAGCTCAACTTACAAAGGTATAGGCTAATTTACACCTTTCTTTCCTGGTGCTCCAACTCTCAACTCGGTCCTGGAATACCCCCTTGCCAGTCATGTTTTCAGGACATCCACAATGAATATACATGAAAGAAATTTGCATATGATGGAGGCAGTGTATGCAAATCAAGTTTACGAATAGTCATTGTGGCTATCCTGAAAACCTGACTGGCAAGGGGGTACTCCAGGACTGAGTTGAGAAACATTGCTCCATAGAATTGGATGTCTAAAGTCATCAGGAATCCCTGCCCCCCCCCCCCCTCAACCTTAGTAGAAACTGGTAAGCACTGCCAAATGAACAATGGGAGAAAGCTGATGCTTCAGGGAGATGGGATTGCAACATCCGTTTTGGGCTGTGGTTTCCTGATGCTTCCTTTTAGTTCATAAACTTTTTTTTAAGTGAAACAATATTTGTTTTCAAGTCAGGAATTTAAATCTTCAGCTCACACTTTTAACCACTGAAAGTTACTTAACTGTGCAGAAGTAGATCTCTTCCCATACTGTGTGGGAGCCAGAAATTTGTAAACTGATGTGTAGTATTTTTTGTGAAAGGCGGGATAGAAGGACCCAAAAGACTCAACTGAGCTAAGCATAACTATTTATGCAAAGTGGATGAAATAAGAACATAAGAAGTGCCATCTCCTGAACAGACCCTAAGTCCAACAAGTCCGGCGATCCGCACACACGGAGGCCCCGCCAGGTGTACCCTGGCATAGTTTTAGTCCCCATATCACTCTAAGCTTCTCATAAGGAGAAGTGCATCTAGCTTACCCTTACCCATGTCACTTTATGCCTCTCATAAGGAGATGTACATCTAACTTACCCTTAAATCCTAGAACGGTAGATTCCGCAACTACCTCCTCTGGGAGAGCATTCCAGGTGTCCACCACTCGTTGCGTGAAACAGAACTTCCTGATATTTGTCCTGAACTTGTCCCCCCTTAGTCCATGTCCTCCTGTCCGTGTCACATTGGACATTGTAAATAATGTTTTTTCCTGCTCTATTTTATCGATTCCTTTCAGGATTTTGAATAGAAAAAAAAACTAGCTGACCCAGTTTAAGAAGCCAATCATGAAAAGTTTTCATTGAGTGTCTCTGACAATTCTTTCAAAGGTCTTGGATTTTCTGCTTTCCAGCACATAGAATATTAGAAATAATTATGTAAAAGGGATCAGTAAGTATCCAACTGTAGCCAAAACAGATCAAAATTCACTGAATTTGGCATGTACGACAAAAATGTGAATATCTTGGAACCCACTTTTCCTGTAGTTTACCACCCCCATTCCACTCTCTCTTTCACACAACCTCTCTCAAAATATCCCGACTGCACAAACCCTACACCTATACAATCTCAGTTCAGCATACACTTAGGGCTCCTTTTACGAAGCCGCATTAGCGGCTTCAGCGCACGCAACTTTTAATCACGCGCTAACCCCCGCGCTAGCCAAAAAACTACCGCCTGCTCAAGAGGCGGTAGCGGCTAGCGCAGCCGGTGGTTTAGCGCGTGCTATTCCACACGTTAAACCGCTACCACGCCTTTGTAAAAGGAGCCCTTAAGGTTGCCAGCTGGATTTAGATTTGCCTGATAATGCGATGAAACCTTCCGCCCAATGTACAGCGGTGGCCAAACAAGCAAACAGGATGCTAGGAATTATTAAAAAAGGGATGGTTAACATGACTAAGAAGCTTATAATGCCCTTGTATCGCTCCATGGTGCGACCTCATCTGGAGTACTGCATTCCGTTCTGGTCTTCTTATCTCAAGAAAGATATAGCGGCACTAGAAAAGGTTCAAAGAAGAGCGACCAAGATGAGGAAAGACTAAAAAGATGAAGGCTCTTCTGCTTGGAAAAGAGATGGCTGAGGGGAGATAGGATTGAAGTCTACAAAATCCTGAGTGGAGTAGAACGGGTACAAGTGGATCGATTTTTCACTCCATCAAAAATTGCAAAGACTAGGGGACACTCAATAAAGTTACAGGGAAATACGTTTAACACCATAGGAGGAAATATTTTACACTCAGAGAATAGTTAAGTTCTGGAATGCATTACCAGAGGTTGGGGTAAGGGCAGATAGCGTAACTGGTTTTAAGAAAGGTTTGGACAAGTTCCTGGAGGAAAAGTCCATAGTCTGTTATTGAGAAAGACATGGAGGAAGCCACTGCTTGCCCTGGATCAGTAGCATGCAATGTTACTACTCTTTGGATTTTGGCCAGGTACTAGTGACCAGGATTGGCCACTGTGAGAAGGGGCTACTGGGCTTGATGGACCATTGGTCTGACACAGTACGGCTATTCTTATGTTCTTGTTGAAGTGTCCCTATATATCTGTTTTGTTTCTGATGACAAGTAGAAGTGTGTTTGGGTGTTACCACAGAATTCTTACAATTTCTTGTGAGGAAAGATCCCAAGAATTAACTTGAAAATTAAAACAAAAAAATAGTGAGAAAAATATGCAGGAGCTCGATTTTGGAAATATTTGCCATTTAAGAAAGCAATCCTACGATGACTCCATCCCACGTTCAGCAGAAGCTGGCTTGAAAGGAACCTGGCAGGGAACCCATCTCCTTCCTCATCCCTCCATACAAATTCTTTAGTGGGGCAGGAGGTTGTGAGACATGGGGGAGGGAAGAGGATTTTTCTGAAATAGCATATTAACTGGCAGCAAATCTATACTGGAATCATTCCCAACATCATTTCTCGTTTATTAACACTTTCTAGAGCACCTCATTTAAAAACCCAGTCAAGGCAGTTTCCAAATTAAAACCTGGAAAATTGATTGAAAGTATTGTATAGAATAAACATTCATTTTTTTCCCTTTGGTTCGTATACGTCCAGGGTGGGGTGGGGGGATGGGAATATTTTATGATTTCTTTTACTTATGAATAACTATAGGATACAAGGGTGAGGGATTATTCGATATAGTTTAGAATTTGATGATATATTAAGTGTGATTTAAGTATAAATGATTATATTATATGTTACACTTACTGGGAGCTTTAAAAATGAATAAAGATTACGGTAATTATAACAAGTTATGGGGGAATGATTGTTTTATGTATTAATTGTGTATTTAAAGTGCCTTCTTTGTAATGTTTATATCTAAATTAATTGTATGGCACTGTCAAAGTTTGAAAATTAATAAAGATTAATTAAAAAAAAAAAGAAAACCTGGAAAAAAGAAAAAGGACACCATAAAATTGATAAGAATCACTTAGCCAAGAAAACCTGCTTTCTGGTGTTGCATCAAATCACAATTGCCTCCAAGAGAAGCTCAACAACTGGACCCAACGTCTGGACCTCCAGCAACTCCCCACAGGCACTACCAGGCATAGAATTGCTGGATATGCAGGATATAAATTTTTAAATAAAAATGCTGCTGCCTTAATTTCTCATATGAAAACATATAAGTATATAAGAAACTAGTCTTTAAGCCCGTTACATTAACGGGTGCTAGAATACTGTTCACCCTCTATGTTGCCCCTTCCATTCACTGCCCTCTCTTCTCTTTCCATCCAGTGTCCGCCCCCCCCCCCCCCTCTCTCTGTCCCATATGGCCTCTCTCCATCTCTTCCTTCCTTTTGCCTTGGTCTGGCATACCTTCCGCCTTCCCTCCAAGCCATTCTCTCCCCCTCTGCTCCCTTTCCTCATTTAACTACTTCATTGGTCAGCAGCAGCATTCACAATTCATTGCTGTTGCTGGCTTCAGGTCTTTCTCTCTGGCCGGTCCTGTCTTCATGAAAACAGGAAGTAGGCAGGACCGGCCAGAGAGGAAGGTCTGAATCAAGCAACAGCAGGGAATTGTAAACGCTGCTGCTGCCTGAAGCACCCAAGGCAGACGCTTCTCTCCCCTCCCAGCCCAACCTCCGCTGACTCAGCGACCCTCCTAGCAAGACTTTAATATCAAACCTCCCTCCAGCGTTGGCACTCGCTGCACTTAACCCTTTCACGACCAAGGGACATATTTGTCCCATAACTTTAAAATCCTATAAATTTTGATTGGGATAGTCTACAGTTCTAAATTTGATATGTACGGATTCCATATGATACTGCCTTTATGTAAACAAACTGGTTCCGACATTCATTTATTAGCGTCGTTGCCAGATTGACGAGAAGATTCACTTGCCACACTGTCCATAAGCCAGAAGTTTGATTTTTTAAATAAAAATAATGATATTTCACAAAAACATTTTGTCTTTGGTTTTGCCTTCCTATGTCGCTACTATAGCGTTCTGATGCATTTTACGCCACATCTGATCTCTCGTTCTCAAGATGTCGCCTTATTTCGTCATGGGACACATATGTCCCTATGGTCGGTAGTAGAATTCTGAGGTTGATGTGCACGTGTCGTGATTCTTTTCGTTTTGTGTTACCTGGTGCCGAGAGCTCTGAGGTAAGTTGGCCGACCTGTCCAATAACTGTAGAACGCATTTTGGATCCTTTCTCGAGTACTTGTATGCTCATCAAATATTTTGTTGCAGTTGCACCCGATAGAATAAGGATGCCTTTAGCAGAACGCTTCTTCGAAATAACTGAGGATGCCATTGAGCAGATATTGCTGGCAGATAACAGTGATGATGAAGACAATCTTCCACTTGATGAAGAAGATAGAGGCTTTCTTGACGAGGATGTTGAGAAGGTAGGCAAAGAAATTGTTATTGAGCGCCCTGTAGCAGCAACTAATGACTTACCCGAAGCTCCACGAAAACAACGTCGTGCAAAAGCAGGCCAGAAAGAAGACATCAATTTCATCTGGAAGCCTCGGAAAGCAAATTTTCAAAAGAACACCATTGAGTATGAATATGGAAATGTGAACATAGATGTCGATTGCAGTGTGGAACCTAATGCCTACGAGGTATTTGAGAAAACTTGCGGTTTCAATGATCTGGCAGCTCATATTGTTGAACAAAGTAATTTATACATGAAGCAGAAGGGGGTTCCTTTCCAAACCGATGCCCAAGAAATCCGTGCGTTCTTGGGAATTAATTTAGTGATGGGTTACCATGTGCTTCCTAGTCTGAGAGACTACTGGTCTACTGACCCTGACCTACAAGTGCCATACATTGCTAAAGTACCGTATTTTCACGCAAATAACACGCACCCGTATAAAACGCGCACACGTGTATAGCGCGCAGAAATCACGATGATAAGCACAAAAACTTTGGTATAACGCGCTCACGATTATACCGCGCATGCTGCCCGACACTCCGTTCACCCCCCTGACTTCCGTGCACTGCCCCGCCTCTCCGTGCGCTGTCCCGACTCTCCGTTCACCCCCCCCTGACTTCCGTGCACTGCCCCGCCTCTCCGTGCGCTGTCCCGACTCTCCGTTCCCCCCCCCTGACTTCCGTGCACTGCCCCGCCTCTCCGTGCGCTGTCCCGACTCTCCGTTCACCCCCCCTGACTTCCGTGCACTGCCCTGACTTTCCGTGCGCTGTCCCGACTCTCCGTTCACCCCCCCTGACTTCCGTGCACTGCCCCGCCTCTCCGTGCGCTGTCCCGACTCTCCGTTCACCCCCCCCTGACTTCCGTGCACTGCCCCGCCTCTCCGTGCGCTGTCCCGACTCTCCGTTCACCCCCCCCTGACTTCCATGCACTGCCCTGACTTTCCGTGCGCTGTCCCGACTCTCCGTTCACCCCCCCTGACTTCCGTGCACTGCCCTGACTTTCCGTGCGCTGTCCCGACTCTCCGTTCACCCCCCTGACTTCCGTGCACTGCCCCGCCTCTCCGTGCGCTGTCCCGACTCTCCGTTCACCCCCCCCCCGACGTCCCGATTCATCCCCCCCCCCCCCCGGCAGGACCATTCGCACCCCCACCCCGAAGGACCGCCGACTCCCCGACAATATCGGGCCAGGAGGGAGCCCAAACCCTCCTGGCCACGGCGACCCCCTACCCCCCACCCCGCACTACATTACGGGCAGGAGGGATCCCAGGCCCTCCTGCCCTCGACGCAAACCCCCCTCCCCCCCAACGACCGCCCCCCCCAAGAACCTCCGACCGCCCCCCCAGCCGACCCGCGGCCCCCCTGGCGACCCCCACGACGCCCCCACCCCCCTTCCCCGTACCTTTGGTAGTTGGGCCAGAAGGGAGCCCAAACCCTCCTGGCCACGGCGACCCCCTAACCCCACCCCGCACTACATTACGGGCAGGAGGGATCCCAGGCCCTCCTGCCCTCGACGCAAACCCCCCTCCCCCCCAACGACCGCCCCCCCCAAGAACCTCCGACCGCCCCCCCAGCCAACCCGCGACCCCCCTGGCGACCCCCACGACCCCCCCACCCCCCTTCCCCGTACCTTTGGTAGTTGGCCGGACAGACGGGAGCCAAACCCGCCTGTCCGGCAGGCAGCCAACGAAGGAATGAGGCCGGATTGGCCCATCCGTCCTAAAGCTCCGCCTACTGGTGGGGCCTAAGGCGCGTGGGCCAATCAGAATAGGCCCTGGAGCCTTAGGTCCCACCTGGGGGCGCGGCCTGAGGCACATGGGCCCAACCCGACCATGTGCCTCAGGCCGCGCCCCCAGGTGGGACCTAAGGCTCCAGGGCCTATTCTGATTGGCCCACGCGCCTTAGGCCCCACCAGTAGGCGGAGCTTTAGGACGGATGGGCCAATCCGGCCTCATTCCTTCGTTGGCTGCCTGCCGGACAGGCGGGTTTGGCTCCCGTCTGTCCGGCCAACTTCCAAAGGTACGGGGAAGGGGGGTGGGGGGGTCGTGGGGGTCGGACAGGGGGGTCGCGGGTCGGCTGGGGGGGCGGTCGGAGGTTCTTGGGGGGGGGACGGTCGTTGGGGGGGGGGGGGGTTTGCGTCGAGGGCAGGAGGGCCTGGGATCCCTCCTGCCCGTAATGTAGTGCGGGGTGGGGTTAGGGGGTCGCCGTGGCCAGTAGGGTTTGGGCTCCCTTCTGGCCCGATATTGTCGGGAAGTCGGCGGTCCTTCGGGGTGGGGGTGCGAGTGGTCCTGCCGGGGGGGGGGATGTATCGGACGTCGGGGAGTCGGCCGGGCAAGAGGGCTTGGGCTCCCTCTTGCTCCGATCGTGGATGCGGGTGCGGGTGGGAGCGCGTGCGAGTGGTCGTTCGGGGTGGGGGTGCGAGTGGTCCTGCTGGGGGGGTGAATCGGGCGTCGGGCGGGGTGGGAACTATGTTTTAAAACTTTCGTATACCGCGCTCACGCATATAACGCGCGAGGGGTATGCGCGGTAGGTAAAAACGCGTATAACGCGCGCGTTATATGCGTGAAAATACGGTAATGCCTTGACAACGGTTTGAAGCGATCAGGTCTGCCTTACATTTTTCAGTCTGAGAGACTACTGGTCTACTGACCCTGACCTACAAGTGCCATACATTGCTAAAGTAATGCCTTGACAACGGTTTGAAGCGATCAGGTCTGCCTTACATTTTTCAAATAATGAAGAGATGCTTCCGAAAAGCCATCCCGATTTTGATAGAGCTTTCAAAGTTCGGCCTGTAATGGATCACTTCAATCGATGCTTCCAGAATGCATGGAATGCACGGAACCCAAGCCAACAACAGTCAGTAGATGAACACATGATAAGATTCAAAGGACATAGCATCATGAAGCAATACATAAAAAATAAACCTATAAAGTGGGGTTTCAAGATGTGGTGCAGGTGTGACTCAAAGACTGGCTATTTGTACCAATTCGACTTGTACACAGGCAAGAAAACTGACACAGAACATGGACTTGGAGAGGGCGTGGTCCTCATGCTAACGAAATCACTCGAGCACTTATGCTGTGAGATTTACATAGACAATTTCTTCAATTCCCCAATTCTTCAGCTGAAAACACAACAACAGGAAATATATTTGTGTGGAACGGCTCGGGCAGACAGAAAGCATATGCCAAAGAATCTCAAGCAGGACAAAGAGCTGAAACGTGGAGAAAGCCAAATGCTTTCAGCAAATGGCATAACCTGTGTAAAATGGATGGACAACCGATCTGTTGTGATGTTGTCTAATTTTCTGCATTCCACCAACTCGGTCTCAGTGTCCAGGAGGCAACAAAAAAGTGCAGAAAAGATCCAAATTCCTTGTCCTGAAATAATAGTTGCCTACAACAACTTCATGGGCGGCGTCGATCTCATGGATCAAAAGAAGATAACATATGAAGTTGACAGGAAGTCGAAGATCAAATACTATTTGCGCATATTTTTCGATTTGATTGATATAGCTGTCAACAATGCTCATTGCATGTTTACTCAACTGAACCTGAACATGAATCCTCAATGTAAGGCCATGACCCCTCTTCAGTACAGGCAACTGATTGCAAGGTTCCTCATTGGAAATTATACAAACAGGAAGAGAAGTCTTCCAGCAGGACCTGTTCGAAGCAGCAAGAACAGTATACCATCCCCTATGCCTGAACACAAGTTGGCGAAAATGGGAAAGCGGAAAAGGTGTGCTCAATGTGCAAAGGACAAAATTGAAAATCGGACTGATAATATTTGTGAAATTTGTCAGGTTCACTTGTGCTACACATCATCACGCAACTGTTTTGAGAAATATCACACATAGCGGTTATTGCGGGTCAAATAAAGTTGACCTCTGTGCTTGTAAGTTACCTGATTTTGTGGTTTAGTCATACTCATGTACAGATCGTGCAATAATAAATTCAGGATGAAACTTATGCTGTGTTATATATTGGATATGCATACACGTCTCTTATATACAACCTGTGTCCTTAGCCGACCATAGGGACATATATGTCCCAGGCTATAACTCGTAAACTATAACAGCTATCGTCTCCGAATCAATTTTTTGGCATCTGCAAGCCCTTTTTACCATAAAAATGTCGTCAAAACCACAAAAATTGGCCTACGATCCTTATGGTCCTGAAAGGGATAAACAGGCTGCTTCGGCTTTCTTCTGCCGTTGAGGCTCTCTGTTGCATCATTGATGACGTAATCAGTGACGCGGCAAAGGGATTCAACTGCAGGAGAAAGCCCGAAGCAGCCTGTTTAACGTGCAGCGAGTGCCAACGCTGGAGGGATGTTTGTACCGGTGCAGAAGCGATATGTCTCTCCCCCTCCAGTACCTGTGCAGCACTTTGCTGCGGCGCATCCTCCCATGGGGGGGGGGGTTTGCACAGTGGGAGCCGGGTGAGAGCGGCGATCTCCAGTTGGGATTTTTTTTATTTTAAGTTGAAAGCCGGCGCTGCAGCTCCTCTCTCGATCCTGGTGCAGTTCGAGAGAGGAGCCGGTACCATTGACAGTGAGAGGCGGGGGTGAGGAAGGCTGCTGCAGCTGTGTAATTTTTTATTTTTATTTGAAAGCCGCAGCGAGCAAGTGGTGACGTAAAACCCGCGCATGCGCAATCATGTTTTCGCGACGGATCAGGGAACATGTTTTTTTTAGTGCGCATGCGCGGCCTACCATTTTATTTTATTATATTAGATAGATACAAGTATATAAGAAAATCATTCCAGTGGGTATGGGCCACAAAGAAAAATCCACCATGGAAAGTTGATTCCCATTGGGCATGGGAAGGAACTGGAAGTACCACTCTATGATCATTTAGGGGACATAGGTTAAAGTAAGACATGACAAATAACCAATTAGACATGTTTTATTTATTTATTTATTCAATTTTCTATACCGTTCTCCCAGGGGAGCTCAGAATGGTTTACATGAATTTATTCACGTACTCAAACATTTTTCCCTGTCTGTCCCAGTGGGCTCACAATCTGTCTAATGTACCTGGGGCAATGGGGGAATTAAGTGACTTGCCCAGGGTCACAAGGAGTAGCGTGGGTTTGAACCCACAACCCCAGGGGCTGAAGCTGTAGCTTTAACCACTACACCACACTCAGTTGGAGCCCAGGGCAGAAATTAAGGAGGTGGTCCCCAATCCCCTCTCCCTATTTCCTGACTTGCCTCTACTACCACACATAAAACAATTTTAAATGGCTTCTTCACACACAAAACACAGACAGATCTTCACCAAATTCAGAACACGATGTCACAAATTAAACATATGAATCGCCAAAATTAAACTGGGAACTTCAAGAGGGTAAACTCGGAAAGTATTACAACATTGCAGAAATAAAACCAGAAATACATTTAATTTTGCTTAGTCCCCCAATTAACATTTCTGTGGTTGTGGTTAGTAGGGATCCTCAAGCCTCACCGGCTGAAGGCCATCTTCTCCTCCTCAGGTCTAAGGACTAGAACTCTTTCCCAAGCGCTGCAGCCAGTAGCAGTATTTCAGACTTGCAGTAGCCACAATCCCAACCCCCACCCTGTGCCTACTAGAGAGTTGCGCGGGGACAGAAATCCCACTTGTCCCCACCAGAATCCTCTCCATCCCCACCCGTCCCCACCAGGATACTCTCCGTCCCCATCCGTCCCCATCAGGATACTCTCCGTCCCCACCCATCCTCACAAGGAATTACCTCCATCCCCGCCCGTCCCCATAAAAAGCATCAATTACTTCTGACAGGATCATCAATTCCACAGTTTCTTTTGTGTTTGCACTGCTGTTTTCTTGTGAAATCTCTTTGGTGGAATCCTATTTTTGTTTTCTGTTCAGGTAATTAACTTATAAACCCCCTCTTTTACTAAGGCTGACGTGTCCATTATATTATATGGACGAGGCCCTGCTTCCAAAGCCTTCCATCCCCGTGGGAGTCCCATTGGCTAGAGGGGGGTCCCCGTGGGCCAGAGGGGGGTCCCCATGGGAGTCCCGTAGGTTAGGGGGGATTCCCGCGGGATTCCCGCGATCCCCATTCCCGTGCAGACCTCTAGTGCCTACTTAGATTTCACACATGCAGTGGCAACTCGGGGATACTGCCACCAGCTGCAGAGCTTGGAGATTTCTCAAGGTTTAAAATATAAAGTTTGCACAACCAGTTTTATGTTTCACACACATAATCATACACATAGTCTGGGACCCCAAACATTTACTCACACACCACACTCATTTCTATCACATATTCAATAATTATTGTTAAGGTACATATAAACTATCTGTATTCAAAAATGTGAAACCCTATATCTTCCCTCCAACTACCACAAGCAAGACTGAGAGGTCTGGCATTAATTAGCTTTCCCTAGTGTACACAATGAACAGAGCGGGAAACCCAAACTGTGTTTTAAATAAAGAAAAATGGAGAAGGAAAATGAACACATAAGTTAAATATCTCTATAAATATTTTATATAGTTTCCCCGAGTCCAGTTTAACCAGCAAATTACATAAATATAATATTATTATGCTTATTCTTACTATTAACCCCTAGTATTTGTTCTGGCCTTGGCTGCAATCTATATTCAATTTTATATATCTTTGTACCTAACTTTTCATATGCTTTTAATTGGGCACAAATGCATGACTAACTAGATTTACCCAGAATCATATGAAAAGTAGGTGTCTGCATGTAGAAAAATCTACAATGTATTCAACACAAATATCTTGCACACTATCCGTTCCAGTACGGCCTGCCGCATCCTTGCACCCTTTGTCAGAAAGCGCCACTCAGCCCCCTCTTGAATACTGCATTGGGATACCAACATGGTGTTCACACTTAGGGCGTATGTGGTCTTACCTCAAGGGGTTCTGGCTCTCAAGGGGTTACTGTAAGCACAGCCTATCTTATGGATCAGTGTGAGGCTATGCAAGTATATTCTTCTAATGCCAATTAGACAGGACTAACTGCACAAATGACCAGAAAAACATACTACCAAGGCCTCTAAAGGTGACTAGAAAATCTCTTACCCATGGTATGCTTGATTTCTCAGGTGAGAAAGCAAGCAAATCCCATCTACTGTCCTAGATAAAACCCTTCTCCAAGTACAGTGGTGCCTCGCATAAAGAACGCCTCGCACAGCGAACGCTGCACACAACGAACTTCATGTCATGATTCATACAACGAACTTCGTTTCACACAACGAAGTCGCCCGAGCTTCCACGATCGCTGCCGATGTATTGCATCCTTCCGCGCAGGCGCTGCAGGCAGTCGTTAGTCACTGCGCTTAATGCGTTTCACATAAAGAACTTTTTGCATAACAAACTTGCTCCTGGAACGAATTAAGTTCGTTGTGTGAGGCACCACTGTAATTTATGTGAGTTTGCTGGTCAAGCAAAACCATACAGGAAACTTACCACACTCTTGCCAAATGGAGGCAGATGTGCATACAATGTCTGTTCTACCTTCAAGGTACTCTACTCATGTTCACTTTTAATCTTATAGAGGTAATGGGGAAAAACTGGTACCCCTAGGTATAAGAAAATATAGGGCTCCTTTTATTAAGCTGTGATAGCGTTTTTAGCGCATGCTAAACCGCTACACGGCTAGAACTAACGCCAGCTCAATGCAGGCGTTAGCGTTCGCACTAAAACCGCTATCGCAGCTTAGTAAAAGGAGCCCATAAAGAAAGAAAGTATAGCTGAGAGAAAAACTGAACCTTAGATATGTAAGACATATCAGAATCCCTATATTTCCCTAAAATAAGAGAACCCCAATATTACCAAACTTAGAATGTTTTCCTGTACCCAGAAGTGTCAGGCATAGAAACCTAGAAGTGAATGTAATGAGATGTAGATTAAATGCAAAGTATAAACACTAAGAAACCCAAATATATGCATAATATGTACAGTTAAACCCACTTGATGCAAGCAATAAAAGCATATTTTCTTTTCTGGGTGTGGTGCAAGAATCAGTTTCTCAAAATAAAATTAAATCATTAAAAGAACTTAGTCGTTTGTCAGCAACTAAAGCAAATGAGAAGTACTGCCACACGTGACAGGCCGATAACCTGCAACAGGTTTCACAGTACACAAAATACAGTAAAGTAAATTAAAATAATATACAGGATAAACACATAGTTCTTGTCAGAGAACAATGCATGAGACAATGATAAAGAAAATACAACATCTGGCAAGATATCATAATAGGCTTATTGGAACAAGCAATAAAGCATAATTAAAGTTCAGAAGTATAATTCAAATAGAGTAACTTAAAGTGTTTTTTTTAATTTTGTGGTTGCTATTATGTATTAATAAGATTATATTGTGTGTATATGAAAAACAGATGGAAGAAATTGCGTTACAATTAGTACTATTATTAGGGGGGTGGGGTCAGGGGTGGAGCTTGGGCAGGTCAGGAGTGGAGCTTGGGCGGGGGTACTCGGTTGGTATTTGTTAGGCTTAGGGGGTACTTGGCTTGAAGAAGTTGAGAAACACTTGCCTAAGTGGTTTACATTCAGGTACTCAAGTATCTGTCCTGGTGGGCTGACAATCAGACTAATGTACCTGAGTCACAAGGAGCACTGCCATCATGTTTCTATGTTTCAGATATCTTTTGGTAATATACAGAAATAAAACAAAGGAAGTAAGGTAATACCTTTTTTATTAGACTAACTCAATGCATTTTATGAGCTTTCGAAGGTAACCTTCTTCGGATCAGAAATAAGCCCTTGGTGTATATATACAAAAATAAAGGTTTAATATTTGAGAGAGTATAATTATGATTTTTTACAGAATCCTTCTAGAACTGGTGGTGTTGGGATGATGATTGTGAGGTATAATTATCAATATCTCGATAGAGAGCTAAGGGAAAGAATGCTAAAAGTTTGCCTAGGGTACTAGCACCTATACGCTTTCACCAACACTGTCTATCCACCTCCCTACCTCATCAATTCCGGACTCTCTAATGGAAATTACCTCCCTTTCTCTTTACAGTATAGTTTGGGGTAAGTGTCAGATCTGTGCCTAATATGATGGATATTGGTATCTCTCTCATCAGATCCGTGTCAATGTAGCCAATTTCACACATTCAGAGCAATCTGACAGGTACCAGGAGGAGAGTCACTATACTACCCAAAGTTATCTTTCACTCCATCTCCGCTGCTCTGCGAGGGGCCAGTGGGCATAACCCACACTCAAGAGCCCCCTCCCTCCTGGAAACTACAGGAGATATGCGGGATGGAGGCAAGAATCCTCCAATGTACAGCATTCTGCAAGATTTGAGCAGGGTAGGTGGGCAACAGATCACTTACTGCAAAGCCCCTTCCTTTCCAGGCTTCGTGTGTTGTTTCTGGGGTGCGTGGGCAGCATACCCCTCCAGCTCTTCCACTGGACAGCCCCACTCTCTGGCTCATTATTTGTGGGGCAGAAGATCCTCACAGCACTGTTCCAGGGCTCTGCATGTTATTAGCAGGGCAGATGAGAAGAAGATTCTCAACACTCTATTTGGTACATTTATGAGGGCAAAGAGTCATATTTCGGTGAATAATAATAGCAAACTTCTGTTCGGGGGTTGCCATGCAGCTTATCTTAAAAAATTGGAAAAACTGGGACAGATTTAATTATTCATGTCTTTAAAATGGAAAGGTACATGGCCATTCAGAAGGGATTTTAGAAAAAAATTTATGGAGGTTTGGGAACCATTAACTAAATTTTGTAAGGATTGATGAGGAAATCATACACATCCGGGGAGGGAGGAGGGGGGTATGATCTGGTATTATTTAAGAGATATGGTAAGATTGTTTACAGGTATATTTGAGTAATTGTTCAATTGGTTATTTGGGATGGGGAAAATAATTCTTGTCATTTTTTTTTATCTATTCTAATAAGTTTATTGTGCTTTGTTGTTAATTATACATGTAAATGTATCATTTATTGTGCACAGTTATAGTTTTTAAAAATGAATAAAGAAGTTAAAAAAAAAAGATTCTCAATACTCTGGTCCCCTCCCCCTCCCACCTACTACCAGGCTTTGACCTATTTATGGGATAGTGGGCAGCAGGCCCTCACACACACACTGGACAGCCCTACTCCTGGGCTCTGCCATTATTTGTGGAGCAGGTGAGCAGCAGATCCTCAACCCCTCAGTACCACCCCTCCAGGGCTCTGCAGATTCTCAACACACCTCCCCCACTACCTGCAGTGGGCAGCAGGTCCTCACACACACAGCCCTATTCCTGGGTGTTATCTGTGGGGCAGGTGGGCAGCAGATCCTCACTCCTTCGGCCGCACAACTCCAGGGCTCTGCGTGTTATTTGCAGGGCAAATGAGAAGCAGATCCTCAACACTCCCCCACCAGTACCAGGTTTTGCGCGCTATTTGTGGGGCAATGGGTTGCAGGTCCTCACCCCCTCGGACTGCACCACTCAAGTAACAGATCCGCCCTCTCGGGCGCTGCGCATTATGTGCGGGGCAAGAATCCCCCCTCCTCACCTTGGCATACTTCTTGGCTTTCTTCTTCCTCCTGCGTTTTTTCTCGCCTTTGCTCTCCCGCTCCTCCTCGCCTTCCAGTGGTTCGTATCTGTCGGGCAGCGGGGCGAAGTGAACCTTGCGGCTGCCCTGCCACCTCTGCCCCTGATCCTCTCGCTCCTCGGGTAGCAGGATGGGAGCCCGATCGTCCCCAGCAGTCGAGAGAGGAACAGGGAACCGACTCCCGAACATGCCTGCACGCACTGCCCTGCCCCTGGGCTCTCTGGCACCCCCAGCGGTTGCACTCGCTGCCGCAAATTCCATTTGCTATTTGGTTTTATAAAAGAAAATCCACACACACAAAAAAGAAATTGTTCTTCTAGGTTATCTGCGGATAACCAATTATATATTTTTTAGACAAATTAATCAACACGATAGGTTCCCTGGCAGGAAATCCTTCCTTGGATTGTATTTCCCTGTAAGACAAAGTCCAAATTCTTTGTAGCCTAAGCCCGGCATGTAGTTCCTTCCCAGGTCGAAGAACAGTTCTTAATTAATTGCTTCGGCTGGAAAGTGTTTCTTTAAATCAAGGACATGGTAATAATGCCTTTCATATACAATATTGCCTCTTCATGCACATCGGTGGGATTCTTTCTCTTCTGGTTTTGCTGTTTGCACGGAGCATTTGAACCATCTACTTGCAGCAAGTTTGTGGGGGTTTTTTGCCATCAGAGTGACTACTGCTATGCTCAGTAAACTTTGAATCCTGTCACTGTTGTCAACATACTATGCCCTGCCCTGTTCTGTGGAATGACCTTACACCCTGCCTCCCAGGAACACACGTTGGCAACCAGCCCCAATGTTGTTCCTAGAAGAGGGAGGGCTTGTAGGCGGATCTGGAAGGAGCACAGAGCAATCGATCATCTGATTGCAGGAAGTCTCTTTGCCATTAGTCTAAAGTTGTAGTTAGAAAACTTTGAATCCGGTGGCGTAGACAGACCAGACATTATGAGGGGTCCAGAGTTAACATGAGGGAGCATTAGTCATACAGGTGTGAGTAGTGCCTAGTTTACTCCTAGTAAACAGCTTGCATAACGATACTCCAATCCTGGGCCCTCTCTGTACAAATGAAGCTGAATGAGTCCAAAACAAAACTACTCTGGCTTGGCCCAAAATTAGATCAGTTAACCACTGCTCATTCCACTACCTTCTGGTCCCACACTGCAGATCGAATTCTCAAGCAAAATTTTGGCCATCATTATTGACTCTACACTTTCCTTTAATGATCATCTCAACTCTCTGGTAAAAAAAATGTTTTTTTAGTCTTCACATGTTGAGGAAAGTGAGATTCTGCTTCCGCCAACAACATTTTGCTATCCTTGTACAATCAATCATTCTTTCCAGACTGGATTATTGTAATTTCATCTATCTAATGAAAGGTCACTTTGGGCAGCCACAAAACTTAAGAGACTTGAAGAAAGCACAGATTTTTATTCAGCATATGCGGACCCCTGAGCCCCAAAGCTGGCTTCAGAAGTCCCGAAACCAGGAAGTTACAGAAATATTTATACATTCTTCTGGCTATACAACTGAATTCTAGAAAAAACTTTTCACTGTGTTACTTTTCTTAACAATCATTGGTGCTAAGCTCACACTAGCAGGTCACTTATCTAAGCCCTGCAGTCTTTCTGTTACTTGTCGTTTATGCTGAGATAGCCATAAGAAGCTAGAATGCCCAAGCCAACGCCCAGTGCAGGCAGGCTAGAACATGAGATAAGTTAGGTCTGCAGGTAAACATAATTCAGCATTTTATTAAAGAGAAAACTTAAACATAGAAACATAGAAGATTACGGCAGTAAAGGGCTACAGCCCATCAAGTCTGCCCACTCTGCTTACCCACCCCCTGTCTATGCCCTAATGACCCAATTTCCTTATCTTGACCCTCGTAGGGATCCCACATGGGTATCCCATTTATTCTTAAAGTCTGGCACGCTGTCTGCCTCGATCACCTGCACTGGAAGCTTGTTCCAATGATCAACCACTCTCTCTGTGAAGAAATACTTTCTGGTGTCGCCATGAAATTTTCCGCCCCTGAGTTTGAGCGGGTGCCCTCTTGTGGCCGAGGGTCCCTTGAGAAAGAAAATATCATCTTCCACTTCGACACGTCCCGTGAGGTACTTAAATGTTTCGATCATGTCTCCCCTCTCCCTACGTTCCTCGAGAGTGTAGAGCTGCTTAGTTCAACACTTAGGAAAATCAGTCCCAGACTCCTTCACTAAGTCTAACCAAGAAAAATCTTCAAAGACTTCAGCGGATCCAGAACACTGCGGCTAGATTGATCTTCGCAAAAAGCAAATTCGATCATGTTTCCATTTAATTTACTTAATTAAAAAAAATGTACAGACTCCTGGACAGTCCTCTAAAAAGAGGACATGTCCGGAATTTCCCGGACATATAGTAACCCTACCACAGAGTACACTTAGGAATGGATTTCTAAGTAAATACTCCTAGTCTGTCTCTAACAGTTGTCCTGCATCAACATAAACTTCATAAATATTATTGCATTATCCATAACACAAACTTTGCCATTACAGTAGATTGTGTCTGGTAGACATCTCACAATGGCACCTTATTAAGCCGCATTAATACAATAAGTAAGAGGGGGTGCTGAAACGTTCTCAGCCAAACCAACTTCCTAAATTCTAACAGTTATTTTACCATTGTAGCTGAAAAGAGTGTTATTTTTATCTTGCAGACTTATATTGCTATGTGTTGACATTATTTAATTGATTGAACCATGTCAACGAAAATTGTGGAATTTTCAAGTGTGGAACTCCGAACCGCCATGAAGTTCCTATTCCTGCAGAAGAAAACTCCAAAGGAAATCCATGAATGTATGATGCAAACATTGAGTGACAAATGCCCATCATATGCCACAATGAAGAAATGGTGTGCAAACTTTCTGTGTGGAGATTTCGAGACCGATGATATCAGCAAGGTCTGGGAGGCCTCAAATGGTGTCAACTTCTGAAATTGTTGACCAGATCCTTGACCTGATTTTGGCAGATCAGCGAATGTAGGCTAAAACAATTGCTGAGACACTACAGATATCCAGGGAACGTGTCGGGTGTATAATCCTCACGAAGCTGGTTATACAGAAGCTGTCAGCCAAATGGGTGCCAAAATGTTTGAATGCTGATGAGGAATGTCGAGTGGGCACTTCCAAGTTGATTTTGCAGCATTTTCAGCAAGCTGGAATGACTAGTTACTGTTGGCAAAACATGGTTATACCACTATGATCCTAAAACAAAACAAGTCTGTGCAATGACAACACCCAGGTTCTCCAAGACCAAGGAATTTCAAGATTCAAGTCAGCAGGAAAGGTCATGGTCACAGTGTTTTGGGACCAGGAAGGTTTTGTAATGATTGGCTATCTTCCAAGGGGCCAAACAGTTAATGCTGTGCCAATTAAAGGAGGCATTGAAAGAAAAAGGAGGGGGAAGCTACAGAAAGGCATTCTTTTTGCAGGACAATGCACCTGCTCACAAGGCTGGTAAAACGACGGGGTTTCAGTGCATAGATCATCCATCCTACTCACCAGATCTTGCTCCCTCTGACTATTTTCAGTTTCCAACCTTAAAAAGTTTCATGGCTCCACGTAATTCCTTTCTTGGTTAGGCTGAGAACTTTTCAGCACCCTTTGTAAATATCTTTGAAGCGTTTTGTGTTATGGTTTTTTTTTTCCTTCCTCTGTCTCTACTTCTTTCTCTCCTTTCTGATGCTGGCAAAATAAAATTGCCTCAGTTTAGCACATATCCTTCATCTTTACTTTATAACAAATACAAATGCTTCTCCATTGTTTTGTTTTTTTTCCAATCATGTTTATTCAGTTTTTGAGAAAATATAGTCAGATACAACAATGCAACACAACAGATAAGTTGCCAGATACAGGAAAATAAAAGGAGAAACACAATGTCACCAGGAATGTGAGGGAAAAGGACTGCAATGCTCAGGTCAAGGGTAACCAATTCAGACATGGCTGCGTGCCTGTGGAGTCAAAGTATCCAAAAGGGCTGCCAAATAGTAAGCAACGCAAGTGCATAGCTTCCATAGTCAAGAGGTGGAGCATATCAGAACGCCAGTGTCCATAAGTAGCCTCCATGGGACCCACCCAATGAAAAAGAAGGCCCGAAAGAATAGCCCATCGATGAAAGCTATTAATTAAAATGGCCATTTTCCTGGGTAGCTGAAATGAGCTGGAGAGGAGAGTTTATGTATAGAAGGGTGAGGACTGTTAGGAGTCACTGTCTTCCAATGAAATATCCACCTCTGTTCTTGTTTCCACAACCAGGCTTGAACATTGCCTCCTCTCGTCAGATGAGCCAATTCCAAAACTGCAAACCAGAGATCAGAAAGCTGATGGGAAGCTGAGTGCCAGTGCTGCACTAAGGGGGCCCCCATGTCGCCCCTCCTGATTTTGCTCAAATGCTCTGTGATGCGAACTTTGATACTTCTGGTGGTATGTCCAATATATAGCAATTTGCACGGGCATATAATCATATACACAACTCCCTGCGAGTCACAATCCGGATGTTGTTGAAGAATGTGAGACTTAGGTAGGTTGGGATGATTAATGCGAGCTGTTTCAAGAGCATAGGAACATATTGTGCAACGTCCACATTTGAAGTGACCCTTAAGATGTTCAGGGGTGATAGTGTGTGCACTGACAAACTGAGAAGTGGTGATATGATCTCGTAAATTCCTGCCTCTGGAAAATGCAAACAATGGGGGTTGAGAAAGACCTTGATGTACCTGTAGAATGTGCCAGTGAGATTTGATAATCTTTTTGATACCAAAAGCTTTGTATGAATATGGAAGCTTGCATACCATACGTGCTTCTGCAGGGACAGGAGTGTGCTGTAACAGGTAAGTGCGGTGAGCATATAAGGCCCTTTTATAGGCCTTTTTAATGATACCACGAGGGTACCCTCTATCAACAAACCGTTGCCACATATCTAAAGAGCGTATTTTGTACTCTTCTCTGTCACTGCATAAGCGTCTGAGCCTCAAAAATTGGCCCACAGGCAAGTTGTCCCTCAAATGACATGGGTGATAGCTAGCATAGTGCAACAAGTTGTTTCTGTCAGTCTGCTTGCGGTAAATAGTGGTTTCAAAATGATCCTGACACAGAACTATCTGAATATCAAGAAAAGCAATCTGGGTATGAGAAGTGGAAAAAGTGAATTGTAAATGCGAATTGCAGGTGTTAAGCCATTGTAAAAATAGCTGAAAGGCATCTAAGGTGTTCGTCCACCGCTACATAGATGACATTTTTTTGGTATGGACGAACACCTTAGATGCCTTTCAGCTATTTTTACAATGGCTTAACACCTGCAATTCGCATTTACAATTCACTTCTTCCACTTCTCATACCCAGATTGCTTTTCTTGATATTCAGATAGGCAATGTTCAAGCCTGGTTGTGGAAACAAGAACAGAGGTGGATATTTCATTGGAAGACAGTGACTCCTACTGGGTTGAATCGAGAAGTTGAATGGTGGGCGTTTCTTCACAGATGATAGACAGTTCGACACATCATAAGTACCGGGTGCTCAGCTGAGCACTGACGTCACAGGAAATGAGAGGTTTTTTCCTTTGAACTAGGTACCCCGCTGACAGCGTCGAGAGCTTCATTCTATACTATTATTCTTGTTTAATTTTTTGCAAAGTATCACCTTCTTTTTGTTTTCTGTTTAGGAAGGATTTAAAATTGAAGGTCGCACACAGCACAGCGGGTTCTCTGAGGAAGCCAGTTCGGCGAAACACATCAGAACCCCGCCGGACCATCGCTGTATGGACATTGAAGTTAAGTACATTACTTTTGAAGTTATAAGATGTTGGACATTTAATTCACTTCACGGACATATAAGAAATAACACTGGTTTTTAAGAAGTATTTTTAATCACCTTTCTTTCAAAAAAGTTGGTGCAATGATAGATTCTGTGAAAGACTCTTATAGGGGTTTGTTCCCCACGTTGAGCTTTTCCATTCCATTCTTGGATTCTGAGCGCCACTCTGGTTTGGAAGGTATTAAAAGCTTCTATTTTTGTTCCTTTTTTGTTGCTGTTGACATTACATTAGTGACTTCTTTTCCGCCTGTACCTTGCAGTTCTAAGCAGATTACAGTATAAGATAGCTGGACATTTCCAGGAAGTTACAATTTAGGGGATGCTTACAGTTCTGAGCGCAGCTGAACATAATACAAGCACCCATAGTTCAAGTACGCAAAACATCTGTACATCTCATGCTATGTTTGTCTGAACATAATAAAAGCATCGTGCCCAATTTTCCCGCAGTTCAAGCACGCTGTATAAGTGTGCATATCAGGAATGCACATCTTGCGCATTACTCTCATCCTCTCCTCTCCCTCACACCAGCCACAATTCTATTCAAAAGTAAAGTGCAGGCTGTTTTAAAGTATATATTTTTACTTTATACAGTACAGTATTTTGTATTTGGGTTGTGGAATGAATCGTCTGAGTTTCCATTATTTCCTCTGGGGAAATTCGTTTTGATATATGAGTGCTTTGGATTACAAGCATGCTTTCAGAACAAATTATGCTCGCAAACCAAGGATGTACTGTATTTAAATGGAGAACCACTAGCCTGGAAAAGTTACAGAATATTTACCTAAGGCAGGGGTAGACAATTCTGGTCCTCGAGAGCCGGAGCCAAGTCAGGTTTTCAGGATCTCCACAATGAATATGTATGAGATGAATTTGCATGCACTGCTTCCTTGAGATGCAAATCTATCTTATGCATATTTATTGTGGAGATCCTGAAAACCGAAACCTGACCTGGCTCTCGAGGACCGGAATTGCCTACCCCTGACCTAAGGTGTGAAATGTTACAACCCAGTTCCATGGCACTCAGGAAAGACATATTGTATAATCAGTTTAGTACAGTGGTCTCAAACTCAAACCCTTTACAGGGCCACATTTTGGATTTGTTGGTACTTGAAGGACCTCAGAAGAAAATAATTAATGTCTTATTAAAGAAATGACAATTTTGCATGAGGTAAAACTCTTTATAGTTTATAAATCTTTCCTTTTGGCTAAGTCTTAATAATAATATTGTAATTTATAGCTGAAGAGACATATGATCAAGAAACTGTTTTATTTTACTTTTGTGATTATGATAAACATGCCGAGGGCCTTAAAATAGTACCTGGCGGGCCGCATGTGGCCCCCGGGCCACGGGTTTGAGACCACTGGTTTAGTAGAAGGGCTTCCTTTATACCACATCAAAAAGATCACGGACATAAAAAATAAATACAAAAACGGAGAAAAACAAACCTCATACACAGGCAGCCGGGACTACACAAGTACCCTAAGCCACCTGTATCCTGCTTTACATAGGTCAAACATCTCAAACCTTTAATGTGAGATTGACTGAACATAAAAGCCGTTTAAATACACGTAAAATGACAGCGCCGATGATAGCTCATTGTGTACAATTTCAGCATAATTTTGATAGTCTGAAATGATGGGTGATTGACAAATTGGTTCCATCATTAAGAAGAGGAGACACTAGAAGATTTCTATGGCAAAAGGAGCCAATAGGTGTGTTGTTTTCTTTGCTGGAGTCTGGATGCTAATGTCTTTCTTATATTTGAGTTATTTTAGATGTTTTTCCGTCTTGATGGTTAAAGAGAAGAAATTCTTCTACTCCCTGTACATGCTGTTGTTTAGCGAATCATGCATCACGTTTGTGATGAGATCACAATGCCCGGCTCCTTCCTCTTTTTGAATGAGCTGGGCGCGTCTCTCAGTCCCGCAGCCATTTTGAAATGAGTCAGTTCCACTTCCTTGCTACATGAGAGTGTTGAGATGATTGGCTATTGAAAATCTATCCCCTGAAGTAGCCTGTTGAGATGAAACATAAGGACTTTCTTTTTCTTTTTAAATCTTTATTGATTTTTAATCTAAAACAGTGTCATACAAATGAACAAACAGTAGGTATTACATAAATTACACTAATATCTGTACAGGTAACATATATATCATTCAAGATTTTCAGTTTTCCTACATATAACAATAACATAATATTTAGTATAAATGAAGAATAAAGTTACCCAAATGTCACCATCAATATTTATTCCCCTCCCTCCAACCCCCCACGGATGTGTAAAGGTGAATGAACAAAAGGAAAGATAAGATAAATATATATATTATTATAATTTTACAAAAATTTAGTCAATGGGCTCCAAACTTTATTAAATACACCACTAAATGCCCTATACTCTGCATTAATTCTTTCATATCTGTAAGTGGTGCACACGTTCACCCACCAAAAAGTATAACTTATTCTGTCATGGTTCTTCCAGTTACTCGTTATCAATTGAATGGCTATACCTGTCATGATCATAAATAGACAACTCTTATATTTATCTAGAGTGGGTTTCACATATATCGTTCCACAAATTATAGCCTCATATGATAGTGGAACGTTTGAATCCAACACTAAATTTATTTGTCCCCAAATTGACTTCCAAAATATAAATATAAACGGACAAAAATATAGCAGATGATCTAAAGTCCCTATATCAATTTGACAATGCCAGCATCTATTAGACTTAGAACTATCTATTTTATTTAATCGAACCGGGGTCCAAAAAATCCTATGCAACAAAAATAACCATGTTTGCCTCATAGATGCTGACGCTGTACATTTCAATCTCCAAGTCCAAATTTGTGGCCAACGAGACACATAAATATACTGTTTTATCGCGATGCTCCAGATGTCTCTAAGACTGTTTTTTTTGTTTAAAAATCCAGAAATCAATTTGTACCACTGGGCAGCCTGATGTCCTACTAGATCAGTTTGGTAGCAAAGGATCTGCAGGCTAAAATAAGTTTTTAAATTTTTCCATTCAGGGAACCCGCACTGAATAGCCTGCTTCAACTGCAACCACCTATATTGTTGAGATTTTAAAATTCCAAATGATTGTTGCAGTTGTGAAAAATCAAGCAGATTTCCATTAGATATAACATCATCTAATGTCCGAATTCCTGCCTGCATCCAGTTCTTTCAAGTGATCCCAGCACCGCCTATTTGAATCTTGGAGTTTAACCATAAGGACTGCAAAGTAGATTTCATTATAGGGATATCTGTTAATTTATCAATAAATTTAATTGTTTTCCAGGTGTCCAATAAAATCACATTGTCCTTAGCATAACTAGGTATTTTAATATTTATTATATGAGACAATCTCATTGGGGACATGATTTTCCACTCAAGATATAGCCAGTCTGGGTAATGTTCTAAGAGCTCAGGGAGGATCCAATACATACGCATTATATAGGCTTGATGATACCTATAAAAATTGGGAAAATTTACCCCACCCTCCGCAATTGTTTTTTTTGTAGAGATACTAAAGCAATTCTTGCTTTTTTTCCCTAGCCAAATAAATTTTGTCAGAATACCATTTATCTTTTTGTAAAAGGACCCTTGAAAATAAATTGGGAACATACCTATTTGGTAGCAAATTATCATTTTGACCGTTTGAACTCTTCCCCACCAAGACAAGTGTAAAGGGTTCCATTGCTCACACATCTCCATGACCTTTAGTAATAATGATCTTTCATTTATTTTCATTGTGTCTTCCAATATACAGAAGGACTTTCTGTCGGGAAGCCAGATATTGGATGAAAAATGATTGCGAATGCAGTTTGAGATAAGTCCCTTCTTTATATCTGACAATTTTTCTTGTTCCACGTTATCAAGAACTCTTTTGAGACCAAACTGTTGCCTTTACAACTGCTTTAGATAGATTGGATTTCTTTTCACACATTGTGATGCACGAGACTAAGTGAATTTGGAAAAATGAATGTTTTGAAAGCACAGTTACTTACCGTAACAGATGTTATCCAGGGACAGCAAGCAGCTATTCTCACATATGGGCGACATCATTGACGGAGCCCGGATGCAGACGCCTCACAAGCAGACTTGCTTGAAGAAACTGGAAGTTTCGAGTCACCCGCATCACGCATGCACGAGTGCCTTCCCGCCCAGTGCAGGGCGCGTCTCCTCCGTTCAGATAGCTAGCAGAGAAGCCAACCTGGGGAGGTGGGTGGGTTGTGAGAATAGCTGCCCGCTGACCCTGGATAACACCTGTTACGGTAAGTAACTGTGCTTTATTCCAGGACAAGCAGGCAGGTATTCTCACATAAGGGTGACCTCCAAGCTAGCCAGAATGGGATGGTGGGAGTGTTGGCAATTTAGGAAAATAAATTTTGTAATACTGTTTGGCCAAACTGTCCATCCCGTCTGAAGAAAGTATCCAGACAATAGTGAGAAGTGAAGGTATGAACCGAGGACCAAGTAGCAGCTCTACAAATTTCCTCAATAGGTGTAGATCTGAGGAAAGCTACTGAAGCTGCCATAGCTCTGACCTTATGGGCTGTGACTTTACTGTGAAGGGATAATCCAGCCTGGGCATAGCAGAATGAGATACAACCCGCCATCAAATTGGAGATGGTACGCTTAGAAATAGGATGGCCCAACTTATTTGGATCAAAGGAAACAAAAAGTTGAGGAGCAGTTCTGTGTGGTTTGGTGCGTTCCAAGTAGAAGGCCAAAGCATGTTTAAAGTCCTGAGTATGAAGAGCTGATTCTCCAGGATGAGAATGAGGCTTTGGAAAAAACACTGGAAGAACAATGGATTGGTTAAGATGAAATTCCGAGACCACTTTAGGGAGGAATTTAGGATGAGTACGAAGAACCACTTTGTCATGATGGAACACCATGAATGGTGGGTCAGTAACTAAAGCTTGCAGCTCATTGACTCTTCGAGCAGAAGTGAGGGCAATGAGAAACACCACTTTCCAAGTGAGATACTTCAGATGAGCCTTATCAATTGGTTCAAATGGAGGCTTCATTAGTTGAGTAAGGACAACATTGAGGTCCCAAACCACAGGAGGCGGTTTGAGAAGAGGTTTGACATTGAAGAGTCCTTTCATGAATTTGGAAACCACTAGATGAGCAGAGAGGGGTTTCCCTTCAATAGGCTGATGGAAAGCCGCAATTGCACTGAGATGGACTTTGGATCGATGTAGACTTGAGGCCAGAATTGGATAAATGCAAAAGATAGTCCAAAACAGAAAATAAGGAGTAATGCTGAGGTTCCTTATGATGAGAAAAACACCAGGTAGAAAATCTAGTCCACTTTTGGTGATAGCATTGTCTAGTGGTAGGCTTCCTAGAAGCTTCTAAAACATCTCTTAAAGATTGAGAAAACTGAAGAGGTGTTATGTTGAAAGGTACCAAGCTGTCAGGTGTAGAGACTGCAGGTTGGGATGAAGCAGAGATCCTTGACTCTGTGTAAGCAGAGAAGGAAAAACTGGTAGAAGGTATGGCTCCCTGCTGCTGAGTTGAAGTAGAAGGGAGTACCAAGGTTGTCTTGGCCACCGAGGAGCAATTAGAATCATGGTGGCATGATCGTTCTTCAACTTGACCAGAGTCTTGAGAATGATAGGGAATGGAGGGAATGCATAGAGGAAAAGATTCGACCATTCCAGATGAAAAGCATCTGCCTCGAGATGAGGAGAGTATATCCTGGAGCAAAATTGAGGCAGTTTGTAGTTGTGGGGAGCTGCAAAGAGGTCTATCTGAGGCATTCCTCATTGTGAAAAAATGTGATGAAGAAGGGCGGAATGGAGTGTCCAATCGTGAGGCTGCAGGAGATGACTCAAGTTGTCCGTCAAGCAATTCTTCGCCCCTTGAATGTAGACAGCTTTGAGGAAGGTGTTGTGGCGGATTGCCCAGTCCCAAACCTTCATAGCTTCTTGACAAAGGGAGGCAGATCCCGTCCTTCCCTGTTTGTTGATGTAATACATGTTGACTTGGTTGTCCGTCCGGATGAGGACTACCTGGTCGTGAAGATGTTGAAAAGCGTTGAGAGCCTTGAAAATCGCTCTGAGTTCTAACAGATTGATGTGACATTGACGATCCGTACTGGTCCAGTAGCCTTGTGTATGGAGACCATCGAGATGAGCGCCCCAAGCATAGGTTGAAGAGTCTGTCGTGAGGACCTTCTGATGAGGGGGTGTTTGAAAAAGCAAGCCTCTGGAAAGATTGGAAGACAGCATCCACCAACGGAGAGACTTCTTCAATGAAGGAGAGACTGAAATGTGTCAAGAGGGAGGGTCACAAACTTGCATCCATTGAGATGCCAGGGTCCACTGAGGAATTCTGAGGTGAAGTCTGGCAAAAGGAATCACGTTTACTGTAGAGACCATGTGACCTAGAAGTACCATCATGTGTCTCGCTGAGATGGAAGAGTGGGAACACACTGTTTGACAGAGTTGAAGAAGAGCTTCCAGTCGTTGTTGTGGAAGGAATGCTCTGAATTGGACAGTGTCCAGAACAGCTCCAATGAATTGTAGAGTCTGTGAGGGTTGAAACTGAGATTTGGGAAAATTGATCTCGAATCCCAAACTTTGTAGGAACCAGGTAGTCTGTTGGTTCGCTACAAAAACCCCTTGAGACGTGGAATCTTTGATGAGCCAGTCGTCGAGGTAGGGAAACACCTGAAGACCATGATTCCTTGGAGCTGCTGCTACCAGTACCAGGCACTTGGTGAACACTCTGGGAGACGAGGCTAGGCCGAATGGTAGTACTCTGTATTGATAATGCAGATTCCCCACCCGAAATCTGAGGTACTGACGGGAGGCCAGGTGAATGGGAATATGAGTGTAGGCCTCCTTGAGATCCATAGAGCATAACCAGTCATTCTGCTCGAGAAGGGGATAAAGGGATGCCAGGGGCAACATTTGAAACTTTTCTTTGACTAGAAATTTGTTGAGAGCCCTGAGATCCAGAATGGGTCGCAGATCGCCCGTCTTCTTCAGAACAAGGAAATAACAGGAGTAAAACCCCCTGTTCTGCTGTTCCAAGGGAACTGGTTCGATGGCATGGAGACGAAGCAGAGCTTGAGCTTCCTGAAGAAGGGCGGTCTGGGAAGGATTGGAAGGATACTCTCTTGGAGGAAGCTCTGGTGGAACCTGAGTGAAATGAAGAGAGCATCCTTCCCTGATGATGGTAAGCACCCAGAGGTCGGATGTAATTAACGTCCATCGGTGGTAAAAATGATGGAGATGACCTCCTATAGGCAGAAAATGAGACAGTCAGAATGGTGGAGGTTATGCTCTGTTGTAAACAGTCAAAAAGGCTGAGAAGCCTTAGGTGCAGCAGAAGGTTGAGGTTTCTGTTGCTTCTGAGGTTGCTGTTTCTTAAGAGGAGGGCGAGTATAAGGAGCCGGCTTTGGAGCAAAACATCATTGATAGATAAGAGCAGGGCGTGCAGGTTTGGCAGGAGCTGGCTTTGGCTTAGGTCTGACAATAGAAGCGAAGGATTTTTCATGGTGGTTACCTCAATAGATTCATCAAAGAGGTCATTGCCCTCACAAGGAATATTAGCTAAGCAGTCTTGAAGATTAGGGTCCATGTCAATGGTACGAAGCCAGGCAAGACGACGCATAGCTACAGAGCAAACAACTGCTCGGGCAGACAACTCGAAGGCATCATAAGATGATTGGAGGAGATGCAAACAAAGTTAAGGACTTCTTGAAATTCAGTGTATTTGAGTATCCAAATAATTCAAGAACTTTGGTAGTAAAGAAATAAGGAATTCAAAATAAGTGATGAACTGAAAAATATAGTTGAGGACTTTAGAGGACATCATAGCATTTTGATAGATGCAACATCCGAATTTGTCCATAGTTTCACAATTTTATACCTAGAGTCCAATTTGCCTGGAACAGCTGGTATGAAAAAAGGTGTTTCCATGCATCGACCAAAAGTCTGATTCAAAAACTTATGAAGAGGAAGCTTAAGTGACTCCGCCGGAGATTGAGGAAGATGCATGACTTCGAGATACTCCTTAGATTATTTAGATCCAGTGTCTAATTGAATATCCAAGTCTACAGCCATCTGACGAAGGAAAGATGAGAAAGATAGCTGATCTGCCAATGCTTTGCCTCGAGAAGGACTAGAGGACATCGAGGCAGCTTGGGTCGAAAATGAAGCCTCGGCAGGAAAAAAGGCATCAAAGGAACATGGTGACTTGGACGAGGCAATCGAAACCGGGATATCCTCGAGGTCTGGCATTGGAGACCTCGAACGAGGAGTTGGTGGTCTAGTCAAAGTTGGGGTAGATCGAGACTTAGTTGAAGAAGGTAATTCTTTGGAAGAAGAACTATGTCTTGAAGGATGCCTCGAGGAAGGCCTCGATCGTCGGTGAGAACTGTGCCTGGAAGCAGATCTCGAGGATCGAGGAGACTTCGCCTCGGAGATGGAAGCAGCCGATGCCATCAAAGAATGGATAGGACTGGAGGCTGTAGATCGAAGCTCCAGAGGCTTGATGGAGGAACCTCGATGCATTCCCAAAGACTCTGCTCCTTGTATAGAGTGTGAGGAGTCCTGCCGAGGCACAAGCAAAGAATCTGCTCCTTGCTTCACGTGCTTGGATACCAGACCAGACACTCGCAGAGACTCTGCTCCCTGCAAAGAGTGCATAATCTCAGACTGAGGCAAAGGAAGCGGCTTGACCTTGCAGGGTCTGCTGAATGCCCAGGCTGGATAAGAGGAAGCAGTTTGGGTCCCTTATTTGTAAGGAACTGAATAAACTGCTTTTCTAACATGGTCTGAAAAGAAGCTGGCAAGGATGGATCCGCGTCTGAAACAGGACCATCTGCTTTGGCTGGAGGTTCCTTCGAGGTAGTGTGGTGTGCTTTGACCTGGGAGTCTTAGGCACTTTAATCACTACCGGTGGAACCGACTGCTGAGCTATTTGACCTGAGGAAACAAGGGAAGATACAGCAGATGATGTCGAAGAAAGAGCCGCTGCAAACGATGAAGGTCTAATGAGGCTCGAGATGGAAGCAGTAGGCACAGGAGGAAACTTGGTAGGAGTCGAGGCCGAGGACGCCTTTGAAGTCGAGGGATCAGTAGAAGATTCCATCTCGAAGAGCTTGTCCACCAAAATACAATGATGATTGAAAGCACAAGGCTGAAGCGTTTGGCAAGGCAGGCACGACCTAGGATGATGTTTCGGCCTAAGACACTTAAGACAGCGACGGTGTGGGTCCATAAGAGAGATCGCGCGCTGGCACTTGCTATACTTCTTGAAGCCCGTGGCAGGCTGGGACATAGAAGGAAAAATAGCCGCCGCAAGATCGAAGTCCTCGGGCAGTGGCCAAGCGGTCTGTCCCGAAAAATGGACGGAAGAGGAAAATTAAAAAAAACAAAAAACTAAAAATGAAAGAAATAAAATAAGAACAGCGATTCGTGAGGAAAAAAATACAAACCGCGGTTCAGAGAAGGCACAAGGTAATGAAGTTAAACGCAGAGAGTCAAAGACAGACTTCTCGGCTCCACGGAAAACTGAGAACTGAGGAGATGCGCCCTGCGCTGGGCGGGAAGGCACTCGCGCATGCGCGGTGCGGGCGACTCGAAACTTTGAGTTTCTTCAAGCAAGTCTGCTTGTGAGGCTTTCGCATCCGGGCTCCGTCAATGACGTCACCCATATGTGAGAATACCTGCCTGCTTGTTCTAGAATAAATGATTGAAATGAAAGTATTTATATATTTGTACATAGTTTTTTTCAAACCAGTGATGATACAGGTGGCTTAGGGTACTTGTGTAGTCCCGGCTGCCTGTGTATGAGGTTTGTTTTTATCTGTTTTTGTATTTATTTTTTATGTCGGTGATGTTTTTGATATTGTATGAATGAAGCCCTTCTACTAAACTGATTATACAATACATTTAAGATTTATTCTTTTTGGACATATACGATTGTATCCCTTTAAGTATTAGGTTTATCACAACTCAGGAAAGACACCCAGCAAACATAAGAAAAAACCCAGGGTGTATTCAAAAACAACCTTTTTTTTTAACCGGGTGGCGAGACCATTTTCGGTAAGATCATCCGCAAGGAGATCCCGGCTAAGATCAAAAACAACCTTAAGTCTTCATGATGATGAGAAATCCAAAATTATCTCACAAGAGACATGTAAAAGACCTGACATGGCACCGTGTTTTGGTGTAAATGCCTGTTTCAGGGATCAAAGACATCTGTATCACGGCAAACACAGCTCAGAATTTGTGAATATAATGTACAAATATAAAATTATCTCTGTGCTCAAACTTGGTTAAACCTTTTTCCTATTGGTTTAACTGAGCTTGAGTATGGAGAGTTTTTGTGTTTGTACCTCATATATTATATTCACAAATTCTGAGCCATGTTTGCTTAAAGGCACATTGTGATACAGATGTTTTAGATCACTGAGGCAAGTGTGATTTCTGCTGAAACACAGTGCCATGTTGGGTCTTTTACAAGTGTTCTGTGAGATAATTTTGGATTTCTTATCATCGTGAAGACTTATGTAATCAACTGTTTTTTGACTGCATCCTGAGTTTTTCTCCTGTTTTGCTGGAAGTCCATTGTTCACCCCCACTTTTTTCCCTCAACTTTCTGTCTGTGAGGTTTTTCTTCTCCCTTTTTGTTTTCCACCCAGGAAAGTCACACCACGCAGAGAGATGGGCAAAAGACAAGTGCTTTATTTTCAGAACTGTTTCAAGTAAATTTTGAAGAGTGCACCAGTGAGAGTAAATCAAGATGACTTGCATCAACTTTCATTAAGTGAACACTAGAGAAAAAGGGGTTACAACTTCTTCTCTTCACCACCCTTTTTCTAAGGCAACAATACATATCTCTTTGAGCAGAACCATTACATAAACAGCTACATCATACAATACAGTATGCAAAGTCCTTCTCTGTCAGGAAGCCATTGTACACATCAGCCACATTTGGCTTTCTAAACTTGATTAGGGTTTCAGAGTTTAATCACAGCTTATTTCTTTAATTGACAGCTTTTGAATAAAGTATTTTTCACAAGTGTGTGCAGATAGGGATCAGGGAGGGGGCATATGTTGAGTACAGAAATTACTACATTAAATAACATTGCACAATCAACCGCTAAGGTTAATTTAGTACAAAATAACAGGTATTAAAATGTACCAGTGCTAGTGGTTTTACATTAGTTTATATCACTAATTCTGGAGGGAAAAGGTTTTGTTTTTATTTTTTTTAATAGGTATATGCCTAAATTACAAAGCTGCACATTAATGGCATAATGATGCGGAATAAATACATGAAATCTAATAAAATATTAAGCACAAACAAGTTACCATGGAAACAAATTTTACAACCACTTAGCTGTGAAGAATGACATACAATTGCAGGGAGCATGTTGAGATGGCAGTCCTTCTGCCAAATGGTTATTTCCTGAGGTGGTGTTACTGGTCAATACTTTATTAGAATGTAGGAGAGCTTGGGCTGAGAAAGCATTCCAGCAACATTGCCACTAGCTAGAATTTTGCAATGTCCTGAAGTCAGCAGGTGGAACGGATATATTTTTGTGTCTTCTTTTACCTTCAATTTAAACAACGTTTCTTCTCTACCCCTATCTTCCCCTCAAAGGCTGTCTAACATTCACTGCTACATTTGTTAACAGACTGAGTACAGAAAGAGCTGCAGAGGAAACTTAAAAAGCTTTGTTATTCTCCAGCACCCTTGTTCACCTGGCACAAGGTTTGCTATATCTTTTTTAAAGTTTATTTTTCTACCACAAGTGCCAACACTGTAAACATCTTTATAATTTTCAACCAAACACTGTCCATTAATGAGGAAAAAAGCTAAGGAAAAGTGGGAACAACCTTGTGTATAACAAAAACAACCTCTGATTCATAATTACTTATATGACTTTTTTTTTTAAATAAAGAACTATGGCCATGCTACAGCTATGAATATGTTGATTGTGCATGTCAGTCCTGGACACCATTTTTTTAAGAAATACATGATAGAGGCAAACCCCCCTCAAAAAAAAAAAACAACCCCAAAAACCCCAACAAAAAAATACCCTAACAATGTAAGTGACAAGAAAGCATGTTCTTATCTCAAACAATAACTTTCTGTACAGAAAATCTAGACACAACTATACAAGACCTGTACCTTTAAGCGATCAAGTTTCTTTTATTATACAATTTTATGAACTGAACTGAATGTTCTATGCATTTACCTGTACATGTGAACATACCTTCATTTTTTTAGCTATAGTTTTTTTTTATGTAGGTCATGAATAAAATTTTACAAGTCATAATAACTATGTATAACCTTATTGCCATAAGGACAATTTCTACAAGGGGAAGGAAGAAATTCACAGGCCAATGACATTATGCGCAACCAGTACATTCAAACATTGTAATCAAGGTCACGGTATGAATATTCCCTGATCTCACAAATGCCATTTCCTCCTTTACAGTTTGAGCTCATTAGCTATTTTGGATGCAATGTTCTTGAACGCAATGGAGGTGCCTGATATGCGCTTGAAGCGGACACCATTGAGTGAGAGTCTTGGCAGCTTGCAGACCTCCATCTCCCATTGCACCAAACTGTCCTGACGAGCATCACCATGCACACAGAATAGCAGGAATCGCTCCTTCTGCTCATAGTCACAGTTATTGGTGTCCAGCACCTTCCGGATTTCTCGCATCATATCATTAGGGTCCATTGAGCTGGTGGTCTTCATGCTCCACGTGAACCTCAAGGAGCGTGGCTTTGAATCTTTGAGTTCCTCTTTCTCTCGCTCCTTTGGTTCACCAGAGATGCTCCTATAGCAAAATAGGGAGAAAAATCCCACCCCCAACAAGTAAAATGAGTTCAAATATTTAATTGCTTGAATGGTTAGTTCTTGAAAGCTGAATTTGTTTTCTTTGCATAAGACTCATTTTTAGCCATAAATTGTATATGTAGGTGTACTATGTATACCGTTCAGTAAATTATATATAATGTATGTGACTGTCTCTGGAAAAAAGTGACTAAAGTAGTGGATCCAAAATGTTTTCATGGGTCTATAAGCAATGTGCCAAAAATTAGATGCTTGAACTTCTGTAACATTTTTATTTTTTCACACAAAAGAATGGGATTGGGACGGTTTGTATTACAAATTTTTCAAACAGAATTTATTAAAATCTCATTTTTTTGTTTCTGGTGACTTTAGTCGCCTTTTTCCAAAGATGGTCACTTCCCCCCTCCTTTACAAAGCTGCGCTAGCACTTTTAGCGCCGGCTGCCATGGTTAACAGCTCCGGTGGTCATAGAATTCCTATGAGCGTCCGATGGCGCAAAAAAATGCTAGCGCGGCTTTGTAAAGGAAGGGAATGTACTCTATGCACTGTACTAGACTGTACATATTACAACACAGAACTGTGTACTACGCTGATAATTCTAAATTGCAATATCACATGTAAAGCAGGAGAAAAGCTTATGCACTGCACCTCTAAAATGTCTTACATGAAGAGAATTTTTAAGATTGTAGGACTTTTGAGGAAAGGAATCTAAGAGGCCCTGGCTGCCACTACATCCTTGCTCTACTGTGCCCCCAAAGCTTAGGGCTCCTTTTACTAAGGTGCGTTAGGGCATTAGCGCACGGAGTAACAAGTGCTACAATGTCGAGCATGCTAGACGCTAACGCCTCCATAGAGCATACATTAATATTTTTGTCTATTGTGTGGTTTTGCGTATGCTAAAACTGCTAGCACACCTTCATAAAAGGAGCCCTTAGTGTTCTAGTAGTATCCTATGGCTCTCTATGGTGTGTGATATATTGAGGTTTTGCCTATTTCATGCTATCCAGATGATGTGCCCTGAATAAATAAAGAGGTACCAGTGCAGAACTACATCAGTATGAACTAGCTGGCCTGCATCTGCATGGGAAACCCTTTATTTGAAATTTACCACACATGCTTCAGGTTCTCTTGATCTCTTTTGCTTTCAATGGCCTGGGTGTTGTTGTTATTTTTTTCTACCACATTCCCCTGGTTTATGAGAATTATTAAGTTCTTTAAAAATCATGGTGTTACACAGTAGAAAGGCAGACAAGACTCTCACAGAAGGTAAACAGAGTGAGGAAGAAGAATTTCAAACTATTTTACACAATGCTTTTGCCTATATCCAAACATGTCTTCATGAACATATCTGTATACACTGTTACATTAGCTCTTAAGGAAAAAAAAACTAAGCATTTTAACTGCAAAAATGCAGTGTATAAAAGAAAACATCTGAATTATCATTTTAATCATCACTTGTTTCATATAGTATTACTCTCCAGTGACAAAGCACACTTTATAAAATTCAGACCTTCTGATGTGTGTCTGATCTACATCTTTCAGATCATATCTGCTCAACCTATAATTACAATAAATTGCTTTGTTTTGAGGGGGCCAGGTGCTAATCAGGTGAGGTAAGATTCCCATTCAGGTTTCTAATTTTTTTTTCTAGCAGATAGGAATGTAATTGACCTAGCAGATTATAAAATGATCACAGACCTGGTAGGGAGGTATCTGTTCGTTCATACAAAACTGGGGAGGATGGAGATTGTGCTGTATAAAGTGTATGTACCAGATATTGTTGTCAATCAGTTACTATAACTCCAGTAGTAAATTTGCGCTGGTAGCATAAATGCTCAAAAGCTTAACCCCTTATGGTCACTGGATATATTTTGAATGAACTGCAAAAGTACACATATAGTAGGGAAAAACGCCTCAGAAGCTGCAGGGCTAACGTTGCTCTGGAGCTATGAAGGGGAGCTTACATTACTCATTAACTCCCTTCCAGTCATCTATCATAGGCGAAACAACCCCTTAAATGTGACTTAAAGAATAGTCCAAAATCAAAAATTAAAAGCAAGCAACACTTATCTTTGCTTTAAAGTGGAGCAAAACTTCATATCGTGATGCTAGCGTCTCTTCAGCTTCCTCACTGAATTAATATAAAGCCGACAATGGCCAACGTTTCATGATCTACCGATTATTTCTTCGGGGATCTTAAGTGTTGTGCCATTTAAGTTAATAATATGGAAGGCATTAGTGCTTCCTGGTTTCTTTTCTAAGCCCAATAGATGACTTTTTGATTTTCTGAAATTACACTTTGAGGAGATTTCCTTCGTATCTCAATAAGTCCAATGTGCTTTTGTGTGTTTTTTAGTTTTGTTTGATGCTTTGTAATTATTCTTAATTGCTTTATCAAAATTCAATAAAGAGATCTGAAACCATTTGTTTTTGCCTTTCTGGCTCAGATATAGTAGCAATTTGGGCAGTTTCCATGGATTCTACTAGGCAATTTTAAGTGTTTTTGATCCTACTCTGGACAGAGGAGTGGGAAATCTTTGCTGCTAGTTTAGGGTAGAGGTCTGAACGGGAACGGTGATTGCGAGAATCCCGCAGGGACCCCCCCTCTCCAGCCCACGGGGATGGAAACACGGTTCGACTTACTAAATTCCAGCAATGCAGCTGAGAGACCAGTCTGGCACCACAGCAGAAACAGCCATGTTGAGCAGTGAGCTCAGCATGATTGGTCGGCAAGGCTAGAGCAGGAAGACACAGGATGTATAATTAGTGAACCGCCCAGCACCCCGCAGGCCCTGATACTGGCGAGACTCAAACTCGAAGAGACGACCCGAGGGGGCAGGAGACAAAGAATTGAGCGATTTTATTTTTTTTCAGACCCGAGCTGAAGACGAGCAGCAATGAGCACAGCAGACAGTTGGAGGTGCTTATCAACTGTCCTTCTCTTTCTCTCATGCTCTAATTCTTCCATATCCCATCTCACTTTTACTTGGTCTCCTATTCCCCATTACCACATTTCTACCACCTGTGTTCGCTATCTTCCTCTCACTCATGTGCTTTCTATTCCCCCAATAACCACATAATTCTATCATTTCCACTTCTCTCCTCACTCTTTCTCTAGCAGCTTTACATTTCCTTATTTCTTCCCCTTCACCCAACAGCGGGCAAAGGAGGTGCTTTGGAGAGGCAGGAGGAGTCAGGTAATTAACTTAAACATAAAAGAAACTATGGAATTAATGATCCTGATGAAATCTTTTTATTGTGTTTTATATTTCCATATTGTGTTTTATTTTTGAACTCATCTGCACCTTTTTCAAATAAAGATTACATCAGGATCATCAATTCCACAGTTTCTTTTGTGTTTGCGCTGCTGTTTTCCTTGTGGAATCTCTTTGGTGGAACCCTTTTTTTGTTTTCTGTTCAAGTAATTAACTTATAAACTCCCTCTTTTACTAAGGCGCGCTAGCTGATTTAGCGCACGCTAAATGCTAATGCGTCCATAGAATATAATTGACACGTTCTCAAGGCAAGTACGAGGTAGGAGCGCTACACAAACCTTTGTTTATATGATGATTGATAAAATTATATTTTATTAATTTTGCACCTTAGCACACGTGTATTCCCAGGATGGTGTGTGGCTAATTGTGAGCTTTGCTCTCTTTGGAAAAGCCCGAGAAGGTTAAGCATAGCACCTGGGGTCATTTTGAACTTCCTATGCATTAATGCCTATAACCTCACAGTGAGGATATACTTCTCTCATTATAATAATCTGGTTGATATTTTGAGGTTGTGTGATGCCCTTCCCTGTATATATTGGCAGGTCTGCTCTGTGAGAGTCTTTCAAGTATCTTTAGCAGCAAAATAGGGTTGTGGATTTTTTTTTTACTTTATATTCTCTGCAACTGGATAAGCCCTCAGGCTTCATTGATAATGCAGCCATGTTTAGGGCTTTACAGTCTAATGACTATAGAAAAAATCATAGCAACACTTGCAAAACCACCTGAATTGACAGTCTTTATGAGAATATGGCTGTTATATAGATTCGTTATCTCATATTTATCAGTGATCTAGAGATGGAAATAACTAGTGAGATAATTAAGTTTGCTGATGACACAAAGTTGTTCAAAGTTGTTAAATCACAAGAGGATTATGAAAAATCTCAAGAGGACCTTGTGAGACTGGGTGTCAAGATGGCAAATGATGTTTAATGTGAGCAAAGTGCAAAGTAGTGCATGTGGAAAAGAGGAACCTGAACTATAGCTACGTGATGCTGGGTTCTATGTTAGGAGTCTCTGCCCAGTAAAACGATCTAGGTGTCATTGTTGAGGATACATTGAAACCTTCAGCTCAATCTGCAGCGTCTGCTAATAGAAATGTTAGCAAATAGCATGTTAGGAATTATCAGGAAAGAAATGGAAAACAAAGATGAAAATGTTATAATGTCCTTCTATCACTCTATGGTATGGCCGTACCTCAAATACTGTGTGCAGTTCCGATTGCCGTATCTCAAAAAAGATATAGCAGAATTAGAAAAGATACAGAGAAGAGCAATGAAAATGATAAAAGGGATGGGATGACTTCCCTAGGAAGAAAGGCTAAGGTGGCTAGGTCTCTTCAGTTTGGAGAAGAGATGGCTTGGGGGGATATGATAGAGATTTATAAAATAATGAATGGAGTGGAAAGGGTAGATGTGACTCGCTTGTTTACTCTTTCCAAAAATACTAGGACTAGGAGTCATGTGATGAAGCTACTAAGTAGTAGATTTAAAACAAGCTGGAGAAAATATTTCTTCACACAGTGTAATTAAACTCTGGAATTCATTGCCGGAGAATATGATGAAATTGGTTAGCTTACCGAGGTTTAAAAAAGGTTTGGATAATTTCCTAAAAGAGAAGTCTATAGGCCATTATTGAGATGACTTGGGGAAATCCACTGCTTATTCCTAGGATACGCAGCATAAAATCTATTTTACTACTTGGGATCTAGCTAGGTATTTGGGGCCTGGGTTGGCCACTGTTGGAAACAGGATACTAGGTTTGATGACCTTTGGTCTATCCCAGTATGGCAATTCTTATGTTTTTATGATTCTGGACTTTTACTTCCAGGAATCTGTCCAAACTTTTTTTCCACACTTATATTAACTGCTTTACCACTTCCTCTGGTAACAAGATCCAGAACTTAACTATGTGTTGACTAACAAAAATATTTTCTTGTATTTGTTATAATTTCATGGGTGTGTTCCTTAGTAATTGTACTTTTTGGAAAGAATAAAAAATCAACCGATGATTAGCCATTCCAATTCACTCAAGATTTTATAGAAATCTAACATTTCTCCTCTCATCTATCTCTTCTCCAAGCTGAAGTCTTTAAGCTCTTTAGCCTTTCCTCATATGAGAGGGATTCTTCTCTCCTTAACCTTTTCCTTTCGTAATACATTTTATGTTACGCTGGTTCCAATCATAATTATTTTAGCAAAGTTTTGTATTCACTGTTATCATTTATGGCTATTGTAAACATAATGTAAATAAGTCATAAGTCTGTAAATTCAAATATTTTGTGTTCCTGTCGTGTACTGTATGTCCCATGCCAACGACATTTTTGGAATGTCCCGTCATCCGGGACACATGATAGGAAAAGGTTAGAAACATAGAAACATAGAAAAAAGCAGCAGAAAAGGACTGTAGTCCACCAAGTCTCCCTATTCCAAGTATCCCCTCCCCTGAATTTACTCCCTTAAAGATCCCACTTGAGTATCCCATTTTCTCTTAAAATCCGTCACACTGCTGGCCTTTATCACCTGGAGTGGGAGTCTGTTCCAATGATCCACTACTCTTTTGGTGAAGAAGTACTTCCTGGAGTCGCCATGAAACTTCCCTCCCCTGATTTTCAGCGGATGCCCTCTGGTGGTCGAGGGTCCCATGAGCCAGAAGATATCATCTTCTGACTCGATGCGTCCCGTGATGTACTTATATGTTTCAATCATATCTCCCCGTTCTCTTCTTTCCTCAAGTGAGTACAGCCGCAATTTTTTAAATCTTTCTTCATATGTGAGATCCTTGAGCCCCAAGACCATCCTGGTGGCCGTTCGCTGAACCGACTCGATCCTCAGCACGTCCTTTCGGTAGTGTAGTCTCCAAAACTGAACACAGTATTCCAAGTGAGGCCTCACCATGGCTCTGTACAATGGCATCATAACTTCAGGTCTCCTGCTGACGAAACCTCTGCGGATACACCCCATCATTTGTCTTGCCCTGGAGGAAGCCTTCTCCACTTGATTGGCAACCTTCATGTCCTCACTAATGATCACCCCTAGGTCGCTTTCCGCCGTGGTCCTAACCAAGGTCTCACCATTTAGTACATAAGTTCTACGCGGGTTTCTCTTACCCAGGTGCATTATCTTGCATTTTTTAGCATTGAAGCCTAGCTGCCAAGTAGTTGACCATTGTTCCAGCAACAGTAGGTCGTGTGTCATATTATCAGGTAATAAGCTTAATCATTTTGGTCATCCTTCTCTTTACCTTTTCTAATTCTGCTATATCTGGGGCAGTCTGTAGTGAAGCAGTGATATTCAATACAGTTAGCAGCTAAAGCTTGAGCTGAATATTTAATGGTGAATGTTAGGCTAAAAAGATACCTATTTAGGACTAATTAAGAGTGTAATTTACTAACAGTGTATGCTAATGCTGTTCAGGTGAGTTATTTACCATTCGGTTAGTCCATGATCCCCTAAATTTTTGACACAAGCTTTCTAACTAACTAGAGGCCATTCTTTCAGGTCCTGCAAAATTTTACAAGCCTCCATTAATTATCCTTTTAAAAAAGAATCATCTTTAACTATTGTGCTATCATCTAACTGTATCAATGGCTAATGAAAATTCTGGCCAGGTTCCAGCCTTGATTATTATTTAGTATTCATATTAAATACAAATGTTTTGCATGTCTGATAATTTTATAAAGTGCTTTTCTAATCACTGGACAGCCAGGTTCCTTGGAGCATTTCGAAGTACAAAAAATGTTTTTTTATATATATATATATATATATTTTTTAATAGCTTCACTGTAAGTGTCCTCCAGTAAAGCCTACTTAAAATTAATTGTTCAAATTTTTCAGGGGAGGAGAAAGAAAAAAATATATATTTAAAACAACAGAGCTTCAAACTTTATTGCTTAGTTTTATAAAGTTTACAACAATAAAACTTAAAAACATTTCAGACAAAGGGAGCTAAGAGCAAAGTATTAATAGTGGCTCCTCACCTTGAGAGGTCGGTTCTGCCACTGGCCTCCCCTTCACTTGGATCCCTCAAAACAAAGTTAAGGGTCAGATTTAATGATAGAGTTAAAATTAAGAGTCAAGAGAACCTAAATCTAGAAGGGAGTTAAAGCAGATGTCGTTTTTACATTTTTTTGTGCTCTTGTGAACCATGTATTTAATCCAAATGTTAAAGTTTATTTTGACATTATGCTTCATAGAGGAAAAAGAGTTTGACTTTCCAATTCTTCTGACTCTTGGTATGGATGAATTATTGATATTTGAAATCATCCAAACAATCATATACACTGGGAAAGGAAAGCTGAACCTTCTTTATCCCATACATGTAAAGAAACCTATAGATTTTGTATGCTGTGTAATATTCAAAAGTACACGCTGAATATAATAATGATCAGATTATCAATTAAAAAGTTTTATTGCTCCCTCATTATTTTGAGAGCTCGTCCAAATTCTACAAACCATTTGGAAACTACCATGATTGAACAGTGACACAAATGCTCTGGAACAGAATATGATCCAATTGGTTCATGCTCTGTATGATGACATACGTGTGCTAATCAGAACCAATAGGATCCAATGCATAATAGATAATTTATGATTGTTTTATTAAAATAACTGCTCCCAGATAAATATAGGCATTCTATACAAAAGAAAAACTTAAAATTCTTACCAAATGACAAGGCTAATATAGCTAAATCCATGGTAAAACATTGCACTAAAATTTAGTGTACAGATTTTTAACCCATAGCACAAAAATTGAACTGCACCTTTGATATAATATCTTAATGTTAAGCTGACGCCATGGTAGTTACAAATTGTGTTAAATGTATGCTAAAAAATGGTAAGTAGTTTTAACCCATACTTCAACAAAATTTTGTAAAAAACAAAAAAAAAACCCAAAACTAACTATATCAGAGGTTTTTGGTTCAGGATTCAGAATTTTGGATTCTAGATCATCAAACCTCAGGATCTCTGAGGCCATACAGAGCCAGAGTGCCCCCAACTTACCCCATCCTACTCCCAATACATCCCATTCTCAACTACCGTATTTTCACACATATAACGCGCGCGTTATACACGATTTTACAAACCGAGTATAACCATGCGCGTTATATTCGTGAGCGCGTTATCCCCTTTTTTTTAAACATAGTTCCCCCCCCCCCCGACGTCTGATTCACCCCGCAGGACCGCTCGCACCCCCACCCCGAAGGACCGCTCACGCTCGAACACGCACCCGCACCCCCACCCCGAAGGACCGCTCGCACCCCCACAGCCTCCCCATCCCCCCACCATGTAGAAGCTGCCTACCGTCGTCCTCCTACTTCCTCTGCCGGCGGTCCTGCCCCTTCTCTTAGCCCGACGTCAGAGAAAGGGCGGGACCACCGGAAGAGGAAGCAGCGTAGACGCAGGGCTAAGAGAAGGGGCAGGACCGCCGGCAGAGGAAGCAGCAGGACAACGGTAGGCAGCTTCTACATGATGGGGGGGTGGGGAGGCTATGGGGGTGCGAGCGGTCCTTCGGGGTGGGGGTGCGGGTGCGAGCGGTCCTTCGAGGTGGGGGTGCGAGCGGTCCTGCGGGGGGGTGAATCGGACGTCGGGGGGGGGGGGTGAATCGGACGTCGGGGGGGCATCAGGCTTTCAGGGTGGGGACAGGACTTCAAGGGGGGACAGGACTTCAAGGGGGAGAGGAGAGTCGGGGCGGGCTAAAGGAGAGTCGGGCTGGCCAGAGGAGAGTCGGGGCGGGTGAAAGGAGAGTCGGGCAGCATGCGCGGTATAGGGGTGTGCGCGGTATATAAAATTTATTTACATAAATTAGTTTCCTGCGTGCTATACCCGTGTGCGCATTTTACACGGGTGCGCAGTAAATGAGTGAAAATACGGTAAACCCTGCACTCCCCAATACATCCCCCATTCAGCCATCATTAATGTTGCCTCATATCTCCAACTTAGTCCCCAACCACTAAAAGCTGCTCATCTCTTCACTAATGACTACTGCCCAATTCCCCTAAGTAGGGTGCACTAATGTGTGAGGTAGGTGGTGGGACTCTAGTGGGGAAGGGGTGCATTAGTGGAAGGGAGCTGAATAGGAGGATTGGAGTAGGAAAGCTTAGAAGTGGTTGAGGTCAGTTTCTCAGGCTCAGAAATCCCATCTCAAAGTCTCATTTATTATGATGATTCCTACATAGATGTGCAGATTCCTACATAGGGTTCCTAATCTTGAGTTCTCATGTGTGGGGGCTCATATCTTGGGATTTTTAGAGCCTGGGGGCTTTTCCCCCAAGGGTTCTGAGTCAACTAATTTCTATCTCTAACCCCAGAGATAAAACAATTGATTTTTTTAATGCTTAGGCCCCTCCCAGTGCATCCCAGGATGCACCGGGAAGGGGAAGGTCTGCCATTTTGAAGAGGCAGGTCTGCCGGCAGGAGGGAATGGGTATCCCTCTTGCCAATCCTCAATTTAAAGGTACATGGGGAGTTCAGAGGTTCATGATGGTGGTTGCAGGGGGGATGGGGGCTCACAGTGGGGCCCTGGTGGCAGGAAGGAGTGGTCATCCCACCTGCCAAACTTCAATTTAGAGGTATATATGTGTATGTGTGTGTGGTTCAGGGGTTCACAGTGGGGGTCTGGTGACAGGAGAAGTGGGCATCCCTCCTAACGATCTTCAATCTAAAAGTGGGAGGTGGTCTGGGGGGTCTGAGATAGGAGGGACTGGGCTGCCCTCCTGATTTTTTTCTAAAGTTTAGAGGGTATGGGGGGAAGGGGCCGTAGTTTTTTCTGAGGGGGGGTCCCAGTACAACATTTTTGAAAAAATGGGCACAGATGTTGTGTGTATCAGGTGCACAACATCTCTGGCCATTTAAAAAAAAAAACAATCCTACTCTTCTTGCTCTGAACAGTTGAGTAGTGTGAGGCTGCTTCAGGACTTCCCCTGCCACCAAGCTGTTCAGGGCTTCCCCTGCTGGCTCTGTGCATGTGTCAGTTGCTTTCTCTGACTGACTGGATGGGATTATAGCAGACTTCCGTGGAACTCATTTGCATGTGAAATTGTTTCAACATCGATTGCCATTTACTGGCACCACAGCAACCCACAGGATTTTAACAGCAATTTTAGAGCATCTATCCCCCCCAGTGTCTGTCTACTGAGGAAATTGGTTTGGACATTGTCCACTCTCGCTACATGCACTGCTGAAAGAGCCTGAAGATGAAACTCTGCCCTCTGTGCTAAAGTAACCTTTCCCTCCAATCGCCTTATCTATCTGACATTCACTAATGTAATGTAACCACTTTTCCCCTAACTTCCTTATGGGCCTCCTAACTTATAAATTGCCTAGCGACTGTACTGGATAAATGTGATACAGAAATTCAGATTAGATTAGATAGCATTGTTGTTTTGAAAGTCTGTCGAATAATCTTGAGATTTTGTCAGGGCTGACAATGGTGAATTCGGGCCAGCCTCTATCGGCTGGGATACCCGTGCCTACGTCTTCATTTGGATTATTCGGTTCTATGTAGTCAAGCATACCATCAGCACAAACACTTGCACTCCAGACACCAATGGATCTCAGTTTCTTAAAAAAAAAAATCACTCATTTCAGGGAGGACTAACTCAGGTGTCCATTTGGTTTTGATATGACCATTAAGAGGAATCTAAAACCTACCTGCGCACAAACTTGGATGTGATCTTGCTTATAATACCAGTGGAAGTGCCCCTTCTAGCATGAGGGAATGCACCAGTGTCATGTGACGGTGATGCTGGTGGTCCATTGTAAGTGGCATTACGGCGGTCCCGTAGCTGCTCGCCATGGAAAGTGCTTCGACTTGAAGTCCCCCGAGGGAAGCGGGTTCGGTCTGGAGTGCTTGTGCTAATACTGTGGGCAGATGGGGAAGCAGCAGGCACTCTTGGAGTTGCACTGCTGAGAAACAAAGAAAGATTAAGTGCTGGAATGCCTCCCACTCTAATAATTGTCCATTAGACACTAACAGAGCTCTTTCTTAAAGACATGCCCAAGACAAGTACTAATATCTACCGATTCATACTGTGACTTTCAATTAAAAGAAGTTGCAAGTTGACTGCACACTAAGGGCCCTACAAAGATCTTTCATCATTCATAAAGCAATACTTGAAAAGGTCTCATAGCACCCTGGTCATTTAGTATGTCTTCCACTCTCCTATATGATGATTCCTGGACAAGCTCAATCCTTTATGGATGATGTGGAGAATACTGTATACACAAAACAGCTGTACATAGTGATAACCACTGGATATTTCTTTTTTTTTTTCCATTATATTTTTATTTTCAAATTTTACAAAAAGTGTACATAATAATAAAATACATTTGATAAATGCATGGTATCACTTTTATATCTAACACAATGTATGTCTGAATTTGATTTTCCCCTTCACCCTCCCCCCACCCTTTTATTGCTTTAATATAATATTTTTAATTTTCAAATTTTATAAAAGTATACAACATATTAGAATACAATTATTCAATAACATATTTATATCTAATACAATATATTCTGGATAAATTTATTCATTTTCCCTCCCCCCACCCTTCTATTATTTTTTAATCATATGTTACATTTTGTATCATATATTATAATATATTATATATAAATTGTTTTCCTTACCCCCCCTATATGTGTGTCATAAAAAAAAAAAATCTCTAAAAGAAGAAAAGAAGAAAAAGTATTCCATTATTTATTCATTACAGTATTTTGTCAATGGCCCCCATATTTTTATAAATTTATTATATGTCCCCTTTTGTATTGCTATTATTCTTTCCATTTAAAAAATATGGCATATTGTATTCCACCAAAATGTGTAATTTAGGTTGTTGTAATTTTTCCAATTATTAGTTATATGTTGAATGGCAACCCCTGTCATAATTAATAAAAGCTTATTATTTTCTGGTGAAATTTGACTTTTTTTTCTCATCATTGTTCCAAATAAAATTGTATCATATGATATTGCAATATGATTTTCCATTAATTTATTAATTTGTGGCCAAATTGAATTCCAAAAAATTTTAATATAAGGACAATGATATAATAAATGATCTAATGTCCCTGGTTCTAGATTACAGTGCCAGCATCTATTAGACTTAGAACTGTCTAGTTTTTGCAAACGAGTAGGGGTCCAAAAAGCTCTATGTAATAAAAAGAAGCATGTTTGTCTCATAGACGCTGACACTGTACATCCCATTCTCCAAGACCAAATTAGTGGCCATTGAGATGCATTAATTTGATGTCCAATCTCAATGCTCCAAATGTCTCTTAGACCATTTTTTGGTTTTTTAATTAAATATCCAGATATTAATTTATACCACAATGCGGCTTGATGTCCTAGGAAGTCTGCTTTAAAGCATAAGAACTTTAAACTATATTGATTGTTTAATGATTTCCATTCAGGGAACCCAACCTGAATGGCCTGCTTCAATTGCAACCATTTAAAACTTTGTGTTTTATTAAGACCAAATCTATGTTGCAATTGTGAAAAATCCAGCAGTTTACCTTCTGAAATAACATCGTCTAGAGATCTAATGCCTGCAATAATCCAGTTCTTCCAAAGGATTTGAGTTCCGCCAATTTTGATCTTGGAGTTTATCCATATGGATTGATTAGTTGATTTGTATATTGGGATGGGTGTTAATTTATCAATAAATCTCAATGTTTTCCAAGTATCCATTATTATTTTATTTTCTTTGTATCTTTTAGGTATATTAATACTTGGTATATGAACTAAATTTAGGGGAAACATAAGGCGCCATTCCAAATATAACCAATCTGGTGCATTATCTATAAGTTCTGGGAGGATCCAATACATACCCTGACGTAGAATATAGGCTTGATGGTACCTATAGAAATTTGGAAAATTTACCCCTCCCTCCTTAATTGATTTTTGTAAGGTTACTAAAGCTATTCTAGGTGTTTTACCAAGCCAAAGAAATTTTGTTAAAATTTTATTAAGCTTTTTATAAAAGGACCCCTGAAAATAAATAGGTATCATACTCATTTGGTAGCAAACTACAGGCAACATCATCATTTTAATAGTTTGAACTCTTCCCCACCAAGAAATATGTAATGGGTTCCATTGCTCACATAACTCCGTAACTTTTTTTAATACATATTTTTCATTTTCTTTTACAGTATCTTCAATTGTTTTTTTAACTTGAATGCCTAGATATTTAAATCCTTCTTCTTTCCATATGAATGGAAAAATATCAAATAATCCTTTTACACAGTAAACATTCAAGGGTATAATTTCAGATTTATTCCAATTAATTTTATAACCTGAAAATTTGCCAAACTTATCAATTAATTCCAATAAAGAAGATAAGGTAGACTCTGGGTTTCTCAAATAAAGCAAAATATCATCCGCATAAGCCGAAATTTTATATTCCATATCTGAATATGGAATACCTTGTATCTCCCTCGTTTGCTGTATTGCTAACAATAAGGGTTCTAATACAACATCAAATAACAAAGGAGATAACGGACATCCTTGTCTAACTCCCCTCTGCAATTGAAAACCATCAGATATCTTATTATTAATATTTAATCTTGCAATTGGGAAGCTATACAAAGTTTTTACCATTTGTATAAATCCAGAACCTATACCAAACCATTCTAAAGCCTGATACATAAAATTCCATTCTACTCTATCAAATGCTTTTTCAGCATCTAATGAAACTGTAAAAGCCGGTTCATCCATTTTTTTTGACAAGTTTAGCATGTGAAATAATAGTCTAGAGTTATTGGAGGAATGTCTTTTAGCAACGAAACCCGTTTGATGTATATCTATAATATGTGGGAGAGCTTTGGCTAATCTCAAAGCCAAAATTTTCGCCAAAATTTTATTATCAACATTTATCAAAGATATAGGCCTGTAGTTCGAAACCAAAGTAGGATCTTTATTTGGCTTAGGCAAAACAATTATTATTGATTCAGCCATAGTACCTTTTATATTACCTTTTATAAGTTGTGTCTGATATAATTTTAATAAATGTGGGGAGAGGATATTTTGAAATGTTTTATAAAATTCTACTGTGTAACCATCACCACCTGGAGCGGATCCAACTCTAAGAGATCTCAATGCTGTTTCTAATTCTTTTAATGATATAGGTTCTTCTAAACTTCGTTTTATATGATCAGGAATCTTAGGTCCATTTATTAAATCTAAAAATTTTTTTCCATCTTTTTGTTTCTCCAAATAAGGTTCGGAAGAATATAGATCCTTATAAAAATTTAAAAATTGTTTTAATATTATATTTGTTTGATTTGTTATTATACCATTATCATCTTTTATTCCATTAATATTAGTTCTCCTTTTTTTTGCCTTAAGATAATTTGCTAATAATTTTCCCGCCTTATTAGAATTTCCATAATACACTGCTTGTTTGGAAAACAAATCTTTTCTTATCATTTTTGAAGTTAATTCATTATATTTACCTTTTACTTTCAAAAGAGCTTGCAAAACTTCATATTCCCATTTACTTATCAATTTAGCTTCTAATATTTTTATTTCTTTTTCTAATTCTATATATTGTTTTTTAATTTGTTTCCTAATAAAAGCTGAATATGATATGATATTACCCCTCATAGTTGCTTTAAATGCATCCCATACATTCTCTATAGATGTATCTTCCACTAAATTTATTTGAAAAAATTCATTAATTTGTGTTTTGAAATTTTTCAAAAATTTGTCATCCACAAGCAATGCATTATCAAATCTCCAAAGAGGTCTATTATTTTCTAATTGATCTAATTGTAATTCTATCCATATTCCCGCATGATCCGAAATGATAATAGGATCAATGGAGGCTTTAATCACTTGTTGCACTTTATTTGTTGAAACAAAAATATAATCTATTCTTGAAAATGATTTATGAACCTGTGAACAAAAGGAATATTCCTGATCATTAAAATGAAGAATACGCCATATATCTTTCAAATCACATGATCGAACTAAATTATCTAGACCTAAAGATTTAATATTTTTACCTGGTTTTTTATCCAATAATGGATCCATTACAGCATTAAAATCTCCAGCCACCACTAAATTAGAGGCAGCCAGTGGTAATAACATATTTTGTAGCTTTTTAAAAAATTCTGATTGATTCGAATTAGGGGCATATATATTAAATAACGTCAGGGTATCATTTCCCATACCTATATCGATATGTATCCATCTTCCATGTGGATCTGAATTTTTTACCTTTATATTGGCCATACATTTTTTATTAATAAGGATTGCAACCCCTGCTTTTTTACCCACTGCTGGAGCAAAAAAACATTCTTTTATCCATCCACCTGATAATTTCTGTGATTCCTTCATATTAAGATGGGTCTCTTGCAGACAGTAAATATCTGCATTTTGTTTTTTTAAAAATGTTAATATTTTTTTCCTTTTAATTACGTGATTCAGGCCATTGACATTAATAGAATATATTTTAAAAGACATTATATATTTTAATACTTTTCATTATCTTATTCTTCCTCTCCTCTTTCATATTTAATATCCAAAAAATTTTCTTCATGACACACATATTTAACCCTAATGTATCTCCCTTAATTATTCTAATAAATATTCTCCTTATCCCTCCCTTTCCCTCCCAATACATTGGCTGCTTAAGGATACACATTGGAACTGTAATCCTAACATTCTCCCCATTCCAGGCAATCAATATTCAATTGTTTAAACAAATTTCCCTTCTATCTATCTATATTGATCTTTTATATTTATTTAATCATTTTCCATAACATTTTATTAATGTATCATTATCCATTTAACAATATGTTAATTTGTATTTCCTTAGTATTATGATTTCAACATATAATTATTTTAAACATATATGCAGTGTATTATTTAATAATTTTCCTATATTCTGTTCTTTCTTTCATATAATTATTATTGTCTTTTCTTTGTATTGTATTTCCTCCATTTCTTCAAATATTTCGATATGTTATATTTTCTAATTTTTCATAGAGTCTTCAAAACCATCTTAATGTATTATGTTAATATATCATAGGTTCTGGTTTAGAGAGAAAATCTTTTAGTTTTTCGGGATCCTCAAAATATAAGGACTTGTCTCCAGATGACACTCTCATTTTCGCCGGGTAGTATAGACCATATTTAAATCCTTTTTCTTTTAGTAGAGGTCTCATGTCTAGTAGTCTTTTTCTTTTAGTTGCTGTGTTTTTGGCGAAGTCTGGTAAAAACCATAATCTTGATCCTTTATAATTTAGGTTTTTATCTTTTTTTGCTGCATTTAGTATCTCTAGTGCTTGTTGGTATCTCAGCATTTTGAAAATTATTGGTCTTGGTCTGTTTTTGTTTTCTAAATTTTTAATTGGGATTCTATGCGCCCTTTCAATTTCAATTGGTTGTTTCAAGTCTAACTGTAGTATTTTTGGAATTAGATTCTCAAGGAAAAGGATAGTATTTTTTCCCTCTAAATTTTCTTGTATTCCAAAAAGTTTGATGTTTTTCCTTCTTCCTCTATTCTCGTAGTCCTCCAGTTGATCTTTTAATTTATTTAATTCCAGGTTGTCGTTTTTACATCTTTTTGATTCACATTCTATAGTTTCCATTTTTGATTCTAGTTCAGTTGTTCTTTTGTTGTTAACTTCCATTTGTCTATGAATATTTAAAATTTCTTCTTTCATTTCCGACATATTAGTTATAGTTTCCTTGAGCATTTGTTTGATTTGTTTTAGTTCTTCCATAACTTCTGTTTTGCTTAATGTGTCTGATTCTTCGATAGGAAGTGGTATCTTGCTTGGAGTTATTTGTTCTTGTTTCTGTCTTTTTGCAGATGTACCAGCCTCATTTTTGTTTTGTCTGGTACTTGCCATGTTATTGTTTTATTTTTCTTGGTTATTATTATTATTTCTTGTATTTAGTCTTTTAGATTTGGTATTCTTAGGTTTTTAATCTCTTTTCTTCCAAGATTTTGTTCTATCTTTTGAAGTAGAAATTTTTCTTTTTAAGCTCTTTTCTTTTCCTTTACCTATGTCAGTTTGAAAATTCTTTTCTCACTTTCACTTTTTCAATGAAGTAGGGGAACTTTTTTTTTCTCCTCTCACAAGCCCAATCGCAGCCCTGATTAAGGAGAGCAACACTTTTTTTAGAGTTATTTTTCCTATTTTGACCAACTTTAAGCAATTTTCTTCTGTTTTTTCTCAGCGTCTCTCAATTTCCTCAATGTCTTGCTGTTTCAGTTTTTTAAAGTTCCGTTGAACCTTTTCTCTGTCTCCTCTCTCACAAGCCCAATCGCAGCTTTGTCAGAGGAAAATAATATTCAATTCAGTATTTATTTTAGTAAGCTGATATTTATTTGTCTTCAGCGCTTCGGCACTTAATTATTGAGAGAAAATGCAAGTATTCCTCTCTCTCAATTTTTTTAATCCCCTTTTTTATCAAAGAATAATCTTTTTCCTTTTTTGGTTTTAATATATTTGGTCAGAATACAAATTCTTTCACAATTTCTCCAATCAAATTGTTTGATCTCTCACTTGTACTTCGCGGTTTCAGTGCTGCATTCAAGTTTAATGAGACCGCCAAAAATACAATTGGTTTTAATATATTTGGTCAGAATACAAATTCTTTCACAATTTCTCCAATCAAATTGTTTGATCTCTCACTTGTACTTCGCGGTTTCAGTGCTGCATTCAAGTTTAATGAAACCGCCAAAAATACAATTGGTTCTCTGCCTTCCCGTTTCTTGTCTGCACTTATCTCACTTCAACTGTAGTAATTCAGGGTTTTTTTGTTTTTTTTTTGGTTATATCTGATCGGAACACAATCTTTCTTCACAATTTCCCAATCAGATTATCTGGTCATTCACATTCATCTCGCTGTATCAGTATTGCTTTCAAGCCTCTTGAAACTGTTGAAAACACAGACAGCTCTCAGCTTTCCTGACTCTTACCAGCTTTTTTCTGTTTCTGTTATATTTGTTCAGAATATAAACTTTTTTCCTTTTTTTTTTCCACAATTTCGCCAAACTGTTTGATCACTCACATCTACTTCGCGGTTTCAGCGCTGCATTCAAACTTCATAAATCCGCCATTACAAACGGTTCTCTGTCTTCCCGACTCTTATCAGCACATATCACGCTTCAAATGTAGCAATTCAGTTTTTTTTTTTTCTACAGTTATATCTTGTCAGAACACAACCTTTCTTTACAATTTCTCAATTAAACATACATCTCGCAGTGTCTTGAAATCGCCGAAAACACAGACAACTCTCTATTTCCCGACTCTTATCAGCTTTTTTTTCAGTTCACATTCATCTCGCAGTCTCAGCACTGCTTTAAAGCCTCTTAAAACCTCCGAAAACACAGACTGCTTTCCCGATTCTTATCAGCTATTATTTTTTTTTTGTATCTGGTCGGAATATAAACATGTACTTCAGCGCTGTATTCAATTTTATGTAACCGCCAACACAAACGGCTCTCTGCTTTCCCGACTCTTGTCAGCACATACCTCTCTTTAAATGCCGCAATTTAGGATTTTATCTTGTATCTTTTGTTCAGCTTTTTATATATATATTTTCTATATAATTATTTTGAAGGAAAAATAATTTTTTTTTTATTTCATTGCCTGGATGGTGAGGAGCTTCACGATCACACCTCCATCCGTGCTCGCGTTAAGCCACGCCCCTCAACCACTGGATATTTCAAAAGAGTTTATTCAGCTTACTTATGTAAATTTGCTATCTTTTACCAGCCTTTCTTTTCGCTTTCTGAACAATGAGGAAATAGGGCAGACATACAGCAGCCAGGCCAAAGGCCAAAGCTAAGCAAAGCTGCTTTGAATTAGACCTTAATTTGAAACTTGATGACTGAAAGTTCAGTTCTCAAGAACTACTGGAAAATAAGCTCTGCTAAATAGTAGTGAAAAAGGAACTTTTCTACTAGATTACCGTATTTTCACGTAGATAACGCGCACCCGTGTAAAACGCGCACACGGGTATAGCACGCAAAAAACACAAATTTATGTACAGAAATTTTTATATACCGCGCACACCCGTATACCGCGCATGCTGCCCGACTCTCCTTTCGCCCGCCCCGACTCTCCTCTGGCCACCCCGACTCTCCTTTCGCCCGCCCCGACTCTCCTCTCCCCCTTGAAGTCCTGTCCTCACCCTGAAAGCCTGATGCCCCCCCCCCCCGATGTCCGATTCACCCCCCAGCAGGACCGCTCGCACCCCCACCCCGAAGGACCGCTCGCACGCACACGCACCCCCACCCCGAAGGACCGCTCGCACGCACTCCCAACCGCACCCACACCCTGAAGGACCGCTCGCACCCCCACAGCCTCCCGACCCCCCCCATCATGTAGAAGCTCCTACCAATGTCCTGCTGCTTCCTCTTGGCCGTCCCGACTCCCCGACACAATCGGGGCAAGAGGGAGCTCAAGCCCTCTTGCCCCAGCCAACCGCGGCACCCCTGACACGATCGGGGCAAGAGGGAGCTCAAGCCCTCTTGCCCCAGCCAACCGTGGCACCTCCGACACGATCAGGGAAAGAGGGAGCTCAATCCCTCTTGCCCCAGCCAACCGCGGCACATCCGACACGATCGGGGCAAGAGGGAGCTCAAGCCCTCTTGCCCCAGCCAACTGCGGCACCCCCGACACGATTGGGGCAAGAGGGAGCTCAAGCCCTCTTGCCCCAGCCAACCGCGGCACCCCCGACACGATCGGGGCAAAAGGGAGCCCAAGCCCTCTTGCCCCGCCAACTCCCCGACAATATCGGGCCAGGAGGGAGGCCAAGTCCTCCTGGCCCTGGCGACCCACCCCCGCTAGTTGTTCGGGCCAGGAGGGAGCCCAAACCCTTCTGGCCACGGCGACCCCCTACCCCCACCCCGCACTACATTACGAGCAGGAGGGATCCCAGGCCCTCCTGCCCTCGACGCAAACCCCCCTCCCCCTCAAAGACCGCCCCCCCCAAGAACCTCCGACCGCCCCCCAGCCGACCCGCGACCCCCCTGGCCGACCCCCACAACACCCCCACCCCCCTTCCCCGTACCTTTGTGTAGTTTGCCGGACAGACGGGAGCCAAACCCGCCTGTCCGGCAGGCAGCCAACAACGGAATGAGGCCGGATTGGCCCATCCGTCCCAAAGCTCCGCCTACTGGTGGGGCCTAAGGCGCCTGGGCCAATCAGAATAGGCCCGGGAGCCAGGTCCCTCCTGGGGGCGGGGGCCTTGGGCACATGGTCGGGTTGGGCCCATGTGCCTCAGGCCCCGCCCCCAGGTGGGACCTAAGGCTCCCGGGCCTATTCTGATTGGCCCAGGCGCCTTAGGCCCCACCAGTAGGCGGAGCTTTGGGACGGATGGGCCAATCCGGCCTCATTCCGTCGTTGGCTGCCTGCCGGACAGGCGAGTTTGACTCCCGTCTGTCCGGCCAACTACACAAAGGTACGGGGAAGGGGGGTGGGGGTGTCGTGGGGGTCGGCCAGGGGGGTCGCGGGTCGGCTGGGGGGGGCGGTCGGAGGTTCTTGGGGGGGGCGGTCGTTGGGGGAGGGGGGTTTGCATCGAGGGCAGGAGGGCCTGGGATCCCTCCTGCCCGTAATGTAGTGCGGGGTGGGGGTAGGGGGTCGCCGTGGCCAGGAGGGTTTGGGCTCCCTCCTGGCCCGAACAACTAGGGGGGGGGGTCGCCAGGGCCAGGAGGACTTGGGCTCCCTCCTGGCCCGATATTGTCGGGGAGTTGGGGAGTTGGCGGGGCAAGAGGGCTTGGGCTCCCTTTTGCCACGATCGTGTCGGGGAGTCGGGGGGGCAAGAGGGCTTGAGCTCCCTCTTGCCCCGATCGTGTCGGGGGTGCCGCGGTTGGCTGGGGCAAGAGGGCTTGAGCTCTCTCTTGCCCCGATCGTGTCGAGGGTGCCGCGGTTGGCTGGGGCAAGAGGGCTTGAGCTCCCTCTTGCCCCGATCGTGTCGGGTGTCGGGACCGCCAAGAGGAAGCAGCAGGACACCGGTAGGAGCTTCTACATGATGGGGGGGGTCGGGAGGCTGTGGGGGTGCGAGCGGTCCTTCAGGGTGGGGTGAATCGGACGTTGGGGGGGGGGAACTATGTAAAAAAAATTTTGTACAACGCGCTCACGCGTATAACGTGCAAGGGTATGCGCGGTATGTAAAAAACACGTATAACGCGCGCTTTATATGCGAGAAAATACAGTAACTTGAAGTAACATGAGGAGGAAATAAGCAACTCAGGCAAAATAAGAAACTTGCCTCTATTTAAAAAAAACACCCCACAAAAACAAGAAAGCAAACGGTTATTGAGTCTTAACATTCCTGCACCCTTGCCTCTGGTGCTTTAACTCCAGTGCATCTGACATATATTTGACCTATCATGTATAAAATGTAAAATATACTTAAGTGCTCTGGAGACAGTGCTCATAGTCATTTCCTTCAGGAGAGAGGAAGGGCAGAGTAGGCAGAAATCATGATGACTGCTCAAGTGTGACATGTCATGGTAACAGAATTTTAAGTGCAGCAAAGGCTTCTTTTGAAACTAGATAAGCTATATGAAGGTAGATGTAACAGCACACAGATCGTGTGCACATTAAAGTTTATCTAGGGTTGGGCTTAGGACATATTTTGCCTATATATACTATAAACTAAACTAAACTTTAAGCTTATATACCGCATCTTCTCTATAAATATAGAGCTCGACACGGTTTACAAAAGTTAAAAGGAAAGTACAGTGGGAGTTGGTGGTAGGGGGAAGCGGAAATTTACATTTTTGAAAATAGCTAAGTATACAGTATATACATATTTGATGAAGTAAGTATAGCTGCCAACTTACCCAGTTCCATAAGGGAGACGTTTTGGCCAGTCCTGCTTTTGAACTTGTAGCCATTAATTCTGTCTATAATGTATCAGAAATCCCAAGACTGGCTTCAAATCTCCCTTCTGGAGCTGGCTAACCTGTTAGATCTGAGTAAGTTGATACGTTTGTACTAGCTAGTATGTATGTACTAGCTAGTAGATATAAATATGTGCACATGTGTATCCCTTGGGGTAATCTTCAAAGAGAAAGCATGTATAAAGTTTCCTTTGAAAAACAGCGTAATTTAGGTGTATACTTTCCACATAACTTATATTATGTTGCAATCTTGGAAGAGTGGTTTTCTCTTTTGCCCACATCATAGTTACTTTCATGGTTCATTGCTAATTTAATGTTAAGATGCCTTGCCCTCCTCCACTGAGATACACATTGTATCCAGGGAACTTAGGACTGCCACTGCATTGACCAGACTAGACTAATAATAGGGCAAGAATGGGGCTACAGTATAAAAATGGATACAATTCCTAGTTAGTTGTGATCAAAGGTTCATTGTGTGAGGATCCCAGCTCTTGTTATGACTGAACTGGAAGTACAAAGGAGCAAGAGGAAACCTCCAAGTTAGGTAGTCAGGTAGAGAGCAGCACATGTCTACCAAACATATTCTGTAACTGTGATGACAGCATCACAACACCACAAATCTAAATTCTACTGCCAGTCATGAGATCATTATATTTTGACCAGTTATCCCCCATCTCATCCAACATAGTTTCTTTTTGTGTACTGCGTGATCTCTGGTGGCAGATGAAGCTCAAAACATCACAAGGACTTTTATCTTGGACTTTTCTTCAAGACCATTTATTTCTTAAAATGGATCACACAAAAGAACTTTTTCTGTCTAAGCTGTTAAGTGTAAGTATTTTAGTAATTATGACAGAGTTAATACTCCGAGTTTAAAAGAATAGTCTTGTCTATGACACTTTTGGTCCCACTGTGATGGTGATGAGAATGCTTACCTTGGCCGATAGCTTTCTGTGCCATCTTTAATAGTCGGCAGTGTCACTTTGATAGGATGGCCAGAGGCAGACAGGGATTTCTGGTGGCGGGGTCGGGTAGAGGGCACAGCAGAAGCAGAACTGGCAGCAGAGCCAGCAGAAGATGTACTGCTTGCAGACACTTCTGTTAAACTTCCCGGTGAAAGCAAATGTATCAGGAAGAGCAAAGAGGGTACAAAAAGAAAAAGAAGCTGACATATAATCAAGAAATCAGTTAAAGCCACAGAAAAATATTCTTCTGTTTAATACCTTCCACTTGTTCACCTTTCATGGTTAACCTGGCACCAAATGAGTTACTGCTTTCTTGGCAAGAATCACATTACTCCTATTATTCTTCGCCTTTCCATATTCTTTGGACATTCTTTAGTGCGTGGCATTATTTAGCTTGAAAATTGCTCCCAAGAAAGGTGCTTTATATGTAATCCTTCTGAACACCAGAAAGAAGTAGAGAAGCAACAGTATTCAAACTAAAGGGTGCTACACTGAAGACCAATAAGCACATATACTAGTCTCATTTTTAAGGATATCCAGGGATCTAGTGTTCTTTGTCCGCCCTCTTGCCTGCTCCTTCCCTTTAAATGTAGCCTGGGCATTCTGTACAACATTAGTTAGTTACTCTTACTGCAGCAACTACAGTACTCATGTTCACAATGATTTTATTTTACACACATTATATATCACATCTAAATATACGCATAATTTAGTTGCCACCTCAAAGTGGGATGACACCATGATCCTGCAGGCTGGTCTGATGGTGGGGAAGAGACAGCCTAGACTAGCTGGAGGTGAATTCCCCTAAAGACTCTGGGATGGGAAGACAGCTATCTGGGGACTCTGGAAATGCTACTGGCCCCTAGCTGCTGTGGTTCACAATTCTTAAAGCAGCACCTTGAGACACCATATCATTTGCAACTTTTCATTTTAATATTAATCCAGCTCTTGAGCCTCAGACTATGACCGACAGGAGTTGCCCACAAACCCCCACCCACTGGAGAAAGCTGTTCTCGTAAAGGACTGGTAATAAAGTCACTGGTGAAACAAAGTGCTTTGCACCAATCCCTAGGCTCCAGCACTGGCAAGTGATCTTAACAAAAGTGTCCCAAACATTGCCATTAACACTTCCTTAATATTCTCCATTCTTCCTTGGAACCGAAGGCTAGCATATCCTATAAATTGTTTCCCTTAGTTAAAAGATTTTTTTTTTAACCCTCACCCTGCAGGCTTCTTCTCAAAAGTTACATGATGCCCAACTAGATTAATTAATGCATAACAGCCTTCTCAAACAGCCCTGGACTGCTCACTACTTATAACATAACTCTCTCCATTCTTTTCTTATATTCCATACTTCAGTTCAAACATGATACACCACCTTCAATAGGGATTAGCTTCAGCTTAGTAAAACACAAAATACAGCAAACAAATCCCCTTCCAGTTGCATAAATCTTCAGAGTGGGTTAGGTTAGATAAGGCTTACCTTTACTCTTTTCAGGTGGTCCTTTACACTGTCCTACTATGGCACTTCTAGGCAGGATTTCTCTGTATTTTCTTGTCCTGACTTCTATAACTTTTGTTTCTGTTTTGCCCTGGGGGTTTCAGCTCATTCCATTTTGTTCCCCCCTTTGTTTATAACGTTAGGGATTGTGCCCTGGGAGTTTAAGCCTATTCTGTCCTCTCTTTTTCTCTCTGACTCTCATTATACATCCCAGCTTGGTTTGGGAAGATTTCCAGTCATACCCCATTGTCCTTGTTCTGAGATTAGTTACCTAGCTTTCTTATTAGAAGCCATCATTTCCATACTTATATTATACCTAATTATAGGGTGGGCTAGCCTCAAAGTCATAATACCTGAAAGCTACTCCATATGATCCTCCCATGTACACAGAAACTTCTTCCATGGTGAGTCCCTAGCCTTTTACTGCAGGTGCCAAAATGGCAGTGGCTCTTCCTACATCCAAGATGACAAAATACAGTTTTTACCCTCACCATGCCAGTCCTCCTAGTGCACAATTTAGTAAACTTCCTTTTAACCTCCAAAATTAGCCTTTCCACAGTCACTTGTTTGCCATATAATTCCCCTCAGAGAAGTAGCTATCCTTCCCAAATACGCCTGTATGTGAAGTCAACTGCAAAAAAGAGCATCCAATGTGCCCACTCTCTGTTTACCTTTTGGGCACAATCAGTGAGAGCAACTTTACAGTAGAATGAAAAGCCCTACTTTGAAAAAATAGGCACTAAACAATAACATTTCTGATTACAAATGCCTGCTGCAAAAAATCCCTGCAATACTCATGCAAAGTAAATAAACAGATTCACTAACTCAAGGTCTACATCCCCCCTCCATGTCTCCTTGGGAGGGGTCTTAGGCACCTTGGCCAATCAGGGCTTTAGGTGAAGGCCTGCCATTTTGAAGAGATAGGCTTACCAGCAGGAGGAAGTGAGCATCCCTCCTGACGGTCTTCTAAAAAAGGCACGGGGAGGGGGGTTGGAGGGGAGGACGGCCCACCAGACCATCAGGGTTTTGTCTTGGGTGCTTGCTGTGGTGAGGGCTGTTGGGGGGGGGGGGAACTTGCCATCAGTGTGGGTCTCCCAGCATGGGGGTCCCCAGACCTGTGGAAGGAGGGAGTGGGCATTCTTCCTGCTGATGTTTCAAAATTAAAAAAAAATAAAATAAAATAAAGTACCCTGCTGTCGGGGTTTATCATCAGGAGGGGGGCTTTTTTTTTTTTTTTTAAATGGGCGCAGCTCTTGTGTGGGTGTTGTGCACACACAACAGCTGCGCCCATTAAAAAAAAGCAGTCCCTGTTCTCACTGCTTGCTGGTTCAGGCAGGGAGAGCAGGGGCTGGTTGTTTTTTCGCTTGTTTTTGTAGGCAGGAGGAGCTGTGCTAACGATTGCTCTTATGAGCTAGCACCAGGCAGTTTCTCTCCCCCCCTTTAATGGCAATTCTCCATACAAATGGCATGCATATAATTTGCATACTATTGTGCTCAGAATCGCCAGTAAAACAAACATCGCTCCCACCAGGGGCATTTTCTTTTACTGTTGTGTCAGAGCTTAGAGAATCTGGTTCCAATTCCTTATCTTTTCACCTAAACTTGTCTCTTTTCTTCCCCCATTCTTTATTTCTGTGAACACTACCCTCATTCTCCCTGTCTTGTCGGCTTGCAACCTTGGGGAAATCTTTGACTTATCTTTCTGCTTCTCTTCACATATCCAACAGACTGCCAAAAACTGTCATTTCTTTCTCTACAATACAGTGAAAATCAGACCCTTCCTTTCTGAGAGCACTGCCAAGACCCTCATCCATACCCTCATTGCCTAGACCAGTGGTTCTCAAGCCTGTCCTGGAGGACCCCCAGGCCAGTTGGGTTTTCAGGATAGCCCTAATGAATATGCATGAGAGAGATCTGCATATAATAGAGGTGCCAGACATGCAAATCTGCTTCATGCATATTCATTAGGGCTACTCTGTAAACCCGACTGGCCCGGGGGTCCTCCAGGACAGGGTTGAGAACCACTGGCCTCGACTACTGCAACCTGCGTTTCACTGGTCTTCCACTAAACCATCTTTCTCCCTTTCAATCTGTGTTCAGAACTCTGCTGCATGCCTCATATTCTGTCAGTGTCACTATAGAAACATCAAGTCTGCCCACCGCAATAATCCTCCCCTACCTTTCCCTGTGAAGAGATCCCACATGACGATCCCATTTTGTCTTAAAATCAGGCACGCTGCTGGCCTCAATTACCTGTAGCGGAAGATTATTCCAGCGATCAACCACCCTTTCGGTGAAGAAGTATTTCTTGGTGTCACCGTGTAGTTTCCCGCCCCTGATTTTCCATGGATGCCCTCTCGTTGCCGTGGGGCCCTTGAAAAAGAAGATATCCTCTTCCACCTCAATACAGCCCGTGAGATATTTGAACGTCTCGATCATGTCACCCCTTTCTCTGCGTTCCTCAAGTGAGTACAGCTGCAATTTATTCAGCCGTTCCTCATACGGGAGATCCTTGAGTCCCGAGACCATCCGGGTGGCCATTCGCTGAACCGACTCAAGTCTCAGCACATCTTTGCGGTAATGCGGCCTTCAGAATTGTACACAGTATTCCAGATGGGGTCTCACCATGGATCTATACAAAGGCATAATGACTTCGGATTTACGGCTGACGAAACTCCTACGTATACAACCTATGATTTGTCTTGTCTTAGATGAAGCTTTCTCCACTTGCTTGGCAGTCTTCATGTCCTCACTGATGATCACCCCTAAGTCACGTTCTGCTACAGTCCTCGCTAGGATCTCACCATTAAGGGTGTAAGTTTTGCATGGATTTTGGCTGCCAAGGTGCATGACTTTACATTTTTCGGTATTGAAACTTAGTTTCCAGGACCTGGACTAGCGCTCCAGTAGGAGTAGGTCGTGCACCATACTGTCAGGCATTGAGTTATCGACATTGCCCCACTCCTCAAGTCACTTCATTGGTTCCTTATCCATTTTCACATACAGTTCAAACTCCTCTTACTGACCTACAAGTGTATTCACTCCACAGCTCCTCAGTATCTTTCCTTTCTCCCCACACTCCGCTCATTGGATAAGTCTCTCTTATCTGTACCCTTCTCTTCTACCGTCAACTCCAGACTCTGTCTCTTCTACCTTGCTGCACTGTATGCCTGGAACAAACTGCCTGACTTGATATGTCAGGCTCCATCTCTGGAAGTATTCAAATCCAGACTAAAAGCTCAGTTATTTGAACATGCTTTCAAATTCCAAACTCCAACTCACCTTCTCAGCACCAATATCTGTCTTATCATTTCCTCTGTAATTCCTCCACCCGAGCACAGTTTATTGAAGCACCTTATTGTCCAGTTTGTCTGTCTTGATTAGACTGTAAGCTCTTTTGAGAAGGGACTCTCTTCTGTGTTTTGATGTACAGCGCTGCTATGTCTAGTAGCGCTATAGAAGAGATTATTAGTAGTAGCAAAAATACCAAAATAGTTTCAATATTATGGGATAAATGAAATCATGATTGACGCAGATGTAACAAACCTTTTCATCTATAAAATCTTTCAGTTGTAAAAACAAAACAAAATATGCCCGAGAAACTGCCCTTTTTAGAAATTTAAGTCATGAAACATGAGGCGATTATCCACAAGCAAGCACAAGCAGCAGAATGCAAAGTAGACCAAACAATGTGCAAAATTGCAGTTTATTAAATTTGAGCACTCAATGTGGCCACATTTTGCCCTAAGGGGTCAAGGCTAAAAGGGGATTCCAACAAATTTCCCCTTAAAAGCAGATTTCTCACACAAACACAATTTGAAGGCAATTCCACAGAGTGGCAGCATTGCCTCTCAACATGTGTTTCTGCATGTCAGGTGCTTGATTTAATAAACTGCATTTTTCCACATTGTTTGGCCTGCTTCATGTTCTGCTCTTTAGAAGTTTAGCCAGAAGCAGAATGTTGATACAGATCTATAGTTCTCCACAAGCCCCTTTAGTAATGGTTTATGTTTCTAAATCGGCCTAACCATTGCTTTTTAAAAAATCCACCAGTAGGAAACTATACTAGCTTTTACCGTACACAAAAGGAAAGAATATAATGATCTCAATGAATCTTTCAACAATTTAGATGGAATAGGGTCTAAATTAGTAGTAGCTGGTCAAGAAGCTGCCTACAATTTTGCAAAATGCATGGGAAATCTTAAATTAAAAGTTGACAATTGAGCTATAGGCGCAGATCTTAACTGCTTCATCTCTGTAGACCCATGCTCTAAGTGCATCTCAGAATAGACCACCAACATTCCTTTCATATCCATACATGTTCCCACATTTCTATCTTTAACTAAAAATACCTCCCTTAAAACTGAGATTTTCTTTACAACAAAATCAGCCAAATTACATTCAACCTTTTTAGGTCTCTAAACACCTGATATAATACCTCAGTTAGATACTCATTATTTTTTTTTAATAAAACTTGAGTAATAATTTTCTTAGCTTGCAAATTCAACAAGCTTAAGATGTACCTATAATTAGTTAATGTAATAGAAGTCCAGTTTTTCTGCCAATCCCATTCTCTTTTTCTTGCTTTTTGCAATCACAAAGCTTCATGTTACCAAGCATTACCCTTCTTACCACCAATTTTCACTTCCTTCAAGGGAACTAAATTATTGAACTCTTTACCTACAACCAGATTCCAGACTGAAACCTGTTCTGCCACTACTAAAGACCTAGAATCTTTTGGAAACATATAATTTGATACTAAATTATCTGGATCAAATGTCCTCCAGGCTCATTTCTCTCTCAAACTTAGGCAACTCTTGCTCACAGAAGCTAGTGGTTAATAAATCTAATCCGGTATTTGTGCGTCATGCAATACCTATATAGGCTCAAGGCGACTTACAGTGAGAAAAGAAAATACTTTAGAACACAAAAGGATCAAGGAGGGTAAAGTGGAGGGATTTAATGAGAGATTGCGATTAGGACAATACCTAGACATTAGTTTGAAAATTCTTAATAATAGGGAACTATTTCTATGTAGGGGAATATTACTTAGGTCTATGTAGGGGAATATTACTTAGGTCTTCCATCTCTACTTGGATCTTTGGTCCAAGTAGAGATGGAAGGATTTAACATGTGAAGATCTTTATTAGTTGGAGAGAAGCGGCATGGTTGGAAGAGGGATTGAGGTAGTTGGACCTAGATCAGGGGTGGGCAACTCCAGTCCTTGAGGGCCAGAATCCAGTCGGGTTTTCAGGATTTCCCCAATGAATATGCATGAGATCTATTTGCATGCACTGCTTTCAATGCATATTCATTGGGGAAATCCTGAAAACCCAACTGGATTCTGGCCCTCGAGGACCGGAGTTGCCCAACCCTGACCTAGATTCATGTAGAGTTCAGGTATCAAAAAGATGTGTTTTCAGTTTCTTCCAAAATGTGGTGTCGTTAGGTTCTGTTCCGACAGTTTCTCTGGACAGAGGCTCACCTTGATTTATACATGTAGAAGATAACCTTACAGAATTCTAATGAATTTCTTGCCTTGGTTCATCAAGACAAACCCAATTAGATATGAGACAAATGTGCTCATATAAAGGACTAAGTTTTCAAGTTTATTTGTTACTTATATATCACCTATCAATGGAGATTGTCTAAGTGGTTTTTTGCATTTAGGTAATCATGCATTTCTCTCTATCTGTTCCGGTGAGCAATAGAGGGTTTAGGGTCACAAGGAACAGCACTGGGCTCAAACCCACAACCTTAGAATGCTGAGGCTACAGCTCTAACAACTAGGCCACTTCTCCCAGTGTTGGGGGTGACAGGAGAAGGGAAAGTTAGGATAATCAAAGACATTCATAATCTTCATGTGTTAAGAATTTTTTAAGGAACATTGTACATATCTGACTAGATTAATACTGGAGTAGACCTGATGATAATATGTAACTGTAATTAAATAAAAAGTTAAAATTGACAAAAAGAAAAAATTAGTCCTTCAAACATTCTCATAGATTTTTTTCAGTCTTTTTTCTTGACTCATTTCTCCCCAACAATACTATTAGAGAGTAGCTTATGGAGAAGGTTGGTGTGTATAAGAACAATCTCTAAATAGAACGGAGAAAGAAGAATAGAACAGAGCAATAGGTGGTTCAAACTCCACAGAGAGCAGCCAAGTGGTAACGTTCACTCTCTGGAATGGTCTTAGCCCCAACAATTTAAGTGCTCTGCTGTACTTTAGTAAGACTACTGTAAAACCCCCACCCTTTGTATACACAATAGATACAGAATGGCTCTATTTATGTGACTTTCTCAGACCTGCTCTAGACGCACATGTACGAAATCTGCATGAAATGCAGTGCATAATGATAATCAATCAAAAGAAACCTGGCCCTTTCATTTAATGCAAAATATATAGGGCATTGTAAAATGATAACACTGGAATTCTTTTTATTGGGAAAGAAGGGAATCATCTGTTCCAATACACCTATCCTCCAAACAGAATCCCCTTTATGAATGTCAGTCCGGGTAAAGTGATATCATATGGTGGAGTACCTGCTATCTTTTCCATTCTGTATTGCAGAATACCGATCCGTCGTGCGTTCACAGACATATGTGTTCCTTCGAGCCATTCCACCACTAGGCAACAAATTGTTCTGCAGAATGAAGGAAAACTGTTTTATAGACCCACCTACAAGCTACAGAGGAAGATGAAAGTATAACAATCATCTAAATGCATCAACAGTGAACCTACATGTGATACGACTGTAGACACTGGGGACTCAGTATATGCAAATTTGTCTCCTGCATTGAAGATATCTTTTTTTTTAAATTAATTTCTTTATTCATTTTTTCATATTACAACAAGTGTATCAGAAAAATACATATAATCTTATAAACACACACTTGATTTTCCTTCATGAATACTTTAAGTACAATATATCATATTTATATTGAAGATATCTTGAAAAAGTAGTCAGCTGTGGGGTCAGTAGAAGAGATTTGGAAACCATTGTCTTGTGCACCCTAAACCAGGCAGCATTGAAGAGATTTTATGGCATGCCAATGAGTCAATCCAGAAGTCACTGTTTTTGTCTTTTTTCTTTCCATTTAAAAAAATTCCTAACCTAAACTGCAAGCCCAGGTTATGCTGAGAAACCTTTGTAGTTCTGAAGACCAGAATGCACACTTAGGGATAGATCCTATAATAGGTGTCTTAAGTTGCGCTACCTAACTTAAATTGTTTTAATTGGCTTTAATCAATGTGGTAATTGACCACGTCATTTAAAACCTTGATAAAAAAGTAGGCACCAGGAGGTGTCTACTGTGTAGGTGCCGTAATTGCGTCTATAGCAGGACACCTAACTAGAATTGTATAGCTAGACCAAGGATAAATTGTAATTTTAAGTAATGTCTGCTGGGGTAGCCTCTTGACTCAGGCACAGAGACATGATCCAGAGGATGCAAGTTTGAATTGTGACTAAGTCCCGCTCCGCCACTAACCACACTAACTTAGGCTTAAGGCGCTGTTATCCAAATGTCTTTGTCTTTCCTATCTTGTTTGACTATGAGGCCGATATTTAGCCGGCCAAATGGCTCTCGGTCAGATTCTCAAAACTTACCATGCCCCTAATGATGATCGCTAAACCAGTTCCAACCGGTTTAGCGTGCCAGCATTTTACTGGCCGATTATCAGAATGGCCTTTTCTTAGCTTCCTAGCAGTCTCTGACTCTGCCATGCAAATGCAGTACACCAGGGCATTAATATTAAAATGGTACTAAAACTGACTCATCAATATTTAAGGGAGCACTCCAGGTGATTCTCTATCATCGCCGGGTGATTCCCTAATCTCGTTGTGCCAAATTTGCGGGCAAAATTTTCCGAGAAGGTCTGAGTTGTCGTAGCCTTACTTTCCCATCAGTGCCTGAGCGCTGATTGGCTCAGGCACTGACAGGAAAGTAAGGCTTGACAGCTCAGACACCCCCCTCCCCCGCAAATTAAAGAAAAGAAAGAAAAAGACCCCCAAATTGAAGGACGGCAGGAGGGATAACCACTCCCCTCCCACCACCAGGGTCCCCCCAACATCCCGGCATGAGGGATGACCACTTCCTCCCACCGCCGTGGTCCCCTGGCACCCCCCCCCCCCCCCAGAAGGGATGCCCACTCCCTCCTGTCGCTGGTGATCATCCCCCCCAACCTCCCCAGTAAGAGGGATGCCTACTTCCTTCTGCTAATCTTTTACAGGGTGTTGTGGGGGTTCCAGGTAGCATCAGGTGAGGGGGGGTGGGATTGGCAATCGCTCAGCACAGTACCTCCTGCTCTTTACCAGCGATTCTCTGCACAAATAGCAATCATATAATTTACATGCTATTATGTTGAAAATCATCCATAAAATTAAAGTTGCTCCCACTATGGGCACTACATTGACTCGCCGGATCATATCAGCGAGTTTTAAGAATCTCGCCAGTATGATGAAATGCCCATAGTGGGAGCAACTTTTATTTTATGGGTGATTCTCAGCATAATAGCATGTAAATTATATGCTTGCTATTTGTGCGGAGAATCACTGGCTATCCCGTGATAGCTATTTGTACGGAGATAGCTGGCTATCCTGTGATATTCAGTGGAAAATAGATAGCTATCTCCCTCTGAATATCCAGCTTAGCAGATTGGCCGGTGACCGACTATGTCATAATTTAATTTGGCTGCTGAATACTGGCCTAGCCAGCTATTTCTCAACCGGCCAAAAATAGACCAGAAATTCAAAGCCAGATGCTGGATATGGAACTAACACTGAATTTTCAGGTTCGCCCCAAATAAATAGGATGTTAGAAAATCCGGTAGCCTTGACATATGATACCATATTATTTGGAACAACTATGAGAGCAAGAAGTCAAATATCATCAAGTAATAACAAACTTCTTTTTATTTTAACTGGAATAGCAATACAACAAATCACATTCAATTGGAAAAAATATGACAGATTAAATTATACATTCTGGTGGAATTCTGTATGTCATATATACAAAATGGAGCTCACTATAGCAACACAAAAAGGACATATAGATAAATTTCAAAAAATATGGAGACCATTAACTGAATATTGTAAAGAATGATTAATTTTCCCATGTATAGAATTGGATTAGAAGAAAAAGGGATCATATCTCTAAATATTATATAATATATTAATACTTGATTTATAATATGAAATATGGAAAGAATAGCATTTAAAAATTTTATTCATGTATTACTGAATAGAAGGGAGGGGGGAGGGGATGGGATATTATTATATTAACTAAGAATTATATAAATTTAGTTTTCTGAAATATTAGTATGAATTTATATTGTTGATGTAACATATGAAAATGAATAAAGATTTCTCATTCAGTATTGATAGGGAGGGAGGGAGGGAGGGGAAATTATTATATTCAATAATAATTATATTAATTTAAATTTCTTACATAATATTATAACTTTATAAAATATTGATTTTCTAAAGAAATTTTAAATTTGATATTAATCTGTAAGTTAATCAAGTGTGATTATTCAAGTTTATAATGAATTTATTTAAAACACTTGTTGTAATATAAGAAAATGAATAAAGATTTATAAAAAAAACAGGTTCGCTGCAGACTGCGGGAGTCTGCCGGTTATCTCCAGTGGTTTAGGGGCTCTATGTCCTAACTGCTCCACTAGTTTGCTGCCCATTAAAATGTTCCATTAGATTATGTTGACAATGAATATTAGGCACTCAAATATTTATTTCATAAAGGATTCATGCTCCTGACTTTAAGAGTTATGCCTAAATTGGCTTCTCAAAATTTACTAGAGTTAAGTGAAATTTTGAATATAAATTTAGGAGCATAAAAAGTGGATAGTAGAAAGGTAGATTTAGGGCATGGAAAAAAGTTATACGTTTATTAATGATTTTCAGCATTAGGCTCATATATCTAGATACAGGAAAGACAGGCATAAATTTATAAGCATAAATTTTAATCTCTTAAATTAAGATTAATTTTCAGCTGAAAACTTTGTCTCCTAAACTTGGCTAAAAATAGGACACACATTTTTTGAATATCAGGTCCTGAATGTTTTATTGTGCTGTTTAACATGTAGGATAGTGACAAAATTTCATATCACTGCTATTATTATAATTTGGCTAGTTCCAAGTTTTCCTCATTGTTCTAAATGTGAATTACATTTGACATTTGATCATTTGCTGTGCTTATGCTCATGCTACAATGAGCATCGACCATATCAAGCTACATCTGTTGAACATCACATTCAGTAAATCTTTATAAAGGTGGTTAATCTAACAAATAATAAATGTTATACATGTATATGTCTTTAAGCAGATGACATTTCCAAAATAAATACAGTATTTATAATTCATTTACCCCTCCCCCCTTTACAAAACTGCGCAAGAGGAATTTAGCGCCAGCTGGCACGCTGAATGCTCTGTGTTGCTTTGACGTTCATAGGACTGTTGGAGCAGCACAGAGCATTCAGTGCGCTGGCTGGCACTAAAAACCACTTGCGCTGTTTTGTAAAGGGGGGTTATTTTGGAAATGTCATCTGCATAGTTTATATTCTCAAACATTATTGATTTTCATATAATACAAATAGAAAAGACAGTAACTTGTGTTCCAATTTAGGCCCCCTTTTATTAAACTGCGGTAGAGCGTTTTACCGCAGGCTGGTGAGGTAAATACTCCGACGCTCATAGGAATTGAATGAGCATCAGAGCATTTATCTAACCAGTCCGTGGTAAAAAGCTCTACTGCGGTTTGATAAAAGGGGCCCTTAGTGAATAAGTCATAACCTATATAAAAACTTACACTTTGAACAGTGGATGATTTCTTTCTTTCTGGTCCTACAAGTGGGCTTGTTGTCACTTCCCCTTTAGAGCCCACGGTTGTGCTGCTGAGTTTACGTACCGCATCTTTGTCCCAATCCTCTTTCTGTTCACTTTCAACGCTGTTTGCCTGAGCCCGTTTTGTGTAGGATACAGCAGGAGGAATAGATGGGCCAGCTGCCAGTTGTAAAAAAGATGGGAAAAAAGCTCTTACATCTTTATACACTGTAAGGAAAGTTCTGTTTTTATTGACTGTGAGATGCTTTCAAGAAGGTTCTGTCAGGTAACTATTTCTCAAAAAAACACTGTAAATGCATTTATCACAAAATTATTTTCAACTATGACCTTTTTCTTAGAAAATAAAATTACAGAAAATTACTAAAGTTTAATTTAATTAAAAATGTTAAAATCAAGGAACATAAGGTGAAATAAGAATTTCTAACAATATAAAATTCTAAGCAAAATTCTCTGTTGGACAAGATATTTAAAAAAAAAAAAGAAGTAATTAGTACACAACTAAGCAGCAACCAATTACAGTTAGAGAAAAGGTTTTTTCTTTGGAGGGAGGAAGTGATGTCATCAAGGAGATGGCTAACTGAATCTCAAGCTTGTCCTCACCCCCCAGTGCGTAGCCCCCTCCAAGTGGTGCTCAGAGAGAATATAATGTTTGGGGATCATGACTAGCAAAAAACACCAAACTGACCTAAAGGCATTTGCTTATCATTCACAAGGAGTGGCTCCTGTGGACTCGCACCATGAGGCTCAGCGCCCAGACATAGACGAGACGATGGCCTCTGCATTGGATCGTGTCAGGGAGGAGGAATGCAAGGCCAGACCTGTTTTATGGATGGAGCATTGTAGCTGGATTAACAACTGAAGGCTACCATGCAGATCATGCACCATAAAGATGTTGATGGCCTACGGAAAACAGTGGAAGACATGGGTCCTTGGCTAGGCAAATTTGAGGAAATGGTCATTAACCATGAAGATATTTCAGAGTTACAGAAACAATGAGATCTGCTAGAAAAAAAAGGAACTTTTGATAAAAATTGAGGATGGCAAAAAAACAGAATGTGCTGTAATAATTTGAATATGCAGGGACTGCCAGACTTTCAAAAAGGCTGCTCATCAAAATGATGCAGGCTGTATGCGAAAAGTTCTTGAGAGAGGTGGAACCAGATTTGGAGGTTCCACAAATGGATTTTGATAGAGTGCATAGGGTCATTGGCCCGTCTATCCAGGGACACCCAAAAGATCTGTTAGCCCACTTTCTATGATTCCCTGTAAAGAAGCGCATCCTAGCAGTTATGAGAAAGGTCGGTCACATACAGTGGGAGGGGCTCCAAAGTGGAGAACTTTGTGGGCATGTCAGCCATAATTTTATGCAAGCGGCAAGACTTCAGAGATATACCAAAATGCCTAATCGACCATAACATTCGTTATCACTGGCTTATCCATTTGGAATATAGTTTGTCTTGCAAAATAAAGCCCACAAGATTTCTACTATTCAGGAAGCTCAAGCAGTGCTTTGGGAAGCAAAGCTATGAAGGGACCCTAAGAAGAGCAAGCAGAGGCCTGAACAAGCAAGATGCAGGGACCCCCTTTCCTAACAGTGGCACCAGGCAAAACATCAGGGTCATAGGATACAATGTAGCTTTGAGACTCAAACATCCTCTTAAGCATCTGGCTTGAAGATTGTTGGGCTAGTCTGTACTCCTATCTAGGTGGATAAAGATGAATCTTTGAGCAATCATGCAAAGACTCAGAAAGGAGTATAATGATGCAGACTTTGATTGAGATTTAGATAATATTAGCACCCTCTGACTTAAGGTTTGTTGGGGGGGGGGGAAGGGAGGGAGCTAAGGTAATTTGGTTAAGGATGAACAGCTCTTCACCAGCATGTAATAATCAGGGGGGAGGACACCGAAACGAGGGACTTCCTCCAGAAGACCATAGGTGATCAGTTAATATGGAAGTGTAGGGAGGAGGAAGAAGGGGAATAATAGGGGTATGAAGGGACCTAATGAAGGGAGGTAGACTATGAAGGTAGCTAGGGCGAACAGGATGCACATGCTAGGGGATTGCTGTACGAATGTGGGAGGTAAGAATGAATGTGGAGTGACAGTTGATAGAGTGATTGTGATTTCTGCTGGGTAATAAAAGTGGCAATTGTTGACATTAAATGTGTGGGGTCTCAATATCCCTCTCAAACGACAGTTAGTTTTTAAGGAAGCAGAACAACTCCAAGTGGGAGTGGACTTTGTTCAAGAAACATAATTTAAAGCAGAACTTGAACATCTCTTATGTCACCTGAACTACCCACATTTTTTGGCCTCCAATAGGTTGGGTAAATGAACAAATGGGATAGAATTTTTTTTTTTTAGCGCTCTCTTTATCCTAAAGTTGAAAAACTTATAAAAGACAAAAATGGCAGATATTTGATATCGAAGGTGGAATTGGATGGGTGAATTATACATTTTGGTAAACATACATGTCCCCAATTCAGAGCAGGATCCTTTTTATAAAGAATTTAAACTATTACTGAGATCAGAAATAGAGGGCCAACTAATAGTGGGAAGTTCAATATGGTCTAGCAGATCACAAAAGCTTCAAAAACCTTTTTGTGGAAAGTGGCCTAGTGGACCCATGGCGTCACTTCAACCCGAGTGGTCAGGAATACATACTACTCTTGGGTTCATAACACCTATTCTAGAATAGATGGGTGTGGGGTTACTAAAAATATCTTGCTCTGGGTGAGAGATGCCGTCATTGAGCTCAGATGCTGGTCTGACCATTCCCTAGTTTGTATATCTTGGGAGACTAAGGGCTCCTTTTACAAAGGTGTGCTAGCGTTTTTAGCGCATGCACTGGATTAGCGCGTGCTACCTGAAAAACTACCGCCTGCTCAAGAGGAAGCGGTAGCGGCTAGCCCGCGTGGCATTTTAGTGCATGCTATTCTGCGCGTTAAGGCCCTAACGCACATTTGTAAAAGGAGCCCTAATTGAGAATCACATGGAAAGAGATATTGGAGGTTGGATGATGGCATTTTTCTAGACTCTTATAATGTTAAATAGCTAGAGGAGAACTTGAAAAATTATATTCAGCATAATGCCATACAGGAGGTGTCACCCCAGATGTTTTGGGAAAGGTTGAAGGCAGTGATGAAAGGGAGTCATTTCTTTGGGGGCATATCAGAGAAATGAACATATACAGAAGCAGGAAACGTTAAGGCAGCAATTAGCACAATTGGAAGAACACTCGATAAGCAGGGAGATCAAAGAAGGGGGACACTAAAACAATTGAAGAAAGTGAGGAAGGTGCTACATATGATGGAATTGGGGACTATTCATGTTCGCCTTCAAACAATGCACCAGTAATATTTTGAAGAGGGGAATAAGGCAAGCTTACTTTTGGTATATAAATTAAAGCAGAGACAAATGAGGAATCATATAACTATGATAAAATACTACAGGGGGAATATTTACAGACAATCACACAAAATTGGACAGGTTTTTACTCAGTATTATAAACAGCTCTACATGCCCCAATTGTTGCCCGCTGAAGCGGACATTAAAGCTTATCTGTCTAGAGCAGTGTTTCGCAAAACACGGTAAGCGCCGGCTATTGGGGGTTTGCGGCCTGGCTGCCACAAGGGATCCCTCCCTGCCTCCCGCTGGGATCTCTGCCTGCCCCCTGCTGAAGCCGCTGCGGCTGGGGATGCCTCCCTGCTTCCTGTACCACCCCTGAAGTCGACCCGGAGCCAACATACTCAATTCCACACCCCCCCAACTCCGAGCCATGGTGCATGCAGCAGCCAGCCCACAAGCCTTCCCCCCCCCCCCCCCACCCCCGAAGTCAATTCTGATGTTGGAGAGAAAGTCCCGGGCTCGGGACATCAGAATTGACGTTGGGGGGTGGAGGCTTGTGAGCCGGCCGCGTACGAGATACTGCTCCACCTTGACAGAGACTACACAATTGACAGGGCTAGGACTGATGAGGTTTTGCAGGTCATGTAGTTTGATCATTGTGCTATACAATTTTATTTAAAGTTATGGCTTAGAAAGAGTGAATCCGCCCAAGCTCAAGCAAGACTGTTTTGATTAAAAAGATCTGATATCAACACTGATATGAAATTTAAAATCCTTGAGTCGCTTGATGTCTTGCAAGCTGTGGATTTTTGGAATGTTGCTTTATTGGCTTCTCTTGCTACTGTTGCACCTTTGAAATCTTTTTTTTTTTTTTGGTTTATTGAAGAAATTAAGATTCTTAAACATACTCTTAGGCAATGTGAATGACAATAGAGGAAATACCCTCTAGAGCAGGGATGTCAAAGTCCCTCCTCGAGGGCCGCAATCCAGTTGGGTTTTTAGGATTTACCCAATGAATATGTATGAGATCTATTAGCATACAATGAAAGCAGTGCATGCAACTAGATATCACGCATATTCATTGGGGAAATCCTAAAAACCTGACTGGATTGCGGCCCTCGAGGAGGGACTTTGACACCCTTGCTCTAGAGTCACCCTTAGGGACAATAATCTGAAGTTGTAGTTAATTTATTTATTTAAAAAATTTCTAGTCCATTTATAACCTAAGAAGATTACAGAGTTCACATATCCAAATCCAGAATCAAATTAACAATGCACTTTCACAAACAACAGACAACCCAACAAGATACAACATCCTATAGTTCCCCTTAACTGTATCCATGACATCCTGTTTGTCTGTCTTGCCTGTTTAGATTGTCAGCTCTTTCGAGCAGGGACTGTTTTATTACTCTTTGTGACTCTGTGCAGTGCTGCGTGCATCTGATAGTGCTATAAAAATAATTAATAGTAGTAGTAGTAATAGTATAGACTTAAAAGAATGTTTTAACAAATAAATGTGTTTTCAAAAGATTTCAGATCTTTACATAGCCTCAATAAGCCATTCAAAGCATTCCATAGCCGAAGCTCAGCCACAGAGATTGCTGCCATCCATGTTTTTTTTATAATGTACCTCATGTGAATGTTCAAGCGATAACCTCATTGTTGATTGTGAGCACAAGGAACGATTTGATAAGTACTTCTTTAAAATTTGCACCAAGTACCATGGTGCTTCTCAATGAATTACATTGTATATTACGATTTTAAAATGCAAAAAAAAAAAAAAAAAAAGGATTATTTTAATACTATCATCGAATCAGCTCCTACTCGATCTAAAGAAATATTTGCTGTCGTCTCTTGATTGATATCTAATGTTATCCCTAAGGATTCAGATGAGACAATATTGAATAGTTAGGATTTTGCCCTAGGCTTCTGTAATAAAAGAGTGCCATACTTGGACAGACCAAAGGTCCATCAAACCCAGTATCCTGCTTCCAACAGTGGCCAACCCAGGTCACAAAGTACCCAGCAAAATCCCAAAGAGTAAAATAAATTTTTTTTTTTATTTTTTTTTTATTTTTATTTATTTATTTATAAATTTTTTACAATATTTCCAAGCATATACATCTTGTACAGTAAAGTGAGCTCAAAAGAAGAAATAAAATTACAAAATTAATATTTACTTCAAGGAAATACTAATCTAACTGATCTCACACTAGTCCTCTATATTATTGGATCCATAATTAAGAGTAGAACATATATAATTCAAATTAATTAAACAAGAAAAATCCTTATCTGACTAAAGTGCAGGAAACTAACTTTCCATGGACGTTGTTATTCCTTTTTCTAGACGTTTCATTGAGAGAAAGCTAATCAGTTGAGATGGTTCTGTAAATATATACTTCAATGATAGATATCTAACTACACATTTACATGGATATCTCAAAAAGAAAATACCCCCTATTTGTGTCACTCCAGGTTTTAGAATTAAAAATTCTTTCCTTCTTTTTTGAGTCTCTCTAGAGACATCAGGGAAAATCTGAATATGCTGTCCCAGGAAGTCTTTGGATCTATTTTTAAAGAAAAGTTTTAATATCCAATCCCTGTCTGGAGCCAAAGCAACAGACAACAAGAGAGTAGCTGGGACAGCCAATTCTCTATCCGATTGTTCCAGTATAGCCGAAATGTCCAATGACCTCTCCCGGGGTTCCTCAATTTTTTCTCCTTCTTTGAATTGGGGCTTAGCAGGTAGGTAATACACTCTTGTGAGAGGAGGTAAGGAGTTTTCAGGAATTTCCAAAATTTCCATAAAATATCTTTTCACCATTTCTCTAGGAGAAGTTGACAGGATTCTTGGAAAATTTATAAATCTCAAATTATTTATTCGACCATTATTCTCCTGCACTTCCAACTTCTTCCTGAGTAATATATTATCTTTAACCAGCATATCTTGATTTTGTTTCAGTAGCATTAACTCCTTATTTGTATTTTGTGTCTCTGTTTTAAATTGTAACATATCCTGCTTTAAAACTTTTATTTCTTCCTTTTGTTCTTTTAATTCTTTATCCAAACTTTTTATTTGAGGATTTAAGGAATTCCCCAGATTCACTACCAAGTCCCATAATGCTTCGAGTGTGACTGTAGGAGGTTTTGTAGGTGAGAAAAGTTGTAATGGTGTAGTATCTGAATGTTCTGAAATTAGCTTTACCTCAGTGACGTCTTGTATTCCTCCAACCTCTGTTGTCCCGGTCGCAAGTCCCGATGTCATATTCAGCGAGCCCTCCATACTAGCCTCTGTGGACAAAGAAGAAACCACCTCCTCAGGTGGATTCTGGTCCCGTGGAGAGCTGGCAGCTTGCGGCGTCGGTTGGAGGGGTGGTGTCCTAACGTCGGGGCTAAGAGTGACATCATGCTCAGGGGAACCCACCGCACTACTCTCCGGCGGTATCCCCAACGAGCTAGCGCCCGACCCTTCTTGTTCCCGTTGTAGGCGTCGGAGAAAATCATCAATAGTGACCACTGGGGTTAAGGGTCGCCGGGAGGCTCCTCCGGTGTTCCTTCCTCGTCTTTTCGGCATTATTAAGAAAGAAAAACTTCAACGACGCCCTCACTTCAGTAGACATGGAATAAACATCTTAGATCCAATAATAGGAAGCAGGATCCGATCCGGGTCTATGTACCCCAAATGAAATTGCCACTGCCGGCTCCCGGGCTCCACGAGGCTCCTAAGGGGCACCCAAGGGGCCCCTTCGGCCATGCCCTGCGGCCGCGCGGCTGCGGCCGCAACCGCAGCAGCGGGTGCTTTTAAGTTGTCGGAGACGGACCCAATGACGTCAGGGGTCCGTCTCTGTTAGTGCCTGTCAGCGCCGCCGACCAGGAAAAGGAAGCCGCCGCTGTGCACTCGGGACCAGCAACGGGACACCTCTCAGCTCTCCTCCAGTCCGGTAAACTGCTCCAGTGTGTCTACAGCAGCGGGTGCTTTTAAGTTGTCGGAGACGGACCCAATGACGTCAGGGGTCCGTCTCTGTTAGTGCCTGTCAGCGCCGCCGACCAGGAAAAGGAAGCCGCCGCTGTGCACTCGGGACCAGCAACGGGACACCTCTCAGCTCTCCTCCAGTCCGGTAAACTGCTCCGTAAAATAAATTTTTAAGCTGCTTATCCTAGGAATAAGCAGTGGGTTTTTCCAAATTCATCTTAATAACGGCTTATAGACTTTGCATTTAGAAAATTATCCAAATCTTTTTAAAACTCTGCTAACCTGATTTTACCACATCCTCTGGCAATGAATTCCAAAGTTTAATTACACATTGAGTGAAGAAATATTTTCTTCAGTTTGTTTTATATCTACTACTTAGTAGCTTCATCACATGCCCCTTAGCTCTATTGTTTTTGGAAAGGGTAAACAAGTGATTCCTATCTACTCATTATATTCCACTCAGTATTTTATAGACATCATATCATCTCCTTTGAGCCTTTTCTTCTCCAGGCTGAAAAGCCCTAGCCACTTTAACCTTTCTCATAGGGAAGTCATTCCATCCCCTATTATTTTCATTGCCCTTCTCTACATGTTATGTTAATCAGGTTTCCTATTCCACCTTTACCTATTCAGTTCAAGGTCAGATTACATAACAAGAGGTTGGGTCAGTTACCCAGTAAGTTACTATGGGCTAGATTCACTAAGCAAACCGATTGTGTACCGATCAGTTTGCAACCCTTTTGCGACCCGATTCACTAACCTTCTTCCCGGTCCGATCAGCACCCAATCTGATCCGTGCATGCAAATAAGGGAAATGCTATGCAAATTTTGGAAGGCAGCGATTCGCTAAACAATTTCTCCAACACCGATTGGGCTTGCAGATCAGAAAAAAGCGACTGCTGAAGATCAGTCACTTCTATCCTTGCCGACTCTCCTGCCCTTTAAAACCATGGGCTCGCTAAGCTTTTAGCGAAGTATATAAAAAATGAATTTTTCCTTTTTTATATATTCTGCAAAACGCATTGTGAGCCTGTGGTTTTAACCCGACGGTGCCCCACTCCCCGAACCAAAAAAAAAATCCCCCCTGCACTGATGCCCGCTACTGCCGTTACCCACCCACTCACCCCCTCCACATGCGCGAATGAATATGGCAGGAGGGATGCCAACTCCCTCCTGTCATCGCAAACCTGGCCTGGCCCACCTCACTCCCCATACCTTTAGCTGGGCTGGCTAGGCCAGGTCCACCCCCTCTCCATACCTTTAAAAACGTTAGGAGCAGGAGGGGTGCTCAGTCCCACCTGCTCCAAGCCTCCAATGACAATAAACTGCAGCCTCAGGCCACGACCCGGTGCACCATGTGATGCATGGGGAGGGGCCTAAGGCCCTGATTGGCTGAGGCACCTCGGGCTTCTCCCTTAGGAGGGGCCTGGGAGCGCCTCAGCCAATTAGGGACTTTCTTAGGGAAGAGTCTAATGATGTCCCTGATTGGCCATTGTAGTGAATCAATTGTTGTTTTAAAATTGGCTAGGAATCAGCCAACAGCGACTGACTCACTATCCTTTAGTGAATCTAGCCCTATATCTTTTTTAAGGATACAACACAGGGGCCCAGGGCCATGGACATAGAGCAAGGACATTGTAAAAAAGGGATCGGGACTGAGAGGGAACTTTTGGAAAAAGAACCTAAGGACGCAATGCAGGGGACCCGGGCCAAAGATATTGAGCAAGGACATTGTAAAAGAGGGCTCAGGTCTGAGTGGGAACTTTTTGAAAAAGGACCTAAGGGAGAATTGCAGGGGTCTTGTGCACAAATAAAACTGGCAAGCAGCACTAATAGAGAACAACGGAATCCAGAGGGACAACCAAAAACAGGGGAACAGGCTGAGGACGAAACAGACACACCACAGGAGGAGGATGACCGAGACGAGGCTTGGGATCTGGCAACTCACGAGGGGGCCAGGAGCGCCAAACCACGAGGAAAAACAGCAAGAAAGGCGAACAAACGGGACTTACTTTGCCTATACACTAATGCTAGGAGTCTAAGGGCTAAAATGGGAGAGCTGGAAATCCTAGCCAGCAAAAAGGGCCTAGACATAATTGGAGTCACAGAAACGTGGTGGACTGATGACAATGAATGGGATGTGGCTTTACCAGGATTCAAACTCTACAGGAGAGATAGGTCACACAAAAAGGGTGGAGGAATAGCGCTATATATAAAAGATTCCATACCTTCAACCAGAATGGAAACAACAGTAAGGGCGGACGACTTGGAATCACTATGGGTTAAGCTACCAGGAGGAACTGGAGCAGATATAAAATTGGGTCTGTACTATCGCCCACCTGGACAAACGGAAGAAATCGACCAGGATCTGGAGGCTGAACTGAGGCAGGTATGCAAAAGCGGAAGTGTGGTGGTGATGGGAGACTTCAACTACCCGGGATTAAACTGGAGTATTGGGCACTCAAACTGCATGAGGGAGACCAAATTCCTGGAGGTCACGAGGGATTGTTTCATGGAACAGCTGGTCACGGAACCAACATGGGGTGATGCCACTCTTGACCTAATCCTCAACGGACTAGGGGGACCCGCTAAGGAGGTGGCGGTACTAGCCCCACTAGGAAACAGCGATCACAACACGATCCAGTACAGGCTAAAAATTGGATCATCAAAGGTGAAAAGAACTACAACGACTGCACTTAACTTCAAAAAAGGGAATTATGATGCCATGAGGAAAATGGTGGGAAAGAAACTCAACGACAGCGCAAGGAAGATGGAGTCCAAAGAAAATGCCTGGACCATACTCAAGGGCACAAAGCACAGAACCTGTGCATCCCCAAGTACAGGAAAGGGTGCAAAAAAAATAGAACAAAAACCCCAGTGTGGATAACAAATGCAGTGAAAAAGGCGATAAGTGACAAGAAAGCATCATTCAAAAAATGGAAAAAGGACAAAACAGAGGAGAACCAAAAGGAACACAAAAAACACCAAAAGGAGTGTCATCGAGTGGTTAGGAAAGCAAAAAAAGAATATGAAGAGAGACTGGCAGGGGAAGCAACAAACTTCAAATCATTCTTCAGGTACGTTAAGGGGAAGCAACAGGAAGTGGGACCCTTGGATGATGGGGACAGAAAGGGAGTGGTAAAAGAGGAAAAGGAGATAGCTGATAGGCTAAATAAGTTCTTCACATCAGTTTTCACGAGGGAGGACACAACCAACATTCCGGAGCCCGAGGAGATCGTAAAAGGAGAGCAGGATGAAAATCTGGTCCAGCTAGAGTTGAGCAAGGTGGATGTCCTCAGGCAGATAGACAGGCTAAAGAGCGACAAATCGCCAGGTCTGGATGGCATTCACCCAAGGGTACTCAAGGAACTAAGGAACGAAATAGCTGAGCCACTTCGACAAATATGCAACCTATCCCTAAAAACTGGAGAGATTCCGGAAGACTGGAAAATAGCAAATGTCACGCCCATCTTCAAGAAAGGCTCAAGGGGAGACCCAGGAAACTACAGGCTGGTGAGCTTGACCTCGGTCCTGGGAAAGATGATGGAAGCACTGATTAAAGACAGCATCTGGGAACACATCGACAACTATGGGCAGCTAAAGTCGAGCCAGCATGGCTTCTGCAAGGGCAGGTCATGCCTCACGAACTTATTATACTTCTTTGAGGGGGTAACCAGCCAGGTGGATAAAGGGGAATCCATAGATATCATTTACCTTGACTTCCAAAAAGCCTTCGACAAGGTGCCACACGAAAGACTACTAAGGAAGCTATGGAACCATGGGGTGCAAGGGGAGGTCCACGGATGGATCAAAAACTGGCTGGCGGACAGGAAACAGAGGGTTGGAGTAAAGGGACATTACTCAGACTGGCAATGGGTCACGAGCGGAGTTCCACAGGGGTCGGTGCTGGGACCGCTCCTATTCAATATATTCATTAACGACCTGGAAGCAGGAACAAAATGTGAGGTTATTAAATTTGCGGATGACACCAAACTATATCGCAAGGTCAATAACATGGAGGACTGCGAAGATCTCCAAAAAGATCTGACAACACTGGAAAAATGGGCCAAAAAGTGGCAAATGAGTTTCAACATAGGGAAATGCAAGGTCATGCATATAGGGAAAAAAAACCCCGATGTTCACTTACAAAATGGGGGGATCAGCGCTAGGGGTGAGCGACCTTGAAAGAGACCTGGGAGTGATGGTAGACACAACATTGAAGGCATCGGCGCAGTGTGCCACGGCCTCAAGGAAAGCAAACAGAATGTTGGGTATCATTAAGAAGGGTATCATGACCAGGACAAAGGAAGTCATCCTGCCACTGTATCGTGCTATGGTGCGCCCGCACCTGGAGTACTGTGTTCAGTTCTGGTCGCCGTACCTCAAGAAGGACATGGAGGTACTTGAGAGGGTCCAGAGAAGAGCAACTAAGCTAATAAAGAGCATGGAGGACCTCTCATATACTGACAGACTGAAAAAGCTAGGGCTTTTCTCCCTGGAAAAGCGGAGACTTAGAGGAGACATGATAGAAACCTTCAAGATCATGAAGGGCATAGAAAAAATAGACAGGGACAGATTTTTCAAATTAAGGGGATCAATAAGTACAAGGGGGCACTCAGAGAAATTGAAAGGGAAGAGGTTTAGAACAAACGCCAGGAAGTTCTTTTTCACACAGAGGGTGGTGGATACATGGAACGCGCTACCAGAGGATGTGATAAACAGGAGCACGCTACAGGGGTTCAAAGAAGCTTTGGATAGGTACTTGGAAGACAAAGGGATTGAGGGGTACAGATAAGAGTAAAGGTAGATTATAGGGATGGGATTAGAGGTCAGTTACAAAATTAATCAGGGACCACTGTTCAGGCACTAGGCCTGATGGGCCGCCGCGGGAGCGGACCGCTGAGCAAGATGAACCTCTGGTCTGACTCAGCGGGGGCAACTTCTTATGTTCTTAATCAGAATTGCACACAGTATTTGAGTTGTGGTCGCACCATGAAGTTATACAATTTAACAACTTTGGAATAAATTTGAGAAAGCAACAAATGTAATTATCTCACTAGTTAGTTCCATCTCTAGATCATTTACAAATATGTTAAAAAGCAGCAGTCCCAGTAGAGTCTCTCGGGGAATCCCACTATGTTAAAAAGCAGCGGTCCCAGCACAGATCCTTAGAGAACCTCACTATCTATTCTTCTCCATTAGAATATTGACCATTTAACCCTACTCTCTGTTTTCTATCTTTTAGCCAGTTCTTAATCCCTAATAGGACATTACCTCCTATCCCATGACTTTCTAATTTCATTAGGTACTCTGTCAAACGCCTTTTGAAAATCCAGACATATAATATCAACTGGTTCACCTTTATCCACATGTTTATTCACCCCTTTGAAGAGTAACATAGTAGATTGGTAAGGCAAGATTTCCCTTGACTAAATCCATGTTGGCTTTGTCTCATCAATCCATGCTTATGTACTCTGTAATTTTGTTCTTTATAATAGTTCCTACCATTTTGCCCTGCAACAATGTCAGGGTCACCGATCTATAATTTCCCAGAGGCCTATCACCTCTGGAACCCATTTTAAAAATTGCTGTTATAAGAGTTTAAAAAAAATTTTACTGAATGTTTGTGAAAGTGTTGTGAGTAAATTATATTTATATATATTTTATTGTAACCCGCCAAAGAGTTTAGACTGAGCGGGATAAAAATCTGGAAATTAAAAATAAATGATTAAGGCTGAAAAAAAAAAAAATAGAAATGATGACACTGAGCCACACCTGATACAAGGAGGGTTAGGACATAAACAAGACTGTGTTAAGGAACCCATTCAAATGTTCTATAGGGAGGGGAAAATTATGGTAAAGATTAATGGTGTAGCTGCCTGAAGGGGAAGAGGTCTGAGAAAGAGCAGTTGTGGTTACTGAGCATATGGTCTACCCTGGTTTCTAATAAGATGGAGATTTCTTGCCACTACATGGTAGCAAAGCATCAGGGCTGCAGAAAGCACAGGAGTTGGCATAGCTTAATTAGTGTTCAGATCCAGACCGCCTCTTTTTCCTGCAGCTTTCCCAACCTTCTCCTCTAAGTTGGTATTCAGGGGGGCAGCACAACATTGGTGGGTGGGTCTGGGGCACACAAAGAGCATAGAGTACATGACACAGACTTTTCCTGCTCCTTAGTCTTAAGGGGATTCTAAATTCTATAGTCTAGATGCAGAAACCACTTTTATTACCGGATAGATCTAAGCTCCTGCACAACTTGTTCTACCCATATGTGAAGGTCTCATCTGCTCTTTCACAGACCTGATGGGGCATATGGATGACCCTGGGCAAGTCACTTCACCCTCCATTGCCCCATGAACTAAAATTAAGACTGTGAGCCTACTAGGGAACGAAAAAATACAATGCATATGTAATCCACTTTGATTGTATCACAGAAAGACAGTATATCAAGAATCAAACAAGCAATATTGTACAGTACACAAGCATTTAGAGGAGGGAGTGCAAAGCTTACATAATCCCTGCAAAATCAGGTCTTAAATCATACATTCTACTTTATATCTATGAATACCATCCCCACCATGATCGCTGAATCGCCGTTGTTTCTGATTGGCTGATATACTCCGCTGGACCTTCAGGTGAGCAGGGGATGGCACACAACTATTATTCAAATCACTGCTGGGTCGAGACCTTTGACAAAGATTGCTATTGGATATGGACTCGCTTCCTTCAAACTAGGAGAAAAATAAAATATACAAATCTCTGCTTTTTAGGTCCTAATAGCACAACTGAAAGCCATCAGCATACAAAATAAGTATAAACATATAGTGAACCAGTTCATATTCTGCTGTGCTCAATGTACTTCAAGCTTCTTCTGTAAAAGCTTTGACTGTGAAATGATAAGTTCTTGTGTATCATGGCTATTCTGCTCTGCATTGACAGAAGGAAGTACGTCATATAGGAGTATTTACTGCCCATACCTGTGTGTATGTATAAGACCTGCTTTGGCCCGGCTAGGCTATGAACCATCTTTCGCGGGAGCCAGTAAGGATGCCTCTCAGTACCGAGCAGCAGCGCCAAATCGCGCTTCTGCTTGTGCTGCTCAGCAGCTGAAGGAACTCACAACAGCCGGTGGGGATCGGCAAAATGAGGTATGAAGCTAGGGCAGGGAGGGGGGCAGGAGGAAGAGCCTGGCGGCGGCAGCCTACAATAATTCTGGAAGAGGGTGTATTGTTGGCTCAAATATAAACCAGGATCCCCATTTATGGGCCAATTTTTTGGCCCAAAAATCCCGGTTTACATTCGGTACATTGGCAGAAAAATGGTATATTAAATCTAATAAAATTAAAGGTGCTAATAGGCAGTAATAAATAAAGTCACTTACTTCAGGTGGTTTTCTGCCCAGAAGCAGATAAGTAGCCATAACTTCATCATACTTTTGGTTGACTAAAGATTCACTAATTTCCTCTCTTGAAAATCCCATGGAGACCATGACATCTATTTAAATCACACAAGTGTTTTAAGACAGACTAACATTATTAGCAGAAAAATGTTTACAAACACACACACACACACAAAACAAAGCAATATGTTTTTCTATATGTCAACAAAATTTTTCTGATCTGAAGAAAGGGCTTTGCTTCAAAACAAAACTTCAAAAGTTAATCCAAAAATGCATGGTTAGTCCAATAAAAAAAGTTATCACCTTATTTCCTTTGTTTTGTTTTATTTCTATATATGACCAACAAAATTGTATAGATTCCCCATAAAGTCAGTTTTACTTCCATCAAGGAATTGTATTATTTTCTTGTAAAATATTTTACCACGATAAGAATTAGAAATAGACTACCTATTCGTTTGCTGTCCTTAAAATCTGGTTCAGGTTCAATATATGGTTTTAATTCTTCTTCTTCATGGCCAACATTCATCCATCGATCCTTCATAATTTGCTAGGAAATAGAAACAATCACAAATAAAAAAACATTATACCTTTTTATAAATTAAACTTCCCAAAATCTTCACATAAAGAAAATTATATTGAAAATAAACTATATTTTCACTTTCCCCATATTTGAAAACAAAAAAAATCAAACCCCCACCCCCCCAATACCCACTTTCCATATCCCCAACCTTTCCCCTCCCATCCCCCCCAATTTGGAGCATTGAGATTAAGCATCAAATTAATGCATCTCAATAGACATATATTTGGTCTCGGAGGATGAAATGTACAATGTCTGCGTCTATGAGGCAAGCATGATTTTTCCTGTTGCATAGAGCACTCTGTTCATTTACAAAAATTGGATTGCTCTAAGTCTAATAGATGTTGGCATTGTCATCTCGAAGCTGGAACTTTAGATCATTTATTGTTTTATTGTCCATTCATTAAGGCTTTTTGACAGTCTATTTGGGATCAAATAAATTGCTTGTAAGAAAATCATGTAGCAGTCATATGACACAATTTTATTTGGCATGTCTATGAGAACTAAATGTCAAATATCTGCTAATAATAACAAGCTTTTGATGATATTGACAGGAGTTGCCATCCAACAAATAACATATAATTGGAAGGATTGTAAAAGACTGAATTATTGTTTTTGGTGGAATTCAGTTTGTCACGTGTATAAAATGGAAAGAGCGTTGGCAGTTCAAAAAGGTTACTTTAATAAATTTAAGGATGTATGGAGACCATTATTAAAGTATTATAATGAATAATTTACACTTTTCCCAATTTTAATACTCATGTGGATTTGGGGTGTGGAGGGGGATTCTTGGTTTTCCACTAATAATATATTTATGAATGACATAAGATATTATTTTCATGTGGTATATTTTAGTTGTATATGAATTTGGGAGGGGGGTGGGGGTTAAATCTTTTTGTTGTCTGATATTGTAGATTTTCAAGCGATGTTGTACTATAATTGTTTGATATTACTGTACACTTGATGTAAGTTATAAAATGAATAAAGAAATTAAAAAATTAAAAAAAAGAAACAATCACAAATAATAGTCTCATGGATTAGTTATTAATGAATTTACTGGGTAGCTTGAATTCTGCACTGAGCTATTTAGATCACATAAATTGCAATAATGGTAATAATAATAAAAGTAAAAACAAATTAAAAGTATGCAATGCCTTTTCCCCAAAGCCCTTATTCTACTTTTGTGAATTGGGAGGTATTCTGGCTTTCTCAAATGAGTGGTGGATAAAATACAATTCAAACCAGAATACATGGAAGCTTCCAAATGATAGAAACAGAAGAAAAATGAACAAGATGGCATCATGAAGAGAAAATTAGTGAGACACTCTTCGGCTATACCGGTCTCCTATTTTTTTGCAATTTACAAATTTTCCTCTTACTAATGCCTAAGAGGAGGGGAAAGCAGTGCATGCTCCATGCAATGCCTTTATTCTAAATTTCATAGTCTGTTATTGAGAGACACATTTAGCAAGCCACTGCTTGCCCTGAATTGATAGCATGGAATGTTTGGGTTTTTGCCAGGTACTAATGACCTGAACTGGCCACCATGAGAACGGGTTACTGGGCTTGATGGACCTTTGGTCTGACTCAATAAGGCTATTATGTTCTTTGAATGTGTGAAAATTACTGGGTGGTCATGCTACAAAGTCTGTAATTTTGGCATGTTTAAAGATAATCACGTTCTATTTGACACATAAACTTAAATAGTAACAACAAATAATGCTATAAATTTTCACGTTGAAATTCCGAAATCAGAAAAATATTCTAGGGGGTTACTTTATTTGCCTCACCATGCGTGTGTCTATGTATGTATATATAGATAGAGAGATATACACACACACTTACACATTTATGAGATTTTCATATAATGGAAGTGACATGCATATAAATCTGCCTCATGCCTATTATTAGGGATATCCTAAAAGCCTGATTGACTGGTGGTCTCCAGAACTGGTTTGAGAACCACTGCTTTAGAATATTGATCTGGTATGCCAGCAAACACTTCTGGGAACCACCTGTTTAAAGATCCTCAGGGAGAAATACATTAGTTCTGCAAAATAATAAAGTGAATAATTGGGATGTGATTATGGGTACGTCTGATCTTTCTGATGAAAAATTTATCTAACAACAACAATAAAAAAAACTTACTTCCAAGCTTCCGCGTTTGATTGGATTTAACACTAATAATTTTTTTAGAAGATTTTCACAGTCTGTGGACATGTAGAATGGAATACGATACTTTCCTCGTAACACCCTTTCCCGCAGTTCCTATGCCAACAAAAAAAAGAAAAAGCATAAATTACCCTAAAGTGCTCAAAGGAATACCTGAGATATTTAAAATAATGACCTAACACACATTGGATTTCACAAAAATCTTACCCTGTTTTCTCAAATTTTCTACCCTGAAAATATGTACACTGTTTCATATAAGGTTATTACTAAAAAAAAAAAAAAAAAAGACACCACAGCACCTTTATACCCTAGTTTCCCCTAGTCACAGGATAACCTCCTGCACACAGAATGCAGTTTTAAAAATATGAAACCCAATGTATTGTGATGTCACTAACCATGAGACAAGTCCATTCTCTAAATATAGCTTTATAAAATACCATACCATAAAATACCTTTAAATTTTGGCCATCAAAGGGCAGTGATCCACTGACTAACGTGTACAGAATGACTCCAAGACTCCAGACATCCACCTCTGGACCATCATATTTCTTTCCTTGAAAAAGCTCAGGAGCAGCATAGGGTGGGCTTCCACAGAAAGTATCCAGCTTGCTTCCAACTGTAAATTCATTACTAAAGCCAAAATCTGCTATCTTAATATTCATGTCACCATCAAGAAGAAGATTTTCTGCCTACAATGGTAAAAAAAAAGTGATAGGCAAAAAAAAAAATTAAAGTTTGACATACTACAGATCAAATTGTTGTCTGAACTGTTTACAATAAAATATAAATAAAACAAACAATAGGCAATCAAATTGAACACAAGACAAGGACAGAAAACAACCGTTCAAATTGATAAAAAAAAGTTATGTTCTGATACTCATTTTTGCTGTGTGCTATGAACATGAAACATCTTTGAACCTTTTGAAACCTAATTTGGCTGGTGGCCTAAATAAACTTCAGTTTGTTTTGGACATTTTTACTTGGTTCTTGTTTACTAAGGAAGATTTTAAATACAAGCTACCTACCCATGCATGCACTCCTAGGCAGTGGCCTAGTGCCTTGTTAAAAGGGATCCTCTGGTTATAGAGGACACGCTGGGTTGAAGTTTTGCCACAACTTTGAGCGCTGAGGGAGTTAGAGGCCTGGGTGATACTATGGATACATTTTTCAACTTGAAATCATAATAGCACTATACAGATATAGCCTTCAATCCATAACCCTACTCCACACTGCCTACCAACCCAGCCAGCAGATTAACTATTTCGCTTAACTGTATCCATGACAGTTTGTCTGTCTTGTCTGTTTAGATTGTAAGCTCTTTCGAGCAGAGACTGTCTTCTTTGTGACTCTGTACAGCACTGCATACGTCTGATAGCGCTATAGAAATAATTAATAGTAGTATTCTCTCAAATGTACACATTGCAACCAATTATAACTAAACTTGTCTTGTATCAGTTAAAATCTACTGTCTCGTAAATAGTAGCCTTGGAAATTTGCTGTTCCCTAGGAATTCTCCAGAGTGCCTGGGAAATAGCCAGGCCTAGAGCAGGAACACAAATACTGTAACCTTACATAGATCGGTCATATTTCTGACATCGCAATCAATATGAACCAACTTGATTTAGCTTTTGTGACTTGTTACAATGCCTGCTCTTAGGGATTTAAAGGCTTGCAGAACTGATTAAAATTATTACCATGTTTCCCCGAAAATAAGACCAACCCCAAAAATAAGCCCTAGTCCCTGGATGCGCCGGCAGCAGCGCTCCCCCCTCCCACCCCGCAGCCGAACCCCCGCTGACTCTCTCATCTTTTCACCTCTCCCTCCCATCCGAACCCCACCGACCGCGAAACCTACTACCTCCCTCCAGAAAGCAGCATCGGCAGCACTCTAAACAGGTTGCTTCGTGGCCTTCTCCTACTGGGGCATTCCTTCTGCCACATCACTGATGATGTCATCAGCAATGCAGTGCACGGAAGGCCCCGGCGGTAGAAGGTTGCGAAGCAGTCTGTTTAGAGTGCTGACAATGCTGCTCTGTGGAAGGAGGTATGTAGGACTCATGGTCGGCGGGGTTCGGATGAAGGGAGAAATGGAAGGATGGTATTGTCAGTGGGGGTTTGGCTGCATGGCGGGGAGGGGGCTGCTCAAAGGTTCTGCTATAGCTGTATGGAAGGGAGGGATAGAAGCTGGGCAAAGGTTCTGCTGCACAAGGGAGGGATACAAAGATGCTGCAGAGGGAAGGCACAAGGGGATGGGTGAGATGGGAGGAAAGATGCTGCACATGTGGGGGAGAGAAAGGAAAGGGGAAGAATTGGGGTGGAAGAGAGGAAGGGAGAGATGATCATTGTACATGAAAAAAAAATAAGACCTACCCTGAAAATAAGACCTAGTGCGTTTTTTGGGACCAAAATTAATATAAGACATTGAGCTCCTTTTACGAAGCCGCATTAGCGGTTTAACACGCGTAATAGTGCACGCTAAACTGTCGACTGCACTAGATGCTAAAGCCTGCATTGAGCTGGCGTTAGTTCTAGCCGCATAGCACAGGTTTAGCGCGCGCTAAAAACCTGCGTGCGCTAAAACCGCTAACGTGGCTTCGTAAAAGGAGCCCATTATCTTATTTTCAGGGAAACACAGTAATTCTTTGACTTAATAAAATTTTGAACTGATGCGTGGCTGGTCTTGTTTCACGAGTTTTAATTTGTAAGAAACACATTGTGCAGAGATATTTTTGAGATGTGAAAGATCTACCAACAACTTAGCAATCAATTATGAAAAATGTTGAGAATCAAGGAAAAGATTATTTTATTTTTATTTACATGTATTTGATTACATGCCTCATCAATACAGACTTAAGTTTAAAAAAAACCTACCTATTAAAATCCCTTAACAATAAAACTAACATTTCCCTACTACCAAAATTACAGAATTTCCAAAATATAATCATTCTATTTAGCAATTATAAGGTCTCACTCTCCTGTCTCTAGAATAATGCCAGGACTAGTTTAACAGAAAGAAAAAGCCCATCCAATTTACCATGCAGTTTGAAAGGATCCCCCCCTTCTATTTTAGGGTCATTGAATCTGTTAAAAAAAGAAAAAAAAGAATTGGCTTGACGTAGAAACCAGGTCATCCTCTTCCAGCTCACAAGCTCTACAGCCAAATGAAGCTGGTGGTAGCCACAGCCCAGCCACAAAGCTCAGTCTCAGGTGGCCTTCTCACTACACACAAGAATATGTCAGATGCAACTTCAGATTTTCAAAGGTGTTGCTAAAATATTAAAATAATAAAACAAAATAATGACGTGGAGTGATCTTGCATCATTTCCCTGTCTCAGTTCTGGGCACTGTCAACCCTTTTGACTAGCACAGCTACATCAAACTCATCTGTAGTGAACACTTGCCTAAATTCCAGATCTGCCAGTGACTGAGAACATTCTTTTGAGGAAGGCTCAGATCAGTTTTCAAGAATTTCTACTAAGGACAGACAGAAAATATGTACCTTGAGGGGAAACTACTACAAAATTAAACCCACACACTTGGTTTACAATGTTTAGCTGAGCACCATGAAATACACTATTATGTATTTCCTTTGAAGCATGAGAATTTCTGCAGAGGGAACAAAACCCCAGCTAAGCAAAGCTCCTCTTTTTTTTTTTATCTATAAGGCTGAAACCAGTCACTCAATAATAAAGACAGCACTGTAGTTTGTCTGAGAAGTACTGGAATGCTGAAAAAGGCCATCAGGACTTTGAGAGAAATCAAATGCTTCATCAATAAAGTCACCTTTTACTAGCTTGTAGCTAAGGTAATAAAAGCTCACCATAGAGGCTAGTGGAGCCGAATGACAGTTTAACCAGTTAGCAGACTGCAGGAGAACATACAGAAAAAGAAAGCAACAGGAAAACCACTTAAATCCAGGAAAGCGCTTATAAAATGAAAACTTAAAATGAAGGAACCAATCTCCTTTAGCTTTATCCTTTATCAGGAAAGTATCACAATCATATTATATAGCCAACTTGAATACTGGGAGACTGGGCATCAAAATGACAGATGACATTTAATGTAAGTAAGTGCAAAGTGATGCATGTGGGAAAAAGGAACCCAAATATAGCCACGTGATGTTGGGTTCTATGTTAGGAGTCCCAGGAAAAGGATCTAGGTGTCATTGTTGACGGCGGCTAAGAAATCAAACAGAATACATTAAAAACCTCAGATGGTTAAGAAAGCAAACAGAATGTTAGGAATTATCAGGAAGGGAATGGAAAACAAAGATGAAAATGTTATAATGCCCTTGAACCACTCTACGGTATGGCCGTACCTTGAATACTATGTACAGTTCTGGTTGCTGTATCTCATAAAACTATAGCAGGATTAGTAAAAGTACAAAGAAAGGTGACAAAAATGATAAAAGGGATGGGACAAATTCCCTATGAGGAAAGGCTGAGAAACATTGTGTCACCAAAGTTGTTGCTCAGGTTACAGCTTCTGTCTCTGTGCAGACACAAAATATTACCCAAGTAGAGGGAGTAGTTCAATATGCACGCTGTCTTCAGCCTGAATCCTTCATGAAGGAAGTAAATGAACTGAGAGAGGAGGTGGCAAGACTGAGAAGCATCTGTAAAAATGAGAGGTACATCAATGAAATGCTTCATGAGGCATCAAAGATTTCCAGCAATGGAGAAGAGGAGGCTGTGCTCCATGATGCATCAAGATTTCCAGCAGTGGGGAAGAAGAGGCATTGCTGAGGGAGGAAAGCTGGAATCAGATTACACGACCCTGCAGGATTGATACTGTGACTCCTCCTGCCATTGAACTGAAGAACCAGTATGCTGTCCTGGAAGTGGAACTTAAGAGCATGCCAGGGAGAGGAAGGAACAAAGCTTGAAATCCACAATGTTCCTGGATCCATGACTACTAGGAGGCATAAGGTAGTGATAGTTGGTGATTCCCTTCTGAGGGGTACAGAGGTGTCCATCTGCAGATCAGACATGATGTCCCAGTAGGTATGCTGTCTGCCAAAATTCAAGATGTTACGGAAAGCTTGTCAAGATTCATCAAGCCTAATGACTCTACTTATCCATGTTGGCACTAATGATTCAAGTTTTATTTAAAATTTGATATACCGCTTAAAAAGTTGTCTAAGCGGTGTACAGAATCATAGAGTTAAAATTTTGGGGATACATAATTAGACAACAACAATCATAAATGACGCATTGAAACAAAAGAGATAGGGGGAGAAATACAATTTGCACTAGGAAAGAAGAATGATAAAGGTCAATACAGTAGGTAGGAAGTATGCTCTTCCTTCTTTGGGAGGTCTGACGTTTACTTAGCATAAGCATTCTTAAATAGAAAGGTTTTTAAATTTACTTTGAATTTGTCAAAGTGTGTCTCTTCCCAAAGGTGTGGAGGTAGAGTATAGGGGCGGTAGCTGAAAAGATCCTCTTTCTGGTGATATCATAGAAGAGATGGCATAGAGAAGGGATAGTTAGGAGGTGTTGGTTATTGGATCTGAGTGTTCTAGATGAACAGTGTGGGATGAGTAATCTGTCTATAAAGCCCGGGGGGGGGGGGGGGTTATTTTAGTCTTGAGGTAAGCAATAAGATTTTGTAAAGTGATTCTATGTGTAATTGGTAACCAGTGGGATTTTATTAGTAGTGGAGTAACACGGTCAAACATTTTTGTGTTGTAGATTAATTTGACAGCTGTGTTTTGAATAATTTGTTCTTTTTGGGTTATTCCTTGATATAGAGAATTACAGTAATCAATTTGCGAGATCACGAAGGAATGTAATAGAATGTTAAGAGATGAGGGTTCTAAGAGACTGGTGGCTGATCTGATCATTCCTAGATCATTCCTAGTTACCACTGAGCTTATCTGTTGATGGAAAGTTAATTTATCATCAATAATAACTCCAAGGATCTTAACGGAGTTAGAGAAGTGAAGAGGTGTCTAGATTTTTATTGTTATTTCATGAGAAGATCATCCCATTAGATTTCGAGGGGTTTAAGAATAACATAGTGGTGAGCAGTGTTCCCGCTAAGGTGCGTTGGCCTGCGCTCGCGCACAAAATATTACATCGCAGCGCAAAGTTTCTCTTCACAGCGCACACACGCGTCGCAAAGGTAAGGGGAGGTAAGGTAAGGGGACGCATTGGGGGGATTGCACTTCCCCACAATTGCCATGCTTCGGTTCCTCTTCTTCCTTCCTTCCTCCCCCCCCCCCCCCGCGGGACCCTGCGGCACCATCAACTCTTACTCCCTCTAATGTCGGCCCTGCAGCTCCAGACTTCCTCGCACCTTCTCCCCTCCCCCTTTGGATCGCTATTATTTTAAATGTTATAGCCGCGGAGCTGTATCCATCAGTGGAGATGTCTAACCTCGGCCTGCCCCGGAACTCTTACTGCAACAGTGACTTCCTGTTCCTGCCTAGACGGGCGGCTGCTGCAGTAAGAGTTCCGGGGCAGGCCGAGGTTAGACATCTCCACTGATGGATACAGCTCCGCGGCTATAACATTTAAAATAATAGCGATCCAAAGGGGGAGGGGAGAAGGTGCGAGGAAGTCTGGAGCTGCAGGGCCGACATTAGAGGGAGTAAGAGTTGATGGTGCCGCAGGGTCCCGCGGGGGGGGGGGGGGGGGAAGGAAGGAAGAAGAGGAACCGAAGCATGGCAATTGTGGGGAAGTGCAGAGCTGCAGGGAAGAGTGTTGCGGTACCCAGCTGGAGGGAGAAGGAAGATGAGGGAGGGAATTAAAGGAGATGCCAGGGCTTGGAGCATAGGAGGAAGGTATGCCAGTCTAAGGGAAAAGGAAGGGGGAGATGTGAGAGCATGGAGGGGGAGCGAAAGATGGAAGAAAAGGAAAGGAGAGAGATGCCAGAGAATCAGGGAAGGGGAGATACCAGACTATGAGGAGAGGTGTGGGAGAGGGAAGGCGAGGAGAGAGATGCCAGACCAATGGGGTGAAAGGAGAGATGGAAGGGGGAGGCATATAGTTTCTGGAAGGGGCATAGAAGGAGAGAAGATGCCATATAGGGGAAGAGAGACGGCAGACAGTGAATGGAAGGAAGAGAGTTACAAGAAGATGAGGAAAGGAGAAACCACAGAAGACAAAGGTAGAAAAAAATTTCTATTTATTTATTGCTTTAGGAGACATGTGTCACTGTTTCTGTGAAGCATTGTATGCAGAGTCCAGCTTCTTGCTGGTTCAATTTAACCTTTGTCTATGTATTTTTATTTTATCCCCCCTTTTACAAAACTGTGAAGCGTTTTTAGCACCAGCCTTGGTGGTAGCAGCTCTGATGCTCAGAATTTTATGAGCATCAGAGCTGTTACCTCCGTAGCTAAAATCCACACTACAGTTTTGTAAAAGAGGGAGGGGTTAGTTTGTGATTACATATTCCTTACTAGGCGAAGGTGTTTTCTGTGTTCTGTGTGTTCGAAAGACATGGTTTTCTGTTAGGATTGACGGTGTAGGATTGATCTGTGCTGGTCTGGCTTGTTTAGTTTTACAATGGGTGTATTGATGTACTGCTCACTGCAATATGTAAGATGCTGCCTTTTCCTAGGTACTCATGTGTGACGTGTGGTTTGTTACTAAAAATCATGTTTTTCTTACAGATGGGGGGGGGGGGTGCCAAAAAATGATGGGCCCCGGATGTTACATATGCTAGGTACGCCACTGTATGTAAAGATACCATAAAGCTGGCGTAGCAAAAACTTCTAAGTTTTGAGTATTTAACCCTCCCACAATCTCACGGGCACTCGTTTCAAGTTTATTGAGATTTTGATTTAAACGCAATATCAAATATTTTCAATGCGTATAACAAAAATAAATTTGGGGAAATAAATAAAACCATTTGAACCAGTGTTCCCGCTAAGCTGCGCTGGCGTGCGCTGGCGCACAAAATATTACATCGCAGCGCACACGTTTCTCGTCACAGCGCACGATCGGAAGAGGCGTAAGGCAGATGGCAGGGCGGCGAGAGGAGAATCGGGCGAGTTGGCTCATAACTTGCTGGCGCCCGATATTTTTGGCTCACGGTGAAAAAAGTTTGCTCACAACACCCGCCCGCTTAGAGGGAACACTGGTGGTGAGCCAATGTGTAATTTTTTCTAGTTTGTTGTTAATGTTCTGAATATCTTTGGGGTCATTTGGATCAATTGGGTGTATTAGTTGGATATTGTCAGCGTAGCTGTATATCATGAAGCCAACTGATTGTGCAATTGTAAGTAGCGGAGAGGTGAAAATATTAAAGAGAATGGGAGAAAGAATGAATCCTTGTGGTATGTCATAATCTAGTTTGAAATAATCTGATGAGGTTTGATCAATATGTACCTTGGAAGTTCGATTAGAGAAGATGGATGAAAACCATTCTAGGGCAGTGTCTTTTAGTCCCATGGATTTTAGTCTATTTAGAAGAAGTTGAGGGTCCATGTTGTCGAAGGCAGCTGAAAGGTCTAACGAGATTAATAGGATGGTTTTTCTTTGGTCGAGGAAGTTAAATATAGATGTTGTGAGACCTATTAAGGTGTGTTCAGTGGAGTATTGTTTTCTAAACCCAGTTTGGTTCGGATGAACATTTGTCTTTTCTATGAAATCATTGAGTTGACTGAACACTATTTTTTCAGTAAGTTTTGCGAGAAAAGGAATATTGGATATTGGGCAGTAATTGGAGCATTCAGTTTTGGGGGCTTTATGATCTTTAATTTTTGGATATATAATTGCAGATTTCCAGCTGTCTGGAAGTGTTCCTGTCTCTAGGCCAGTGTTCTTCAACCTTTTTACACCTATGGACCAGCAGAAATAAAATAATTATTTTGTGGACCGGCATCAGTCCGCAGACTTGTGGTTGAAGAACACTGGGCTAAGTCGTGGGCCAGATCCTGCCCATCTCTACCCAATCTCCACCCCAGATCCTGCCCCCATAGTCCTAATTGTAACACTATTTTTTCTATTTATTTTTCATATATACACTCAATATAATCTTATTAACAGCGCATCGATCGCACTGCGGACCGGCAGTTGAAGAACACAGTTTTGGGCTTGATGCACATGCCGGCCCTGTGGACCGGCAGGAAATTTCTATGGACTGGTGGTTGAAGAACACTGCTCTAGGCTAATTTTAATCATACCATGAATATACAGTCCGAAGATTATGAAGTATCATTTTAAGATTACCGGGGGGATTGTTTCAAGGGTACTGCCTTTGATATTCATGTTCTGAATTTGTTGTTTTATTTCATGCATTGTTGATGTGGTAAGAGTCGAGAATTTGCTTAATGGCACATTTTTTATTTCTGTATTAGGCTCAGATAAGATCTGTGTTATTCCATTCAATAGTTGAAATCATAATTGTTTTATCTTATTGGTGAAGTAGAGAGCTAAATCTTGTTCTGGAGGGTTCTCGGAAGTGAAATGATTTCGTTTGTTGTAAGAGATTTAACAATTGAAAATACAGCTGCAGTGTGCATTTGGTATAGTATTTCTTTTTAGCTAGAATTATTGATAGTTGTAGATATTGCTAAAACCCCTCTGAACATATCAAAAGTGACATCATGGCTCTGGGAGAGGTGGTGAAGCAGTCAGGTGTGCAGGTAATATTCTCGTTGATCCTCCCTGTTGAAGGTAAAGGCCCAAGCAAAGAAGCTCATATCCTGGAGATGAATTTGTGGCTGCGTGGATGGTGTCGTTGAGAGCGTTTCAGCTTCCTGGACCATCGGATGATTTTCTAAGGGCTGCTGAACAGGAATAGTGTACATCAGGGGTCTCAAAGTCCCTCCTTGAGGGCTGCAATCCAGTCAGATTTTCAGGATTTCCCCAATGAATATGCATGAGATCTATGTGCACGCACTGCTTTCAATGCATATTCATTGGGGAAATCCTGAAAACCCGACTGGATTGCGGTCCTCAAGGAGGGACTTTAAGATCCCTGGTGTACATCTATCCAAGAAGGGAAGACATGACTTCAGCAGCAGGCTAGCTAACCTGCTGAGGAGCCCTTTACACTATAATCATTGGGGCGGAGTGAGCAAAGCCCCCAGGTGAGTATAAGCCCTCAGGTAAGTGAATCACTAAATACCTCTACACAAAAGTGAAAAGGGGATAATGTCTGGAAAGCTGTATATACCAATGCTCAAAGTATAGGAAACGATGTTCTGGATCTAGAGACTGTGATGGAAGAGGCTAAGCTGGATTTAGTTGCTATCACAGAGATGTGGTTCATAGAGAACCATGACTAGAATATAGTTACAGTGCTCCCCCGCAAATTCACGGTCCCAGTCATTTGCGGTATTTTCCGACCGCGAAGGGGAGGCAGGAGAGGGCAGCTGGAGAGGCAGGAGAGGGCAGCCGGAGCGCCAGCGAGTGAAGGAAATCACTCATTGTATGCTCCAACTGTCTCTTCCTGTACTAAAGTTGGGCCTCACCAATCAGGAGCTGCTTTGACACGCTAAAGATGGATGTATGGCAGAAAGGGAAGGAGAGAAAAACAGCAAATGGATAAGGTGGCCCTGGATACAAAGTTAAGAGCACAGACAGAAGGATGTGCAGCCAGAAACTGGGAAAAGATGGTTTGGAAAACAAAATCACCAGACAACAAAGGCAGGGGAAATGATTTTATTTTCAATTTAGTGATTGAATTGGGTCAGTTTTGAGAATTTACAACTGAATTTGAGAATTGTCTATATTTTGCACTATTCAGGAAGAAATGAATTTGTTTCTATTTCTCTGGGGTTGTATTGCATGCAAAGTCTTGCATCTTAGAGTTTCGTTTGTATATATTAGTACTTTTAGTTTGTGGTCCTGTATTTGCATAGGGGTTATCTGTGTGAACAAGGCCAGGTGTTCTGGTAGGAATGAATGTTGAGAAGCACACCGTGCTCTGTTGATGCACAGATGGCAACAATTTGTAGATATCTGGGGCAGATATTTAGAGGTGGAGGGAGGAGGACAGTAGCTAGATTGTGAATGGAACTACATTTCCTGTATTGGATATAATTTTTTGTTTTAATGATTGCAGGACTATCCTAATATTCTAAGGTGGAACTGTATATATGAGTGATCCTTAGCTGTTCCTAGGGGTGGGAGGGAGGAAGGGATGGGGGAAGGGTAGGGGGATATTGGGGTTCATAGTGACATACTGTGTTGCAACAGAGTTGTGCAATGTTAGCTGATAGCACTCTGTGAAAGTTGTAGTAATACCAAAGGGTATATTATGCTGATACCTTTTATGCTGTATTAATGATTAAGTGCACTGTTCTGATTTTGTTTCAGTGGTTTGTATTTGTTGTTGCTATAAATAAAGAATTACACACAAAAAGAGAAGCATACAGTGTGCTTTGTGTAGTTTAATTTTGTGGTTAACCATTATGTGTTGTTAATAAGATTATATTGTGTATATACTGTATATGAAAAATGAATGGAAAAAATGGTATTACAATTAGTACTATTATGGGGACGGGGTCTTGAGTGGAGCTTTCGGACCCCACAAAACAAAAAAGTATTCCGCTGCCTATGCCTAGAATGACTATTTGAATAAAGTTGGTATTAAATACGGTAACATCTAAGAGATGAAAATAACCAAGTGGATCGTTGGAATGGTGTCTCAGGGTAAGGAAGGATTTATACTTCTATTAAGACTAATTTTCTTAATTAAAAATTTGGCCCACAACTTAGCCTTTGTCTTAGATTTCAGCCTCTTATGTGATTGCGTTTTACACCCCTGTCTTAGGGAGAGGAGAAGATAGTGGATGATGCGGATGGGCAGACCAGATGGACCATTTGGCCTTTATCTGCCATCTATCTATCTAATATTAATTTGTGCTCCAAATAACACCACTAGGACTTATTTTCGGGGAAACACGGTATCTACCCTTGATACTTGCTATGTTATACCTATCCCTCCTTCCCATCCCTTTGTACACCACTGACCCTCCTACTGTGTTATACCTCTCCCTCCCTCCCATCCCTTTATGCACCGGAACACCACCGACCGCCTTCCCCACCAGGCCTTCCTGCTCCACATCACTGATGACATCATCAGTGATGTGGCAGAGGGAAGGCCCCAGCGGGGTAAGCCACAAAGCAGCCTATTCAGAGCGCTGCCACTGGTGTTCCAGTGCACAAAGGGATGGAAGGGAGTAATCCTAACTAGGGCTTATTTTTGGGGTAGGGCTTATATTAGGACCTACCCGAAAATCATGCTAGGGCTTATTTTCAGGGAAACACCGTATGTTAGCTACTACTTTTTAAAATCACTCTGGATATTCAACCCAAACAAGGTAACTTCAGAATTCAAAAAAGCTTTATTCCATTTAAACATTTCTCTTAATAATTCTCCATTTTAATTGCTGGACTTCAAAACCCTGCAGCTTTATCTTAGAAAGTAAAGAGAGAATAATTACCTTTAGATCCCGATGAACAATGCACTTCTGATGACAGTACTGAACAGCAGACACAATCTGAAACAAAATGATAGAAAAAGCATAATAAAATGAACATTCTGCAACACTAGAAGCAAAAACTATTAATTTACAATTATCTAACTCCAAGCAAGCTAAAGACAGTTACTGTGGTTCAAAGTAAAGAGTGATTATCTTATAGTCCACATTGAAATCTTTCTATCTCTTTTTTCCCATAAGGAGGAATATAACAGATTTAACAGTATTGTGAATAAATGATGCAGTCACTTCTCAAGAGGCTTTAATCTGCAGATACCATCTGCTGCTTTTTTTTTTAAGGCATGGATAGGAACTTCCAGTCCTACCAGTCCTGCTCTGAAGGGTCACTGATGCTTGGAGCCGACTTGTTCCAAGGCAAGGAAGTCTGCTTAGGATGTAACTCTCCCTGTATTGGAGCTAGCGTGCTCGCAGGCAGCGCAGCGCTCCCTAGGCCCGTCAAATAGGCTTTCCACAAAAGACTGAAAAAATCTGAAAACCCCTGGACAGAAGACCCTGCAGGACCCCTGACTGGGGTCGTGGGACCTTTGCTGCCTCTACACGCTTATGCTTTGCACCCTTTGTTGAGTGCTGCTTCCAAATGAAATCTCTTCCCTGAAAGCCGGGCTTTTTGGGATTCTCCCGCCCTGGAGGACTTTAAAGAGGTTGAGCCTGAAGCTCCTGCCCTTCCTCCCACGCCCATCAGTACACGGAACATGGTTACTCGTCTGCCGACAAAGCTGCACAAAAAAAGGCATGAAACAGGGGCAGATGATCCCTGGGCAAATCAAGGGATTTTGAGGCAGAAAAAAGCTTTTGTAAAAAAGATCTATAAAAATATAAAATGGCCGCCACCAGTAAAATTTCGCCAAAAACGGTCCATGGCAACTTTCCTGAAAAATAAAAAAAAGTTTGAAAAAGCTGTTTTGGAGGTGGGGAAACCTAACTCTGACCCCAGAAACCCTCGGATCTACCTTTCCCAGACCCTATCCAATTTTTTCCATAGAGAATAATGAGGGTACTCACTATGACTTCTGGCTTCCGTCCCTCAGCAAACAGCAGTCTGTCTACAGGGAAAGAATGTCTGCCTTAGAAACTTCTAGGAATGAATCCACCACTGGAAATCTTCCTGGCTGCCAGTCAGAAGGACTCTGACTAAGAACTCTGAACCCTGAAAATCCACACAGCGTTTCAGGGGAGATAATTTGGCTCCGATATCCAGAGGGTTGTTACATAGGGGCCCCACAGCTGGCGCTCAAGCCTCTGATAAATCAGCAGGTGATCAAGCTCCCGGGAAACGGACCCCGAGCTCCCAATGGACCACAAAAATGGCTGGCTCCACAGGTACTCCAAGAGATTGGCCTGTGAGCAGCAGCCCGCCCTTAGCCAATCTTCCATTTGTGTCGCAAATAACTGAAAAATTAGTATTCAACCAGACTTCTACCTTTCTCGAAAAAAACTAACGCCTTCCATCCGAACCAAACTAGCTTTCGCCAACATTACTTCACAGAACTCTCTTTAATTGGACTAACCACAGCTATTCATTATTTAAGGAACCACAGGAAATCTGTATTATTAATCTCTCTATATCTTACAGCCACCTTTGACACCATCGATCATGACTTTCTCTTAAACAGACTCCATTCCTCTAGAATCTCAGGCGAATTTAAAGTAAGCATTAATAACTCTATATCGACAAACATTTCTCAAACATACAGCATTCCTCAAGGCTCTATTCTTTTCCCAATTCTATTCAATGTTTTCTTCACACTTGCTCAATCAATAGGATTCATAACCTTTGCTTATGCAGATGATATTCAATTGCTCCACCCACTCCACCCAGATAAACTTGAGATCCTAGAAATAAATTTCAAATTGATCAAAATTAGCATCAGAATTTGCTCACGCTGAACATTAATAAAACAAAAAGTATAATGTTTCCGGTCTCATATAAGGACACTTTGTCCTTACCTATCTGTATAGATTCCACATCGATTCTGAAGGACACAAAGGTTAAAATATTAAGAGTAATTTTGGATCAAAATCTGACCTTCCACGAGCAAATCAGCTCATGTTCAGAAATGCTTCTAGAAATTAAAACTCATACACTCAATCACTTCACTACTAGACTCCTCTTCATTAAACATTTTCATCCACTTCTTAATTTCCCACACTGACTATTGCAACTTACTGTATCAGGGCATTACTCAAAAAGAAATTCAAAGACTACAAATTCTGTAAAATACAGCAGTTAAACTCATATACCATGCAAAAAAATTTGACCATGTTACACCTCTACTATGCGATGTACACTGGCTTCCACACCGCATTACATTCAACATCCTACTTCCTCACTTACAAAACCAAACATTCTAACATCCCATACTTTTTCGATAAAACATTTGATTCCCTATATTTCAACCTGTGAAATTTTCTGTATTTCTATATTTTCTATATTTCAACTCATGAAATTTTCCATGATTCCACCAGAAAAGCCATTTTCTCCAAGATGGCGCCTTCTCTTTGGAATGCTCTTCCTTTTTATATCAATCAAGAGCCCTCTCAAAAACAGTTTTGGTCCAAAACCAAAACTTTCCTATTCGAGAATGTCTTTAATACTTAATACTTGAGTCTCTCTCTCTTTCCCCTCAAAATTTCATTCCCGACTCTCTCTACCAAACGCTTCTTTCGAAGCGAATCCCCACCCTCTTGTACTATCCTTACCCCCTCCCTCAGTTTAAATTGGGTTTTTTTTATCTCAATGTATTTTTCACAGCCCATTGTTTTTTTCCACCTGTCCAGTTAGTCTTATTGGTCATAAAAACCCCGCCCCCCCCACACACAAACAACTTATCAAGGAAAATACGAGAGAAAATGCAATTCTAGACTTAATTCTAAATGGACTACGAGGAACGGTGCAAGGTGTAGAAGTAGAAGGGACACTGGGAAGCAGTGATCACAACAGGATCTGTTTCAACCTGGACATGGGGCAAAACATCGATCTAGAACGACAGCCATGGCACTGACCTTCTGAAAAGGGAATTATGAAGGGATGAAACTCATGGTTGGGAGGAAGATAAAGAAGAGGATAAGCACTGTAAAAACACTAGAACAAGCATGGTCCCTTTTTAAGGACACAGTCACTGAGGTGCAAAATCTATATATACCGCATATCAACAAGGGATCCAAGAGGAAAAAGAACAAGGAACCGGCGTGGCTCATTGTAGTGGTGAAAGAAGCAATCAGAGACAAGAAGACTTCGTTTAAGGAATGGAAAAGGTCAAAAACGGACGAAAACTGGAAAAAGCACAAACAACATTCAAAGAAGGTGCCATAAGGCAGTCAGAGGGGCCAAAAGAGACTACGAGGAAAAAATTGCCAAGGAGGCGAAAAACTTCAAGCTATTCTTTCGATATATTAAGGGGAAACAACCCACAAAGGAAGCGGTGGGGCCGCTGGATGACCATGGAATAAAGGGAGTGCTAAAGGAGGACAAAGGCATCGCTGACAAACTGAACACATTTTTTGCGTCTGTATTTACCGAAGAGGATATACACAACATACCGAAAGCCGACAGGCTATACGCATGAAATGATGATGGGAAACTGGCTGGGTTGACGGTCAGTCTAGAAGAGGCATGCAGGCAGATTGATAGGCTTAAAACGATAAATCCCCTGGACCGAATGGCATCCATCCAAGGATAATCAAGGAACTGAAAGGGGTTATAGTTGAACTGCTTCAACTAATAACCAATCTGTCAATCAAATCTGGAAGGATTCCAGAAGACTGGAAAGTGGCAAATGTTATGCTGATCTTCAAGAAAGGTTCGAGAGGAGATCCGGGAAACTACAGACTGGTGAGTCTGACCTTGGTACCGGAAAAGATGGTAGAGGCATTGATAAAGGACCTTATCATTGACCACCTTGATGGACACAATCTGATGAGGACCAGCCAGTACGGCTTCAGCAAAGGAAGATCTTGTTGATGAACTTGCTGCACTTCTTCGAGGGAGTTAACGGGCAGATAGACAAGGGTGACCCAGTCGATATCGTAAATCTAGATTTTCAGAAGGCGTTTGACAAGGTCCCGCATGAACAACTACTTTGAAAAATTGCGAGCCATGGAATCGAGGGTGAAATACTTACATGGATTAAAAACTGGTTGGCAGATAGGAAACAGAAAGTGGGGGTAAATGGACAATACTCAGACTGGAAAAGCGTCACAAGTAGAGTGCCACAGGGTTCGGTGCTTGGACCCGTGCTCTTTAACATATTTATAAACGACCTGGAAATTGGTACAAAGAGCGAGGTGATAAAATTTGCAGACAATACGAAGTTATTCCGAGTACTAAAGATGCAGAAGGATTGTGAAGACCTGCAACGTGACAAACATGCTCAAGAAATGGGCTGCGACAAGGCAAATGAGGTTTAACGTGGATAAGTGTAAGGTGATGCATGTCAGTAACAAAAATCTTATATACAAATACAGGATGTCCAGTGTGGTACTTGGAGAGACCCCCTAGGAAAGAGACTTGGAATATTGGTCAAGTCGATGCGCGGTGGTGGCAAAAAGGGCAAACAGAATGCTTGGAATGATTAAGAAGGGGATCATGAACAGATCGGAGAAGGTTATCATGTCATTGTACCAGGCCATGGTACGCCACAACTTGGAATACTGCATCCAGCACTGGTCGTTGGACTTAGAAGAACACAGTACTATTCGAAAGGGTCCAGAAAAGAGCAACTAAAATGGGTAAGTGGCTGGAGGAGTTGTCGTACAGTGAGAGATTAGAGAAACTGGGCCTCTTCTCACTTGAAAAGAGGAGACTCAGAGGGGACATGATTGAAACGTTCACGATAATGAAGGAAATGCAAGAAAGGAAATGCAAGAAAGGAAAAAGCGGCAAACTCAAGTGTATGTATACAAACGCAAGGAGCCTTACAAATAAGATGGGTGAATTGCTGAAACAAGGCTGCCCTGTGAACTTCTAAAAGCTAAGTTACCATTTCATATTCTGCTCTTTTCACTGGTTTTCAGCATTATATCTGCTTAATTTCTCTTCTCCTCCCTGTTTCTTACTAAAAAAAAAATATAAAAAAGCACAAAAAAATCCTTCTCTTTCCTCTGTTAAATCTTATTTCTTCTTCCTGCAGTTTTGTTTAAAATACTATGTTTTAGGTGGTATAGAGCCTATATTTCTGCCTTACTAGTAGTCTTACTTATAGTCCCACCAACCCCAGGGACCACTATTCATATATAGAGACCCATATAATCAGGACTTCACAACCAATCAAGATGACCTTTATTCTATGCAATCACTGTGGTGCTTTAATTCCAAGACATACTATTTGGAGGCTTAAGGCTTGCCCCATCTGTCTTCAACTTGCCAGTATTAAGGAGGAGCTCTGCAAACTTAAACAGGAATTGAATACAATTAAAGCAGCTTCCATCACTCCACAAAATCATACCAACTTACCACCTCTACCTCAAAGAATAAAACAGCCCAGGAATAAATGGGTCACAGTAGGCTCAGGAAGACTGCGACATGTAACACAGAAACATCCACCTTCACTAATATTACCTCTACAGAATTCCTTCGCTCCACTAGTGCACTGCGATACTCAGGAAAACAGAAGGGAGGTGGGACTGGAACCAATGAAGGAAACTCAAGAGAACAAGAGCACCCTAAGTACAAATAAAAAAGCCAAAAACAGAAAACTATTACTGTTGGGGGATTCCATCATCAGAGGCATTAACCTTGGAACACAGGGCGAGGAGTCCAAAATAGTGAAATGTCTTCCAGGATCCTCAGCTACCAGGAGTTCCAGGCAAATACTGACTATAGTTAAGGAAGAAACTAAGGATTTTAACACTGATGTTGTTATCCATCTGGGAACAAATGACCTGGCCAACAACTCCACACTTGCAGCACAGAAAGCTTTTCGGGAGCTTGGTGAGGGCGTGAAACCTTTTGTAAAGACTTTAGCTTTTTCTGAAATACTGCCTGCATATGGAAAGGGAGAGCAAAGAGTGAAAAACACAGAGGACTTTAATAGATGGCTCAGAGCCTGGTGTCATCAAGAAGGCTTCAGGTACATAGGAGGATGGGGAAATACATGGAAGGACAAGAAGCTATATTGCACTGATGGGCTACATATTACTACAGCAGGAAAAAGAAACCTTGCAGAGAAATTTAGACAATATTTTTCCAGGCATTTAAACTAGAAGGTGGGGGTGGTGTATGTACGAAGGACAATTATAAAGACCACCCCCGGCAAAAGAAAAGATGTGATAGTAGTAAAGGCTGCAACATAAGCAATATCAGCAACTCATTTCTTAGTATTGCAACGGAAAGTGAAACGACACAAAAATCCATACGAAAAAGAAGATTATCGCTGAAAAATAGCTGGAAAGCGATGACCACAAATGCTCGCAGTCTAAGCAACAAAGTTCATGATCTGCAAGCTCTGATGTTAGAGGCAGATCTAGATATTGTTGCTATCACAGAGACATGGTTCAGTGAATCACATGGATGGGATGCAAACATACCGGGATATAATCTTTTTAGGAAGGACAGAGATGGTCATAAAGGTGGAGGAGTAGCTCTCTATGTAAAGATCAATATCCAAGCGACCGAAATGCAAGGGACCTGGGGAGAGGAAGAAGCGATATGGATTGCTCTGAAAAGAGAAGATGGAACTTCTATCTACGTGGGTGTAGTCTACAGACCTCCGACTCAATCGCAGCAAATTGATAAGGATCTGATTGTGGATATCCAAAAGTTTGGAAGGAAAGAGGAGGTTCTGCTGTTGGGAGATTTCAACCTGCCGGATGCGGACTGGAATGTTCCGTCTGCGGAATCGGAAAGAAGTAGGGAGATTGTGGATGCCTTTCAAGAGGCTCTGCTCAGACAAATGGTGACGGAACCCACAAGGGAAAAAGCGATATTGGATCTGGTCCTCACAAATGGAGAGAGTATCTCTAATGTTCGAGTGGGTGCTCACCTGGGTAGTAGCGATCATCAAACGGTTTGGTTTGATATAACGGCTAAAGTGGAGAGCGGCCGCACGATACTTAAAGTCCTAGATTTCAAACGTACAGACTTTAATGCAATGGGAAAGTACCTGAAGAAAGAGCTGTTAGGATGGGAGGACATAAGAGAAGTGGAAAGACAGTGGTCTAAGCTGAAAGGAGCGATAAAAATGGCTACGGACCTTTATGTGAAGAAAATCAATAAAAACAAAAGAAAAAGGAAGCCGATATGGTTCTCCAACCTAGTGGCTGAGAAAATAAAGGCGAAAGAGTTGGCGTTCATGAAATATAAAAAAACCCAAGAAGAGGAGAGCAGAAAGGACTACAGGGTGAAACTGAAAGAAGCCAAGAGAGAGATACGTTTGGCGAAGGCACAGGCGGAAGAACAAATGGCTAAAAATGTAAAAAAGGGAGATAAAAATTTTTTCAGATATATTAGTGAAAGGAGGAAGATAAAAAATGGAATTGCTAGGCTAAAAGATGCTGGGAACAAATATGTGGAGAGTGATGAGGAGAAAGCAAATGTGCTAAACAAATACTTCTGTTCTGTGTTCACAGAAGAAAATCCTGGAGAAGGACCGAGATTGTCCGGCAAAGTTACACGAGAAAATGGAGTAGATTCTGCGCCGTTCACGGAGGAGGGTGTTTATGAGCAACTTGAAAAACTGAAGGTGGACAAAGCGATGGGACCAGACGGGATCCATCCCAGGATACTAAGGGAACTCAGAGAGGTTCTGGCGAGTCCTATTAAAGACTTGTTCAACAAATCTCTGGAGACGGGAGTGATTCCTGGGGATTGGAGGAGAGCGGATGTGGTCCCTATTCATAAAAGTGGTCACAGGGATGAAGCAGGAAACTACAGGCCGGTGAGCCTCACTTCAGTTGTTGGAAAAATAATGGAAGTGTTGCTGAAAGAAAGGATAGTGTATTTCCTTGAATCTAATGGGTTACAGGATCCGAGGCAACATGGCTTTACAAAAGGTAAATCGTGCCAAACGAACCTGATTGAATTTTTTGATTGGGTGACCAGAGAGCTGGATCGAGGACATATGCTAGATGTAATTTATTTGGATTTCAGCAAAGCCTTTGATACAGTTCCTCATAGGAGGCTGTTGAACAAACTTGAAGGGCTAAAGTTAGGACCCAAAGTGGTGAACTGGGTCAGAAACTGGCTGTCGGACAGACGCCAGAGGGTGGTGGTTAATGGAAGTCGCTCGAAGGAAGGAAAGGTGACTAGTGGAGTCCCTCAGGGTTCGGTGCTGGGGCCAATCCTGTTCAATATGTATGTAAGTGACATTGCTGAAGGGTTAGAAGGAAAAGTGTGCCTTTTTGCAGATGATACCAAGATTTGTAACAGAGTAGACACCGAAGAGGGAGTGGAAAATATGAAAAAGGATCTGCAAAAGTTAGAGGAATGGTCTAATGCCTGGCAACTAAAATTCAATGCAAAGAAATGCAGAGTAATGCATTTGGGGATTAATAATAGGAAGGAACCGTATATGCTGGGAGGAGAGAAGCTGATATGCACGGACGGGGAGAGGGACCTCGGGGTGATAGTGTCCGAAGATCTAAAGGCGAAAAAACAGTGTGACAAGGCAGTGGCTGCTGCCAGAAGGATTCTGGGCTGTATAAAGAGAGGCGTAGTCAGTAGAAGAAAGAAGGTGTTGATGCCCCTGTACAGGTCATTGGTGAGGCCCCACTTGGAGTATTGTGTTCAGTTTTGGAGACCGTATCTGGCGAAAGACGTAAGAAGACTTGAGGCGGTCCAGAGGAGGGCGACGAAAATGATAGGAGGCTTGCACCAGAAGACATATGAGGAGAGACTGGAAGCCCTGAATATGTATACCCTAGAGGAAAGGAGAGACAGGGGAGATATGATTCAGACATTCAAATACTTAAAGGGTATTAACGTAGAACAAAATCTTTTCCAGAGAAAGGAAAATGGTAAAACCAGAGGACATAATTTGAGGTTGAGGGGTGGTAGATTCAGGGGCAATGTTAGGAAATTCTACTTTACGGAGAGGGTGGTGGATGCCTGGAATGCGCTCCCGGGAGAGGTGGTGGAGAGTAAAACTGTGACTGAGTTCAAAGAAGCGTGGGATGAACACAGAAGATTTAGAATCAGAAAATAATATTAAAGATTGAACTAGGCCAGTTACTGGGCAGACTTGTACGGTCTGTGTCTGTGTATGGCCGTTTGGAGGAGGATGGGCAGGGGAGGGCTTCAATGGCTGGGAGGGTGTAGATGGGCTGGAGTAAGTCTTAACAGAGATTTCGGCAGTTGGAACCCAAGCACAGTACCGGGTAAAGCTTTGGATTCTCGCCCAGAAATAGCTAAGAAGAAAAAAAAAAAAAAAATTTTTAAATTGAATCAGGTTGGGCAGACTGGATGGACCATTCGGGTCTTTATCTGCCGTCATCTACTATGTTACTATGTTACTATGTTACTATGTTACTATGAATTAGAAGCCATAGCACAAAAAGATAACGTTGACATCATAGGCATCACAGAAACATGGTGGACTGAGGAAAACATCTGGGACACTGTGCTGCCGGGATACAAACTATACCGCAGAGACAGAGTGGCTCAAAAAGGTGGGGGCGTTGCCATATACGTCAAAGAGGAATTTGAATCTGCTGGAGAGAACACGCCACAACTGACAGATAAGTTAGAATCTCTATGGGTCAAAATTTCAGGAACAAATGGCCTGGAAATGAAGATCGGAATACTACTACCGACCCCCAGGGCAGTCCAAAGAAATTGATGGAGAAATGACAGACGAGATTAAACGCAACTGCAAGGGAGGCAACACAGTTATCATGGGTGACTTCAACTATCCGGGAATAGACTGGAACCTAGGCACCTCTGGCTGCATTAGAGAGAACAAGTTATTGGATGCTGTAGGCGATTGCTTCCTGGAACAACTTGTCAAGGAAAATACTAGAGGAAATGCAATTCTGGACTTAATTCTAAATGGCCTGCGAGGACCAACACAAGATGTAGAAGTAGAAGGGACGCTGGGAAGCAGCAATCACAATATGATCCGCTTTGATCTGGACGCAGGGGAGAAACATCGGTCCAAAACGACAGCCACGGTACTGAACTTCCAAAAAGGGAATTACGAAGGGATGAGACTCATGGTAGGGAAGAAGATTAAGAAGAGGATAAGCATTGTAAAAACGGTAGAGCAAGCTTGGTAACCTTTTTAAGGACACAGTCACTGAGGCGCAAAATCTATATATACCACGTATCAACAAGGGATCCAAGAGGAAAAAGAACAAAGAACCGGCGTGGCTCACTGTAGATGTGAAGGAAGCAATCAGGGAAAGAAGTTGAAGCAGATAGGAGCACAGGTGGTCTTTTCATCAATTCTTCCAGTAAGAAACAAAGGCAGAGCTAGAGAAGAGCGTATTCAACGGACTAACGAATGGCTCCGAGAATGGTGCATAGAAATGAACTTTGGATTCCTAAACCACGGCGAGACGCTCCAGGGACTACAAGGACCAGACGGACTCCACCTAACCAGAAGAGGTAGAAACGTATTTGGACATCGATTGGCCCGCCTACTCCATAGGGCTTTAAACTAGGTAAGTTGGGGGAGGGTACATACTTATATCCTAGAGCAGTAAGAAACCACCCTGAGGAGGCAAGTCGCACTCACACTACCAAGTCTAAGGTAAGTACCAATGATATCCACAATAATTCAGGGAGAAATATCACTGATAATTTAGGAGCCACACTAGCTCGTAAAGGAATCTCTTCACAGATATGGAGGGCTATGTATGTTAATGCACACAGCTTAGGCAATAAAATTCTAGCATTAGAGACTGAGATAACAAACGCCGAACTTGACGTGATAGCGATATCCGAAACCTGGTTCACGGAATCGCATGGGTGGGATATGGTTATACCAGGGTACAACCTACTTCGTTGCAACCGAGAGGGTAAATTGGGAGGAGGAGTAGCGCTATACACTAAGGAAAGCATCAAAACCACCAGAATCACAGATGTTAGATACACCGGGGAATCCCTCTGGGCGAACCTGGCCAGAGGGAATGAAAAATGCCTATACCTTGGGGTGATATATAGACCTCCCAGGCAACAGGAGGACAAAGACATGGAATTAATCGAGGACATAGAGAACATCATACTGCGCGGGGACACAGTAATGCTAGGAGACTTCAACATGCCAGATGCAGATTAGAACACACTCTCCGCGACTACGGGTAGCAGCAAAAGAATATTAACCTCCATAAAGGGTGCACGTCTCAAGCAATTGGTATTGGAGCCCACCAGAGACCAGGCGTTACTAGACCTAGTTCTCACCAACGGAGATAGCGTCACGGAAGTCTCAGTAGGAGACACACTGGCCTCCAGCGACCATAATGTGGTATGGCTCAACCTCAAGAAAGGTTTCCCTAAGACAAACACAGCAACAAGGGTTCTCAACTTTAGAGGCACAGACTTCAACCGCATGGGAGATTTTGTCCATCAGGAGCTACATAAACAAGCAATATCTGACAACGTGGAGGATATGTGGTCGTCTCTGAAGTCCATCCTACACGAAGCAACAGACCGATACATAAAGACAGTAAGTAAACGCAGGAGAAACAAAAGACCCCAATGGTTCAGTAAAGAAATTTCAGACCTAGTTAAACAGAAAAAAGACGCATTTATCACCTACAAACATTTAGGCAGAGATGAGGCAAAAGAGGACTATCTAAACAGATCTAAAGCTGTCAAAACAGCAGTCAGAGAAGCCAAACTCCGAATGGAAGAAGAGCTAGCACGGAAAATTAAGAAAGGGGATAAATCTTTCTTCAGCTATATTAGTGACAGGAAAAGAAACAAAGATGGGATAGTACGCCTGAAGCAATCGGATGGTAACTTTGCGGAATCAGATTCTGAGAAGGCAGAACTACTAAAAAAATACTTCTGTTCAGTGTTCACCCGCGAAGCGCCGGGAGCTGGTCCACAGCTGCAGACGGGAGATAACCAGAAAGACCCGTTTCAAGATTTTGAATTTACGCCCAGTAGCGTCTATGATGAACTATCAAGACTCAAGGTAAACAAAGCCATGGGACAGGATAACCTACACCCCAGAATGCTCAGGGAGTTAAGGGAAGTCCTGGCAGAACCATTATCTGTTCTTTTCAATCTTTCCCTAAGCACAGGAAGGGTCCCCTTGGACTGGAAAACCGCCAACGCAATCCCACTCCACAAAAAGGGCTGCAGGACAGAGACAGCAAACTACAGACCAGTGAGTCTCACGTCTATAGTGTGTAAACTCATGGAAACACTGATCAAACAGAATCTTGACACAATCCTAGATGAAGAAAAACTGCGTGATCCACACCAACACGGGTTCACCCAGGGCAGAACCTGCCAATCTAATCTGATTAGCTTTTTTGACTGGGTTACTAGACAACTGGACGCCGGAGAGTCACTGGACGTGGTATATTTGGACTTCAGTAAAGCATTTGATAGCGTCCCTCATCGAAGATTACTGAACAAGCTTAAATCGATAGGATTAGGAGACACTCTAACTACATGGGTTGGGGATTGGCTGAGCAGTAGACTTCAGAAGGTGGTGGTGAACGGTACCCCATCCGAAGCATCGGACGTGATCAGTGGAGTGCCGCAGGGCTCGGTCCTGGGCCCGATTCTATTTAACTTATTCATAAGAGATATGACGCAAGGACTTAGAGGAAGGGTATCACTGTTCGACAACGACGCCAAACTTTGCAACATAGTAGGCAAAAGCTTATTACCTGATAATATGACACACGACCTACTGTTGCTGGAACAATGGTCAACTACTTGGCAGCTAGGCTTCAATGCTAAAAAATGCAAGATAATGCATCTGGGTAAGAGAAACCCGCGTAGAACTTATGTACTAAATGGTGAGATATTGGTTAGGACCACGGCGGAACGCGACCTAGGGGTGATCATTAGTGAGGATATGAAGGTTGCCAATCAAGTGGAGAAGGCTTCCTCCAGGGCAAGACAAATGATGGGGTGTATCCGCAGAGGTTTCGTCAGCTGGAGCCCTGAAGTTATGATGCCGTTGTACAGAGCCATGGTGAGGCCTCACTTGGAGTACTGTGTTCAGTTTTGGAGACCACACTACCGAAAGGACGTGCTGAGGATCGAGTCGGTTCAGCGAACGGCCACCAGGATGGTCTTGGGGCTCAAGGATCTCACGTATGAAGAAAGATTAAAAAAATTGCGGCTGTACTCACTTGAGGAAAGAAGAGAACGGGGAGATATGATTGAAACATATAAGTACATCACGGGACACATCGAGTCAGAAGATGATATCTTCTGGCTCATAGGACCCTCGACCACCAGAGGGCATCCGCTGAAAATCAGGGGAGGGAAGTTTCATGGCGACTCCAGGAAGTACTTCTTCACCGAAAGAGTAGTGGATCATTGGAACAGACTCCCACTCCAGGTGATAAAGGCCAGCAGCGTGACGGATTTTAAGAGAAAATGGGATACTCACGTGGGATCTTTAAGGGAGTAAATTCAGGGGAGGGGATATTTGGAATGGGCAGACTTGGTGGGCTATAGCCCTTTTCTGCTGCTTTTTTCTATGTTTCTATGTTTCTAAGAAAACTTCATTTAAGGAATGGAAAAGGTCAAAAACGGATGAAAACTGGAACAAGCACAAACAACATCAACGCAGGTGCCATAAGGCGGTAAAAGGGGCCAAAAGAGACTACGAGGAAAAAATAGCCAAGGAGGCGAAGAACTTCAAGCCATTCTTTTGATATATTAAGGTGAAACGACCCGCAAAGGAAGTGGTGGGACCGTTGGATGACCATGGAATAAAGGGAGCGCTAAAGGAGGACAAAGCAATCGCTGACAAACTGAACACATTTTTTGCATCTGTATTTACCGAAGAAGATGTACACAGCATACTGGAACCCATCAGGCTATATGCTGGAAACGAAGACAGAAAGCTGACAGGATTGACGGTCAGTCTAGAGGAGGTATGTAGGCAGATTGATAGGCTTAAGAGCGATAAATCCCGGGACTGGATGGCATCCATCCAAGGGTCATCAAGGAACTGAAAGGGACCATAGCTGAACTGCTTCAACTAATAGCCAATCTGTCTATCAAATCGGGAAAGATTCCGGAAGACTGGAAGGTGGCGAATGTTACACCGATCTTCAAGAAAGGTTCGAGGGGAGGTCCGGGGAACTACAGACCGGTGAGTCTGACCTCGGTACCGGGAAAGATGGTAGAGTCACTGATAAAGTACAGCATCATTGATCACCTTGACGGACACGGGCTGATGAGGACCAGTCAGCACGGTTTTAGCAAAGGCAGATCGTGTTTGACGAACTTGCTGCACTTCTTTGAGGGAGTAAACAGACAGATAAACAAGGGCGATCCGGTTGACATTGTATATCTGGATTTTCAGAAGGCGTTCAACAAGGTTCTGCATGAACGACTACTTTGGAAAATTGCAAGCCATGGAATTGAGGGTGAAATACTCACGTGGATTAAAAACTGGCTGGAGTATAGGAAACAGAGAGTGGGGGTAAATGGACCATACTCGGACTGGAAGAGCGTCACCAGTGCTTGGACCCGTGCTCTTTAACATCTTTATAAATGATCTGGACATAGGTATGACGAGCGAGGTGATTAAATTTGCGGATGATATGAAGTTATTCAGAGTAGTAAAGACACAGGGGGATTGCGAAGATCTGCAACGTGACATAATCAAGCTCGAGAAATGAGCATCAACATGACAGATGAGGTTCAACGTGGATAAGTGTAAAGTGATGCATGTCGGTAACAAAAATCTCATGCACGAATACAGGATGTCCGGGGCGGTACTTGGAGAGACCTCACAGGAAAGGGACTTGGGAGTTCTGATCGACAAGTCGATGAAGCCGTCCACACAATGTGCAGCGGCAGCAAAAAGGGCAAACAGAATGCTAGGAATGATAAAGAAGGGGATCACAAACAGATTAGAGAAGGTTATCATGCCGCTGTACCGGGCCATGGTACGCCCTCACCTGGGAGTATTGCGTCCAGCACTGGTCGCCGTACATGAACAAGGACATGGTACTACTCGAAAGGATCCAGAGAACAGTGACTAAGATGGTTAAGGGGCTGGAGGAGCTACCGTACAGCGAAAGATTAGAGAAACTGGGCCTCTTCTCCCTCGAACAGAGGAGATTGAGAGGGGACATGATCGAAACATTCAAGGTACTGAAGGGGATAGACTTAGTAGATAAGGACAGGTTGTTCACCCTCTCCAAGGTAGGGAGAACAAGAGGGCACTCTCTAAAGTTGAAAGGGGATAGATTCCGTACAAATGTAAGGAAGTTCTTCTTCACCCAGAGAGTGGTAGAAAGTTGAAACGCTCTTCCAGAGGCTGTTATAGGGGAAAACACCCTCCAAGGATTCAAGACAAAGTTAGACAGGTTTCTGCTGAACAAGAACGTGCGCTGGTAGGGCTAGTCTCAGTTAGAGTGCTGGTCTTAGACCAGAGGGCCGCTGCGTGAGCGGACTGCTGGGCATGATGGACCACTGGTCTGACTCAGCAGTGGCAATTCTTATGTTCTTAGTAGATAAAGACAGGTTGTTCACCCTCTCCAAGGTAGGGAGAATGGGAAGGCACTCTCTAAAGTTAAAAGGGGATAGATTCTGTACAAACGTAAGTAAGTTCTTCTTTACTCAGAGAGTGGTGGAAAACTGGAATGCTCTTCCGGAGGCTGTTATAGGAGAAAACACCCTCCAGGGATTCAAGACAAAGTTAGACAACTTCCTGCTACACCAGAACGTACGAAGGTAAGGCTAGACTCAGTTATGGAACTGGTCTTTGACCTAAGGGCCGCCGCGGGAACGGACTGCTGGGCATGATGGACCACTGGTTTGACCCAGCAGTGGCAATTCTTATGTTCTTATTATCTGTATGTGGATATTATTTTTACACCTGTTTTTATCCCTTAATGATTGTAAACAGTCTAGATAAATTACTGATAAGACGGTATATTAAATTAATAATAAACTTGGAAACTTTGTGGAGGGGCGAGTGCGGATAGAGGGCAGGAAAAGGAGGCGCACTAGGGTATTCAATTCCCTCAAGGTGCCTCCAACCCAGCGGGATACCCATGACCCCTGGGGGTTGACCCCCACGGGATGCCCACGACTCTTGTGGGAACCCTCTGCAGGTTCCGTGGGATTCCCATCGTCCCCATTCCCATGCAGCTCTCTAACTCATACTGAGCTGAGGCTGAGAGAGTGGAGGCAGGAGTTGGCACAGAGTGCACCTGCAGTAGATCAGTTAATTCTTTCTACAAAAGCTTTCAAAGCTGTTCCTGCAGAGAAGTGTCGGTACCGATGTTGAGAAGGGTACGTTAGGTGCTGGTTGCATTGTGTATCGAGGCGTTGGTGATCCTAGCTGTCCATGGGATTCATAGAAGTCTTCTCCAGCACCACAGCTTGGAAGGTGTCAATGTTTCTTCTATCTGTTTTCGTGAGTGTCCATGTCTCACAGCCATATGTCACGATTGGAAACACAATGGCAGTGATCAGTCTTTGTTTGAGGTGACTGAGACATCCTTGCACTTCCATATTTGGTCCATGCTCATCATGGCTGCACGCCCCAATGCTAATTGACACGGTCTCTGCTGTCAAACTGCCACTGTGATCAATGAGAGATCCAAGAAAAACAAAGCACTCAACCACTCCTATTTCTTCATTGTTGATCTTTATGTAGACTTTCTTGTTGGCGGTAGTCATGATTTTGGTCTTCCTGATGTTCAGGTAAAGTCACATGTCCCTTGTCAATGTCAAGGCATGCTTCAGAGGAAACATCAATTGTAAAGATGGCAATCTGGCATTGGTGCATCAATGCTTACAGTTAATGGTGATGATGCCTGAGACAATGCTGATGTCTGTCTAGAGGGGGAGAAATATTTATGTTTCTTAGCTTTTTTACAAGTCTCCCCTGATGAAGCTGGAATTGACAAAGAAGTGGCGAGTATTGTTGAAGCCATTGATGGCAGTGTCGATGCTGGTGTTGAGCACAAGTGGAGTCTCTAACCATAGTTGATGCAGTTGAAGCTGAACCGAAAAGTTTCTAGAACTGCAATTTCCTGACTTTAATCAACCTCTTCTGCAATGTAGAGCAGAGCAAGAAATATCCCAATGCTCAGGACCTAGGCACAGGACACACCAGTTATGTAAATCCTTGCCTGAAATAGTCCTGTGACACTGAGTGTACCACTTGAAGCTGCTAGGCACCTTTGATATAGAAGGAAAAACTGCTGACACAAGGTCAAAGGACTCAATGGTCTGGGGAGGTCAGGTAGATGGTATACTGAAAATGAATCAATGCTCCAAGCCTGAAAACAGGTTCAAAAAAGCCCGAAAGCCCAAAATAAAAAAAAATTGATCAAAAATGCAAAATCTGTAAATTGATCAAAAGGAAAAGCAATAAAACAAAAATATGAGTAAAATGAGGAGACAAAACAAACGGGAAGGCACAAATGTATCAAAAGTTTGATGTGTTTAGAGAAACTCTAAGAAACAGATTCTCAGCTCCATGGAAAACTGAAGGTCCCATTAGCTGACAACAGGTGGAAAGGCACCAATGCATGCGCAGTGCAGACAGTCTCAAGACTTTTAAAGTGACAGTACATTTTTGCACTGTCTGTGCAGGGCTCCATGGATGACGTCACCCACATGTGAGAATATACTGCCTGCTTGTCCTCGGATAATTTCAAATCTACATAATCAAGCAAAGGGGAGATAGGGATCAAAGCAACAAATATGCATTTAGTTAAAGAAAATAAAACCACAAATTCACAATACAAAAAGAAAAAAATATATATTTTCATACCTGTCTAAATTTTGCTCGGGCTTCTTTTTCCTTCATTCTTCCATGTGCAACTAAGTAGTCAAACACTTCTCCTGTGTTCAGAAGGATATGAAATAACAAATCAATATCTGTGTGCATGATAATCATTACACAGGCCAACAACAACAAAATTTTTCTTGGTGCCTTGTTGTTTTTTTTTACCTGTTCCTGGGATTACTTGGGGCGCTGGTTCAGAAAATTGCATTGGATAGACTGCATCCTGCATCAGACTAGTTTCGTAGATATGTTTGAATTTTTTTTATTTTTTACCCTTATTTAAAAGATCTCTTCTGCAGAATCGGGAGGTCATAACAAGCTTTCTTTTTTGAATGGGAAATTTTTGTATTTAAATTACCCACATTTTTATGTGTATACTGACCTTTGCATTCGTCTACTTCCTTTCCTATAATGCACACTGGTATAAAAATCTAAAGTTCGAATGACAAAATCGCCTTTGTTCTATTACATAATTACCGTATGTGCAAAAAAATTTAGATGGTAAACATGTTTTCTTTAGACTACATAAATTTTTATTTCAAAGGTTTCTTAACCTGGTTTGTTTAAAACAGTTGCACATAGATTTAAATTCTAACAGATTTTTCAACTTTGTCTTGTTACCTGGTTTGTGTCTTTGCATACAAGTTAGCAGATACAGTTAGAGTGTTTACATATTATTTTATTTATTTATATACCACTTATATCCTAAGTGGTTTTACATTCAGGTACTTATCTGTCCCAGCGGGCTCAAACTCTATCTAGTGTACCTGGGGCAATGGGGGGATTAAGTGATTTGCCCTGGATCACAAGGATCAGCGAGGGATTTGAACTCACAACCTCAGGGTGCTGAGGCTGTAGCTCTAACCATTACGCCGTATAGCTGTGTGTATATTCCCACTCATCATCCCAACATATTTTGCTATATTTGTGGCGAGTACAGACTGAAAGCAAGTAGGAAACTTATTTCTAAGTTTGTAAAAAGAACATATGTAGGTTATTTTGGTGTCAAGCTTGGAGAGCAAGATATGCCATGGACTCCTCATATTGTATGCAAACTTTGTAGGGAGCATTTGCACCAGTGGACAAATGGAAAGAGAAGCTGACTAAAATTTGGAGTACCAATGGTTTGGATGGAACCGAAAAATCACTTTGAAAACTGTTATTTTTTGTATTGTTAATACCATGTTTCCCCGAAAATAAGACAGTGTCATATTAATTTTAGGTCTCAAAAACATACTAGGGCTTATTTTGGGTGATGTCTTATTTTGTACAATGATCATCTCTCCCTTCCTCTCCTCCACCCCCCCAATTATTCCTCTTTCCTTTCTCTCCCCCACTTATACAGCATCTTTCCTTCCCTCTCACCCATCTCCTTGTGCCTTCCCTCTGCAGCATATTTCTATCCCTCCCTCCGCATTAGAAGCGGTACTGGGATCCTGACAACACAGACCTTCATCTGCAACTATCCAGGGAGTTGCTCCATATTCTATATCTTTCCACTGCCAACTTAGAAACATAGAAACATGACAGCAGATAAAGGCCAAATGGCCCATCTAGTCTGCCCATCCATAGTAACCTTTATCTCTTTCTTTCTCATTGAGAGATCCCCATGTACCTATCCCAGAACCTCTTGAATTCAGACAAAGTCTCTGTTTCCACCACCTCTTCTGGGAGACTGTTCCATGCATCTACCACCCTTTCCATAAAAAAGTATTTCCTCAAATTACTCCGGAGCTTATCACCTCTTAACTTCATCCTATGCCCTCTCATTGCAGAGTTTCCTTTCAAATGAAAGAGACTCGACTCATGCACATTTATATTACGTAGGTATTTAAACATCTCTATCATATCTCCCCTCTCCCGCCTTTCCTCCAAAGTATACAGATTGAGATCTTTAAGTTTGTCCCCATACGCCTTATCACGAAGACCACACACCATTTTAGTAGCCTTCCTCTGGACCGACTCTGACCTTGTTATATCTTTTTGAAGGTGCGGCCTCCAGAATTGTACACAATGATATTCCAAATGAGGTCTCACCAAAGTCTTATACAGAGGCATCAATACCTCCTTTTTCCTACTGGCCATACCTCTCCCTATTCAACCTAGCATCCTTCTAGCTTTCGCCATCACCTTTTCAACCTGTTTGGCCACCTTAAGATTATCACATACAATCACACCCAAGTCCCGTTCTTCCGCCGTGCACATAAGTTCTTCATCCACTAAACCACTGTTCTTCAACTGCCGGTCCGCGGACCGGTGTCGGTCCGCAGGAAATTTCTGCCAGTCCACACAGGGTCGGCAAGATTAAGGTGACTATAGGTCCTGTTTTCAGACCTCCTGTCCCGTTGTCCCCACACACAGCTTCGGGATGCCGAAATGTCCCATTTTCAGGGACAGCGTCCTGAAGCTGTGCTCGGGGACAATGGGACAGGTGATCATTTCCTGTCCCTACCTGTCACACACACAAAAAGCCTCCCTCCTTCCTTTCACCCAGTCCGCTGCTATCTTACCACCCTGCTGCTGCTGCTAAAGCAGACAGGAAGTCTTCTTTCCAACGTCAATTCTGACGTCAGAGAGGACATCCTGGGCCAGCCAATTGCTGCCTGGCTGGCCCAGAACATCCTCTCCGACATCAGAATTGACGTTGGAAAGAAGACTTCGTGTCGGCTTTAGCAGTAGCAGCAGTAGGGTGGTAAGATAGCAGCGGACCGGGGAAAGGAAGGAGGGAGGCTTTTTTTTTTTTTTGTGCTGCAGGGAGGGAAGGAGGTAGGCAGGCAAGCAGGCTGGCTTTGGCCAGGGAGGTAGACAGGCAGGCAGGCTGGCTTCGGGGGTAGAGGTGGGACAAAGTCTGGAAGGCATTGAGAGGAACATAGGAAGGAGGCACTGGGAGCACTAAAAACATGGGAAGGAAGCACTGGGGGCACTAAAGACAGGAAGGGGCACTAAGGACTTGGGAAGGAGGCACTGGGGGCACTAAAGACATGGGAAGGAGGCACCGGGGGCACTAAGAACATAGGAAGGAAAGAGGGAGGGAATAGAAAGGGAGAATTCTTGGGCCTGAGTGCAGAAAGAAAGAAATGAAAGAAAGGATACACAGACAGAAGGAAACCAGAGACTCATGAAATCACCAGACAGCAAAGGTAGGAAAAATGATTTTATTTTCAATTTAGTGATCAAAACGTGTCAGTTTTGAGAATTTATATCTGCTGTCTATATTTTGCACTATATTTGTCTATTTTTCTATAGTTACTGAGGTGACCGAGCTCGCGGAGATGGGGCAGAAATGGGGTTTTAAAATTTTAGTCCTAGTAGTTTGCCGGTCCACAAAATAATTCTTTTATTTCTGCTGGTCCACGGGTATAAAAAGGTTGAAAAACACTGCCCTAAACTGTACCGTTCCCTCGGGTTTTTGCAGCCCAAATGCATGGCCTTGCATTTCTTAGCATTAAATTTTAGCTGCCAAATCTCAGACCATTCGTCAAGCTTCGCCAGGTCTTTCTTCATATTATTCACACCATCCTGGGTGTCTACACTTTTGCAGATTTTGGTATCATCCGCAAAGAGGCAAATCTTACCCACTTTACTCTACTTATCGTAGGTAGAGTCCTCAGCCATATCCAGTTTCTTCAAAAGGCGATCTTGCATTCTGGAACCAGTAGGCTGAAAAGTAGGCAAATGCACTTCCTGATTAACATGGAAAGCCAAAACCACTTTTGGCAGGAAGAAGGGAACCTTTTGCAGGGAAATCCCAGTCTCCGAGAAGCAGAGGAACAGTTCCCTACAAGAGAGTTCTGAGACCTGCCACACTGAGGTAACAGCAACCAGAAACACAATCTTGATAAAGTCCAAGAGGGAAGTTACATTGGAAGGAGGGAATTGGTGATAAGAAGGTTCCGTTCAGAGCAGTCCTGCATGCACAAAGCTTCTAAGAGGGTGGTAGGCCCGCCCCAGGAGTAATGAAGGGGCCAACCCAGGAGAATTGCAAGTTCAGTTTTTGGGGAGGTTTTCCCTGCCGGCAATCGGGAGGGTGGGGGCTGTTGGACCCGCAATAGGGAGGGAGGGGGGCTACTGGATGCGCAATCGTGAGGAGGGCTGCTAATCAGGAGGGATAGGAAGGGATGCAACTCACGGCAGACACTTTACTGTGGGAACAAGGCCATTCACCACTCCCTGTACCCAAGGCCTTGTCCCTGTACCCGCGGCAACCAGTCTTTTTTTTGCCCCGTTCCTGCGGGTTACCCATGGCTAGACACGGGTAACAGTCACTGTGTCATTCTCTACTCCAGAGTCTTCTGCAACTGCATCAGAGCCAGCCGAATGGCTCTCAGCTCCAACCAGTTGACTGACCATTTCCTCTTAGAGAATGTCCAACATCCCTGGATGGGACAATGATTGCAGTGGGCTCCCCAGCCCTGAAGGCTGGCATCTTTCATCATCACGATCCATGAGGAAATCCACAGCGGGACACCTCTGCAGAGCGACTGCGGAAGAAGCCATCAATTCATAATGGCTTGAGCTTCCAGAGTCCAGGGAAGACAGGACTATAAAGCATCCCTGCACAGAGCTGAGCAAGAGAGTTGGGCATACTGGAGAAGACGCATGTGAAACCCCGCCCACGGCACTACATCTGTAGTGACTACCATGGATCTCAGGACCTGAAGATAGGTCCACCCTGAAGGAGCCGGCAGCTCCAGAAGGGAAGAAATCTGGGCATACAGTTTCAGTTTGTGCGCCTCAGGAAGATAGATTCAGCCTGCAGCTAGATTGCTTTTTCTATAGCTCACGATCCAGCCCAGGTCTTGCAGCACCTGGATCCATCATGTGCCGACCCTCGGCCAATGAGGGAGCCCTGATCGCCAGTCGTCCAAGTGAGGGAGAACCTGAAGACCCATTTTTCGCAGGTAAGCTGCTACGACCACCCTCACCTTGATGAAGGTATGGGAAGACTTTGCCAGCCCAAAGGGCAGAGCCAAGAACTGGTAATGATGTTCCAGGACATGAAACCAGAAGAATTTGTGGTGGGCTAGAAAAATTGAAATGTGCAAGTAGGCTTCTGTGAGATCCAGAGAGGCAAGGAACTCTCCCGGAGCTACCACTACAATTACCAACCGCACCATCTCAATGCAAAAGCGTGGAACCTTGAGAGTAGCATTCACATACTGAAGATCCAGAAAAGGCCTCCAATCTTCCGGGTCATTCTTTGAAACAATAAAGTATGTAGAGTATCTGCCTGAGCCCGAGAGTTCAGGTGGCACTGGCTTTATAGTTTGAATATCCAGCAAGCATTGAACAGTGGCTTGGACCTTTAGAGCTTTGTCCGGCTGCCCCACGGGAGAGTCCACCAACCAGTTCGTCAGAGGTCAGACAAATTCCAGCTTGTAGCCTGACCGAATAATGTCCAAGACCCACTGGTCAAACGAAATGCGAACCCAGGCAGACAGGAACGTTGAGAGTCTGTCTCCAGTCTGAAGAGGGGCATCCCTCTGCCTGGCATCATTGTGCCTTTTTGGTAGAGGGTGCAGGATGGGAAGCGGAAGGCTAGGACAGCCTGTAGCTGACATACCTGGGCCGGGAGCCCTGGGAAAATCTCTGCGATGTGGCACTTCACATATGGTCAAGATCGCCTGGAGCCACAAAAATTAGAATGACCAGAACCTCTAGAAGTCCTGGGTCTGCTGTCAGGCAGGGCTTTAGGATGATGGTTCACCAAAGAATTCATGAGGTCGTCAAGGTCTTTGCCACACATTAACTGCCCCTTAAAGGGAAGTCTAGTCAAAGTAGCCTTGGAAATGAAATCACCAGCCCATTGTTTGATCCAGAGCATCCTGCGGGCAGAAATGGAGTACGACAACACCTTTGCCAATACCCATATAAGGTTATACAATCTGACCCAGCTAAAAGAAGTTGAGCAGAAAGATCCAGAGCCTCACTCTCCAGCATGCGCGGTCGAGAGACAGAGGCATGTGTTACAAAGGATACTACCAAAGCAGCCTTTATGCCTAAAGCAGCTGCATCAAAAAGTCTCTGGAGGACCCACATTCACACGACAGTCCTGCATAGCTTTATGCACTACACCACCTTCAGTGAGTAGAGAGGTGTGCTTGGTCACCTGCACAACCAAAGAATCCACCCTAGGCTGACCCAGAAGCTGCTGGCACTCCTGTGCCAGAGGATATAAGCGAGACATAGCCCTGGCCCTCGCTATCTTAAAAGTGCCTTCTGGAGAATCAAATTGCTCTGAAATCAGAATGCTCATATCAGGGTGCCAGGAAAAGATTGAAGATTGCGAGCGCAAATCACAAAGCCAGGAAGAAGAAGTGGTTGAGTGACTAAATTCAATTCCTACACAGACTCCGAAATAAGATCCTGCAAAGCTGCAGATGTAAATAAAAGCAGAACCGTGGGCTCATCCCCAGCTTCCAAAATCCCAGAGGGATCTGCAGATCCAGAACACAGTCCCTGATCTCCCATCCCGGAAAGCACTGTACCTGTAAATAAGGGGTCAGCAATCAGGATCACCCAGGTCAGGATGAGGCAGCACAGAAAACACGGCTGACTAAGAGGATGTATCCATAGAAGCTATGCCACTAACATGCGCATCTGAGGCGGAGTGGGATTGCACATGGGAAGAAAGCCGGCTTTGAAATTCATTCCACAAATGTTTCATAAATTCAGAGAAACCTCCGGATCTTGTGGCAAAGAGTCACCCTCTGATGACTTAACTTTGTGTTTCTTAGGCTGCTGAGGGTCCACAGCCATGCATACTGAAATAGTAGCAGTGTCAAGCCCCAAAAATAAAGAAAGTTGCTCCACCGTAGTGCTTGGTCACCTGCTTCAACAGGGGAGAGGCTAAGGTGGACATTGCCACCTCTCTTGGGCGTGCCACACAGGTCACATGGTGCAAAAACGCTTCGGAGGTGCTAAATTTGCATAATCCAGGCAAGAATTAACATCAGGAGAACCCAAGGACTCTACTCCAATAAGATCTGAGGCAATAATTGCAGTTTTGGAGAAGCAGGGAGCTTATGAAAAAAAAAGATTATTAAAAATCCAAGATGGCCGCTGCTATGAAATTCACACCAAAATCACAATATTTTTCACACTTACCAAATTCAAAAACAGTAATTTTAGGATTTTTCAGTTGGGGGAACACAAGGGGACATGCGGAAACCTTGAAAACTCCACTTTTCCGACTTCACTCGATTCACCTCACAGGCTGGACAGCCAATATTCACTGTAACCTGTGTGTGTAACTGTGCTACAGCCTGCCTCAGCTCTCAAAGTATCTGGGATCAGAGAATCACTGCCTCATGTTGGGAATGCCTCTGCAATGCTGATCTTTGGGCTGACAGTCAGACCCTATGTCTGACTGCACCTCCACCCCTGTGGACTGACTGACACATACCGGAACGGGCGGAGGTGAGAATATACAACCGGCACCCTATGAGACACCTCCAAGCCTCCTAAGGGCAACTAACAGCCTGCACTCAACTCTTGCTTAATAGTAGGTGAGAGAACTTCAGGGATGGCTTAACAGGTACCCACTGGGAATGGCCTGTCAGTCACAGACTGAAGTCTGTGTGTTCTCAATGCATGCAAAGCTGAAGAAACGTTCCAATCACAAAAATCCTGAAAAAGGACTAAAAACACCTAATAATAAAGAAGAGAGAACACCACACACCTGCTGGCATGTGTGCAGAAGGGAACTAGTGTGGAGCTAGAGAACACAGTGAAGTACAGAAGAGGCACAGAGAAAAAATCCAGTGGATTCCATCTGAAGATGGCACATGGCCATGGGGGACACTTACCCATCTGTCTAGAATGTGTCACCTATTGCCCTGGAAAGACATTTATTTATAAAGCATTTTCCACATGCGAATAACTTGGAAAATACTTTGCATATGACCTTGCCTGAAGGACAGTAAAGGTATCTAACTCACTCATATCACAATCCAGTCTTGAATTTACCCTGTGTTGGTAAAATTGTAGAATGTATAGTTCTTCATCAATTGAAAGACTCTTTTAGACAAAATCCATTTTTTTTGCATCCTAGTCTGACTGAATTTAGAAGGAATTACAGCATTGAAATTGTTCTTATTGAATTGATGACTTTGATATATCTTATGTGGCATAGCTTTACTAATTTCAACACATTCGTCTTCAGCATCTGATCATCCTCTACTTCTGAAGAGATTAGCAGATACTGAGATTACAGATATCTTATCTGGGCTTCAATCCTATACAGGATAGGGTATATACTGTTCATTGGCAAGATTCTATTTTGCATTTACATATATGAATTGCACATAGATATACATACATGAACACAACAGAATTATCACCAATTTTATGCAGATGATATCCAATTAGTGATTAAATTTAATTTTCAAGATCCACAGGATATTTTGACTTTTAATCAAAAATTGCAGCAAATATGCTGCACATATGTACAGAGAACAAAACTGCATGCCATATTGACAAGTATATCTTCTGAAAAACTTAAGAATGGTCAAAAATATATGTGCTAATTCTTGACTGTTTTCAGGTAAGAGTGTAAAGCACTTGAACAAAGCTTGTCTCTAGGCTCCAGAACAAAATACAATCAGGCTAAGCTTAGCCCAAACCTCTATTCAGAGTGCAATTAAATGTTCTGGGAAATGCTTACAGCAGGTGTAACTTAAAAAGCTCACATAGATTCATTTTAATACATGTGCCCACACAACAGAAATAAAATAAATTAAACAAAGGGTTGTCAGCTGAAGTCCTGAAGAAAAAAAAATACCTTGCTGGAGTGCTATTTTCTTCTTGCAATAAAATTATGTACCATGGTTGCAGCGATGATTCAAGGTGGCCCTCACTTCTTCCCTCAGTAGTTTTTTACCTGCATCTGCTTCCTCCTTTCCCAAGTTTGAACCATGGAGGGTTAAATTCATGTGAACAAATGAGGGCCCCATGATATATTCAGTTCTTTCTTAAGAAATATTCACATATTGATGTCAAATCTTTTTATTTATCTCTGGAAAATTAAGTGCTGTAATTGCAGGTAAACAACACAACTTTTCCTTGATTTACTCATGAAACAAGATATCCACAAAAATGTGTATTCTAACTGAGGAATAAATTAGGACATCCACACATATCCTCCCACTTAAAGTGGCTCAAATCACACACAGGTGTATCACATCAGATGTACATATTAGAACATCATTACTCAGCATTTTGAAGGAGGTTTGCCCTATTTAAACCTCAGATATTTAGGCCCAGATTCACTAAAAGGTAGCGATTCAATTGCTGTTGGCCGATTACTGGCCAATTTTGAAACAGTGACTGATTCACTACCTTTGTTGCATGCAAATGATTTGCACGGAGGTGTAAGACATTTGCATGCAAACTCCCCGACTCAATCGCTCAGTGAGCGATTGAGTCGGGGCAGCCCTGACAGTAGTTACAGGAGAAGCAGCCTCTTGTCCCTGTCAGCAGCTTTTTTTTCTTTTTCAATTTTTTTTTAATGGGCCAGATATTTTGCAAGCCACTTAAAAAAAAATGAAAAAAGCCTCCTCCCCGACAAATGTACCCCCGAACCCCCCAAATAAAAAGGCAGGACGGATGCCGACTCCCTCCTGCTGGCAAATATCTCCCCCCCACCCCCAAAAAAAAACACGGCAAGAGGGATGCCCACTCTCTCCTGCCACCGACCCAGGACCCCAGCTCCCCTCCCCCCTCCCTGAAAAGGTTGGGAGCAGGAGGGATGCTCAGTCTCTCCTGCTCCATAGGGCTCATCCGTGTGAATGCGGTGTTAGGCCTCGCCCCAGTGCATCATGTGATGCACAGGGTGGGGCCTAAGGCCCTGATTGGCTCTGGCACCTCAGGCCCCTCCCACAGGGGGAGGAGCCCGAGGCGCCTGTGCCAATCAGGGCCTTAGGCCCCACCCATGCATCACATGATGCACCGGGGCGGGGCCTAATACCCGCATTCGCATGGAGGAGGGACTGAGCACCCCTCTTGCTCCCAACTTTTTCAGGTACGGGGAGGGAGGAGGAGTAGGGGAGGGGTGTGGTGTGGTGGGGAGGGGAGTGGGCGGCCCGGCCCGGCTCACAGAGAAGCTCTACAGAGCAGGAGGGACTGAGCACCCCTCCTGCTCCCAACTTGAAAAGTATGGGGAATGGGGGTGGGGAATGGGGGTGGGGTGGACCCGGCCCGGTGGATGGCAGTGGGGGTTTGCAACGGCAGGGGGGAGTTGGCATCCCTTCTGCCAGATTCGCGTTTGATGGGGGGGGGCAGCATCAGGAATGGGTTTGTTTGTTTTTTAATGAAGCACCAATGGCAGGAGGGAGTCAGCATCCCTCTTGCTTTTTTTGGGGGGGAGGGGAGGCTGTGTTTGTGTGTGAGGGGGTACATTTTTTTTACAGGCCTGCCTGTCTTTTATTAAATTTTTTTATGGGGCAGATATTTTGCGTAACACACACAAAATATCTGTGCCATGGAAAAAAAAATGAATAAAAAAAGACAGACAGGCCTGTCAAAAAACTGGCAGAACTGTCGGTAACACAGTTACCGATAGGTCTACAGCAGTCGGGTTTATCAGTAGTAAAACCCGATTCAAAATAGCCAAGTAATTGTTAGTGAATCAATTGCTTGGCTATTTTGCATGGAATTTTATTAATCTGCATGGGCTGCATATGAAGGGGTTTCGTCAGTCGTAAGGCGGAAGTCATTATGCCATTGTATAGATCCATGGTGAGGCCCCACCTGGAATACTGTGTGCAATTCTGGAGGCCGCATTATCGCAAGGATGTGCTGAGACTGGAGTCGGTGCAAAGAATGGCCACCCGGATGGTCTCGGGACTCAAGGATCTACCATACGAAAAACGGCTTGACAAATTACAGCTATACTCGCTCGAGGAGCGCAGAGAGAGGGGGGACATGATCGAGACGTTCAAGTATCTTACGGGCCGCATCGAGGCGGAGGAAGATATCTTCTTTTTCAAGGGTCCCACGACAACAAGAGGGCATCCGTTGAAAATCAGGGGCGGGAAACTACGAGGTGACACCAGGAAATTCTTTTTCACTGAAAGAGTGGTTGATCGCTGGAATAGTCTTCCACTACAGGTGATTGAGGCCAGCAGCGTGCCTGATTTTAAGGCCAAATGGCAGGGCAAAGGTAGGGGAGGGACATTAAGGTGGGCAGACTAGATGGGCCGTGGGCCCTTATCTGCCGTCTATTTCTATGTTTCTATGCATGGGAGGATTGGATTAGATCGGAGATGTAAATGATCGGGACAGAGGGAAATCGAGTCGCAAAGGGGTCGCAAACCGATTGGTTTGCTTAGAGAATCTAGCGCTTAGTTTGGTGTGCTCATGACTGCTGCAGTGAAAGAGAACACCATGGTGAGATCAAAAGAGCTGTGTGAGGCTTTCAGAAAGAAGATTGTAGCAGCTTATAAGTCTGGTAAGGGATTTAAAAAGATCTCAAAAGAATTTGACATTAGCCATTCTACGGTCCAGAAAATAGTGTATGTGGAGGACTTTCTAAATAACTCCCAACATGCCCAGGTCTGGCCGTCCAAGCAAGTTCACCCCCAGAGAAGACCGCAAGATGCTAAAAGAAGGCTCCAAAACCCCTACAATGTCATCACAGGACCTATAGCAAGCTCTACAATCAGAAAGAGACTGCACAAATTTAACTTGCATGGGAGGTGTGCAAGGAGGAAACCTTTGCTCTCTAAGAGAAACATCAAGGCCAGACTGAATGTAGACAAACACTAGGACTTCTGGAATAGTGTTCTATGGACAGATGAGTCTAAAATTGAATTATTTGGACACCAGAAAGAGGACATGTTTGGTATACACCAAATACAGCATTACAGCAAAAGAACCTCATACCAACTGTGAAGTATGAATGTGGAAGTGTCAAAGAATCCACCATGAATTCTACCGTGCATCAGAGAGTGCTTGAGGAACATGTGAGACCATCTGTAAGAAAATTAAAGCTGAAGCGGAACTGGACCCTGCAACACGACAATGACCCAAAACATACCAGTAAATTCACCAAGAAATGGAGAGTCCTGGAGTGGCTGAGTCAAAGCCCTGATCTTAATTACATTAGATTAGTGAGTTTTATTCTGGCATTACCTTGCGGTTCAAGGCGGATTACAGAAGAGGGTTTCTGGACATGTCCAGAGGTGTTACAGAGTAGAGCAGTTTGCTTCAGAGGATTGAAATGTTTCAATCCCATTGAGATGCTGTGGGGTGATTTGAAACGGGCTGTACATGCTAGAAACCCCTCAATTCTGCAATGAGGAGTGAGTCAAACTTTCCTCAGACCGATATCAGAGACTGGTAGATGGATACAAGAAGTGTCTCACAGCAGTTATTTCAGCCAAAGGGAGTAACACTAGCTATTAGGGTGTCCTAATTTATTCCTCAGTTAAAATACACATTTTTGTGAATATCTTTTGTTTCATGAGTAAATCAAGGAAAGGTTTTGTTGTTTACCTGCAATTACATAACTTTCTTTTCCAGAGATAAATATAAAAAAAGATTTGACATCAATTTGTGAACATTTTTTAAGAAAGAACTGAATATTTCTTAGGGTGTCCTAATTTTTTTACATGACTGTATATGGTCTCATGGGATCTACTATTCTCCCACAGTTCAAACATCATTATGGAGTTAGCAGATACAGAAAATAAGCAGTGGGAAGGGAAGAAGGAACCAAAGCACAATGCTCCCCAAACTGATTCCATTTTCCCCTTTTCTCTCCCTATGCTCTTTAATGCTACTCTGTTATGCAATTGAAATAGATGCAGTGGAATTTCTTTGTGCTATTCACTGAAATACACATATAAAGAGATTATGTCCTTACCTTGATAAATATCTTTTAGATAGGTGTGTCATTCTGGACAAACGGGTTATCTCCCCATGACTGCGAGCCATATGCAGAAGAAATCCACTCCAGATTTTTTTCTGTGACCCTCCTACTTCACCGGGAGCTCTACTGCCACATGCAGTTAGTACCCAAGCATACAAGAGCTCCATCTGAATTATGCAAAGTAAGGAATAATGGGAAACTTCTCAAACAAATTGTTCTGCTCAAACATAATAACACTTGAACAATCAATGAACAAGTAACAGCCAACTGAAGCAACAAATGAGCTCAGATAGTATTACTGTAGATGCTCAATACATACATACAGAACACTTCCAGGCCCAAAGGGCTGACTGGCATCCGAGATACAAACTTGGAGAAAAATAAACAGAATGAGACAGTAGGCAGGCACAGGAAGGACAGGGCGGGGGTCCAGAATGACACACTTATCTACTGGAAAAGATATTATCAAGGTAAGGACATAATCTCTTTTTTCAGTGTAATAGGTGTGTCATTCTAGACAAGTGGGATGTATAAAAGGAGTCCCAGAAATCTAGGGCGGGCTGACTGTGCCAGCCCTGAAAACTGAGGACCCAAATGTAGCATCCTATCATGCTGCAACATCCATTTTGTAAAAATTGACAAACATATACTGAGTGAACCAAGTTGCCACCCTGCAACGCTCCACAGGGAGATTGTCCTAGCTTCGGCCCACAATAAAGCTACACTCCTGGTTGAATGTACCCTGACAGAAACAGGAGACTATTTCCCAGAAATAATGCATGCTGATGAAATGGATTTACAGTTCTTCTGGAAATCATGATCTTGAAAGTGGGTGCACTCTGCTTGGTCGAACGAGTCAGCACCAACAAATGGTCAGAGAGTCTAAACTTGTTGGTGACTTCTAGATATCGAAGAAGTACTCTTCTCACATCCAACTTCTTCAAAATGTGGTCCCTGTTTCTTAGAACTGGTAGACTGGAATACAGGTAAGAGGACTTCCTGATTAACATGAAACACTGAAACCACCTTCAGCAGAAAAGAACGAACAGTGCATAGAGAGACCCCAGTCTCTGAAAACTTAACAAAAGGCTTTCTACAAGAAAGAACCTGGAGCTCCGAGACTCGTCTTGTGAAAGTCATAGCTACCAGAAAAAAAATACCTTTATTGTCAAGTCCAAGAGGGACACTTTTTCCAGCAGCTGAAACCGAGCTTTGAAGGGAATGGTGGTTTGATTGGTGGTCGGATGCAAAGAGCACCTTTTAGAAATCTGGTGATATCTGGATGAAATGCCAGCATAGGCCTACAGTCCCGAGCTCTGAAACAAGAGCACCCTACAACTTGGACCCAAAGAGAAGCCACAGTGAGGCTCTTGTCAAGGCCTGCTTGGAGAAAAGCCAATGCCACCAAAACCAGAGCTGAAAACAGCTCCACTTGTTCCTGGATGCACCAATGCTGGAAAGTCTTCCACATCTTAGCGTAGGCCAAGACTGTAGTCTACTTCTTAGACTTGAGAAGAGTGGCAATGACCACATCTGAATACTCTTTGCGCTCTAATGCTTCACACTCAAGAGGCATGCTTGTAAGAGCAAAACAAGCTGGATCCTCCATATATATTGGACCCTGCAAAAGGATGTCTGGATGCATTTGCAACCAAAGAACATGGCCTATGCAAAGACTCATCAGATCTGTTTACCATGACCTGCAAGGTCAATCTGGAACCACCAGAATGACCTTCCCCTGATGAGTTTGAAGGATTCAGCCTATCATTATCATTGGCCAGGGAGAACATAAGAAGCACCATCTCCGGAACAGACCCTAGGTCCATCAAGTCCGGCGATCCGCACACGCTGTGGCCCCGCCAGGTGTACCCTGGCATAGTTTTAGTCCCCATATCACTCTAAGCTTCTTGTAAAGAGAAGTGCATCTAGCTTACCCTTACCCATGTCACTTCATGCCACTCATAAGGAGATGTACATCTAACTTACCCTTAAATCCTAGAACGGTGGATTCCGCAATTCCCTCTTCTGGGAGAGCATTCCAGATGTCCACCACTCGTTGCGTGAAGCAGAACTTCCCGATATTTGTCCTGAACTTGTCTCCCCTTAGCTTCAGCCCATGTCCTCTTGTCCATGCCACATTGGACATTGTAAATAATGTTTTTTTCCTGCTCTATTTTGTCAATTCCTTTCAGTATTTTGAAAGTCTCAATCATATCTCCTCGCAGTCTCCTTTTCTCAAGGGAGAACAACCCCAGTCTCTTAAGTCTTTCGTCATAATCCAGGTTCTCCATACCTTTCACCAGCTTTGTTGCTTGTCTCTGCACCCTCTCTAGCAGTTTTATATCCTTCTTTAGGTATGGAGACCAATGCTGGACGCAGTATTCCAAGTGCGGTCTGACCATCGCTCTATAAAGCGGCATTATAACTTTCTCCGATCTACTCATGATTCCCTTCTTTATCATGCCTAGCATTCTATTTGCGTTCTTTGCTGCCGCCGCACATTGCCAACGGCTTCAGTGTCCTATCGATTAATACTCCCAGGTCCTTTTCCTGTTCAGTTTTTCCCAAAGTTGCACCTGACATACTATTGCTCCTTATTTTTTCTGCCTAAGTGCATCACTTTGCATTTTTCCACATTAAACTTCATCTGCCATTTATCTGCCCAATTCTCCAATCGGCTCAAGTCACTCTGGAGTTCCTCACTGTCCTTCAGCGATTTGATGGCCCGGCATAGCTTTGTGTCATCTGCAAACTTGATGATCTCACTGGATGTTCCATCCTCTAGGTCAGTGGTTCCCAAACCTGTCCTGGGGGACCCCCAGCCAGTCAGGTTTTCAAGATATCCCTAATGAATATGCATGAGAGAGATTTGCATATAATGGAAGTGACAGGTATGCAAATCTCTCTCATGCATATTTATTAGGGATATCTTGAAAACCTGACTGGCTGGGGGTCCCCCAGGACAGGTTTGGGAACCACTGCTCTAGGTCATTGATAAAAATATTAAATAAGATGGGCCCAAGTACCGAGCCCTGGGGCACACCGCTAGCCATATTTTCCCAGTCCGAGAACTTCCCATTCATGCCCACTCTCTGCCTTCTGTTCTCCAGCCATTTGCCTATCCATCTTAGTATATCTCCTTCTATTCCATGGCCCTGCAGTTTCCTGAGGAGTCTTACATGTGGAACTTTGTCGAACACCTTCTGAAAATCCAAGTATATAATATCCACCGGTTTTCCATTATCAATTTGTATGTTCACTGTCTCAAAAAATTGAAGTAGGTTCGTCAAACATGACTTCCCTTTCCTGAATCCATGTTGACTGGCTTTCATCAGGTCGTGTGTGTCTAGGTGCCGGGTTATGCTATCCTTGAACAACGCCTCAACCATCTTCCCAGGGACTGACATGAGACTCACAGGTCTATAGTTGCCCGGTACTCCTCTTGATCCTTTTTTGAATATCGGCGTGACGTTCGCTATCTTCCAATCGTCTGGTATCTGCCCTGTTTTGATTGACAGGTTGGCAAGTTTTTGCGATTTCCACTTTTAGATCTTTCATGATTCTCGGATGAATTCCGTCCGGTCCAGGAGATTTGTCGCTTTTGAGTTTGTCAATCTGGCGGTAGATCTGGTCCAAATCCACTTTTACTGTGGTAAGGCTGTCCTCTGTTACTCCTTTGAACACTTTCACTGCTTCTGGAATTGTTGCAGTGTCTTCCTTTGTAAGACAGACACAAAGAATGAATTTAGTCTGTCTGCGATTTGTTTGTCTTCCTTGATGTAACCTTTCCTTCCCTGGTCGTCCAGCGGTCCCACTGCCTCTTTTACGGGTTTTTTCCCTTTCATGTACCTGAAGAAGGGCTTGAAGTTTTTGTCCTCCTGCGCTATTTTCTCCTGAGGCCAAGGCTGGACTAGAAGCGCCTAGACCCTCGCTTCTGGGCTCGAATCTTTGGCTGATGAACCTGTCTGCTTTCTTGATCTTCACCGTTGCCATGAGGTCAAAACGTGGACGGCCTCAGAACTGAACAATGGTCTTAAACGCTCCATTGACAGCATCCACTTGCCCGGATCCAGGGTCTGTCTGCTGAGGAAGTTGGCTTGAACACTGTCCACGCCCACTACATATGCTGCCAAAATAGCACCTGGAGATGATGTTCCGTCCAGTACAGACTTCCAGACATAGAGATGTACTCTTAAGTGCCTCCTTGGCGAATGACATATGTCACCGCTGCAGCATTGTCGGATAAGACTGACTGCGTGACCTTGAGACTTCTGCAGTTTCGTTAAAGCCAATCAAATGGCACATAGCTCTAACCTATTGATCGACCAATTCTTCTGAGAGGGTGACCAAAGCTCCTGAATCAGGACGGTTGCAATGAACTCCCCAACCACCCAGAAAGCCATCCAAAGAGGCATGCCCCTGGAGAGAGACTGTGGACGGAGCCACTAATTCATGCTGGATGGAGCCACCAGCATCCAGGGTAGACAATTCTGTAATGTGGCCATCTGTGGAGGCCAGCTTGAGAGGAAAGGACGCATGTGGGCTCTCGTCCAAGGCACCATGTCTATAGTGGCTGCCATGCAGCCAAGGATCTGAATATAGTCCTAGGCCAACGGAGCTCACTTGTCCAAGAGACAAGAAATCTCAGAGCACAACTTCAGTCTGCCGGCAGCCATGTTGAACAAGACTACTAAGTATTCCAGGGATTGAGTCGGTGACAAATTGCTCTTTCAGTAAGTTACAATCCAACCCTGACCCTCCAGGACTCAGATCACCTGCTCCACTGTGTGTCAACCCTTGGACAACGAGGGGACCCTGATCAGCCAGTTGTCCAGGTAGGGATGCACTTGCAGTTCCATCTTGCGCAGGTGAGCTGCTACTACAACAATCACTTTGGTGAAGGTGCAAGGAGCTGTCATCAGGCCAAAGGTTAGAGCAGAAAATTGATAATAATTTTCCAGAACATGAAATCTGAGAAACTTCCTGTGGTCTGGGAAAATAGGAATATGTAAGTAGGCCTCTGTCAGATCCAACCTGTGCTAAAAACTTAATTCAAACCTGCTTGAGGCAAACTGTAATTATCTAATACAGATGTGTATAAACAGAGGATTCTGTATAACAATTATCATTTTAATTGTTAGGTTTTTAAGGTATCAACATAATCTGTGAGAAAAAAATGTGAAGATATACATTTACAACAATAACTTACCCCCACTTGCATACTCCATAATTAAATAAAGTGTCTTCTCCGTTTCAATAACTTCAAATAGCTTAACTGAAAGAAAATGAGAAGGTTAAAATAAATTGCAAACTATGGTAAAATAAGATATTCAAGAGCAACAAATGGAGATCTCTCTTAGAAATTTAAAATTATTATGCAGCAAGTTTAGCAAGTAAAAACCTGCAGCCAATCAAATTGGTAGCTCTATGACATTTTCTAAGAAGACTATTTCATTTGTGCACTACAATGATCTAAGAAGGAAAATATTGTTCAACAGCAATAGGAAGGATTATCTAATACAACCAAAATACATCACTTCACTACCATACCATGTGAATATTAACATAGTAAATGACGGCAGATAAGACCCATGTGATCCATCCAGTCTGCCCAACAGTCACATTCATTATCAAGGTAATGTTGAACCAACAATCCAGTAGTATCATTACATTCTACTTGCTAAGTTCCACTATAAGATGTCTTCCCCTCCCCAATGAGATATACAGCACAGTTACTTACCCATAGCAGGTATTATCCAAGGGCAGCAGATAGATATTCTCACATGTGGGTAGCATCATCTATGCAGCCTGGCACAGACAGTGCAAAAGTGTACTGTCGCTTTAAAAGTCTCAAAACTGCTTGTACCACGCATACATTGGTGCCTTCTTGCCTGGTGTCGGCTCGTAGGACCTTCGGTTTAGTAACAAAGCTAAGAAGCCAACTAGGAAGGTAGAAGGGTTGTGAGAATATCTGACTGCTGCCCTCAGATAACACCTGCTACAGATAAGTAACTATGCTTTATCTGAGGACAAGAAGGCAGCATATGCTGACATGTGGGAATTCCCTAGCTGCTAGGATCATGCCTCTGAGAAGAGGGTTATTGACAACTACCATGAGTCTGACAAAACCAAATGAGTTAGAGGGAAATTGGCACCTAAACACGCGAGGGGGTGCTACTCTTGACCTCATCCTAAACCTCATCCTAAACGGATTAGGGGGGCCTGCAAGAGGGGTAGAAGTGGGAGGACCACTAGGCAACAGTGATCACAACGCGATCAGATTCACATTAGAAAGGGGGACACCCATAGTAAGGAGGACCGCAACAACTGCGCTCAACTTCAAGAAAGGGAACTATGTTGCTATGAGGGAAATGGTGGGGAGGAAGCTCAGAAACATCTTTAGGATGAAGACTGTGGGAAGCGCCTGGACCCTATTCAGGGACACCCTGCAGGAAGCACAAAGAATGTACGTCCCCAGTTTCAGGAAAGGCTGCAAGAACAAGCGATCAAAGGACCCGGTTTGGATGTCAACTGAAGTAAAGAGGGCAATAAATGACAAAAAAGTATCCTTCCGGAGATGGAAAAAGGACCCAACGGAGGAAAATCACCAGGCGCACAGGAAATGCCAAAAGGAATGCCACCAAGAGGTTAGAAAAGCGAAAGGGGAATACGAAGAGGGGCTGGCCAGGGAGGCGAAAAACTTCAAGGCATTCTTCAGTTACGTAAAGGGGAAGCGACCAGCGAGAGAGGAGGTGAGGCCGTTGGACGATGGGGATAGGAAGGGAGTGATTAAGGAGGATAAAGAGGTAGCTGAGAGGTTGAACACGTTCTTCTCGTCGGTTTTCACAAGCGAAGACACATCTAATATACCGGACTCAGAGGAGCTCATGAGTGGGGAACAGGCCGAAAAATTGGAGCACATAGAGGTAAGTAAGGAGGATGTCCTCAAACAGATAGACAGGTTAAAATGCGGTAAATCACCGGGCCCGGACGGGATCCACCCAAGGGTTCTGAAGGAACTAAGACAAGAAATAGCGGGCACAATCCAGCATGTTTGCAACCTATCCTTGAAAACTGGTGAGGTACCAGAGGACTGGAAATTGGCGAATGTCACACCTATCTTCAAGAAGGGATCGAGGAGTGACCCCGGGAACTACAGGCCGGTGAGCCTGACTTCAATTATAGGGAAGATGGTGGAAGCTATGATCAAGGACGGCATTTGCGAGCACATCGAGAGGAATGGCCTACTGAGAACAAGCCAGCACGGATTCTGTAAGGGAAGGTCGTGCCTAACGAACCTTCTGTACTTCTTTGAGGTAATAAGCAGTCGGGTGGACAATGGGGAACCCATAGACATCATTTACCTCGATTTTCAAAAGGCTTTCGACAAGGTGCCACATGAAAGGCTGCTTAGGAAGCTGTGGAACCACGGGGTGGGAGGGGATGTGCACAGATGGATCAAGCACTGGTTGTCGGGTAGACTGCAGAGGGTCAGAGTGAAGGGCCAATATTCTGACTGGCGGGGAGTCACGAGCGGTGTGCCACAGGGATCGGTGCTGGGGCCGTTACTCTTCAACATATTTATCAATGACCTGGAAAGGGAGGCAAAGTGCAAGGTTATAAAATTTGCAGACGATACCAAACTGTGCGGTAGAGTTAGGTCCAGGGAGGAGTGTGAGGACCTGCAAAGGGACCTGGACAAGCTGGAAGACTGGGCAAACAAATGGCAAATGCGCTTTAACGTGGAAAAATGCAAGGTCATGCATATAGGGAAAAAGAGCCCGTTGTTCAACTACAAACTGGGGGGGGGCATTGTTGGGAGACAGCAGACTTGAGAGAGACTTGGGTGTGCTGGTGGATGCATCACTGAAGCCATCTGCACAGTGCGCAGCAGCCTCGAAAAAAGCCAACAGGATGCTGGGCATCATAAAGAGGGGCATAACAACCAGGACGCGGGAAGTCATCATGCCATTGTATCGAGCGATGGTGCGTCCACATCTGGAATACTGCGTTCAGTATTGGTCGCCACACCTCAAGAAGGACATGGCGGTACTTGAGAGAGTCCAAAAGAGAGCAACGAAACTGGTAAAAGGGCTGGAACACTGCCCATACGTCGAGAGGTTGGATAGGCTGGGGCTCTTCTCTCTGGAAAAAAGGAGGCTCAGGGGAGATATGATAGAGACCTTCAAGATCATGAGGGGCATAGAGAGGGTGGATAGGGACAGATTCTTCAGATTGAAGGGGACAACAAGTACGAGGGGGCATTCGGAGAAACTGAAGGGAGATAGGCAAATGCAAGGAAGTTTTTTTTCACCCAAAGGGTCGTGGACACTTGGAATGCGCTACCAGAGGAAGTGATCAGGCAGAGTACGGTACAGGGATTGGACGGATTCCTGAGGGATAAAGGGATCGTGGGATACTGAGAGAGGTGCTGGGATGTAACACAGGTATAGAAAGCTAACCAGGTAATAAGTATAGAAACCCAACAGGTCGTGCATGTGCAAGACCGGAGGGTTAGGACTACGATGGGAAGATAGGACTTCAATGAGAAACCAAGGTGGCAAGGGAGCCCCTTCTGGTGATTCAGACAGGTCGTGACCTATTTGGGCCGCCGCAGGAGCGGACTGCCGGGCAGGATGGACCTATGGTCTGACCCGGCGGAGGCACTGCTTATGTTCTTATGTTCTTAACAGAGAATAAATTTTGTAGAACTGCTTGGCCGAACTGACTTGTCCATCTGGAATGATTTTCCAAACAATAGTGGGATGTGAAGGTATGAATTGAGGACTAGGTGGATGCTTTACAGATATCCTCAATGAGAGTAGAATGTAGATGAGCTACTGAAGTTGCCATTGCTCGAACTTTGTGTGCCATGATACAGTCTCCAAGCCTCAGCCCAGCCTGAGCATAGCAAAAGGAGATACAGTCCACAAACCATGTGGAAATGGTTCTCTTAGTGACAGGAGTTCCAAGTCTGTTTTGATCAAAAGACAGGAACAGTTGTATGGAAGATCTGTGAAGTTTGGTGCGATCTAAGTAATAACCAAGAGCACGTTTACAGTCCAAAGTGTGGAGTGCAGCTTCACCACGGTGAGAATGTGGTCTTGGAAAGAAGACTGGGAGAACTATGAACAGATTTAGATGAAACTCTAAGACGACCTTCATGAGGAACTTGGGATGAGTGTGACAAACTACTCTATCATGATAGAATGTTGTATAATTGAAAAACAAAGGGGTTGCAAACCACAAAAGTGAAATCAAAAACGCAAGGGATAGAAAAGCTTCAAGTTCATTGACTCAATGTGCAGATGTGATTGCAATAACGAAAGTTACTTTCCAAGTAAGGGATGAAGAGGAGAGTGGCTCAAAAGAGACGTCATCAGAGTGGAAAGGATAACATTAAGGTCCCAAGCTACAGGAGGTGGCTTGTTTGGAGATCTGGTATGGAGAAGGCCTTTCATGAATCTAGCAACCAAAAGATGTACTGACAATGGCTTTTTATCAAGAGGAGTATGAAAAGCACTAATGGCACCAAAATGAATTCTGACTAAAGTGGTTTTAAACCCAGAATTAGAAAGTGTAGAAGTTATGAACTTAGACAGATCAAGAACTTATCTTAATCAAATGCTCCCAGTCAGATTAAGATAAGTTCTTGATCTGCTTAAGTTCATCATTTGTTGTGCTGACATCTAAACATGTGATAGATTGTAATTTTGAATTATGAGTTTAAGAGGGGAGATGCTTGGAATAGTTTCCCGGCAGAAGTGATGGAGACAGAGACTGTGTCTGAATTCAAGAAGGCATGGGATAGGCATGTGGGATCTCATAGAGAGAGGAGATAATGGTTACTGCGGATGGGCAGATTACATGAGCCATTTGGCTTTTATCTGCCATCATGTTTCTATGTTTCTAATCTTCCATTCTGTAACATCCACTCCGGAGTCTGTATGATAGGTGACGTATCAAAGCTATGGCAATGGCAACATCTGTGGTGGGACAGAAAAGCCTGCCTGCAAAACTGAGGCCCCAAAAGTAGCATCAGACTGATTTGCCACATCCACTCTGTAAAACATTGTGAAGGTATGAAGAGAAGACCATGTAGTCACTCTACAAATCTCGGCCAGATGAACTGCTCAAGACTCTGCCCATGAAGCTGCAACACCCCTGGTGTGAGCTTTGAGAGAAACTGACGGCTGCTTGCCACAGGCGATGTAAGTCGATGAAATGGCCACGTGGAGCCATCTGGCAATAGAGGTCCTGGATGCTGGTCTGCCATACCTGGATTGATTAATCAGGACAAACAGATGGTTGAAAAGACGGAATTCATTGATTCTTTCTAAGCACAGGAGTAAAACTCTCCACATGTCTAGGCTCTGTAAGAACTTATCCTTTTGCTCCGACTCCATGGTACGAAAAATAGGCAGATGAACTTCCTGATTGGCATGGAAATCCAAAACCACTTTCGGAAGAAAGGAAGGAACTGTATGGAAGGAAACCTCTATCTCCATGATCCGGTGTGTGGTCAGGCCTTCTTGCCCCGATGCAGGCACCAGGCTGAGTGAAGATTGGAGTGGCCAAGAGGAAAGTTTATTATGCTAATACTATCAGTAACTTTCAAGTTCAGCTTTAAATAGCATTTATTCTCCTGGCTGGTAGTTCACCAGGTGTTTAATGCTTTTTCCTCAAAACAAACAACAATGTTCAACAAGCACTTTAAAAGCAAAAATAGTTCTTTCTTCACAAACAATTATTTTCCAACCCACTTAATAAACCCCTCCACTGAGCTATTTTCAAATGCTTATGGTCCAGCGGGGAAAGGAACAATCCACCCGAATTAAAGATGGCACAAAATTCCTCCCAAAGTATTCCCCTTAATAGGCTGCAACTTGTCAGGTTTCTATATGACCTTAAACATCGGGTTTGTGTTTAAACTTTCTCTTTTCTTTCCATAAACTGGGTTGGGGATGTTTTGCTCTGCTTAGCCTACTTTGCAAGGCTTTGCTTTAAAGCCATGTAGGTTGTCTGGCTTCTCTGAGTTAGCCTCTGCCTGAGCTGGTTCTTTATTAAAACAGTTTGATCCCATCTCCCACCTCAAAGGTACTCAGACCTGAGTTAGCAAAGATTGAGCTCTGTAATTATCAATTCACTCTAGCATCCTATTCTGACATGTACATTACAACTCTTCAGCCATCTATATTCTCGGATTAAAACACAGATCTAGCTTAGTCAGCACATTACCCACATTATCAACTGCAAATCACTGCTCTCTCATTCACTTGGCTCCCAAATCATATCTCCTTCTCCTTTTAAGCTCCCTGGATAATTACCCTCAAATTCCATAGGCTCTTCTCCCTCAAAAGTTCCATTATCTGCTCCCAAACTGGTGGACATATCTTCTTCTGTGTTTTCCTCAGAACATCTTATGGTAGGATCAAGTAACCCCTTGGATTCATCAAACCTTCAGAGTTGGCTTGCTCTGGGCACTGGAACTGGCCTCCTGCCTGCTTTCTCCTTCACCAAGTGTTGAGCTACTTCTCTCCCTTAGTGTCTCTACCTGTTTAATTGGCCTACCAGGTGTGGCTGACCTTCTGAGTGGCTGAGACCTTCTAGTGCTAGGTATCTTGAAAGAAATAGTCTGTTGACCCGTACACTGGGGCACTTTCTTTACTCCACTCCCTTTCTGAGTGCTTTCTAATATTGTAAATGATCCCTGAAGCTTTCTCTGTGGACTAGCAGCTTCTTTATGAAAGGATGAATAGGTTTGAAGAGGAAAAATTCCTTTCTTCCTTGGCTGCTCTGCCTTGCATTGTCCTGTACTGAATAACCTAGGGCTTGCTAACCCGAGATACTTCTCCTGTGACAGGAACTATCTCCCTTAGAGTCCGCTTCAAGTTCGGGCTTCATCTGTTTTAAGGATTTTCCCTGTCGCAGGAGAAAGGGTTGTCTACAAGAGAAAGCCTGCAGTTCAGACATACACCTTGCCAAAACAATCACCATGTGGAACATTGTCTTGACCATGAGGTCCAGGAGAGATGCATCCTGAAGGTTGCTCAAAAGGAGCTTCAGCAAGCTTCTTCAGCAAAACATTTAGATTGCACATAGGAAAAGGCTGTCACAGGGGAGGCCGCAAGCGAGGCGCCCCCCCCCCCCTAAGAAATCTGGTCACATCTGGATGATCTGTAAGTGTACTGGAATCACTGTGCACTTTAAAACAGGAAAGACCTGCCACCTGTACCTTGAGGGAAGCCACCACCAGGCCTTTTCCAGAATGGCCTGCAGGAAGGCTAAGAATCTGACCTCCGGAATGGGAGCACACAACAGCTCCACCTAGTCTCTGGCACACCAGTGCTGGAAAGCCTTCTAAGCTTTGGCATAAGCCGCCATAGTAGAGGGCTTCTTGGACCTCAAGAGTGATAATGACGTCAGAGTAGCCACTTTGAATCAAGGCCAAAGTGCTGGGGGTTCTCTATAGGAATCTGCCCTTGATTGATAAGGTCACAATGAAGAGGGAGCTTGAGGCTCTTGTCCTGCTGAAGACGGAGATCCACTTACCATGAATGGCAAGGCCAATCCAGGATCACTAAGATTACCAGCCTGGATGAGTCATGATCCTGAGAATGACTCGACCCACCATGGGCCAAGGCAGAAAGACATAAGAGAGTTCCCAAGTTTGCCAAGGTTGAACCAAAGCGTTTAGACCTAAGCTTCCTGGCTCTGAACGTTGAATGAAGAAGCACTTGACTTTCGAGTTCCTGGCTGAAGCCATCAAGTCTATTGTTGGTCTTCCCCAATGATGCACAATGAGACAAACGTCCGTTGTGAAAAAGACCATTCTCCTAGGTCTAGGGTTTGGTGACTGAGAAAGTCTGCTTGCACATTTTCTACTCTGGCCACATGCACCGCAGAGAGAGCAAGAAGGTACACTTCTGCCCACTGGAATAGCATCCGTGCCTCCTGACTCAAGTGAACACTTCTGGTGCCCCCTTGTCAATTTACTTACATCACTGCAGTGGCTTTGTCGGAAAACACCCTTACCGCTTTTCCTTCCAAGGTGTTTTATAAAGCTCTCAACGCCAATTGTATGGCTCGAAGCTCCAGAAAGTTGATCAACCAACTCTTCTGATGGGGAGTCCACCAACCCTGGATGGAGCAATCTCCAAAATGAGCTCCCCAGCTGGAAAGACTGGCATCGGTCATGAGCATTATCCACTCCATGATTTGGAGAGGCAAGCCCTTCGACAGGGATGCTCCCTGAATCCATCAGCATAGACTGCTCCTCGTTATTTCCGTTCAGGGAAGTGGCATCTGAAGGGGATGACATTACGAGGTCCACCAACAAAGGAGGGACTCCTGTAAAGGCCACATGTGCACCCTGGCCCAGGGCATAACCTCCAGGGAAGCCTCCATGGCATCCAATACCTGAAGGTAATGCCAGGTAGTGAGGGTCGGAAGCGCTATGAGGTTCATGATCTGTTTCTGGAGCTTCTGTTTGCGTGGCTCAGGAAGAAAAATTTCACCTTGCACTGTGTCAAACTGGACTTCCAACATATTCCAACGTCTGAGATGGCGTTAGCTGGCTCTTCTTGAAATTGACAATCCAGGCCAGGCGCTGCAGCAGACACACCACTATAACCACTGCCTACTGGCACTCCAGCTGGGATGGAGCCATGATCAGTCAGTCGTCTAGATGGTGGTGAACTTGGACCTACATTCTGCAGAGGTGCATCACCACTACCATCATCATTTTGTTGAAAGTGCAGGGAACCATTTCCAGCCTGATGGGAAGGGCTGCAAACTAGAAATGTTGCTGGCGAACCTAAAATTGCAGATACTTCCTGTGCCCCGGGAATATGAAGATAAGCTTCTGTCAAATCCAGAGATGCTAGAAATGCCCCTGGAATCACCACTGCAATGCCTAATCATATTGTTTCCATTCAAAAGCGCAGAATTTTCAGAAACGCATTGACTGACTTAAGATCCAGAATGGGCCTCCTGTCCTCTAAGCCTTTCTTTGGCACAATAAAGTATAAGGAGTATCTCTCTAAGCCTGATTCTTCTTCGAGGACTGGTTCTACAGCTTGAATGTTCAAGAACCGCTGTAATGTTGCTCAGACCCTGGACCCTTTTTCTGGCCTTCCGGCTGCAGAATCCAGAAATAAATCCAGAGAGAGATGAAAGAGTCTATCTTGTGTCCCTCCTGTATGATATCCAGCACCTATTGGTCCGAGGAGATCCGTTCCCATTCTTGTCAAAATGCCAACAACTGACCTCCATGCAAATAGGCGCAACTGGAGCCCTGTCGTTATTGGGACTTTTTGGAGGAGGGACTGGTGCGAGAACCCGAAGGATGGAAAAACTTTAGCAACCAGGTCTTAAACAACATTGCACCTCTGAAAGAACGTAGGAAAAGACAACACATATCAGAGAGCTGGTACGATACTGACTTAATAGCTTTAAAGCGAGGATTACGTAAATTGGAAAGAATATAATTTAAATCAGGGAAAGATGAGGACAGACTTATTTGGTGACTTAAGGTTAAAGAATATAAAAAAATGATCAAAGAAAAGCATTGCAAACATTACTCTCAAAAAATTAATTTTCCTACTTTAAATAGTAAAGAACTTTTCAGAATAGTCAACTCTTTGTTTGATATTGATTTACACAAACGTTCTAATACAGATTTTCCACCTTAGGCTGCAAATCTAGCTGACTATTTTACCACAAAAATTATTAATTTGAGATCGTCTCTTCTAGGTTCAAGCTTAGATTTACCAATCACTTTAATTCCTTTAGGAAAAGAAAGTTCAGCTGTTGATATGATCTGGAATCATTTTGAAAATCCAGACTGGAACCAATTCCTCAAGCTGTATTCAAAATATGTAAAATCCAATTGCCTATTGGATAACTGTCCACCGACTATTATGAAATCAGCCCCTATCCCCTTCAAGGCTGAACTCTTTAATTGGGTTTCTTTTTGCATGTGTACTGGCAAATTTCCGGCAGAACTTGGTCATATCCTTGTGACTCCTATTATTAAAAATTCTAAGGAGTCTGTCTCCTTGACTGCCAACTATAGACCTATTGCCAACATACCATTTTTTCTTAAAATAATGGAAGGACTGGTTAACATCGATCTCATGAAATATTTAGAGAAGTTCAACATCCTACATGACTCTCAGTATGGTTTTCGTATAAATCATAGTACCGAAACAATTTTAGCTTCCATGACAGATCATCTTTTCCATCTGTGCATTCCAATTGTAGGCAGTTGTAGGCGTCCTACAGCTTTTTAATCAGCCAATCGGGAGGCACAATTTCTAGAAAAAATGCTCCCCAGGCAGGCTGCCTATATTGAAGGCGCCTCCTGGAGCCTAGGGAGGCCCTTAAGCTTGCCTAAGGCTAGGCGGTAGCCTTAGGCGAACCTAGGCAGTCCTACGTGTCTCCCTAGTAGAGCAGGAGATGCTTACAATGTAGGCCAGCAAAATGCTGGCCTACATGGTAAGTAGACGTGGCTGCTATACTTAATCGCGGCAAGGGATCTCCCTGCTTCGATTAGTACAGCGGCCGCAGCTATGGCCACCAGTCTCCCCTCCAGTCTCCCCTCCACCTGCCCCCCCCCCGACGATCGCGGCAGGAGGGTGCCCAACCCCTCCTGCCCACAGAACCCACGATCGCCAGCAGGAAGGTGATCAACCCTTCCTGCCGGTAGACCCCCCCCACCCCACCCCCGATGATCATAGCAGGAGGGTACCCAACCCCTCCTGCACACAGAACCCACGATCGCTGGCAGGAAGGTGCTCAACCCCTCCTGCCGGACCCCCCCCCAACAACCCCCCATCAAAACGCCTAACTCCCCTCTCCAGACCCCCCCAACAAAACCCCCCACCCTGGTGTCAGCATAGCTATTGCTAGCATTCTTAGTTGGCATTACTAATGTCAGCGAAGGCCTATGGGAAATTATATCAATCTGACTCTGGATGCAGAATTCTGTGCTCCTGCACAGAATTCACATACATTAATCATTCAGCCAGACTGGATTGTTTATCAAGAAGATAGGCTGCTTGAATGGGACAAAAAAGCCAGAGACTAATCCCATCTACCATGCCTGCAAGTTTCACACCCTCCTTATCAATTAAATTAACCATTGTTTCAAACAGTTTACAAATTCTAAACAGAAAGATATGAGAATCTTGGTGAGGATGAGAACCAGAAGGCCTTGAGCATGCGCAGATGCTCAAGGCTCAGCAGCAGACTGGTTGCAGGCCCTTTCTAACTCTGGTGGCACACGGCCGGTCAGTAGATGGGGAGGAGATGATCGTGAAGGGAGGGAGCAGCACCGGTGGCCTAGGGGGAAGCAATACTGTTGATTCCCGCGGTCGGGTCGGGAGGGGGCTTGCAAATCGAGTCAATGCTCGGTTTGCAAGTTAGTTTGCTCGAGTGTTTTGCTTGTCTTGCAAAACACTTGCAAACCGCATTACTCGTAAACCGAGGTTTGACTGTACTTTTATATTCTTGATCAGGATGTGTCTCAATCCTTTTATGATATCATAGCAGATGTGGCGCCTGTTGTCATGTGGAAGGATAAGTTTCGCTTGACTTGCTTATCTTAGCATACGTTTTCGCTTCACTTGCTGCTTTCAGCAGGTTATTTCCCATATACTGTGTAACAGCTGACCATTATAGTCAGAATCTTTTAAAATCATTTTTAGGCCTTTAATAAAAATGGTTCATTATATCAGGGGTTGGAGGCAGGGGTATTTCTTCCATTTCTTCACCTTTAGTTCTACCTAAAGGGCTTATTTTTTCACCTGTATCAGTACAAGGACTTACCTTTTCCCCTCCTCCTCTCACTAGGGCTGGATTGGCCCAGGCGCCTAAGACCCCTCCCGCCTTAGGATCCTGTAGGTTGGGCAGGGGAGGGGGGTCCGCCTCATCTAGACGGAGGTGGGCCTGCTGGCCGGATGGTGCGAGGACCCGTCCGGCCAACTTGCGGGTAAGCCCGAGGGGGGGTTCTGGGGTGGGGGTTTTTATTGGGGGGTCTGGGGAGGGGTGGTTGGGGTGTTTTGATGGGGGGGTCATGGGGGGTGTGTCCAGCAGGAGGGTTGGGTATCCTCCTGCCAGTGATCTTCGGGGGGCGGGGCCTACTACCAGGAAGGGTTGAGCACCTTCCTGCCAGCGATCATGGGTTCTGTAGGCAGGAGGGTTGGGCACCCTCCTGCTGTGATCATCAGGGGGGGATAGGGGAGACTGGCAGCCGTAGCCACTATACTAATCGTGGCAGGGAGATCCCTTGCCGCGATTAAGCGGCCGCATCTAAACAAACCCGATTCTGCAACATGGATGTCGGTTACAGAATCCGGTTTAGTTTGGGCGGGTTTTTTTTCCGATTCTGTATAGGACGCCCGGGATGGGCATCCTATACAGAATCCGGGCTGTAGTGCCTACTTGTTTGCTTTCCCATCCTTGAAGGGCTGTATCTACAAGAGATTCCTAGATAGAAAATTATCATTCCAAGCAGGCAAATGGAATAAATGTTTAACCAACTTTATCTGAAACACTCTTTCTTACCAAACTTTTAGGAAGTCAATCAAAACTTATCTCTTTGACAAATTTCTCTGACTCCATTTTTACCATGATGTACTTTTAAAACACTTCCAGGAAAAATTGATTAATCTTACCATGTTAATGTAATTTTGAAAGTTTTTTGTAATATCACTGCCTATATACAATCTTTTCCTCTGTAAACCTCTCTGAACTGTTTGTGGTATATAAAAATAAAGTTATTATTATTAGCCTTGAAAAGATCTCTGGGCCGATGAACTGTGGCAGTCTGGTGGAAGCTGTGTGAGGGCCGAAAAGTACTACCCTTCGAGGAGGATGGCGAGGCCTGCTGTCCAGGAGAGTCTTAGGACAGTTGAAAAGGTGACGGCGAAAACGAGAAGGATGCTAGGTTGAATAGGAAGAGGTATAGCCAGTAGGAAAAAGGAGGTATTGATGCCTCTGTATAAGACTTTGGTGAGACCTCATTTGGAATATTATTGTGCACAATTCTGGAGGCCGCACCTTCAAAAAGATATAACAAGGACGGAGTAGGTCCAGAGGAAGGCTACTAAAATGGTGTGTGGTCTTCATGATAAGGCGTATGGGGACAGACTTAAAGATCTCAATCTGTATACTTTGGAGGAAAGGCGGGAGAGGGGAGATATGATAGAGATGTTTAAATACCTACGTAATATAAATGTGCATGAGTCGAGTCTCTTTCATTTGAAAGGAAACTCTGCAATGAGAGGGCATAGGATGAAGCTAAGAGGTGATAAGCTCTAGAGTAATCTGAGGAAATACTTTTTTACAGAAAGGGTGGTAGATGCATAGAACAGTCTCCCAGAAGAGGTGGTGGAGACAGATACTGTGTCTGAAGTCAAGAAAGCCTGGGACAAGCCCGTGGAATCTCTTAGAGAAAGAAATAATAGTTACTGCGGATGGGCAGACTGAATGAGCCATTTGGCCTTTATCTGCTATCATGTTTCTATATTGGTTGAGAACCTCAGGAAGAAAATGCTGCTCAAAGGAAGCCAAACTCCTGGACGAACTGTTTAAGATAAAAGGTCATATAGAAATTATAACTGAGAACATGACTGGTAAGCATGGAGTTTTGATAGAGCAGCCTACCAAATTTATCCAGAGTTCAGTCTCATATTCAGGTGAAATACTAGCATATATTCTAGTGTTGATCCTTTCAGAGCAGATTCAACTAAAAGGGATTGATGTAGATAAGGTTTATCAAACCCTGGACATGCCTGGACCTTATAAAGATTGTCCAGTTTTCTAGGCACCACAGAGAGGTGCCTCCCTATTTTGGAATAAGGTATCCTTCATTAGATGATAAAACGGTAACCTTAAAGTCTTTTGGACATTGATGAAGAAAGAAGTACCACATCAATGCTCTAAATCGTAGCAGTAGTCAAGTAAATGAGAAACCAAAAAACGATTGATGCATCTGGCTTTCTAAGAGTCCAAGAGGAGCGCAAAGGCCCCAAAAATGAAAAGTAAGAAAAATCTCAAAAATGTAAAACCAGAGCTTAAAGAAAAGAAATTATTAAGAAAACAACAAGAGAAGATAATGGGAAGGCGCAAAAAAAAAAAGTAGGAAAAACCACGCATTTGGAGACACTTCAAAAATGAACTGGTTATCTGCAAGCCGATGTCAGGTGGGAAGGCACTCGCACATGCTTGTATGGGCTATCTCGAGATTTCTGAAGAGTTAAAGTCATCCATGGAGCCTGGACAAACGGTTTAAAAGTGATATTACACTTTTAGACCATCTGTACCAGGCTCCATTTGTGAGAATATGCTGCCTTCAAGTCTATACTAAAGTATAGACTTGAAGGACCGGGTCAGTAGAGTGGCAGTATAATTAAGGGGGTTAGTAGACTTAAAGGGGTGGGTCAATAGAGTGGGCAGACTTGATGGGCTATAGCCCTTATCTGCTGTCATCTTTCTATGTTTCTATGCTTGTCCTGGAATAAGCATTTGTCCTTCGAAGGGCAACCTCCTCAGTGTTGCTTAAGAGGCTGAATCTCCAGCCCAGTGACAAATCCAAAGTGTCCTGCGAGCAGCAACTGCAAAAGCCGAGACTTTTCTTACAACTCTCATGAGGTCATAACAAGGCATCAAAGAAGAGACAAGTTAATTTAATCATGTATTTTTTAATGAGTATAACTTATGGGCAGACTGGATGGACCATTCAGGTCTTTATCTGCCGTCATTTACTATGTTACTATGTTAAGGCGTCCGGGGCAGCTGTCTTCCTCTGATAATTGTACCTGGCAAATGAGACTGCTGATAATGGTACCTGGCAAATGAGACTGCTGCTGCTGCCCTAATACCCAAAGAAACTACCTCAAAAAGCTTCTTTAAGACCATGTCCACCCTGTGATCCTGAGAAACTTTTAAGCATCACTTCTTCACTAAGGAGTGCTGTGCACTTGGTGACCTGAGTGAGCCACTGCCAAGTCCATCTGTGGTTGTTCAAACGTCTGCTGAAATTCCAGTGCCATAGGATAAAGCTTAGACGTAGCCTTAGTCAGTTTAAAAGAACTCTCTGGAGTCTCCCACTGTTCTGTGACTAGGGAAGTGAGATCTGGATGCACAGGAAAAAAGGATGTCAGAGCATTAGAATGGCTCATGACTGTATACTGAGACGTGGAGGACTGACTTTCCAACTTCATTTCCTTCATGGCATCCAAAATAAAATAATGGACTGAGACCGACTTAAATAGCCAGCAAATGGAGGGGGGTCATCACCCGGATAAGGACTCCCCGAGGCCTCTTGCTTTACTGTTCTACTACTACTACTATTTACTACTCTTTATTATTTCTATGGCGCTGAAAAGGCGCTGTACATTTTAACATACAATAGATAGTCCCTGTTCAGAAGAGCTTACAATCTAATTTAGATAAGACATTACAGAGTTGAGGAGATTATGGTAGAGGAAATGATACAGTGGGTCTAGGTATCTGACAGCAGTGAGTGGGAGTTAAGAGTTGAAAGCCTTTAGCTTGGGCATAGTTGGGCCTTTAGCTTGGATTTGAACACAAATGGAATCAGTGTCATCCAGGATAGAAATTTCAAGTTTATTTAAAAGGAAAAAAACCAGCACAAGAGGCAGTGGGCCCTTTCGACGACCTAGGAAAGAAAGGGTACATCAAGGAAGACAAACAGATTGCAGATAGACAAAATTCATTCTTTGCGTCTGTCTTTACCAAAGAGAACACTGCAACAATACCTGAACCAGGGAGAGTATTCAAGGAAGAAATTGAGGAAAGCCTCACCACAGTGAATGTGGATTTGGACATGATATACTATCAGATCGATAAACTAAAAAGCGATAAATCCCCTGGACCAGATGGAATTCACCTGAGAGTGCTAAAGGAGCTTAAGGTAGAAATCGGAGAACTGTTACAATCCCTAGCCAACTTGTCAATTAGAACCGGACAATTACCAGACGACTGGAGGATAGCAAATGTCATCCCAATCTTCAAAAAGGGATCAAGGGGAGAACCAGGAAACTACAGACCTGTGAATCTTACGTCGGTTCCTGGGAAGATGGTTGAAGCACTAATCAAAGATAGCATAGTGCAGCACCTGGATAATCATGACCTGATGAGAGCTAGTCAACACGGTTTCAGGAAGGGGAAGTCATGTTTGACAAATTTGCTTCAATTTTTTGAGAAGGTGAACCAACATATTGATAGTGGAGAACCGGTGGATATGGTATACTTGGACTTCCAGAAAGCATTCGACAAGGTACCACACGCAAGGCTCATGAGGAAACTACAAAGACATGGAATAAATGGGGATATACTAAGATGGATAGGCAAATGGCTGGAGAACAGATTGCAGAGGGAGAGCATAAATGGGAAGTTCTCGGACTGGGAGAAGGTGACGAGCGGCGTGCCCCAGGGATCGGTTCTTGGGCCCATCTTGTTCAATATCTACATAAATGACCTAGAAGAGGAAACAACAAGTAACATAATCAAGTTTGCAGATGACACAAAACTATGTCGGGCAGTTGGGTCGCAAATAGACAGAGACGCACTTCAAAGAGATTTGAACAAACTGGAGAAATGGGCGGAAAAGTGGCAGATGAAATTTAATATAGAAAAATGCAAAGTGATGCACCTGGGCAGGCAAAACAAAGAACAAGAATATAAAATATTAGGTGTAACATTGAGCAAGAGCGAATAAGAAAGGGACCTGGGGGTACTGATAGACAGGACCCTGAAGCCGTCGGCTCAATGCGCAGCGGGGGCAAAGAAAGCAAACAGGATGTTGGGTATGATAAAGAAGGGCATCACGAGTAGATCAGCGGATGTCATAATGCCGCTTTATAGAGCAATGGTCAGACCACACTTGGAATACTGTGTCCAACACTGGTCTCCTACCTAAAGAAGGATATAACCCTACTAGAGAGGGTGCAGAGACGAGCCACAAAACTAATAGAAGGTATGAAGATTTTTGAGTTACGAAGAACGCCTCGAAAAACTGGGATTGTTTACCCTCCAGAAGAGAAAGCTGCGAGGGGATATGATAGAGACTTTTAAAATACTAAAAGGTTTCGACAAAATGGAGCAAGAATCTTTGTTATTCACATTGTCAACAGTGACTCGAACAAGAGGTCATGGACTAAAACTTAAGGGAGGCAGACTCAGGACTAATATCCGGAAGTTCTGCTTCACACAGCGAGTGGTGGACGCCTGCAATGCTCTCCCGGAGGAGGTTGTGACAGAGACCACCATTCTGGGATTCAAGGGCAAGTTGGATGCATATCTTCATGCAAATCACATTGAGGGACACGGGTGAACAAGGTGTTCAGTAGAGAACATCTAGCTTGGCCTCCGCGTGTGCGGGTCGCTGGACTAGATGGACCTAGGGTCTGATCCGGTGAAGGCATTTCTTATGTTCTTATTTAAAAATTTGATTCAATCGCAATATCATATTTCAAAGTGATTTACAAGTATAAAATCAGGGTATCAATAAAACATAGTGTAAATTAGACTTTGACAATACACAACAGTCAGGTTGAATTACAATATATTAAAGAAAAGGAAAAACATGTAAGGTTAGAACATTAGAGTAGGGAATTGTTACCCATTAATTTTCTTTTATAAGATTAGTAGATCTCTGATGAAAGGCGAGTACAAAGAATCTGAAAAAACGAATTTTAGGCAAGAAGTTCCATAAGGATAGTGGATGTAACAAAAAGTTCTATTTCTTGTAGATGTCAATCTCACTGTTTTCAAAGATGAAATCTAAACAAGCTGCACTGTGAAGAATGCAAAGGTCAAAAATGCTCCTGCTTAATAGCTTGGAGAAAAAGATATTGTACATTTGTTCTCCCCACAGGGATTTTTAACCACTTGCCTCATTTTTCTTGGTCAGACCAAGATTGCCAATAATCTACCTGTCCAATGGCCCTATTTATGTAGCTTATATTAAAAAAGGATATCAGAGGCTACCCATTGAGATAGCAATTAATCAATCTGTACCCAATCTTCATGAATTCCTCTCGATCCTGCTTTGTAAGTGGAGATTGATGTCTACGTTGCAATGTAGCTAATTGACCGACTACTACTACTGATTTCTATAGCTCTACTAGATGTTCGCAGTTCTGTAAACATTATATGCAGGTATGTTCTCCGATCTTAGTGGGCTCACTATCTAAGATGTCTTTTGTACCTGGGGCATGGAGGGTTAAGTGTCTTGGCCAGGATCATAAAGAGATGCAAGGGGAATCAAATTCAGTTCTCCAGGATCCTAGCTCACTGCACTAACTATTAAGCTACTCCTGCACTCATTGAGGCTCAGTGTTTTAGAGCAGTGGTTCCCAACCCTGTCCTGGAGGACCATCAGTCAGTCGGATTTTTGGGATAGCCCTAATGAATATGAATGAGAGAGATTTGCATATAATGGAGGAGACAGGCATGCAAATATGCTCCATGCATATTCATTAGGGCTGTCCTGAAAACCTGAATGGCTGGTGGTCCTCCAGGACAGGGTTGGGAACCACTGTTTTAGAGCTCTTTGATCCATACAATCGCATGTGCAAACTGGAACTTTTTGGATTCTGATACAGGCATTATTTGCCAAAACACAGCTCCTGTTGAGTTCTTTTGAGCTAATATGCTACGGTATATTAAAAAAGAGCTAAGAAAAAGGCAGTGAATTTCTTATTCTGATGGTTAAACTTCTGCTTCCTACCCTTTTGCAGACCAGTCAATTTAATTAGGAACTTAACTACAGTATGATCAGACAGCACCGTGAGATAAACATAAGGACAAGACTGTTAGAAACAGCGGCCAATCCAAATCACAAGTACCTGCAGAAACACAAATAGTAGCAATATCCCCATGTCTGTCTCAATAACAGACCATGGACTTTTCTTCCAGGAACTTGTCCAAACCTTTTATAAATCCAGCTATGCTAACTGCTGTTACAACATCTTCTGGCAACGAGTTCCAGAGCAAAGCTATTCATTCAGTGAATAAATATATCCTACTATTTGTTTTAAAGGTATTTCCATGTAACTTCATTGAGTGTTCCCTAGTCTTCATAATTTTTGAAAAAGTAAAAAATTGATTCACTTCTATACCACTCAGAACTTTGTAAACCTCAATCATTTCCCCCCTCAGCCGTCTCTCTTCCAAGCATAAAAGCCCTAACCTCTTTAGCATTTCCTCATATGAGAGGAGTTCCATTCCCTTTATTATTTTGGTGGCTCTTCTTTTTCTAATTCCACTATATCTTTTTTGAAAAACGGCAACCAGAATTGAACGCAATATTCAAGGTGAAGTTTTACTTTGGAGCAATATAGATGCATTATAATATTCTCAATTTTATTTACCAACCCTTTCTAATAATTCATAGCATCCTGTTGCTTTTTTTGGCCACCACCACACACTGGACAGAAGAATTCAGCATATTATCTACAATGACAGCTAGATCTTTTTCATAGGTGCTGACTCCTAACATCCAGTAACTATAATTTGGATTATTATTCCCAATGTGCATCACTTTGCATTTGTCCACATTAAAGTTCATCTGCTATGCCCAGTTCTCCAATTTCCTAAGATCTTCTTGCAATTTTTCACATTCCGCATGTGTTTTAACAACTTTGAATAGTTTCATGTCATCTGCACAAATTTAATCACCTCACTCGTTGTACCGATTTCCAGATCATTCATAGATATGTTAAACACCACCAGTCTCAGTACAGATCCCTATGGAACTCTACTATTCACCCTCCTTGAGAAAAATAGACATTTAACCCTACCCTCTGTTTTCTGTCTTTGCATATGAGTTAATATATGTAGTCCATTTCGGTAGGGTGCAGCTTATGTCATGAATCTACCCACTTTCCCTGATGTCCAGCCAATAGGGATTCCATAGGTTTAGAATTCATTGGAGGATTCATAGTTATATTAAAGTCCCTGCCTATAATGGGTTGATAATCTCCATACTGCCCCATGTCAGCTATAAGATGAGAGAAAAATTTATAGTCCTAGACATTGGGGACTTACAAGCCACAAAATAGTCATTTTTTACCCATAAGTTCCCCACTGCTATCACCATCCAACCCTGTGGGTTTCAAATAATCTTATGGGGACTCCAATTTAAAAACCTCCTGAGCAAAATCTTTATCCCCCCTGCCGATTGTTAAATGCTAACACAATAATCTCTTCCACCCAATCTTTATGCAAGGTTAATGCTCAATCTCTGACAGATGCGTCTCTTGTAGAAGGCCTACATCAGCCCTCTACCGTTTCAAGCAGCTGAGCACCTTGGTGGATTTTTTAGGTGAATGGATATCATCAGTGTTCAGAAAGATTACCTTTCAAAATCCTCATGAAAAATAGTTGGGTGTGGGGTCAAAGCCCACTATCATCTTCCACTCCCAAAAAATATCAATAAAAAGTGCCCCACACCATTGGCTCTAGAAATTCACCAGCCCTTGTAAAGCCCACAGCCAATCAGCATGAAGCAAACATTTCTTTCCACTATATTCACATAACTGTCAACTGTCCCAAAACCCCATACACACACATACTCCCCTCCAATTCTACCCCCATCCCACATTTCCTTCCCACAACCAATGAAAATTCCCACATCATCCCCAGTTTTCATTAGTAAAAGAACCTTACAGTGGCTTGTTCCTGATCTAAAGTAACACCAAGATGAACCAACAAGTATATCATCAAAAGTGTTCTACCTTAAAATGGTGCCATCCCATCTGAATGGGATACCGACACTGAAATAGCCACAATTTGCAGCTCAGCCTTTTAGTTCAAAGGCTAAGGAGTATTCTGAAAAAAATCACACACTCCAGCTAACACCACCAACAGCCACTGTTATAATGAAATGCAGACAAATAATAAAAACCTGCCTTTAAAAGAATACAGTATCCACAAGCAGTGATTTTCATTATCAGTCAACAGGCAGTCAATAATGCGACTCAGGATCAGTGTTCAACATCCCAGGTCAATACAAAATGTCCACAGGTACAAGCAAGATGATCTCATTCCAGCTCAACTTCAACATTCAGTCACTGGTGCATCCCTGAAAGGCCCCTTGCCCAGCGATCATACAAATTCATTTGTAGAACACTAACTCTCACTGGATACTGAACTGCAAATCTGATAACTTGATTCCCCACTTAAGAGCAATATGGTGCCACAGTTTGGCAGCATGCCACTACCTTGGCAGAAAAATCCTCAAACAAAAGGACCTTGTGGCCTTGAATATCTAAATGTATTGCTGCTTAATATACATACAGAATAGCCATTTTATCTATAACATTCAAAAACTTAGCTATGACTGCAAGGGGCTTACTGTTCTCAAGGGGCTGCGGCCCTATACGATGCACCTATTCCTCCACAAATTTGCTCTGCCCTTCTAGGCTCAAACCTCCATGAATCTCCAATTCACAAATTATAAGCAAGTCTTATATTGGGATCACTCTCAGGTAGCTTCTATTATCCTTGACCTTCTACAAGTTTTGCATTCAGCTTTTTGAGATGATCAAGCTTGAAGATTACTAGACACCACTTCTTGTGCAGCTGTATGGTGCTTCGTTTCACTGATGCAAGCTACCTGTGTTGCAAAAGGTTCTTTCATCTCATGGAGCGTGGACTGCAGTTGCAACATTTATCTTTGAGTATCACTGTCACACATTGTGCTAGTTGCCAGGCAATCTCCTCAGATATGATAAGCATAGGTTGTTCCTTGTCTGAAGCTATCTTGAAATCAGCTGCCTTCACTTTTTCATTGATAACCTTGTGTAATCTGCCAGACATCACACGCCAATATGTATGCAGTTAATATCAAGGACCAAGAAGCTGAATTAAGTGTAACTAAATTTAGAGAGCGATGGATAGGCGCTCACACATTCTGAGTCTGCTCACATTCCAATCATCATGTGACTCTGCATGTGTAAATCTGAACATAAGAATTTATAGTCTACTAGGGTCATTTCAAAAACATTAAAAAAAAAAAAATGAAATCACATAGGTACCTATGGTAAAATTTATTCTTACCTGTTAATTTCCTTTCCTTGAATTCTGTTAGACCTATTCAGCCCTAAGTGATAAAGGCAGAGGACTTGAAGATTCCAAATGATATCATTGATATAAGGAGTGGTACAGCCAAAACATTCCAGTTTGTTACTGCCAAAGACACTCAAAGCTACCAAAATAATTAGGGTAAAACAAGAGAACCAAAAAAGCCAAACCTGGTCCTGAATGTAGGTCCCTTACAGATACCTCTGCAGAACTGACTATATACAGACAAGTGGCAGTCCTAGGACTTAAGAACCTACTGAATCTGTCAGTCTTCTAGGCAGGTCTTGAACTGGTCTAGCAAGACTTAAGAAAATTAACATTCCTTTTCAATAATGAATTCCATACACCTGAGTCATTGTTGCCCTGTGTGCCGAAACCTGCAAACTCACTTCAGATGCATTCTTTACCCCCCTTTCCTTTCTTACTGACTGCTGTTTTATTTGTACTGTCAAACATTGTAGTTCATTTTCTCTCCACCCTCTCTCTTTATTTCTTCTTTCTTTCTATTTTTTTCTTCCCGTCTAAACTTATTTTTTATTTTTGTATTGTAAGCCGCTGATGGACAGGATAACAAGTATTAAATAAACCACTCCAGACTTCCATCCCACAAGGCAGGAAGAATACACACCATCTTCCAAAACTGACCTACCAAAGCCATTGTACTGGCTAGCCCAACATCAAGCTTATATCATAGCTCTGCAAACATCTTTTGGGTCTATAGCCTCACTTCAGCCAAGGACATAGCCTGCAACTTTGTGAAGTGGGACAATGGCCCTGATGAATCTCTTTCCTCTGAAAAATGTAAGCTGACTTAACTGCCAACTTAGGCCAGTATGCAGTCAAAGACTATGAGGCTGCATGACCCTTATGAGTACCTTGAAAGAGAACAAAAAGATGATCCAACATCCAAACAAGATTAGTAACATCAAGTAATAGAAACATAGAAACATGATGGCAAATATAGGCCAATGGCCTATCTAGTCTGCCCATCCGCAGAAGCAACCCAACATCCAGCTTATGGAGTATATGCGACTTGTCTCGACCCCCAAGGATCTCCAAAAAGTGGGGAGAAAAACTGATTTAAATGAAATGAAGAAGCCACTGTAGCCAGAAAGGAGTAAACAGAATACAATGAAACATCAACAGAGGTAAAACACAATTAAGAATCCTTACAAAAAAATCACCTGCAGTTCCAAGATCTTTCTCACCAAAACAATGGTCATAAGAAAAACTATTTAACAGTGAGATCCTTCATGGAGGCCTACTAAAGGGTTCAGAGTGGTTGACAATTGGAATGAGCTTCCAGTGCAGGTGATGAGGCCAGCAGCATGTCAGATTTTAAAAACAAATGGGATGCCCAGGTCGGATCTCTAGGAGGATAGAGTTAAAGGGATATCTCAAAAGGTAGTTAGGAGGGAGGGTCAATAGAGTAGGCAGACTCGATGGGCTTGGCTCTTTTCTGACATCACTTTTCTATGTTTCTATGTTTCTAAAGGGGGGCCGGAAAGAGCTGATATCATCAGATACAATTAGAGCACTATCACCCAAAGCAGGAGGCAAATCAACTTATCCACCTGCAAAAAAACATCCAGCAGGGCTACAATACATGACTTACAAACTTTGTCCCTGAAGCAGGTATGTAAAGCCACTTGGACCTTGAGCTAATTAAGCAAACAAACTCAATCCAGCATGCCTTATAATGATGACAAAATGATCATAATATCTGTCTGCTAGGGGGATAGCCCCCAGACAAAGGACCAGGCCTCAAAGACCCTCCAGACCTTGATGTAGGCCATATATGTAAAGAATTTCCTTACTTTTAGCAGCAAAGAAATGGCTGAGTGAGAAAATCCCTTGCTTCTCAGGTGCTGCTTTTCAAGGGCCAGGCTGTGGTCAGAAGGGATCCAGGATCTTCCATCATCAGGGCCAGACCTTGGAAAAGAAGCCCTGACCCACTCGACAAGTGTAGCGGAGGACCCACTATGGGTCAAATCAAATTCACGTACCAAGGGCAATTAGATCAATCTGGTACAATCAAAATGACCAAAAATTGGGGCCCCATGACCAGTAACTCACTGAACCTATAAGAGGCCATGAAAGAAAAAAAAAAAAATGCAAGAATTGAATTAAGGCCAGGGCTGCAGCTCCATATACCCAGACTCTTTCCTCCAGCTGAAGAATGGAAGGCATCTGAAATGTCATCAGGTCAAACACTGGAAATCCCCAGCACTCTAACAGTAGGCATAAGAATGTTTGACAGAACACTCACACTCCCCTACCCCCCATGTCCAGCAACCTTTGGTTGAGAAAGCTGACCTACACATTGTTCATTCCAACTACATGGACTGCCAGGAGTGACAGTAAGAGCAACTTCACCAATGCACACAGCTTTCTAATCTCCAAAGGCACATCCGCACTACTAGTATCTGCACTGATTGATCCTTTACTTTGTAAAACTGCTTTGACATTTGAAAAGGCGCTATATCAAGCTTTTAACAAACCTGAAACAAGGCCAAAAGAATATCTCTTGCCTACAGGAGATTTATGAACCCCTTGATCTCCTGGGTCAATCAACACCTCTAAGCTACCCTGTCCAAACAGTAGGCACCTTAGCCTCTGAAGTTCACATCTGTGGTTACCACAATCCAGTCTGGTGTTTCCCAAAGGAACCCTCCATCTGCCCCTGAAAGAGGTGGCATAGGACTAACTCCAAATCACCACCAACAGAGGAAGCTGAATTTTGAATGGCATAGACCGCTGAGACATGGAACAGCCTCCAGGATCACAATCATAGACCCAGGCAATTACAGATAATTCCAAGATATTGGAGCTAGGAACACACTGAAGGCATCGAGCTGGAACTGAACTTGCTCATTTGAGGCTATGGAAGGACAACTGACTCAAAATCATAGATCCTCGAGGACCTCAGCTGGTTCTGACTCTTGGCAAAATTTACCACCAAGTCAAGGTTCTGCAGAAAGGACACTACCCTAAGCCATCACCCTCTGGGCTTCTTGCTCTGAATTAGCCTAAATCAGTCAATCAGAGATAAAGATCAGCCAATCAGAAATAATAATGTTTTTCAGTGCTCTGGAAGCTTCGTACCATCAAGAAATATTTTGATGAAGTCTCCTTTCGGTTGTTGGTGCAATCTTCTATTTTGAGTATACTGGACTACTGTAATATTATATATGTAGGGTCTTATTTGAAAATACTTAAGAGATTAAGGGTAGTCCAGAACACTGCTGTATGCCTCATTTTTGGCTTTAAAAAAAATGGGAGCATATCACTCCCTTCTATCACAAACTGCACTGGCTACTGCTGGAGTCCAGAATATTGTTCAAATTTTCTTGCATTTGTTACAAAATAGCATTTGGTCTGGCACCAGGTTATCTCCTTTCTCATTTTTCCTGAAGTCATTGTAACAAAAATACACTGACAGTGCAGTTGTTTACTTATCCTTCTATAAAATCTTGCCGTTACAAGAGGTTCCTCGAGAAAACTTTCTCTTTTCAAGCCGCTAAAATGGATACATGGCTCGGAAAAATGATGTTAGAAGCTTCTTCTTACTTAGACTTCAGGAAATTACTAAAGACTCAATTATTTAATAGGCCAACACTATAATGATCTTACTTTTTCTCTTACTTTAACCATGTTTCCATTTGATTTTCATGCTTCTTATTTGCATGGTTTGCCCTTTTATCTTATTGAATTTTATTGTAATGTTTGTACTTTTATTCCGATCAATTTTATTGAAATGTATGCATTGCTTTTTATTGAATTTTATTGTGATTTTCATTGAAAATGTATGTATGTATTGCTCTTTCTCATGCTGTGAGCCGCTTAGAACCTCCCCGGTATGGCGGCATATAAATAAAATTATTATTATTATCCCTTCCCTGTGAAGAACTGCCACAGGCATGGCCATTACTTTGGTAAAGGTCTGAGAGGCTGTGTTCAGGCCAAACTGAAAGTGCTCCCTGAGAGCATAAAACCAAAGAAAACATTTAAGAATATCTGAAAGACTGAAAGAGACCAAAAACTTCCCAGAATATACTGCTGTACCAAACATCTCCATTGTGAGACCCTCAAAGTACCACCAACTTCCTTGAGATCAAGAACTGACCAAAACATCCCCTCCCCCTTCTTGGGCACCATAAAGGCATCTGTGAATGAGTTCTGCAAATTCTATAGCCCAGCTGAACCATCTCCAAAATGGAATGGTCAGAGGTAATGAGGGCCAACTAATGGTAAAACAAGTGAAGCCTGTTTCTAACTGATTCTACCAGGGAGAGGATTCAATTAATCTCACTATGGCTCTTTTGCCCCTTGAGTAGGGCTGTTGACAGAGAAGGAGCTTGAACTTCCAAGCCTTCTTTCTCTTGAAAGGGCTGATCTTTCTGCAAACCCATCAAGGCACAAAAGGAAGGTGACTTACTGGAACAGCAACAACCCAACTCTCTAGGCTGAACCCTCTCAGTGGATGCACTAGAGGATCATGTCCTGTGATCCAGGAATTGCTGAGCCCTGGATAACCCTAGATCCTTAACAATGTTCTCCAGATCTTCACTAAAGAGAAGACACCTGGGGAAGGGAAGTTGCTAATGTGTATCATAAAGGTAGCATCAGCTGACCAATTTCTAAGCCACAGACATCTATAAGATACTAGACCCAAGGCCAACAAGTGCAAGCAGATTCAAATGAACTCATAGAAGACATCCACCATGAAAGTCATCCCAGTTCTGGAAACTCCATTTCCAACGACAGGGGAAATCACTGAACCACCCGACAGGTAACTACCAAAGACTAATCCAGAACCACCAAAACTAGGATCATGAAGAGCTGCTTAAGAAGTAATCTTATGGTCATGGGCTTCCTAAAGTAGTCTTCTTGAATAGCCCTAACATGTCTTCTGGAAACCCCCCCCCCCACACACACACACCCAATAACACCAAATCCAGCAGAGGCAGATGCTATCCAGTTGATCATGCCAATGAGGAAAGCCTACCCACCTCAGATCTCGTATCCAAAACATGGTCCAGTGACATGATGACTTCCATTCCTTCCAAAATTACCTCAGTCATGGAGGAAATGGAAACCTCAAGATTGAGGTCTGGTAATTTCTTCATGCAATAAGATACTCTCCCTGTTGCATGGGGTAAAAAGAATCAGCAGCTGTGCTAGGACTCGCAAATCACACAAAGCCAACTAGCATCAAATAAGTCCTGGCTGTGCATAGCTACATTGTAAAATCTCACATCTCTAGCTCATTTGTATGTTACAGAATAGGGTGCCAAAGATGGCTCTGTATAACAGTGTATCTGCGCATACCTTTGAGATCTTCTAACCAAAGGCCAGGCCAGGTGGAAGATGAAATAGGGTGACTTTTATAGCAAAAAAGATCTTCTTTACAATGACAAAAAAACCCATAAAAATTAAAAACTACAAAATAGAGATATTTGCACCCAAAACATGACAAAAATTTGCATTAGAAAGTGCCATCACATCTTTATGTTGTTATATCTTTGAATCCAGTTGGTTGCAAAACCTCCTAGTGCAAATTCCAGATATATGGCATGGGCCATGACCACTGGTCCAGTTATGGCCTGAATTAAAGTATAGGTCAGGAGCAATGAGGAATTAAAGTAGGCCTTCAATTTCTTATTGTAACATTTTTAACATAGTTTGCTAGACCATAAATAGGGAGACAAGTTCGGATCCAAACTTTGCACAGGAATTTAGTATCAAGGGTTGTACTAATCCAAAAATTTTGACAGGTTTTGTTGGGCTGCAGCACCTGTTATGAAGAGCATGGCACTCTGCAAGTGACTTCCATTCAGCTGCCTGTAAGTCTCAAATCAATAGAGATCTAGCCAAAAAATGGTTTTGTCTGAGACCCTAAGGAACATCAACATAAAATTTTGTTCAATTTGGAGGAGATCAAGTGTGAACATCAGGTCCACTTGATATGGAATAACTCTAAATAAAGTTTTCAAAGGTGACAGTACAAAGAACTGAAAAGAAATCTTGGTGAACTTGGAAGATGTACTGACGCAAATCAATAAATTAGAGTAGTAAATCACCTTGACCAAATGGTATACACCCCAGGTATGTACTGAAAGAACTCAAACATGAAACTGGTGATCTGTAATTTGGCGTAACCGAGGCAATGACCGAACGCACAATTTCCATGCAGAAGCCGGGAATCTTGAGGGCTGTGTAGACTGAATTTAAATCCAGAACCAGTCTTCTGAGTCTCTTTTGAGCACGATAAAGTATATGGAGTGTATCTGCCTAAGCCCCATTCTCCTTCCAGTACGGGCTCTATGAATCCTAGAGTAATGAGCCTCTGAACCATTGCCCACACCTTGGCAGCTTTTTCCAGCTTCCCTGCCATAGAAGTGAGAAAGAAGACTGGGAGAAGGCTGTAGAATTCTAGCTTCTACCCCTCCCAAATGATTTCCATCACCCACTGATCTAAAGAGATCTGTGTCCAAGGCTGCCAGTACTTTGTCAGCCAGCCTCCCACTCTCAGTGGAATGGCTGCTCTTCTGACGTCATTGCTGTTTCTTTGAAGCCGCAGAAGAATGAGATACAGAGCCTTGGGGACACTTAGTGCTGCTGAACCTTTGTCTATGGCCCTGGAATGATCCACCACACTAGCCATTAGATTGTCCAGGCACTTGCCAAAGAGCAACTGTCCCTGAAAGGGGAGTTTGCTCAGGGTCGCCTTGGAGGCTGAGTCTCATACCTAATCCAGAGCATTCTGTGGGTGGAGAAGGCATAAGCCAAGACCTTGCTTATAACCCTGAAAAGGTCACAGAGAGCATCCACAACATAGTCAACCCCCTCCAAGAGAAACAGGGGGTTAGGGCTGTTGTCTGAATCCAAAGTTCAGCTTAGACAAGAGTAGCATGCCCAGCCAATATAAGATGCCAAAGCTTCTGCCTTCAGTCCCAGTGCAGCAGACTCAAATTGTCTTTTAAGGACAAAATCTACTCTGCTGTCCTATGCACACTTAAGGACTATACTCCCTTCACTAGGGAGAGAAGTTCACTTTGTAACCTGTGCCACCAGTGAATCCACTTTACATATAGCAAATCACTTCTAAAACTCAGCTTCCATTGGATAAAGTTTAGTCATGGATTTAGTTAATCCTAAGGTCCATGGGGAATGCTCCAGTGATCTGTTAACATGTTAGTAATCTCTGGATGTGAGGGAAGGAAGGCATTCTGTGCTTTGATGCTGTTCATGAGCAAGCACTGAGCCATGGAGGCATGATGCAGTTCCAACTTTAGTTCCTGAAGTGCCTCCAAAATCAAACCTTGCAGGCCACAGGGTTGGAATAACCTTCACACTCTCAGATCCTCTCCGATGGACTTTGAACCTTCGTCCTTTGAGTCCAAGAGAGCTTGGGTCCCCAAGAAATCAACATGGCTCCTTGGGGTGGACCCTGCACATTTAATTAAAAATCCTGGCGCTACCTCTGCTGAGGCCCCCAAAGCTTTTAAAACCTAAAAAAGATTCATACATCATGTGTATGAATTTGGGAGCAAACCACTGCCCAGGTTGCCCAGAGGGTCCTGGCAGGGTCTTCCAAGGTGGCTTCTGGTATTTGTCCATCGGTATACGGCTACGCTTCAAAAATGCTCTAACTGATCACTTAAGCCACCAGAAGAGGAGGCAAAGCCCCAAACTCCTGCACCCCCTCCAATGCATTGTGCAGCACATGGAACAACGACCTTCATATAGGCATCCACCGCAAATCTGACATGAATCCAAAGTATCACCACCTAAGGAGTCCATTTATAATGTTTTCTGTCAAAATTAGGGGGCGAGGTTGCTCCCAAGGTTACAAACCCTGAGATTTGAGAACTACTGATGCAGACTGGCCACACAGGAATCATGCAAAGCACATGCCTGTGTACTACAGACCTCAGTCCTGAGAGTCTGCATCTTCTTGCAGCCAGAGATGTTCTGGGGTGACTGTGATCTTCTGCAGCACCGAAAGTCTCTGAACAGATAATGAACCTCCTCCCTCCAAAAAAAAAAGATTAAACTTGAGCACAAAAGACAGGCTCCCTACTCCTCGCTTGTAGGTGGTAGGAGCTCATCCCAGAATGATGGGGGCATGAAAACAATCAGTGGGTTCTCTACAACCCTCGCAACTACCGGGGGTTAAAACCCAATGGTCAAGACTACCAGTCCTGTTGCACAAGAATGACAATTTTAAAAAAGGGTTCCGGAGTGATCTGGGAAATTATAGACCAGTAAGTCTGATGTCAGTGCTGTTGTGGATCAGGAACTGGTTAATGGAAAAGAAAACATAGGGTAGTGTTAAATGACCAGTCCTGTCAGTGGAGCAGAGTGAATAGTGACGTGCCCAAAGGATCTGTACTTATGACATTTATAAATGAGGTAGACATGATAACAAGTGAGGCAATTAAATTTGCAGTTAATAAAAAACTATTCAAAGTTATTAAAAGCAAATGCAAGTGAACTGTGAAAAATTGCAGAAGACCTTAGGAAACTGGAAAAATGGGCATCCAAATGGAAGATGAAATTTAAATGTGGGCAAATGTAAAGTGATGCACATTGGGAAAAATAAGCCAAATCATAGTTACCTGATGTTAGGTTCAACCTTAGGAGTCAGCACCCATGAAATAGATCTAGGGTCATCACGGATAATACGTTGAAATCTTCCACCCAGTATGCAGCAGCCAAAAAAGGAAACAGAACCCTAGGATTATGAAAAGGGATAGAAAACCAGACAAAGAATTCTATAATGCCTCTGTATTGCTTCATGGTATAACCTCACCTTGAGTACTGTGTGCAATTCAGGTTGCTGCATTTCAAAAAAGATATAGAGGAATTAGAAAAAATTCAAAGATGGGTAACCAAGATGATTAAAGGGGATGGAACTCTTCTCATATGAATAAAGGGTAAAGAGGCTCTTCAGCTTGGAAAAGACAAGGCTGAGGGGAATATGATAGAAACCTACAAAATCCTGAGTTGTGTGCAAGGGGTAAACGTGAATCAAATGTTTATTCATTTAAAAAGTATTAAGATTAGGGGACACTCAATGAAGTTACATGGTAGTAGTTTTAAAATGAACAGGAGGAAATATTTTTTCACTCAAGCTCTGGAATGTGTTAACTGAGGATGTGGTAACAGCGGTTAACATATCTGGGTTTAAAAAAGATGTGGACAAGTTTCTGGAGGAAAAGTTCATAAGTCTGCTGTCCCTGGAATTGGTAGCACTGAATCTTGCTATTATTTGGTATTCTTTCAAATACTTGTGCCCTGGATTGGTCTCAGCTGGAAGCAGGATATGGACTGTTCTTACTATCTTAATGTTTTTTGAACCAATGGGAAGGAGTCAGATATTTTTCCCTTTTATCATGCTACTGCTCAGAATGTGATGTAAAAAAAAAAAGGGGGGGTAATTAAAGCTTTAGTGCCCTTTTCTCTCCCAGCATACCCTTAGAAAAGAGAGAGAGAGGCAATTAAAAGTCATCACCGGAAAGAATTAAGACTTGGACATGGTTGGTACAGGTAAGTATGAAGTGCTAAATGCAGCTACAGTTCTGACAGAGGCACTGTATTAGCAAGTTAAAAGAGAGACACTGTGTTGGCAAAAACTTTATTTGAAAAATGTTTGAACTATAAACAGACTATGTGAGTCCGTGGAGAATTTTGACTGGTTTATATCACCCAAGAAATATTTTGTTTTCACTAAACACCCAGGGGAGTACACTAATATGATTCCGCCCTTTCCCTCTTGTTTTTAACCTTATTTGTACTTTTTTCTTTTAAAATTGTATTTCTCCCTACCATCCTGTTGTTTTCATGTAAGTAATGTCATGTCATTAATAAGTTTGTTAATCGTTCCTCGTTTTGTCAAACATTTAGAATGTATGATTAGTGTTTTATCAAATTTTAATAAAACTTGAAACTAAATGATGTATACTGAGCTCAAATGAATAGCCCAAATAAGGCATTTCCATCAATTACAGCTCTTCCACCATGAGCTCTAGTATATGAAACAGAGTTTCCTTTTTTTTATATAATAATTTGCAATTCTTCTTTTTATTCACATAATATTCAGAATCATATTTTCTCCTTTAGCTCCCACTAAAAAGCAAGCTATATTAGATTTGATCAGATAGAAGCAGATATGGAGTGGCAATGAGCTACTTGTCTTCACCACCCTGTTGTTGGTTTGTTTTTTAGGGGGGGGAGGGGGTTGTTGCTGCTGTCAGAAATGCTGAGAGAAAAGAGAAAGGGAGAGATACTTGACCCTGGAGGGCTGTAACTGAGACCAGGAGACAATATGGCTGTAGTAGAAGAGAGAAAGAGGGAGGAAGAGAAAAAGTAGAAGTCACTTCATTCATTGACTGTCTCTCACCATAACTGTACTTGTAATGTACTAAGAGAAATGAAATATAAATCAAAATACATCTAACAAAAACCCACCCTTCTGATCCAAACAATCAGATCGACAGCATTGCTCCAAAACCCAAGCTTTCATTTTCTTGAGAAACCACAGTTCTTCCCACACTTCTTGTGGGAACTAATTGCACAGATACAGCTCCTGATATCAAAACACCCAGTTTTTCATTCTTAACAAACATTTATCAGAAAGAGAGAATAACTGAACCATTCCTCTCTGTGAAGACCTTAAAAGGCAAACTGATTCTTAGAAACTCATGCACCCAGCCAAATAATGTGGCACACCCTAATATATTGCCTTAAACACTGAACAAAGAAAGCAAAGTTACTTACCTGTAGCAGGTGTTCTCTGAGGACAGCAAGCCAAATATTTTTACAGCTGGGTGACTTCTTGTTTAACCATCCCTTTTCTAATAATTCCTAGTATCCTGTTTGCTTTTTTTTTTGGCTGCCACCACACAATAGGTGGACGGTTTCATCGTATTATCTACAATGACACCCAGATCCCTTTCGTGGTCGCTAACCCCCAAGGTGGACCATAGCATCCGGTAACTGATTTGGGTTATTCTTCCCATGCATCACTTTGCATTTGTCCATATTAAATTTCATTTGTCACTTGGACGCCCAGTCTTCCAATTTCCTAAGGTCTGCCTGCAATGTGTCACAATCCGCATGCGTTTTAACAACTTTGAACAGTTTAGTGTCATCTGCAAATTTAATCACCTCACTCGTCGTTCCAATTTCCAGATCGTTTATAAATAAGTTAAATAGCACCGATCCGAGCACAGATCCTTGTAGCACTCCGCTGTTTACTCTCCTCCATTGAAAAAAATGACCATTTAACCCTACCCTCTGTTTTCTATCCAATAACCAATTCCTAATCCACAACTGAAATTTGCCTCCTATCCCATGACTCTTTAATTTTCTCAAGAGCCTCTCATGAGAAACTTTGTCAAAAATTTTCTGAAAATCTATATACACTATACCAACTGGCTCACCTTTATCCAAGCAAATTGGTGAGGCAAGATCTCTCTTGGCTGAACCCATGCTGACTCTGTCATGTTTGTCTACGTATTCCACAATTTTATTTTATTTTCCACCATTTTCCCAGTACTGAAGTACTGTAATTTCCCGGATCTCCCCTGGAACCCTTTTTAAAGTTGGCGTAACATTGGCCACCCTTCAATCTTCATATACTACAGATGATTTTAGTGACAGGTTACAGGTCACTAACAGCAAGTCAGCAATTTCATGTTTGAGTTCCTTTAGTACTCTGGGATGAATACAAGAGATAGGGAAAAAACTGACTTTAAAATAAAACAAAATAAGGAAATTGAAAAAAAAAAACCCATACAGGAAGGTACATGTTTGTATGCGAAAAGCTGAGGTGAGAGAACACCCGAACACATCCTCTCAACTCCGCTGAAAAACGAAGACTGTGGGATCTGTGCTTGCATGTCAGGTAGGAAGGCACCCATGCATGGCACTGCTAGAAGTTTCTACATAATTATCACTACCTAGCTCTGTGCTGGATTCTTTCAGATGACATCACCCAGCTGTGAGAATAAAAGGCCTGCTTGTCCTCAGAGAAGCTTAAATTTCACTTGATTCTCCATGAGTAGCCTCAAGGTGGGGGTTATAACATTGTACCTCTTCTACCCAACCACCAAGCCAGCCACAGTAGTCTGCACTAGTTGAAACTGCCTAAGTTCAACTGTGGCAAACCCACATAAAAGATAATTGCAATAACTGAGCCTACTAATCACTAGCACCTGGATGAAGAGCATCATGTTTCCCAGGAACTAGATATGGTTGTACTCAGTGAATCATCTGTAGGGCCCTACAGCAAGCTTTTATCACCACCCTAATCTATAAAGTCACAGAAAAATCATATTGTATACCTATACTACACACAGTATCTACTAACAGTAGAGCCTCTCCATTCACGCTGGGCTCTATTCATAAAAACATCTCCTTTATTGGAGATCATCATGAAAAATTTCTAGAAATTAAACACTAGGTCAACCAAGCTTCATACTGTCTCAAACACTATCCAATGTGGTTATCACCACTGCCTAATACTCAGCCAAATGAGCAGTAACTAAATATTGTCAACATAAATATCATTTTCCACCACAAACTAATCAGCAATAAAAGCCAGTGGGTCAAAAAGACATTAAACAAAATTAGAGATAATAAGGAGCCTTGAGGGATTCTCTGGTGCAGCCATCAGAATACTGATAAACTATCATTTCAATACACTGCCTGTAGCCCACTCTCCAAATATAAGCAAAACTACCATTGAATCCCCTATTCCTGCCCCTGAGCCAGTGGCTGGTCCTGCCAAAAGATCCAACTGGATCAATAATTTGCTATGCTCTCACTTGATACTGCCACCACCAGAAGCACTAATGCCATTCTATAATCTCTATGAATTCCCAACTGTGAATTCCCCCCAAAAAAGCACCATATGTACTACAACAACTTTCTCTAACAATTTCATTAAAAGCTGATGCTGCTCAGGAGTAATCTAAGGAGATATTTTTTACAGAAAGGGTGGTAGATGTGTGGAACAGTCTCTTGGAAGAGGTGGTGGAGACAGAGACTGTGTCTGAATTCAAGAAAGCATGGGATAGGCACATGGGATCTTTCAGAGAGAGGAAGAGATAATGGTTATTGCGAATGGGCAGACTGGATGGGCCATTTGGAAACTTGTACATTGGCACCTCCACTAAAGAGTGGGAGCTATCCTCTCAATGCTGACACTACACAGGTATCTGAGTCTCCAATGCCCCGGCGCTCCTGGCACCATGTGTTGAAGAGGACCGATGCTTGTGCTTCTTGGGTTTCCCCGGATGCTTAGCACCTCAGTCTCTCGGAAGAGGTGGTGGAGACAGAGACTGAGTCTGAATTCAGGAAAGCCTGCGGGGATAGGCACGTGGGTCTCTTAGAGAGAGGAAGAGATAATGGTTACTGCGAATGGGCAGACTGGATGGGCCATTTGGCCTTTATCTGCCATCTTGTTTCTCTGTTTCTATGCTTCACTCCCGGCAGGAATATGTGAATAACTGACTTGCTGGGAGTCTGAGGGAGAAGATAGAGAGGGGATAATAGACTGATGACACAAGATGGGGTCTGAGACAGAGAGGTGGAAATGGTGGTAGAGGGAGACGTTGAGAAAGATAGGAAAATGTTGGATGAGGTCTACAAGAAAGAAGACTTGGCTCAAGGTGGGTGAGTTGAGAGAGACTAATGGCAAACAACAGGGGAGGGGGGATATGAGAGAGAGAAAGAGAGATTGTTGGGGATATTACTTATTTTACAGTGTCATAGCTTTGCCTACGAAGAATGCTGACTTTAGCCTTTTTGTTAAAACCATGTCAAAACAATGTACTTTAGGTACAGTAGGTAGTTATTTTTCCATGTCCCTGGAGGGCTCACACGTGGTCACATACTACACACTGTCACTATCACAGATGAGACAGATACAATTACAGTTAAGTATATCCATGCCGTCAATACACTTAGCTCAAAGATTTAGCTAAGAAATACTTTCTTTCCTGCTAAACAAGCAACCATATGTAATTTTTACCGACCCTCAGTGGCACCACTCAGGACTCAAACTTTTCATTGTCCTGAGCTTTACGTGTCTGCTCGTCACTGGGTCTCATTATCTTTTTAGAGCTAAATGTTTTTAGACTTTTTATTTATTTTTATTTGTATTTATATATATACTTTTTATACTTAGCTTAAAACTGTGGCTAAGTCTGCTTGGCTTGAGATGTCAGCGTTTATAAGGGATGTCCAAGCCGACATGTTTCGCCGAGATAGCTTTTTCAAGGCTTCATCCCTGCAAGTACAACCGGCACAGCTATGTGTTAATAACTTTTAAAATTATTCTATAGTTAAATTTACAATAGAAGTAGAGCTCTTCCTATAGATAGCTAGCTATCGCTTTACCGACATCCTAGCTTATTGCTTACCTCTTCACCACCGACTACCACTGTAACCGCCAATTCTTTACACCGGAAGCGGCCGCTTCCGGTGTAAAGAATTGGCGGTTACAGTGGTAGTCGGTGGTGAAGAGGTAAGCAATAAGCTAGGATGTCGGTAAAGCGATAGCTAGCTATCTATAGGAAGAGCTCTACTTCTATTGTAAATTTAACTATAGAATAATTTTAAAAGTTATTAACACATAGCTGTGCCGGTTGTACTTGCAGGGATGAAGCCTTGAAAAAGCTATCTCGGCGAAACATGTCGGCTTGGACATCCCTTATAAACGCTGACATCTCAAGCCAAGCAGACTTAGCCACAGTTTTAAGCTAAGTATAAAAAGTATATATATAAATACAAATAAAAATAAATAAAAAGTCTAAAAACATTTAGCTCTAAAAAGATAATGAGACCCAGTGACGAGCAGACACGTAAAGCTCAGGACAATGAAAAGTTTGAGTCCTGAGTGGTGCCACTGAGGGTCGGTAAAAATTACATATGGTTGCTTGTTTAGCAGGAAAGAAAGTATTTCTTAGCTAAATCTTTGATATATGAAGTAAGCACCTAGAGTTACATATAGTGCTTTGGGATTGGTCAATACACTTAGAACACAATAAAGAGTTTTCTGTGTGTTGACTATATGGGAAAAAGCTAGGAACATCCTCAATAATTACAATGTCTGTGTGTTAAGTGCAATGTTTTACTGTATGTTAGTAAAAGGGCCCCTAGGTTTTGCGTGGTATACAAACCTATGAGTGAGGCACTTTTAAAAGGATTCTGGATATTATTTTATTTTGTTTTAGCTAAGGTAGGCACTACTTGAAAAAAAAAAAAAAAGAAGTTAATTAGGAGCCATCTCTAATGGAACCACACACAGACACAAATTTATTAGACAAGGGATTATTAAAGATGCTAATAGATATCATATACTGCGGGTGTCCAACCTCAGCCATTGCCAGGTCAGATTTTCAGGACTTCTTCAATGAATATACATGAGATCTATTTGCATACAATAGAGGAAATATATGCAAAATAATCTCATGCATAATCATTGGGGAAATCCTGAAAACTTGATTGGATTGTGGCCCAAAAGGATGGAGGCTGGACACCCCTGACATATACATATGTACAAAAGAATTCTTACCTATATTTGGATGATTCAATATCTTCATTATTCGGACTTCTCGAAACAACTGTAAAAAAACCAAACAAACATATATTAAGTCACTTTCAAGAGTATTTCACAGCTTGAACAGAAGTCAAACTATATACAATATTTTAACAATCTTACCCTTAAAAGTATTTGCAAATTCCTGAGTCAAGAGTTTGTGAGGATTATGGGGTAGGGAGCTAGGGAACGAGTTAGTGATTTTACCAAACTTCAAACAAATATATTTACTTGTTGAATAACTGCACTTCAAAGAATGCTAGAAATGAGAAGAAATTCTACTTACTGGAAAAGATAAACATCTTAATAAACCTTCAGGTTCCACACCATATAACATTTTATATAACAATGTAACTACTTTAAAATGTATTCTCTTCTCTACCATCAATTAATGCAATTGATCTAAAATGATTTCACCCGATCATATTTCTTTGCTTTGAATATCAGATGTATCCCTGTGTTCTGAAACAATTGAAATCTATATTTCAACTTCAGAGTAATATCACAGTACAATGAATTACAATAATCTAACTGGGATAAAATAATTGTTCGAAAACTATTCATAGAAAGGACAGAACATATTGCATGTAGTTGACAATCAAAAATATCTCTTACTCAATACAGTAACTTGATTCTTAAAAGTCAAACTATAATCTAGTATAATACCCAAAACCCTGGATTTCACCTGTAGACAATACTATTTTTTCCCCATAAAACCTTCTGGATTGTCAAAACAAACCAACTTGGTCTTCTGTTTATTCAATCTTAAAAAAATAATAGATACCCAATTATCAACTAAATAAATCTAAAAGCCTCCTCAAAATTTTCTAAAACTGGACTCAAAATAAAATATCCACATAAGATAAGACAAATATTTTGAAACTAGTCAGCCATTCCCCTAAAGGCTCCTATACAAGTTAAAAAGTAAGTGTGAAATTGGTGAGCCTGTGGAACCCTTCAATCTGCCAAACAAAAATCAGAATTTGAATTAGCTTTTTTTACACAATATCTTCTTTTAGTCAAGAAATCAAAAAACCAACTCAACACCTTACCACCCACTCCCACAGCACTCAATCTATTTAACATTGCATTATGATCTACTGAATCAATGCTGCAGATACATCAAATTGAAGTAGCAATGTTGGCGAGCTGGAGTTTGGAATTGTAAGCAGCTTCAAAGAATTGCACTTTGAGTCTGGATTTGAATACTGCCAAAGACAAAGCTTGACGTACCAAGTCAGGCTGTTTGTATCAGGCTTACAGTGCAGCAAAGTAGAAAGGACAGAGTCTTGAGTTGAAGGGTACAGATAAGAGAGACTTACCTGATGAGCAGAGTGTCTGGGGTGGGGGAGTGAGGAGACATACTGAGAAGCTGTAGAGCAAGGTTGTTCCCTGATCTCTGCTTCACTCACTGTATCTGAGCAAATAAACTATTTTTACAATAGTAAAGCTCTCAAAATCAATTAGGCAACTATTAGATAAGATATGACAATTTATAGGTCTTCTAAACTAAATATTAAAGCTACCAGTGTTACTTTGCCTTTGCCAACAGCCAATGTTGTTCAAAGTACTAAGTCAAAGTATTTATGAGGGGCCGCTGAAAAGTTCTAAGCCCAACCAATAAAATTGGGGCAGTCTCCATCGAGCGCTATAAATTAAGTCAAGTGATTTTCCACTTCCACCATCGGAAAAATACAGAATGAAAAAAGTGAAAAATCACTGGACTAACCCTCTCTTCTACGAAACTGAGCTAGCAGTTTTTAGCGCAGAGAGCCACGCTGAATGGCCCACGCTGCTCACGACGCTCATTGAGTTCCTATGAGCATCAGGAGCAGCGCGGGCCATTCGGCACAGTTCTCTGGCTAAAAAACACTAGCGCGGTTTCATAGAAGAGGAGGTAAGTGTATAGCCCTTGATGGAGATTGTTCCAACTTTGTTGGTTGGGCTGAGAACTTTTCAGTGGCCCCTCATAAGTAAAAGTAATAATACATGTATATTTTAATACTTTAGTAAAAGTACCACAACTATAATGAATACAACTATTAACATTTTTATCCCAACAAATTTACTGGCCTGCAGTTCAATCCACTTTACTTTTAGTAAAACTAAATTTTTGAAAATGACTGTAATTTATACAAATTTGCTTGAGACTTTAATCCCAATTGTGTAGATGGTCTGGATGTTACTTGCATTAGCTGTGTCTTGTATGTCATTGAACAGACGCCTCAGCCCCACCACTCCACCGCTGTAAAAAATTTTTTATACTGCGGGAAGCTTGATGTGGTGCTTCATCATTGGCTGTCTTTTTCAATTTTGTTTTCTGATTTTTAGTTTTTTTGTAAACTTTTATAATGATAAATAAATTATTTAAAACTCTTGCATATGTTGTCCTTACATACATCTAAATTTGTGGTAATACTTATCTCAGCCAACTTTAATCCAGCATCGATAACAACTGCACTAGCAGAAAGTAGATTGTTCAGTCTAATAAGAAAACGTTGCTCCAAATTAGGTGAGGCTGCAGTATTACTGATGTTTCTGACTTGGTCTGCAGGTATTGATCAAGGGAATTTCCATCTGAAACATCTGACTTCCACGTACCAAAGGGTACTTTATTTCATTAATGTCAGTATCATCTGAATTAACCCCCTCCTTTTACAAAACCGTGAAAGCCATTTTTAACAACAACTGGCGCGCCGAATGCTCTGTGCTGCTCCTGACGCTCATAGAGTTCCTATGAGTGCTGGGAGCAGCACAGAGCATTCAGCGCACTAGCCTGCGCTAAATTCCGCTTTCGCGGTTTTATAAAAAGGAGGATAAAAGTAGTGTTGTCTAATTCACTATTTGTATCTTCGTCAATATTGTCATGTTGTCCAATTACAAAGAAAGCTTTCATAAAGCTGGAATCATTGTCTGTTTTAATGATTTTTCATCTGATGGCAAACTATTTTAATATCAAATGTGTGGTAATTTTCAGTATTAAGGACGGACAAGCAGACTTCCCATTAAAGATTCTACCAATCCAAAGGACAGTCACCCCAATGTAAACTTTTCCATGGGCTGACCAGAAATCTATTGTGATAGAGACATATGTCTATTCACCAAGAATTGCTATAAGCTTCAGCTGCACTTCAGTGTGACCCAACTCATCACTGTTGGGTCACAGTAGCCAGTTCAACAAACTGGTTGGAGGTCAGTAACTAGTTCAATAAACACAAGCAACTTCACCTTGTAGGTTATATTCAGTGAACAGCAAAATTTAATTTGAGATTATCTACTATTTGTGACAAGGTTTGTAATAGCAAATTATTTTCTCTGTTTTGCTGTTTTCATTTGATTTACTGAGTAATCATCATTTACAACTTGCTTCTGCTTTTACTTTTCCCTTTTAACTGCAGTGTAAATTGGCAAACTTATTACTTCAGCAAAAGTTATCCTGTACTTCTTTACAAGTAAAAGTAACAAAACTTTTACTTAAGTACAATTAGTTATATTTACTTAGTTATCATATAACACTGCCAACAGCTTTCTTCAAATATTCAACACTGTTTTCATGTTCCTTAAAAATATAGTCTAATATGAACACACAAAAGACCCAACATTTTCTGTACTTCTGAATCTTGTGTCAAGAAATGTTTCTCCCTTTCTTATTTACGAACACTTAAGGTAGTGCTCTTCAATGGAAGGACTGGAGGCCAATGACAATCTCTGGACACATCTAGGGTTTCCCCCATTGTCTTATTGTTTTTTTTTTTTTTGGGGGGGGGGTCTGTTATTCTGTCTCTCTACCCAGTTGCAGGAAAGGGCTGAAAACAGGACTGCTTTTTCAGGGTACCCAAAAGGATTATCAGATGTATTTGCACACATATGGTATAACAGAAAAAGCTAGTTTACATTTGAGAACCCCCTGCACTAAAAGGATTTAGATATAGGTCATGTCTTTTCAGTAATACCATAAGGCAAGTTACATTCAGGTACAGTTGGTATGTTCCTGTCCCCGTCAGGCTTACAATCTAAGCTTACCTGGTTCTCAGCCCGCTGCTCTAACCATTTAGACTACTAGGTAATCTCTGGGATCTTAACTCAAATGGGCTGGAAAAATCCTAGGAGATAATTCACCTGGGTACCTAAAATTCAGAAAACCAAGTAATAAAATTAAAGGAAGAGACAGTAACCCCCCATCACACCTTTTTTATTTTTTATAAATAACCCTTTAAAATGAAAACCAAAGATCAAAATTCAAAAGCCAATTTACTTGTAGCATATGATCTCAGTCTTCACAAATAGATGACACCATGTGATGGGAAAAAGCTTCTCCTAGCTTTATAACTCTGAAGAAATTCTGAATTGACTGTACATGTGCCCTGCTTCCCATGTTATGTTGTTGCACATGGGACAATATGAAATACAGATCTAGGGGCAAAGGTGTGAGAGTTATGTCAGAACGTTTATCCTGATGTCCACTGACACCCCTTGGTTTTCTCCAAGGACAAGTAAGAAAGAAGTCTTCATAAATGTACTAACTACCTACAGGTTGCCTTTAACATAAAAAGGGAGGAACCTGAAAAAAGACTACCATACAGGAAGACAACTACCATGTAATTTTTGTTGGGTAAAGGCCTTTTTCAGGTTTTGTTCAATTCCATCCTCGAGGGAGGTACCTGAATTTATACACATGGACCTGGGGAGTGAAGGGGGAGGAAAAGAATGGAGCTGAATTCTAAACCTTAAAAAGATTCCACAAGACTTCCTTTGGATAATAGTGGCATCCAGATGTGTTTACTTGAGCTCCATGGCTCCTGAGTCCTGTGTGAAGTTATTGGCATCTTGCCAAGGGAAAAACAGGCAGCATGAGTTGTCTGAGCAAAGTGGTACTACGCAACACAACTTATAGCAGTCATTATGCCAAAGAGCATACACAGCAAAGGCTCTAAACAGCATAAGAAGACAAAGCATGTGGTGTAGGAGAATTACCTAGGCCTAAGAGCTCGTATTAAAGAAACTGTACACAGCAGATGAGATGGGGTTGGCCATAGTCTTTAAAAAAAAACATTGGGCAGCAAAAAATACACATATTTGCCTTTCTTGTGTTAGTTGACAGAGAAGCTAGATAATTTTAAGGAGCAGATTGATGCAGCCAAGACTAAAATAGGAGACCTGGAAGAAAACTGGGAAAAAGTTGTACTTTCTTAGTTGCAAGAATTTTTGGATAAATACGATGTCTTGGACAACTTTCAATTTGGATTTAGGTCAAAACATTCTACAGAATTATTGTTAGTATCAATGCTGGGCTTTATGAAACATGGTATTGCCCAAAGGGAACTGTTTTTTCTTATCTTTTTAGACATTTTGTCAGCGTTTGATACGGTCAATCATGAGATCTTGCTTACAAGACTAAGGGGTTCTTTTATTAAGGTGCGCTAACTGATTTAGCGTGCGCTAAATGCTAAGACATCCATTATATTCCTATGGATGTTGGTTAGCGCACCTTATTAAAAGGACCCCTAAAAGTCTTTAGGGATTGGGGGTATTGGTTTCAATCACTCTTATCCGAGAGAACATTTCGGGTAGACACTAATCAAGATTATTCAGAATGGTCTATTCTTGGAAAAGACATGCCACAGGGTTCAGCATTACCAGCTGTGTTGTTTAATATATACAGTATCTGCTGCCTTTGTGTCAAGAATTTTTAAAAAATTGGATGTGAATTTTCAATTATATGCTGATGACATACAGTTTTTAATACCAGTGGTTGACTCTGTGTCTGATGCACTCTTAAATCTTCAGAATTATTTTCAAATTGTCAAAATTGGTTGCATCAAAACCAGTTAAAGTTGAATGTTGGAAAAACTGAGGTGCTATGCGTAAGTCATAAAGAGAAGCTGATGATGCTTCTACCCAATATATTATTAGACAAGATAGTTGTTCCTGTTCTACATCAATGAAAATATCTGGGTGTTTTGTTAGATTCAAAACTATCATTTAAGCGACATATTAAGCTTGTGCTATGACAAGTTTCTTTTAAACTTCATCTGTTACAGAGACTGAGAGATTATTTTATGCTGGAAAATTTTCAGACTGTGATTATATGTTAACTCCAGTGTTGGACTATTGTAATTCACTATATCTTGCAAGTACATCTGCAATCACAGTATGGCTGGGAAACATTGTGTCGTCAAAGCTGTTGCTCCAGTTACAGCTTCTGTCTCTGTTCAGACAAAAATGTTACCTAAGCAGCAGGAGTGGTTCCATGTGCAAGCTGTCTTCAGCTTAAATCACTCATGAAGGAAATAAAGGAACTGAGAGAGGAGGTGACAAAGCTGAGAAGCATCCCTGAGAATGAGAGGTGTACCAATGAAATACTTCATGAACAGATAAAGATTTCCTGCAGTGGAGAAGAAGAGACCATGCTGAGGGAGGATAGCAGGGCTTAGATTATGGGACCCTGCAGGACTGATACCATGACTCCACCTGCCCTTGAACTGAAGAACTGGTATACAATCAGGGACAGAAAGGACCAAAGCTTGAAATCCCCAAAGCTGTTGGGTCTATGACCACTAGGAGACATAAGGTGGTTGTTGATTCCCTTCTGAGGGACACAGAGGCATCCATCTGCAGACCAGATATGATGTCTCAGGAGGAATGCTGCCTACCTGGTGCCAAAATCCAAGATGTTACAGAGAGCTTGCTGAGGTTCATCAAGCCTACTGATTATTATCCAGTGCTGTTCTTCCATGTTGGCCCTAATGATACAGCTAGGTACCCCTCCGGACTTATCAAAAATGACTTCATGGCTCTGGGAGAGGAGGTGAAGCAGTCAGGTGTGCAGGTGGTATTCTCGTTGATCCTCCCTGTTGAGGGTAAACGCCCAGACAGAGAAGCTTGCATCTTGGACATGAATGCATGGCTGCATTTTGTCGAGAGCGTTTTGGCTTCCTAGACCAAGGGATGATTTTCCAAGAGCTGCTGAACAGGGATGGTGTACATCTATCAAAGAAAGGAAGAAGCATCTTCAGCAGCAGACTGGCTAACCTACTGGAGGGTTTAAAACTAGAATCATTGCAGCAGGGTGATCAAAGCCCCCAGGTGAGTATAAGTTCTCAGGTAAGTGAATCACTAAATACCTTTACACAATTGTAAAATGGGACAATGTCTAGAAAGCAGTATATACTACTGCTCAATGTATGGGAAAAAAATTCTGGATCTAGAAGTTGTGATGGAAAAGGCTGAGTGGCAATCACAGAGATGTGGTTCACAGAGAACCATGACAGGGATATAATTATACCGGGTTATAATCTGTTCAGGAAAGATAGGGTAGGAAGAAATGGAGGGGGAGCGGCATTATATGTTAAAGATCATTTTAAAGCCACATAAATGCAGGATCTGCAGGGTAAGGAAGAAGAACTGTGGGTCAATCTGGAAGGAGGGAATGGTAAATATATTTACATTGGTGTGATATACAGGCCTCCTTCACAGACAGAAGAAGTGGACAGAGATTTAATAATAGACATTCAGAATATAGCTGTAAAAGAGGAAGTAATTTTAACATGCCAGATGTAGATTGGGGTATCTCTATAGCAGGGTGTTCTGGACATGGGGAGATTCAGAATTTTCTACAAGGAGAACTGTTCCAGCAGTTGGTAATGGAATCCACGTGGGATGCAGCCCTACTGGATTTAGAACTTACAAACTGGGAAAGTGTTTCTGATGGTACAGTGGATGATCATCTGGTGTGGTTTAATATTGACAGATGTAGAGAGGGCTTATTCAAAAGCATAAGGTTCTAGACTTTAAAAAAATCTAACTTTTGTCAGATGGGGCATTATATCAAGGAATTGTTGTTTGGATAATCAACAGATTCATTAGTTCTTCTCTCCTGTGCAAGGAGGATTACCAATATACCTTTATTATGGAAACCACTGTATTTAGAAGGGGGTAGGATTGTGAGAGGAGTAGGGATTCTATGGTTGTACTGGTGATATTAACATAGTAAATGACAGTAGATAAAGACTTGAATGGTCCATCCAGTCCGCCCAATAGTCACATGCATTATAAATTCATGATTAAATTAAATTGTTTTTATTCTTTGATATTTCTGGGCCATAGACCATAGAAGTCCGCCTACTACTACTACTACTAATTATTTCTATAGCACTACCAGATGTCACAAAGAAGACAGTCTCTGCTTTAAAGAGCTTACAATCTAAACAGACAAGACAAAGAGGGTGTCATGGATACAGTTAAGGGGAATGGTTAATCTGCTGGCTGGGTTGGTGGGCAGTGGGGTGTAGGATTATGGATTGAAGGCAATATCAAAAAGGTAGGTTTTCAGTCTGCTTTTAAACAAGGGAAGGGAAGAGGCTTGGCAGACAAGCTCAGGCATAGGGGGCAACTAGATGAAAGGAACGGAGTTTGGAATAGGCAATTGAGGAGAAGGGTTCAGCTAAGAGCAGCTTATCTGAGGAATGGAGTTCTCTGGGAGGTATATAAGGCGAGAGAAGAGAGGAGAGATATTGAGGGGCAGCAGAATGAACATACTTGTAGGTCAACAATAGGAGCTTGAACTGTATGCGAAGGTGGAAAGGGAGCCACTGAAGTGATTTAAGGAGAAGGGTGACATGAGTGTAGTGAGGTTGGTAGAAGATGAGTCGTGCAGAGTTTAGCATAGATTGCAGAAGGGAGAGGCAGCACTGTGAGAGACCAGTTAGAAATAGATTGTAGTAATCTAAGTGTGAGGTTACAAGAGTGTGGACAAGTGTTCAGGTAGTGTGCTCAGAGAAGAAGGGATGAATTTTGATGATGTTGTAGAGGTAGAAGCGACAGGCCTTAGCAGTTTGTTGGATGTTATCACAGCCACCCTCTGGCAGAAACGGGTCAGAGTGGCACGTGACAGTTTTTAGCCTCTAGAGGTTGCACAGATTTTTAGAAGACTATTGAGTACTGGTGTTTAACCATTAAGCTACCACACACTAGCTGTAACTGAAATATGAACTATGCTTTATTACAACTCAGTTCAAAAGGATGTCTGGCTGTTCCAAACAACAAAAGAAAGTCCAAAAAGAGCAATTCAAAAGACAATTCCAAAAGACAAAAACCAAGATACAGTTCACAGTGTCAAAATACTCCCAATCAAAATAAATTTCAGAATCAGGTCATACTTGTAATAACCAAAAGAAAAAAACATTTGGAAACAGTTCCTGGGCTTCCCAGTCTTTACTTCAGTTGTGCTTTTATCCAGGTGCTCTTTAAGCCACTTGCAGTGCAGGCACAGAAGTTCACACAGGTAGGATCTTTAAGAAAGAGTTCTGCACTCACCCTGAGTTCAAGCATACAAATCTCAGTGAGTCAAAGCAGACAACAAAACAAAAACTTCTTTTCACAGTTGTGCTGCACTAATCAGCACACCTCCAGTGCACCAGCACTAGACAGTCTCTTGCACAAGCCCAGAGAAAAAAAAAAACACAAGAAAAACTCTCAACTTTCAACTCACCCAATACTGTGTAACAAACAGTTCCTTATTGCAAAAGAAGAAAAAATAAAAGTTTCTAGCACTGGTCATCAGCAAGAGATAAAACTACTCTTCACTTTTAAACACGGTCAGCATTCCTTAACAGTTTCACTTGCCTTGGTTCAAGCAGTCCTCTGTTGCTTGTTGGTTTGTATTTGCTTACTCTGAGTAGACCTGTGTCTCCATTTGCCTCTCATAGGTCCATGGCTTGTAGGAGTGCCACTTATTGCCTGGCCCCTTAGCCTTGGCTTCTCCCTGTCATGCAGCCAGATCACTTCCTCTGTCTGGGACTCTCTCTCCTCCTGTCCTAAGGCACCGCTGCTTGCTTTGGTCAGGCAGGATGCCCTCTTGCGCGACACAATTTCGGACAAATGCCAGGTTTTGAAAAGCCGTCCAGATCCCTGAACATGTCCTCAAAAGGAGGACATGTCCAAGGAAATCCAGACGTCTGGTAATCCTATCCACAGGGCATGCTGCAGCTGCCTGCATCCTGATTAAAACATTTAGTTAAGAGTGTATGCTGTACTACAGATCAATCTGCCCTCTTGCACCCTCTGGTGCTTTTGGAGAAAATAACACCAGTCTCGGGACACTCCTAGCAGGCATACCCTGCATATCACAATGTGCATAGAAAACGAGAGGTCGGAATCGAAGACTACGCCAAGGTTGCGAGCAGAGGAGACTGGAACAATGACAGTATTATTTATAGCAGCCCTGCACAATTCAAAAAATGGTCTGGGGCTGCAACAAAAGTCAGAAAATGCAGTGCAGGCTGAGATAAATTCACACGCAAAAAAAATGAAGGTGGCAAACCTCAATATTTTCAAGAGAGTACCAATTAAAAACAAGTTAAGAAAGTATTAGATAACTAAATTTAATAATGATAACTTACCAAAAGCATGACAAACTGTGCAATTGCTTTAAATGCAAAGACTTGTATAATAAACCTTTTTCATTCTTTTTAAACACAACTCTTTGGTGTTTGAACCTTTGTGCTTTTAGGGTGTCTGGGTTGTCTATAAAGAGGAGTGCTCAGTGGTTCAGACCAGCACCCCCTGTAGGTCTTCAGCCTTCTTGCCAAAGCATGCCTAGTTTGCTTTTACTGCCACCTGTCAGAAGGCTGCTGTAAGGTTAGTGCGGACTCTGGCTGGTGACAATGTTTCCTTTCAACTGGTTTTTAAACAGCGTAAGTTTCATTTTGAAAGCTCTTACTGATGCCAAATATGGAAAATAAGCTGTGACTTTCCCTGCAGTTTTGAATTCAGTTCGTTCAAATGAGTGATGATATCAATCAGAAACATAGGTCACTGGTCCAATCTTCTTTTTTTCAATTCGGGAAAAATCCTTTGGATCGTTTTTTCAAAAACTCAACAATTTTCTCTTTGAGTGCAATGAAACATTGTAATACTTTTCCACAGCTTAGCCAACGAATCTCCATATGATACAATAAATCCCTGAAATTAGTGCCAGCTTCTAGAAATGCACAAAATGTTCGGTGCTTAAGCCCTCTTGCCCAGATGTAATTTACAACAGAAACTACGACCGACATGACATTGTCATAACGTAGGACTTTGCTGAACAGCACTTGTTGATGAATGATGCAATGATATTTGGTAAATTTTTTCGCAGCAATTTCTTCTAGGAGTGTTACCACACCAATCCTCTTGCCACACATTGATGGTGCGCCATCGGTGCAAATAGCCACAATATTTTCAAGTCATACTCAATTTCTTAGTGATATATTGCTTCACTTCATTTGAAATTTCTTCACCGGTGGTTCGGCCTCTCATGGAACACAAAGCTGCCAATTTGCGGTTTAAGGAATTGTGGTTTCGATTATTCGTGGTTTTTCGCTTGCTGGCTCCTCACAAAAATCGCTGATTCACACCGTTTACAGATATAATCGCTGATTCCCAGCATTTGTACAGAGAAAATCACGAATGTGGTCTTTTTTGTTATACACGGTTTCACCATATTCGGGATGTTTTTAATAGAAAACCACGAATAACATGAAAAAGTTATTTGCGGTTTTTCTGTACTCGCTGTCTTGTTATTCCCCTATCATCGCAAATACAGAGGGGGAAGTGTAATTTCAAAGTTGTCATCAACACCATGCATAAAAACTAAAAGTTGTGCAACATCATTTATGTCAGTGCTTTCATCCATGGCTTACGAGTAGTACTTGAATTCTGCAGCTTTCTTTCTTAACTGGTCTTGAAGGTTGCTAGAGATATCATTCACTCTTCATTGCACAGTCATCCGGGACAAGCTCACATTTTCAAAAGTATATTTCTTTTCTGAACATAGTTCAGATGCATTTTTTAATGAAGTCACCTTCAAAAAAAGCAGCAGTCACTTTTCCAGCAGCAGCAATTTCTTTCAAAATTAAAAAGCTTATCTTTGTAGCCACTTCACTTTCTGTCTTTGCCTTTTTGAAAAATTGCTGTTGTCCATACAGGGGTGTCAAACTCAATCACATTAAGGGGCTGAAATCTAAAACACAGGCTAAGTCGTGCCCCCAGACCCCGCCCCCATAAAAGTACTAATTATAATACCATTTTTTTCCATTCATTTTTCATATATACACACACACAATATAATCTTATTAACAACACATAATGGTTAACCACAAAATTAAACTACACAAAGCACACTGTATGCTTCTCAACATTCATTCCTACCAGAATACAGATAACCCCTATGCAAATATGGAATCACAAACTAAAAGTACTAATATATACAAACAAAACCCTAAGATTCAAGACTCTGCATGCAGTACAAACAAATGCATTTCTTCCTGAACAGTGCAAAATATAGACAGCAGATGTAAATCAATTCTCAAAATTGACATAATTCAATCACTAAATTGAAAATAAAATAATTTCCCCTACCTCGGTTGTCTGGTGATTTTGTTTTTCCAAGCCATCTTTTCTCAGATTCTGGCTGCACTTCCTTCGGTCTGTGTATCCTGGGCCACCTTATCCATTTGCTGTTTTTCTCTTCTTCACTTTTTACATACATCCATCTTTAGCATTAAACTTTTAACATTCAACTTTCTTCTATTTTTCTGCTTTCTTCTCAAAATCTATCTACTTTTTCATGCCTTCCCTTCCCATCTATCCATGTATATCATCTCCTCCCTCTTCTCCCTTTTTCCCATCTACCCATAAGAAGCATTTCTTCATATCTTTTCCCTGCCACACCTTTGCTGTGCATCATTTCCTCTCTCTGTTTCCCCTTCCCCTCGATCCCTGTCCACCATCTTATCCCTCTCCCATTGTCAGACAACTCTGTCTTCCCCCTTCCCCCTCATTTGGTCTTACATCTATCTCCTCTTCTTCCCATAGCCTGGAATCTCTCTCCTCTCCCATGGTCTGGCATCTCTCTCCTTCCCTCCCTCTTCCCGAGGTCTAACATCTCTCTCCTTCTCTCCTCTCCTTTCTGTGGTCTGGCATCGCTCTCTCTCTCTCCTCCTTCCCTTCCATTGTCTGGCATCTCTCTCTTCTCCATGCATCTCTGTCTGGCATCTCTCTCTCCTTCCCTCCCTCTTCCCGAAGTCTAACATCTCTCTCCTCTCCTTTCTGTGGTCTGGCATCTCTCTCTCTCTCTCTCTCTCCTCCTTCCCTTCCATTCCATGGTCTGGCATCTCTCTCTTCCCCATGCATCTCTACCTCACTCCTCTCCCACCACCATGTTCTCTGCCCAACAATTCTCCTCTTTCTTCATCTCCCCATGTGCACCATCTCTCTTTCCCTCTCTGACACCCAATTATCCCTTTCTATTCCCTCCCTCACATCAGAATCTCTTTCCCTCACTCTATCCATTCTTCCATTCTATGGCTCATGTTCCCCTCTCCTTCCTTTCATTCTATGTCCCAAGTTCATGCCCCCTTCCTCCCTCCTATCATTTGTCCGAAGTTTATGCTTCCTCTTTCTCGAGTCCCAACACGCCCCTCTCCCTCCATTCTGTGCCTCAACTAGGTTCCTCCCTCCGGCGGGTGTTTACCGTCTAGCTGACTCCCTCCTCCTCACTGCTGCAATTGTTTCTGTGCACAAAAAAGTGGGTTGCGGCAGCGGTGGCTCCTACGTGCATCCCGCGCCTGAACCAGAAGCTTTCTCTCTGATGTCACAATGGGACACGCGAGGAGCCACAGCCTGCGGCTTTGTGTACAGAAATGAATGCGGCAGTGAGGAGGAGGGAGCTAGCCAAAAAGTAAAACACATGGGGGTGGTAATGAGGAAAATGCCACATCGCCCTCAAGCTGGTGCACAGTCATCATAAAATAAAATAGCCAGGCGGGCCAGATTTGGCCTGCGGGCCTTGTGTTTGACACATGTGCCTTAAAGTATAAAAAGAAGCAATATTCTGTACAATTGTCATTTTATAAATCAAAGTTTTGGCTGCTGAACTAGAAGAAGAGATCTTCAGCTGGCAGGGCTTTATTTATAACTGTTTATCAAAACAACTAATATTCTACTTTATCCTAAAGCTAAAAAAAGAAAAGAAATAGAATTTTTTTTTTTTTCTACCTTTGTTGTCTGGTTTCTGCTTTCCTCATCTTCTCCTCATTCTATTCCTTCCATCTACTGTCTGCCTTCTCTCTGCCTCTTCTATATGGAATCTGTTCTGTTTCTATGCTTCTACCAGAAACTGTGCCTCTCTCCACCCCCCACTGGTTTGACACCCATCTTCTTCCCTCTGCTCTCCCCATAGTCTGGCATTTCTGTCTTCTTCCCTTCCATCTTTCCTTCCTTCCCCCAGGTGGTTTTATTGCATCTCTCTCCTCCTTTCCTCCCCTCAGATTTGGTATCTGTCTCCCCAATCTGGCATGTGCCCTTTTTTCTTTAGCCCCTCCTTCGATCCAGTATATGCTCCCCTCTCTCTCCTCCCCACTTCCCTTCAGCATCTTCTCCCTTCTCTCTTCCCCATTTTCCTTCAGCGTCTGTTCCTCTCTCTTCATTTCCCTTCAGCGCCAGTTGCGCAGTCCAGCAGCCTCCCTCCCTCCCAATCGCCACACCGGGCATCTCCCTTCCTTCCCCTCACCTTCGCTGGTGTTTTTCATTTTTCTTTTCTCAAGTTGCATGCGGCTGCACTGAAACTTTTCCTCTGACGCAACTTCCTGTTTCTGGTTGCATCAGAGGAAAGTTTCAGGCAGCCACACGCAACTTATTTAAAGGCTCAGAGACAGAAAACTGAACATCGCTGGTGAGAGGGAGGGAGGGAGATGCCCAGACCGCAGTGATAGGGGGCTACTGGACTACACAATCACGAGGGGTGAGGTAATGTGCGCAAAATACTTATCTGTGGGGACAAGTCCATTCACCACTCCCCAGGGTGGTGAATGAACTTGTCCCCTTACCCGCAGCAACCAGTTTTTTTTTTTCTTCCCGTTTTGGCAGGTTACCAATGGCTAGCCATGGGTATCAGTCACCTTGTCATTCTCTAGCTTAGACTTCTCTCAAGTCTTCCGCTCAACCATCTCTCTCCCCTTCAATCCATTCTAAATGCTGCTGCACGTCTAATATTCCACAAGGAGCTGCCACACTCACGTTACCCCTCTCCTCAGTCACTTCATTGGTTCCCCATCCATTTCTAAATACAATTCAAACTCCTCTTACTAACTTACAAGTGCATTCACTCTATAGCCCCTCAATACTTCTCATCACTTCTCTCCCCTTATGCTTACCCTCGTGAACTCCATTCATCAGATTAGTCCCTCTTATCTGTACCCTTCTCCTCCACTGCCAACTCAAAACTCCGTCCCTTCTTTCTTGACGTGCCTTATGCCTGGAACAGGCTACCAGAGTCACTATGTCATGCTCCATCTCTAGCAGTATTCAAATACAAGCTAAAAGCCCACTTTTTTTGAAGCTGCTTTCAATTCTTAACTCCCACGCACTGTCAGATACCTATACTCATCGTATAATTCCTTCTTCTAGAAACTCCCCAACCCTGGAGATGTCCTATCTATCCAAATTAGAATGTAAGCTCTTCTGAGCAGGGACAGTCTATTGAATGTTAAATATACAGCGCTGTCTATGCCTTTCAGTGCTATAGAAATGATAAACAGTAGTAGTAGTAGTAATAGAAGTAGTAGAAATATTGGAATAATTTCTTTGCAGTTGAGTCTGGGTTGACTTGGAGGAAGACAAGGTAGTCATACAATCCTCATGTTTCTTGACCTTTGTGTTGCTTTCCTATACGATCTCCAATACGCAAGAAATATCTTGTACATTGGCATCGAGATCAGAGATTCTGAGCCATGTTGCCTGCACATGGCAATGGATACTGCTGATGTGTGAGAAACATCAAAGGTGTCAAAGTGGAATGCACCGTGTATTTTCTGGTCTTTAGCAGATCATTTGAGAGAGATTGGAAGAAACTGAGGTGCTCTGAAGGAATATATTGTTCATAAAGAGACATCTTCTGAATAAGTGACTTTAGGTAAAATATCATATAAAATTGTAGTTCGATATACGGCTGACCAGCAATGAACTTTGGAACACTCTACACCCAAATTTATTGAGAATTCTGTCTTCTATTCCAGTTCTTGGAACTGTGTGCCTTTTTTTAAAGCAGATTCCACAACTAAGGACTGGTGTTGTAATTAGCTTATCAAAGCCTGGGCAAGATTGGATTTTATACAAGGTATTAAGTTTGCGTGGAGCAACTGGGGCAGAGAGTGGTGCTACCCAGTTTTTAAATAAAGACTCCTTCAATAAGTTATGAAGAGGTATCTTTATGCAGTTCTTAGGCCATTCCTTGTAATCCAAAGCGTTCATCAACTCCACTCAAGATTCTATTTCTGATTCCATATTTATTGGCAGAGCTTGCCCCATCTGTCTCATTAATTTAGTAAAAGACAGACTTTCCGGTGGGGACCTTCTTTGGAGAGGTAGAGAAGGATCTGAAGGTATACCATAGAACTTCTCTGCAGTGTTGTCGATGCAATCAGTGCCGGTACCGATGCTGAAGTTTTTGGATGCTGAGCATTGGCGTCAAGAGTCTCCAGCCATTTTTGATTTACCTGTTGACCCGAAAAGTTTCTTGTATTACAACTTCCTATCTTTAAGTGACTTCTTCTACAATTAAAAAAATCTTGCAGGAAATGTCTCTATGTTCTTGACCAAGGTTCTGAACACACCAGTTGTGTGGGTCTGCATTTGAAATGGTCCTGTGGCATTGCTCAAAGCCACTAGGAGCCTTGGACATCGAAGGAAAAACCGCTGATGCAAATCAAAGGACTGTATGGTCCAGGAAGGTCAAGTAAATGAGTAAACAGTAAACCGAAAAAGCATCAATGCTCCTGACCAGAAACCAGGTCAACAAGAGCCAGAAGGTCCGAAAAACCAATTCCATAAAATGGAAACATTTTTATATCAAACAAAAGAAAAAGAAAATACCTACCAAAATATGACAAAATGGAAGGAAAAAAAGAAACAGGAAGGCTCAAAAACATACAAGTTTGATGCGCTTAGAGAAATTCTAAGAAACAGTTTCTCAGCTCTGCAGAAACTGAGAACTGATGGTCCTGTGAGCTGACGTTGGGTGGGAAGGCACCAGCATGTGCGAGGTATGGACAGTCTTAAAGTTTTAGAGTTACAGTACACTTTTTGACTGTCCATGCATGCCATTCTGGTACTCCATAGATGACATCACCCACATGTGAGAATATGGTGTCCTCGGATAACAAAAATATTTGTTAAAACTTTTGTTTTAATCTTACCTAACCTTCCAACGTAAGTTGAAATCTTAGCAACAGACATTAGCAGATAATTGTTCTTGCCTTATCCTTGCCTCAAATAGCTCTTGCTTCAATTATCTTTACTATTAACTTGAGATCTGTAGCTATTAGTGGCAGAATTGCTTAATTAGCAGAGGTCACCATTTTATCTACTTTGACAGGATTCAAATCTATCAAAAGGATATATAACCTGTGAGCCACAAGTTTACACAGCCACAGCAAGCAGGAGTTTAAGACTGCAGCTATATCACAGACTTAACTATAAATACAACCAATCCTTCCTGCAGAAGGTAAATAACCCACTATGAAACTTTGTGGATTAATCACTCTTCACATTCTAATTCTTGATCTTTGGTTGACTCAATACAACCATTCTTATCTAGTGTTATATTTTTGTTTGTAATGTATTCTTTAAATTTTAACAATTGTACATCGCTCTGTGCTGAATCAGAAAAGACAATTCATTAAAATTAATACATTTTCCTGAGAGAAACTGGCAACCACAATTCCTGAGGTTGCAATCCAACTGGTTAAACAAAACTCAATGGGAATTGTTATCTTTTCCAAATCCAAGTTCAATTAAGGAAAGGTTTACAAAATGTTTTTATGCTGGTGAAAGTAAATTTCAGAACACTGCAAAAGGTCTTGAGGGATGCTCTACATAGTTTAAATAACAAATCCAAGGTAAAAAAAATCTATCAGTATAGAGATGGAGAAAGAAGGGAAGGCCAACAGAGAACCTAATGGTGGGGTGACACTTCTCAGCAGTAATTAATCAGTAAGGAGAAAGATGCATAGGAATAAGCACATCTTCTGCTGACAAACTCAAGTTTCAGAGTTATATGCACTGAAGGAAACATGCTGGTATAGAAAGCAGCCTCTTATTATTACGTAAGTGCTACTTTGGAGCAAAAATGTTGAAAGGCTATATAGAGTAATACATCAGGAATTCTAAATGGGGCAGAAATGTGTAGGATGGGACAGTGCTAAGTAAACTGAGAACAGAGAAACCACTTAGACATGCATATTTTATTACCAACTGCCTAAAACACTCCATGGTGTATAATCGCACAATAGTTCAATATATAGGCTGAATGAAAGTCTCTTATTATGTAACTGAAAGTATTATCACATCAAAAATTCAATTATCATACCCTGTTGAAAAAAAATCATCTAACCTCTTCTCTATCTCTTATTAAACAATCCCACACCTACATTTTTTAAGTCAAGTTCAAAAGCAGTATATAAAAGAAAACCATATATATATATATATATATATATATATACAGTGGTGCCTCGCAAAGCGAACGCCTCGCACAGCGAACGCTGCGCACAACGAACTTTATGTCTTGATTCGTACAACGGACTTCGTTTCACACAACGAAGTCCGGGGTTCCTGCGGGGTTGGATCGCAGCGGGGTTGGTCGAGCCGCGAGGGTAGTCTCCTTCTCCTTACCTGCCCTGTCGCAGCACACAGCCGAACGGAAATCTTCCCGATGTCAGCGCTGACGTCGGAGGGAGGGCTTAAGCAAAGCCCTCCCTTCCTCCGACGTCAGCGCTGACATCAGGAAGACTTCCGTTCGGCTGTGTGCGGCTGCGGCAGGGCAGGTAGGAAGAAGGCAATGGCGAACGAAAGAGGGGGGAGGGGGCGGTCCGCCCCGAAGAATGTGCACAGCTGGTCAGGTCCCCCGATCGACCGACAACAGGCCCGGCCGACAAACCTCCCTGCCCTGTAGCCGCGAATCTAAATTACCTCTTACAGCAGCTTCAATAATCCAGCTGCTGTAAGAAGGTAATTTAGATTCGCGGCTACAGGACAGGGAGATTTGTCCGACCGGGCCTGTTCTGTTGTCGGTCGGGTGCAAAAGCGCCACAAAGGTGGAGGCAGGGAGGGAGGAAAGGTGGAGTGGAGAAGAAAAGACGCTTAAGGGGGGAGAAGGCCGCTGAAAGCACATGTTGGAGCAGGGGATGAGAGGGAGGGAGAGAAGGGGAAATATTGGACAAGGGCAGAAGGGATGCTAAATCATAGGGTGACAGGCAGAGAGAACAACAGGAAAAAGAGTGGAAGCAATCTTGAACCCTGAGGGTGAGGGCAGAGAGAGGTGGTGAGATGATTGATCATGGGGAGAGGGACAAAAGGGAATAGAGATGGGATAGGAAGATAGTGGAAGTAAAAGGACAGGGAGATGTATGTTTTTAGATGTATCTAAATAAAAATAATAACAAAAAATTTATCTTTTTTATGTCATCTTAGCATATTTTATGCTGCAGAACGAATTATTTTTTTTTACATGTATTCCTATGGGAAAACGCGTTTCACATAACGAACGTTTCACATAACAAACTTGCTCCTGGAACCAATTAAGTTCGTTGTGTGAGGCACCACTGTATATGTTTGTGTGTATATATACAGTGTAACCTTGGTTTACGAGCATAATTCGTTCCAGAAGCATGCTCGTAAACCAAATTGCTCGTATATCAAAGCAAGTTTCCCCGAGATTGAGAGCGAGACCAGAAGGTTTTGAGCATGCGCAAATGCTCAAATAAAGTCCAGCCCAGCCCAAACCAGAAGAGGGAGGATCTCCAACGCACCGCCAAGCCCAGGCCGCGCCAGAAGAGGGAGGATCTTCGGACACTGGCACTGGTGCCAAGTCGGGGTAAAGGAAGTGTCATTGACGTGCTTGGGGGGGGGGGGAAGTAGGATCGCGGTGGAGGGGGAGCAACGCGAGTGGAGGGAGGATGCCGGTTCGCAGGGGGGGAAGCCGGATCGCGGGCAGGGGTATGGAGCAGCGTCGGATTCCTTAAGGGGGGAGAAGGGAGGATCTCCGACGCACCGCCCAGCCCATGCCGCGCCAGAAGAGGGAGGATCTTCGGGCATCGGCATTGGTGCCCAGTGGGGGGTAAGGGATGTCATTGCCGTGCTCGGGTGGGGATGTAGGATCGTGGGGGGGGGGGTAGACGCGAGCAGGGGGGGGATGCCGGATCGCTGGGGGGATGCCGGATCGCAGGGGGGGGGGGGCGCTTGTACAGCGAGGCAAGCTCGGTTTACGAGGCACCAAGTTTGCAAATGTTTTGCTCGTCTTGCAAAACACTCGCAAACCGGTGCACTCGTAAACCGAGGTACCACTGTGTATATATATATATATATATATATATATATATATATATATATATATATATATACATACACATATATATACACACTGACACTGTATATATACAGTAAAACCTTGGATTGCAAGTAACTTGGTATGCAAGTGTTTTACAAGACAAGCAAAACATTTTATTAAATTTTAACTTGATAAACAAGCAAGATATTGTAATACAAGTACATACAGAGTATACACATATCACATCATCATAATTGAGATTCACTCTCTGACACTGCAGGAGTATAGTGACTGTTCTAAACAAGCAAGGTTTCACAATACGAGTACATACTGTATTCACGCGTCACATCGTCACAACTGACCCAATGGTTCTTCTCTCTCTGACACTGCAAGAGTGCAGTGACTGTTCTAAACGAGCGAGGTCTTGCAATACCAGTACATACAGTATTTTGTATTAAAGTTTGTAGGTTGTAGGACAAATCGTCTGAGTTTCCATTATTTCTTATGGGAAAATTTGCTTTGATATAAGAGTGTCTTCAGAATGAATTATGCTCGCAAACCAAAGTTTTACTTTATATAATAAATTTAAAAGTTCATGAAATAATACAATTAAGAATCATATTTACATACAAGCACAGGCTTTGATTCTTCTGGTAATTCTTTAATCTTTTGAAGTCTAGCAAAATAGTTACCATTCTATGTCAAACACTCTACTGACAAGATTTTCCACAGAATGGCACAATTCTCTTAAGTCTCCAGTTTCTGTGATTAGCAATAACAGAGATACAAAAAATAATAATAATAATTTCATAACAAAGTAAACATGCATCATTGTCTCTGGGGCAAATTGCTACCTTCTCCACAAGAAACCAAAGGACACAGAGGGATCCTATTTTCATCATGTCTATGTTGACATATAGCATATGAAACCTCTCACTACTAGCATTTGGATCCCCTGGAAAAACTGAGCTGATTTGTCTATTTTGGGAGACAAACAGAGTATAATTTTTCAGTCCAAATAGCATTTATCATCCAGTATCCAAAATATTATTACTGTGGGCGTCCAAGAGCTCTGAATGGCTCTATACCTGATTTTTTTTTTGAGTATCAGTGTAATTTGATTCTCTTTGCTGTGACAGTGAATGCTAACAGTTGCTTACATTGTTAATTCAATTATTACAGGCCTCAAATAAATGCCATACTCACACATAGGCAAAGAATGTCAATTCCCTGAGCCCCCTTGCATGTTAATCTATGCCCTCAAAGAGGTCCTAAGTCAGAGGACAGACAGGCCCCTGCTAAAGCCTGGGCTCTATACTGCAGCAGCTCTCCCACCAACCACCTCACTAGACCAGCAGGTCAGGGTGCTTCATAATCCAAAAACATCAGTCAACAGGGACTTGGGTACACTGTTAAAAGTGCAGTGGACAAAGCTGCACCGACAAAAACGCACCGGACATATAAGGCAGTAGGTTAACTCTGAACTATAAACGATTATGATATGCCACAAGTGAGGGTACTGTACAAGGGAAAGGGGAATCTTAAATAAGTTAAATATTGTTAGCAATACTTTGGTTATCTAATATAATAAAGAGCTAGCCGCGCATGCGCACTCCTATTTGCGTGTTCTGTGCGCTGTAGGTATGTGGCCGAAGGAGTGCGCATGCGCGCTAATACGTCACCAGCCTATCGCCTCCACAAGCCGGACCGCAGCCAGACGACGATCTCCGTTCCTCCTTTGCCGCACACCCCCTTCTCTTCCCGCGGGCCCGAATGGCGATTCCAGCAGTGTGTGCATCACACGCTGCTTCGGGCCCTTCTACTGCCCTGATTTGCTCTGCTGCGTTTCTGATGATGTCATCAGGGACGTGCCAGAGTAAATCAGGGCAGTAGAAGGACCCAAAGCAGCGTGTGGAGACTGATGCAAGCGCTGCTGGAATCACCACCTATGTAGTCCGGACCGCGGGAAGGGAAAGGGGGGGGTAGAGGAAACGCTAATGCTGCTGCACAGGGAACTGGGGGGGAGGGAAATGGAGGGAGAGGGAATGCTGCTTTGGACAGACAGACAGAGGGAGGAAGGGAGACAGAAAGAAAAGAAAAAAGACACAGGGGCAGGGAGATACACAGAAAGACAGACAGGCAAAGGGGGCCAGGGACAGAGACAGACAGAAAGGACAGCGGGAGCCGCGTCAGGAGGAGTGCAGGATGCGGCAGTGGGAACTTTTCCAATGGGTGCAACTGGGCGGCTGTCGGGAACCTCTGATCAGGGGCAGAGCAAGGTAAGAGTATCATAGGGATAAGAAGGAGGAGGGAGGATAAAAAAGGAAGGGATGCCTACTGCTGGACAGGGGGAGAAGGAAAGAGATGCTGATGGACTGGGGAGGTGAAGAAAAAGGAACGGAGGACTAATGTTGGACAGGGGGAGAAGGAAACAGGTGCTGCTGGACAGGGGGGAGGTAAAACAAAGGGAGAAGGGCTGCTGCTGCATAAGGAGAGCAGTGAAAGGGTGGTGGTGGACACAGTGGAGGTAAAAGGAAGGGAAAATGGACAGGGGGAGCAGGCAAGAGGTGGTGATGGACAGCCAAGGAAAAAGAAAGGCAGAAAGAAAGAAAGCGGCTAAGGAGAGAGAGAGAAAGAAAGAAAGACAGACACATACATATGTTCTAGCACCCGTTAATGTAACGGGCTTAAAGACTAGTACCATATATTGTCCCAAGACTCCATCAGATTTAACTGCCTATAAGTGGCTACCATAATGGCATGACAGAATGGTGGGTGCAACTCTGGCTGCCTTGTTGGGCAGACTGAATATACAGTACTGTGATCTTTCCTGCTATCATTTTCAGCATTTTTGTGTTATGCTTCTATTAACAACTACAGTGCTGTATTCAATAGCTTTCAAGCACAAGGTCTTAAACATTTGAATATCCGTCACTAGTCTGATATGTGCTCTTAGGAAGGTACAAGGAATGAACTCAATCAGACCTAGCAATAAATACTGTATTTGTGCCTTCGATAAAACTTTTTACCCTTACCACTAGATTCTCCCTCCTCACCCCTTAGTGACCTGCTATCTTTGTCTGAACCTAGTGAGCACTAAATAATTAATTTAAAGCACTGTTTAACAGAGAAAGAAATGAACTGGATAAAGGAACACATGCACCCATGTCACAATTGCCAAACCATTAGAAAACTAAGTCATTAAGCTCTCATGATTACCACTTTATCATTGCATTCAGGAATATTTACCAAGTAAAAAAAATAAAAAAGTTACTAATGCTTGCTGTCAATAGCATCTATCTAGCCACAAAGAAACCTAGCAGCTGTTTACAGTTTTATGAAGCTTGATAAAATATGATCCATTTTCATCCTTTTTTTATTCCCTATTCTCTGGAAGTATGCATTGGAAAATGACACTCCTAGGGGAGGGAAGGGGGCATTTCTCAGGCTCGGTTCAGAGACACACTAAATAATAAATAAAGGTACCAAAAAGCCACCAAATGTTCATTTCCCTTTTCATCAAGAATTTTCTTGCAACATGCAAGTGTAAACCACTATTTAACAGGAACTGATATAGACACAATGCCATTTCGTGATGGGGTGACAACATTTTTGTATGTTAGGTGCCAATGACTCGGGTTCGAGCCTAAGTGACTTGATGAGATAAAGATCCAAAAAGAGGTCGGTCTACTGCTAGTCCAACAAGGTCCTCCAGCATCATTCCCATAGTTGTTGGCAACGTGTCCAGCCAACTAGTTGCAGGTCTCCATCTTCGTCTAGTTCTTTCAATCTTCCCAAACATGATGTCCTTTTCCAATGATCTTTCTCTTCTCACAATATGACCAAAATAAGACAGTTGTAACTTCATCCTGTGGGCTTCACTTCCAAAATCAATTTGTTAGTTCTTTTGGCAGTCCACGGTACACATAAAATCCTCCAGCACCCAAAGTTCAAATGAGTCAATCTTCTTTCTATCTTGCTTCCTTAATGTCCAACTTTCATATCCATAATTGAGCACTGAGAAAATGAGTGTATATACCAGCCTGATCTTCATTTTACCTTCAATTGAGACATTTTTTATCCTCTCAGGGCTGGCTGACAGTCAATCCAGTGCCTTTGGAACATTAGGAAAATATGTGGCTAGGCCTGGGGACAATGCCTAGGCCTCTCTCTGTACAGTATAGATATATCCAGGGTTTGGATGTTTCTAAACTCTCTTATATAGATCAATGGGAACGGGCCTTAGTTCTGACTCTTACTACTACAAGACTGGTCCACAATTTATTTGGAAATTAAAAAAGCTTCTGTATAAGTGTGTACAAGAGAATGCTTATAAAATAGTCGATTGAAGCAAATGTTTTCCTCAGTTTCTGATAGGTTTTGGCGCTGCGAGGTTGAAAGGGGTACTTTTTTGTATGTTTGATGATCCTGTATTTTAATACAACACTTTTAGTTGCAGGTGGGGACGATGCTGTCTAAAATGTTGACAGATTCTATTACTATGACTCCCCTAACATGCTTATTGGGATTACACAATGCTGGGCGGACGGCCTACCAACAGTCAGTGAAGTGTCTGGGATTGGCTGTTGCTAAATGCTTTATCATTAAATTTTGAAAGCAAGCTGTTTGTCTGCCGTTGGATGCCTGGATATCCCGCTTCAGACTGTTAGTAGCAGTGGCGTACCTAGCATATGTGACACCTGGGGCCCATCATTTTTTGACACTCTCCCCACATCTGTACGAAAAACATGATTTTTAGTAACAAGCCACACGTCACACATGAGTACCTAGGAAAAGGCAGCATCTGACATACTGCAGTGAGCAGTACAACAGCAATACACCCATTATAAAACTAAACAAGCCAGACTAGTACAGATCAATCCTGCAGTCAATCCTAACAAAAAACCATGTCTTTCGAACACACAGAACACAGAAAACAACTTCGCCTAGTATGGAATATATAATCACAAACTAACCCCTCCCTCTTTTACAAAACTGTAATGTGGATTTTAGCCACGGTGGTAACAGCTCTGACGCTCATAGAATTCTGAGCATCAGAGCTGCTACCACCACGGCTGGCGCTAAAAAACGTTCCACAGTTTTGTAAAAGGATAGATAAAATAGAAATACATAGACAAAAGTTAAATTGAACCAGTAAGAAGCTGTACTCTGCTTACAGTGCACCACAGAAACAGTGACACATGTCTCCAAAAGCAATAAATAAATAGAAATTTTTTTTCTATCTTTGTCTTCTGTGGTTTCTGCTTTCCTCATCTTCTTGTAACTCTCTTCCTTCCATCCACTGTCTGCCGTCTCTCTTTCCCTATATGGCATCTTCTCTCCTTCTGTACCCCTTCCAGAAACTGTATGCCTCCCCCTTCCATCTCTCCTTTCACCCCCATTGGCCTGGCATCTCTCTCCTCTCCTTCCTTCTCCCACATCTTTCCTCTGCAATCCCTTTCCCTTTTTTCCCTCATTTTCCTTTTCAATTTATTTTCTGTGTCTGTCTAGATTACATTCTTACTATCCTCTCATCAATGTCCTTTTTTACTGTCTACCTAAAGCTTGCCACCTGTTTCTCTCACCCCTCCAGTGTTTCCCTAACTCAATCCTTTTCTCCCCATCATGTGCCCTCCTTTTATTTATCCCCTCCTTCCATCATGTACCCTTTCTCCAATCCTTCCATCTAGTATCTTCTCCTCTATCTGTCCACTTCCATCCAGCATCTGCTCCCCTCTTTCTCTCCTCTCATTTCCTTTCTGCATTTGCTCCCTTATCTCTCCCATCTGCACTTCCATCCAGCATAGGCTCCCCACTACCATCCAATGTCTGCCCTTTCTCTCGCCATCCACCCCTCTTCAATCAGCATCTGCCCCCTTTCTTTCCCTCCAATATCCTTCCCCCTTATGTCTCTCCCCTTTCTCTGTACATCAATTCCATCAGCACCACCCTTCCATACCACTGCCCCCCTTTCTTTTCCTCCACCACTCTTCCATTCCAGCAGTCCTGCTCCTTTCTCTCCCTTCATGCAGCAAGGTCCCACGATGACTGTAGCTGCCAGCTGCCATTCCAGCCCACTCCGACGTACTTGCTCTGGAGCGGACTCAGCAGCTGCATGCTGGAAGGTCCCGCGATGACACGTCTGCCGACTCTGTTCCAGAAGAAGTAAGTTACGTCGGAGTGGATGGACCTGGCAGACGCAAAGTCCCGCAATGACTGCGTCTGCCGGGTCCACCCCCTCCGACGTAACTTACTTCTTCTGGAGCAGAGCCAGCAGACGAGTCATCACGGGACCTTCCTGCACCTCAGCGCAGCTGCCTACTCTGCTGCAGAGAAAGTAAGCCAGAAGTAACGTGACCATTTATTTTTTTCATCAAAAGGGGACATCTATTAATTGACTGTGTATCCTTTCTTTATTTCTGCACTCAGGTCCAATAATTGTCCCTTTCTATTCCCTCCCTCCTTGCTTCCCATGTCCTTAGTGCCCCCAGTGCAGTCGATTTCAACAATCTCTGCAAATACTGACAACTGCAAAAACTCACCAGCAACTGCTATATCAAGGAAAGAAAATCTTATTTGATCCCAACCTTGCAAAAACCATGGCTACTCACAGAAAGCATTTTTTATAACTATGGCAAGATTTAAAAGATATTGGTGCCAAGTTTGGCCTCCTGTATCCTGTGCATATGAAGATTACTCCAAACAATTGTACCACCACCTATACCGATCCAGCTGAACTTCAGAAATTCGTCGACTCCATTAAGATACAATAAACTACTCTCATCTACTAAGTGATATGATTTTATGGATGAATTTTTATGAGTATTTGTCTCCTATGCTATTGAGGCATTGCCTTTATTTTTAACTGTTTGCCTTTTGTTGATGGTACTCACTTCATTTGCGATCTCTAATAGCGGATATAAGCACACCCTTTGTATTCTTGATATCGTCATATCCCTGGATTTTTTCAGAGATGTACTTTTCTGGTTTTTGTTTTCTCAGGAATATCTATATACTTTTATGCCAGTTTATTCAGGTCTTTGCATCTCTGTACATCAGTACTGTTCACCTTAAATCACTGTTTGTCTGTGGTTTTCTAATACATTGTACTTTTATTATTATCAATAACCCAAATGCAGGATTTACATATTATTTATTTTAAGAATATAAAAATAGCCTTACTGGATCAGACCAATGGTCCATCTAGCCCAGTGTTTCTCAACATGCAGTACGCATACCCCTAGGGGTATGTGAGCAGCTTGTCGGGGATACAAAGCATGGGTCCCCCCCCCTTCCTCCAGTCACATGCCCCCCTCCACCGAAAATCCTTCTCATCCACGCACTCGGGAAGGTCCTGTCGGTTCCACCCACTTTGACACATTTGCCTCAGAAGAGCAGTACCAACAGGGCCTCACAAGCGATAAGACAAAAGAGGGAGAGCTCTTCATCGCTGGAGTTAGCATGGTGTTACCCAGATTGTGGCGTCAGCCAGGGTGGCCCCATAGTCTGGGCAACACCAAGCTAACTCAAGCAATGAAGAGCCTGCCATCCCGCTGCTACCCTCCCCCTGCCTGTCAGGAAGTCCAGAGTCTGGTATACCAGAGTTTCTCAACTTCTTCAAGCCAAGTACCCCCTAAGTCTAACAAATATCAACTGAGTACCCCCACCCAAGCTCCATCCCAGACCTGCCTAGGCTCCACTCCAGACTGACCCAAGCTCTTCCTCTGACCCCACCCCCATAATAATAGTAATAATTGTAATGCAATTTCTTCCATTCATTTTTCATATATACACCCAATATAATCTTATTATAGCAGACCCTCAATATTCGTGGGGCTTAGGGGCAGAGGCGGCTCGCGAATAGGGAAAATCGCAAATAATTTTTTGGGCCAGCTCTGACCCACCCCTCACCTCCCTCCTGCGTCCCCAGTGGTCTAGTAGTGACGCGGGACAGGAGCGATCTTCCTACGCTCCTGCCCCGTGCAGAGCCATCATCAAAATGGCTGCCATGAGTTCCCGTTGTAGTCTCGAGACTACAACGGGAACTCACAGCAGCCATTTTGATGACGGCTCTGCACGGGGCAGGAGCGTAGGAAGATCGCTCCTGTCCCGGGTCATTGCTAAACCACTAGGTAAGGTCTGGGGGATGTCCGGGGTAGCGCTTCTGCATTGAAAGCAAGGGACAAAAAAATTGTGAATAACTGAATTTACGAGGGGAAACATGAATCGGGAGGGGGAGCTGTAATACATAACTGTAACCACAAAATTAAAAAACACAAAGCACACACTGTACACAGAGAAAATGTTAATTATCATTTATACAGTATTCAGTTGTTTTTTCAAAAAAGTTCTACTGTATTTGATCAGCTTCCCTCTCATTGTGAGCAACTGTCAGTACTCCAACCCTGTCATACTGGATTTAGAAATCACGTTTAAGAAATTACTGAAGAGGCATTTATTTTGCATGATGAAATATGGGCATTAAGAAACTTGCATTTGTGAAAGCGCTGGTCGCTTACCTTGCTTGTTTTATATATATTTTATGTTTTTTATTGTGTATGTTTATATTGCGAGCTGCCTTGGGAAGGCGGGTTATAAATAAAATAAAACAAAAACAAACAAAACAATAGCACAGAAACTATTGTCACAGCTCTTGTAAGTTATCGTCACACTTTTCTAGATGGAAGCAACACTCAGGGCTCTTTTTACAAAGCCGCGCTAGGGCCTTAATGCACGGAATAGCGTGTGCTAAATTAACCCGTGCGCTAGCCGCTACCGCCTCTTTTTGAGCAGGTGGTAGATTTTCGGCTAGCGCACACTATAGCACATGCTAATCCGGCGCGTGCACTTAAACACAGCGCACCTTCGTAAAAGGAGCCCTCAGTTTAGTCATGCATCCCCTTCTCCTATCAGTCTGCTGAGTTTTGTTCCGTCATGGTTTACATCATATCTCACGGATTGCTTTTTTATGGTAACAAATCCATCCTCCAGGCTCTAACACCACTTTTAATACCTCTTTGAGTCCACTCTAATACTAGACCATAGCATTAAAAAAAATTTCTATGAAAATGATATCCTCCTTATCTTTCTCACCTCTCCATTTCATCCCAATCTCAGCCACCTTCAGAAGCGTGTCAATAACCTAGCAAACTGTCTTGGTTTGAATATATTGGTACTTATGTATAAAGCCTAAATGGAGGAAAAGATCTCAGATACACCACTTAGGGAACATGTATGGTTCTCCCTAAAATATTTGTGGTATTAAATTTCTTTCATTGATGAAAAACCTCCATCCTATCCTAAATTTCTAATCATTAATAATATATAATATTTTAGTATTTTATCATTTTCTTTTTCTTAAATTAATGATAGCTTGTAAAACAGTGTTTGAATGAATTTGAACACAGGGGCCACCAATAATTCAACATATGATACTCAAACAAGGCTCCCTTAAATATATCATAAGCAAATGCAGAAAAAAGACAAACACTTATCTGCAATTGATGAATCAAAATGCACAACGGAGAATAAAAAATCTCTGAACGCTCTCAAAGTCCGCACTACATAAAGTGCTTAGTGTAGTGCGGACTTTGAGAGCGTTCAGAGATTTTTTTATGCTCCGTTGTGCATTTTGATTCATCAATTGCAGATAAGTGTTTGTCTTTTTTCTGCATTTGCTTATGATATATTTAAGGGAGCCTTGTTTGAGTATCATACGTTGAATTATTGGTGGCCCCTGTGTTCAAATTCATTCAAATACTGTTTTACATGCTATCATTAATTTAAGAAAATGATAAAATACTAAAAAATTATATATTATTAATGATTAGCAATTTAGGATAGGATGGTGGTTTTTCATCAATGAAAGAAATCTAACACCACAAATATTTTAGGGAGAACCATACATGTTCCCTAAGTGGTGTATCTGAGATCTTTTCCTCCATTCAGGCTTTATACTTAAGTATCAACTTGTTGTGGTACTAGTCTTTTGATTGTTGATATATATCTTTTACCATTCTTTTTTGAATATGTTGGCCCTCAACCTGGCCAAAACTATCACTTCCTGGATTACTGAATACCACCCTGAACCATCTCTTTTTCCGCATCTCTTCGATACACCTTTACCATCTGTGGAGTCCTTCTACAACCTTGATGTTACATTAAATTCAAACCTAACATTTGATTTACACATTTATTAACATAATAGCATAGTAAATGACGGCAGATAAAGACCTGAATGATCCATCCAGTCTGCCCAACCATACACGCTCTATAAATTAATGATTTAATTTAAATGGTCCTTTTTCTTAGATATTTCTTGGCCAGAAACCCAGAGCTCTGCCCGGTACTGTGCTTAGGTTCTATCTCTGGAGTCTCTGTCAAAACTCACTCCAGCCCATCTAAACCATCCCAGCCGTCGAAGCCCTCCATAATCCATTCTCAACTTAATGGTCATATATGGGATACAGACCATGCAAGTCTGCCCAGTACTGGCCTTAGTTCTTCAATATATACCCAGTTGAAGCCTGTGCCATTCGAAAATTTCCCAAGTTACTAAATTCAGATTTCTTTCTTTGAGGAGACTTTGGTCTATTCGGAGTTATTTAGATTTTTCTGCACTTCATACACTGATACAAGCATTTGTAATATCCAGACTTAATTACTGTAAACCTATATACTCTGTTATTGCTAAGACCTTGCTTTGCAGACTCCAAACCATTCAAAACTTGGCTGCTCACCTTCTTTGCAGTGCCCGAAGGTTTAATTGAGTCTCTCCTCTTCTAGCCAAACTCCACTGGCTCCTGTTTATTTCCATTCTCTATTCAAAATCCTCTGTCTCACACAAAGCCCTCCACACCTAGGCTTTTCATCCTCTCTCTTTTCTCTGACCATTCCCTACACATCAAATCAATTCCTTAGATCACTCGATGCTCATCATTTTATTCTACCCCTCTCAAGAAGGCACAATATAGGATTACTAAGTCTTAAGCATTCTTCTTCATTGCCCCAAAGTTTTGGAATGACCTGTCTCCCTTGATTAGATCTGAAAGCTCATTTTGCAAATTGAAGACTTTATTTTTAAAAAAACTCTTTTTTAATTTAAATTTGGCATTTGGCCCCTCTGCCTCATCAGGCTAGCCTGTCAGTTGCAGTCTTACCATAATCATTACTGTTTCCCTCCCTCTCAGCCCTGCCCCCTTGCCCCCTCCCCTTTGTATGAATGTTTTCTGTCCAATTTATTATTGGGTTCCTTTCATTTTATTGTTTATAGATTTTTATTGCACATCGTTATGTACAATGAGTTTGTAATGGCAGTATATCAAAGATTTTAATAAATTATAATATAGACATTGTAACCAAACTTAGCACTATGATGGGAAATAAAAGAAAAAGGAAGGATTCAGTAAAATACACTGGAAACAAAGAGAATACACTCATGATATCTAACCAAGCTAAGGGGGAAGAAAGGAAGGGCTAAATATTTAAGATGGATCCCCATGGATGAAGGAAAGAGATGCCAAACTTTCATTTATCAAAAATTGCTCAGAAGAAAAGAATCTTACCTTTTGTAGACTGGTTGGATTTAGTTGTGTTTTATCTATTATTTTCACAGCAACCTGAAAATAAATATTTTCCATCACTGATGCATTTCAAATTCAATGGAAATATGAAAATTTCAGTCAATGAACATGAGGTTTTTGTGAGCCAGAAAAACATGCAACACATATCTTTTCAAAGAACAGCATTAAAAATTGCATCAAGAACAAGTACAACTATAAAGAATGAAGTAAGAAAGCATTTGTTTGCACAAATTAACACAGATATTCTCTACATTTAGTATGCAATAAACAGATTTTGCCATCATCACTTAAGGCCGTTCCACCAGCTTCAGAGGTTTGAAATGTTTCATACAGTGTTAGTTAAACAGCTAGATTGTACAGGCTGTTTTCTTGTACCAGAGTCAAGGTAGCTTTCAGTCCTCTTGGCACCAGCTTGTTCCTGACAAACAAGCATGAATTCACATCAGCAAATAAGAAAAGGGTTGTAGTCACCACCATAGACTCAAAAGCTGAAAGTGACTAAATTTCCATTTCCTTTCCTTGAGTCCTCTCATACCAGTGTGAATAAATGGGCCATATTCTTTTTCTACCAGCAGATGGAGGTAGAGATACTGATTTCCCAGTGGCATGACCATTACATAGGCTGGTGTCTTCTGGAATTCTCCAGCATGCTCTTGCCAAATTAGAGTAAAGTCCAATGTACCACACCCGCACCCCATCTGATCATTGCAGCATAGAATTTTAAGGCATGTCTACATACACCAATAGAGAGAGAAAGCTTAGAATTCAATGAGTCAATTAAAATTGAAGTCTTCAAGGATGGGTCCAAGACTGGTATGGCATGACTCAAGGAAAGGAAATTAACAGGTATGACTAAATTTCAACTTCCTTATTGTCTGTGCCATACCAGACTGAACAAGTGGGATGTACCAAATAGAACTGTACCAGGAGGAAGAAGATGAGGCCTCTGGTGAGAACATTTTACAAAAGAATGAACCGATGACCAGATCTCTGCCCTAAAGTTATCTTACATTACATTAGTGATTTTTATTCCGCCATTACCTTGTGGTTCAAAGTGGATTACAGAAGAGGATTTCTGGACATGTCCAGAGGTGTTACAGAGAGCGGGTTGCTTCAGAGGTTTGAAATGTTTCATACAGTGTTAGTTAAACAGCTAGATTGTACAGGCTGTTTTCTTGTACCAGAGTCAAGGTAGCTTTCAGTCCTCTTGGCACCAGCTTGTTCCTGACAAACATAAACCACTTTAATTCAAAGAGCAACAGAAGATTTTGGAAGCCAGAAGACCTTCCATGGGCCATGGAAAAACACAAATAAATTATTTGCAATGTAGAGGAATTTGTTTCCTGTAAATAACAGAGTAGAATTCTCCAGACAGCAAGTCTGTGGAGTCTTTAGGACTGAGCCTCTGAACCTCACTCCAGAAAGGAGAACAAAGAAACCTCCTGAATTAGAGAAATCACCTATGGTAGAAAATTGTGTGTGGAATGACTGGAGGACACAGTGTCTTCCAAGAAAGAGACATATGGGATACAGCAAGTTAAGGCTTGCAGCTCCAACACCCTCCTCACTGACACTATCGCCACTAAGAAGACTGTCTTCAGCATGAAGTCCTTCAAGGAGGCCACCTTAAATGACTCAAGACAGCCCTAATAGTACAATGAGGACTAGACATATTCCATGAGGACAGGCTTGGCTTAATCGGGGGTGCAAGTGTGTAATCCCCCCCCCCTTTCTAAGCACACAATATCCATATATGTCACCAACAAAATCACAAAGATCTTTCCCCTGCAACAAGCAAATGCTGCAATCGGAACCTTCAAGCTTTCCAATACTCAGAGACTCTCCAAACCCAGACATATGCCAATAAGGTGGATTATTGTATGGGTCTTCAGGAGGGCAACTATCATAAAAATCCCCAATCTATGAGGCACTGCCTCTCAAAGGCCAGAATGGAACCACAAGGGATCAAGATCCTCCATATCCACTGGGCCCTGCCTCAGAAGGTCGGCCCCTGGGGGGCAGAAGTAGTGACTTTGCAACCAGATAAATAAGATCTTATAACCATGGCTTCCAGACTCACTCATTCTACCATAAATGATTTCCTCATTCCACCAAAATCGAGAGGTTTCTTTCTCCTCTTTTCTGGAATGAGGTTCAAAGGTTCAATCTAAGACTCCACAGATTGGATGCCTGGAGAATTTTACTCAGTTATCTACCTGCAAACAATTTATTTGTGTTTTCCCATGGCCAATGGAAGGACTTCCGATTTCCAAAACTTCTTTTGCTCATTGGAACAAAGCAGCTAAGGTGGCTTACCTTTGTCAGGAATAAGCAGGTGCTGAAAGGACCTAAAGCTTGTGTGACTGAGGAACAAGCAACCAGCCTAGACAGTCTAGCTTGAAGATATCTTCAGGACAGAATATTTTATATTCTCTGAATCCTCCTCCTCCTCCTGGTGCAGTTCTGCTGGGGTACATCTCACTTGTTCAGTCTGCTATGGCACAGACAATAAGGAAGTTGAAATTTAGTTATACCTGCTAATTTCCTTTCCTTGAGTTGTGCCATACAAGTCTTGAACCCACTCTTGAAGACTTCAGTTTTAATCAACTGATTGAATTCTCTGCTCTCTCTCTCTCTCTAGTAGCTCTCAAGGCTTAAAATTCTATACTGCAGTGGTCAGAAGGTGCATGGGTGTGGTATACTTGACCTTACTCTGATTTGGCAAGATCATACTAAAGAATTCCTGACGACACCAGACATAATGTAGAAAGATTTACATAACAATGAACTTGTTATGAACTCAAAAATTCTGAAAACTATTGGAGTACAATCCCTGTTATTCCAATAGATGCCAGTGTTCTAGTAATATGTCATGATCAACCATTTCAATTGCAGAAGACATCCTGATGCATCAACAATGCACTATTGCCTTAATTTAGCACCATATGAAGTGCTAAAATATTTTCTAAAGACATATTGTTGGGAACTAAGATGTTAAATCTCTCCAAATAACTCTGTAGATGGTCTGCTACAGTTTATTCAGTTAATTTAGTTAGAAAAGGCATACTTGCCACTGGTCTGTAGTTAGAACATTGATCAAGTGGTTTAAAAGAATCTTTCACTAGAAGAGTCAACATAATATTGCAAATTTTGATGGAAATATACCTTGTTTGAAAATGAAATTCAGATTAGTCAACCATAAAATTACTTCATGGAGGTAGATATTTAAATAATGCAGTTGAACAAGGGTCAAACTCACAAAAGTCCTTACCAAATTCATTGGACAAATAGAATCAATCTATTTTTTTCTTGTATGCTTAATTGAAAGACTAGTTAAAAAAAGATTCTAGAGGTGATCCACTGGGATATCAGATAAAGAATCCATAGATGGCAAATCTATCTCCATTTCTATTGTCAAAACATTTTGAAATTGTGCTCTTATTTGAATCTTCTGGTGAAAAAAAAAACATTTGCCAGTCGAGCTGCACAGGATCCTGATAGAAAAGGGAAACAATCCACTTATTCAGACCAAGATGATAAAGAATCTGATCTTAATCACATCCAGAAGAAAATTCCATTCCAAAAGCCTTCAACAAAGACACTTACCTCCCTACCAGTAAGAACATGTCGTGCCAGTTTTACTTTGGCAAAATTTCCTTTCCCTATGGTTTTTAGCAGGCGATAATTTCCAATGTGAGGCTGTTCATCTGTCATGGATGCAACTGAGTTGCGACATCTTGGGATATTTTGTCTACTGCTTGATTTAGAGGGCTGAATGTGTGGTTCTGGGTACCCATCTATGGATGTGTGCTAGAAGACATTAAAAAAAAAACAACCCACTTTAAAAATATACAATTGCCTAGGTAACAAATGCACCTAAGTATGCTATTCTTAACTAAAAAGCAAATGTATCACAACTTTCTGTTTTAACTAAATTTATGTTCATTAGCAAAATTACATCAAGGAAAAGACTATGTTTTTTACCTGAGTAGTTTTTTTCAGAAATGCTAGAACTGAATTATTATCTAAGGTCAATGAAAGATTAGGTTCTTTGTTAATCTTCTTTCTTGTAAATCCACACTCTATTCCTGGACTAGTGGGTTATTTTCCCATACTCACCAGAGCTTGTAGGAAGCCTCATTACACAGAGTATTGAGCCCCTCCTCTCTTACCTCAGGACTGACCCCCAGTAATCCAGTCTGTGACAAAGCAGCCAGGAACATCTGTAGAGGACAAAGGCAAAAGAGAGGGGTATGGGGACACGTCTAATCTGCTTATAACAAGAAATTTAGAACAAACAGCAACAATTGAAACAAGTCATTAGACAAAAAGAACAGTGCTATAAGGAGACATAGCCTGCACTCAGAAGGAGGTACCAGAACTAGGGACCCCCCAAAACTAAGTGCCAAACTCATTCTGATGGCACTCTTATAAAAGCTGTTCAGAAAACAGAAATCCAGCTTACCAGTAGTTGTAAAGGCAGACAATCTTTCGCTTTTATACAATTCAACTCTATTCCTGGACTAGTGGGACGTAACAGAGCAATCCTGGAGAATCAGGGTGGGTCTGATGAGCCTGCTGCCTAAAAGGAACCAAAAGCAGCATACTGCTTGGCCACCACGTCAATCCTGTAAAACTTGGTGAACATATGCAAAGAGAACCAGGTAGCAGCATTGCAAATCTCCTCTAAAGAGATTGCTGATGACTCTGCCCAAGAAGAAGAGATGCCTCTGGTAGAATGAGCCCTCACTGCGAAGGGGGGGGGGAGGCTTCTTTCTGGCCACTATGTAAGCAAAGGAAAGGGCCATATGGATCCATCTGGAAATAGTAGCCTTGGAAGCCACCTGTCCTTGTGAGCAGGACATGCCAGAACAAAGAGAGGGTCAGAGAGACAAAAATCGTTTGTAACCTCCAGGAACCACAATAAGATCTTGCGCACGTCCAGGGACCACAACACCCAGTCTTGCTCACTTGAACCGGTGGAAGCAAAAGCAGGAAGACAGACTTCCTGATTAATGTAGAAAGCCGAGCCCACTTTTGGAAGAAAGGAGGGAACGATGCGCAGCAACATGCCGGAATCCATAATACGCAGAGAAGGATCCTGGCAGGAAAGAGTCTGAAGCTCCAAAACCCTGTAGGCAGAGGTAATGGCCACCAGAAAAACAATCTTGTTCATAAGATCCATTAAAGGATACTTGCTTCAGAGGCTCATAAGGCGGACGAGCCAGAGAGCAGAGAACCAGGTTGAGATTCCAAGTCAGGCAGGGGAGTAGCAGCAGGGGCCGAAGTCACAGAGCGCCCTGCAGAAAGCAGACAACATTTGAATGAGTGGCTAGGGAACCCTCAGGGAATTAGGGCCCATACAAGAAAGATCAGCAATCTGGACTCAGGAGAGAGGCCACCATCAGGCCTTTCGTTAGGCCAATCTGAAGGAACTCCAGAATATGAGAAACTAAAGGGATAGGTGGATCCTCATGCATCTGGATGCACCACGCCTGATAACATATCAAAGCCTTCGCATAGGCCACCACTGTGGATGACTTCTTGCTGTGCAGAAGAGTGGCAATAATGGCCAAAGAATAGCCCCTGCTTGAGTCGCGTGCACAATAGTCAGGCCATAACACCAAAGCGGTCCAGAACCTGCAGCACAATTGTATTCCGAGTGAGAAGGCATGGATGACAAGGGAGCCAGAGCCCCTGATCCTGCTGCAGCTGAACCAGGTCGACATACCCCAGGTGCTACGGCCAGTTGGGCGCGACAAAGATCACTTGACCCCTGTGGGTCGCTATCCGTCTCAACGGATGCCCAATCATGGGCCACAGAGGGAAGACATACGAAAGACCTTCCCGTGGCCAGGGCTGAACCAGAGCGTCCAGACCTTCACTGCCAGCCTCGCAACGTTGACTGAAGAACCGATCCACTTCCTTGTTGGCCGCCGATGCTATGAGGTCAAATGTAGGATGACTCGTGTTCCACTATACAGTCGAATGCTCTTTGGGACAGGGACCACTCCCCAGGGTCTAAAGTCTGACTACTGAGATAATCCACCTGGACATTGTCCACTCTGGTCACGTGCGCAGCTGAAAGTGCCATGAGGTGTCTTCTCCCGCAGGGGAATCCAGGAAATAATCCGCTAGAGGGCAATGAAATTCCAGCTTGTAGACATCCCAGAGGACCTCCAGGTCCTAAAGTGATGGCCTGCCTTTTTGCCAGGAAGGACAAGAGTCACCCCCCCCCCCCCCCACGATCCGCAGGAAGGCAGCCACAGGCATCCTTCAGGATCCCGCCCTCACCACCCCCCCCCGGGGAGAGAAGTGCATTTAGTAACCTGTGCCACAGAGGAATCCACCTTCTAGGACGCAAAGCGATGGTTAAAAGCGGCCGCCATCAGATAGAGCTGAGACATAGAAACATGACGGCAGATAAAAGCCAAATCGCCCTAGCACATTTCAAGGGGCCCTTAGGCGCCTTCCAAATGCCCGTGAGTATCTTAACTACGTCAGGATGATCAGGAAAGATAGCGACTGCAACCTATGATCATTCATGAGGAAACATTCTATAGCGACAGGCTGCCCAGCCTCCAGCTTCAACTCCTGGAGGAACTTACAGATCAAATCCACCAATGTGTGGGCTTAAAAAATCTCCACACCATATGATCCTCCCTCAGATCCAGGGGTCCACCCGTATCTTGGTCCTGGAGACCCACAAGTGCTATAACATCCCCCGTTGTAGTGGTGCCCACCTCCGTAATTAAAGGCATGATCAAAACATCAGGTTCAACCACAGATACCGCCAGCACACTAACCGGGACCACAGTGGGAGAGCAGGGAAAAATTCCTGTGCCCTGGGAAGGAGGGGTCCCCACAGCCGGCAAGGACACTTGTACAGAGGCAGCTGGCATTAATTTCTTAGCCAAATAAGCCCGATACATCATGTTAATAAATTTGGGAGAAAATCCATCATCCAGGGCAGAAGCTATCTCCTGCAGACCCTTCTTGGAACTCTTGGAGGACATGTGAGATCTAGCCACCAAACTACATTTATGTTTCGCCGGGGCAGCAATTGCACACTCTTTGGGGCCCACTTTCAACATTTTCCCGTTACCATGGGCAAGAACAGTGGCAGGACCCCTTTTAGAGGTCTAGAGTACTTGGACCAACAAAATTACATCCACCTCCCACGCTGTACAGTACATGAAACACAACTGCTTGCCAGACAGACATCCACCTCAAACAAGGCAAAAATCCAAAGTATCCTGCCTTGGGAACTCCATCTGAATTGATTTTCTTGCAAAAATGAAGCTTGTAGAGGTAAAAAATAACTTTAGATGCCAATTAAGAAAAATTAAAGAGGGTCGCCAAGCAATTTAAAAAAAAAAATAGCTCAGGAAAAGCACAGGAACCCCCCAAAAAGCAGCAATTTTAGGGGTGGGGGATTAGGGCTAACTCTCAAACTGCCCAAAAACCACTTTTAAGGACTCCCCCCAAATCTCTGTGACAGAATGTCAGCTCTGTATTCCCTGTGCTATGCTATGTGCTGGAAGGCTGCAGAAAGAAGCTGAATCAGCTTACAGGAAGATCCTCTGCCTCAACAAGTCTTGCAAACTGGACTGCTGGTCTTCTGACTGTCTCACTGGCCCAAGTCCTGTGGCCAGTGACCTCTGCCACCAGAACACACCACGTAAACTACCTGGCAGAGGGGTGCAGTTGGCCCCAATCCCAGATACACCTCACAGAGTCATGCAGCCTGCATTCAAACCCACTAGCGGATGAACCTGGGGTGAACCAGCTCCCAAGGGAACAGTCCCTGAGCTGAAGTGCAGGCTGCCCAGACAGTGCACTGCCAAGCAGCCAACCCCCTGGAAACAGACTTTCCCCAGTCTGTGATCTCCCGCAGCCAGAGCTGTCCCCGCAGGGAACCTCTGCAGCACAAGGGTTGAATTCTCAAAGCAAAAGACAATTTAAAGAAAATAAACTTTTTTATTCTATATGGGGCCCCTATATACAATCGTTTCCTCATCGTGTGTGTAGCTCTCTCCTCAATCGCTTGAGGGATGCAGCCATTCCTCCTATTGGGGGGATTTGATATGGTGGTTCTGACACACTTTCATACTTCTTTCTTTCTTTTTCACTACATAACTGGGGTGAGGGTGGGGTTTGGGAAGGTGGGCCTAAGAAGGGGTTTCACTGGGGTTCATAATAATCCAGGGTCCTGGTGTGTTATACTGGTCCTTTGGGTTATTCCTCTGTTGGCTTGTCGAAGAGTTATTTTTTCTTTTTGTATAGTCATAACCTAATCTCTTTATTATTCACTTCTCTTGAGGTTGTGGGGGGTTGAGGGGTAGGAGTGTTGTTATATTATATACTTTTCACTATTGTATTTTCATTCTTGCAGTGTCAATATTTCTGTGTTATTCTGTCTTCTGATGTTACAATTTGAAATTGGCTATACTCCTAAATTTGCCATTGGTGATTATATTTGTTTTTTGCATCAATAAAAAATATTTTGTTCGTAAAGAAAATAAACTTGAGCGTTCCCTCTAAGCTGAGCAGGTGTCCTCCAGCTGCATTGCTACCACTAGGGGGTGGAATATTTTCAGTCGCTAAGGACAGGTATGTTCCCTGGAGTCCTGCAGAACTTGCCTGTCCCTCACAATTGAAAAATGTGACAGTAAAACAGCACCCTCTATTGGTGAGACTGTGGGTGGAGGACTCCTGCTCAGCTTAGAGGGAACAGTGCGCAGTCTTGCTTGTAGGAAAGAAACTGGATTCCTGGGGGGCAGTCCTAAGGAAAGAGGGGAGGGGCTCAAGAGTCTGTATAATGAGGCTTCCTACAAGCTCTAGCAAGTATGAAAAAATAACCTACTAGTCCAGGAATAGATTGTATAAGAATGAATGATTAGACCCTTAATATAAACCTGCAGAATCTTGCTGTTACTGTTATAACGATATTAAGTTCTTACCTTTCTTTTTTTTTTAATCATTTTTATTGAGGAATTTAAGGAACATAACAACTTACAACCAATGAAATGGAATACAGACTGGAAGAATAGCAGACTGTGTCAAAGGACAAGTCCTCGCAATCTGGAGGAATGAGAAACAATACAGAGTGGTAGAGATCACAATCCCCCTTCCAAACATGCAAGAGAGGCTGCAAAAGCAGTGTACATCAATATATAACCTGATCCCTGAAATTCCTTCATTTTATATCCCCAAACCTCGCTGGCCTGCATACCCAGCCATGAGTGCACCAACACTCATACACCATATAGTCAAACAGTCAGACAAGACAATTAAGGTCCACCCCCCTCCTGCCCCAATGCGAGAGACTAATGGTAGGTGAAGAAATGCAGTCCACAAGGCTTTGTAAGCCTGGATATCAATGTTCAGGGTGGATTTGTAATATCATAATTCAAATCGGGCCACCTCCACCATCTGGTGAATCCACAGCTCGATAAGCACATCCCCAGCTTGCGTCCAATATTGCAGGATGGTTTTCCGAACCACAAGGAATTCCATATAGATGAAGCGCCTCTGAGGAGCAGTCACTCCCTGCTCTATCAGTAAAGTCTGATCCCCCAAGAGCAATGTGCTATAATCCCACTCCAGATCTCTCTGAAGTACCAGTTGGAGCTGTTGAAAGGAGTCGTTCCAAAGGATCAAACGTGGGCACTCTAAAAAGGAATGAATAAACGTGCCATAGATCTGTTCACATTTGGAACAAGTAGCGTCCTCCCATAAGCTCATCTGGGCCCTATGTAAAAGTTTAAATTGGGTTTCCTGCAGGTCTGCAGATTTCACAAACTCATACAAAATACCAAATAACGCTACAAAAGAATCCTGAGTATAATTGGTACAGAGGTCTCTGTTCCATTTGGCCCATATCATAGTAATGTTCCCAAGGGGCACCGAAGAGCACACAATGCCATACCAAAAGGAAAGAGAATTCAACGACACCGGGACATGTAAGAGGTAGGCGTCTAGTGGTCCACTGTGCCAAGAAACCCCGTAGGTTTGTTGGAGGTGGGCACCATAGTGCCACGCTTGTAAATAGGCATAAAATTGGGAGGTGGGCAGAAGAGCCCTAACCTTTTTAGTCTTTCCTTATACGAGGAGTTCCATCCCCTTTATCATTTTGGTTGCTCTTCTTTGAACCTTTTCTAGTGCCACTATATCTTTCTTGAGATAAGGAGACCAGAATTGAACACAATACTCCAGTTGAGGTCACAAAATGGAGCAATACATTCTTAGTCTTCTTAACCAGCCCTTTTTTAATTCCTAGCATCGTTTGCTTTTTTGGCTGCCGCCACACATTGGTCAGAAGGTTTCATCGTATTGTCTACAATGACAACCAGATCCTTTTCTTGGGCACTAACCCCCAAGGTCGACTCTAGCATCCAATAACTGTGATTTGGGTTATTCTTCCCAATATGCAGCATCACTTTGCATTTGTCCACATTAAATTTCATATGCCACATTAAAATTTCATCTGCCACTTTCAATTATGTATATAACTAGTATAGGCTTAAATGTATAAGCCTACTCTTTCGGTGGCCCTAAGAGCTTTCTCATATGAAAAGGTTGGAGACCACTGATCTAAATAAGTAATTTGTCAAATTTAGCACCCTCAATCATTTTGAAAAGTTGGCTTCAAAGCCCAGCCACACAATCCCCAATCCTTGAAAAAAATTCTTGAAACCCTTCCACTCCCATCCAATACTAAAATGTTCAGTGCTGATGGTGTTCTCCATAGCACTTACTGAACAACCGCTGGAGTCTAATGGGGGAAAGAAGGAGCAGAAACAATCTACATATGCTCCTGCCACAAAGAGTTCCTTTTAATTTAATGAGGTGTCTTATATACTGCTAAATCTCCAAAGGATTCAAAAGCAGTTTACAAAACAATTAAATTGACTTAAATATGGCCAAAAATCTAATCAGGTATTTTGAAATTCCCTCTCTGTCCCAACAGGCTCACAATCTAACTATCCTCCTCCTTTACAAAGCCGCGTTAGCATTTTTAGTACCGGCCGTGGTGGTAAGAACTCCAACGCTTAAGGAATTCCTATGAGCGTCTGAGTTCTTACCATCACAGCCAGCGCTAAAAACCCTAGTGCGGCTTTGTAAAGGAGGGGGTATAGTACCTATGAAAAAAATAATTACTTACATTTACCTATATAAGGAAGAGGGAAAAGATAAAACTATAGGTGCGTGAAAGGCATAACAGAAGGGAAAGCTTCAATATCAAAGAACCCCAAAGAAAAATCCTAAAAATAAAAGTAGGAAAAAAATAGCAAAATTAAACAAGCCCAAAAAATAAAGTAAAAATAAAATATAAATAAACCTGTGTCATGCTCACTACCCTCTGTCAGCTTCTAATTCCATGTCCCCAATCGAACCAGGCCAGCCTGGGTCGGCAAGCAACTCCACTTCAATTTCCTTGTTCTTAAAAGGCTGGAACCAAATGCTGCAGCTCTGAGAACATAGAATGAAGAGAGATGGACCATCCTCCCATGGTACTCCAGAAGAAGTCATGGGCTGGGAGCTGGATACAAGAGGCATTCTCCAAGCCATTAGGGCAACACCACTGCAGCACAAGTCATAAATGCTGGTTAATTTTAAATGGTTTGTTAGATGACTCCTTTTTGGATTGTAGATTACACATCTGAGTCCCTCCATCATGCTACTGTGTTGAACCAGCTGATAGAATCCCCAGGAAGAGCAGCAGTTAGGAGAGATGAAAGAAAACACAGTTCCTTCAGAACCTGACATGCTTTTTCTCCTTGTCACAAGTGACTCTGTACCAGTAGGTGGATCTTAAAGCAGTCCCTCCGTGCTGCTGTGTTAAACCAACTGATAGAATCCCCAGGAAAAGCAGCAGTTATCTATTTGTCACAAGGGGTCAGGCTCCCAAATAAAGCAACAATCCTTTAATTGGGAGCCAACAGAAACAAATATTACTACTATAGGATCAGGTGGGTGAGACTTTCAGAATTTTTTCTAGGATGAGGCTCAGTTAGGTGTGCAGTCAGATGAGAAAGGTATTGAATGATTAAAGTTACAGGGACAGCAAGAGATTGAAAAGGGTGGGGTGGTTTGGTGGGAGTTGGAATATCATTCTTTTTTTAAAGGTGATGGGCTCATACTTTGTAAAAGTAATTGGGATGTTGGGTGGAGGGGTCCTATTTTTTTGCTACACTGTATGACTGGCCTTTCAAAGGCTCAGGCCCTACTTGGAATCCATTATCTTTGACCTTGAACAAGTAAAACCAAATATGCTGTGGAATTTGCTAACTTGTGGAGCTGAGGGTTTCTACAGATCAGTAACCAGTCCTCTTATGTTTTTACCCAAAGTAATGGAGGATAAAGTGATTCACCCAAGGTCACAAGGGGCATCAATGAGAGAAGCATGATTTGAACACTGGCTGCCCTTGTTCTCAGTGCACTGTTCTAATGACAAGGCAACGGCTCCATTCCTTTTCTAGGATGCAGAGCATATTTTAAATGAGATCATGAAGACAAGCCTCATATCATGCATTCAAAATCAGTTACAATAATACAAATCATAATGAAAATAATAATTAAACAAAAGTAAAGCTTAAAATCTCAAAGTTTCATGCAGTCAAAATATATTCAAAACATATGCATGAAAACTACATTGAAAGTGTACTACTGTATACTATTACTGCTAAAGTATTAAGCAAGTGCAAAAAGCAAACAGCCATTTAGAAGTGCAGAGTCAGACAGTGATATAAAGTAAATGCTACATAAACACCACCAAAAGGGACACATATCTAAATGGGGATTAAAAACCCTAAAAGTAGAGTTGAGTCCAAAACAGCCTAAAGTTCAGAAAATCATTTAAAACCGCACATAAGACCAAAAGTAAAAAAAACATTGATGAAAATTACTCCCAAAAAGGCACACGCTCTTGAGAGCAACAGCATTTCCTCTCCACAGGCAGAAGCACTGAATCTACCATACTGTGATAACAAGCTAGTTTTAAATCCACTTGCTAGAGTAAAAGTTTAGATCAGATCAAAATTAAAAATCTTTTTAAACTCCTGGAATGCACAAAAGTTTTAAGTGCTTTAATCTTTTTTTAAAGTGTTTTCCCAGCATTTATTTATTTTTTTTTTTAAATAACATTAGTGTTTTGAGGTGGGCACAGTTTTGAATTTTTTGTTTTAAAAAAAGATCGAAAATCGTTATTAAAATGTGATTACAATGCTCCAAGTTTATGTTAGCAGCCTTTTTGCTTGATGATTTACTCTTAAACGTTAGATTTTCTAGTATTTGGGGTTTTTTAAGGAATTTAAAAAGATTTTTAATTTAGATTTGTCTGACCTTTCAGCCTAGCAGGCTTTAAAACTACACATTTTGGTCTCCTCTGTGTTGTGCTGTTTAGGTATAACTGGAATCTCAGAGACTTAGTAGAAGGATAAATCAATAAGACATTGATTTATCCTTTTACTGACCTATATATATGCTGGCATCACAAAATAGGTAGAAGGGTGGTGCTAAGAAGGCACCGAGGCAAACAGGATGAAAAATGCTGCAGGAAAGGACTGTTTTGAACATAAGAGTGGCCATATTAGTCAGTTTGAAGGTCCTTCAAGCCTAGTATCCTGTTTCCAACAGTGACCAACCCAGTACATGGCAAAATTGCAAAGAGTAACGCAGATTTTTTTGTAGCTTATCCTAGGAATATGCAGTGGATTTTCTCCAAGTCCACCTTCACTGCTTCCCAAGCTCTTTTACCCAATCAGTTTTTCAAGTATGTGTAGCTTCTGCATCTTTCCTCTGGATTCTTATTTACCACCCTCTCTATCTGTCCTCCAAATTTCCCTGTCCCCTGCATCAGCTCCCTTTTTTATGGCCCCACTGACCCCTTACTCATGGCTACCTCTGGACTATCCGATAACCTGTAGAGGTAATATGAAAATCAGATGGCAATTTGGGACTGCTTGAGCACATGCAAATTGAAGCCTCTGCAGTAACCTACCCATACACAAGTAGGAAGTCTGTCTGAGGAGTGGGACACTTCAGGGCCATAAGTACATATGTGGTTGGGAGGTCCCATGCTGCCTTCTCATTTTGACTTTGCTGCTTCAGGTCTTTGAGCAGTCCAGTGTAAACCGCAGTCAGGCGAAGGAGAGAGGGGGTTGGGAGGGAGTGCCCCCATCTCCGAGTCTGGAGGTCAGCAGAAAAATGGTACTTAAGTAACGTGTTCTGTTAATTGCTAACCCCCCCCCCCATTATGGCCAAGCTGGAAAATTCTGGTTGGGTCTGAGGCAAAAGTGGATGGGCTCGAGCCTACCCTTGGCTATACTCCTAAGGAGGACAATAGCATAACCCAATTGGTTTTTTATTCCTCATTCATATCTGAAATGTTTATCCTTAAGGATTACACATTGTGTGTTTCTTCCCCATCCTCATCTTATCTCCACCAATTTACTCCACCTTGTTTTCTTCTCCTCCCTCCCCTTTCCTCTTCTACCCATCCATAGCCCATCGATACCATAGTCATATTCCTTCCAGTCCAGCCTGGCCATACCACTCACACTCAGGGAAGCTGTTTGTTCTATTTTTGTGAAAAAGGGACATGATGTTCCTCTCCATTTCTCTTTCAATTTGAGGCTCAACTATAGGTCTTATTACAAAACTTTTTCAGACCATGGCATCACATCACATACTAACATAATTCCCTCTGCTCCCTTTTGTCCTTTCAGCAAAATAACTTATGCATCCTAGTGACCATAGGGCTGGAGAAGAATTACAAAATACCAGCCTATTCCCCACCCTTGATCCAGCCTAGGTAGCACAGAAATCTTTACATTTTTGTCTAAAGTTTGTCTTATATCCTCTGACTCTGTTTGCTCTTGGTCTTTCCTTATGCTTCCCCTGCCTTCATGTTTTTTGTCTTTTCATTTCTTTCATTTCTCTTTACTCCATGTGTTTGACTTTCCATAGTGTGTCTCTCTATCTTCTTTCATTTCACTTCACTTCACTTCCTTCTAAATCAGGGGTGTCAAAGTCCCTCCTCGAGGGCCGCAATCTAGTCGGGTTTCCAGGATTTCCCCCAATGAATATGCATGAGATCTATTAGCATACAATGAAAGCAGTGTATGCAAATAGATCTCATGCATATTCATTGGGGAAATCCTGAAAATCTGACTGGATTGCGTCCCTCAAGGAGGGACTTTGACACCCCTGTTCTAGAGTCACCCCGTCATGCTACTTATCACCTGTAATCTTCATTGTAATCTTCATGTCTCTACCCTCCATCATGATCTCTTTCCTCTCAGTCCCTTTCCCCAAACCCAAAAAAGCAGCAAAAGAAAAAGGAGCTTCTTCTTCCCCTCTCTTATTCCATTATAGCCCATGTGAACCACTTTGATTTAGTATAGAGATGGCTTCAAGCTTTATAATAAACATGTTCTCTCAATTAATTCCTCTCACTCTCAAAGCCTGTTTCTCCTCCACTCACACTGTCACGTTCCCAGTTGTTGTCCCCATCACTCAGCCTTTCTTCCCTTTATTTCTTCACAGCAGGAATGGTGAAGGCATGGAACAGCCACCCATCAGAAGTGGTGACAGCACAAAGAGTAACATAAGGACAGTAACAGAAAGAAGACTGAGCTTCTTTTATTATCTTTCCACCAAAACCTATGTCTCCTCTTCCCCTATTCTCTATTTCTGTGGATAACATTCTCATCCTCCCTGTCTTATTAGCTCACAATCTCAAAGTCATCTTTGACTCCTCTCTCTCTTTCTCTGCACAAATCCAACAGACCACTAAAGCCTGTTACTACCAAAACCCTTATCCACACTCTTGTCACTTCTCGTCTAGATTACTGCAACTTGCTTCTTATAAAACTTCCACTAAACCATCTCTCTCCCCTTCAGTCCATTCAAAATTCTGCTGAACTTACCGTATTTTTTGTTCTATAAGACACACTTTTTTCCCCCCAAAAGTGAGTGGAAATAAGGGTGTGTCTTATAAGGCGAATTCTAACTAACCCACCCCCCCATCTTAACTTCTCCAGTGGTCTGGCGGTCCAGCGTTGTACGGCAGGAGCTTACAGCTTCCTGCCCTTCATCCTGCTTTCTCCCCAGCAGCAGGCAGCGTCGGAGCGGCAAGAAGGCAGGCGTGAGTTTTTTGCTTCCTGCCTTGCCGTTCCATGAATGATGGTCCAGCCCTACAGCTTCCTATCCTTCTCTCCTTTCTCCCCCCGAACGGTAAGCAGGCAGGTGAAAATTTTTCGCTTCCTGCCTTGTCCTGCGCCACTCTGTGAATGGCTGTCCCAGTTCTCGTCTGCCTACCTGTCCTGCCCTGTCCCCTGTCCCGGTACCTGCCTGCCTGTCCTGCCCTGTCCCCTGTTTCGGTGCCTGCCTGTCTGCCCTGCTACTAGACCTGCCTGTCAGCCTGCCCTGTGTCCAGTCCCGGCCTACCACTAGACCACCAGAGGGGTACAGGGCCTGGCAGGGAGGGGGACAGGGTGCAGAGCCTAACAAGGAGTGTGGGGTTGGGTGCAGAACCCGGCAGGGAGAATTTGGTTCAGAATGTTTTTTTTTCTTGTTTTCCTCATCTAAATCTTGGGTACGTCATATGGAGTGAAAAATACGGTATATACTGCCAGTGTTGCTATGCTCACATTACCCCTCTCCTCGTCACTTCATTGGCTCCCTAACAGTTCAAACAACTCTGCAGCTCCTCAAAATCTCTCCTCTTTTATCTCTTCTTATACTCCTCCCCAGGAACTCCTTTTATCAGGCAAGTCTCTCTTAACTGTACCCTTCTCCTCTACTGCCAACTCCAGGCTCACCCAAACAATAGGAGGGAGGTCACTGCCATGGTGTCATTGTGCCTTTTTGGCAGCTGATTCTGGATGAGAGAATACTGGCCATCTAACCCTCCTTTCAGTTTTCTAGCTTTTAACCAGTTCTTAATCCATTTGTGTCTGCAGAGATAACATGCTTCTTCTTCACAGCAAAAATGCTATAGAACAGGGGTGCCCACACTTTTTTGGCTTGTGAGCTACTTTTAAAATGAACAAGTCAAAATGGTCTACCAACAATAAAATTTTAAAAAACACAAAGCACACTGTACGCAGAGAAAATGTTAATCATCATTTATTTTCGGGGTTTTTTTCAAAGAGGTCAAGGCAGATGACTTTAAAATATGCAATGTCACCTCAGTAACAACTATACAAAAATAGACAAATATACCCTCTCCCCTTTTACTAAACCACGATAGCAGTTTTTAGTACAGGGAATTGCACTGAATGTTCCACGTTGCTCCCGATACTCATAGGCTTCCTGTGCTAAAAAACGCTATTGCGGTTTAGTAAAAGGAGACCCTTGTGCAAAATATAGATAGCAGATATAAATTCGGACACATTTTGATCACTAAATTTAAAATAAAATCATTTTTCCTACCTTTGCTATCTGGTGATCTCATGAGTCTCTGGTTGCACTTTCTTCTTCTGATTGTAAATCCAATATTTCTTTCTTTCTGCCTCCTGCATGCTACCTCTCTTCCAGACCTCATTCCAATCCCCAACCAACATCTCTCTGTCCATCCATGTGTCCAACTTTTTCTTCCTCTCTCCCTGCCCCCTCTCCTTTCTTTCCCTCTTGACCTCCCAAAGCCACCGCCGCCGATTTCTCCCTGCTTCCCCGATGCCAGGCCAGGCATGTACAAGCGCCGAGCCCACAAGCCTCCCCCCCACGTCAATTCTAACGTCGGAGAGGAACTTGCCTGGCGTCGGGGAAGCAGGGAGAACAGAACACAAAGGCAACACGAGTACGATCGACTCGCATTGCCTTTGCAATCTACTGGTCGATCGCGATCGACCTTTTGGGCACCCCTGTTATAGAATATAGAGTTGAGAACAAGACCTTAGACCCATTGTTCCTTTGCAAATTGATGTACAAAGAATCAATCCCTTACCTTTTAAGTACTAAGTTTATATATCTGCAGAAGGAGGTAGTTGTGAAGAGCAGTAAAAATGATAATGAAACCTTTTGAGCAGAATGCTCCACAAGTCTTGGAATCTTTGTGTGTATAGTCTGATGTTTTTCATATTATTCTCTCCTTGAAGGAGAAAACCAGAAACCACACATCTTCTCTCATCCTCCAAACCCACTACCTGCTCCTCCAATCCAATTCCCACTCATCTACTCAGTGCTATCTCGCCCTCTGTCATCCCTCCTACCTGTCACATCTTCAACCTATCGCTCTCAACTGCAACTGTCCCTGATGCCTTCAAACATGCTATTGTCACACCCCTCCTCAAGACCCCCTCACTGGACCCCACATGTCCCTCCAACTATCACCACATCTCCCTCCTCCTCTACTTATCCAAGTTACTTGAACATACTGTTCACCGCCATTGCCTGGACTTCCTCTCATCTCATGATATTCTGGAACCACTTCAGTCAGGCTTTCACCCACTGCATACCATGGAATCTGCCCTTACTAAAGTTTCCAATGATCTGTTCTTAGCCAGATCCAAAGGCCTCTACTCTATCTTCATCCTTCTTGATCTGGCTGCCGCCTTTGATACTGTTGATCATTGCCTACTCCTTGATACACTGTCCTTGTTGGGATTCCAGGGTTCTGTCCTCTGCTAATTGTCTTCCTATCTCTCCCATCAGACCTTCAGTGTATGCAATGGTAATTCCTCTTCCACAGCCTTCCCACTATTGATTGGTGTACCCCAAGGCTCTATCCTGGGACTGCACCTTTTCTCAATCTACACTTGCTCACTTGGAGTGCTGATCTCTTCCCACAGCTTCCAGTATTACCTCTATGCTGACGACTCCCAGATCTACCTCTATGCACCATCTAAAATGAAATATGGCTAAAACAGGACTGCTCATCTTCCCAAGTAAACCCACCTCTCCACTTCCCTCATTCTCTATCTCTATGGATAACACTCTCATCCTTCCTGTTTTGTCTGCTTGTAATCTCGGGGTCAACTTTTACTTCTCTCTCGTTCATCGCCGAAGTACAACATATCACTGAAACCTGCCACTTCTTCCTCTATAATATCAAAATCCAACCCTTCCTCTCTGAGCACACTACCAAAACACTTATCCATGCCCTCATCACCTCGCACTTAGACTACTGCAACTTGCTACTCTCAGGCCTTCTGCTTAGCCATCTTGTTCCCCTCCAATCCATCCAAAATTCGGCTGCACCACTCATATTACGGGAGAGCCACTTTACTCACGTTACCCTTCTCCTAAAGTCATTTCATTGGCTTCCCATCCATTTCCGAATACAATTCAAACTCCTCTGGCTGCCCCTCACTATCTCTCTTCACTTATCTCCCCCTATGACCCCCCCTCCCATGAGCTCCGCTCAGCTGGTAAGTCCCTCCTTTCTGTATCCTTCTCTTTGGCTGCCAACTCCAGACTCTGTCCCTTCTGCCTTGCTGCACCATATGCTTGGAACAAGCTGCCCGAATCCCTATAGCAGGCTCCATCTCTGGTAGTTTTCAAGGCCCAGTTAAAAGCCCACCTCTTTGAAAGTGCTTTCGATCCTAACTCCTCTCAACTTGGGTTCTGCATCCCCAATTCTATGTGTCTATCTGTCCAAGTTAGATTGTAAGCTCTTCTAAAGCAGGGACTGTCTATAAATGTCAAAATGGACAGCACTGTGTACGCCTTTCAGTGTTATATAAGTGATAAGTAGTAGTATAATGGCACAAGATTGTAAAGAGAGACTCAGTTTGGGAATATTTTAATGAGGTTCCTCTACCTATAAGGCAGACATGCGTGCAAAATGCAAACACTGCAACAAAGAAATGCAAGGCCTGGTGCTTTGATGAAGATGACAAAAGGAACATGTTTTAAGAGGCAGGATCTTCAGGTTGGTAAATGTTTTGATTTCATCATATTTCTTAAAGACTGCATTGAGGAATTGTCATATTTGAGCAAAAATATATATTTTTTTTACTTTTCTTTTATTTAATTTTTAAAATTTTGTATTGAAATTTTAACAAAGGAATAGCACAATTAAACATCAAAAGATGTACAGGAAAACTGGCGGCAAAACAACACCGCATTACAAAAAAATGCAAAACCAACAATAGCAAGAGGAACTCCCTTATGAACAACCCAATCCCCCCTTACCCCCCCTCTGCTAAGAAGCACTGTAGGATCAAAGTCTCTTCATAACCCTAAATATCCAATTTCCGAACAAGAACTGACCAGGTATGTAATGATTGCTGATAATAACCTCTGCGTTTAGCCACATATAATTCCATCTTCCACATCAAGGATAACTTAACCCTCCATTCACCCACATCAGGCACCAGGGACTGTTTTCAATAGGCAGCTATGAGGCATTTAAGCGCTGCTAGCCCCATTCTCAGTAAATGGGTTTGCCATCTGGTCACACATACAGAAGAGAACCCCAATAAACAACATTGAGGAGTATTTGGTACAGGAACCCCCAACAATTGAGACAAAGATCGCAGCCACTGTTTTCCAACAGGGTACCAACACAGGACAGTCCCACCATATATGGAGAAAAGTTCCCACAGCGTTATGACAGCACCAACAACTGTCCGAAGTCTGAGGATAAATCTTATGAAGTTGTTCTGGAGTATAATACCAGCGACTTAACACTTTATGTGCATTTTCTTGCATTAATGCGCAAACAGACACTCTACCCACCTCAGCACAAATAGTGTCCCACTCTTTATCTGTAAAAATGCAATGCAGGTCCCTCTCCCAGTGGTGTCAGAAAGCCAAATTAGGCACAACTCTCCCCATGATGTATTTATATATAATGGAAATAGGCCTGGGCACCTTCTGCAAAGTCTCCCACAGTTGTTCTAAGTGTTCAGTTGCCAGAGGAGATGTTTTATCCCACCCCTGAACCCCTAGATAATGTTTCACTTGAAGATATGCCAAATAGTCTCTTGACCACACCCCTGGAATGAGTAGCATAGCTTCAAACGAAATTACGGTCCCGGTACGCAGAAAGTCCCGAAAACAGGTAAGCTCAAGTTGTTCCCACCGCTCAAATACTGGATTGGTTTTTACCTACCAAGAATCGGGGTTCATCCCGCAAAGAAGTCAAGGTAGAAAGGACCACCCCATTATTAAATTCCCTCTTAAGGCTATCCCACAATTTTATCAAATGCAAAATATAAGGATTGTTAGTCTCCATCTCCCACTGATGAACCGTCTGTGATGATCAGATTCCTGTGGACAGGCTATGGCGAGATACAAAGGATTGTTCCAACCGCACACCCCACTTATGAGGACTCAATTCCCATTCCAATAGAATCCGTAACTGCGCAGACTGATAATACCAGCTAAGATTGGGGACCCCCTTCCCACCCCCCCGTGTCCTATCAGTCCACATCACCCGCTGGGAAATTCGAGGTGCTCTATTCGCCCAAATAAACTTCCTAAACTCTACCTGTAAGATCTTGAACATCCTAGGAGGTAAAGGAACAGGAAGCGTCTGAAACAAAAATAGTATCTGGGGTAACACATTCATCTGGAGGACGGCGATACGCACCCCACCCAGAAGAGCCAGAACCCATGCCACCGTTGGAGATCCGACCGAATATTCCTGATAACCGCCCCATAGTTAGCCTCGTATAGCTGTTCCAAATCCATGGGCAAATAGATACCCAAGTATTTAATGCCCTTGGATGCCCATTTAAATGGAACTGGCGCTGAAGATCAAGAATCTGGGGCTCCCCCAAGGAAAGATTCATCATCTTGGTCTTGTCTTAGTTGATCTTAAACCCGGACACTCCAAGATATGTAGCAAGGGCCCCACAGTTCAGTCAGGATCCACTATATACAAAAGATTATCGTCGGCAAATAGAGCTATACGATGTTCAATACCGTCTACCATAATCCCCTGCAACCGAGGTTGATTCTGGATCAGGACTGCCAACAGTTGCAAAAATATATTCTTACCGCATGTTATCATCATTTTGATACAGTTAGTATGAAGAAATAGAGATGAAACAAGCAAATATTCCATTTTATGGGCAGTACTGAGCAGCAATGAATGAGTGATACTAAATAAACAGAAATGGTTATCAATAATAAAATAACAGCATTTACCTCCCCCACCTCTTTTACAGAACCACAAAAGTGGTTTTTAGCACCGGCTGGTACGCTGAATGCTCTGCGCCACTCCCGATGCTCATAGAGTTCTATGAACGTTGGGAGCAGCGCAGAGCATTCAGAGAGCCAGCCAGCACTAAAAATTGCTTTTGTGCTTTTGTAAAAAAGACTATTAAATTTCTGTTTAGGGGAATCTATCATCAACCTAAAGTATTCTGGAAACTATCCGCCTTCGAGATCACCATCCTCCTGTTCCACTTTCAGAATGTTTCAGTCACATAATACACAGCAAAAAAACAAGGAAAGATACCCCATGAAGAAATTGCAGATAATGAAGGGGGGATGGAATTATACACATCAAACAGGGATACACAAATAGATGAGTATTTGTTAAAAAGATAATTATTTATTAAAAGTTAATAAAATTGTCTTTGAATTAAATAGTTTGCTGACCCTTTTTGACACGGTCCATGTTTTGGCTTTTGAAAGCCTGCCTCAGGGGTACAAAGACATCTAAAAAACATTAACATATATTGATAATGTCGACCACAGAAAAATGTATAGTTTTGTAGCCTGAGATGTCATAAGAGAAATATGTGAATATATACAGAAAAAAATTTGTACAGAAACAGTGATAGTGATTGAACATAAAATGGAACATAAAATCAAATAAAACATCTTGACTAAGAGATAAACCAAGTGAAAAAAATAATAATAATAATAATCATAGTGAATAAATGGTGAAGCATGTGCATGAGACCTGGACAAGTGGAACAAGTATGAATGTGAAACATGTGATAGATGTAATGATGATATTTTAAGTATGAATGAGTGAACTAATGAATGTGATAAAGTCTGTGATGGATATAATTATGGTATTTTAAGTGTGACTCTGAGAGCCAGTAGGTGGGTAAAAGTGATGAAAAGATATAGAAGAATGAAATACAGTATGTAAAAATGGACTTCAGAACCAAACCTGTCCAGTAGATGGCAGATGTGTACTGTCAGTGATTGCTGCATAACAGAAATAAAAAGCACAATAATGAAAAAAGCAAAGAAACTATCATGAGACTCATTAAAGAAATCAAGAGCACACCATTAATATCATAAAATAACATTTAAAATGTCAAATAAAACCAAGAGTATACTGCAATCAGTATTTAATTCAAAGACTGTTTTATTGACTTTTAATAAATAAATAAGGCAAATAAGGCAAATAGAATGTTGGGCATGATAAAGAAAGGAATCTCGAGTAGATCGGAGAAAGTTATAATGCCGCTTTATAGGGCAATGGTCAGACCCCACTTGGAATACTGCGTCCAACATTGGTCTCCCTACCTAAAGAAGGATATAAAACTGCTGGAGAGGGTGCAGAGGCGAGCAACTAAACTAGTGAAGGGTATGGAGAAACTGGAATATGAGGATCGACTTAAAACACTGGGATTGTTCTCCCTTGAGAAAAGGAGACTGCGTGGGGATATGATCGAGACCTTCAAAATACTGAAAGGAATCGACAAAATAGAGCAGAGAAGATTATTTACATTGTCCAATTTGACACGGACAAGAGGACATAAAATGAAGCTAAGGGGGGGCAAGTTCAGGACTAATATCAGGAAGTTCTGCTTCACACAGAGAGTGGTTGACATCTGGAATACTCTCCCAGGGGAGATTATTGCAGAATCGACAGTCCTAGGCTTCAAGGGCAAACTAGATGCATATCTCCTTGAGAGAGGCATATAGAGATATGGTTGGCTATAGGGTAAATATTATCTAAATATTCCCATATACTTAAGAGAAAGTGTATAACACTAATAATTCAATTGAACTCAATTATACTTAGGAAGAGACCTCAGTAACGGAGCCCACGCACAGTCGTTTTTCATAGACCGAAATATACCAGTGGTTTTTCCCATTGGGGGACTTTACTATAGTGTGGCTATAGGGTAAGCCAGGTGTATACCTGGCAGGGCCTCCGCGTGTGCGGATCACCGGACTAGATGGACCGAAGGTCTGATCCGGAGATGGCGCTTCTTATGTTCTTATGTTCTTAATTATTACCATCCCCATTTCTTCATTATCAGTCGCATCACATACATCACATATCCACAATATATCACCTAAAAGAAAGAAAAAATCCGACCATCCAGGAACCACCAAAGATAAGTTTGTGATTTTAAAAATCAGCAGTTTAGAAAATAAGGTAATTGATGAAAAAAATGCTGAGTTTGTTAATCTGACAAACTCTTCTTTCTATCCGACTGAAACCCACATTTCATTAATATGCTTCAGTCACTGAGACCAGCATATAACCAACCAGCAGATCAGATGTTGCAGGGAAACTGCTGGATAAAGTCTATGACAGAGAAATGAAGCAAGGTATAGAGGGTAAAATTGGTAATCTAAATCTTGATGAGTGGAGTAATGTCCACAATGTTTGAATAACAATACAAGAAGGGAATGTTTTTTCTTGCATAAACAATTGATACCTCAGGAAATGTGCACACAGCAGAATACTTACAGGAAGTAATAGCAAAAGCTATAATAAAATGTGAACAAAAATCCAAATGTCTAGTACAGTTTAGTCACAGACAATGTTGCAAATGTATCCCAGATGAGAAGAAATTTAGAAGAGCATGAAGAGAATACCAAGCTAATTGCATATGGTTGCAGTGCTCATTTTCTGCAACTCTTATCCAAAGACGTGTGTCCCAGAAATAAAGACTAATGTAGATGAAATTGCTAAATACTTACATAACAATCATTTTGCTTCAGCAGCACTAAAAAGAATATGTGGAACCAAGCTAATTCTCCCACAAGATGTTAAGATGGGAACTCTTTAGTGGACGACAACTGGCCTATTCTGATGACAGTTTCTGAACAAAATCAAGAGAAAATAGATGCTATTGTTATAGCCAAAATCTTCAACACTGGGCTTAAGAGAAATGGTGAAGATATACTGAGAATTCTGAAACCTACTTCTGAAGTTTTAAACAAAATACAGAAAAATAGCTGTTCTATTACTGATGCTGTTGAAATTTGGAAAGAACTGAGTGAGTACTTAAAACAGAACTGCACAATGACAAAATTAAATCCGAAGTATTAAAAAACCCAAATGGGACAAGCACTGCCTCCAACTCATTTTAACACAAATATTGTCAATATCCGGTACAAGAGTCAAACCTTAAGTGCTGACGAAGAGTTAGCTATGACATGGGTATCCAGGAATCATCCATCTGCAATACTAACTATAATAAACTTCAGAGCTAAGGGTGAACCATTCAAGAAATTTATGCTTGCCGCTGATGTTTTAAAGAGAGTCACACCAGTGAATTTTTGGAGATCACTTATTAAGCACTTGTATTTAGAGAATGTTGAAGTAATGATTTAACTTTTAACAGAAATAGCTTCTTTTGCTGGGACAGAGAGAATAATCTCTTCTTTGGACTCAACATTCCAAACTGAGAACTCGCCTGGGACCCGATAAAGCAGGAAAGCTTGTTTTCTTTTCCAGATTATGAACAAACAAGAAAAGAAAACAGGACTTAGAGGAAGGGTATCACTGTTCACCGACGACGCCAAACTTTGCAACATAGTAGGCAAAAGCTTATTACCTGATAATTGCCACACGACCTACTGTTGCTGGAACAATGGTCAACTACTTGGCAGCTAGGCTTCAATGCTAAAAAATGCAAGATAATGCACCTGGGTAAGAGAAACCCGCGTAGAACTTATGTACTAAATGGTGAGACCTTGGTTAGGACCACGGCGGAACGCGACCTAGGGGTGATCATTAGTGAGGACATGAAGGTTGCCAATCAAGTGGAGAAGGCTTCCTCCAGGGCAAGACAAATGATGGGGTGTATCCGCAGAGGTTTTGTCAGCAGGAGACCTGAAGTCATGATGCCGTTGTACAGAGCCATGGTGAGGCCTCACTTGGAGTACTGTGTTCAGTTTTGGAGACCACACTACCGAAAGAACGTGCTGAGGATCGAGTCGGTTCAGCGAACGGCCACCAGGATGGTCTTGGGGCTCAAGGATCTCACGTATGAAGAAAGATTTAAAAAATTGCGGCTGTACTCACTTGAGGAAAGAAGAGAACGGGGAGATATGATTGAAACATATAAGTACAACACGGGACGCATCGAGTCAGAAGATGATATCTTCTGGCTCATGGGACCCTCGACCACCAGAGGGCATCCGCTGAAAATCAGGGGAGGGAAGTTTCATGGCGACTCCAGAAAGTACTTCTTCACCGAAAGAGTAGTGGATCATTGGAACAGACTCCCACTCCAGGTGATAAAGGCCAGCAGCGTGACGGATTTTAAGAGAAAATGGGATACTCATGTGGGATCTTTAAGGGAGTAAATTCAGGGGAGGGGATACTTGGAATAGGCAGACTTGGTGGGCTATAGCCCTTTTCTGCTGCTTTTTTCTATGTTTCTATGTTTCTATTTTTAAGTTTTTCATGTATGGATCTGGTAAGTTTTTTTTTTGTTTTTTTTTTTTTAAGATATTTGGTTTAACCACATCAGTTAGCATGGATGTTTCAGCAAAGACTATATATGCTATAATGTTATTGTTTTGGTTGAATAAACCTATTTAATTTATTAAAGTACAGCAATAAAGTTGTCCAAATGATTAACCTATTAAACTGGAGATGATTCACCTCGCAATAATTTCATAATTATTTATCTATGTATTTGTAATAGTATAATGAAATCTAATTTTTTATATACTTTATATAAACCTAGATTTGGGGGCTAGAAATATGGCCCAAAATGAGGGTATCAGTTATATTTGAGTCTTACTACTACTGCTTATCATTTCTATAGAGCTGCTAGACGTATGCAGTGCTATCCATTAAACATGGGAGACAATCCCTGCTCAATAGAGCTTACAATCTAATTAAAATAGACAAACAGGACAAATAAGAATTAGGGAATTTCTCTAAGATGGAATGATAAAACAGACATGAACCTATCACAGACCTCTTGCCCAGTCCCACCTTAAGCTCTGCTAGTCTACTGGTGAGCCAGAGCAAGAGCGATCCTCCTATGCTCCTGCCCTGTGCAATCTCACTACTCAAAAATGGCTGACATGAGTTCCTACACTGACCTCGCAAGACTGCCTCAAGTTCAGTTTATATTCAAGTCAACCTTTTCACCCTTTTTTGAGGGGAAAAAGGTTATCTCGGCTTTACATTGTAGGCTTTAAGACATGCAAAAACACCCTGGGCAAGTCACTTAACCCTTCATTGCCCCAGCTACCACAGCTAGATTGTAAGCCCGCCGTGACAGATAGGGAGAAATTATCAAGATTAGATTGTGAACTGATTGTGAACTATTCAGATGGCTGCACCAATGGGCAATATATCAAATACAAAAAAAAAACCAACAAACTTGAAAACATGGGAAGGTATGAAGAGAGAGTGAAGATGCAAACAATGGAGAAGATGTATAATTGAGGAATACAGAGAAAAGAAGAGAACATTCAAATCATTTTAGCAGTTTTTCCATTATTTCAATAGTGCACCGTAGAATTTTTTTAAAAAAACATTGTAATTTACTTTGCTGGAAACTGAGCACAATAATATCCTCTCCATATTTACCAGATGCATGAGAATAAATTTTAGCTAGCTTTGTATTAAAACAATCTTATTTTCTCTTATTACATTACATTACATTACTGGCTTATATTCCGCCTGTACCTTTCAGTTCTAAGCGGATTACATCAGAACGATGACTGGACATTTCCAGGAAGAGAAATACAATTACAATTAAAGGTGTAAGGTCTAAAGCAATTTTGATGCGAGGATTCTAAGAGGGGGTGAAAGGGGAAAAGGAAGGGATTAGGACGTTTGGGTGAATTTCTTGAATAGTAGGGTCTTGATTTCTTTGCGGAAAGCCTTGAGGTCAGTTGATGCTGTCAGTAGGTTGGTGATGGAGGGGTCCAATTTAGCTGCATGTGTTGCAAGTAAGTTGTCATTCATCTTTTTGCGTTTAGTTCCTTTAAAAGGGGGGTAGGAGAAAGGGGATTGGGTTCTCCTCTGTCTGGTTGAGAGGTTCCTGTTTAGACGGTTGTTTAGGTGGGTGGGTGCCGTTCCGTTTAATGTTTTGAATAACATGCAGTATAGTTTGAATTGGATGCGGGCTTGTATTGGAAGCCAGTGTGAGTCTAGGAAGGCGTTGGTGATGTGGTCAAATTTTCCAAGGGAATAGATCATTCTGAGGGCAGTGTTCTGCACGGTCTGTAGTTGTTTTATTAGGTAGGTGGGACAAGAAAGGTAAAGAATATTGCAGTAATCCAATAGACTTAGGACTAGGTATTGAACTATGAGTCTGAATTGTTCTTTTTCAAAGAATTTTCTGATTTTGCGAAGGTTGCGCATGGTGAAGAAAGTTTTTTGTGTGATTTTGTTGATTTGCACCTGAAGAGTGCAACCTCTGTCTACTGTTACTCCAAGGAGTTTGAGAGTGGGTTGTAAGGGATATTTGGTGGTTTTTATTTCTAGCTCAGTTATGGAAGGGGTTTTGTCCTTTTCAAGCAGTAGAAATTTAGTTTTATCTGGGTTGAGCTTCAGTTTATGTTCTGTCATCCATTTTTCCACTGCTTCTAGAGTTTTTTCCAGGATGCCTGATTTGGTGGGGTCTTGTGTGTCAAAGGGGAGGAGTATGGTGATATCGTCTGCATAGCTGAATGAAGTTACTTTGAGTTTGTCTAACAGGGTACCGAGGGAGGAAATGTAAAGATTGAAGAGCATGGGTGACAGTGGGGAACCTTGGGGTACTCCGCAGGGGTTGGTCCAAGGCTCCGATATAAGATCCTTTGTTTTTACTCTGTATGTTCTTGTTTTAAGGAATCCTTGAAGCCAGTTGTATACTTCGCCTGAGATCCCTATTGCTTCTAATATCTGAAGAAGTATAGTGTGGTCGACCAGGTCGAATGCGGCATAGAGGTCGAGTTGAATTATCAGCATCCTCCTTCCTTTGCTAAGGTGCTGTCTGGCTATATCTAGAAGGGAAGCTAGCAGTGTCTCGGTGCTGTGGTTAGATCTGAAACCCGATTGAGTTGGGTGGAGTAGGTTGTGGTCTTCAAGGTAGTTGGTGAGGTATTTGGCAACCAGACCTTCTATTAGTTTAACATATAATGGAATTGAGGCGATGGGTCGGTAGTTGGAGGGGGTGTCTATTGGTCCTTTGGGATCTTTCAGTATTGGGGTGCTTATGATTTCCCCTAGGTCTTGTGGGAACTGGCCTTCCGTGAGAGTCGTTTGGATCCATTGCAAGAGGCAAGCTCTAAATTTGGGGGATGCGTTTGTCAGTAGATATGAGGGGCAGTTGTTCAGGTCGCATGACGCTCGACTGTATTTTCTGTAGAGTCGGTTCAAGTCCAGCCATTGCACCTTTGTAAAGTTGGACCAGTGCCTGTCAGCTGCAGTGGCTTCATCTGTTGTAGGGTTTATTATGATCTCGTCTAGGAGGGTCGGTGAGTTGTTGAAGGAGGCTCTAATATTGGCGATCTTATTCTTGAAATGGTCCGCTAGTTGGGTGGCCGTTGGAGGGTGGATTCCTTGAGTGGTTAGGAATGGTTGTGTCGGTGAGGTTCTTCACAAGTTGGAAGAGTTTCTTTGTGTTTAAGGATTCTGTGCCTATTAGTTTGGAGTAATAGGCTCTTCGTTTTTCCTTAAGTTTGATCTTGTATTGTTTTATTAGGTTTCTCCAAGCTACTTTGGTTGGTTCTTGGTTCTTTTTTTGCCATGCTCTTTCGAGTTGTCTGCAGTGTCTCTTTAGTTGAAGAAGTTCTGTGTCGAACCATTTGTCTGAAGATCTGCAGAATTTGTGTTTTGTCTTTTCTGGGGCTAGACCGTTCAAGGTTGTTTCGCTCAGGGAGCGCCACTGGTGAATGAATACATCGTGGTCTATGGAGATGATTGATGGGTCTACTGTGGTCCAGAATGTAGAAGGGTCGATTTTTGGTCGGGTTTTGAAGGAGGTTTTGTGGGTTTCCTTCTTGTTTGTGCTTTGAGTCCAGTTGATGTTGAAGGTGAATTTGAAGTGGTCTGACCAGAGGGAGGGGTGCCAGGCCCCATTGGAGATATAAATGTTTGGTGCGTGGGGGTGTTGTGACATGTAGGCTGCAATATCAAGTTGGTGGCCTTTTTCATGTATGGGTTGAGGATACAGAATTTGGTAAGAGAGTGCATTGAGGTATGAAATTATGCCAGAAGCTTGTTTGGAGGAGGTGTCTTCTAGGTGGAGATTTATATCTCCGAGGAGCAGGTTGTGTGAGTTCCGGAAGATGAAATCTTCAAGATCGTGTTTTGTGGTGTTCCATTTTCCTGGAGCTATGTAGCCGAGGATGCAGGTAAGGGTGTCTTTGAGTGAGTTACTGAAAAGTTGGATGGCAAGCAGGTCTGATTGAGGGGTGGAGTGTTTGTCTAGGACAGTGATGGTAAGGTTGTTTTTTACTAGGATGGCCAGGCCTCCCCCTCGCTTTTTTTCTCGGCAGACTAATTCAAGTTTGTATCCCTTGGGGCAAAATTCTGTAATGCTTGGGTCCGAGTAGGAGGATAGCCAGGTTTCGGATAGGAAAAGGCAGCCTAGCTGTTCATTAACTATCCAGTCTTTTATTAGGTCTGCCTTTGGGCTGATTGATCTTATGTTCATGTACGCACAGGAGATTGAGAAAAGATGTTTGTGGTAGTTGGGGCTAATCTGTGGGTGAAGGAGGAGTGGGTGTATGGGGGAGTTTGTGACCCGACTTCTTTGTGTTGGGGGGTGGTTTTCGTCCCCATGTGGGTGGGATGCTTTCTTGTGAGGCTGTTGTACATTCTATTAAGTTTCTTGTCTGGTGAAGTTTCTTGGGTGATTGTGTCTGCCTGTATGTTGTTGTCACTATTGGTATTGGTGAAAAGTGGTGGCCTGCTGTTCTCCAGTTTGTTGTGAGTAGGGAGAGAAGTAACAGTGTGCATAGGAGTTTGGTAGTGGGGGGTGACATGTTGTTGGTTAGCGGCTGGAGAGTGACTGAGAGGTTCAATGCAGGAGCAAAAGAGGAGATTTGTGGAAGAGCTGGAACAGAGGACGGTTGAAAACCGGCCTGTAGCCCTTCTCTGGTTGAGATCCGTGTGGTTTCGGTGATCTGGGGGTGGGGGGGACAGAACTGGGTCACAACACCCAGTTAAAGTTAAAGTTGGGCAGAGGCAGCCAGATAAGTAACCTGCACTGGCAGGAGGCTTTCGACGATCCCTGGTGACTGGAGGAAGCAGGGGCTCTAAGAGAGAGCAGAGTCCTCCTGCTTGAACGGCGTCGGGCGGAGGAAGGAGGGACAAGATGGCAGAAACTTCCTCCTTCCTCTGCCTAGGAAGTCGCTGGGGGGAGAGGCTTTCGGTGGCCCTCAAGGGCTGAAGAAATCCGACGCAAAAGTCTGGCTGAATCGGCGATCCCCGGCGGCTGGAGGAAGCAGGGGCTCTACTACTTGTATCTAACAAGCAAGAAAATTTGACCATAGATATTATGCACCTCTGTAATACCCATATCTAGTCAAAAATCAATATTAATTAAGTTTTTATGTTGTTAAATAAAATTATACCTAATAAGCCTAGGGGCAATGAACTGATGTGCAGTATTTCAGTAAACATCTTTCCTTAGTTCAAAATTAATTTAAAACTTGCATGTAATCAACTTCACTAATTTAACCATCAGCATTGAAGCTGAAACCACACTGAACATACTGTAGAGGGTAGGCAGTAGCCTTTATGATTTGTCTATCTACCACATTTTTCATATAGTAAGATAGTTAACAGAAAAGAAAAGGGCTCAATACCTATTTTGGACTACATGAAAAATTTTGATTGTATAAATATCACAAGTATCATTTAAAGTTATAAAGGAACATTCCAAGTGTATTACCATAATTGTCACATACATTTATTATAGCTGCTCTAGTACATAATAGAATAACATTTTTATTGTATAGATTTATAAAAAGTTTTTATATACTTGAATCACAATGAGATGCACTCTATTTGGGGGCTTTAGAGAGTAATGGTCCTAATTCAATAAAGATGATTTCCACAGGCACAACATAAGATTCACCATGCCAAATATCTCCAGAGAGTGAAACAGAGCAAAACGGATGTAAGATAGATATAATCTCATCACAGGACAGAGACTTCTAGTTTAGTTTAGGAAATGATGTCAAATTTACAAAAAGAGGCTAGTCTATGAGCTGACTGTTTATTAACAAGTCATTACTGAAGGAGCAACTTATTTGCTATTCTATGGTATCTGGTTCATCAACCTAAGGAACTTTAGGTTCTTACCTTGGTAATCTTTCTTGTAAATTCACACTCCATTCCTTAACAAGTGGGTAGCAAATACCAACTCATGAGATCTCTTGTAGGAAGCCTCATTAGCATAATCTTTTGCTCCTCCTCTCTTACTTCTGGACTGCTGTCCAACTTTTAGTGTGACAAAGCAGACAGCCAATCCTATAAAGGACACAGAAGAGAGGGGTATGGGGAAACTCCCTGAGAAACAAGTCTAATCTGCTCACACTAACAGTGTGGAGTCACAGTAGTAAAAACAAACCCTGGAGCAAGAACAAAGTGCATCATATTTGTGGAAGTTACTCTCGAAAAGGGCTGGTCAAAGAATCAGAAGTCCAACTTACCGGTACTTATTGAGGCAGACAATCGGCAAATCAGCAACTCTAGGGCAGGCTTCAGGATTTGAGTGTGGATTTACAAGAAAGAAAATTATCAAGGTAAGAACGTAATCTTTCCTTCTGTACAATCCCACTCAATTCCTGAACAAGTAGGACATAAAGCAGTCCCTCAAATGCACGGTGGTACCGATGAGCCTGCTGCCAGAACTGAAGATCCAAATGCAGAATCCCCCTTGGCCACCACATCTATCCTATAAAACTTCGTAAAGGTATGCAAAGAAGACAAAGTGGCAGCTCTACAAATCTGGAGAAACTGCAGAAGATTCTGACAAGGAAGCAACGCTTCATGTGGAGTGCGCCTTTACCAAAACAGGAGGCCATTTTCTGACACCTATATAGGCAGAGGAAATAGCCATTCGAATCCATTGAAGTTGGCCTGCCGTTACAGGTTACCCCAACCAGCACAAACAGGTAATCCGACAAATGAAAGAGGACATATACCAGTCACCATGGGGAAATGCAACCTGTAGTTTCTGGACAAGGACCGTAAGAGCAATAACTAAGCTTAGGAAGGTTATCAAAATAAGGAAAGTCTTCTGGATGGCTGCAAATGAAGACCTATAGTACCACTGCCCAATATGAAGGCCAGTTCAGATTGAGCTAGAAATCCAAAGAAGCAGAAAACTGGTAGTGCAAAAGAATGTATTGATGTAACCCCACACCTCAGAGTGAGTCCTGCCCTACCTTTACCTCCATTATGTAGTCATTCAAATAGGCCAATACTTCAGGTAGCACATACAAATAGTGAAAGTAAAGGGGAACGCAGCACACTATTAAGGAAGGCAGGCAGACAGAAAGACACAAAAAAAACAGCCAGCAAACAATAGATTCTAAAACTTTTCTTAAAATTTTCTTTTCAGCAACCTTCACCAGATTCAGTTTACAGAACTAAGAACAAATACATCAGATAAATATTATAACATTTTTCCACGTAAGGAAATTCTTCTTCACCCAGAGAGTGGTAGAAAACTGGAACACTCTTCCGGAGTCTGTTATAGGGGAAAACACCCTCCAGGGTTTCAAGACAAAGTTGGACAAGTTCATGCTAAACTGGTGAGACTGGACTCATTTGGAGCACTGGTCTTGATCTAGGGGCCGCCACGTGAGCAGACTGCTGGGCAGGATGGACCACTGGTCTGACCCAGCAGCGGCAATTCTTATGTTCTTATTTTTCTGAACTCTCCTCACTTAAATTATTTTAATGGACTGATCATTTAAGGTCCATTCTCTCACTACAGGTGCGGCAGACCAAGAAAGCACAAAGTGCATGCAAGTATACTCTTTTCCCTTTCCCTCTCTCTCTTCTCCAACTCAGTCCTCTCTGAGTCCAGAATTCTTTCTCACCAGTATTTCTTGGTTCTTCAATTTTTCTTCTTTAACATTGTTCAAATCTTCTTCTGTGTTCTTCTATCAACAATATCTACTCCTTAATCTTTAATAACTTAACAAAATAAAACCTATCTCACTTGGATGATCAAGAAGCAAAAAGGGTGCTCAGGGAGTCTAACGTTATAGCGGAGAAACTGAATGAATTCTCTGCTTCGGTCTTTATGGAAGAAGATATAAGAGATCTACCTGAACCATTAATGGTTTCAAAGGGTGATGATGCGGAGAATCTGAAAAATCTTGGTGAAACTGTAAGATATACTAAGTCAAACTGACAAGATAAAAAGTAATAAATCACCTGGACCAGATGGTATACATCCCAGGGTACTAAAATAAGTCAAACATGAAATTGCTGACCTGCTGTAAGTGATCTGTAACCTATTGCTAAAATCATCTGTAGTATCTGAAGACTGGAGGGTGGCAAATGTTACTCCGATTTTTAAAACGGGTTTGAGGGGAGATCCTGGAAATTGATGAGGAGATCCCGGGGGTTGATCCAATGTTTGAGGGGAGATCCCAGGAAATTGATGAGAATGACTTCATTGCCGGGCAAAATAGTGGAAACAATTATAAAAAATAAAACTGTGGAACCCATATACAAACATGACTTAATGGGCCAGAGTCAGCATGGGTTCATTTGAGGGAGATCTTGCCTCACCAATTTGCTTGACTTCTTTAAAGGTGTGGAAAAAGTGAGCCAGTTGATGCAGTGTGTCTAGATTTTTAGAAAGCTTTTAACAAAGCTCCTCATGAGAGGCTCCTGAGAAAATTAAAGAGTCATAGGATAGGAGGCAATGTTCAGTTGTGGATTAGGACTTGGTTATCAGATAGAAAACAGGGGATAGAGTTAAATGACCATTTTTCTCAATGGAGGAGAGAAAATAGTGCCGCAGGGATCTATACTGGGACTAGTATATTTATTTATAAATGACCTGGAAATTGGAATGAGTGAGGTGATTACATTTGCACTAAACTGTTCAAAGTTGTTAAAATGCATGCAAATTGTGAAAAATTGCAGGCAGACCTAAGGAAATTGGAAGTCTGGGAGTCCAAACAGCAGATGAAATTGAATGTGGACAAATGCAAAGTGATGCACATTGGGAAGAATAACCCAAATCATAGCTACCAGATGCTAGGGTCCACCTTGGAGGACAGCACCCAAGAAAAAAGATCTGGGTGTCACTGTAAATAATATGCTGAAACTTTCCACCCAATGTGCAATGGCAGCCAAAAACACATACAAGATGCTAGGAATTATTAAAAAAAGGGATAGTTAACAAGACAGAAAGTTAAAATGCCTCTGTATAGCTTCATGATGCAACCTCACCTGCAGTATTGCGTTCAGTTCTGGTTGCCTTATCTCACAAAAGATATTGTGGAACTAGAAAAGGTTCAAAGAAGAGCAACCAAGATGATAAAGGAGATGGAGAGAAACTAGAAACATAGAAAATGACAGCAGAAAAGGGCTATAGCCCACCAAGTCTGCCCATTTCAAGTATCCACCCCCCTAAATTCACTCCCTTAGCGATCCCACGTGAATATCCCATTTTCTCTTAAAATATGTCACGCTGCTGGCCTCAATCACCTGCAGTGGGAGTTTGTTCCAATGATCCACTACTCTTTCAGTGAAGAAGTACTTTCTGGAGTCGCTATGAAACTTCCCTCCCCTAATTTTCAGCGGATGCCCTCTGGTGGTCGAGGGTCCCATGAGACAGAAGATATCATCTTCCGACTCGATACGTCTCGTGATGTACTTAAACGTTTCAATCATATCTCCCCTCTCTCTTCGTTCCTCCAGTGAGTACAGCCGCAATTTTTTCAGTCTTTCCTCATACGTAAAATCCTTGAGCCCCAAGACCATCCTGGTGGCCATTCGCTGAACCGACTCGATCCTCAGCATGTCCTTCCGGTAGTGTGGTCTCCAGAATTGAACGCAATACTCCAAATGAGGCCTCACCATGGATCTGTATAACGGCATCATAACTTCAGGTCTCCTGCTGACAAAACCTCTACGGATACAACCCATCATTTGTCTTGCCCTGGAGGAAGCCTTCTCCACTTGATTGGCGGCCTTCATGTCATCACTAATGATCACCCCTAGATCACGTTCCGCCGTGGTCCTGACCAAAGGTCTCACCATTTAGTACATAAGTTCTGCACGGGTTTCTCTTACCCAGGTGCATTATTTTACACTTTTTAGCATTGAAGCCCAGCTGCCAAGTTGCTGACCATCGTTCCAGTAGTAGTAGGTCCTGCGTCATATTATCAGGTAAAATGCTTTTACTTACTATGTTGCAAAGTTTGGTGTCATCGGCGAACAGTGATACCCTTCCACTAAGACCTTGCGTCATATCTCTTATGAATAAGTTGAATAGAATCGGGCCCAAGACCGAGCCCTGTGGCACTCCACTGATCACTTCTGAAGTTTTGGATGGGGTACCGTTTACCACCACCCTCTGAAGTCTACCGCTCAGCCAATCCTCAACCCATGTAGTTAGAGTGTCCCCTAATCCTATCGATTTCAGTTTGTTCAATAACCTTCTATGTGGGACGCTATCAAATGCTTTACTGAAGTCCAAATATACCACGTCCAGTGACTCTCCGGCATCCAGTTGTCTATTAACCCAGTCAAAAAAGCTAATCAGATTAGATTGGCAGGATCTACCCTGGGTGAAACCGTGTTGGTGGGGATCACGTAGGTTTTCTTCATCTAGGATTGTGTCAAGATTCCGTTTGATCATTGTTTCCATGAGCTTACACACTATAGATGTGAGACTCACTGGTCTGTAGTTTGCTGTCTCTGTCCTGCAGCCCTTTTTGTGGAGTGGGATTACGTTGGCGGTTTTCCAGTCCAAGGGGACTCTTCCTGTGCGTAGGGAAAGATTGAAAAGCACAGATAATGGTTCCGCCAGGACTGCACTTAGCTCCCTGAGCACCCTGGGGTGTAGGTTATCCGGTCCCATGGCTTTGTTTACTTTGAGTCTTGATAGACGCTACTGGGCGTAAACTCGAAATCTTGAAACGGGTCTTTCTGGCTGTCTCCCATCTGAAGCTGTGGACCAGTTCCCGGCGCTTCACAGGTGAAGACTGAACAGAAGTATTCATTTAGTAGTTCTGCCTTGTCAGAATCTGATTCTGCAAAGTTACCGTCCGATTGCTATCCCATCTTTATTTCTTTTCCTGTCACTAATATAGCTAAAGAAGGATTTGTCCCCTTTCTTAATGTTCCGTGCTAGATCTTCCTCCATTCGGAGTTTGGCCTCCCTGACTACTTTTTTGACAGCTTTAGATCTGTCCAGATAGTCTTCTTTCGCCTCCTGTTTTCCTAAATGTTTGTAGGTGATAAATGCTTCTTTTTTCTTTTTAACTAAGTCAGAAATTTCTGTACTGAACCATTGGGGTCTTTTGCTTCTCTTGCATTTACTTACTGTTTTTATGTAGCGGTTTGTTGCTTCATGTAGGGTGGACTTCAGATTCAACCACATATCCTCCACATTGTCAGATTTTGCTTGTTTATGTAGCTCCTGATGGACAAAATCTCCCATGCGGTCGAAGTCTGTGCCTCTAAAGTTGAAAACCCTCACCCTCGTTGCTGTGTTTGATTTAGAGAAGCCTTTCTTGAGGTTGAGCCATACCATATTATGGTCGCTGGAGGCCAGTGTATCACCAACTGAGACTTCCGAGACGCTATCTCCGTTGGTGAGTACTAGGTCTAGTATCGCCTGGTCCCTAGTGGCTCTAATACCATTTGCTTGAGACGTGCACCCTTTATGGAGGTTAAAATTCTTTTGCTGCCACATGTAGTCGCGGAGAGTGTGTTCCAATCTGCATCGGGCATGTTGAAGTCCCCTAATATCACTGTGTCCCCGCGTAGAGTGATGTTCTCTATGTCCTCGATTAATTCCATGTCTTTGTCTTCTTGTTGCCTGGGAGATCTGTATATCACGCCCAGGTATAGGCATTTTTCATTCCCTCTGGCCAGGTTCACCCAGAGGGATTCCCCGGTGTATCTAACATCTGTGATTCTAGTAGTTTTGATGTTTTCCTTAGTGTAGAGTGCTACACCTCCTCCCAACTTACCCTCTCTGTCGCAACGAAGTAGGTTGTAGCCTGATATAACCATATCCCACCCATTTGAGTCTGTGAACCAGGTTTCGGATATTGCTATCACGTCTAGGTCGGCATTTATTATTTCAGTCTCCAATTCTAGAATTTTATTGCCCAAGCTGTGTGCATTAACATACATAGCCCTCCATATCTGTGAAGAGATTCCCTTTTGAGTTATTGTGGCTCCTAAATTATCATTGATAATTTTCCCTAAATTATCATGGATAGCATGGGTACCTACTTTAGAATCAGAGATTAGGGCTCTTCAGCTTGGAAAAGTGATGGCTAAGGGGAGATATGATTGAAGTCTACAAAATCCTGAGTGTCATAGAACCTGTACAAGTGGATCGATTTTTTTTTTTTTTTTACTCCATCAAAATTACAAAGGCTAGAAGACACTCAAAGTTACAGGGAAATACTTTTATAACCAATAGGAGGAAATATTTTTTTCACTCATAGAATAGTTAAGCTCTGGAATGCATTGCCAGAGGTTGTGGTAAGAGCAGTTAATGTAGCTGGTTTTAAGAAAGGTTTGGACAGTTTTCCTAGAGGAAAAGTCCAGAGTCTGTTATTGAGACATGGAGGAAACCACTGCTTATCCTGGATCAGTAGCATGGAATGTTGCTACTATTTGTTTTTTTGCCAGGTATTAGGTAACCTGGATGGGCTACTGGGTTAGATGGCCCATTAGTCTGACCCAGTAAAGCTATTCTTATGTTCTCACTTAAAAATCACAATTTCCTTGGAGGAAGGGCCAAGATGGCGGCAGCAAGGTGTCAACGAGTTTAACGTTTGACTCCAGGAACGTCTCTTATCTTCTCTGCTTTTCAGTTATGCCGCATTCTAAATGCAAGGGTAGTGTCCATTCCATACCCTCAGTGATGAGGACATCTACCTCTGCTCAGCTTTCTATCTTTGATTTTGCCACCGCCACTGCTACTCCCCATGGAGTAGCTGGAGGATTGTCTGAGTTGTCTCCCGCTGGAAGACTGGTTGGAGACTCGGAGCTGGAGGTTTTCCTCTCTCCTCCAGAGGCTGTTCTGCCACCGTATCCTGCCTCATTCGCAGTCCAGTCAGGGGAGCTCTGCGCAGAAATTGTTGCAGGGGAGACCCCGATTCAAGGGGCTGGTTTCGCAAGAGTTCAATCAGAGCAGGGAGCTGGCTTGGAAGCTGTCTCTGAAACAATAAGACAGGTGATAATAACTCTTGAGAGTATTTGGGAGGTTCTTGAGAGGCTGAATTCTTCGGTTGCCAGATCTTCCCAGGAAGTCACCAATCTTGTTAGTACTGTCAATGGTTTGGGGAAATCCCTGAACACCACTAAAGAATAATTTTTATCTGAAACTAAAAAGGTAAAAGACAATGTGGCAGATATCCAGGCTTTAACTAATGGCCTGGTTAAAGAAAGAAGTATACTAAACAGGAAAATTGAACAACTAGAAAATTATAATCGTAGATTAACTATTCATCTTTTGAATTTTCCAAAGGTTTTGGGTGTGGCACCTATAGAATGAAGTACTAAAAATTTCCCTTGATCATATACCGCCATTAAATCGCTTATTATTATTTGCAAACTAAGAAAGTAATAGGTGCTACACTAGAAGTAGAGGAATTGCATCTAAAAATGGATGATCCATTAAATGTTACTGACTAGTTAGAAACCACACTGTCTGAAGCTACAGAGAGGGCTACTTATTAATATCTTTTTTTTTTTTTTTTTTTAACAAGATGTTAACACTGTCATGAGACTGTATTTCCATAACTTTCAAAGTTTGTTTCATGGGAAAAAAGTTTGGATATTCCCTGATGTCACAAGAATTACACAGGAGCGAAGAAAGCTGTTTCTAGTTATGAGAACTGAGACATTAACTCTTGGAGCAACATTTCTTCTGGCATATCCACGCAAATATTTGATAAAGTATCTGGGAGTGAAATATATCTTTTTTACACCAGAACAGTTATGATCCTTTCTGGATTTGAAGAAACTGGCAGCTGGGAAGGTTTAGCAAATGTTGAACAGCACTTAGGTTAAGGGGAATTTGCTGTTAAGCTTATTCCTTAATGGAATTTTCTATATTTGAGTTTCTCTTCATTCTATTATACCATCCTCTCAAACAGTTTGTGGTCTAAGAAAGATGAAAGTTTTTTTTTGTTTGCTATGCTGTTTTTCTTGAACAAGAGAATTCTTGTAAAGTATGTTAAAACGGTAATAAATATAAAATAAAATAAAAAAAACTTCACAATTCCCTAATTAAAAGAATGGATAATTAAAATCCCTTCTAAAACCCAGCCACAAAAATTATTCCTCTTTCACATGCTCACTTGTCAAGATATATAACTTCTAAAATAAAATAAAACACCATCACTTTAGAAATGGAATGAGAACAATATTTTTTCCTTAGCTATTCAAATCAGAGCTGACAGCAATAGTGGAGCAAGTGCTTCAATACTGCACTGCCTCCTCTTAATTTTTCAGATTTATTTATTCATTCAATTTTACCGTTCTCCCAGGAGGAGCTTAGAATGGTTTACATGAGTTTATTCAGGTACTAAAGCATTCTTCCCTGTCTGTCCTGGTGGGCTTACAATCTATCTAATGTGCCTTGGGGGGGATTAAGTGACTTGCCCAGTGTCACAAGGAGCAGCATAGGTTTGAACCCACAACCTCAGGGTGCTGAGGCAGTAGATTTAACCACTCCGCCACACTCTCTGGTTTCAACCAGACTCACAAAAAAAATAAAGCAACACAAACATTTAAACCAGGCTTACCAGACTATTCAAACATTACCTTTTGAATTAAGTTTCTCACAAAAGGCTTTTCTTTTTTAAAAAAAAACAACAAAAAAACCCCCCCAGGTTTTTTTAAACATCTGTCAAAGGATTCAGTGATAGAACACCAACTTAAGTTTTAAAAATTGTTTTACTCCTAATGATGGCAATAAAAAATGTCACAGGTAATAAACCTCAACTTCAGAGTTTGTTTCTCTGATTAATATGAGGGGCCACTGAGAAGTTCTCAGTCCAACCAAGAAGAGAATGATGTAGAGCAGGGGTGCCCAATAGGTTGATCGCGATCGACCGGTAGCTCCCAAAGGCAAAGTGAGTCGATCATCCAGGACTCACTTTGCCTTGGCGATCTATCGGGCCGATCAATCTTCCTCTCCCCAATGTCAATTCTGCCGTCGGAGAGGAAGTTCGGGCCAGCCAATCGCTGCCTGGCTGGGCGGAACTTCCTCTCCGATGGCAGAATTGACGTCGGGGAGAGGAAGATTGATTGGCCCGAAGCAGAGAGAGCATGGGGCGGCATCAGCTTTGGGGCCTGTTATACATTGGTGGCGTTTGGATCCTGTTCCCCGATGGCAGCGGTAGTGGCAAGTGGCAGTGGCTTGGGGAAGGGCAGGGAGAAAGAAAGAAAGGAGGCAGGCAAGGAAACAGAAGGAAAGAAGAGAAACAGAAAAAAAGAAAGGGGGCATGAAGAGAGAAAGAAAGAAAAGTCAGGGAGAGAGGAAGAAAAAGTTGGGGGAGGGAATGAGGTTTGGAGGAGAGGAAGCATACAGGCTGAAAGAAAGATTGGATGTACAGTCAGAAGAAGAAAGTGCAACCAGAGACTCATGAAATCACCAGACAAGGTAGGAAAAATGATTTTATTTTAAATTTAGTGATCAAAATGTGTCTGAATTTATATCTGCTGTCTATATTTTACAATATGGTTCCCTTTTACTAAACTGCAATAGTGGTTTTTAGCGCAGGGAGCCTATGAGCGTCGAGAGCAGCGCTGGACATTCAGCGCAGCTCCCTGCGCTAAAAACTGCTATTGTGGTTTAGTAAAAAGGGAGGGGGGTATTTTGTCTATTTTTGTATGGTTGTTACTGAGATGACAGTGCATAGAGTCATCTGCTTTGACCTCTTTGAAAATAATTAACAATTCTATGCGTACAGTGTGCGTTGTGTTTTTTAAAATTTTATTGTTGGTAGATCATTTTGACTTGGTCATTTTAAAAGTAGCTCGCGAGTCAAAAAAGTGTGGGCACCCCTGATGTAGAGTCTTGAAACTTACAAGTCATTCCACACTTTTCTTAACACTTTCTGTTTCATTTCATATCATTGAAACAAAAAGTGTCAAGAAAAGTGTGGAATAACTTGTAAGTTTCACAGCTCCACATCATTCTCTTCTAGAGAGCTGCACAGGTACAAGGATGACAGGAATCCCACAGAACCTACGGGGTCCCCACCACCAGGGTCACGGGAATCCTGTGGGGATGGAGGTACCTCGAGGGGCTCAAATGCCTTAGTAGTGCGCCTCCTTTTCCTGCTCCCCCCCCCCCACTGAACTAGACCCTCCACAAAGCAGTGTGCAGAGCTCCCAGCACACTGCTCGCAGCCAGCCCGGAAGCCTTCCCGCCAATGTCAGAGGGAAGGCTGCCAGGTCAGCCAATTGCAGGGAAGAAATGCTGTACAAAAGAGGGAAAGGGGAAAAAAGATAGATTGATCCAGGATAGAAGGGAGTGAGGATGCTGTACAATGGGAGGGAGGGAAGAAAGAAATGCTGGACCATGTTAGGAGGAACTGCTTGAAGAATTTGCAGAAAACAGGAAAGCAGAACTAACTTGATGCAAAAATAAAACTCCAGACAACAAAGGTAAATAAAGGAATTTATTGACTGAAATATGTTAGCTTTGGGAAATGTATATAGCAGATGTCTTTCTATTGTGTTCAAAAGAAAAGGAAATGCATTTCTTGTTTTATTTCTCTAGTGCTGACGTACTTGCTGACCCTTGCTGTAGCTCAGGGGTGTCCAAAAGGTCGATTACGATCAACCAGTAGATCACAAAGGCAATGCGAGTCGATTGCAGACTTGCCTTGCCTTTGCATTCTGTTCTCCCTGCTTCCCCGATGCCAGGCCAGACGCATACAAGCGCCAGGCCCACAGCCTCCCCTCCCCCCCATGTCAATTCTGACGTCGGAGAGGAAGTTCTGGGCCAGCCAATTGATGCCTGGCTGGCCCGGAACTTCCTCTCCGACATCAGAATTGACGTTGGGGCAGAAGGCTTGTTGTGGGCATGGCGCTTGTACGTGCCTGGCATCAGGGAAGCAGGGAGAAATCATCAGCGGTGGCTTGGGGGGGCAGGGACAGAAAGGCAGAAAGAAAGGGGAGGGGGCAGGGAGAGAGGAAGAAAAAGTTGGACTCATGGAGGGACAGAGGGAGATGTTGGTTAAGGAATGGAATGAGGTCTGGAGGAGAGGAAGCATGCAGGAGACAGAAAGAAGGGAAGAAATATTGGATGCACAGTCAGAAGGAAGTGCAACCAGAGACTCACGAAATCACCAGATAGCAAAGGTAGGAAAAATTATTTTATTTTAAATTTAGTGATCAAAATGTGTCCGAATTTATATCTGCTGTCTAAATTTTGCATTATGGCCCCCTTTTTTAGCGTAGAGAGCCTATGAGCGTCGGGATCAGCGCAGCTCCCTGTGCTAAAAAAACGCTATCGCGGTTTAGTAAAAGGGGGGGTATATTTGACTATTTTTGTATAGTTGTTACTCCGAGGTGACATTACATATTTTAAAGTCATCTGCCTTTACCTCTGAAAAAATCCCGAATATAAATGATAATTAACATTTTCTCTGCGTACAGTGTGCTTTGTGGGTTTTTTTTAATTTTATTGTTGGTAGATAATTTTGATTTGGTCATTTTAAAGTAGCTCGCAAACCCAAAAAGTGTGGGCACCCCTGCTGTAGCTGGTGGGAATCCTCAAGCACTACTTGCTGAAGACCTCCTCCAACGGCGACCAAAACTTCCCTCCACCTAGCATAGCAGTCACTGGCAATATACCTGACCAACTGAAGTGCCAGCATCTGTGATTCAGGGACACTGCTACTGGCTGCCAAGTTGGCAATAGGAATCCCCGGCCACCTTCAAAGGAAGTCCTCCGCTGACACAGCTTGAGGGTCCTCATCAGCTGGAGTATTTATATTTTATATTTACATTAGAGGCTCTGGTAGAAACCAGTTTACAAGTATGTATTCTTCCCAATTAATAAAATGTTTTTGCTTATTTGTAAATGGGTCTCTACCAGAGCCTTTAATTCAGTAGCATAATTAAAATGAAATAACTACTTTTGAAGTTTATGGGGTCGGAAAGGAATTGATTCCAGCGGGGATGGGCGAACACAGGTTTGATTCCAGCGGGGACAGGATTGATTTCTATCCCCGTGCAACTCTCTATTTATTTATTTAGATTTCTAACCCATTCTTCCAGGAGCTCAGAACGGGTTACAATTGACATTCACAATAAAATTACAGGACAAAGTTTACAGGCAGTTGTAGAGAGACAGGTGGGAAGATGCAGGAGGGGGGAGCATGGGAGAGAGGGGGAGGGTAGAGAGAGAGGGAGCGGGAGTTAAGGAAGGGGAGCAAGGAGGAGGCAGTCTTTTGGGTTGTTCAATTGAAGAGATGAGTCTTCAGCATTTTCCGGAAGGTCATCAGTGAGTCTTGTGATCTATACTCTTCTTGGTTGGGCTGAGAACTTTTCAGCAGCCCCTCGTAATTTGAACAGAGCAGACTTAACTCTCTTTACCAATTGTACAGTTAAGGCAGGACAAAAATATTTAAAAATTCAAGTTGTAAATCAGTTACCAATTACATTCACCCTCACTCACACAAACTTGAAGCCAAAATTCTGAGGGCTTCACAAAATTAGCTAATACAGTCAGTGCTCACACTGACAACAACCCAAACCCGTCAAAGATTATTCTTTTAAAATTCACTAAAGATTCTGCCACACAAGGCACATCCCTTTCAAATCAAGAAAACCAACCAACCTATCTCAGCAGTTTAGAACACTCCTGGAGACTTCCAAACTCCTTGCATAGCTCATGCTGCAAAATGCAACAGATGTCCCTGACTAAACTACACCTCATGTACCCTCTAATCCAAAAATCCCACAAAGATTTTTTTAAAAAACGTTGTTCCTACCTTGACAGGACCTTCCTTCTATCTTTTCTTTTTTCTTCTTCTTCTTCCCTGGCTTCCAATGGTTCCCACCACCTTCTGCTGCATGGCTCTGCCCACAAGCCTGCAGCTTCATGCTCCCAGCGCTCTTCTTTGGTGCACATTTGCCCTTGAAAATTTCATGTGCCCTAAAAATCCTGGCCCTTAAGTCTTCAGGGAGCTCTCCAGAGCTTCCCCATGCTAGCCAGCAATGTCCCATGATGTCCCCTGGCTCCCAGGTCTGGAAAAAAAAAACCTTTTCTTCGGTCCCAACAAGGCCTGGTTGGTTCCCGATGCCTCCCATTTAAGCATATGCACAATGACATCATCGGACATGCGTGGAGGCTGCCAAACTCTTGGAGTCTTTTCCTCACCATAGTGAGCATTAACGCAACCGTGGCTTCTTCTCTGCCTAGTGCTTCTCCTGGGCCTCCATAGCTAATGATGTGGCCTGCCACTGCAGCAGCCTGGCTTCCCGATAGCCCCGACATGACCCCACATGCCCCACAGCCCAACACGGTTTGCTCCTTGGCAGCCCCGACTCAGCTCGGATCCGTGACAACCCTGCTGAGCCCGCACCAGCTCAGGGTCCATACGCAGGCCAGCCAGATACCTCTTTTTTTCACTTTAAAAACTTTAACCCCTCAGGGGTAACATTTAAGTAGGGCTGAATATAGATTACAAGTTTTAATTGCTCAATTAATCACGATTAAAATTTTTAACCACAGGATTAATCACATAATAAACCATCCCTTCCATTTCCTCCAGTACAGAACAAAATATAAAGACAGTGAATGTAAATTCTCAAAAGTGGCATCATTTAATCACTAAACTGAAAATAAAATCATTTTTCTTACTTTTGTAGTCTGGTGATTTTTTTAATTTTTTTAATCAAAATTAATTTTGCTCCCAGTCTTTGGTTCTATTTTTCTCTGTCTGTGCTCTGAGCCCTATTTCTGGGTCTCATGGCCATTTTCTTTTTCTTCTCTCCTCCTCTCTCTTACCACCTTCATTTACGAGCAGAAATATATTAATTAATCACTTGACAATCTTATTTGTAATCCTCCAAATATATAAATACAAAAGAATCCCATCCCTCCCATCCATATATTAATAATTAACAATTATCAATTATTGTCATTCATATTCCCACCCCCCCTTTATCTTAACCAATACTGAGGTATTTAAGATGTCTGATCATTAGAATAAATAATCAATGGCCCCCAAATCTTTTTAAACTTATTATAATTACCTTGTTGCATAGCAAGCACCCTTTCCATTTTATAAATATGAATATGGCAACTGTTAATAATGTTAATTATATTTTAATGCATTAATCATGTTAAATGTGCAGCCCTGATATTTAGAAAATATTTTTATAAAGCCTTTTCTGCATGTAAAACTTATTTTTTTTTTTTTTTTTTAATTATTTTATTTATAACATTTTACAATATTACCAAGCATATACATCTTGTACAGAAAAGTGAGATCAAACTACATATTAAACTTAAATTCCAAACTTAATATTGCTACAAGGAAATACCAAACTAGCTGTTCTCACACTAGTCCTCAATATTATTGAATCCATTATTAAGAGCAGAACTTATATACTTCAAATTAATTAAGCAAGAAAAATCCTTGTCTAACTGAAGTGTAAAACTTATTTTATACATGGAAAAGAGCTTAAGGAAATTTCACAAATGCAAAGGCACATAAGAAGTATGTACTTTTATGTGATCTGTGCATAGGCATTCCCCAGGGGCAGATTTGTGATGTACACACATTATATAAAATATACGTACAGGTATACATGCAGATGTAAATGTGGAGCCTAGTTCTGCAAGCCTATTTCATAAAACTACCTATGTTATCTTTATAAATAGATGCCTTTTTGGATTCCTCAACATAGGCACAGTTATATAATCGGATCCTTAAATCAAAACGATCACACTATCAAACTAAAACAAAGTGTGGCATAATGGACAATTACAGTTTCCAAGAAGCCTCAAGCTGAGAACCAGGAAAGCAGAGCTCAAATCCCACTTGTCTCAAACACTCCTTGTGACATGGGTAAGTCACTTCACCCTCCAGTACCTTATTTTAAATCCTCTGGAACAGAAAAATACCTACTGTAATTCTGTCCAGGGTGGATAAAAACAGGGCTGTGGAGTTGGAGTCTGAGACAATTTTGGGCACCTGGAGTCGGAGTCGTAGGTATCAGAAAATGAGGAGTCAGAGTCGAAGGATTTATCTACCAACTCCACAGCCCTGGATAAAAATCAATGATTTTTTTCTAAATCAAGAAAATTGGATTTTTGTTTTAAATAAAATGTATTTTTGAGGAAAACTTTATATAAAGATAGTTTTCTATTTTAAGATACACTATGGTCCAAAAGTTATTCATCATGAAATAAAAATTAGGTTTTTTAAAAAAAATTTTGTAGCATAAGGCTGTATATTTGTGCAATCTTTACATTTTTTAAGTCTTGATGGGTGGAATAATGTCCACAATAATCCTGTTGTATGTGCTTGTATAACAACAGAAGGGAATATCTTTCTTGCAAAAACAACTTGACACCTCAGGAAATGTACATATAACAGAATACTTACAGGAAATACCTACAAAAGCTAGAATAAAATGTGAACAAAAGTTCATATCTCTAGTACACAGTTTAGTCACAGACAAGGCTACAAATGTGTCCCGCCTCGCATCATTGAAGTGGGCCGTCCTAGTAAAAGCCCCGAGGCTGCCCAATGAAACTGCATGCAAACTACTGCTAGTGGCAGCTGTGTGCCTAATTTAAAATGGTATAGTGAGCTGCCGCTAGGCTAGAAAAGAGAGGGGTACTGCTGAAGAGGGGAGGGAGAAGGTGTACTGCTAGACATGGGGAGAGGGAGAGGTTCTGCTGGACATGGGGGAGGGAAATGGAAGGGAGGAGAGTTACTGCTGGACAGAGGGGGAGAGAAGGGAAGAGAGTTACTGCTGACCAGGGGGGAGGAGGGAAGAGAGAAGGGGTACTGCTGGACAGGGGGGAGGTAAAAGGAAGGGAGAAAAGGTGCTGTTGGACCTGGCAGAAAGGGAAGGAAAGGTGCTACATACTGGAGGGGAGGGTGTGATGGTACATGGGGAGAGAGCATGTTAGATTGGAGGTTGGAAGGAGGGATGCCACTCAAGGGAAGAGGCAAGGACAGAGAGAGAAAGCATGCAAGAGGCAGAAAGTGTTGGACTCATGGAGAGGGCAAGATGAATGGGGAGGACTGAAAGGAGGGAAGGAGAAATGTTACACTGGGGGAGAGGGCAGAGAGTGAAAAGTTGGATTCAAGGAGGAAGGGAGAGAGAGAGATGTTGGTTGGGGAAGGAAGGAGGACCAGAGGAGAAGCATGCAGGAGGAAGAGTGAAAAAAAATGTTGGACTGGTGGAAAGGAGGAAGAAATGTTGGACTGGGAGGGGGGCCAGAAAGGAGGAAGTGAAATTGATTGCAGGGAGCAAAAAGGAGGAAGGGAAAGAAAAATGTTACACAAGGAGGGAAGGAGAGAAATGTCAGACAATGGAAATAGGGAGGGAAGGAGAAGGAGATAGGAAGGGAAGACACGGAAAAGTAGATTTTGAGAAGAAAGCAGAAAAATTGAATGATGTTAATGCCAAAGATGGATGCAAGGCAGAAAGTGAAGACAGAGAGAAAAACAGTCAATGGATAAGAAGGCCCTGGAAACATAGCTAAAAGCACAGAAAAATAAAGTCACCAAACAACAAAGGTAGGGAAAATGATTTTATTTTCAATATAGTGATTGAAATGTGTCAGTTTTGAGAAAGGAAAGATGTTAAACTTTAACTTTGAGGGCTGCAGAAAAAATAGTTAATGTCTTATTAAAGAAATGACAATTTTGCATGAGGTAAAACTTTTATAAATCTTTCCTTTAACAGTTAAAGGAAAAATTTATAAACTATAATGAGTTTTACCTCATGCAAAGTTGTCATTTTTTAATGACCTTTGGTTGGGAGCACTTGAGACCCCTGTTATTCTCAATATTATCTATGACAGTATATGTAAATTTGTGCGACAACGCTTATATATAAGAGGGTAGTGTGTTACACGATATTATTTAAGAGGCTAATTTTTTAAAATAAGACATTAACTATTTTTCCTGTGGCCCGCCAAGTACCTACAAATCCAAAATGTGGCCCTGCAAAGGATTTGAGTTTGAGACCACTGGATTAGATGGAACTCTGTAGTGGACCGATTTGAGCAGCAAAAATGAGTCTATAGAAAATTAGGGGTGTCAAACTCAATCACATTAAGGGGCAGAAATCTAAAACACAGGCTAAGTCGCAGGCCAGACTCTGCCCATCTCTGCCCCAGACCCCACCCCATAATCGTACTAATTGTAACACCATTTTTTCCATTCATTTTTCATATATATACACAATATAATCTTATTAACAACACATAATGGTTAACCACAAAATTAAACTACACAAAGCACACTGTACGTACGCTTCTCAACATTCATTCCTACCAGAACACAGATAATCCCTATGCAAATATGGGACCACAAACTAAAAGTACTAATATATATATAAACGAAACCCTAAGATTCAAGACTCTACATGCAGTACAACCCCAGAAAAATAGAAACAAATGCATTTCTTCATGAACAGAGCAAAATATAGACAACAGATGTAAATTCTCAAAATTGGCACAATTCAATCACTAAATTGAAAATAAAATCATTCCCCCTACCTTTGTTGTCTGGTGATTTTGGTTTTCAAACCTTATTTTCCTAGTCTCTGACTGCACTTCCTTCTGTCTGTCTATGCTCTTAACTATGTAGCCGGGACCACCTTATCCATTTGCTATTTTTCTCTCCTTCACTTTCTGCCATACATCCAACTTTACACAGAACATCCAAAGTGCAAATACATCCATCTTTAGCATTAACTTTTTAACATTCAACTTTCTTCCATTTTTCTGCTTTCTTCTCAAAACCTATCTACTTTTCCATGTTTTCCCTTCCCATCTATCCATGTGTACCATCTGCTCCCTCTTTCTTCTCCCCTATTCCCATCCCTCCATAAGAAGCATTTCTTCTTATCTCTTCCCTGCTGCATCCATTGCTATGCACCATCTCCTCCCTCTGTCTCCCCTTCCCCTCCATCCCTGTGCATCATCTCATCCCTCTCCCATGGTCAGACAACTCTATCTTCCCCCTCATATAGTCTGGCATCTCTCTCTCCTTCCCTCCCTCTTCCTAAAGTCTAACATCTCTCTCCTTCTCTCCTTTCTGCGGTCTGGCATCTCTCTCTCCCCTCCTTCCCTTCCACTCCATGGTCTGGCATAGTAACATAGTAGATGACGGCAGATAAAGACCCGAATGGTCCATCCAGTCTGCCCAACCTGATTCAATTTAAATTTTTTAATTTTTTCTTCTTAGCTATTTCTGGGCAAGAATCCAAAGCTTTACCCGGTACTGTGCTTGGGTTCCAACTGCCGAAATCTCTGTTAAGACAGCCCATCTACACCCTTCCAGCCATTAAAGCCCTCCCCAGCCCATCCTTCACCAAACGGCCATATACAGACACAGACCGTGCAAGTCTGCCCAGTACTGGCCTTAGTTCAATATTTTATAATATTTTCTGATTCTAAATCCTCTGTGTTCATCCCACGCTTCTTTGAACTCGGTCACAGTTTTACTCTCCACCACCTCTTTCGGGAGCGCATTCCAGGCATCCACTACCCTCTCCGTAAAGTAGAATTTCCTAACATTGCCCCTGAATCTACCACCCCTCAACCTCAAATTATGTTCTCTGGTTTTACCATTTTCCTTTCTCTGGAAAAGATTTTGTTCTACGTTAATACCCTTCAAGTATTTGAACATCTGAATCATATCTCCCCTGTCTCTCCTTTCCTCTAGGGTATACATATTCAGGGCTTCCAGTCTCTCCTCATACATCTTCTGGCACAAGCCTCCTATCATTTTCGTCGCCCTCCTCTGGACCGCCTCAAGTCTTCTTACGACCTTCGCCAGATACGGTCTCCAAAACTGAACACAATACTCCAAGTGGGGCCTTACCAATGACCTGTACAGGGGCATCAACACCTTCTTCCTTCTTCTGACTACGCATCTCTCTCTCTCTCCTTCCAATTCCAGTGGTCTGACATTTCTTTCTTCCCCATGCATCTCTCTACCTCACTCCTCTCCCACCACCATGTCCAATAATTCTCTCTCCCTCCCTTTCACTGCCCAACAATTCTTTTTCTTCATCTCCTCATGTGCACCATCTCTCTCTCTCCTCAGACACCCAATTCTCCCTTTCTATTCCCTCCCTTACCTCAGCATCTCTTTACCTCACTCTCTCCCTCCTTCTATTGTATGGCTCTCTCCTTCCCTTCATTCTATGTCCCAAATTCATGCCCCTTCCCTTCCTTTTATCATTGGCCTGAAGTTTGTGCTCCCTCTTTCTTGAGTCCCAACACACTCTCTTCATTCTGTGCCTCCCTCCATCTTACGTTTTCATTGCTGATCCCGGATGTTTTATCTTCTGGCCAGCTCCTTCCTCCTCACTGCCTCAGTGTGCACAAAGCTGCAGGTGGTGGCTCCTATGCACTTTCTGCGCCTGAACCGGAAGCCTTCTCCCTGACGTCACATCAGAGCAAATGCTTCCAGATGAGGCATGGGACACGCGAGGAGCCGCTGCCCTCAGCTTTGTGCACACTGCAGAAATGAGGAGGGAGCCGGCCAGAAGATAAAACACCCTGGGGTGGCAATGAAAATGCCGCATTGCACTGCCGCATAAAACGGCCAGGTAAGCTGGATTCGGCCCGCTGGCCTTGTGCTTGACATCTGTGAATTAAATTGTCTTTCTGACTACTAATTTAGATCAAATCCACCCTGGTTGTGTCATAACTCATCTTCAAATGATATCTGAAATGTAACCAAATCCAAAATCAAAATTCATATACCTAATAAAACATGATCTTTCTGAGGCATCAGAATATATAGGATCCTTTTTATCAAGCCACGGTAGAGGTTTTAACCACAGGTCAGCAAGATAAATGCTCTGATGCTCATTCAATTCCTATGAGTGTCAGAGCATTTTCCTCGCCAGCCCGCAGTAAAAAGCTCTACCGCAGTTTGATAAAAGAGGGCCACAGTGATGACTTTATGTACTATTTTCAAAAGTACTGTATAATACAATTTAAAATCATCTGACACAACGCATTACTACTGTAGAATGATAGTTTTTAATGCAAGGACATCTCACAGTAACATCTAGTAAACAAAAAAAAAATGAACTTTTACCTTTTTTTAAGTGTCAAATTGGCTAAACAATCCAGCATATTTTACTGTTCCTTAATGTCTGCTAAATTAAGTCACTCGCTCACAGCTACCTGGGTTCTCTTTTCTCATCCACTTTAGTGATCTCTTCTGGAGCAACTTTTCATGTAGGATGTCAGTTTAAAGCTTGTTTGGGCTGGGAGTAACACAGAAACATGATGGCAGATAAATGCCAAATGTCATCCAGTCTGCCCATCTGGGAAGTAATGGCTGTTTTGAAGGCCTATATGAAATGAGCTAGCGATCTTGGCCTAGTTCCCAGTAGTCATTTTGTGGAGCCTCTTTGATATTAGCTATCTAATTAATTTTTAATTTTGTTATGACTTATCTTTTATTTGACCTTACTAATTTTTTTTACATCATATATTGTAATTTGGCCATTATATAATTTAAGCTGTTATTTAAATTATTGATTATTGCTTTAGGTTATTTTTCCATGTTGTACCTTTCATTGGATCTTACACAACATAAAGAGGCAGTTCCAAAACAAAAGGTGGTGGTGATGATGATGGTTGTGGTGGTAGTAGTAAATTGCCCACTTTAGTTAAAAAAAAGTTTCCAAACAGAAAAACAGAGACCACCTCATAAGAGGTATTCCAGGGAGAACAAACACTGCCAGAGCAAAACAGGTAAATCCGCACCATTATTGCTTGCACAGGGACATAAAGACTTAGAGCTAGATTCACTAAGGCCACGGATCAGATCAGATCCGTGAGCAATCCAATCCAATCCAATCCAATCCGATCCATGGCCAGGGGCTGATTCATGAGGGCGATCGTAATCATGCCCCCAACCGACCTTACAGATCGCTCTCCAGCGATCCCGACGCATGCGCAGACCATCTTCTTTGCCTATAGATGGTCTGCACATGTACTGGCTCGCCACAAGCGAGGTCAAAACAGAAGGGGGGGCTGGAACAGAACACGCTGCAGGGGGGGATGGGAAACGCACCAACAAAGGTTGCCAGTTACTCACAAGTTTTCTGCCCCGACTCTCCTGCTCTCTGCCGCCATTCCCCATAGTGCAGCCCCGCTTTAAACCCGCGGATTAAAACCATGGGCTCGCACTGCAGGGGAAGGGCGGCAGAGAGCAGGCGACTCGGGGCAGAAAACTTAACAGAGGCAGTTATAGGAAAAAAAAGTTGGCTGGCTTTTTTTGGCATTCTTTTAAAGGCAGGGCAGCAGAGAGCAGGGTTTTTGCACAAGGCAGAATCGGGGTGGCAGAGCAGGTTACTGCAGGGCATCTCCACCGCTCCTAAGCAAGGAGGGGAAGAGCTGGATTCCAAAGAAGCATCCAACAAGGGAGACAGGCTCTGGGGAGAGGCAGGGTTTCAGGGGGGCAGAGAGCAGGAAAGAACAGTCAGGGCAGAGAGCAGGGTGGCAGAGACCAGGGTAGTTGGAAAGGGTCTGAGCAACTGGACCTCAGCAGTCGCTTATTTTTTGATTGGCCAGCCCAGTCGGTGTCCCTCATTTTTTTTTTTTAGTGAATCCTATATTTGCATGTCGTTCCCCCTCATTTGCATGCACGGATCGGGCACGGATCTGGAGTAAGGTTAGTGAATCGGGTCGGGGTCACTAAGTGGTCGGGACACGATCAGTATCCTTAGTGAATCTAGCCCTTAAGCTTTCAATCCAGTAATTGCCACATTACAACATCTCTTGAAAATATATACTTTTGCTGTGAGATTCTGATTATCTTTGCACATTATAACATCTCAACAGCATGCAACACATGCTTATTCTGATTGTCTACAGAGTCTATCAGAAATAAGGAAGGTTAGGCCATGCTGATTTCTATATTCGTTTCTGATGTCAATAATTGCACCAAATGCTTTCATTTCATACAGAGTAAGGTTTCACTTACAAGGTGAAAGGAAAGGAGCATCAGATTGCAGGCGACTACTGAGTCACCCCAAACTGACCAATTATTACTGTTAAACATCTGTTTAGTGAAGCAAATCTCAGAAAAAAAAAGTGTTTAAGAAAATCAAGTCAGGAAACAGTTTAAACTTTAAAAAGAAAACCTATGCTCTACTCCAGATGTTCAATCATCGGAATGCGTACAAGTGACATGTCATGCATTACATGCCATAGCACTCTGCAAGGACATATTTATTCTAAAACCCCATTGAGAAAAATGCAGCCCCTTAACTGGCCAAACTTACGGTTTCCTTAGCAATGATTTTCTAATGTGAGACTCCGGCACCCTCACCACAAAGACACACGCACACAAAAGCAAGGCTGATTTTTCAGGCTATTCGAAGTTCGCCCACCTCTACGTGCAAGAGCTTCGGTTAATCAACACCTGGCGGTTCCCCTAAAAACCAGATCTCGAGGACCAGAGCTGTCAGCCACGGTCTCCAGCAGTGCGGCGCCAGGGTAAGTGGCTGGATCCCTCCCCCACACCTGCTGCACCCACGCCGCCCGTCAAACGGTCAGAGTACCGCAACGAAGCGGGCCTGCTGCTGGGCGCTCTGCGGGCGGAGCGCGGCCTGGCGGGCCGGCAGCTCATTACCGGCGCAACCGCCCCCCCCCTTCCCCGTTATCAGCGCCGCAACGTTTTTACTCTGGGCCCGCGCTCGCTCGCCCTCCCCTCCCCCCACTTCAGCGCTAGAAAACAAACAAGCGACAACTCAGCGTAAAATCCAGCACCTCCCCCCCCCCCCGAATAACGCAAACTTTCATTCAGAATCGGTTCTCTCGCATGCCCTCCTCCTCACCCCATAATGGCCGAGGCCTCGCTGGTATTTTGCCTGCCCACCCCAGAACTCCGCGCCCCCCCCCCCAAAAAAAAAAACATATATATATCAATATACAGTATATATATAATTTCAATGTCATTTCCAGTGGATACATAGCTCCTACCACCTCTCTATTGCGGCTGCAGCCTCTCCCCGTTTATAAAATAAAGTAAGCCTCCCCCTCCCTCCCGACTAAATGGGTGACTCTCCCCTACTCACATTTTCTGTGTCGCGCTCGTTCACGGTTGGCAATGGCGTTCTGGTCGACATCTTGTGCGCGCGAGTGAGAGAGGAGGTTGGGGGGAGAGGAGCCGGAGGGGGGCCCTAGACCGCCGGGCGGTGCAACAAGCTCTTCGGCAGGAGGGGGGGGGAGAAAGGCAAAAGCGGAGGGGGGGAGGGAAGAGATTAACAGTGTAGCTCGTCGCTTCTTCTACTTCATGTTCTTTTGGGTTAGGGAGGGGGGGGGGAGGAAAAAAAAACCCTTCCTCTCCCCCTCCACGCCAAGATGCCCTCCTCAAATCGGCCGCATCTCAGCCGCCAGGGCCGCCTCAGGTAAAATCTCTCCCCCCCCCCCCCTCCCGACCCCCCGCTCAGGGCTTTCGTGCAGATTTATGTCCCTCGCTCGGTGACTGCGGATCGCTTCCTTCTCCGGGGCCAGGTGAGCTCTTTAAGACTGCAGTTGCGCCGGTCCCAGCCGTGCCCGCACTTGCACACCGGGCAGCTGCCGGCTTCTGCAAGGACGGCCGGGAACTTGACAGCGGCACTCTCCTTCCTTCCTTCCGTCAGTCCTGCTGCCCTCCTCCGCTCAGGAAGAGAAGCAACTACTTCCAGTCTCCTGCAGGAAGCGGCGCCAGACATGCATGCTCTCCTCCAGCCATTCATTCATTCTTCCCTAGGAGTTCTGCTGTGGATGGCTCAAACAGTAAGAGACGGTTTTGTTGCTGCAATAATACTGACAAGCTGTTGTCACAGAGATATGGAGCGGGCTGAAGCTGCAACCACTGGTTTAAGATCCTCCTAGATAACGGATGGCACGTTCCGATTAGCTGCCTGACCCTTCAGATCTCTATTATACTGATGTCCATTTCCAGAATCGATGTGTGAGCCTCGTACTTAAGAAAGATGTTTGTTAGTCCCATTGACTTGGGGCAGTGAGTGATATGTACCATATATTTGGATTAGTTGTACAAATACATTTTCTGATGGGTGAGAATAGTTTTTTTAAAAGCCTTATAGCAGGTAAATTTGTACATTTATAAATGATCCTGCTCAGCCCTATTTATTATTTCTAAACTGCTACTAGGCATATTCAGCACAGTGCTATACAAACACACAAAAGAGATCCCCAATTTCATAGAGGTTACAATTTAGTCAAGACATGCATAGTAGTAGTACTGTAATTGAAAGGGGGAGATTTTTGTCTGGATTTGAACATAGCCCAGTGGTTGCCCAACCTGCTCTGCTCCCCTCCCCTCCTCAGCCTCAGGTTTTCAGGGTATCCAGTAGTGCTGTCCAATTCAGGAAAAAAAAATTCAATTTGATTCAGCCTATTAAATCAATTTTTCGATTTGATTTTCCTGCCCAAGTGGGAGTTTTTTTTAAAAACATCCTGGTGGGTTTATGTTATAACCTCTTCACCCCCCTTTTTTTTACTTTTTATTTATTGAAACTTTGATATAACAAACAAGCAAAATACACTTGCATAAGAATTAGGAAATTTAAACCTAAAGTCACAATGACTATACAGGTAGATATATATATGTAAGGAAATAAATTATTTAGTCCACAAATTCCTCTTTACCCCTTTTATAGCCTCTTCACCCCATTTGCTCTCTCCTACCCACACTGGTGCTATGGTGTAAACAAAATAAACAACCAAAAAAGACTTTTCCTCTCTCTGTTAAATCCTAGCTCACGTTTGTGGTCTAACCCAGCTCTGGCAGGATACACGTTTCAAATCTGACATATTGTAATCACAAAATAAAAAATGAAATTATTTTTTCTACTTTTGTTGTCTAGTCATTATTCAAATCATTTTAGTCTTAGGCTCTGGTTGTCTTCTGATAACTTGCTTGCCAGGGTCTCCTGCCCATTTGTCATTTTCTTCTTTCTCCGTGCTAACCATCCATCTTCTATCTTTGTCCACCCCTTCCATTTCCCTTCACTCCCACGGAGGTCTGGCATCTTTCCTTTTTTTGTCTCCATCCCTAGATCCACCTTTTCTCAACTATACTTTCATCCTTCATCTCTCTCTCCTTCCCCACCACCCCAGGGTCCAGCATCTCTTCTTTTCTCTTCCCAACTACCCTCTATCCAGTCTCTCTATCCCCCCTCCACCCCATCCACTGTGTCCACCTTCTCTCTCTTTCTGTTCCTTCCCTCCCTAAATCCCATTTTCCACCATCTCTCTCTCCTCTGTTTTTAGACCCATTATTTCTTCCCTCCAAAGTCCAGCATATGCACGTCTCTTTGAACCCCCTTTCTCTCCCTCCCTCCGTGTACTTATATAACCAGGGCCCCCTCCCCCAAAGGCCTGTCCCCTGCTGAAGGCCTGCCTATCCCTCCTGAAGGCCTGTACCCCACCCCTGAAGGCCTGCAATACCCCCCTGAAGGCCTGTACCCCACCTCTGAATACCTGCACTCCCCCCCCCTCCGAAGGCCTGCACTACACTATGAAGGCTTGTCTGTCCCGGCCCCATCCCCCGGAAGCCCTGCATGTTCCCCCCTGACCTCCTGCACATCCATTTACCTAATGCCAGCAGCGGAGCAGCCTGCAGAGAGGATCGCCGGTAATTTAGCGATCCTTGCAGGTTACCCTAGGCCTCTGGAGCTGTCTTCCCTCTGCCGCGGTTCCACCCCTCTTCTGACATCAGAGGCAGGATCGCGGCATAGGGAAGACAGCTCCTGAGGCCTTTTGGCAACCTGCAAGGATCACTAAACTACCAGCGATCCTTTCTGCAGGCTGTTCCGCTGCTGGCATTAAGTAAATGGATGCACGGGAGGCAAGGGGGGAAGCCGGACACCGCAACACTTCCCGGCTGACCCTCGCCCTCTAAAGCAGCAGCGGCTGGCCAGCAAGAGGCAGTCCTGCCGATCCTGCTTTAGGGGGCAATGGGGGAGGGTCAGTCACCGAATTGGGAGGCCGATTTTTTTTGTTTTGTTTTAAAATCGATTTGAATTGATTCATCCGAAGTGAATCGATTCAAATCGTGAATTGGGCAGCACTAGTATCCACAATGATATGTGACACACTGCATACATGACCTTCATGGACCTTTGGTCTGACACAGTATGTAATTTCTTATTAAGGGCTCCTTTTACAAAGCTACAGTAGCGATTCCCTCATGGCAAATGCACCAAAGCTCATTCAGTTCCTACAGGCTTTGGTGCATTTGCCATAAGAAAATCATCACCACTGCTTTGTAAAAGGAGCCCTAAATGTAAACCTGCTCTGCATCCACAAAAACCTTCCTCCTTTCAACCACAGGCATAGATCAGAACTAACACATTTTCCATTGAAGTTACCATACAAAAATAAATAAATAACAATCTAGATTCTCTGAATAACAGCAACATAAATCTCTCCACTACCAGCTACATTGTGAAATAATATAAATCCTGAAAAACTGTGGACAAGGGTCTGGGTAGTGTGCTCAGAGAGGAAGGGGTGAATTTTGGTGATGTAGAGACAGAAGCGACAGGCCTTAGCAGTTTGTGGAATGTGTGTAGAAGATGAGAGGTCGGAATCAAAGACAACTCCAAGGTTGTGAGTAGAGGAGACTGACATGATGACAGTATTATTTACCGAGATGGGAACGTAGGAAGAGGAGCAAAGTGTTTAGTAGGAAAGAGTAGCTCAGTCTTGGACATGTTTAGTTTCAGATGATGGCAAGACATCCAGGCAGTAATGTCAGCCAAACAGGCAGAGACTTTTTCTTGGACTTTAGGTGAAATTGCGGGTGTAGCGAGGTAGATCTGGGAGTCATCAGCATATAGGTGATACTGGAAGTTGTGGGAGGAGATCAGGGCACCAAGGGAAGAGGTGTAGAGAGAGAAGAGGTCCTAAGACAGAACCCTGGGGTACGCCAACTGCTAGCAGGGTAGTAGCAGAAGAGGACCCATGAACACATACACTAAAGGTGCAGTGGGAGAGGTAGGATGCAAACCAGGAGAGGACAGATTTGCGGAATCCAAGTAAGGACACATATCAAGAAGTAAGCTGTGATTAACAGTATCAAAGGCAGCAAACAAACAGGTCAAGAAGGATGAGGATTGAGTAAAGGCTCTTAGATCTGGCCATTAACAAGTCACTGCAGACTCTGTGGAGTGATGGGGGTGAAAGCCAGATTATAGAGGATCGTAAATCTAGGCATGTACCACAACCTAGGAGAAATAAAAACAGAAATGCATTTCCTCTTGTACTGAACAAAATTACAAAGACATTCATAATTCACACTGATTATGGTATAAATGTGTCTGTATTGAAAACCATCTCAAAAAACGCTAACTCTGTATTGTAACACCTTTACAGAAGCTCATGTAAACCGCTCTCAATTGACTCCCCAGTCATTAATAGCGGTATAGAAACTTTCAATAAACAAATATTTCCCAAAGCTCTCTTCCACTTAATTATATTACATTACAGATTTCTATTCCGCCATTACCTTTCGGTTCAAAGCGGATTACAAAATTAAAATAATTCTTTATTCCTTTTGTTGTCTGGGAATTTTATTTTTCCAAGCATGTTAGTCCTAGTTTCTGTTCTGCTTTCTCACTTGTCTTCTACTCTTTCCGATATTTGCTGTCCATTTATTCTATACCAACTTTTCTCTTATTTTCTTCCATTCCCTTACTACATCTCTGACATACTTCCTCTATTTCACTTATCTGTCAACTTTCTTTCTCTTCCTCTCAACCCCATGTTCTTCTATCTCATGCTTTCTCTGGCCTCCTATTGCTTTAGCTTTCACTACTCTCCATTGTAGCACTTCTGCTCTCTGTAACCATCTTCCTCTCACTTATTATCTCCTTGACAATCCCCGTGGCTTCTCCCACATGACTCCATCATGCCCATCATATCCTCTCCCTCCCTACACACTAGTAAACCAAAATCTCTTTCTCTCCATCTATCCTGGTAGCTCATAATCTTCCAGTCTCTCTACCCTTCACGTAGCCAGGCATATCCCTGTCCACCCCACCCCCATAGTCCAATATCTCCCTGCCTCCTTTCAGTCTCTCGTTCTACATCTATGGTCCAGCATCTCCCTGTCCTCTCTTTCTTTCCTTCCTCACTTATGGTTCTGCATTCCCTGTCTCCTTCCACCCTCCCAAATCCCACCACCAAAAGTGCAGCTATAATGGGAGGGAAGGGTGGCTGGGAGGGAAGGGTGGCAACACACAACCCAGCCTAGAGCAGGAGACATGGCTATACAATGCCAGGTTTCTTCTCCAGGTTGCAGAAAATAAGCCTTGGCTTACCAGTCTTTCATTTCCAAAACAACATATATGCTCTTGGGCTGTCCCTTAAAGGGACTAGCACCAACCCCAGAAGTAATGGGCCAAACAAAAGTTTCCCTACCACCGCCAGATGCCCTCACTGGAAGCTCACCACTTTCCTCCAGGCCTACCTCATGCAAAAAATCCTAGCTTTCCAGAGGTCAGGGAGGAGCAATGCCCAGTTACTTCTGCTCTTCCAGTGCCCTCCAAAATGGCGCTGGTAACCCCTAGCAGTAGTATTGTGGTTCTGCCATAGTACCTAGCTGGAGTTATTTTTCCAGCAATATAGTGCCTTGCGATGAGCTCCTGTTGTACACCACAAGCCACAGAACCCAATTTACAAAGTAATGAACTGCTTTCATGCATTTGTGTGTTTTCCATCTCATACTAGTGGAGTGGAATTCATGGATGTGAATTGCTTGTTTACTCTTTCCAAAAATACAAGGACTAGGGAGCATCCAATGAAACTACTAAGTAGTAAATTTAAAACATATTGGAAAAAATATTTCTTCATTCAATGTGTAAATAAACTCTGGAATTCACTGCCAAAGAAAGTGGTAAAAGCAATTAGCAGGGTTTAAAAAAAGATTTGGCTAATTTCCTAAAAGAAAAGTTCATAAGACATTATTTGGATGGACTTGGGAAAATCTACTGCTTATTTCTAGAAGCAGCATAAAATCAGTTTTACTTGTTTGGGGTTTAGCAGGTACTTGTGACCTGAATTGATTACTTTTGGAAACAGGATTTATCCCAGGACAAGCAGGCATGATATTCTCACATGTGGGTGACGTCATCTACGGAGCCCCAGCGCGGACAGCTTTTCAAGCAAACTTGATTGAAGTTTCAAGTTTGCACACTGCACCACGCATGTGCTAGCCTTCTTGCCCACTAGAGGGCGCATCCCCACCTCGTGGTCCTCAGTTCATTTTCATCCGCGGAGCCAGAAGCCCTGTGGAGAATTTGTGCTAAATTGTGCCTTCTGTCGCCGCGGCTGTGTAGGGATTTTCGCACGGTCGCTGCGTTTTTTTGTCTTCTTCTTTCTTTATTTTCTTTCTTTTCCAAAAAAAAAAAAAAAAACTTTTCGTTTCGTAGCTGCCGGGGGCTCCCGGTAGCCGTGGCCGAGGAACCTCGCTTGTTCCCGGCTCTCTTTTGGGCCCATGTCCCGGCCCGTAACGGGCTTTAAAAAGTGCGGGCGCTGTGAACGGCTTCTATCAATTATTTGATGACTCTTTGGATGCGGCGACGGAGCGACTGTCCAAACAGGAACGCTCCCTGGCCTCTCTGGTACGGCCGAAGCCTAAGGCTCCTGCCCAGCGTCCTTTCCGGCAGCCTCCGAGGAGGTACCCTCAGAAGTCGACGCCGGCCTTCTCCAGACCGCCGCCACGGCGTCAGCCCCAACAGAGTAGGGATGGCCCCTCTAAACCTGCCGCGCAGGGGGCCGCCAAGGCCGCGCCGTCCTTTTGACGGGATAGGCGGTTGGGGGCGGGCCCTCACCGCAATATCGCACCATCCCCTCCCCATCGGGGGTCGGCTGACGTCCTTTGCCGGGGCCTGGTCGGCCATCACGTCGGACGCATGGGTGCTCCGGACAATCTCAGAGGGCTATTCGCTCAACTTCTCCAGTCAGCCTCCAGACTTGCCACCCGGGGCTTGCCCTCCCAATCGGAACCAGTTGGCCCTTCTCCAGGAAGAAGCCAGGGCCTTGTTGACCCTCCGGGCGGTCGAAGTGGTTCCTCCCGATCAGAAGGGACGGGGGTTTTACTCCCGCTACTTTTTGGTCCCAAAAAAGACCGGGGACTTGCGCCCCATTTTGGACCTACGGAAGCTCAACAAGTTCCTGGTCCGGGAGAAGTTCCGTATGTTATCGCTTCCGGTTCTCTATCCGCTGTTGGAGGAGGGGGATTGGATGTGCTCCCTGGACTTGAAGGAAGCATACACCCATGTTCCGGTGCATCCCGCTTACCGCAGGTTCTTGCGCTTTCAAGTGGGGGATTTGCACCTGCAGTATCGGGTTCTTCCTTTCGGTCTGGCGTCGTCCCCTCGGGTGTTCACCAAGTGTATGGTAGTGGTGGCGGCGGCCCTGCGCACGCGGGGTCTACAGGTCTTTCCCTACCTGGACGATTGGCTAATCAAGGCCCGACCCGACCCGACAGACTATCAATCTTCTACAAGATCTGGGGTTCGAAGTGAACTTTCCCAAGTCTCAATTGTGCCCGGCACAGTCTCTCCAGTTTATCGGAGCCGTGCTGGACACGGTTCGCCTCCGCGCTTTTCTCCCCCCTCTTCGGCGGGATACCCTGCTTCGGTGGTGCCGCCACTGTCAGGGGCAGCGGGAGGTGTCGGCCCAGCACATGATGGTTTTGCTGGGTCACATGGCGTCGACGGTTCACGTCACGCCTTTCGCTCGCTTGCACCTCAGGCTCGCGCAGTGGACTCTGGCGTCGCAATGGCGACAGGATCGCGACCCGGTGTCTTCCCGGATATCGGTGACCCCTTGCTTACGTCGATCGCTCCGTTGGTGGACCGACTCTTCCAATTTGTCAGGGGGTTTGCTGTTTCTCGTTCCTCCTCACACCAAGGTCTTGACGACGGACTCCTCCGAGTACGCGTGGGGAGCTCACCTGGACGGTCTGCGGACGCAGGCTCTGTGGTCGGCCGAGGACCGTCGTTGTCACATCAATGTGCTGGAGCTTCGCGCCATTTTTCTAGCTGCGCGAGCTTTTGTCCACCTACTGCACGACCAGGTGGTACTCGTGCGGACGGACAACCAGGTGGCGATGTACTATGTCAACAAACAGGGGGGTACGGGCTCTTGGCCTCTGTGTCACGAGGCTCTCCGCCTTTGGGACTGGGCGATCTCGCAGAACATATTCCTGCGGGCAGTTTACATTCAGGGAGAGCAAAACCGGCTGGCGGACAAGCTCAGTCGTCTTCTCCAGCCGCACGAGTGGTCTCTGAATTCCCGGGTCCTTCGCATGGTCTTCGACCGCTGGGGAACTCCTCAGGTGGATCTGTTTGCCTCACCGGAGACCCACAAACTGCCCCTCTATTGTTCTCGGATTTACTCTCAGGATCGTCTCGAGGCGGATGCCTTCCTTCTCGATTGGGAGGGGAAGTTCCTTTATGCGTTTCCGCCGTTTCCGCTAATTTTGAGAACGTTGGTTCATCTCAGATCGACCGGAGCCTCCATGATCCTCATTGCGCCTCGTTGGGCCAGGCAGCCCTGGTTCTCCCTACTTCTTCAACTCAGTACCAGGGAACCTCTGCTTCTGCCGGTGTTTCCCTCTCTGCTGTCTCAGAGTCGGGGTTCGCTGTTGCATCCCAATCTTCAGTCTTTACATCTGACTGCTTGGTTTCTCTCCCCCTGTCTTCGATTCCGGTGTCTCGGGCCGTGAGGGACATTTTAGAGGCCTCGCGTAAGGTCTCGACTCGGCTTTGCTATGCTCAGAAATGGACCAGGTTTACATCCTGGTGTTCTTTGAATCGTCTGGAACCGGATTCGGTGCCTGTGGCTTCGGTTCTGGAGTATCTTTTGCATTTGTCTGAGTCTGGCCTGAAAACGACTTCCATTCGGGTACATCTCAGTGCCATTGCAGCATTCCATCGGCATCTTGAGGGTCGTTCTCTCTCTCTTCATCCTCTGGTGACTCGTTTCATGAAGGGGCTAGTGAATATCCATCCTCCTCTGAAACCTCCTCCGGTGGTGTGGGATCTTAATGTGGTCTTGGCTCAGCTGATGAAGCCTCCCTTTGAGCCCATCGACAAGTCGCATCTTAAGTTTCTTACTTGGAAAGTAGTCTTTTTGATTGCACTCACGTCTGCTCGTCGGATCAGTGAACTACAGTCCTTGGTGGCGGATCCTCCTTTCACGGTGTTTCATCATGATAAGGTGGTTCTTCGCACCCATCCAAAATTTTTACCTAAAGTTGTGTCTGATTTCCACCTCAGTCAGTCTATTGTCCTTCCGGTGTTTTTTCCGAAGCCCCATTCTCATCCTGGTGAGGCGGCGCTTCATACCCTTGACTGTAAGAGGGCGTTGGCCTTTTATCTCCAACGCTCCAAGTCTTATCGGAAGGTTCCTCAATTATTTTTGTCCTTTGATCCTAATCGTTTGGGACACCCGGTTTCAAAGCGCACCTTGTCAAACTGGTTAGCTGCTTGTATTTCTTTTTGCTACGCTCAGGCTGGTCTCCCGCTTGCGGGTCGTGTTACGGGTCATAAAGTCCGAGCGATGGCAGCTTCTGTGGCTTTCCTCCGATCTACACCTATGGAGGACATTTGTAAAGCTGCCACTTGGTCTTCGGTTCATACGTTCACCTCCCACTACTGTCTGGACACTTTGTCCAGAAGCGACGGCCGGTTTGGCCAGTCGGTGTTACGTAACCTGTTTTCATAATTTGCCATCCTCCCACCTGCCCTTTTTTGGTTGGCTTGGAGGTCACCCACATGTGAGAATATCATGCCTGCTTGTCCTGGGATAAAGCACAGTTACTTACCGTAACAGGTGTTATCCAGGGACAGCAGGCATATATTCTCACAACCCGCCCACCTCCCCGGGGATGGCTTCTTTGCTATGATATGGAACTGAGGACCACGAGGTGGGGATGCGCCCTCTAGTGGGCAAGAAGGCTAGCACATGCGTGGTGCAGTGTGCAAACTTGAAACTTCAATCAAGTTTGCTTGAAAAGCTGTCCGCGCTGGGGCTCCGTAGATGACGTCACCCACATGTGAGAATATATGCCTGCTGTCCCTGGATAACACCTGTTACGGTAAGTAACTGTGCTATTTGGCTTGTCCTAATATGGCAACACTTTTGCACTATGTACTATGTGATAACTTTAATGTGACAAAGTGTGTGTCCTATCATACTGAATAAGGAGCATAAACATTCAATAGAACAAATGGTTTCCCCAATAGTTCCACATTCAAAAGCAAATATCTACCATGGGGGTCATACTTTCTTCTGCACCTGGCAAGGTGTTGCTTTGCTGATCAAATATGGCCACCCCTGTCTTATGAGTACTGTTATTAAATTATGAAAGTAAATATTAAGCTCACCATACTTCCACAGAAAAATGGATAATCAATAAATAAATTGTCTAAAAAAGAAAAATAGGAGAGAAAAATTATACAAAATTTCTCATCCACAGAAGTCCACCACAAAGAGGGAATGGTAGCTTTTGAATACATTTTTAAAAATCATACAGGCCGTATTAGGGTTTTTTATCACCATCCACTGTAGTAAAAGCTCCAACACTCATAGGAATTCTATGAGCATTGGAGCTTTTACCGCAGCGGCTGGCAATAAAAAAAAAAAAAGCCCTAACATGGCCTGTATGATTTTGATAAAAGGGGACCAAATGAAAAAGCAAATACAGCTTTGGTCTCTTGTCATGTAAACCACTCTGAACTATTCTGGTACTGCAGTATACAAAAATAAAGTTATTATTATTATATGAAAATTTAAATGGAGCTAATAGAAGGATTTGCTCCTGCTCTTATTAGCAGCAGAAAAGCTGTTAATTGTGCAGGATGAAGAGAAAACATGGGTTCAATATTCAGCTGGCAGTGAACAGTGTTTTGCTGACAGCTGCTGGTGCTAAACCTGGAAATTCAATGCCAGGCCATGTCCAGACACCATGATTAAATTTCTGGGTTTGCGGAGCTGGCTAACACAGCAAATTTAAGGGGCTCATTTTCAACACACCTTAGAATATTGTGGACAATTCTAGAAGCTGCATCTTCAAAAAGATATTAAAAGGAAGGAGTTGGTCCAGAGAAAGGCTACTAAAATGGTGCGTCGCCTTCGTCATAAGGTTAAAGATCTCAATCTGTATACTTTGGAGGAAAGGCGGGAGAGGGGAGATATGATAGAGACATTTAAATACCTACGTGATGTAAATATGTACGAGAAGCGTCTCTTTCATTTGAAAGGGAGCTCTGGAATGAGAGGGCATAGGATGAAGTTAAGAGGTGATAGGCTCAGGAGTAATCTAAGGAAATATTTTTTTTACAGAAAGGGTGGTAGATGCTTGAAACAGCCTCCCGGTAGAGGTGGTGGAGACAGAGACTGTGACTGATTTAAAGAAAGCCTGAGATAGTCACATGAGATCTCTTAGAGCACATGTGTCAAACACAAGGCACGCGGACTGAATCCGGTCCACCTGGCCTTTTTATGTGGCCCATGACAATTCTCCTGATCTTCCCCTTCTCAGAGCCTAGTGTGTCCTCCCTCCCACACCGGTACGACGTTGCCATCATGCCGGAAAGTCTGCCGGCTTCAGCAGCAATTCAGCAGTGTTGTCCATGGCTCCCCCTCCTGCCTTCCATCCGCCGCAGTCCACCCGGGCAGAAACACAAAGTTGTGCTTCATTGGAGACAGACCGTGGCAGACAAAAAGCAGGAGAAGGAGCCATGTACAACACTCCTGAATTGCTGAGGCTAGCAGATTTCTCGGCTTGGCTGCGACATCGGACTGGCACTGGAGGGAAAGGCATGCTGGGCTGTAAGGAGAGAGGGACTGGCGCTGGAGGGAAAGGCATGTTGGGCTGTAAGGAGAGAGGGACCGGCACTGGAGAGAAAGGCATGCTGGGCTGTAAGGAGAGAGGGACTGGCGCTGGAGGGAAAGGCAAGCTGGGCTGTGAGGAGATCTAGATGAAGGGAGAGAGGTTCGACCTGGGGTAGTGTGGAGAAAGAGGGAAAAAGATACTTGAAGGGAGAACCGTTGGGAAGAGAAAGGGAGAAATGTTAGGCCTGGGGGTGGAAGGGAGAGAGATGCAGCATCTCTTTTTTTTTTCCTTTCCATTTCATTGTTTAGCATCAAGATGGGAGGGAAGAAGAACAACAGAAAAGAGAGGGAGCAAAATGTTGGACCAAGAGGAGAGAGCAGAGATAGATAAAAGGAAATAGGAGACTGGGACAGGAGTGAGATGGGAAATGGGAGAGCTACAGAATAAGAGAAGATGGATAATTGATAGGTAGCTGAAAATTTAAAAAGGAGAAGGATGAGAAAGAGGGCAAGATTTGAGTGGACAGAGGCAGAAAAGAAAAAAGGAGAAAAGTCAAAGGGAAAAATCAATATGTTGGAGACAGGGACTGGAGCAAGAGAGAAGAGGAGAAAAAAAATGGACAGCAGACACTGGAAAGAAAATTTGAAGATAGACAAAATCAGAAAGAGAAACTGGGACTAAAAGCAAAATGACCAGACAACAAAAGATATGAAAAATAATTTTATTTTCTATTTTGTGATTACAATATGTCAAATTTGAAATGTGTATCCTGCCAGAGCTGATGTTAGACAGCAAGCATGAACTAGGACCTAAAAGAGAGGAAAAGTCCTTTTTATTTATTTTGTAGCTGGCGTGGGGTTGGAGAGGTTGTATCCCTATACTTCTACTAAAACTAACCCCCTCCTTTGCTGGCACACAGCATGGGTTTTGGCAGTGGTGGCGATTGATCTGACGCTCACAGAAGTCCTGTGAGCATCAGAGCTGCCACCGGCGCTGGGGTCCACGCTGTGCTTCAGCAAAGGAGGGGGTAAGTATCTTAATAAAAAATCCAGCCCACAACTTAGCCTGTGTTTTAGATTTCGGCCCCTTATGTGATTTGAGTTTGACACCCCTGTCTTAGAGAGAGGAAGAGATAATGATTACTGCAGATGGGCAGACTGGATGGGCAGACTCTTGCAAACGCAATGTACATGTCATCTATTCTAATGTTTATGTTTATTTGTATTTATATACTGCTCTTCGATTATAACATCCGTGCATCTATTCTAGTGTATTCTTATGAAGGGAATTTTTAAAAATAAAGTAAAATTCTAGAATCTTTCGTGGCACACCCAGAATCTCTTTGGGACACACTACTGTGCTGTGTCTGATTTAAAGAAAGCCTGGGATAGTCACATGGGATCTCTTAGAGAGAGGAAGAGATAATGGTTACTCCGGATGGGCAATTGACAGACTCTTGCATACATGATGTACATGTCATCTATTCTAGTGTATACTTATGAAGGGAATTTTTAAAAATAAAGTAAAATTCTGGAATCTCTTTGGGGTACACCACTGTGCTGTAGCACACAGTTTGAGAGACTGCTCTAAGCTGAGCAGGTGCTCTCCAACTCATTGCTTCCAGTGAGGGGTGGTGCTTCAATATGTTTTAAATCTCTTGTTTCTGTGGCCAAGTAGAACAAATATTTTTTCATTTCACTTGTCTCGGAGTGCTTGCTGTAATTGTACAGTAATACTAAGCACATCTGTTAACAGCCAAACCACAAGCAAATTAATGAGTGTAATTGTCTGCACAATAGTGGAAAAGATGTGTACAGACTAATTTATCCCATGTGCATTAAGAAAATTCCCAGGAACAGGGAATCCTGCAAATTTTTGTTAATGCTGATTGCATAATAGTCTCCACAGCTCAGCTTTATGAATGACTACAGAGGGCTAAAAAAGTAAGCTGCTATCACCAAAAGGAGTGAACTGTATTTGAACAAGGCTGAAGTTTTTTACTGGCTTTCAAATAGACTGAAGTAGACCAAAAAAACCACACATAAAGCTTTAAACTTCCTTAAAGTGGAAATTGAACACCCCCGCCTACCACAGAGCTTTACCATATTAATATAATGTAAATGCTAAGCCCTTGATTCAGAAAAAATGCTGAGCTCCTAAGTTACAATGGTTATATGATGCTGTATTATGCTTAGAATCCAAAAATCAGTTTAAATATTATAAATGTGCTCCAAGCCAACACAATTACTTTTCTTTTCAAACAGTTTAGAGACATTTAAGAGCCTCAGCCCCACCACTCCACCGCAAGTGTTTTTCATAGCGGGAGCTTTATGTGGTAATATCCTCATCGGCTCTTTTCTAGTAATCATAAATTTTTACTTTTTCTAATTTTTATAAAGTGCACCGTGCTTCGTGCTACATTCACTTCATTGATCTATCAAAGTGATTAGTGCTTTGTCAGTTCATATTTATCCCAGTTTATAAATACTTTAGAAATAAATTAATAATAGATAAATCTTTAAAAACTTAGCTTTCTAGCAATTTTGAATTCAATTCATCACTCAGCATTTCATTGTTCTTTAAATAAGTAACTCGGTTCAGGAGGTTAGACCCAACATGTTTCACCCATTGCTATTTCAAGGGTTCTCCCTATAAAACAGAATCAAGTCAGTATTCTTACCTAATCTAATAAAGTGTAGAATAAATAAGTCCTAAACACCTCACAACCTTATATAGCATTAATTTGTGTTATATTTAAAAGTATATTTTACCACAACTGTCGGTATCAATCTACCCTGCTTAAATTTTCAAAGTCAAGATGGCCGCAGCGTCTTCTAAATGACGTATTTGAATATTTTCTCAACCTACATAGCTCCACCCCCCTGCTTTCCATTGGTAAGACATTAACCAATCAGAGAACCCCATTCAACTTCCATATTCAGCCCTCCTGGTTCTACTGTAGCTAAACGGTAGATCCATCTCTGTTCTGTAAAGTTTAGCAGGGGTGTCCAACCTTTTGACTTCCCTGGGCCGCATTAGCCAAAAAAATGTTTCTGGGGCCGCACAAATGCGCAAACACTGCATCAATACAGAGGAGGGAGCCGGCAGGATGGTAAACACCCAGGGGCAGCAAAGGAAAACACTGCATCGCCCTCGACCAGGGCCACACAAAATACTTCAAGGGGCCGCATGCGACCCTCGGGCCGCAGGTTGGACACCCCTGGTTTAGAGTTCTTTCTACATTTCCTCCCACCCATCCTTCACATAACTGATCAATAATCTGCCATTTCATACCCTCAATTGAATGCTTTTTCTGAAGCCAATGAGTAAAGGCCACCAACTTGACATTGCAGCATACACAACCCAAAACTCACACACACCAGATATCCACATCTCCAATGCTGCCTGGCATCCCTCCCTCTGGTCAGACCACTTCAAATATACCTTCAATATCAATTGGGAACAAAGCAACAACAAACCCGAACCCCACAAAACCGCCTTCAAAACTCGCCAAAAAATCGAACCAACCACATTCTGGGACAAAATAGACCCAGCAATAGGCTCCACAGATCCTAAAAAATTTATATGCTACTGGTGTACCTTAAGCGAAACAATACTGAATGAACTAGCCCCATTAAAACCTAAAAACAGAATTTGCAGGCCATCCAACAAATGGTTTGATACCGAACTTCTACAACTAAAAAGGCGCTGTAGACAACTCGAAAGAGCCTGGAAAAAGCAGAACCAATAACAAACCAAAGTCGAATGGAGAAACCTAATCAAACAACGAGAGGCATAGAGGGATATGGGTGACTAAAATTACGCCAGATGTACACCTGGCTGGGCCTCCGCATGTGCGGATCGCCGGACTTGATGGACCGAAGGTCTGATCCGGAGATGGCAGTACTTATGTTCTTATGTACTTAATACAAGATCAAACTTAATGAAAAACGGAAAGCCTACTATTCCAAACTAGTTGGCACCGAAGCCCCAGACACTAAAATGCTTTTCAAACTAATAAAGAATCTCACTGACACCAAGCTTCTCTTAACCACTCAAGGAAACCACCCACCAACAGCCTCCCAACTAGCTGACCACTACAAAAGCAAGATCACCACAATCAGATCCACCTTCAATAACTCATCAACTTACCTTGACGAGATAATAACAAAATCTACAAAAAAGGACCCATAGCGGCGGACAGGACCTGGACCACCTTCCCATTAGTTCAATGGTCTGATATGGACTGTCTCTACAAAAAATACAGCAAAGCATCATGTGACCTGAATAACTGTCCCTCATATTTCTTAACAAATGCAATCCCTAAATTCAGAGCCAACCTCATGCAATGGATTCAAACCACACTCACGGAAGGTCAATTCCCAGTTGAACTAGGTGAGATTATAATCACCCCACTATTGAAAGATCTCAAAGGCCCAATAGATAACCCCTCGAACTATAGACCCATCGCCTCAATCCCACTATACGTCAAACTAATAGAAGATCTAGTAGCTCAATACCTCACCAAGTACTAGAAGACCATAACATACTTCACCCCTCCCAATCAGGATTCAGATCCAGCTATAGCACAGAGACATTATTAGCAACACTACTAGACACAGCCAGACAGCACCTCAGTAAAGGAAGAAGAATGTTGCTAATTCAACTCGATCTCTCAGCGGCATTTGACCTGGTAGACCACACCATACTACTTCAGATACTAGACGCCATAGGGATCTCAGGAGTGGTATACAACTGATTCCAAGGATTCCTAAAAACAAAAACGTACAGAGTCAAGTCACACAACAACAAATTGGACCCCTGGTCTAACCCCTGTGGAGTCCCACAAGGGTCACCGCTGTCACCCATGCTCTTCAACCTCTTCATATCCTCCCTTGGCACCACTCTAGATACCCTAAAAGTAACATTTTTCAGCTACGCAGATGATATAACCATACTCCCCTTCGACACCCAAGACCCCACCTCGTTAGGTAACCTAAAAAGAACATTGGAAGCAGTGGAAGAATGGATGCTAGATCACAAACTGAAACTGAACTCGGACAAAACAAAATTTCTACTACTTGAAAAGGACAAAATCCCATCCATATCAGAATTAGATATAAACGTGACCAAATACCCCATACAGCCCTCTTTCAAAATCCTTGGAGTGTCGATAGAAAGATGCTGCACAATGCAGATCCAAATCAACAAAACCACTCAAAAAGCGTTTTTCACCATGCACAACCTACGAAAAATAAGAAAACTCTTCGAAAAAGATCACTACATGATCATAGTCCAATCCCGTATCCTAGGACTAGTGGACTATTGCAATATCCTCTACCTTCCATGCCCCACAAACTTGATAAACCAACTACAGACCATTCAAAACACATCCCTCAGGCTGATCTACTCACTCGGAAAATTTGACCATATCACTAATGCTTACCTAGACTCACACTGGCTACCAATACGAGCTCGAATTCAATTCAAGTTTTACTGTCTATTATTCAAAGCAATAAACGGAACTGCACCCACCTACCTCAACAACCGTCTAATTCGCAACCGCACACCCAGACTAAGAAGAACCCAGATCCTATTCTCCTACCCTCCACTCAAGGGAACTCAGCGCAAGAAGATGTATGATGGCCTCCTAGCGAAGCAGGCAGTGAAGCTGGACCCCTCCATCTCCTACCTGTTGACAACTACAATTGACTTTAAATCATTCTGAAAAGAAATCAAAACTCTGCTATTAAAAAAAACAATACAGCCTTCTTATTCCCCCCCCTCGCAGCCTCCCCCTTCCATGCAAATTTTCAGTTGACCTCCTATCCCTCTACTAATATCTCTCCAATGACCCTTTCAAGTAACCAACCCGGAACTACATCTTCCCTACTACTAATCCTCAATCCTCCTCCCTTCCTTAATTTCTTCCCTCTGCCTCTACTATTTAAAGTCCCCTAAATTGAAACTCCCTATGCCTCTACTATGTAACCGTCCCCTAAATTGTAACTTCCTGGAAATGTCCAGCTATCTTCTACTGTAATCCGGTTAGAACTGCAAGGTACAGGCGGAATAGAAGTCACTAATGTAATGTAACTGAAAGGTCACTTGGACACACAAAGTCAGAGGCATGAAGAAAGTACAAGAGATTTATTACAGCATACTGGACTCTAGTCCAGTTAACAGCCTGCCTACTAGAGTGTCAGAAACAGGAAATACATGGACTTTTATGCCCTTTTCGCAAATTAATATATGCAAAAACTACAATTTTCATTTGTTACTTCTATAACTTTTCTACAATTATTATTGGTCCTAAGCCAGCACTTATGATAGGTTCAGGGATACAACTTATAGTCCTATAGGAAACTAGCTAATTTCTCTGCTTATCTAAATCTTACAGGTCTAAATGTTACATGTACAGAAGGGCAGGGTACATCATGGCTCAAACTCTTATCTATTTAGCTTACAATGTGGTAAGGCAGGGACATACATTTCAGGCAGATGAGGTCAATAGATTGTACACTGTTTTCAGCTATGTAGGCCAGAGCAATATTTTAAACAACAGTTAACCATTTCATGACCCTACATAACCATTGGAGCTTGTTCATTCCCTGCTAGAATGCAGGATTTGTGCTCATTGAGCCTCAACTTCACAGGTCTACTTGTTCGCCCTATATATATTAAATCGCAAGGGCATAAAATGGCATATACCACTTGTTTACTATTACAATCTATGTTCTCTTTAGATCTCACTGTAAAGTTATTTCCAGGAATCACCCATTCTGTGCCTCTATAGTACACCATTGGCATCTTTCACATTTTCTATGGCTCCCCACCCATCTTTTCCTTTTTCTTAAAACCTACAACCTGGAATTTCTGAAAATTAAACATCTGCCCTATTGTTTTACCCCGATTATATGCCACTAATGGAAACTGCTGTAAAGCAGGGTGTAACTGCATTACATGTCAAAAGCTTTTCATTATAGATACTAACTTAGGGCTCCTTTTACAAAGCAGCGCTAGCGGTTTTAATGCACACACTTTATTGGTGTGTGCTATAGCATGCGCTAGCCGGAAATCTACCGCCTGTTCAAAAGGAGGCGGTAGCGGGTATTGTGTGCGGCAATTTAGCGCTGCTATTCCATGCATTAAGGCCCTGGTGCGGCTTTGTAAAAGGAGCCCTTAGTTGCTGCTTGGGAGTAAGGCAGCACACAGGTTAAACGCCCTGATGTTTCTGAGGATTTATCTTTTTTTTTTTTTTTAATTAGAAAAAGTAAAAATGAATGATTACTAGAAAAGAGCGGATGAGGATATTATCACATAAAGCTCCTGCTATGATAAACACTTGCGGTGGAGTGGTGGGGCTGAGGCTCTTAAATCTCTCTAAACTGTTTGAAAAGAAAATTGTGGTGGCTTGGAGCACATTTATAATATTTGAGCTCCTAAGTTAGGCACCTTCTAAATTTGTGCCCTATTTCAATAAAACCTGAAGCATAATTTTTCAACTTAAAATTCATCTTAATTTAGGAGCTTATTAAACTGATAAATTTTGGCCTGCTATTTGTTTGCCTAATTTATGAGGCCAGTACTGAATTAATGTTAAGCTTCTACTGTCTTTTTCTTGCCCTAAATAAGTCCCTGTTGCCACCCACTTGTAATGCTCTTAAATTAAGAGTCTGGTGAAATTTTGTGTAAATCTATGCACCCATTTCTAGTAAACTTTCCAAAGAGGCCAATTTTACGAGCAAAATCTCAACCAGGTCCTCTTACAAAGGTGCAAGAAAGAGGCCTTACATAGAAACATAGAAAAATGACGGCAGAAAAGGGCCATAGCCCATCTAGTCTGCCCACACTAAAGATCCCCTTCTCTAAATTTATTCTCCCAGATATCCTATATCTCATCAAGTCTGCCTATTCTGATGACTCTCCCCCCACTATTACCCTCTTAGAGATCCCACATGCGCATCCCATTTATTCTTAAAATCTGGCACGCTGCTGGCCTTGACCACCTGCATAGGAAGTCTATTCCAATGATCAACCACTCTTTTGGTGAAGAAATACTTCCTGAAGTCGCCATGAAATTTCCCGCCCCTGATTTTTAGCGGATGCCCCCTTGTGACCGAGGGTCCTTTAAGAAAGAAAATATCATCTTCCTCCTCGATACGACCGGTGATATACTTAAACGTCTCAATCATGTCTCCCCTCTCCCTACGTTCCTCGAGAGAGTACAGCCGCAATTTATTCAGCCTCTCTTCGTATGAGAGATCCTTGAGCCCTGAGACCATCCTGGTGGCCATACGCTGATCCAACTCGACTCTCAGTACATCTTTACGGTAGTGTGGCCTCCAGAATTGCACACAGTATTCCAGATGAGGTCTCACCATGGTTCTGTACAATGGCATAATGACCTCGGGCTTCCGGCTGACGAAACTTCTACGGATACATCCCAACATTTTTCTAGCTTTGGATGATGCCTTCTCCACTTGATTGGCAGCTTTCAGGTCTTCACTAATGATTACTCCTAAATCGTGCTCTGCTGTGGTCCTAGCTAAGGTCTCACCATTTAGGGTGTAATTCCTGCACAGATTTCTGCTGCCAAGGTGCATGACCTTACATTTCTTAGCGTTAAAGTTAAGTTGCCAAGTCGAGGACCAACGTTCCAACAAGAGTAAGTCTTGTGTCATACCGTTGGGCAAAGTGCTATTACCTACTATGTTACACAGTTTAGCGTCATCTGCGAATAATGTTATTTTACCTTGAAGCCCATGAGCCAGGTCTCCTACGAATATGTTGAAAAGGATCGGGCCCAACACCGAGCCCTGCGGCACTCCACTGGCTACTACCTTAGTGCACCCTTGTCTCGTACACTAAAACTACCTTTCTACTACAACAATAAAATGATTGACTTCCTATTTTTATTAACAAATTAGTATGTGAGCACTTACTGACACCTATTTTGTAGGTGGGAAGGGCCCATGAGCTAATCAGCTTACAGTGCCCTAACTCCCACTCTCTGCCCCCAACATGCCCACCTCCCTTAAAAAATAAAATATTTATTTTCGTATGCTTTGTGTGTGCTAATCTCAGACTTACCACAGGACCTTCCACGGTAAGCCCTTTTAAGTTGTGGCAAGCATACGGTATATCCTTTGACTATCAAGCTGACAGTTACTAAGCTTCACTATTTAATCCTGCTCAAGCCTGAAAGTTGAGGGTGTCTCTTAACAGGACACTTTTTTCTGGTGCTTTTATATACCACTAAGAACGATAACTGGGCAAATAGTCTTGTAATTATCTAAGGATTAACTGGAATTGTCTTGGTGGTGATTTTTGTGATTGCTGATTTGTTCACAGCACACAGGATATGAAGTACTATATAATCTAATAGCAGAATATTAAACCAGAAGTTAGAAGAAATTGTATGGATGTGTTTGAGACTTGGCTCTGTCATTACTATCTTACTGGGCTTCAATTTACAAAATCTTACTGGGTAATACATTTAACATAGGCTTCAAGAAACCATTCTTGTAGCCCGGGTTACAGGTGGGCAGGAAAGAAAACCAACTCCTGTTTGTCTACTTCCCTCTCCCCTCCAAGCAGGCCAAAGCACAAACTTACAGCTTCCACCAAAAAAAACACATGGTCAGTTTCTGCTGAAACCATGACTGCCAAAACTGAAAAAGAAAAAGGATTTTGGACTAGTTTAGCACCATAACTGAAACATAAATTCAGCTGGCCTCTACAGAAAACCATTCCTCTATTGTACAATCTCTAGAATAGTGGTCTCCAACCTTTATCAAGTAAAGGGCCACAGTGGGAATACACGAAAGCTCTGAGGGCTACCAAAAGATTTAATGCTTACACATACTACAGATTTTGTAAAACCGCCTTGACCTGCTTGTTCAGACTGTATATTAAACATTAAAATTTCTTTTCCGCCCGCATTACTCTCGCTCGCCCTATGTATAGTAGGATGGGGGGAAGTTTGGTTGCTGTTACTCTTCTTTTGTCCATGCTTGTTATATTATTGTGAATGATGCATCATTGTTTGTACTGTGCACCTTTGGGGTGCCCTGGCGTTGTATTTGCAGTTGTTTGCATCAATAAAAATTGTTTGAACCTAAACATTAAAAATTTAATACTAATATTGATTCTACAACACTTCAAGGATATATTTTAAAAGCTCACTTTAATTTGGATTGTCAACAGTAGCAAATTCCATAAATTCCATAAATGACACCTAACATAAATGACTGTTTGCAATTACTATATCAAGTGGGCAAGATTGAAATTGACCCATTTACAATATTTGAAGAACATTTCAGCTAACTTTGAGGGCCACAATGGAAAACTTTAGGGGCCACACATTGGAGACCGCTGCTCTAGGATGTTCAGAAAATATGCCTGGTTTGTTTATATATGTTTTAGGACTCTTTTTTTTTTTTTCTTACTCCGACCAAGGATGCTCCTGGAGGTAGGAAGGGAAACAGGGAGTAAAAAACAGGATGCCGTCGTCAGGGGCATAACATGTCAGAGCTGGTGTGTAGGCCTGTAGTGGAAGTCCTCCTGTCAAAGTGCTGAGGAAGGGTGGTGGCAGCAACAGCAATTGTGGCAGTGGACCTGAGGGAGGGGAGCACTGGCAACCCTTCTCTGTCTTTCAAGGGCAATGTGCTAGACTGGTCAACAGTTTCCAGAAATGTCAATTATTGCTGCTCATGCAGATGCCAGATACTTTTTACACAAAGATATTTATTGCTGAATCTTTTTGCAGAATAAATATCATTTTTCAATCTGAGTTTGGTATTCAATTGGATTATCTTTTTCCCTTTTATCAGGGCTTAGATTAGTATCTAGGTAATCAATTTATGAATTGTGCAAAAATACACCAGCCTGGAGTGGTCACAAGCTTTTTTTTTCTAATACTGAATAATAAATACATGGATCTGAAAAGACTACTAACATTTTTATTTTTTTTAATATAAAAGACAACCATTTTAACCAAACCATGTTATCTATTTTATCTACCTTTTCCAAATCTGAGTTTATTTAAGTTACTGTTGGCATTCAATGTCATCATTGATTTAATCTTCTCATAATATTTCTTATTATCCATTTTGAACCATTTACAGTGGGAATTGGTGGAATATAAAAGTCATATTATATTACATTATTTTCATGTTCTTCTTTAGAATAAAACCAGATGCCTTTTATATTTAAAGTTGGAGGGTTAAAAAATTTCTGCCTAAACCTTAAGCGAATCAACAATTAAAGGCAATTGTTAAATTATGTGATAACCAGAGCAGAGCTAGTGAAATACAACATATGTACTTGTACATTACCTGTTGGATAATTTGTCCATGCACAGTGCAGCGTTCGGCCTTTAGTTATGTGGCAACCATAAGGCCAGAAACATGGACGTTCCATTGCAAGATTGCACCATCAAAGAATGTGCAGTAATGCACTTTCTTTGGGCAGAGGGCGTGAAACCTGTAGAAATTCACCATCAGATATTGGCTCAGTATGGACATAGCACCATGAATCAACAAAAGGTTTATGAGTGGATAAAAAGTTTTAGAACAGGTCCACCCATCCCCACACGTCCCCGCCAGGATCCTCTCCGTCCCCACCCGTCTATGTCAGGATCCTCTCCGTCCCCACCCATCCCTGTCAGGATCCTCTCCATTCCCGCAAGGAATTACCTCCATCCCCGCCCGTCCCCATAAAAAGCAGCAATTACTTCTGACAGGATCATCAGTTTCTTTTGTGTTTGCGCTTCTGTTTTCCTAGTGGAATCTCTTTGGTGGAACCCCTTTTTTGTTTTCTGTTCAGGTAATTAACTTATAAACCCCCTCTTTTACTAAGGCTGACGTGTCCATTATATTATATGGATGAACCCTGCTTCCAAAGCCTTCCATCCCCGTGGGAGTCCCGTTGGTTAGAGGGGAGTCCCGTGGGCCAGAGGGGCGTCCCCATGGGAGTCCCGTGGGTTAGAGGGGATTCCTGCGGGACCCGCGGGATTCCCACGATCCCCGTTCCCATGCAGACCTCTACTGCATAGTCTTCATAGTAATAACTCCAAGAAGGCTGAGAGAGAAAGACAGAGCTATACATTGACATACTGTATATATTGGGCGGGGGGAGAGACCAGTTGCAGTAATGCATTAACTGGGAAGAAAGATTCTCACTCCAACCAGAGTGTAGAAATTAAACTCTAGCACAGCTGGGATTCAGGCTGGGAAGAAGGCCAGAGGAGGAGAGAAATAAAAATACATTTTGTGCCAATATCTCTGATTCCCAGCTCCTAGGGTATGACTCAGATTAATGGAATTAAAACTGGTCAACATTGGCTGTAATGTACTGCATATAAAGACATCATAACAATTCCAGTTAACATTCAGATGGTGGTAGTCAGCATTTCATAGTGGAATTAGTGTGCTAAATGCTAAGAAGCCCATTTTATACTTATGGTGTTCTTAGCATGCAGGCGCCTGGGCCAATCAGAGTCTTAGGCCCCTCCCTGTGAATCCTAGGATGCACTAGGAAGGGGAAGGCCCACCATTTTAAAGAGGCAGGCCTGCAGGCTGGAGGAAGTGGGCATTTCTCCTGCTGATCTTCTGAATAAGGTATGGGAGTGGGTCGGGGGGTATGGGATGCTATGGTGGGGTCGAGGAAGGAGGTAGTAGGCAGCCCTCCTGCTGATATTCATGGGAGGGAGGTTAAGGGTATGGGGGGTTTGAGTTGCCAGCCAATATTTTTTTGTTTGTGTGTGTTCATTCGTTGGCTGTCATTGTGTGTGTGTTCATTTGCGAGGGGGGCCATCATCCGGGGGGGGGGGGGGGGGGAACTGGCATAACTTTTTTTTTTTTAATGGGGACAGATTGTGCGTGTTGTAATGTATTTACATATGATTATTGGAGGCTGCTACAAACCACGGTAAAGACCGCGACTTGGTTTAGTGATGATTGTTAAATGCACAGTGAGTTTTGTGCATCCAAGCCTCAGTCAGCTAAATCACTGACAGCAGAGATTGATAAGAGCTAGAGGTGCTGAGATATGGACCTAATAGGATTGCAATCCCTGGTAATGGAAACCACTCCTAAGGCAGGCCAGTATTTTGCAGAACTGCCAAGTCACAGGCATTAGGCGTGTGACACATGCACTGAGTCCCCTTTCCAGCTCAAACATCTAAGTGTTCTCCTCACATGCATTGGCGTACAGCTTTCTGCTCCCTGCCCTCATGGTATGGCACCTCTAATTTTCCTTCCTCTTGTCTTGCAGCCCAGGACCTCTCAGTCTTTTCCCTCCCTCCTACATCCCAGAATCTCTCACTTCCTATCTTAACCTTGCATTTGTGGCCAGGAGTGCTTAAGATATACTGTTTTCAGCCAATGCAGGGCCTTTCTTCTGCTGCGTCCCATCCCCTCTGATGCAACTTCCTGTTTCTGGTGGGTGATATGCAGCAGAGGGGAGTTCAGTTTAGGTCTAAGTCAGCTGGCATTAGTGGCCAAAATGCACCTGCTGAATCTAGTGAGGCTGCAGGCGCAACTCAGACAGGAAACATCTTTGGTTGGTGAAGTTTGGCATCTCCATCAGTAAAGGTAATATTGCTGGGGTGGGGGAGAGAATATTGGGTCCCTTCAGTCCATTTTTGGGAACCTCCAAAAATGGACTTCTGGCTACACACTTGGCTCAAGGCAAGTACAGTAGATTTGAGGGTGAATCAAAAATTAAAGCTGATTGTTAAATTATGCAATAACTGGAACAGAGCTAGTGAAATGTACTCATACATTCCCTGTTGGAAAGTTCATCCACACATGGTGCAGCACTCAGCTTTTAGTCATGTGGAAGCCACAAGGTCAGAAACATGGACACTCCATTGCAAGATTGCACCATCAAAGAACAAAGTGCAGTAATGCACTTTGTTTGGGCAGAGGGAAAGATCTTGATAACAGTTACTGGGTGGTCGCGTCGCGTAAAACAAACTCTAGTTAAGGGCTTGTAGCCCTGAGGAAACCCCCTAAGGGTGAAACATGTCGGCGTACTTGTCCCTTACCATTCACCACCTAAATTAAGTATGAACATAGCAGGTATACTATACTAATTTGCAAAGTTGAAGGTTTAATACATTTTATTTAAATCTAAGTTAAGAAAATAATGTTAAAAGTTATAAGTGACCCGGTGAAGATTGAATGCATAAAGCCAGTTGTTATGAAATGTTGTTGAACATCTGGTGGCATTTCTGAGGGCCTGAAGACTAACATTCAATAGAAGATAATTAAGAAGTGGCCGAAGGGAGACCATCTCTTAACATTGGTTTGATATATACCTTCTATCAAAGTATATATTTTGAAACGCAAGATATTAATTTATTATGGAATTTTTAGTAGCATTATAGTTTATTATTTCTATTCCTCTTTTATCCAAAGTGGATTACAAACATTACATACATAGTACAACACTTCACAAATCACAACATAACTCTTTCGTTAACACACTACAAAAATAAACTTGCAACGCACTGTTAATAAAACAAGCCAATACTTTAATCAAAGCTATTAAGATGTAGCATATTGCATCTGACAGAAAAGATGTTTCTTCAGTAATTTCTTAAAGTGATATAAATCTGTCTGTTGTTGAAGATATACAGGCAACCTATTCCATTCATATGGTCCAGCACATGAAAACACGCTTTTCCTTACAGATTCATAGTGCAAACCCTTCTGTGTAGGAACCACTAAACCAGATTGAGCTGAGGAATACAAAATCATTGATGGTATATAAGACACCAAACAGTCTTGTATGCACTTGGGTGACATGGGATTAAGACCAGTACACCATTAGAAACAACTTGTACATAACACAAAACTCCATAATAATGTCTTGCTATAAGATGTTTGGTTACATGCTCAAATCTATGAACCCCACATAACAATCATATTATATAAAATCATTAGAGACTTCCCCGACACTATCCAGATAGTGCAGGAACAGAGTGTATGGAAAGTGGCAGTGCACTGTCTGTTATGTAATAACTTTAGGACTGCAAAAGCCCACTATTCTGTTAATAGCACTGAATATACTCATACATGCATAATTTAACTGCTGTTGCTGGCATTTAAACACCACAGTCATTTTTTTTCTCCAATATCAGGTTGAAGGCATTCTTTGGAATATTCAGTTGGAACTCTCCCTCTTAAATATTGCTTCACATTGACAGTTCTGGAAAAGATGGTCCTTATATAAAAAGAACAAGAATTCATTAGTTAAATACAAAATAAAATTGTCAGACCTGTATATTCTGATCTATGCTGGTGGATGGCACTGTATTTAACTTTTCCATGTGATCACATAAGTAAGGAGTGTAACTAGCATTTATAAGTTAAAATAAGTTGAAAAAAGCCCCAGTGATGCCTCATAGTACATGCGCCATGCTGTCACACTGTGTTTTTAATTATTTTGCTGTCTTTCACACATTATTTGTGTGCACTGGCATTTAAATGGGGAGAAGTGAAGACACAGAATATCAGCAAAAATAGAATGGAGTGTTAAACTTCCAGGCACAGTGCTGTGATCATAGCGACATACAAAGTCAGTTACTGTCAGCAACAGCAGGTGGAATGTCTCAGATGCATCAGTTTGTGGAGTGTTTTTGTGTGGACTGCATTAAATCCCATAGGGAGGCTTGCTCATTCCCTTTCCTTCTACTAAGTTTCCAAGTTTATTTAAAATTTGATAAACCACCTAATCAAAACTCTAGGCGGTATACAATATAAAATACATGTAAGTATTTAAAATCAACAAAATACAGATGACTCAGGGGACTAGATATGTGACATGACGTACAGAAACATATGGAATATGGGAAAGAACTACAATCTTTGAAGGTAAAGAACAAAAAGCGAAAAAACAAACGGAGGGGGGGGGGGGGGAGGAGACAGATCTTCCTGTTGTCCTATAAAGGACAGTTATGTTCCAAATGTGTCATTAAATAAAAAAGTTTTTAATTTTGACCTGAAGTGGTTTAAGATTGATTCTTCTCTTAAGTAACCCGGGGTGGAATTCCATAGAGATGGGACAGTGACTGAGAATATACTAAGATGCCACATGTTTATATGTCTCAGTGATGGAATGACAAGGAAATTTTGCGAGGCAGAGCAAAGAGACCTATGGGGAGAGTATTTTATGGTGGGGGTCTTTATGATGTAAAGCTTTTCTATCTCATCCCGAGGGATCTTCAGCTTGGAAAAGAGACAGCTGAGGGGAGATATGATTGGAGTCTACAAAATCCTAAGTGGACTAGAACGGGTACAAGTGGATCGATTTTTCACTCCATCAAAAATGACAAAGACCAGGGGACACTCGATGAAGTTACAGGGAAATACTTTTAAAACCAATGAGGAAATATTTTTTCACTCAGAGAATAGTTAAGCTCTGGAACACATTGCCAGAGGTTGTGGTAAGAGTGGATAGCGTAGCTGGTTTTAAGAAAGGTTTGGACAATTTCCTGGAGGAAAAGTCCATAGTCTGTTAGTGAGACAGACATGGGAGAAGTTACTGCTTGTCCTGAATCAGTAGCATGGAATGTTGCTACACCCTGGGTTTTGGCCAGGTACTAGTGACCTGGATTAGCCACCGTGAGAACGGGCTACCGGGCTTGATGGACCATTGGTCTGACCCAGTAAGGCTATTCTTATGTTCTATGGGTAAAGATACCAGTTTACACTGCTAGTTTAGGCCCCCTTTTATGAAGTCGTGTTAGGCCATTTCATTGCCGGCTGTGGCAGTATTATCTCCCACATTCATAGGAATTCTATGAGCATTGGAGCTTTTACTGCCATGGCCTTCGATATAAAAGGAGGGTTAGTGCAGTATTTGGAAGGGGCATTTTCACTCTCTTGTGAGCACATTTTCCAGTGGGAAACTCATCGTGAAGTTTTTACCTTTCCATATGTGCTGGTGCGCACACAAAAGTTCCAGCAAGTACTGAAATCACTGTACACACTTTTTCTCTCCTGGAATTATGGAATTTGGATTGAATAGTGTGGAGTCCCTTGATGCTCATTGAATGTTGGTTGATTTATGGACTTTATGATATCACCAGCTTGGAAGCAGGGAATTCTGAATAGCAGTACAAGTGCATAACTGAAGACTGCTCTTGAGTTAAATACTACTAGCCTGATTACTAATTACCTTTTTTTTTCTTATGTTTGTGCTGAGAGAACAGTACAAGTAGTTAATATAATCCTGTTTTTTGGACCAGAGAGTTTTTCTCCTGTAAGCAGGAGTTTTTTCTCTCTGGTGTTTTTTTCCGGGAGAGAACCAATGATTAGAAAATAACTCTCTATAGGGGGCATTGTTCCTTTAGAGTACACTTCTCCCTCCGAATCCACGGCTTCAGTATCCGTGGATTCGGTTATTCACAATTTTTTTTTTTAGAAACAATTTCCATTTTTGGGCTATTTTTTAGCCGTCTGAGCCTCCCTGGAACTTTACCTGGTGGTCTAGCGGTGAAGTGGGGCAGGAGCGATCTTCCTATGCTCCTTTCCCGTGCAGAGCCGTCACCAAAATGGCTGCCTTGAGTTCCCGTTGTAGCCTCGAGACTACAATGAAAACTCAGGGCAGCTATTTTGGTGACGGCTCTGCACAGGGCAGGAGCATAGGAAGATCGCTCCTGCCCCACTTCACCGCTAGACCACCGGGTAAGGTTCCAGTGATGCAGGAGGGAGGTGGGGGTGGGTCAGAGCCGGCCGAAAAGTTATTAGCGGTTTTTCACACTTTGCGGTCTGGCTCTGCATCTAACCCCCGTGGATATGGAGGGAGAAGTGTATTTATCTCCTGGATTTTGAGGCTCATTTGGTTAATTTGGGATCTACTCGACTGTTCACTGGGTACAAATAAGAATTGACACAGAGAGAGTGAGGAAAATATACTTTAAAGTAACGTGTTTTTTTTCCCCCCATTGATTGATTTATACATTTTTATGTGCACCAGGCAAGATATATATATATCCGATTCAGTAGGTAAAATATCTGACCCTGTTCTAGATTAGTGAAGGGATTCTGTCATTTCAAATTGTGCTCTCATCATGATGTATAAATGATTTCTGGTGTTTTTGCAATGCATGCTTATATATCCTGATATAGTACAGAACACAGGAAATCAATGTCCTGTACCTAATAAATATTGGATGCTGCTGCTGCTGGTTTGTAATTGTAAATATATCATGTGGATACAAATCAGGGTTGCCCAAGAAACCGGTTTGTGCACACAAATATTGAAATGTTGTAAATACAGAGGCTAATTAAATTGCCTGAATTTTTGCAGCACTGATGCAAGCCAATGTAATTAGCCTGGTTTATACATGTTTCTCCTTCTCTTTAGATTACCTCAAGAAAAGTACCCACTGTCCGTAACTCCTACACAGTTTCCACTCAGCTACAGCTGATGTCTGCTTATTTACGCCATTATAGAGGTGGAGGAGTGCAACCAGCCTGACAGCCAGAGAAGTCCAGTTCAAATCCCACTGATGCTTGTTGCTTAGGCAAATCACATACATCAGGTAAATGCTCTGATACTCATAGAATTCCTATGAGTGTCGGAGCATTTAACTTGCTGATCTGCGGTAGAAACAGTGCCATAGCAAGGGTAAGGGGCGTCCCCCATGCCCTCCTGCCGCTTTCCCCCATCCACCACACTCGTGCCCTTCCTTCCCACCCTCATACCTTTATATTCTTGCCTGTGTCAGCAGCTTCTCCAGCCTGCTGCTCATGTTGGCGTTCCCTCTAATGTCACTTACGGGCCCCGCAACCCGGAAGTAATTTCAGAGGGAGCCAGGCCGGCATGAGCAGCAGGCTAAAATAGTTACTAGTGCTGAGAAAGATTTTTAGAGGTACATGGGGGCAGCAAAGGAAAAGTGCGAGCATGGTGTGGGGAGGGGGGGGGGGCGGAGAGGTGCTGGCATCTGAGGTGGTCCACCCCTCCCCACCGTGGCTTTTGAAAAAGAGCCCTTAATCCTCCATTGCCTCAGGTACAAACTTAGGAGGCAATTGTATAAACCCTAGGTGTCATGTGGGAACGAAGGGAACTTGCTAAGTACCATTCTGTACAAGTGCCTCATGTATGCACTAGAAAAGGGTAGCGAGGACCTGCGCAAAGTGTAGAAGTAGAAGGGACACTGGGAAGCAGTGATTACAATATGATCCACTTCAACCTGGACACGGGCAAAACATCGATCCAGAACGATGGCCACGGCACTGAACTTCCGAAAATGGAATTACGAAGGGATGAGACTCATGGTGGGGAAGAAGATTAAGAAGAGGATAAGCAGTGCATAAAAGCTAGAGCAAGCATGGTCCCTTTGTAAGGACACAGTCACAAAATCTATATATACCGCGTATCAACAAGGGATCCAAGAGGAAAAAGAGCAAGGAACCAGCGTGGCTCACTGTAGCAGTGAAAGAAGCGATCAGAGACAAGAAGACTTTGCTTAAGGAATAGAAAAGGTGAAAAACGGACGAAAACTGGAAAAAGCACAAACAACATCAAAGCAGGTGCCATAAGGCGGTATGGGGGGCCAAAAGAGACTACGAGGAATAAATAGCCAAGGAGGCAAAAAACTGCAAGCCATTCTTTCGATATATTAAGGGGAAACAACCCGCGAAGGAAGCGGTGGGGTCGTTGGATGACCATGGAATAAAGGGAGTGCTAAAGGAGGACAAAGTCATCGCCGACAAATTGAACACATTTTTTTCATCTGTATTTACCAAAGAGGATATACACAACATACCGGAAGCCAACAGGCTATATGCAGGAAACGAAGACGGGAAACTGACTGGGATGAAGGTCAGTCTAGAAGAGGTATGCAGGCAGATTGATAGGCTTAAAAATGATAAATCCCCTGGACCGGACAGCATCCATCCGAGGGTAATTAAGGAACTAAAAGGGGTTATAGCTGAACTGCTTCAACTAATAACCAATCTGTCGATCAGATCAGGAAGGATTCCGCAAGATTGGAAAGTGGCGAATGTTACGCTGATCTTCAAGAAAGGTTTGAGGAGAGATCCAGGAAACTATAGACCGGTGAGTCTGACCTCAGTATCGGGAAAAATGGTAGAGGCGCTGATAAAGGACCGCATCATTGACCACCTTGACGGACACAATCTGATGAGGATCAGCCAGCATGGCTTCAGGAAGATCTTGCTTGACGAACTTGCTGCATTTCTTCGAGGGCGTTAACAGGCAGATAAACAAGGGTGACCCAGTCGACATTGTATATCTGGATTTTCAGAAGTCATTTGACAAGGTCCCGCATGAATGACTACTTCGATAAATTGCGAGCCTTGGAATCGAGGGTGAAATACATGGATTAAAAACTGGTTAATGGATAGGAAACAGAGAGTGGGGGAAATGGACAATACTCAGACTGGAAAAGCGTCACGAGTGGAGTGCCGCAGGGTTCGGTGCTTGGACTCGTGCTCTTCAACATATTTATAAACGACCTGGAAATTGATACGACGAATGAGGTGATAAAATTTGCAGATATGATGTTATTCAAAGTAGTGAAGACACAGAAGGAGTGCAAGGACCTGCAACGTGGCATAAACACGCTCGAGAAATGAGCTGCGACATGGCAAATGAGGTTTAATGTGGATAAGTGTAAGGTGATGCATGTCGGTAACAAAAATCTTATACACGAATGCAGGATGTCTGGTGCAGTACTCGGAGAAAGATTTTTAGAGGTACATGGGGGCAGCAGGAAAGGGACTTGTCAACCAGTACTCCCAAGTCGATGAAGCCGTCCGCGCAATGTGTGGCGGCAGCAAAAAGGGTGAACAGAATGCTAGGAATGATTAAGAAGGGGATCACAAACGGATCGGAGAAGGTTATCATGCCGCTGTACCGGGCCATGGTACACCCCTACCTGGAATACTGCGTCCAGCACTGGTCGCCGTACATGAAGAAGGACACAGTACTACTTGAATGGGTTCAGAGAAGAGCGACTAAAATGGTTAAGGGGCTGGAGGAGTTGCCGTACAGTGAGAGATTAGAGAAACCGGGCCTCTTCTCCCTTGAAAATAGGAGACTGAGGGGACATGATCGAAACATTCAAGATAATGAAGGGAATAGACATAGTAGACAAAGACAGGTTGGAGAACGAGAGGGCACTCTCTAAAGTTTAAAAGGGATAGATTCCGTACGTAAGGTCCACTGGTCTGACCCAGCAGTGGCAATTCTTATGTTCTTATGTGTGCCTAGGCGGTACAAAATGGGCATAAGCAGGTACACACAAGCCATTCAGTAAACAGCATAAAATGGATGCATCGAAATATACACTACCAACTTTTCTTTATTTAAAATATTTGTTAACTGCCTAACACCTAGGCAGTTCACATAAATACATACATAATCAATTAAAACAATAAACAGGAAATAGACATTTTAAACAAGCAGGAAGGATTTCTTATGACTCCCCCACACTGATGTGTTTTGCCTCTGCTTGGTGTCCCTATGCTTACTCTACCTATCCAAGATACCAATGAGGAGGCAGTAAAGATCAATAGGTTCTCAAAGGAATCGTTGGCTGTCTATCTATCCAGCAAGGCGATAAACTCAGGAGTAATGGTAGGAGGTTCTTTTCACTACGAGGGTGGTGGATGCCTGGAAGACCCTCCCAAGGGAGGTGGTAGAGATGAAAACGGTGATGGAATTCAAAAAAGCATAGGATGATCTCTAATCAGAAAATTATAAAGCAAATGGTCATTCGATTTAGGATGGGCTGAGAAGGGCTTCGACGGAAGCTCCAGTGATTTGAAATGCAAGGACAGTGCTGGGAAGACTTTATGGTCTGTATCCGCAAATGACAGGATGGTTAGGATAGAATGGAGTAAGCTTCGACGGCAACTCTGGTAGTGGGAATCTAAAGGCGGTACCGAGCGGACTTCTATGGGCAGGTGTGGGCAACTCCGGTCCTTGAGGGCTGGAATCCAGTCGGGTTTTCAGGATTTCCCCAATGAATATGCATTGAAAGCAGTGCATGCAAATAGATCTCATGCATATTCATTGAGAAAATCCTGAAAACCCGACTGGATTCCGGCCCTCAAGGACCGGAATTGCCCACCCCTGTTCTATGGTCTATGGCCCAAAAAGATTAAAGAAAAAAAGACAATTGGGCAGACTGGATGTACCATTCAGGTCATTATCTGCTGTCATTTACTACTATGTTACTATCCTAACCTCTATCAACCTCTCTTGCCCCACCACCAATTCCACATCACTGGCAGTGAGGAAAGGCTCAGTAACTTTACCCACATTACTGTGTTTCAACCAGCACCTCATATTGCCATGATTGGATAACAGGAGGAGAGGGCTAGTAATTATCAAGCACCACAAACCTGTGCTTTCATTCACCCTCTTCTTACTTCCCTCCGCATCGCCGGCATCAGCATGTCCTCAAGGCCTGCCACAGGAAGAAGATTTTCGGGCACAGGACATGCTGATGCCGGCGCGGAGGGAAGTAAGAAGAGGGTTCGGGTGGGTTGGGGGATCTCAGGTGGCGGCGGGGGGTGCCCGATGGCGGCGGGGGTGGTGGTGCATGATGGTGGCGGGGGGTGCCGGATCGCGGGGGGGAGGGTGCCGGTTCTCTGGGGGGGGGGCGCTCATACAGCGAGGCAAGCTCGGTTTACGAGGCACCAAATTTGCGAATGTTTTGCTTGTCTTGCAAAACACTCGCAAACCGGTGCACTCGTAAACCGAGGTACCACTGCATTTTGTACCTCACCTAAAACAGCATATAGGGGGGAGATATATTTTTAATAAATAAGTTTTTTGGTTGTTGTTTTTTTATTTTCAAGGCCAGAAAGCCCAAAATTACCTGATTTACATTTCTTTTCTTTCAACCTCCTGATAAGGTGAGCAAAATCCTGTCCTCTGGGTTGTCATGTACTAAGTTACACTTCAGGCTCTTGCTTGCATGAACATTAAGCCTGGCCTATCTCATTCCTGGTCGTTTGAACTCTGACTCTTCGTTTATAAATCACTGACTTTGTCTTGCCACACTTTAGGCAGCCACTGACTTTCTGCCAGGTTTAGCACGCTTCCAGCTGTTAATGTTTCTTCAGTCCCTATCTCCTGCTTTTAATAACAACTGATTTCCTCGAGCTGTTGCAAAGTGACAGGAGAAAAACGCACAGCAGTTTGTGTTCTTGTGGGAAAACTGAGAAACAGAACAGGTTACACCTTATCAATCAATATAATTCACCGGAAATTAAATCTGCACCTGAGCCATAAAATAAGTGTTAGTTACTGCAATTGGATAGACATTGAGTGATAGTGGATAATATAGCCAATGCTATTCCTTACCAGAGAAGTTGAAAAGTAGTATTACTTTCCGTCAATTTGCTGCCCTTACATCATTTTGTAGCTTGCCATTTCTTCCAGTGCTGCTTCTCTGGGGATATGGACCCATGAACCTTCATTTGCAACTACACAGGGATAGCTTCCCCACATCCTTTTTATATCCCCTCCCATTGCATTGTAGTCCAGCCATTGCAGCAATAGTCTTCAGCCAGGAGCCTAGCACCAGGAAGACTTGCAATTTCTTGCAATCATAGGTCCTGAATCTGGTCAATAGGTTTTTCCATTGCATGATGATTGGGCTCCATCTAGGGGCTGAAAATGCCACTGCAGTATCTCCAAGGAGTTGAAGACTTCACCTTCGAATTGAACATTGGCCCTTCACATAACAGAATGCAGCATTGCCACTGAAGTACCAAGCAGTCTCATGAATCCACTGTTTCCAAATAGCTAGTAGGGTCAATATCAAACATTATTTAAAATGTAAGTACATATGATGGGGAAAATGTAAGTAAATATGATGGGGAAATATAAGGAGAAATTGCAATCAGCTGATTGTGGCTTTGGTGAGTCCTGCTGGCAGAAGGAAGGAGAGGTGGCAGCATACAAAGGACACTGCAGAGGAGCTTGTGCTGAAAGCCCATACCTTGGATTTATTTGCTAGCTAAGATCCATAAAAGTTTGGATAAACCCCCTGGTCGTCCTATAATTTTGTCTAGGAAATCTATTCTTGAGCCCCTTTCCACGTTTGCAGATTACTATCTTAAACCAATAGTAGAAACTAGCGATTCATACATAAAAGATACGAGTCAGATTTTGTTATGGTCACAAACAGTAGACATTTCTGATCAACCAACCATAATGGTAACCTTGGATAGTATCGCTATATACCTCGCTTCCACAAAGGAGAAATTAGGTTCTTACCTGCTAATTTACTTTCTTTTAGCTTCTCCAGACCAGTAGAGGTTAATCTTTACAAATGGGTATATATCCAATCATGACCAGCAGGTGGACACTGAAAACAAAACTGTGGGACAGTATATAATATACTCCCTTCTCTATTTACCTCAGTCTGCCGAATAGCCAAGCAGAACCAAGAACTGGAAAGCAGAAAGAAAACAATACTCCGAACAGGAGTAACAACTAACATACCCAAATGCTGTTGGAAAATGCAGAGGAGAAATACCAGAAGGAAAATGTCCCCACAGCTCGCCAGCTAAGCCAGCCGAGCCACAGCCGCTGTTCTTTAATTCTCCCCGGCCCTAGAAAAATACTAGAAACCGCAGCAAAAAATAAAAACTGCCTGCGAAACAGCCCCAACAACAACAACAACAGACAGGGTGGGGACCTCTACTGGTCTGGAGAAGCTAAAAGAAAGTAAATTAGTAGGTAAGAACCTAATTTCTCCTTCTTTAGCACTCTCCAGACCAGTAGAGGTTAATCTTTACAAATGGGACGTACCAAAGCAGTCCCTCTCACGGGCGGGACCCCCGCAAGGCCGATACCAGAACACGCTCACCGAACACCGCGTCCCGACGCGCCTGAACATGTACCCGATAATGTCTAACAAAGGAATGCAAGGAGGACCAAACTGCAGCCTTACAAATATCCACTGGAGGCACGAGCGATGACTCAGACCAAGAAGCTGCCTGACCCCGAATGGAATGAGCCTTGAGAAACTCCGGAACGGGCTTCTGTCTCAGAAGATAAGCGGAAGCAATCGTCTCCTTGATCCAGCGTGCAATAGTAGCCTTAGAAGTGCCAGCCCTCCGACGAGGACCCGCCAGAAGGACAAAGAGATGATTGGATTTCCGGACTTCCTGGGTCCGCTGCACATAAGAGCGAAGGACCCGACCGACATCCAACTTGCGCAGCTGCCGTTGCTCAGAAGAGCCCTCCCGACTACCCAAGACTGGGAGGACCACCGATTGATTGACATGAAAAGGAGAAACTACTTTCGGCAGAAAGGAAGGAACAGGCCGCAAGACAACCCGCTCCCTAGAAAACTCCAAGAAAGGAGCCCTACAAGAGAAAGCCTGTAGCTCAGAAATACGCCTAGCGGAAGTAATGGCCACCAAAAAGACCGCCTTCAGAGTAAGGTCCTTCAAAGAGCAGCCGTCCAATGGCTCAAAAGGCGGGCACACCAAAACAGAGAGAACCAGATTGAGATCCCAAGATGGAACAGAGGGCCGTATGGTAGGCCTGAGCAACTTGGCTGCCCGCAAAAAGCGAATCACATCAGGAATGGCCGACAAACGCTGACCTGTCACCAACACTCGAAAAGCCAACAGGGCCGCAAGTTGAACCCGGAGAGAAGACCAAGCCAGGCCTCTATCCAGGCCATCCTGCAAGAACTCTAGAATGGTAGGCAGGGAAGCACGAAAAGAGACCACTCCCCGCACCCGGCACCACCCCTCAAAGAGACGCCAAACCCGCACATAAGCCCGAGAGGTAGAAAGCCTCCGGGACCCCAAGAGCGTAGAGATCACCTTATCTGAATATCCCTTCTTACTAAGGCAACCCCTTTCAAGAGCCAAGCCGTAAAACAGAAGGGAAACGGGTCGAACATGGGAATGGGACTCTGTGTCAGAAGATCGTCCAAGAGAGGCAGAAGAAGAGGATCCGCCACCAGATGCCTCACCAGATCCGCGTACCATGGACGTCGAGGCCAATCCGGAGCCACCAGAACCACCAGACCCGGATGGTGAACAATGCGAAGAAGTACTCTGCCCACTAATGGCCAAGGAGGGAACAAATACAACAGCCCCTCTGTTGGCCATGGTTGGACCAGAGCATCCAAACCCTGTGCCAGACTGTCCCTGCGACGACTGAAGAAGCGGGACACTTTGGCGTTGCCACTCGTGGCCATCAGGTCCAGCAGTGCCGCCCCCAAGCTTGCACTATCAACTGCAAAGCCATGGAGCCGAGACACCACTCTCCTGGATCCAAGAAGTGACGACTGAGGAAGCCCGCCTGAACATTTTCTACCCCGGCAATGTGAGAGGCCGAGAGATCCAGAAGATGGGACTCCGCCCAAATCATGAGCCGAGCCGCCTCCTGCGCCACCTGAGTGCTCTTGGTGCCCCCCTGACGATTGACATAAGCCACCGCCGTGGCATTGTCCGACAGGACTCTGACCGACTTGCCCAACAAAAGGGAGCGGAAAACTAACAGCGCCAGACGGACCGCTGTGGTCTCCAACACGTTGATCGACCAGGAGGCCTCCTCCGTGGACCAGGTGCCCTGAGCTGAGTGACCCAAACACTGAGCCCCCCAACCGAGGAGACTCGCATCCATAAGGAGCACCGTCCACTGCGGGAGATCCAGACCCACCCCTTGAACCAGGTGAGGGGTCCGGAGCCACCAATGCAAACTGCAGCGCGCCACGCCTCGCAGGGGGACAGGAACATCCAAACCGTGCCTCTGGGGTGACCACCTCCAGAGCAGAGCATACTGAAGAGGACACATGTGGGCCTGCGCCCACCTCACCACGTCCAGGGACGCCGCCATCGACCCCAAGACTTGGAGGAAATCTCGCGCCCGAGGACACCGGGACACCAAAAGAAGGCGAATCTGAGATTGCAATTTGCTTACCCGGGCCTCTGGAAGGAAGACCTTCCTCAAGGAGGTGTATAATAGAACCCCAAGGTACTCCAGACGCTGAGCCGGGACCAACCGACTCTTGGAAAGGTTGACCACCCAGCCCAGCGACCGGAGAAACTCCACCACCCGAGCCGTAACCCGGGAGCTCTCCTGCAATGACTTTGCCCGAATCAACCAGTCGTCCAGGTAAGGGTGCACCAGCAAGGCTGCCGCGACGACCACCATCACCTTGGTGAACGTCCGGGGAGCCGTAGCCAGACCAAAGGGAAGCGCACAGAACTGATAGTGCCGACCCAAGATCGCAAAGCGAAGGAAGCGCTGATGAGAGGCCCGAATGGGAACATGCAAGTAGGCCTCCGTCAGATCGAGAGAAATGAGAAACTCCCCCGGCTGAACCACCAGAATGACCGACCGCAGAGTTTCCATGCGAAAAGAGGGAATCTTGAGAGCCCTGTTGACCCCCTTCAAATCCAGGATGGGCCGAAAAATCCCCTCCTTCTTGGGCACCACAAAGTAAATTGAGTACCTGCCGGTGCCCCACTCCGGAGGGGGCACTGGAACAACTGCCTTGAGATCTAGCAAGCGCTGAAGGGTCTGGCGAAAAGCCTGCGTCTTCCAAGGAGCCTGACATGGAGAGGCTAGGAAAAGGTCCGGCAGAGAGCGGGCGAACTCCAGGGCATAACCGTCCCGCACCACCTCCAGGACCCACTGATCGGACGTGATCTCGGCCCATTTGGGAAAAAATTTGCGCAGCCGGGCCCCCACCGGAACCAAAGGGGGCGCCGGCAAGGAGTCATTGTGCAGGACGGGAAGCGGGGGAATTGATGGAGGGATTCCCTGCCCCCCGACGGGCCCCCCGATGGGCTGCATGTGCTGGAAAAACTGACCCCGGGAAAACCCTGGAGCCGGGAAAGAAGTAGCCCCATGCCCAGGGCGATACTTGCGGAACTCCCGCAAACGCCCCTGGGCAGTGCCACCCCGAGACGCCGGGCGGGCACTGTACCTCAGGCAGACGGGGCACCTTTGAGATCGTCAGAGTCTGAAGCAACTTATCTAATTCCTCCCCAAACAAAAAAGACCCCCGGAAGGGAAATTTAGTAAGTTTAGCTTTGGACGCAGCATCCGCCGACCAAGCGCGAAGCCACAAAATACGCCGCGCAGCCACGCCAAAGACCATAGACGTAGCCGAGATCAGCACCAAGTCATAAAGAGCATCCGAGAGGAACGAGGCAGCCATCTCAATCTTCGCCACCTCCTGATCCACCAAAGACCAGTCATCAGACTCCCGATCCAGGACACGCTCAGCCCACCGAAACATGGCGCGAGCCACCAGCCCCCCACAAATAGCCGCCTGGACCCCAAAGGCAGAGACCTGAAAATTTTGCTGAAGAATGTTCTCCAACTTGCGCTCCTCAGAGTCCCGCAATGCAGAACCGCCCTCAACAGGCACGGTATGCCGCTTAGAAATTGCCGAGACCACCGCATCTATGACTGGCGATGTTAAAATAGCCCGATCCCCCTCTGGGATGGGATACAAACGAGCCATGACGCGCGCCAAACGAAACGGCACCTCCGGCGTTTTCCACTGCTCCAGTACAATATCCCGAATATCCTGATGCATGGGAAAAGAGCGGGAAATGGTATGGATCCCCCGAAGCAGAGGGTCCCCCACACGTGGAGTCTCCAGCGGCGCATCCTCAAAACGCAACACCGAAGAAACCTGTTGAATCAGGTCCGGTAGCTCGTCTCTCTGAAAAAGGCGCACCACGGACGCCTCTTCGCCGGAGGACGGGAAACCCGACAACCCGCCGCCAGCGGCCGTCCCCTCAAGAGGGTCCTGGAAATCCTCAAAAGGGTCCAGGTCCTCATCCAGACCGACACGCTCCTCAGACCATAAATCCTCGTCCCAAGACACCCGTGGACGCTTGGACGAGGGAGGAGGAGGAGGGGACGCCACAACAGATGAGAGAGGCAAAGTCGCAGGGAGTGCGGAGGAAACCCCACTCCCTGAAACCCCCTGGGCGCATCCGGGACCCCCAGCCACCTGAAAATAGGCTCTGCACAAAGAAAAAAATAAATCAGGGGAAACCCCCCCCACGGGGGTCCCAAGGGACTCCCTGCCACAGCAGGGGACCCAGCAGAAACCTGCCCCTGTTTTTCCAATACAGGGGGAAGGTCACCTGAGGTGGAAGACAAAATGGAGGGGCCAGACTGTGAAAATGGCGACTTTCCCGCCAAAAATGCTCCCTCCATAGCCTGTAGCGGCTGAGAAGCCTGAACAGTCCAGCCGCTAAAACAGGCAAGTCGGCATCAGCTGTCAAAAAAATCAGCTGAGAGGGAATCCTTCGGGGAATCCCTCCGTGGGCGGTTGGGGAAGACCGGGCTTCCCCACTGCTCCCAGCCGACTCACGAGGCACCATCGGCGGGGAGCTCTGGGTGCCTGCAGCCGCTGCCGACGGAGCTCCACCACCTCACCGGCCCAAACCGCCGAGTTCAGGCCGGCCGCGAGTGCCTCACGGCTGGACCAAATTGTGTCCCACTCCCCCGGAGAAGGGCACAATTGCTCCATATGCGACCTAGCTAGAAACAAAGTGCCAGTTAGAAGAAAAAATACAGTAAAAAACAGTAACCTGACAGGGAAGCAACCCTGCAGACCGGCACTACCTCAGGATTTTTTTTTTTTTACAGAACAGACTCCACAGGCTCTCGAAGCAATATGCCTTGCTTGATTTAGGGGGCAAGGCTTACTGCTGAGGCTCCTCTAAAAAATGTGGGGAGGTGGAGGAAGTGGGGGGAGGGACCCCGCTCGAGACCCGCCGGGTTTGACACCCCCGAGGTCGAACGGACCCCCCAAACAGGGCCCGCTCAAGCTCCGTCCGGCCAAAAACAGGGACTATAAACCCCCTAAACAAATTCCAACAGCCCTACCAAGGGAGATGGGTACAGATCACATCAACACCTGCTGGAGACTGAAAGAAGACTGAGGTAAATAGAGAAGGGAGTATATTATATACTGTCCCACAGTTTTGTTTTCAGTCTCCACCTGCTGGTCATGATTGGATACATACCCATTTGTAAAGATTAACCTCTACTGGTCTGGAGAGTGCTAAAGAAACAACTGTTTAGAGGTGGCACAATGTGCCTTGGACAGTCAAATTCAACCTCATCAATGTCCGACAGAATTTATTTTATCCTTGCTATAATTGGCTTTGACAAAAAATTTCTTCACGGATGGTACCAACTTATACTTACAGATAAAAGGTGTGGCAATGGGTGCCATATGTGCTTCATCGATTGCATGTCTCTATATGGAGTATTTTGAGGAAACATTTGTTTATATTAACCAGTGGACTCAGTACATCAAATGATGGAAAAGATACATCGATGATATGTTTTTATTATGGCAAGGATCCAATAGTCAACTTGGTCAGTTCATAGATTGGTTAAACACTAGAGATAATAATATACATTTCACTATGAACCAATCCTCAGAAGGTATTAACTTCTTAGACACATGGGTTACAATAAAGCAAAATAAGTTGGAAACCAAATTGTATGTAAAGCCAACTGATACAACGAGTCTATTAGAATATAATGGCTGTCACCCTTTAACGTTGAAAGATAGTCTACCACTTGCGCAGTTTCTGAGAAATAGACAGATTTGTACTCATACAGAGGATTTCAAACAATCAGCAAAAAAATTAGCTAAAAATCTCACCATTAGAGGTTATCCCAAAAAGATATTAAAAAAGACCTACCCTAGAGCAAAGAATAATCATCAAGAATGGCTGTTACACGCATGAACAGCTGAAGAAATACCACAAGACTCCATGGCATCTAATCGGACCATCATGACAGAGATCACAGAAGAACACTTAACTTGTGTTCTCAGATATAATGTAGAATCGCAAAGAATATCCAATATCATACGAAACCATTGGAGGATATTACAAAGAAGTCCTTGTTTCAAAAATGTTAGATTACGATTGGCATACATTAGATCATGTAATTTAAAGGAACATTTAAGTTTAAAACCGGATGCTAATATTCAAAGTGATACCTTGAATGGACACCATTCTATATGTGGTAATTGTCAAATATGCCCATTAACAATACAAGGGGCAACGTTTGAAAATCCATTAAGCCATAAAACATACTTCTTAAGATATCAAACCACATGTAAAACAGATCATGTAATTTACATGATCAAATGTCCATGTTCAAAAATCTATATTGGAAAAACCACTAGGCAATTTAGAATACGTATGACAGAACATAAATCTTGCCTACACTTGAAGAGAAAAGAGGCTCCGTTAGTAGCGCATTGCTTAACTTATAATCATTCGTTTGAACAGTTAAGATGTATGATTATTGATAAAATTCCAGAATCTAGTAGAGGAGGGGACAGGGGGAAAAAATTATTACAAACCGAACAAAAATGGATAGATCGGTTACAAACTATACAACCCAAAGGACTGAATATATTAATAAATTGGCAGGTATTCTTCTAAGAAACAATTCAAAAGATATTTCAATAAACAATGGAGAGAAATAGTTAGATTTCTAACATGAGTGTCTATGTGTTTCGTCTGTTGAACTGTTTCTACATAAGAACAGGAGAAGTTAGTTTTGTTAGAAGCCTGATTTGTATTATGCAGGTTCGATTCGTACAAAGTATATTTATGTATAATGATTGAATTAATTTGGTTTTAAAATAACACTAAACATCGGGGGAGAAAATATCAGAAGTGACGTAGAACGCTGTTAAAATCAGTGCTCATAGATGGTAATGGTATCGGTGGTCCTTAAGGCAGTAGAATGCGGCAAGAACTGCTTCACGGTCACAGCAACTAGTAAGTAAGTTGAGTTCACTCTAATATATTGTTAGAGGGAGATTCGTTTGGCTTGTAAGTTTTTTAACATATAAGATACAAATAATTGAAATCAGAGGGTGGTTCCCTGAAGCCTTTATGGACAGATAGAATGAGAGGCTCTTAGCTTTGATCTAATAGTGTATAAGTACACTTTTTAGTATAAATTAAAAAGTTTTGTATTCTTGTTTCAGAAAAATCGATACACATAATGCTGTCCTGAAGAAGCTTTCAATATTCATACGAGAGCGAAACGGAGATCTTCCGTCGTGGAGGAAAGCCGGGCAATACATAATACCCAAGCTAAGTACCATACAGCATTACTGCATACCAAGAATAAATAAGTTGGCTTAATAATAAAATAATTAATGCACATAATGCTTATATAGTGGAGAAGATGTTTATCAATGATAGCCCGTTTGCAAGCCAAGTAACTAAGATTAGTTCTGGTAACTGGCTATGGGCACTTGAGATTTATTGTTTTCATCCTTGATATGAGTAAGCTGGGATCTTTTTGATCTTGAGTTGGCCTTTTATTAAGGGTTTTGAGTAGTTATACTGGTGATTGGATAGAAAATATAATACAGACATTCAAATCTCTGAGGAATTAATTGGGCCTAGGAAGCAAACTTTAATTTAGAGGAAAGAAAGCTCTAAAGCAAGAGGTCATAATTTTAAGGTCCAGGGTACAGACTCAGCTGTAACTTCAGACAATATTTCTTCACAGGAAGGATAATACAGACATCCATCCGTTAGCACACATTCTGCTCATTAATTTGCCTTAAAAATTTTAATTCACATGAAATTCATTTATGGGCTCTTCTACTAAAATGCATTAAGTTTGGGTTTTAACACAGTATAGTGCAGAATTTTAACATGGGGAAAGCCCAAAATTAATGCTGCCAAAAGATGTATGAGAAGAGAATGAAAGTTCTAAATATGTATCCGACCTAAAAACCCGCTTTTTTGAAGCTGCTTTCAGCTCTTAACCCCCACTCACTATCAGATACCTATACCCATTGTATCATTCCTTCTACAAGAAACTCCCCAGCCCTGAGAAGCCTTGTCTGTCCAAATTAGATTGTAAGCTCTTCTTAGCAGGGACCGTCTATTGAATATCAATGAGCAGGAACCGTCTATTGAATATCAAATGTACAATGCTGTGTACACCTTTCAGTGCTATAGAAATGCTAAACAGTAGTAGTAGTAATTATACCCTAGATAAAAGGAGTATGTCATCATATTCAGGAGAATGGAACCAATACAAAAGAAAGCAGAAAAATATTGTAATAACTAAATACAATTCTACTTGTCATCAAAAACAAAACAGGTATATATGCGTATCACAAACACTAATACAGGGGCACTGTAACATGTGCCCAGAAAAACAGACCAACCTATAAAATGAAAAATGAGGAGAAAAAGCCTCAGATCCCAACCTCCACCCTACAGAGACAGGTGACAAGTATAATAGGGTAAAATTCCTCATAGACATTAACAAAAAAACTTCCTTATACACAAATTAAATTGGTGCTCTGTGCAATGCAAGTAAATCCAACATTTCAACATTTAAAACAATTTCAACATTTAAAAAGCTTATCTGCGTTAGAAAAGCTCTGTCAGCCAGCATTGCACATTTATGGCTGCTTCAGAATGTGAACATACTACACGGATCTGTGTTGTCAGAAACCACCTCAGTACCATCTTGCTGCTTTACAAACAGGAAAATGCCAATACCCCAGCCCTTGAATCTGACCCCAAAATCCCTTTCCCAAGAGGAGCAGTGGTTCTTGAAACATGAGTACACATGGAGGTAAGGAATTCCCAGGTTGGAAAAGAAGGGAGAAGAGGTCAGAGGTACAATCAATCTCCCTTGGCCACACTTTGGTTAAACAAGGTAGGGTTTACTGGAAATTAGGCACAAGCCAACATGCATTTCCTCAAGAGTCATTCTGGAAATTGTTTTTGCCAAGAACTTATGCTAGTCTTTCTGGGCTCAGAGTTCTTGTGGAATGGGTCCTATTCTTTTTAAGGTGATGACATCTTCCTCATTTTTTTTGTTCATCTCACATGAAAGCTGAGATGAATCATCTGATTATACAGTGCACTCCAAGGTCAGACTGAATCCCCTCCTCTTCTTTAGGTGAGTTTTCTAGAGCATTAAGTTATATGCAAAGTATATGCAAATTAGACTTTTTCCAGTTTGGCCTCATGGGAAGAGTCTATACCCAGCAGGTTCTAGTCATATATCCTCTTTATATCTCCCCCCCTACCTGCGTAGGTTCTAGCATATTGCTCCTCTTTATGTCTCCCCCCTACCTGCTGACAGTGTATACCCCCATCACAGGTAGTAGATGCTTAGAATGTCCTAGTGGAGGTTGCAGAGAGAAAAACAGTGATGGAATTTCAAAATGTATGGGATAAATACAGAGGATCTCTAAATAGAAAGAAGAGAGAATCAACCTACAGCTGCTGATGTGTTATGATAGTAGAGGTGCTAATTCAGCAACTCCAATAGGGGGAAATAAGGCCAGTGCCAGGCAAACTTCTACAGTCCATGTCCCCTAAATAGCAAAAACAGAAAATGATGGGCTTTGATGGCAACATTAGTTGGAGAAATATGAATTGAGTTGGGCAGACTTCTATGGTTTGTGTCCCAAAAATGGCAGAGATAGATGAAGATCAAGTCTGCATATTTTACATCACATTAATATCATATGTTATAAATCGCAAAGGGGGAGAGGAGACATCTTAATGTTGAAATTCAATGTTAGCAATATTGTTGGTTTTTAAGCATACTGTATATTGTTCCAAGACTTCCTCTAGTCCAGTGTTTCTCAACTCAGTCCTGGAGTACCCCCTTGCCAATTAGGTTTTCAGAATATCCACAATGAATATGAATGAAAGAAATTTGCATATAATGGAGGCAGTGTATGCATATTCATTGTGGATATCCTGAAAACCTGACTGGCAAGGGGATACTCCGGGACTGAGTTGAGAAACACTGCTGTAGTCTACATCAATTTGGAGAGAGAACAAAAGTAAAAAAATAATAATTTATAGAAAGAACAGCACTGTACAGTATGCACCTGGTAGCGGTATAGAAATAATAAACAATAGTAACTAAAATAACATCAGAAATCCAAAGTACCATTTTTATTTATTTTATTTTAATGTATCTTTAATCTATCTTCATTGTAAACCGCTATGAACCTCACGGTATAGCGGTATATAAGAAATCAAATCAAAATCAAAAATCAAATTCATATAATCACCATTAAATATGATAAACCCCATTAGAAAACAGTCTAGGTTAATAAAGAAAAACATTCACTATGGACTTTTACTTTGAAGAAAAACTTCTATCTGAATTGAATCTTCAGTGGTGTAGCATGCTCCTAATGCACAACAATGTATTACAGTGGAATTGGAAAAAAAAAATCATCCCTAAAGCATCAAATTGAGGTTTATACTATAGAAATAATTTCCTCTTAGACTAAGTGGCCTTAACCACATCAGGAAACACAGTCACCTTCTTACCACAAAAAGAAACTTCCTTAAATTAAAGAAATGTATCCTCTTCTGAGCCCAAAACATCAAGAGTTGCTATACTATACAGGATATATTATCATGTGAAGGGCCTAAAAGGCAGGAAGATCTAAACCAGTGGTTCCCAATCCTGTCCTGGAGGACCACCAGGCCAATCGGGTTTTCAGGATAGCCTTACTGAATATGCATTGAGCAGATTTGCATGCCTGTCACTTCCATTATATGCAAATCTCTCTCATGCATATTCATTAGGGCTATCCTGAAAACCCGATTGGCCTAGTGGTCCTCCAGGACAGGGTTGGGAACCATTGATCTAAACTACCTGCTAAAACAATAGAATCCATTGCTCCATCATTTCCTTTCTTCTTTCTTATTGGCAAATAAATTTTAGAGACAGGTACTGCCTTAATTTTAGTTAGAGATCTTGAAACCCTCCTTTGGGCACATAGTTAAAAGATAATTCAGGACCATTAGCCTAGTCTTTGGAAAAGTTAACAACTCAATGTTCCTATTTCTAGTCAAATTATCCCAAACTGTCATCTTCCAATCAGAACTGGAGATAGATATTCAAGCATAGGTCAGAATTTGAAGAGAGGACCCCAAAGCCTGCCTATAGGTGATGCCTTCTTCACCTGAGGTGACTTCTGCAGGATTTGTGCTAATAAAATGAATACATAGCTGCCTTTATAAAATGGCCACCTTCTCCACCTCCATACCTATGTGAGGTGTTAATTTCATAATGTTGAAAATGGAAGAGAGGGTACTCGAATCATAACAGAATTGGGATACGTTAACAAAATGGAGCAGTATTCTTTTTTTCCCAAATTTCTTTATTCAAGATTTTTATATAGATCAGATACAATATTCATAACATTTTGGAAAAAAAAATACACTTATTACAGAGCAAAGAGTAAAGTCAATATAGCAGCATACGTGTAAGTCAAAAATAGAGTAAAATTAATCCCAAATCCCCCTCCCCCCCAAAGAGTCCTTATCCCTTGTCAAAGAAACAATGGTTAGCTAGCGAGGGAGTCAAGGGCCTAATTTATGGGTCACTGTTGGTAAACTTCCTTTCAAGATATAAAGGGGTCCCAGATATTATAAAAGAGTACCAGATGATCTGATTTGAAAGCAGTTAACTTAGACATCAAAAATATGTAATCCAATTTTTGGCACACAACCTCCAGAGGGGAGAGTGAAGTTTTTTTCCATTTACAGGCCAATGCCAATCTAGCTGTGAATCCAGTGTATTGGTTGAGGAAATCGTGCACTGTATATGTGAATGTGCAACTGCTTGGGTGGTTAATGACTGATTCCTGTGTATTTGAGCAGGTGGGACTATATGTGTTCAAGTGTGCTTTTAGGATGGGTGTTTGAATTTAAGCAACTAGGTTTGGTGTGTTTGAGTAAGTGTGTATGTTTGTGGGTGTGGTGGGGGAGGGTTATCTTCATGTTTGCAGCAGGGGGGACTGTGTGCTTTTCCATGTTGGAATAGGTTGCAGATGGAGGTTGTGGATGAGTGGTGAGAAAGAGTTTCTAGTTTGGATCTGCATTTGCATGATGTTTCTGGGTGACTGTGTGACAGAGTGTGGATCTGGCTATATATGTAAAATTAAAGCCTAAGAAAAACGGCTATCGTATTGAGGCTAAAAAGCTCTATCTTATGCTGTGGTTGTATATCTCAGACTGTGGAGCATTTTACCCAATTTCAGGGTTCTTTTGTGTAATAATTTACACGCTCCTGTTCACCTCATAGGTTTCCAATCACCTGCCTATTTTATACGTTTAAAAATTAATTCTTTATTATACTAAAGTGTTAAAAATTCTTATACTTAATTAAATTATTTGTACTTGATTAAATTTTTACTCGATAAAGTGCCAAACTGTTCAAAGTGCCAAACAGGTTTATTTTAAGGGGAATTGGTAACTGGTGCATGCAGAACGTAATATTTTCCAAAAGACTCATAAAAGTTCATAAAGTTCATAAACAATAAAGTACTTTACATCTTTTGGACGGCAGTACTTATCTCACAAACTCTGCCTGTTGTTGAGACTTGGAGCCGTTGCTGAAATATGTTTTAATCAAGTCCAACACGGCCTGCATTTTGCGGGATTGACATATTACCCGCTGCGTCAGGGCTTCAAATGCAACGGAAACTAAAAAAGCAGAGAAAGCTCATTATTGCCTGTTTTTATGAGTCTTTTGAAAAAATTACGTTCTGCTTGCACCACTTGCCGAATTCTGACAAATGATTGAAAAAAGAGAAAAATTTCTGTGCGATGGGTCCCCCACTTCTTGACTGCTAAACAACAGCAGAGACGCCTGGACAATGCAACCATGCTGAAACAAAGATTCAACGTTGAAGGTCAGGCATTCTTGAATCGCATTGTTGCTACTAATGAAATGTGGGTCAGAGACTTTGAGCTGGAACTGAAATCACAGTCCAACAAGTAGAGAGCTTCATCTTCCCCACAACCAAAAAAATTTTGATGAGCTCAATCAAAAATCAAACAAATGATGATATTTGCTTATGATCATGAAGGCATCATCATCACAGACAAATTTCCATGTGGAAGAAGTGTCACAGCAGTGTATTATCATGATTTTTTGCAAAAAATGCGCAGAAAAATGCACAAAACCCGACCTCAGTTGCTCTTGACTGAGCTACTCATTCTTAATGACAACACTCTTCTGCATATAGGGAATGTCATTGAAAAACTATGTGAATACGGCTGGGAGGTGTTACCTCATGCTCCCTACAGTCCAGACATGTGTCTACCAGACTTTGACCTTTTTCCAAAGTTGAAACAACCTATGCGTGGACATCATTTTGCATCTCTGGAAGAGCTTTACCTGAGCCATTCGGCAACTGAACAAAAACAGTCTTGGATGGAATAATGAAGCTTCCCGGACATTGGAACCTGGTCATTGCAAAGCAGGGAGACTATATTGAAGGATTGTAAATAAATACTTTTAAAAAAATAAACATGTAAATAAAAAAAGTAGTGTGCATTATTTATTAAATGACCCTCGTATATGCAACTCAGATGGGAAAAAACAAAGGACTTAGAGGTAGGGGAGTAAAGAGGGAATGACAACAGATATGGGTGCTTTTACAAGCTGGTAGGGTTGGATATAAACACAGTTTCAAAAAAAGTGGGCGTTAAGTCTGGATCTGAACACCACCAGAGACAGGGCATGATGCACAGAGTCAGGTAGAATGTTCCAGGCATAAGGCGGAGTGAGTCAGAAGGAATGGAGTTGGGAGTTGGCAGTAGAGGAGAAGAGAGAGACCCATCCAATGAATGGAGCTTACAGGGTGGAGTACAGGGAGAGACAAGACAGGAGAGATACTGAGGAACTGCAGAATGAATACACTTGTAGGTCAGGCTTAATTTTGATTCCTTCAATCTGCTAGCTTCTCTTGCTAGATGGCACTTGGTTACTGATGTGAATTTTGGTCAAGGGCCGACCTCACTCACCAACACAATTAGAAAGTAAAAAAAGAAGATATCCTGGTTCTTAAAAATGAAACAATATAATATAACTTTGAGTAAACCTGATGAATATCTTATGTTAGAAAAGATTTAGATCTCCATTAGATCTCCATTTTGTATTGCATAAAACATGACCTATACATAATTCAGTAAATCTATCAATACATATTTCAATATTTCACTGTAGTGAGCTCTACTGTTTAATGCATGTCCCCTGTTTAACACTTATTAAAGTTTAAATAGACAAAGGGCAATTTTCAAAGTATTTGCCACAGGGAAATGCCCTGCTGAAATTTGCCAGACTCCTTCTGCACTCTGTATGAAAGCACCTGCATAGACTACAGCATAAGCACTTCTGCTCACACAGAGGAGATGGGGCTGGCTTAGGTCAGGGGAGAATGCACACATGGGAAACCTTATGGGAATCTTCTATGCACACATTTGCATTTGGAGAATAGTGCTCCATTTCTGTAGCTGCCCTGATTTTCAAGGGGAAACCTTTTGAAGCATATTCTGAATATATGCTTGAAAATCAGTGGGTACAATATATACATTACCCAACATACACTGTGAGTTAATTAAATATTATGTAATCATAATAAAACAAGACTTGTACAACCTCAATAGCAAATGCTAATCTAGCAGTGCAAAAATATTTACCGTAGATGATTAAATCTCTGACAGTGGGTTTTAATTTATTAAAATAACCAGTTATCCAAACTCCCTCTTACCATTTATAGTACAGGAGGAGGATGTCTGGAACAGGCTCCCAGTGGAGGTTACTCAGTCAATATATTTCAAGGGGCATGGAATATGCACGGGCTAGATCCTTAACTGTAAAGAAGTGAGGGAAAGTCAAAATCAGCTGGAGTCTGTGCTGTTACCAAAAAAGATGTTCATAAGCCATCATACATTGCAGTAAGTGATATACAGCAATCTTCTCAGTGTACTGTGACTATAGAAACAGAGAAACATGATGGCATATAAATGCCAAATGACTCATCCACTCTGCCCATCCACAGCATCCGCTATCTCCTCCTCTCCCTAAGAGATCCCACGTGTCTGTCCCAAGCTGTCTTGAATTCAGACACTGTCTTTGTCTCCACCACCTCTACTGGGAAACTATTGCATGCATCTTTCTGTGAAAAGTATTTATTTAGATTACTCCTGAACCTATCACCTCTTAACTTCATCCTATGGCCTCTGATTCTGGAGCTTCCTTTCAAATGAAAGATATTTGCCTTGTGTGCATTTATGCCATGTAGGTATTTAAACACATCTATCATATCCCCTCTCCCAACTTTCCTCCAAAGTGCATATATTGAGATCTTTAAGTCTGTCCCCATAGGTCTTATGATGAAGACCACCAACCATTTTAATAGACTTCCTCTGGACCAACTCCATTCTGTTTATATCTTTCTGAAGGTGCGGTAACAATATTCTAAATGAGGTCTCACCAGAGTCTTATACAGGAGCATCATCAATACCTCTCTCTATGCACCCTAGCATTTTTCTAGCTTTCTCTGACACCTTTTCAACCTGTATGGCCACCTTAAGTTCACATACTATCACTTCCAAGTCTCGTTTCTTTTTCATGCACAAAACTTCTTCACCCCCTAAGCTGTACCATTCCCTCAGGTTTTTATAGCCCAAATGTATGACCTTGCATTTCTTAGCATTAAATCTTAGCTGCCAAATTTCGGACCATTCTTCAAGTTTTGCTAGGTCCTTTCTCATTCACACTATCAAGGGTGTCTACTCTATTGCAGATTTTGGTATCATTTGCAAAGAGACAAATTTTACCTGACAGTCCTTCAGAAATATTGCTTTCAAAAATGGTAAAAATAACAGACCCAAGAACCAAACTTTGAGGCATACCATTAGTAACATCTCTTTCCTCAGAGAAATCTCCATTGACCACTTTCTGTCACCTTCTATTTAACCAGTTCCTGACCCAGTTTGTCACTTTGGGGGGCCATCTCAAGGGCACTAGGTTTATTTATTAGATGCCTGTGTGGAACATCCCTCAGAAATATCAGTGCTTTCATAATTCAGTGCATTATTTGCATAATTATGAAACCCCCACCCTATGGTAGTGGGTTTCTGCTTAGTTTTAACCAATATTTTTCTATTTTGCACTGAAACTAAATGGGAACAGTTGTGACTGCCACTTGTTGGGGACACAAGGGAACTGCACCCAGTCTACTTACATTATGCAACAGAAGGGGGTTATGTAACCATGCAAATAATGCACTGAAGGATGAAAACACTGACATTTCTGAGTGATGCTGTGACTTGTTTAATAGGGGTTCTTGAGTGGAAATAAACCTTGTGGGTTCAGATAAGTGGAGGGATATAAATTTAAAAAAGCTGAATAAAAAATGGGGGAGATGGAAAGTCATTCCCTCCCCCTTGAGTCTAAAGGAGAGGAGAACTAGTTGGGCAAGATGGACCCAGCAAACTGAACTGCTCAAAGGAGCCTGCATGATTTTTCACTGCCTAGAGTCATAGCTATGCATTTTGCATAATTGGGAGGTGGTCCCCTAGATAGGAAACTCTGTTACTGGTTGAACATTACGATCAAATGAACAACATCTATTGACAATTCCTTCTCTCAAGATCATTAATACACGACGACAAATTACGGCCCCTCAAGTCTGGAACTCTCTTCCTATCTATTTGAGAGAAGAACGCAGTCTGGAACTCTCTTCCTATCTATTTGAGAGAAGAACGCAACCTCGATAAATTTAAGACTAATTTAAAAACTTTTCTTTTTAAAGATGCTTTCGATTATTAGTTATCCCTCTTGGATTTATTTATTGAGTTGATTATGACTATGGAATTTTACATCCCCTACCTTGTGTTTTTTCCTTGATTATTCTATTTTTAATATTTTGTTGTTCAATTCCCCTTTTCCCCTTTTTTCTTGTTTGTTAAGTTTGTTAATAGTCCTGTTCGGATTTAAGGTGATAGACCTGGAGGGCCGCCTCGGGAGCGGACCGCTGGGCAGGATGGACCTCTGGTCTGACCCGGCGGAGGAAAATTCTTATGTTCTTATGTCCATCACTTTGAATTGTGATTAAGCGATTAATCAAAAACACTAATAAACTTGAAACTTGAAACAGAGCTCTTTTTCAGAGGTAGTATGCTGTGGACAGGCAGAAGTGGACTACTAGGGGTGCTCCTAAAAAGTTGGGCCAGTAACCCAGGCTGCTTGGGTACAGAGTGCTCTAGCAGTCCAATAGGGGTGTGGGTCAGCACTAGCAGCCCAGCAGAGGAAACAGTCTTCCAGGGTGCAGATCAACATTAGCAGCTTAACAGGGGAGAAAGGCCCCTTGGGGACTCTTGGAAGGACCAAGGGCCCCAGATTACTGCAAGATTAGCCCCATGGGCCTGGGAGACAGCTTCCCCAAATTGGGTAATAACTTGGGAGCCAGGAAAAGGAGGATGGGGGAGGCATGGCAGAAAAAAGAAGGAAATGGAGGAAGGAAATATGAGGTAAATGTGGGGGTGTGGCTGGGGGGGGTGGAATGGGGTGTGGCTGGAGCAGAATGGGGCGTGTCCAAGTGTCTTTTTTTTAAAAGAAAATCTGGTAACCCTAGTAGTTTCCCTGTGTCCCCAACAGGTGGCAGTTGCAATGATTCCCATTCAGTTTCACTGCAAAACAGATAAATACTGGTTAAGAACTAAACAAAGCATAAAGATTTTCTCCTTTTCAGTTCTGTTAGAAACCCACTGCCATGGGGTGGGGAGTTCATAAGGAAATACCTTTTTTTTTTTTTTTTACAGAAAGGATAGTAGATGCCTGGAATAGTCTCCTGGTAGAGGTGGTGGAGTCAAAGACGAGTTCAAGAAAGCATGGGCCAGGCACGTGGGATCTCTTATGGAGAGGAGATAGTGGATGCTGTGGATGGTCAGACTAGATGGGTCATTTGGCTTTTATCTGCCTTCGTGTTTATACAGTATAATCTCACCCATCCATTTTTCTCTGCCGCTCAGTTTACTCACCCTTTCCCTTTTCCTGTGAGACTGATTGGAATGTTTCTGTGTTTCACTTAAAAATTCTGATATTTTTGATCTGTTGAAGGCATTGCCTTTCAACCATAACAAAAATGTATTGTTAGTTCAATTTAAAAAAAAAGTATTTTATTTTATTTTTTATGTTTTGTTTTAAATTCCTATTTTTTTATCTTTAAAAAGTGAGATAAGTCGGCAACCATACCATTTTGCCAGAACCCCATAAAACTACAGGCTACAGAAACAACAGCAAGGGATAATTCAAATCGCCTACAGCTAGCTCCTATTTCTTTAAAGCAGAAGGTGAGAAACAAACGCATTCGTCGATTCAAATTCCTCCCTTTGATCAGGTGCCGCGCTGACAACCCTTTGATATGTCCCAGTGGAAGCCTTCTGCGGCAGCCATGTTGTAATTGGCAAGCCGTGCCCTGCAAACAAGGCAGCGGTTACCATGGTGCTAATGAACTAGGCAGCCGGGCTGGCGGAAAGTGATGGAGGAATTTGATGGTACTGGGCGTGCGCAGATCGCCTTCTCCGCGACACAGCTGGTGACTGCTTCCTGTTTGATTTGGCAGGTCCGGTGCACGGTGCAGTTAGAGGCGCGCAGAGCCCACTGGTTATCCGCGGCGGGTCCGGGAGCTGAAAGGAAGGAGGGAGCGCGGGACGCGCAGACGGCGGCAATGTCCTGCTCGCTGGTGGAGTTCTGTCGCTTCCAGGACATCAAACCCGTGCGGGATTTCCTGTTCCCTCACATTCGAGAGGACAGCGACGGTAAGTGCTCGGTGGCCAGTTGGGGGAGGAGGCGGAGAGCCGAGGCCTTGCTTGCTTTCACACTGGGGGAGGGATGCACTTTTCCCTACCTTGAAGCAATCAAACACAAGAGGTTTCGCTTTCTTCTCTGAGGAGTCGGAGCTATACATTTTTTGTTGTTGCTCAGTGTGCTTCTTATTTCAAAAATTGCAGCGATGATCCTGTGAGAGGTTGTACATTGGACGTGGAGGTAAAATTAAGGTATCAATAGGTATTATCTTTAGGGTTGGTAGACTTATTATTGTCTTTTCTGTCCTCTCTATGACGTTCACGAGTACATACTATTGTTACTGGTTTTGAAAGCTTTTGTACTTATGATTCATAGATTATGAGTAATGAATGGTGCCTTGATCATGCAGCTTCTTATATGTGGTGGTATATTAAAGTTGGCAGCCACCTTCCTTCCGTCTCTGGGCAGTGGGCTTACTTACATTCACTGCTATGCATATATTTTTAGTAATTAGATATGTTGATGAACCTTAACTATGTGAGGTCCAGTTTTTAATACTGTAGACTGAATGATAAAATTATTTTGTGTGATCCTAAAACATAGATTTATGTAATATATTTCATTCAAGTAGTATCCTGGTGAACTTATAGAATATACTTAGCCACCTCTGGGGTAAATACATAGTCAAACTGCTAAACAAGGAAAAATGCCATTTGATCTAAACATTTGAGTAAGTAAAGCCTATTGAGATAAAGTTTCTTCAGTATATATTAAGGAGTAAATACTAAAGTGGATTGGAACTGCTATATTAACAGTTATCTTGTTGAGTAATGTAATACAGTAAGTATTCACTACATATCTCATGTACAGGTAGGTGTGCTTGTAAAGACTTAAGTTATTGTTCTATAGCTGTGCTGCAGAAACCTGAGAAATAAATCAAGGGGGGGGGGGGGGGGAAAGCCTTGGCATCTTTCTTATAAAGTATGGCATCTTATTTTTGGCTGCACTCTGCAGTACATTGAATTTTGTTATTCCTGTCTTATGTCCATGGAAGGTAGCCAACATTTATAATACCAGAAGGACTCTACTGATTGACACCCAAGAAAACAACGATCTACATAGCTAGAGAAAGTTCTTATGGCTTCTTGGCAAAACTATGATGACAAAGCAAATGGTTGCTTCCAGAATCTGTAACATGGTTGCAGAATGTTCTGTGAACATACTGGTGTATTGCCCATTTTGGCAAAAGAAAAGAGAAGTACTTTCTATGCTTCATATGTTTTCTGATGACTTAGTCACAGCATAAATAAAGGCAACATGTTAATATAAAAACCATAAGAATTGCCATCCTGGAAGACACTGAAGTTGCATCAAGCTTGTTTCCAACAGTGGCCATCCTAGGCTACAAGTATCTAGCAAGATCCCAAGGAGTAAAACAGATTTCATGCTGTTTCTTCTAGGAATAAGCAGTAGATTTCCCACAGTCCATCTTAATAACGGTTGGTGGACTAGAGAGTTGCATGGAGACAGAAATCCCATCCGTCCCCACCAAAATCCAGCCCGTCCTCATCTGTCCCCACCAGAATTCCACCCTTTCCCGCTAAAATCTCCATCATCCCCATCCATCCTGTGAGGAATCCTTTGTGCCCCCCCCCCCTAAAAATTACTGGTCCCCATAAAAAGCTGCAATTACTTCTGACAGTTTTATGATTTTTAGTTTTAATTGTATTTTACAGAAAATTCAAAACAAAATCGGACATCTGCCAGAACAGGCTTAAAACCAATACCCCTTCTCCCTCCCTCTCCCCAGTCGGGTGGGGTTGGCATATCAACGAAATGCTGTCCCAAAGAATTTGATTTAAGGCAGAATTTGCTGAACAGAAAGAAGATACCTGGTGCAGTAATTCTCTCCCCTTCCGCTCTTTTTTATTTTTTTACGTTACATATTTATTGTTGGTACCTGCTGTGCTGAATCAGTTTAATGCAGGGTAGTCTGGCTCCGGAGCTGCACAGTTATGCTGCCCAGTCTCTCCCGCGCTCCTCTGCACAGCTAAAGGGAGTGGTGGCAGGCTTGAGTTAATAAGATTCCTGAGGGGAGATCTCACGCCAAGGCTCACTACTGGGAGAGCTCTGCATATCCACCAATCAGGGAGAAAGAGCTGGAGCTTCTACAAGGAAGTGCTCATGATTGGCCATCAATCCCCAGCTCTGTCTCCCTGATTGGTGGATTACACATAGCTAGCTGCAATTAGGGAAAAGAGAGGCACTGCTGGACAGGGGAGGAGGGAAAGGGAAGGGGATAGATAGTGTGTTCTATGAAACTGTACCATGTGCTGAAATGTCTCAGTATTCTCCTGTTGTGAACCACCCAGAACTACTGGTTGGGCGGTATACAAGAAAATAAATTATTATTATTATAAATAAGGTATTGCTATACATGGGGGAAGGGAGATGAGGTACTGCTGGACATGGAGGAGGAAGGGAAGGGAGGAGAGGTACTACTGGACATGGTGGAAGAGGAAAAGGGAAAGGTGCTGCATGCTGGAGGAGAGGGCGAGATGATGCATAGGGAGAGAGCATATTAGTTGTGAATGGGGATGGGGGAGGGAAGGAAGGAAAATTGTTGAAGGAGGAGTGAGCTTGATGAGAGAGAGAGAGAAGTGGACATAGGATGGAGGGGAGGGAGAAATGGTGCATGGGGAGAGAGCATGTTGTGAGTGGGGGTAGGAAGGAGGGATGTCACACTTGTAGGAAGGGGCGAGGAGAAAGAGAGAAAGCATGCAGGAGGCAGAAAGTGTTGGACTCAAGGGGAGAGAGATGGATGGGGAGGTAAAAGGAGGGAAGGAAAATGTCACTTAGAGGAAGGGGAAGAAAGCAGAGTGTGAAAAGTTGGACTCCTGGAGGGAGAAAGAGAGATATTGGTTGGGGAGGGAAGAAAGGCCAACATGCAGGAGGAAGAAATAAATAAATGTTGGACAGGGAGGGGGAGCAGAAAGGAGGAAGGAAGGGAGGGAAGATGATACACTGGGGGGGGGGAGGAGAGATGACTTAAGGAAGGGAGAGATGCCAGACCAGGGAAAGAGGGGAGTCTGGTAGCACTATAGAAATAATAATAATAGTAGTAGTAGTAGTAGTAGTAGTAGTAGAGATGCCAGACTGTGGGAAGGGGGAAAAGGAAGAAGAGATATGTCAGACCACTGGGAGGAATGAGGGAAGGAGAGAGATGTCTGACTACTGGGGGAGAGAAGGAACGAAAGAGAGATGTCTGACCATGGAAATGGGGAGGGAAGGAGAGAGCGAGAAAGGGAAGGTAAGACATGGAAAAGTAGATTTTGAGAAGAAAGCAGAAAAATGGAAAAAGGTGAATGTTAAAAGTTAATGCCAAAGATGGATGCAGGGAAGAAAATGAAGGAGGAGAGAAAAACAGTCAGTGGATAAGAAGACCCTGGAAACACATTTAAGAGCAAAGACAGAAGAAAGTGCAACCAGAGACTGGGAAAAGATGATTAGAAAAATAAAATCACCAGACATCAAAGGTAGGGAAAATTATTTTATTTTCAATATAATGATTAAATGTGTCATTTTTGAGAATTTATATCTGCTGTGTATATTGTGTGTACTAGTATATGAAAAATGAATAGAAGAAATTGCATTACAATTAGTAATGGGGGCAGGAGCTGGGTTGGGTCTGGGGTGGAGCTTGGGCGGTTGGTGGTTGGGTGTACTCAATTGATATTTGTTAGACTTAGTGGGTACTTGGCTTGAAGAAGTTGAGAAACACTGATCTAGATGGGCCGTTTGGCCTTTATAATATTGGTAAAGTAGAACAAGCAGGACTGCTATTGATTCTTAGACTGTTAGGTTTTGTTGCTTGTTCTCCTCTCCACTATTCCCTGTCTTCTTTCTCAGCTGGCTGAATATATCAACTGTGAGCAGGTGGTTCAGCAGGTGGCTAGCAAGCTATATTCCATCGATACCTCTTCAGTTTCTCCTGATACCATTGGCATTGATAGGGTGTAACGAGCCCTCACAGCACCCTGCGGTAATCAGTCATGAGATAAAATTGCCCGTTTTCTCTGATTTCAAAACCAAGGAAGTGGTCATGAAGGCGGCTAGAGTCCAACCTAATCTCAAATGGGATACTTTTGAGATTGAACTATCAAGACCTAGCCTCTGTGATGCTTCGGAGGAGAGTGGAGATGAAACCAGTGTTGTTTTACCTACGGGACAGAAATGTGAAGTATCGATGGTGACATCCGTTTGCACTAATGTTTTATCTGGAGGAAAATTGCAGATGGTGCAGTCCCTAGAAAAAGCGGCCCAACTTTTTCCTGCGGAGCAGTTTCTTCAGAGGGTTGGCTTCAGCAAAAGGGCCTGCCCCATCTTCTTCTTCAGAGCCTCCCTGGCCTCATTGGTAGAGATTGGGCTGTGCTGGGGGCAGACTAACTTGGCAGTCTCCAGGGGCCGCCAGGCATCCTGGACCTTCAACATGAGATGGAGCCTTCAGGACAGGGTGTGGCTCTGAATTCGAGAACAGTTTTCCAGCCAGTGTCTAGGCACCTTTCCGCTATTACAAGGGTGGCCTACAAGGGTGTTGGACTACTGTTGACTTTTTTGTTCTGGGTACAGGGGATAATACTCTGCTTCTTTGATTGTTTAGATTAGATAAGTGTTGGTGTTACTGTTTGGATGATTACAGTATGTGTGGTCTGAGCATGTGAAGAGCCCTTCCTCCTGAAATCCGGGCATGCCGAGAGAGGAGGGTCTACCTGGGACTAAGAGATGGGGGGGGGTGTACTGCGAGGTAACCACAGTAATCAGCACTAGTGGTACAGGGTGTCTTTCTTCTATCCTGGGAGCATTGGGGGTCCCATAGCCTTATTACTGCAGCTGTATGGTATCTGTAATTAATGGGTACAGTGTCTGAGCTGAGGATATTATCAATAATGCTAGAGAGCTTAATGTTGGGCCTAAGAGACATCTGTTGTTTTGGGAACTTTTATGTTTCAAAGCCCATATTGCTTTTGTTCAAGAACCCCTGATTTTCGTTGGACGCATATACATTAACCAAAATAAACTAATGACCCCCAATTTTGGACAGCAGAATTATAAATCTACCCTCGGTATCCTGAATCACCTTTTTCCAATCTACCTTTACCCCAATCTACCTTTACCCCCTTTTGCAATAACAATACAAACTCCCCTAGATTTTTTATTCCCTTTATTGGAGACCAGATAGATCTCCGGGAATCTGGGATGTTGCAAAACATGTTCATGATGGGGTAAAAAATGGGTGTTTTCCTTAAAAAAACTTGGATTATTATGGGAGGCTATGAAAGCGGTAGTGCAGGGTAAGGTTATTGCGTTATCAGTACAAAACAAGCAATTGAGATCTCTGAAGGAGTGGGGGTTTAGGGAGGCCCTTCAGAATCTCGAGAGGATTGGGAGGGAGCGACAATTGACGCCTCTTGAGTAGGATAAGAAACATGACTTAAAGGTACAGTTGCAGGCCTTGGAGCAAGCTGATGTGACCTTGCAGCTTCAGAAAACTAAGCAAATGTATTTCCAATCTGGTAATAAGCCAAGCCGTCTTCTGACCCACAAACTTAGAAAACAAGCTCTCCGTAATCACATCTCCTGTCTTAAAACAGCCGATGGGAGAATCTTGAATTCCTCGACAGACATTGAAAATAGCTTCTGTGAGTATTTACTGTTGGGGGTATACACTCTCGGCAACTGAGCTGAAGACTTATTTAACGCACATTCCGTTCCCCACCATTTCTGAGGGAGAGGTGCGACACCTGTCTGATCACACTCAGTGAGGTAGAGGAGGCGATTGGAGCCCTCCCCAGGGTTGGTTGGATATACTAATAACTTTTATAAAAGCTTCAGGGGTTTATTGGCTCAAATATTAGTCCTGGTTTTTAATTCCCTGGGGAAGGAGCCTTGCCTACCGTAAACATGGCGTTTGGCGGCGGTGACTTTGTTTCTTAAACTGGGTAAGCCAAGTACTGCTTGTGAATCCTATTGACCAAAATCCCTGCTAAACACTGATTATAAACTTTTCACAAAGATTTTGGCCCAGTGGCTGCAGGGTGTGCTCCCGAAGCTCATACATGTGAATCAAACGGGCGTTATATGCCAACATCAGACATTCAACAATATTAAAATGGCAGTGCATTTGATGTGGCATTCAAGGCAGCAGGGAGTTCCTTTGCTGGTACTCTCTTTGGGTGACAAGAAGGCTTTTGACAGTCAGCTGCAAATTTCTATTTGGGGTTCTAGAAAAAATGGGATTTGGAAAACAATTCTTAAAATGGATTTCTTTATTATATCATGAACCCTCATCACAATTTAAAATTAATGGTTTTCTTTCAGAGCCTGTGACACTAGACAGGGATGTCCCATGTCCCCATTGCTATTTGCCATAGCAATTGAACCTCTGGCTTGCTTGATTTGTGCAAATCCTGATATACAGGGATTAAGAGTACATGATGAGTCTTAAAAGATCTTACTTTTTGCAGATGTGCTATTGTTTATTAGTGATCCTACCAAATCTTTGACCGAGTTGATACAGGTCTTATCAGCATATGGCCAGGCATCAGGGTTCCATGTGAACATGGAAAAATCAGAGATTCTCAATCTTACTTTAAGCGTGCAGCAGATTCAAGAATTACAGTCCCAATTTTCTTTTTGCTGGGCGCATAAATCCATCAAATATCTAGGGGTCCAATTAATGGCAGATCCTACTCATTTAATGCAAATTTTCTGGCCCTGCAGAAGCAGTTGTTTCAGGAACTAGATCGCTGGAAGGGAATGACAATTGAGTGGATGTGGAGAATTGCCGTGGTAAAAATATTACCTAAATTACTTTTTCCTCTGTTGCCAGCTCCCTCCTCTGTCTTGCTGCAGCGTTTGCACATTTGTGCGGCCCCAGAAACATTTTTTTCGGACAATGCGGCCCAGGGAAGACAAAAGGTTGGACACCCCTGATTTAGAGCAATCCTTTTCCCCAGCTATTTCTCTTTGGAGATTACCATGGTCCCCTATGGCGATTCTGCAAGCCCGGCTCAGAATTGAAAATCCAATTTTGAGGGTGATCCTACAAACCTGGTATTCCCTTCTCAAGAAAATGTTTCCAGAACGCAAGTTTTTTGCCCAGACTCCTATTTCTTTACTAGAAGGCTTTGTGCCGGAGGGAGAGGATCCTGTCCACTTGGGGTATGTTATCTTTTGAGTACTTGCAGGAGGAATATGGCCTGTCCTCCAAGGATGTGTTTTCTTATACACAATTAAGGCGCTTTCTACTTAATGTACTGAACTAAATGTATCTTTATGGTAACCCACTTGTATCCCTTACACTGACAAAATGCACCTTGATAGTAAACCACTTGTATTGTAACCCACTTGCATCCCATGTACTGACAAAATATATCTTTACTGTAACCCACTTGTATCCCATGTACTGACAAAATGAATCTTTAATGTAAACCACTTGCATCCCATGTACTGACTAAACGTATCTTTATTGTAAACCGTTTCTATCCCATGTACTGTCAAATGTATCTTTATTGTAAACCGCTTCAAACTTCATGGTATAGCGGTATATAAGAAATAAATTATTATTATTATTATTGCTCCCATATCGGGTTGTACTATGCCAGAAAATTGTTTAGCCTTGTTTATATGTACTGTAGCCTGCCTGGCCTTGGAAAAATACTGATGGTCCACAACGGTTCCTGAGCGATGATACTTACTATATCGTCTGGATTATGTACATTTAATGTGTAAACTTATGGTGCTATGGCGCCAGAAGGTTGGTCCCTTATAATATCTGGGATAGTTATGTTGCCTGAAAGTCAGACTCTGTAGAAAACATGTATTGGTAGATATAACAAGTTTTAGGTTTGGTTAAATCAAGCCTATAGTAAAGACATGAGTTTTTGGGCAAAGATGAGAAAAGAATTATGGGTAAGAGAAATTATTTAAAGCATACAGTAGAGAACAAAAACACAAAAGCTATGCTGAAATTGGTAGTAATAATTTCTTTTCTAAGCAAAGAACTGCATTGTAATTAGGCTGGAAATTATAACATCTTGCTTGATGTGTTACCTTTGTCGTGAATTGTAGGGGGAATATAATACGAATGAAGTGGTGTCATAATTTGTTTCTATTTTAGATTTTGCAAATCTAGCAAGGTTTATGAGGTTGCCTGCAGTGCTTTATATTTTCCAAAAGATAGATTTTAATTGGTTCAGATAAGTAACCTATATGAAAGGCTCACTAGCCTAATTTTAGATAATATGAATAACAGAATTTGTTGGTTTGTTTTGCTTTTGTTCATGTCGTGTTCTAAACACACATTTTGGAATTTTGATTTCTGCATAAGTATGTGGATCATCTACATGTCTTTCCTGGATTTGTAAGCTTGTGACCTTCAGTGGTTCAATTCTAATTTTGTCTTTGGAACTAAAGAGAATAGTTTTCAGGTGTCGCGTGCAGGAAGGGAATTCCCTACATGTTTGTTTCTTTTTATATAGTTATTATGAATAAATTACATGAGTGGGATTTTAATGTAAATTAGTGAATATACATTAAGCTTCATTGAAAACATTTACTGCAAAATATTTGAGTATGGCCTGAGCTGAGCTAAGGGAAGATTAGGTTCTAATTTTTTTGGAGTGGTTTTATTTAATTAGGCTAGGTGTTTTGTACAGTACTCATTTGTTCGTGTATTTCTTCTGGGATATTATGCAAGGAGAATATGTATTCTCCAAAAGAATCTTCACATACGAGACCCAGTCACCCCAGCGGTGCCCTCTGGCTATCGATCAACAAATGACTTATAGTCAAAGGCCTTGTAATGACCTACAAACTTTTCCACGATATGGTACCAGCCTATATGGCCTCCAAACTTCTACCAAATCTCCAAATCGATTGCTTTATTCGCAAAGAGAAAAGCGATTTACGTACACCCTCAAGACGTGCCCTCCACCTTGAGAACACCCGAAAAAGTTCTTGCACTGCCTACCGCACCTCTAGAGCAAACTACCTACCCACATAAGATCATTGAAAAGTCTACTGAACATCAGGAAGGCAATAAAAACTCATCTCTTCCCCTTTCTATGAGAGCGTGCCTTCTGAGATAGAGCACCGACCCTCCACTGTCTCGCATCTCAAATGCTGACATGCTTCATCATACCACGCCATGTACTGTTGCATATTATATTGCCCACCATATAATATAATAATCTACCATACCAAGTCCCTCCCCACCCGGTGGTATAATGTATAGCCTTTACTGCTATGCATGGTCCCACTGTGCTATGTCTGACCATACTGTGTTTTCTCATACAATGTTTTTGTCACACTGTTGACATTTTTATCATACTTTACTACACTATACTTAATGTTTCCCATGATATGTCTACTATACTACGATTTCTCATGCTGTTTGCCAAATAGTGTTTGCCGCTCCATGTCTACCATGCTGTGTTTTGTCATGCTACGTTTGCCTTACTTTTTTGCCATGTTATGTCATACTAGGCTAGCCATTCTTTGTCATGCTATGTTTTGCCATACTGTGCTCTCCACGCTATGTCTCACAATGCCATGTTTTGTCATATTATGTTTTACCATGTTTAACTATGGGGTCCTTTTATTAAGGTGCGTTAAATGCTAAGATGCCCATAGGATATAATGGATGCCTTAGCATTTAGCACGCACTAATCTTTAGCACACGATAAATCAGTTAGCGCACCTTAATAAAAGGACCCCTATGTTTTTTGTTAGATAATATTTTGCTATGCTATTTTTTGCCATACTGTGTTTGACATTACTTTGTATAAATATGCTTTATTATGTATGTAAACTTGTAATCCGTTCTGAGCTCTTCTGGAGGATGGGATATAAAATCAAATAAATAAAATAAGGAAGATGCTGAAGACTCACTTCTTTATTCAGGCTTTTTTTTTTTTTTTTTTTTAATGATTGGGGTAAAGTGTTTTTGAGGCTAGGAAGATGATTATGTTGAGAGCTATGGAGTTGTATTGTGTAGGAGATCCAATTGTAGAAATAGTCATTTAATCTGTGTTAAAGTATGTGAATTTTTATTATGATTGTTCTATATGTAATTTGCTTAGTTTTGAAGCAGAATAAAATAATTTTAAATAAATAAAAATAAATTTCTCTCCTTCCCGTAGTAACATACACTTCGTCCCTTTCCTCTCACTACCCTCCCATTGTTACAACCATAAGAACATAAGAATTGCTGCTGCTGGGTCAGACCAGTGGTCCATCATGCCCAGCAGTCATAATGATCTCCCTCTCCTGTTCTCCCCACCCCACACCCCCTGTGTTGACCAGTATTGCCACTCTTGCCACTTATTCTGGCTGCTGCTGATAGGAACTGTGTTGGGCCGGGGCCTTCAGCATTTGCACATGCTTAAAGTCTGCCAGCTCCCGTGAGGCCTTCAGCATACACAGATGTATGTTCAAAGCCCCAGCCCAGAACAGTTCCTGTAAACAGCAGCTGGGATATGTGGTAAGAGTGGCTCGTGGAACTGCCAGGCCTTAAGCATGTGCAAATGCAGCAGGGGACATGGAAGCTTATGAAGATAGAGGGAAAGGTGAATGGTGCAGAGTACAGGAGGAAAACCTGCTCTAGGACCACCAGGCAAAGTAGTTTTGTGCTAAATCTATAGTAGAAATTATCCAAACACAAACTGTCTCATTGTCCCGTTTTTAAACTTGACAAGATGCAATTGTATAGTTTCAGCACAAAACTGTTTCTCCTGGTGTTCATATTGGAGAGACCATTGCAAGATTAACAACTTTAGTCTTTTACTGATCACTGTATTACCTCAGATTGCATGAACTCCTGATGCAGACAATAGTGCTGAAACACAGCCTGTGTCAAGTTCCAACTTTGGAGAATTTGAGATATCCTTTTATTTGTATTAAAGGGTGACTTTTAAGAACCTGCTTGCCTTCCACATTTGTTTTAGCAGCCTCACTTTTTTTTTTTTTTTTTTTTCTGTTTGTACCATGTGAGGTTTTGGTGGTGGTTCTTAAGCTTTTTTGACCACAGTTCATTTAATTAAACAGGTAAAGATCCTGTGGTCAAAGAAGTATTGACTAGTGCTGTCCGATTCGCAATTCGCATCGATTCATTTTGAGTGAATCGATTCAAATCGATTTGTTTTTTAAAAAAATTAAACTTACTGATTTGTCGGCCCTCTTGCTAGAGACCCATTTGGGCTTTCCCTCTGTCACCAGAGTCCTTGCTTCTGATGTAACTTCCAGTTTTGCAAAACCGGAAGTTACATCAGAAGCAAGGACTCCGGTGGCAGAGGGAAAGCCCGAATGGGTCTCTGCGTGCAAGATCAGCGGCAGCAAGGCTCTTTCCTTCCCAGTCGGAAGTATTTCTCCTCTTCTCCCTGGCCAGGCAAAAGCGGCGGTAGCAAATGCTATTCACTACCCTGCTACTACTCCAGGTGTCTTTTCTCTCTATTCTGCCACCCAAGCGGAAACAAGAAGTTTTCACTGAGGGCAGGCCGCAATGGAGAGAAGACACAAGGAGTGGTGACAGGAGTGGATCGCTAAATAACTACCACCACCGGCAACATGTTGTAACGTCAAAATAAAGGTAGATGGGGGGAGAAGGGAGATGGACTTGGGTGGTTTATTTGGGGGAGTTGATGGACTGGAGGAGATATGGGGATAAGATGGATGGGGGGAAGTTGGATTGTGGAGGGGGGAGATGGACTTGAAGGAGATCATGGAGGGGAGATGGACTTGGGGGGTTGGTAGACTGGAGAGGGAGAAGATGGATGGGAGAGGAGAACTTTGTGGGGGGGGGATAGAGATACTGGATAGGAGGGTAGTTAGAAAGAGAAAGGGAGAGCTGGTGGGGAAGAAGGGAGAGATGCTAGTTGAAAGGGTAGCTGAGAAAAGGTGGATCTGGGGATGGTGGTCTATTGCTGCAGCTATGGGAATAGAAATGAAAAAAAGGAAAGATGCCAGATATCCAGGGAAGGGAAATGGAAAGGGAGGACAGAAATGGAAGATGGATAGTTACCACGGAGAAAGAAGAAAATGACAAATAGGCAAGAAACCCTGGCAAGAAGACGTTTGTTGCAGAGCCTGGGACCAACATGATTTGAAAAATGACCAGACAACAAAAGGTAGAAAAAATAATTTTATTTTCTGTTTTGTGATTACAATATGTCAGATTTGAAATTTGTATTCTGCCAGAGCTGGTATTAGACCTCGAACGTGAGCTAGGATTTAACAGAGAGAGGAAAAGTCTTTTTTGTTTATTTTGTTTATACCAGTGTAGGTAGGAGAGGGCAAAGGGGGTGAAGAGGCTATAAAATAAACCCACCAGGATGTTTGGAAAAAAACCACCCAATTGGACAGGAAAATCAAATAGAATTGAAAAATCAATTCAATAGGTTGAATCGAATCAAAATATTTTTTCCTGAATTGGGCAGTACTAGTGTTGACTATAGTTGCATAACAGAGATGCAGACACACTTTTTTGTTGCCTTTATCACTTTTAGTACATCTAAATGTGTATGTATATTTAAATAGGCTGCTGACGCTTCAGTCTTTTCTATGCATGTTTAGAGACACTGTATTTATTTGAAACATTTATGTTCTGCACTCAGTTTCTAGGCAGATTACAAATCTACATACATAACTTAAAATGTGTCACAACATAATTTTCAGGGGTAACAATTATAGGGGGCGAGGGTAGATTACAAGTGTACAGTCATGTTAGTCAACTAGACAAAATGGATTTGTGCTTTTAGCTCAGTGTCCCAAATTTAGCTGTTACTGTATAAAGGTAATAGTCATTTATTGAAATATGTTTATCAGGTGAAACCTACAAAAATATATGTATATATTAAAGTTATACCAGACTTAAACATGTTAACCTTTTCTTTAAAAACAGGTAAATTTGCAAACTGGGAAGATGATGACTGGGAAGCATGGAATGATACAGACCCAAAAGAACTTGTAAGTTCAAATCCTATCCCGAATCCCTATTACTTGAGCTAACATCTAAAGTAAGATGTCAACTCAGCAAAGGAGGACAATCTTTACTGCTACAATTTGACATTTTTGCCAGCTTTTGATGTAGTAGATCAGTGTTTCTCAATGCGGTCCTGGAATACCTCTTTGCCAGTCAGGTTTTCAGGATATCCACCATGAATATGCATAAACTTGATTTTCAGATAAGGAATTTTTATTTGACACCCAGGGCTTGTATTAAAATTAATGGGCTTTATACAGACTTCTTCACTATTACAAGAGGGACCCGTCAGGGTTGTCCACTCTCCCCTTTACTTTTTGCTTTGTATTTAGAACCCTTGGCTTGTTATATTCGGGACTTGGGGGCAGTTCGGGGAATCCATATGGGAGGACGGGAACATAAATTGGCGCTATTTGCAGATGATATTCTTCTTTATGTGACGGCTTCTTTTCCTGAGTTGTTGGAGGTATTTGGGAAATTTAGAGGTCTGTCTGGCTTTACGATCAACATGGACAAGTCCGAATTCTTGAATATTTCTTTGGAGGAGGGGGAGGCACAGAGGTTGGCGGACACCTTTCCGGTGAAGCGAGTAAGGGGACATCTTAGGTATCTCGGTATTTTGATTCCATCTGATTTATCACATCTTTATGATCTTAATTACTCTAGGATAGTGCGCTTAGTGCGGACAGATTTGCAAACTTGGAAGGGTTTGTGGTTGTCCTGGTGGGGGCGTATAGCTGTCATCAAAATGAATGTTTTACCCCGTTTGTTATTTTTATTCCAAACGCTTCCCAAAGCGGTGCCTAGGGGACTTTTGAAGATATTGCATAAGGAATTTCGCTTTTTTATTTGGCAGGGGAAACACCCCAGGTTGAGTCAACAAGTACTTTGGTCTGCTAGGGAAGATGGGGGACGGGCAGTGCCCAATCTGCACTGGTATTATGAGGCTGCACAACTCCGCTTTATTTTGGATTGGAAGATTGCGGAGTTTAAATCTGGGGTTCAAATAGAACAAAGCTATGTTCCTCATTGTACTCTGAATAATTGGTTGTGAACCTTTTTTTCGATGTCGGAGCGATTGCAAGGGCAAAGGAACCCGTTTTTTTTGTCATTTGGTACGGATGTGGGGTTCTTTGTGTCATAGGGAGAAGAGTGGTAGGGGAGCTTCTACGCTTGCTCCTATTAAGGGGGAACCATGGTTTATTGCAGATTTGAAAAGGGGGGCGTTTAGGAGATGGGAATCTATGGGGATTCTTACATTTCGAGATGTACTTATTGGGGGATGCTTACCTACTTTTGATGCATTGGTGACTAAGAAGCCTGGGTTAGGAGGTGAATTTTTTGCATATAAGCAATTGAGACATTTTATGATTTCGAAAGGTTGGGATAAAGAGAATCCTCAGTGAACTGAATCTTTGGAAAATTTATGACTTTTATTGAGTAAAGTGCCGAGACCGATTTCCATTCTCTATAAATTTTTGCGAGGAAGAGAGGTGATTCCACTTCCTTTTAGACAACAGTGGGAACGGGACCTTCGGCTGCATTTTTCTGCAGATGATTGGTCCCGTATTTGTATTGAGGTACAGAAAGCATCTCATTGTATATTGGTCCAAGAAAATGCTTATAAAATCTTAACACGCTGGTATTTCACACCTGAACGGTTACATATTATGTACCCTCAGGTTCCCGATTCTTGCTGGAGATGTGGTAAGGGCCCTGGATCTTTTATGCATATTTGGTGGGAATGTGGGGTGATTCAGAAATTTTGGACATCTGTTACACGCTTTTTGACATTGTGGATCCAGGACCCACTACAGCTTTCACCTCAAGTTTGTCTGCTAGGGTTACACAATGTCAGGGATGCTCCTTGGCAGACAAAACTGGTCCGAATGGGATTGGCAGCGGCCAAATGTTTAATAGCATTGTATTGGAAGAAGCTAGCTGCCCCACCAGAGGAGGAATGGTTAGAGAAATTGCGAAAACTTGCCCAGATGGAATGTATAGTTGCTAAGCATTATGGTTATTATGACTTCCAAAGGCGGACTTGGGACAAAATATTTCAGTGCATTTGATTATTTCTTTCTGTGGGGTGGGAGGGTGGGACGGGGAGGGGAGGGGTGGTTATTTGGGAGTCTTTTTGAAGGAACAACGAAAGGACTTCCTCATGGTGTTTATTTTGTTGGGGGTTATTTTTGACTATCTTGGTTTATTTTATGTTGGGTGGTGGGATTGGGATATACTTATGTTGTGTTTATCTAGTATGCTTTGTGGAGTGATTGTAATATCCCTGATTGGTATACTTATGGAGATTGTATTTATTTTCATTATAAAATTCTAATAAAAATTGATTAAAACAAAAAAAACTTGATTTTCATACATTGCCTCCATTATATGCAAATTTCTTTCATGAATATTCATGGTGGATATCCTGAAAACCTGATTGGCAAGGGGGTACTCTAGGACTGCTTTGAGAAACACTGCAGTAGATCACTTAGTTCTCACATTAAATGAGCTTGGAGTACAGGGTGTGATTCTACAATGTCTTACACAATACTTAAAAAAACAGAACATATGAAGTTTGGAAAGATGACGAGAAATCCCAGTAATGGAAGGCTAACTGCGGCATTTCACAAGGCTCTCCACTATCACCTGCACTGTTTAACATCTATTTGAGAGCTCTGGGAAATAATCTGTCCTCGACCCAGGATCTCATTCTCTCATACACAGATGTACTTTCATTGTTTGTATAGCCAAATAATCCTTTGATAATACACTAAATTACTTGAAAAATACTATCGATGACCTAAGTCCATGGACGATGAGAAACTTCCTCAAATGAAACAAATCAAAGACAAGAATATTATTTTTTGGAGACTATGACTCGCTACCTAGAATAGAGCTAGAACTATCCACAAGCGAGAAACGAAAGACAGAAAATTCCTCCAAAGTACTGGGAGTTACAGTAGACTTGAACTTAACCTTCAACACACACATCACATCACTAGAGAAAAGATTCTTCTTTAAAATGAGACAACTGAGGACAATAAGACCAGTCCTAACCCAGGCCAGTTCAGGACAGTAGCACAATCTGTCCTAATACCATACCTGGTCTATTGTAAGTCATTATACACTTCTCCCTCCATATTCACGGTTTCTATGTCTGCGGTTTTGCATATTTGTGATTTTTCATCTGCTGACTCCACCCTCAAAAAAGTCATCATTAAAGTTTTTTTCCTTTTACTGTACAGTACCGATAAAAAAAAGTTTAGCACTTACCATTACTGTACTGTAACTCTGAAAATCGCTGCTTCCATGCTTTCTCCCACAAATTCGCTGCTTCCATGTTTTCCCCAATGTGCACTGAGAAAAACGCTGCTTCCCAGCATCCCTAGAGAGAAAGGCTTCTTCCCAGCATGCATGAAATTGCTGCTTGCTTGCCTGCCCAGAAATCGCTGCTTGCTTGCCTGCCCTGAAATTGCTGGTTTCAATAGTTATTCGCAGTTTCAATAGTAAAAACGATACCGCTTCTCCAAAACCGCAAATAACATGTAAAAAAGTTTTGTGGTTTTTCCATTTTCGCGCCTATTGGCTGCCCGCATCCACTGCGAATAAGGAGGGAGAAGTGTACTGTGGGATTACAGAAAAAGAATGCAAAAGACTACAACTATTACAAAAAATGGGACTAATCTTCAGAAAGAATCGGTACGAGAGGGCAGGTCCGCTATTAGAACAACTGCACTGCCTACCGATAAAGTTAATCCAGTTCAAGATAGTTTGCTATCTCTGGAGAAAACTCGGATGGATTAACCTCTGATATTAAAGTCCCACACTCCTTCTTCAATTCATGAGTATCACAACGTTTCAAATAATCTTTCCCATCACCTTAACAAGTTTGGCAGAAGATGATGATTAAGGCTACCTTTGAATACCAAGGACCTCTTATCTGGAACAAACTGCCAACATAACTAAGACAACTCACCACTTATCTAGACTTCTGGAAAAAAACTGAAAACATATCTCTTCTCTTTAGACATTCTTCCATCCTTCACCTCCTCCCCCTATCAACCACAAGATCGGGCTTAAACATTTAACTTCAAGAACTTAATCTGATTCTTATTGTAAACCGCATTGATTCCTTGCAGAGAATTGCAGTATATAAGACACTGTATTTTATTGTGGTGGAGATACTGTCTGAATTCAAGATAATTTGGGACAGGCACATGGGATCTTTTTAGGGAGAAGAGGAGATAGCAGATAGCAGATGCTGTTTATGGGCAGACTGGATGGGCCATTTGGCCTTTATCTGCTATCATGTTTCTGTGTTTGTTTGTTTCTGTTTAGCTGTGTTTGCTACAAAAAGAGCATCTCATCTTCCATAGCTTTTTTTTAATGTTTCAATAAATATGATTAAATATTTCATCATATTACATCAACTTAAACATAATTAAGATATGGATTCCAAAGCAATTAATACACTGTCAAAATCAAATAAACCAATTAAGGTGAATATCCATCTAGCCCACAACTTGAAGGAAGACAACTCTATTAGTTCAGACATCATCAGGAAATCAAAAAATAGGAGTAGAAAAGGGAAAACCTTTCCCCCTTTCACAACCTATATAGATACATATAGCACTACTCATATATGAATTCCCATTGAGAATAGCAAATAAACAAGTCAGGTTTCCATAGCTTTATAGAAAGGCTGAAAAACTTGTCCACAAATACTGTATAAGTGAATTGCCATACAGCTGTCTCTCTGCTGCACTCAGCTTTGTTATTTGCAAAATCTGGTAGGTACTACTGCTTTAATTTTTTTTTTTCCTTCCTTATCCTGCTAGACCAGTTCATACCAGTAGGATATGCTCTCTAAGTAATAGATAAAAGTAGAGAACACAGACTTTTCAAGATGGCTGCCATCTGGTTTGGTATGTAGGCAGCTTGGGACTTTCTCATTAAGCTATTTTTCTTCTCAAGTTTCTGCTACTTTTTACCTTGTTGAAATGGCCCCAAGGTGAGGAGCTATCCAGCTGAGCTTCCAAACCCCCTGACTACAAAACAGCTTTAATTACAGCATTCACTGCATCTCTATTGGTGAAAGCATCTCCAGCTACAGAACCACTAGCAAAGGAGGCTTTGGTTTATCATCTGCTGCTGGAATTCTCATTGATTCCTGACACATGGAGCCCTCCCCAGCTCTCAGTTGAGCGAGGATGTAGGATGCTGTGTTGAATTCCAAAGTGCAGATCTCAGCAGCGTTGCTCAGTGGGGAATCTCCTGTGAAATGGTCTGGATGGTTTCAAGCACTCTCTCGGGTTTAACGAATACAGCCATGAATTGGAACCAGAGGTTTAGTTTGGGTGTTTCATCTGCTAGCCATGATGTTCAGTTTCATCCCTCCTGTGGAAGTACACATAGTAATTCCAAGGCTGCCCTGAGTAAGCCCTCTGGAGTGATCTGGACTTTTATTTGGGCTGCTTTAATTTGGTTAGAACTTTACAGATTCTAAAAATTCTGCTAATCTTGCTTCAATTGCAAATTAGTTGGAACTGGATACAGGTCAGCATGGGGAGAAAATTGGAATGTTGGATGAGAGAGTGAAGAAAATGGAGCAGACTGTGAAACCAGTGGTCCATCGTGCTCAGCAGTCCGCTCACGTGGTGGCCCTTAGGTTAAAGACCAGTGTCCTAACTGAGTTTAGCCTTACCTGTGTACATTCTGGTTCAGCAGGAACTTGTCTAACTTTGTCTTGAATCCCTGGAGGGTGTTTTCCCCTATAACAGCCTCCGGAAGTGCGTTCCAGTTTTCTACCACTCTGGGTGAAGAAGAACTTCCTTACGTTTGTACGGAATCTATCCCCTTTTATCTTTAGAGAGTGCTCTCTCGTTCTCTCTACCTTGGAGAGGGTGAACAACCTGTCTTTATCTATTCCCTTCATTATCTTGAATGTTTCGATCATGTCCCCTCTGTCTCCTCCTTTCAAGGGAGAAGAGGCCCAGTTTCTCTAATCTCTCACTCTACGGCAACTCCTCCAGCCCCTTAACCATTTTAGTTGCTCTTCTCTGGACCCTTTTGAATAGTAGTAGTAGTAGTAGTAGTAGTAGTAGTACTATTTCCTTCTTCATGTACAGCGACCAGTGCTCGACACAGTATTCCAGATGATCCCCTTCTTAATCATTCCTAGCATTTTGTTCCACCCTTTCGCTGCTGCCGCACATTGCACGGATGGCTTCATTGACTTGTTGACCAGTACTCCCAAGTCTCTTTCCTGGGGGGGTCTCTCCAAGTACTGCACCGGACATCCTGTATTCGTGTATAAGATTTTTGTTACTGACATGTATCACCTTACACTTATCCACGTTAAACCTCATTTGCCATGATTTCTCGAGCGTGTTTGTCACGTTGCAGGACTTCACAATCCTTCTTCACTACTCTGAATAACTTTGTATCATCTGCAAATTTAATCACCTCGCTCGTTGTACCAATTTCCAGGTCATTTATAAATATGTTGAAGAGCATGGGTTCAAGCACCGAACCCTGCGGCACTCCAGTCGTGACGCTTTTCCAGTCCGAGTATTGTCCATTTACCCCCACTCTCTGTTTTCTATCCGCCAACCAGTTTTTAATTCACATGAATATTTCACCCTTGTTTCCATGGCTTGCAATTTTTCAAAGTATTCGTTCATGTGGGACCTTGTCGAACACCCTCTGAAAATCCAAATATACAATGTCGACCAAATCCAAATATACAATGTCGACCAAATCCAAATATACAATGTCTTATCTACCTTTTACTCCCTTGAAGAAGTGCAGCAAGTTCGTCAAGCAAGATCTTACTTTGCTGAAGCCATGCTGGCTGGTTCTCATCAGATTGTGTCTGTCAAGGTGATCAATGATGTGGTCCTTTATCAGCGCCTCTACCATCTTTCCCGGTATCGAGGTCAAACTCGCCAGTCTGTGGTTTTCTGGATCTCCCGTCGAACCTTTCTTGAAGATCGGCATAACATTTGCCACTTTCCAGTCTTCCGGAATCTTTCCTGATTTGATCGACGGATTGGCTATTAGTTGGAGCAGTTCAGCTATAGCCCCTTTCAGTTCCTTGATTACCCTCGGATGGATGCCATCCGGTCCTAGGGGTTTATCATTTTTAAACCTATCAATCTGACCTAGAATGACCGTCAACCCTGTCAGTTTCCCATCTTTGTTTCCTGCGTATAGCCTGTTGGCTTCCGGTATGTTGTGTATATCCTCTTTGATAAATACAGATGCAAAAAAATGTGTTCAGTTTGTCGGCGATGGCTTTTTCCTCCTTTAGCACTCTTTTTATTCCATGGTCAACCAATGGCCCAACCGCTTTCTTTGCGGGTCGTTTCCCCTTAATATATCAAAAGAACGGCCTGAAGATTTTTGCCTCCTTGGCTAATTTTTCCTCGTAGTCTCTTTTGGCCCCTCGCACCGGCTTTGATGTTTGTGCTTTTTCCAGTTTTCGACCTTTTCCATTCCTTAAAAGAAGTTTTCTTGTCTCTGATCGCTTCCTTCACCGCTACAGTGAGCCACGTCAGTTCCTTGTTCTTTTTCCTCTTGAACCCCTTGTTGATATGCAGTATATATAGATTTTGCGCCTCAGTGACTATGTCCTTAAAAAGGGACCATGCTTGCTCTAGCTTTTTTACAGTGCTTATCTTCTTAATCTTCTTTCCCACTATGAGTCTCATTCCTTCGTAATACCCTTTTCGGAAGTTCAGTGCCATGGCCGTTGTTCTGGGTCGATGTTTTGCCCCTGTGTTCAAGTTGAAGTGGATCATATTGTGATCACTGCTTCCCAGCATCCCTTCTACTTCTACACCTTGCATTGGTCCTCGTAGTACATTTAGAATTAAGTCCAGAATTGCATTTCCTCTCTTATTTTCCTTGACAAGTTGTTCCAGGAAGCAATTGCCTACAGCATCCAGGAACTAGATCTCCCTACTGCAGCTGGAGGTGCCTAGGTTTCAGTCTATCCCCGGATAGTTGAAGTCACCGATGATAACTGCGTTACCTCCCTTGGAGTTGCGTTGAATCTCGTCCATCATTTCTCCATCAGTTTCTTCGAACTGCCCTGGGGGTCGGTAGTATAACTGCATTGTGCCACTAGGTCCATATTTGGTTAATTGGTCATGCGATTTCTTGTCATTAGCAATTTTTTCTAAAATTATCAACTCTTTAAAGGCTTATAAATAACATGCTGTTGGTTTTGCTCCAGTCAGCATTTACATTTAGACTAGCTGAGATCTTTATTTCAATGTGTTGGGCATCTTGTAATAACGTGTTAACTTAGGGCACAGTGATCTGTTCCCTGTTCTAGGATAGAGGTCTTCACAGGGATCGTGGGAATCCCGCGGGTCCTGCGGGAATCCCACGGGGATCCCCTTAAGAACAATGGGACTTCCGCGGGGACCCCTCTCAGGCCAACGGGACTCCCATGGGGATGGAACTGGGATCTCCCATTCTGAGGTCTACCTAATTTTCAAGATGATACCAGTCCGGCGCCGCAGCAGGAATAGCCATTCTGAGCAATGAGCTCAGCACGAAGGCACTCAAGTGTGCCTACGTGCTAAGCTCACTGCATTGCTACTGATTGGTCGGGCAGTGGCATGTGCAAGGCTAGAATAGGAAGTCAGCATATATGAAGTCCACCCTTCCCACCCATGCATTTACATAACATCCGCCCTCAACCCAGCTGTGGCCAATTGGAAAGAAAGACACGCAACAGGGATCCACCTCCCCTACTTCCGCCTCCTCCCCTTTTGGAGGAAGGCTGAGAAAGTTGAATTGGGGCTCTCCAGTGTTCAGGGAGTGCATGAGGTGAGCCGGGAGAGGAAATTCTGTTATTCTTAGAATGCCTTCATTTTCAGCGTTTACAGATTTCCCTTTCGTGCAATAAGGTATCGAGTTAACCTGCGAGGCTGGTGCAGTCAGATTGCAGAGATCTTTATTCGCCTTATGTGTATAATGGGGGGGGGGAAGGGGGCAAATACTATGTCCGACACACTTCGAGCTTCTTGCATTTCTCAGAGTTATCCTTTGTGCAGTTGTGAGGCACTCACACACAAATTGCGCAAACAAAACTATGTCTTCACAGTGTAGAAATTATTTCAGAGGGCTAAGTCAGGGGGAAGAGGAGAACTGGATGGAAGAAGAGTCGATGGACAGCTGAGAATGGCATGCATGGTGATGGTGTAAAAAGAGACAGACTGCAGGAAAGGAATTCCCTGTTAGTCTCTCATTTAACTTTTTTTTTTTTTTTTTTTATGACAGCAAAGAGCGATAGCGAAGAAAAGCTGGCCAGAAGCCCTTGATAAGACATTAGCAGCACACTGCATACTGATGGAGAGAGATAGATGAATGAATGATGGAGTGGAGGGAGTGATGGTATGATAGACAGATTCAGGCTTCTTAGTCAACTTCTTTAAGAGCTTAAACAATATGGCCAAATAGTGTCAGACAGGTTAAAGAGTAGCCTAGTAGTGCAGATGCCCGAGATCCAAGGGAACTAGGTTTGATTCCCACTGCATCTCCTTGTGATTTTGGGAAAGTCACTTAACTCTCCACTGTCCCAAATACAAATAAGTACTAAGGGGACAGGTGACTTTTATGGGGGACGGCGGGGACAGTGGGAATTCCTCATGGGGACGGACGGGGATGGGGAGAATTCCTCATGGGGACGGAGGGGATTCCTCGTGGGGACGGGCGGGGATGGAAGAGATTCTGACGGGGATGGGTGGGATTTCTGTCCCCGCGCAACTCTCTATTCTAGGACCCATCTATTATCCAGTCTTACAGGAAGTAGTAGCTGGGACAAAACATCTATTTAAAAACTTTAAGTAACAGCTTGCCAGTAATGCTAACCTGGAAGCAATATTCTTTTTTTACTGTTAACTCCAGAGCATTTCTATACCATTCAGCTTCATCTTTTATTATTTATATATCCCAGGCAAGGATATATATTGAGATACGGTATGTCCTTAGAAGATGATTTAATCTGCATTTAGAAGATGATTTAAATAGTAATGTTTTAGATTTTAAAACTTTTGTAATCACTACAATTTAAGGTCCCCTTTTACTAAGCCATGGTAGAGTGCTAAATGCTCCAACACTCATAGGAATTCTGTGAGCATCGGAGCAGCATCTGAGCAGTTTTATGGTAATAGGATAAGTAGTTCCAAATTCAGATTAAATCACCAATAACTAATGATCTGGAAAACTGAGTTGACATATAAACAGTAGTTTCTATCAAAATATCCCTTAATATCCTGCTTAATACTATTATTGCTATCAGCCCGTAGACCAGGTGTCTTTTTAAATACAGAGCAGACTGATTTTAAAGATAGCAAATTGTCCAGGTTAACTGTTGAGCAAGTTGTAAGTAGGAATGATAAATATTGTTTGAAATGTAACTCATCCTGGATAGTGCAGGTGAGAAATAAACAAACAAACGCCTCTATGTAAATACCAGGAGCCTGAGAAACAAACCATGTCGAGCTCTATATTTATAGAGAAGATGCGGTATATAAGGTTTAGTTTAGTTTAGTAGGAATACATTGCACTAAATGAAAAGTTGCATATCGTAGGCATCTTGAGGAAGGAAGATAACCAATGGGACACTGTGATATTAGGGTACAAATTATATTGCAGTGATAGGATGGATCGAATTGGTGGAGTGGAATTCTCAGTCACGACTGAGTGTCAGTTATGTAGCCATTAATTCAAGAATTAACTTTTTATACTTAAAGGGCCGCATCCTACTGAGAATTTCCCCGCTGCTCTCACATCTTGTGCTATTGAGCAGAAAAGAGCCTGTTAACTAAAGGAAATAGTGAAATAGCTACTGCTTGCATTGTGTGCGTATAAATTGGTTGCATCCCAAGGAAATTGTTTGTGTGGGTTGGGATTATTTCAAGTAACAGGGATACTTGTTTGAACAGGAGATGCTTATGTGGCAAGTATATTTATTCTTTTGGGGATCCAGCAGTTCTTTCCTGCAGCTTTGAGCTGAAGAGAAGTAATCAGAATAAGGTTGAAAGCTGGTACCATGAGACTTTTTTTAATTCACCCTACTTGGGCATTCCTCCCCCCAAAACATAATCGGATTATTGCAGCAGGACTCTCTTTAGAACCTTTAAAACATGGGCCTTGATTTCAATCACTTAGCTGTTTCTGTCATATAAATGGACCTTCCCCAGCATGGACTATTGAACTGCAGACCTTTCTGCATGATAGCAACGCAGCACTTACCATCGGAGCCACTATTCTTGTCCCTTTAATTTTATTTGTTTAGCAATTCATTAATCACTTTTGTGAATGGCCAAAAAATAAAACAATTTTCCTTTCCCCATGTGCATCATCTTCACTCTCACACTCATGCCCAACAATTCTACCTTTCTATTCCCTCCGTTCTATGTCTCATGTTCATGCCCCTTCCGTTTCTTCTGTGTCAAGTTCACGTCCTCGTCCTCTCCCTCTCCATGTCTTCCAACTTTGTCCCAAAATTAAGTTGCACTGCTGGGGATCCTTTCCTCCCTCCCTCCCTGCCTGTCCACCTGCCGCAGCACCCCTGCCCCAACACCCCCACCCCACTCCCGAAGCTGACCCTGTTACTTTGTTGGAACTGGGCTCGTTCCATTCTCCCCCAGCAGCAACTCCATGCAGGGATGGCGCATGCAACGATTCACACGCTGCACGTGGCTGGCCCACAAGACTTCCCTCTGACGTCAAAGAGAAGGTTCCGGGTCAGCTACACAGCATGTGAGTCATCTGCGTCCCTGCATGGAGTGCTACTGGGGGAGGAGGGAGCCAGTCCATCTCCAACGAAGTGACAGGGTCAGCTTCAGGGGTGGGGGATGGTCAGGTGGGCAGGCAGGCAGGTGGGGGAGGATCTCTGGTAGTGGCTTCAGCAGGGAGCGGGCAGGAAGGGATCCCTGGCGGTGGCAGCCAGGCCATGTACCCCGAACAAGCGGCTGTGTACCCTCAAGGGTACGCATACCACGTGTTGAGAAACACTGGTCTAACACACTCTCAGTTCCATCCCCTTCTCCCATCCCAAAGCACCAGCGCGGTAGCGGTCCTGAGCCGCAAAGCCCTTCTTCCTCCAGCCCCAAAGTGACAAAAGGAGGCGGTGGGCCTGAGCCACGAACCCCCTCGCTCCCTCCCATTCCCAAAGCACAGCAGTCAGCAGGAGGCAGCCTCAAAACAGAACCGAAGTCAGACATAAATGCAACTGGGCTAATGCTTGAAGTTCCTTTATTTAAGTAGCTGTCAAGGCGAACTGTGACAGGCACAAACACCATCTTTAATTTAAGCATTTGTATTCCACTTTACCAAGATAGTGAAAGATAGCAGTTTTGTTTTTCTTTGTTCTGGAATCTAATTACATACAAATAGCAATATAAATCCACAATTCTCAAATACTTTAAATGACATACCTGTACCATTTATTTAAATGAAATACATAAAATGAGTTCAACTGATTAAAGTTTTATATGCAGGAGGAAGAGGACTCAATTCGGAAGGCTGTCAAAGATTACTGGCTTCAGGACTGTGTTTTGTCCCTGTCACCTACTAATGATCTTATGGTGATAGCTCGAGAGCAGAAGGCGGTCTTTCTAGTGCGTAAGTATTCTGTTTAAAATTTTACAGGATGCACTTTGACTGTTGCTCGTCTGAGTAATCATGTTCTAGTTTGTTCTTTAATTATCTTTCTTGTTTACAGAAACAGCAGTTTTTCTGACCTTTCTTCAGGTGTGTGTTAGGTGCCATTGACTTGGGTTCGAGTCCTAGTGACTTGAATTAAAGATCCAAAATGAAGTCGGTCAAGTGCTAGCCTGACAAGGTAGTAAAATTAAATGTATACCCCAGCTGTTTCTTATCCTGCTAGACCAGCCCACACAAGTCACCTGGCTAGCAAGTGGAAGCAATGAACATTGATTTTCAGTGACATCACCAGTTTAAGGATTTGTGCAGCCCTGAAATTTGCCAGTATTCTTTGCCTTCAGCAGATGGCTGCATTTAGGACTAGTATGGACTGGGATCCCCTAGGGCCCTGTTATTAACCGTTAGGCCCTTCACACTAGCTCTTAGTGAATTTTGCCCTATTTTTGCTGGATCATCCTTGTCCTGGTGGGGCTTGCTTCTAGAGGCGGGAAGATCCTCATTAATGGTTAGTACCTAGGAGGTTCCAAAAGCCTACTCTTTCTCTACCCCTTTCCTCGTCTCAGGAGGCAATGAAGAAAGCCCTTCCTGGTTCCTGGTTGTCACGGAAGCCTGAAGAAATCTTGAAGGCACACAGGAGATAAGTCAGACTAGCATTTGTTGAATAATCACAGCTCAGTTCTGATCTAGCAGATGCTATGTGGCTTGCATGAGCTGCTGTATTAGCAGCCATTTTATCAACATGGCTGAGTCCTCTTATCCTGCCTGTAACAGGGAGACAGCAGAGAAATCATCTCACTGTGATCAGGTGTTTCCAAACTATTGCGAAAGGCCTACGCTGGAAGGAGCTGCTGATACTTTGGGGGGGGGGGGGGTTTTCTTGCCAAGTTTTCCGCTGGCAGGAGCGGCAGTCATTTTGAGTACTGACTAAAAGTCCTGCACAGTAAGATGTGGTTGGGGGGGGGGGTTTCTCGCCAAGTTTTCCGCTGGCAGGAGCGGCAGTCATTTTGAGTACTGACTACAAGTCCTGCACAGTAGGATGTGGTTGGGGGGGGGGTTAATATTTCCTAACCTTCCCTCTGCATGACTGGAAGAGTGGCGTTTCAGTAGAGACTCTCACAAGATCAATCTTCCCTTTAGGGACAGCAGTTTAAGGAATTTTCACCCTACTTACAGAAGATGCTGGCAACTTTCTAGTTGCTACTGCTACTACTACTACTACTAATTACTACCAGACGTATATAGTACTGTACAGACAAAACAGGGGGAATGGTTAATCTGCTTGCTAGAGCGGTAGGGAGTAGGGTTATAAATTGAAGGCTACATCAAAAAGGTAAGTTTTAAGTCTACTTTTAAACAAGGAAAGGGGTGTGGTGGACAAACTCAGTTTATTCCAGGCATAAAGGGGCAGCTAGATGAAAGAAACAAAGTCTCTGGAATTGGCAGTGGAGGAGAAGGGTACAGCTAAGAGGTTACGATGGGAAATTTAAAAGCTGAATTTGATGAATCTAAAAATTCCCTAGAAAATATCCACCAGGAGTTAAAAGTTTCTAAACAGATTAGAGAAACACTAATTAAAGATAACACCAATCTGAGAAGGAAGCTGGAATCCTTAGAAAATTCTTCCAGCTAATCTGAGGAACAGAGTTCTCTGGGAGGTATATGAGGAGAGATATTGAGGGCAGCAGAATGAACACATTTGTAGGTTACTAATAGGAGTTTGAGCTGTATGCGAAGGTGGATAGGGAGCCAGTGAAGTGATTTAAGGAAAGGGGTAACATGAGTGTAGTGAGGTTGGTAGAAAATGAGTCGTACATCACTGTGGGAGACCTGTTAGAAGTAGATTGCAGTAATCCTAAGCATAAGGTTACGAGAGTATGGACAAGGGTCTGGGTAATGTGCTCAGAGAGGAAGGGGCGAGTTTTGGTGATTTTGTAGAGAGAGAAGCAACAGGCCTTAACAGTTTGTTGGATGTGTTTAGAAAATGAGGTCGGAATTGAAGACAACTCCAAGGTTGCGGGCAGGGGAGACTGGAATGATGACAGTATTATTTACAGAGGCAGAGAGTTTAGGAGGAAAGAGGAGCAGCTCAGTCTTGGGCATGTTTAGTTTCAGATGATGGGAGGACATCCAGACAGCAATGTCAGCCAAAGAGGCTGAGACTTTTTCTTGCCCTTGCAATTAAATTGTTCTCAGGAGCTTGATGTTCAGATATCCCCCATCATAGAGTTTATCTCTCAAACACCTCAGATTGACCAGTTCCTTTTGAAGGGAATAGCCAGAGACTCATTCCTGCCCCTGTGGTAAATGAGGATTGGCACTTAGTGAGGATGAGGGGTAAGTCTGTCCCCCTAGGAAGGTGAGCTGACTCATTTGGAAGGGGATGGGTCTCCCATTATCCTTTCTTCAATTGCCCATTCAGGGACTGATGAAGTGCTAGATGGCTACTATTTCATGTAAGGTTTGTGCAGGCCTTCCTGGGCCTTTCTTTTACATAAGGCCCTGAAGAGGATAGCTCTCAGAATGGTAGTCCCCTGAAGTTGGCCTAAAAGGGAATAGTCATACAGAAGCTTTACCTACCTCAGAATGACTTATTTCTAATTTCTACGGTTTATTCTCTAGTGACAGCAGTAACTAGGATGATTATAATTCTGGTGGAAAGTGGCTTAACCCTGGAGGAGTAACAGTGACGAGGAAACAAGTTTTTCCTGAAGCAAGCTTTTGCTTATTGTGCTCTGGGAGTCCAATTAGTGATTTGTATTGGCTGTGTACCCAGAGTGCTTCTCCAATAAACCCAGCACATTCCAGAGAGCTTAGAACTGACATAGGAGAACAGATGGCTGTGCAATTGAACAGCCTAATGGTTAGTTCAGCGGATTGAGATCCTGGGGAATTGGGTTCAATTCCCACTGCAGCTCCTCCTGATCCTGGGTACTTAACCCTCCATTGTATAAAGTTCAAAACAAAAGCTTAGGTTGTGAGCCCAATAGGGACAGAGAAAGTGCCTACATATAATGTGTACAGTGCTGCTTACATCTAGTAGTGCTATAGAAATGATTAGTAGTAGTAATAATAGTAGTAGGTTCCTTTGTAAGGATTCTGATCTTAGCTGTATGTTTTCTGTATATATCAGTATTTCCATTAGCATATGGTAAAGTTCAGCTAGAGACTTCTGTAGATTTAATGCAATGGTAGGATGGCTTGATTGAGGCAATGTCTCTATGGGGGTCACGCTGTTTGCACTTGCAAGGGATATATATTCAAAAATTGAAATTTTCTTTATGGCCGCCTCCCAGTTTGTACCTCTGAATAAGTTTAATCTACTCTTTATATATTGAATCTTCCCTCTAAAATGGAGTTTGATACAGTATACATGAAGGCTTAAATAAGAGATGTTACAATACATTTATATGTGCAATAGTTCTTTAAAATATTAATCCAAGGAAACGGAAAACACAAAAATCTTTAATTTTTTCTGAAAAAATTAGATAGGTAGTAATTATAGGTAATTTGTTCCAAAAGATAATAAAACGAAAAGAAGGAGAACAGAATATTTGAGTCCTAGACTGAACATGGAAATGACAACTTGCAAAAAGTAGAAGATCTAGAACAATTTTGTTGGGAAGAACATAAGAACATAAGAAATGGCTTTGCCGGATCAGACTCTAGGTCCATCCAGTCCGGCGACCCGCACCCGCGGAGGCCAAGCTAGGTGTTCCCTGCTGAGAAACCTTGTTTACTCGTATCCCCCAATGTGATTTGCAAGAAGGTGTGCATCCAACTTGCTCTTGAATCCCAGAATGCTGCACTGCATAATGTCAAAAGTACAACTAAATCACTTATTTGACCATAAACTATTTTAAAGGCTGAACAGGCACATTTAAACTTCACTCTAGATTGAATAGGAAGCCAATGTAAAGATCTCAAAAGAGGCGTAACGTATTCAAATTTGGTTGGGGTTTTTTTTGTTCAATATTTTTATTATTTTTTTATAATAGTAAACAATAAAAAAAGTTATACAACAACTTTAACATAGGTTTTTTTTTTAAGGATCAAATGAACTGCCGTATTCTGTATTAACTTCAAACTTCTCAATTTGCCTTTACTAATATTACAATTTACAGAATTGCAGTAATCCAATTGGGCTTCAATAGACTGAACAATGATAGCAAATGATATTGGAAAAATAGAGCTTGTACTGACTTCAATTTACAGAGACTGAGAAAAAAACATTTTCTGACTAAATTGTTTATCTGGTGCTGAAATGACAGTCTAATTTTTCAATAGTCAAAATTTCACAAGAATCTAAAGAAACTTTATTGGGAAATTGTGGGCAATCCATGCCCAAACCATAATAACTTTGTCTTTACAGGATTTAGCTTCATCATAGAATGAGATGATCAGTGCAGTAATCTGGTAATACAGGAATGAATATTGGAAGCAAAATTACATAAATCTGCGCTAACTTCTTGTAAAATAAAAAATATCTGCATATGTGAAATGTTTCGCCGGAATTCAAAACTAAAGTACTTAAAAATGTCGTATAGACATTAAAAAGAATGGGGGACCAAGGGGATACCTGGAGTACACCACATTCAGGGAGAGCAAGCAGCAGATGTTCTTCTGCCAAACTGTTCTACATAAGATCTCAAAGACAAAGTCCCCAAACCATTTAAAACATTACCTCCTACACCAGTTTGTGAGAGGAGAGATATTAAGATATGGTCAACTACGTCAAATGCAGCTGACGGATCAAACTGTAAAAAGACAGCAAAGCGCTTTTTTACTCTGTATATTTTGAATCTGAGAAATAAGTGAAAATAATAATGTTTCAGTGCTATAAGACAGCTGAAAGCCATGTTGAAAAGATTGAAGTATTGAGAATTTATTCAAAAATTCAGAAAGTTGTTTTGAAATTATATAAATTCTAAAAGTTTAGGCAAAATTGGAATGTTAGCTATTGGTACCAAAGGATCTAATGTATCAGATTTCATTAATAGAGTAAGCACTATCTATTCCATAGAAGAAGAAAAAAAATCCATAATCTAAAAAATGGCTCATTAAAGATATAATCCAATGTGTAACATTTGGAGGTAAATTCTGAAAGATAGTAACAGGATAGGGGTCCAAGAAACAAGGAGAGTGACTCTATTCAATACTAATATAATTTGTTCTATGTACTGGAACAGAATCATTATCAGATTGTAAAAAGACTGGAAACATAGCTTAGATGTAAACAAGGACTGAAAAATTTAGCTAAATCATCAGCATTAGGAATGGTGCTCATTCTTTGTAACAAAAAAAAAGAGAGATCTCCAAATTTTAAACAAGGTACCATAACTGTCCTTAGAAGATGATTTAATCTGCATTTAGAAGATGATTTAAATAGTAATGTTTTAGATTTTAAAACTTTTGTAATCACTACAATTTAAGGTCCCCTTTTACTAAGCCATGGTAGAGTGCTAAATGCTCCAACACTCATAGGAATTCTGTGAGCATCGGAGCAGCATCTGAGCAGTTTTATGGTAAAAGGATAAGTAGTTCCAAATGCAGATTAAATCACCAATAACTAATGATCTGGAAAACATAGTTGACAATAGTTTCTATCAAAATAGAAGATGATTTAGATCAATTTTACGGGAGGACAATACCTAATGAATTATTATTTTTTAACTTCTCAGATAAACTCAAAATCATTAACTCAAGACTGGGATAAAAAAACCCACGTTTTAATTAATCATATATCTAAAAAGGATCTATAAATAATTGCTAATCCAGCCCTCACATTTTGAAGATCTAGAAGCAAAATACCCTTTAAAGCCTGGGGATAGATCTCTTGGCACTTATAAGCAGTGGCGTAGTAAAGGTAGGAGGTGCCTCCCCATTCCACACTTGTGCTCTCCCTCCCCCACCAGTACCTCAAAATCTTCGTCAGTGTGAGTGGCTTTGGGCACCAGCATTGGATTTCCTTCTGACATCATTTCCTGGCCCCGTGACCCAGAGGGTCACTTCCTGGTCCCGTGATTCAGAGGGGAACTAGGCTGGCGCGAGCATCAGGCAGAATTGCTCGTGCTAGCAAAGAAGGTATGGAGTAGGGGGAGGGATGGAGCGAGCATGGCGGGGTGGAGAGGTGCTAGTGCCCCCAACGACTTAGTGCATGGAACAGTCCACACCCCTGACACCCACCTTACTACTTTGCTGCTTTATAAGTATCATCATTAAGTAGCCATGTTTCTGTAATGAGAACCAGCCCAGTATAACTTATCAATTAAGTCCTTAAAAATGTACAGTTTATTGCATAAAGAACAAGAATTAAATTTAAACACGGCACTGGAGTAAGGGAGGTTTAAAAAATGAATCCAAGCTAAAATCTGCAAATGGGAGATGTTTTAAAATCTTCAGGATTGCAATAAACAATTTGTTTCTTTCAATTTGACCATCTATTGCCAATAATCATTGGAATATTATATGTAACTATGCTTGTATGAACTCTGGCGGCTTCAGCTAGTATTAAGCCAATTTGAGAGCAAACTTTATTAAGAGAGAAAAATACAATAAAAGAACTTATAAAAATTTTAAATTCAACATGCATATCTAAAAAATACCAAGAAATAAATTGGAATTCAGTAGATGAGTAAGAATGTTTACAACACTTTCAATATAGCCCACAAATTTGCCCACAAAGGGGCTCACTAAAGGGCATTACACGCCCCTTATGCATGCCCCTTCGGGCTTGTTTAGATATTTAGTTCAAATTCAGTTCATAGAAAATACATGGCTTGAATATTTGTGTTTTTTTTAAATCCAAGAATACTTTAATCTGCTTAAGTATTGTGATTGGATACAAGTGGTCTCTATTTAAGTTTGATAGATCTTATTAAGGCAATTTTTTGTAAATGTAGCTCATTTGGGATTACTGTATGAAGGCTTAGTCTTGTTGACTTTCTGAGTGATTCTTGTTGAAATTGAGTATGTCTAATAGCATTATAGAAATAAGTAGCAATAGGATCAATGGAATTATACATTTTGATTTTGAGGGGTGTTTTTTGACAGCATAATATGAAAAAATGTACATGTGTGTGAAGACCTTTGCATGGCACTGTGCTTTTGGTATTTGCATCAGATTGTTGGTATATATTTGCAATGTTATTACCCAAGTAAAGTGAATTAGAGAGTTGTTTCAAATTGTAATCTGATCTCGATAGTCCTCTGCATTGCTCATTGTTATAGGATTGCCTGCTTTATTTGGCTTATAAAATTTATCCAAATTGATTATCCAGTGATCAAGTAGTCAAAGTAATTCCCCCAACAATAAATAAAGAAGCGTGTCGAGCAAAGTACTCCAGATTGTTTGGCTTGGTAACTTTTTTTAGGTGATTATATTTTTGTTAGCCATTGGGATCTTGATGAGATTGAATATAGTGGACCATGATGAGAGTAATAGTGATGACAGTATAGAGATGTATGTTATCAGTCATCTTACCGCAGTCAGTATTTCACATGGAATGCCAGAAAATAATAGTAGAACGTAGTATGATATACTGTAGTATTGTGATAAAATAATTTACCTAAGCTGATGATATAGATCTGATACTACCAAAATTATATTTTTAAAGTGCAGTTGAATCGCATTATATTCTGATAACTGCATAATTATAATCTGTATTCCTTTTAAATACATTTTAGCTAAATGGAAAACAAGTGAGAAAGGAAAAGAAGAAATACAGTATGCTGTGGGTTGGAGTGGTTCCTTGAATGCAGAAGATGGGTAAGCACTGAATTATAATTATATTTCTGTTAAAGTGATTGTAATGTACTCTTCTGATTTATTTAAAAAATAAGTTGAAGTTATAATGTCCCTGTATCACTCCATGGTGCGACTTCATCTGGAGTATTGCATTCAATTCTGGTCTCCTTATATAGTAGCGCTAGAAAAGGTTCAAAGAAGAGCAACCAAGATGATAAAGAGGATGGAACTCCTCGTATGAGGAAAGACTAAAACGGTTAGGGCTCTTCAGATTGGAAAAGAGACGGCTGAGGGGAGATATGATTGAAGTCTACAAAATCCTGAGTGGAGTAGAACGGGTACAAGTGGATCGATTTTTCACTCTTGTCAAAAATTACAAAGACTAGGGGACATGCGATGAAGTTACAGGGAAAAACTTTTAAAACCAATTGTAGGAATTTTTTTTTCACTCAGAGAATAGTTAAGTTCTGGAACATGTTGCCAGAGGATGTGGTAAGAGCAGATAGCGTAGCTCGTTTTAAGAAAGGTTTGAACAAGTTCCTGGAGAAAAAAATCCATAGTCTATTATTGAGGAAGACATGGGGGAAGCCACTGCTTGCCCTGGATCGGTAGCATGGAATATTGCTACTCCTTGGGTTTTGGCCAGGTACTAGTGATCTGGATTGGCCACCGTGAGAACAGGCTACTGGGCTTGATGGACCATTAGTCTGACCCAGCAAGGTTATTCTTATCCTCTATAATAAAATCCTAAGCGCGCATGCGCACTTAGGACGGCGTGTTCCCTGACAGCATGATCTGTTCCTCCGTGCTGCATTCCATTTTCAAACACAGAGGCAGGGAACATGCCGGCGACTCCCCCCTCCCGCCCTCACTCACCAACCGCTGCTGCTGCTCCTCTTCAAAGCAGCCTGCTGAGGTTCGCCAGCCGGCTGTAGCGAACCTCGCAGGCTGCTCTCCACCTCGTTAGCTATTCAACAGGGGCATTTTAAGAAATTTAGAGATGTTTGGGACCCATTAACAAAATATTGTAATGAATTAATATTACTTTTTCCCTTTGAACATACACGTCCAAGATGGGGGGGGGGGGGATAATTTTTGTTTCCTTAGAACTGAAGATAATTGTTGGGTTTTTGGGGGGTGGGATATTTGATTTGAATTAGTTTCTGATAGAATATTAAGTGATCTTAAAGTGTAAAATGTTTCCATCTTGTATTGCACTTATTGAAAGTTTTAAAATGACTAAAGAATTAAAAAAAAAAGAAAGTCAAATTTCCAATGGATCTTTCTTTAAGTTTTAAGAAACTTTGCGAATGCCCGCACCACGCCTGCATGAGTGCCTTCCCACCCACCATAGACTCGCAGTACCTCAGTTCTTCGTTTTCTGAGGAGCGAAGTACTTTTTTCACTGAACTCTTTTCAGTCTGCATTGCCTTCCCGCTCTTGCGTCTTTTTTCTATACTTTTTTCTTATCAGTATTGTTCTTTCTCTTTACAAAAAAAAAAAAGAGGAAATTTTTTTTAAAAATTTTTTTAAAAATATATTTTCGTCTTTTTTTCTTCAGACTTGGGCTTCGGCCTCGGATTTTTTCCTCGGCGGGTTTCTCTCTCAGTTTTACATTGAGTAAAAGGCATTTCCCACCCAGGAAAGCTAGGGACCTCCCTCCACTTCAAAATCACTGAGCTCTGGAACAACCTTACCTCCCCTCTTTGGAACTTGAGCTCTCTCCAAGTTTTCCGCAAACATCTGAAAACCTGGCTTTTCTCAAAAAATGTAAGTCTCCCTCCAACTTATGAATCAAGGAAACTCTTATATCTTGGCATCCCAAGTTCTCTAAATTTTCTTCATACTTCTACCTCTAACCCTCTTGTAGTTCTTCCTATTTCTCCTACTGGAAACCGCGTCGAGCTCTACGAACGTGGAGATGATGCGGTATACAAACCTAAGGATTAGATTAGTATAATCTTGCTGACGAAATTCTTTTCCCTCTGTTGAAATTGTCGACGGGTTTTGAGAAGTGTTCTAGGTGCAGCGGCCTATTTCTATCACAAAATACCTGTCCCAAACTGCTTCTCCCCTGTCCACGGTCAGCTGAGTTGGCATTGAAGCTACAGTCAGCTCAGCTGATCACTGCTCTTCTAGTCTCCCCCCTCTGCTCAGTGATCATAGCTCCAGTGCTGGCTTGGCTGATTGCGGGCAAGGGAGAATTATTATTATTATTTTTTTGCAATGGGCTTGACAGGACAGAGAAGAGCTATGCCTACTGATTTGCGAGCAGGGGCTAGGTACAGTTCCTCACCCTTTTTACTGGGGCTACTCTGCACAAAGAGCATGCATATAATTTGCATGCTGTTGTGCTCGGCATCACCCGCAAATTTAAATTACTCCCAACACGGTGTTTATTACCGTATTGTTGGAACTTTCTACATCCTGTCCATGTCTGGATTTCCAGACAGGTGAGAAACTGATCATCATAAGGTATGCAATATTTCTCTTGAGAGGAACCACAACTATTATAGCTGTAAATTTGCTCTACAGTGTTACCCATAGCAGTAAAGGAAATAGCCAGTGGTGAGGAGACTTTTTTCACAGACTGCTAACCTATTGTAGCCTTGAACAAGCTGGGCATGCTTTTCTCTGGTTAGAAAAATGTGAGATCCATGTTTTACTTCTATATGACTCAAAATTCCAAGGAGTAAATTAACTTTTTTTAACTGCTCTGCCCTTATCAGATACAAATTATCACTATAGACAAAGTTTATTCTCGATGAACTATTAAAATAAACAAACCAATTTTAGAAAAATGTGTGATATTTCATTGTTATGAAAAGTGCTCAGTGTCCATGTCTCCTGCAACAGAGCTGCTTGGAGGGCGTATTTGGAACATAGTAACATAGTAACATAGTAACATAGTAGATGACGGCAGATAAAGACCCGAATGGTCCATCCAGTCTGCCCAACCTGATTCAATTTAAAAAATTTTTTTTTTTTTTTTTTTTTTTCATTACACTTCTCTGTCCCTTGATTTAATTAACTTAGTGCTTTATCAGACACCACAAAAGTGAGTATTAAATCAGCACTTATCTGATTTCCAAAAGGAAGATGAAATATGTCCAACTTCAATTCAGAGTGGCTCTGCAGGATTAAATGTGTTTTAAATCAAAAACTTCATTGCTCTTATAATATTGAATGCTCACCTTCTCATTGAGTGCTCACTTCTATATGAGCCACAGGAGCCAGCGTTGTAGGTGCTGTGGGTGCTTGAGCATCCTTAATATTGATCAGATTCCTTGATTGTGTCCAGGGGGAGTTAATTTCTATTTTGTTAAGTACTCCCAATAGTTCTGAAAAGTTGGCTCCTATGATACAAGCCCTGGTGTTTCCTCCTTTCTGGTGTCCTTGAAATATTGCTCATTGAATTGAGACACATTTAGGGCCCTTTTTACAAAGCTGCGGTAGCAAGTCTGCTAAGACAAATGCACCGAAGCCCATTCAATTCCTATGGGCTTCAGTGTATTTGTTGTGGCAGACTCGCTACTGTGGCTTTGTAAAAGCGGTCCTTAGCTTGGAAGTTTCAAAAAAGTTTGTTCCCTTTGCTGCAGAATAGCATGACCGAAATATAAGATGAAGCGCAATAAGGATTGACTGACTAGTGAATTCTGCTGTTTTAGTGTCTGGATGATCTCAAAAAGGGCGTTGAAAACAATGATTAATAGTAACATAATCATGCTGATAATAAAATTGATTCATTTTCATCATCACTTTTTTTTTTTTTTTTTTTGCTTTCAGAGAATGTGTAAGCAGTACCCTTTGCATTCCTTTAGCAAGTCAAAAGAGGTAAGCACACTAAATCTCTGCTGTTTGAGAGAGTTGGTTATTAAAATGTTCCTCTGCAACATAAAGTATGATTTTATTTCTTAAGTTTTTTTGTTTTGTGTGGGACAGGAGTTCTACGGGGCGTCCTGACTGGACATGCATTGTGATTGGTTTCACCTCTGGCTGTGTGCGCTTTTACACTGAGGTTAGTTGCTTATTTTCATTCTTTCGAATGAGAAAAACAGGTATGGGGATGGCTTAGCAAAGGATTTTCCTGCAGACTTTGAACCAGTACCTGTACTTTCTATATTTATTGGTTAAATTACAGAAAAAAATGGTGCCTTGGCTAACTGTTAAGATCACTACACAGAAGATTTGATCTTGTCCCATCATGAAGGTGATATGTTTAGGCCCCTTTTTGTAAAGGAGAGCCACTGAATTGCTTTCAGGAAATGACACTCAAAAGATCAGCCTCAGCAGAAGCTTCACTGTTGGCCTCTGAGCAGCAGCGAAGATCAGATCATTGTGCTGTAAATTTGAAGGAATGCAGACAGTGGATAAAAATGGTAAAACTCAAAACATTATATATTTACCATTGTGCAACTTGCATTTTTCTTTCTACTTTTTCTATTTAACTATGCCACACTTCTGGCTATGGTCTGACAAAACAGAATATGTGTCTGTAGGTTAAGGCCTTTCACTTACAAATACACTTTCTTCAGTAAGAGTCTGCATATGATACAGTACGTGAGGTATAGTACCTCTGACTTATACCTTTATACTCCTTGCAATGCCAAACATTCCCATCCCATTAGAGAGCCATCCTCGATCATATTCAGTATCTCCTTTTTCTGGAATAATTTTAAGATGTTCAATGACTGTGTGGAAGAGCAGCCTAATGGTTAGTTAGAGCAGTGGGCTGAGAACCAGAGGAACTCAGTTCAACTGCTACGGCAATTCTTTGCGACCTTGGGCAAGTAATTTAACCCTCCATTGTTTTAGGTAGGGGAGGGTCATTAAGGTGGGCAGACTAGATGGGCCTTGGCCCTTATCTGCCGTCTATTTCTATGTTTCTATGTTTCTATGCTACTTCCACGTTTCCAAGTTTTATTAAAATTTTTTGAAACGCTTATCATAAATTCTAAGCGTTTTACAATGTTAAAAACAAGATGGAGACTTACAAGGGCATATCGACAAGACAAATTGAATCGCTAGCCGTCCAGGGACAGAAAATACCTACTATATCTGAGTGTACACTACTTCGGTAGCTTTCAGGCTTATAGGTGGTATATAAGGGAATAATTTTTTTTTAAAAGCCTAAATCATTTTGCCATAATCCTCAGAACAGTGTCATGGCATCCCATGTTAGTGAGTGCTCAGGTGAGGTTGAACCAGCTGTTAGCTGCTTAGTTTCTATATCCTACCTCCTGGACCTTTGAGCCAGCCTAAATTGGTTTACTTTTCTAATTGCCAAAGAGCTTGGGTTTAATTTTATATCTGAAGACAAAAATAAGTTTAGCAAAGAAAAAGTTTTTCAAAAGACTATATATTACATGGGTTTTCTTTTTTGCAAATTATTGCCACCAGTATGTTAAACATAGGCTTTGCTTTCCAGAATGGGGTACTGTTACTGGCTCAGCTTTTAAATGAAGATCCTGTCCTCCAGCTTAAGTGCAGAACTTATGAGATCCCACGGCATCCTGGAGTCACAGAGCAGGTGGCGTAGCAGATTACATTTTTGTTTTTGCTCTCGTAAATGCCTATATAATGAAGTCTTGTCTTACCCTCAGGATAACAGCATTCCACTATCTGTATGTTAATTCTTTTTGATTTTTTTTAGGTGTCTCACAGCTAATAACATTTAAAAAGAAAACCAAACTATTTATTTGTAGCCTCGTATGCCACAGGAACTCCTAAAGTACCAATTCATAGGGCAGTATGTTGCAATGTGTCGTCTTTCAGTTCTCAAAATCGCTCAAGGTTCCTTTTTTCAAATTGCGCATGATAACATTTAATCTGCTCTCTACTCCTTCCTCAGTGCTGAATATTGTAATACACTCATTAGTTATACAACAACTCGACTATTATAATTCACTCTATGCAGGCATAAGACTAAAAGATCTCTGTAGGTTACAAATGGTCCAAAACAGCAAAACAGGCAGAGATGATCAGGAATCCAAGCTGGCAAGTAGTTTAAACAAGGCAACTTTTTGTGTTTCAAATGATCCAAAACACAGCCATTTGACTAATCTTTAATGCCCAGAAATTCCACCATTTCGCACTTCTTGGGGGGGGGGGGAAGAATAAAGCACCACACTGGCTTCCTACCCCTTATATTCCATATAGATCTCTCAGGTCAATCCATCAGAATCAGCTTATAGTTCCTACATGTTTTGATACGATTCACGAATACATTCAACATGCAATTGTTTCAGTTAATGGACCTCAGGTTTGGAACTCCCTTCCTGTTTTATCAAAGTCATCCATAGAACCTGACATGGACCGTCTGATGAATTGTTACTTTTAAGAAATTAAAAGACTTGCCTATAACACGTATGCGCGGTTGCCTTGACGTCCATTGCAGCTTGCGGGACCATCAGTTCTTTGTTTTCCATGGAGCAGAGAAGCCATTTCTTTTCCTCTTCACATGCCTTCCATTTCAGTGTGTATTATAAGCATTTTTAACATACGTGTGTTATGTGCATTTATTTTCTGCAAGTATTATTTGCGTGTGCTTTGTGCCTTCCTGTATTATTTTTTTCTTTCAATTTATTTTATTTATCAGTATTACGGAAAGGAATACTGTTTCCCTTTAGGCCTGTAGCTACTAGCTTCCCACTCCTCACTGAGGAACCTTGTGTCAGTGGTTTTTCTCTTGGGGTTGTTGACCTCTCTAATATTTTTGATTTATGGGTCGGTTTTGAAACAGCATCGAGAATGGCCAACTCCGATGCTGAGGCACCTATTCACAGCTCTACACCAGGGCTGTTGACTTCAACATCCCTCTTTATCTCAGCTACTTGCTATCATCGGGGGAACTATGTAAGAAAGCTAAGAAGCACAAGCACTCTCCCCCTTCCAATGTTGCCGCATCACTATCATCATCTCCATCAAAGAGACAACAGATGGATACCTCTGCACATGCGCACGTTCCAGTATATGTGCAGCAACAAGCACATTTTATGCCATCTAACACACAAACGCTATCTCTACAGCACCTTGTGCATTCTGCCACCAAACATACAGTCGCTCTAGCTCCATATCTCCATACAGGCCCTTTATCTCCAAGAACGTCTGAATATGCTGCTGTGGAATGGATTAGCTGTGCTACTGCATTTGCACGGTGTGCTAAATCCTGTCAACATGCCCCTAGCCTCGACTGAGTCTGAGCAAGGTAAGCGAGACTGCAGACCGCCTATTCAGGCTCCTGCACATGTGCTATGTACTGAGGGTGCCTATAATATGCACCCATCACCTGTGTCTGTGCATGCATCATCATCAGAAGAGGGCTGTGCTTTCATGATGTATTCTATTTCTCGTTGATACTTGATGTTTTCTTTTTCTGGCTGCTGCTGTTTGACTGTATTCATATTGTATTTGCTTGTCTCTCTTGTTGACTCCTTAATAAAAATGATTTTCCCAAAAAAATAAAAAAGGGGGTGGGGGGGCAGAGTGCATCACCCAACTCTCTTCACCTCAGGCATCCTTTGTGGCCTTATCCTACAGCGGTCTCAAGCAACTGGTCTTCTGTCATAGGCTTCTGTCAGTGGCCTTCCCAGCAGCCATGTTGGTGCTCACCCCAGGTTGCAGCTGTACTCTTAAATATCCTCTGTGTTCATCCCACGCTTCTTTGAACTCAGTCACAGTTTTACTCTCCACCACCTCTCTCGGGAGCGCATTCCAGGCATCCACCACCCTCTCCGTATAGTAGAATTTCCTAACATTGCCTTTGAATCTACCACCCCTCAATCTCAAATTATGTCCTGGTTTTACCATTTTCCTTTCTCTGGAAAAGATTTTGTTCTACGTTAATACCCTTCAAGTATTTGAATGTCTGAATCGCATCCCATCAGTTTAAAAAGTCCAGTTGAAAAAAATGCACCTTTAAATGTCTCTTATTCATCTAAGCTGCTCTCATTCTCTTTCACCACTGTTTCCTTTTCATTTGTCATGGTTGACATGGGTTCAAGAATTTAGTCTCATGGCTTCAGCTAGTTTTGCCAACTTCTCTGACTCAACTCATTTTGTTCTATTAGCTGAGCTTAACATAATAGGTTGTTCTTAGCATAGTTTCAGATCTAATTTATCCAAGTTTAACATCTTGGGCTTGGCAGAGCTTAGTGGCCTGGACTCAGCTAGTCCTGGTGGCCCTGGATTCAGCCAAGCTTATTGCCTTGAATTCATCTGTCTTAGCCCCAAATGCTAGGTCCACCTATGGTAAGCAGGGTTTCTGTTGTGGGCTGTGTGGAACTCAATCTCACAGTGAAGCCTAGTCTCTTCTCTTCTCTGTGTAAAGCAGTTGCCAGAGTGCTAGCGTAATATATATCTGTAAGTCTGGTTTTCATCAGATGGAAAGACTACAGTAGGACTGGATGTGCTAGTTCAAGCTGGTTCAGGTGGGGACTCCTATATCTGTTTCCTCTATGGCTGCTGTTGGGCAGTCATGCAGTGACTCAAATGGCACACCGGTCTTGTGGTATTGGTGGTTCCAGATTTGGTTGTGCAGACCATGGTACAGAGATCTCATGTGACTACAAATAGAGGATCCCCTAAAACTGCCTGTTTGGGGGATCTGTTAACTAGAGTCCAGTGCATATGGGAGGATGTGACACGATTCTTGCTTTTGGCTTGGATCTTGAAAGGGCTTTTCTTTCTAAAAAGAGGTCAGCGTCACTTGCTTATGTTTGGCACATTTTTGAGAGCTGGTGTGCTGACCATCACCTTGCTCCCCTAAAGGCTTTGTTGCTGACTATTTTGGGTTTTTTTTTTTTTTTTTTTTTTGCAGGGTGGTTTGGACAAGGGCTTGTCCCTGTCTTTTCTGAAGGTCCAGTTAGCGACCTTGTCTTGCTTTTGGGAGTTTCTCCGCGGTCATCCGGTAACTACTGGTTGTTTCCTTCGTGGGGTTCTGTCTTATTTGTTCCCCAGTTTGGACCTCCATTCTGCCTTGGGACCTCAATGTGCTCTTATTAAAGTTGGTGGTAGCCCCTATCATGCCCTTATCATGTTGAAGGATCTCACCTTGCAGATTCTTTCTCAATGTCTCATCTCGGAATTGCAGGCGCTTTTGTGTTGGGAACCTTTCTTGATGTACTTTTAAGGTAAAGGTGAAGCTCTGGATGGTTCCTTCCTTTCTCCCCAAGGTGGTGTCGGCTTTCCGTGTGAATTAGGCTATTTCCCTTCCAGTCTTCGCTTATCAATTGACGTCGGAGCAACAGAAGCATTTATATTACTTGGATGTCCAGAGAATCCTCCGCTGCTACTCATCCTAGACCCAGGAGTTTCAGCGTACGGACTGCCTGTTGTGATAGGAGGTCCTCATAAAGGTGAGACAGCATCCAAGGCTACTATTGTCTGGTGGATTAAGGGTAGCATCAGTTTATTTGCCATTTTTAAGGGCTCATTCTACCAGAGCTCAGGCAGCTTCTTGGGCCAAGCACTACTTGGTTTTGCCTCAGAATATCTGTACAGTGACAGTTTGGTTTTCATTTCATTCCTTTGCTCATCATTACAGGCTGAATGTGTGCCTGTCAGAATGCTGTGTTTTAGAGGCAGGTTTGCGGAATCCCACCCTTGATGAACTAACTGTTTTGATACTGCCCATCTGTGTAGGTCTAGAGGGATGCTGTGGAAGGAGATATCAGGTCTTACCTTTAATCCTTCTAGACTGGCACAGAGCCCACCTGTTCTTTGTCTCTCCTGCTTATTTTTCTCATCTGTACTTTGGTTTTGTCTGAACTGTGAGGGGTTAGTTAGGCCAGTTTAAAACAAAAACAGAGGTTGAATGACAATTAACTGTATGAGTTATGATGCTGCTCTCCTACATCGCTTCTATACAGAGCACATCAAGTGTTCACTTGTGTAGTTGGGGTGCCCTATGGAGGGTTGTCCGGACTATTCTGGAATTGATCAGGTCAGACCGCAGCAGTTCAAGTGCCTTGAGTTTTTTGAGAGGTGTTTGATCTTTCCTTTTCCTTTGAGGGACATCTGCTTGGCTATTTGGTGACTGGCTTCCAGGGGACTGAACAGCCCACTTATATGTGGAGGGGATCCTCATGGACTCCATGGGATTCACGTGGTCCCTGTTCCCATTCAGCTCTCTAGTCTGAGGCACTATATTTATTTATGGAGCCATATTCCTTCTCCATGAGTCTGGCTCATTTGGCTGGAGTGTTCCATTACAGAGGAGGATAGTTGGGGAGTATCATACATGTGGATATGAAGTCTTAGCATAGATAATTTAAAGATGTACAAACTTTGTAGAAACTTGTAGCAGGATTTTTGGACATTGAAAATTTGACATAGCAGTTCCTTCCTTGAGTGTTTCTTTGTAGGCATAGAAAAGGCATTCATTAGTATAATTATCTATATGAAGCTCTGCTCTAGTGTATTTCTGCTTATTCTTTGCACCAGTTAGTAGGGATATGCAGCTGAAAATGTTTGTATATTTTATTTCCTATTTCTTGTGCAAAGAAAAACTACCCTTATCTAATCTATACTAAACAAAATAAAACAAGTCCCTTCACTTCCCCTTACCAATTACTATACCTGATTTCCAGAGTTAAATCTTGATTTTGCACTTGGTTTTGAAATCATGATGTGTTTAATAAGTGTTACAAACGTGGCTCATTTTGCTTATTGCCTCATGGAGATCATTGCATTACCAGTATCGAGGCTTATTTGAGACAACCCTGATTAGACCTTCCTGAATGCCACAGACTGTGCACCTACATTCTCTCTGTTTTGTCCTAGTGTTACAATAGTGCCAGATTTTTTCAAGCACTCTTTTAAACCAGATGTTTATATCCCTGATAATCGCAGCAGCATCTGCATTCTATTCCTATTCTAATTAAGTAGAACATTTGAAAGTCCAGTTACTAATTTTATATATATGGAGAGAAAATTTTAATTTCTAACATGAAACTGATGATTGACTTTTCCCCCCCCCCCTTTTTTTTTTCTGTTCATAAAGCATGAAGAGTTGAGCATTCTGTATCCAGCTGCTCTAGTGACCATTGATGGTTTCAGCCTGTTCCAGTCCCTCCGTGCTTGTCGAAACCAGGTAGCAAGAGGTATGTTTCAGAAAATAACTATGCGTCTATTGGAGTATTCAAATGGAGGTGTGATCCTCCGAAGTCACTCTTTACTCTCTGGACCAGTAATTAATTTTATGCATCTAGAGTAAATCAAGTAAAGATAGTGTTTTAATAATCAGAAATGGTAGTAGCATTTGTCACTCGTATATATCAGTTTAAATGTTAATGTCATGATATGTATTTGTGTAGTAGGGTATTTAGCATTTTTTGGCCTGACATGTTTTTTTTTCTGGTTCTTTTGGGATTCCAGCTTAGTAGGAATTGGCTTTTTTTGGACTTCAATTTCATATGCCTTCGTTTGCATCTACCCACATTTTGGTGTTTTTCACTCTTATTTTATTACCATTTTTCTTCGGACCACAGTAGTCACATTCGCTGCAATGACTGTCCTTGGTTTGGTTTAGGTCACACACAACAGCTTACCTTAAAACCCGATAGGTTTGCATCTTGAATCTGCCCAGATAGTGATGACGTTGAATGATGGCTAAGACTCTTTAACGTTCTTCACCTACCCCAGGGTTTGTGAATGCAACCTCTGCAGCATTCCCAGCCATGATTTGACCAGTGAGCAGGCTATTTAACCTGCAAATCAAAACTAGGTCTTCTGCATGACAGTATATAGCATTGCATCAGAGCCATTGACCTGGCTCATTTGTACATTGTTAAAGCATTCTTTAACATATCATTCTTAGAGGATTTTCCTTTAAACTAGGTATCTGAAGTGTACCTAGCCTAAAAGTAGGGGTGAAGTGCTGTTCTACAGATGGTTAGTTAGACCTCACCTGCAATATGAGGTCCAGTAGTTCTAGAAGCCTTCTCCAGAAAGATATACCCACATGAGTGGGATATGGCTATACCGGGCTACAATCTACTTCGTCAGGACAGAGAGGGCAGGTTAGGAGGGGGGTAGCTCTATACATTAAAGAGGACATCAAAACCACCAGGATCACAGATGTCAAGTACACCGTGGAGTCCCTCTGGGTAAACCTGGCAAGAGGCAGAGAAAAATGCCTGTATCTAGGTGTGATATACAGACCCCCAAGACAATTGGAAGACATGGACGCAGAATTAATTGAAGACATAGAGAATATCACTCTACGAGGAGAAGCTGTACTGCTAGGGGACTTCAATATGCCTGATGCAGACTGGAACTCATTTTCAGCGACAACCCAGAGGTAGCAGGAGGCTCTTAACCTCATAAAGGGAGCACGTCTCAAACAAATGGTAACGGAGCCCACTAGGGCCCAGGCGATCCTCGACCTGGTACTTACCAACGGGGAAAGCGTCTCAGAGGTCTCAGTAGGAGATACGCTAGCCTCCAGCGACCACAACATAGTATGATTCAACCTTAGGAAAGGCTTCCCTAGATCAAACACGAAAACAAAGGTACTCAATTTCCGGGGCACAGACTTCGCACGCATGGGAGATTTCGTCCATCGGACGCTGCAGGACCAAGCGGAGACCGATGATGTAGAAGCTAAGTGGTTAACACTGAAATCAACCATACATGAATCAACTGGCTGCTTCATAAAATCAGTAAATAAACGACAAAGAAACAATAAACCCCAATGGTTCACCGCGGAGATCTTGCACCTCATTAAGGAGAAGAAAAAAGCATTTCTCTCCTACAAGCGCACGGAGAAAAGAAAGGCAAAGGTAGAATATAGGACCAGGTCTACAGCGGTCAAAATGGCAGTTAGGGAGGCAAAACTTCGAGTGGAAGAAATTCTGGCAAAAAACATTAAAAAGGGGGACAAATCCTTCTTCAGGTATATTAGTGACAGAAAAAGGAACACAGGCAGGATAGTACGCCTTAGAAGACCGGACGGAAGTTACGTGGAAGCAGATTCCGATAAAGCCAAACTACTGAATGAATACTTCTGCTCAGTCTTCACCTGTGAGGCACCGGGACACGGTCCGCAGTTGAAGGCAACACAAAGCACAGAAGACCCGTTTCATAATTTTAAGTTCACACCAGGTGAAGTTTACAGTAAACTGGCAAGACTCAAGGTGAACAAAGCCATGGGACAAGACAATTTGCACCCAAGAGCAGTGTTCCCTCTAAGCGGGCGGGTGTTGTGAGCAAACTTTTTTCACTGTGAGCTAAAAATATCGGGCGCCAGCAAGTTATGAGCCAAATAAATATGTTGCTTTCTACCACAGAACTTCCTTACGTTTGTATGGAATCTATCCCCTTTCAACTTTAGAGAGTGCCCTCTCGTTCTCCCTGCCTTAGCTACTAAGTCTATTCCCTTCAGTACCTTGAATGTTTCTATCATGTCCCCTCTCAATCTCCTCTGCTCAAGGGAGAAGAGGCCCAGTTTCTCTAATCTTTCGCTGTACGGCAACTCCTCCAGCCCCTTAACCATTTTAGTTGCTCTTCTCTGGATCCTTTCGAGTAGTACCGTGTCCTTCTTAAAGTACCAGTGCTGGACGCAGTACTCCAGGTGAGGGCGTACCATGGCCCGGTACAGCAGCATGATAACCTTCTCTGTCTCTTCAGTCCAGCATCTGCCCCTTCCATTCACTGTCTGTCTTTCCCTGCCATCTCTCCTCCTGCCCCCCCCCCCACCCCCCAATTTGGTCTAGCATCCATCATCTTCCTTCTGTTCCCCTCATGGTCTGGCATCTCTATCCTTCCCTCCCCCCTGTGGTTTTTAGCATATCTCTCTTCTCATTTCCTCCACTCAGATCTGATCTGCTCTCTCTTCCCTTTTCTTCTCTGGTCTTCCTTCTCTATTTTCTGCCTCCATCTAAATTAAATTCTTTCTTACTATTTAGTCCCGTTTCCCTCTTTTCACTGTGTCTACACACAGTTTGTCACCCCTTTCCCTCACCCCTCCATTATCTTACTATTTTCTTCCCCCTTTATTTATCTCCTCCTTCCATCCAGTATGTGTTCTTTCCCCACTTCCATTCAGCATCTGCTCTCCCTTCTCAACTGACATCCATCTGCCTTCTGCTCTCTCTCCCTTCTTCTCACTTCCATCATCTGTCCCCTTCTCTCTCTCTCTCATCTCCTCCATTCCATCATCTGCCCCTTCTCTCTCTCTCTCTCTCTCTCTCCCCCCCCCCCCAACTTCCATCATCTGCCCCCCTTCCCCTCACCTTTGTGGGTCACTTTCTTTCCCCTGAGGGTGGCTCATGTCACAGGGGAAGCTTTGGCCGAGCAGAACCGCTTGATTGACAGTGGAACTTACTTGATTGATGTCGATGCTGGGGCCCGTTGCCGTTTGAAGGAAAAAAAAAAAGGTGGAAAAAAGGAACCTGTAAAGGCGAGAGGAAGGGAAACCTCCAGGACAGCTGCTTTTTGCCCTCCTTCAGCGGCCCAAGAGTTCAGACCAGCAGCGGCAGCTGTGTATGCTTTTAACTTCGGCACAGAGCTGCCCCTAATCAATAGTTTAGCGCGGTTTCATGAGGCAGCCTCGGGGCCTTTGATAGCCGGCCCGCTTCGATGATGCGATGTGGGCCGGCCTAGCAAAGGCCCCGAGGCTGCCTTATGAAACCGCGCTAAACTATTGATTAGGGGCAGCTCTGTGCCGAAGTTAAAAGCATACACAGCTGCCGCTGCTGGTCTGGAGGTGCGGAGACAAGGCAGGAGGCAAACGCGGTGGAAGGCAGGAGTCCCGGCGAAGGCAGGAGTCCCGGCACAGCGACTGCAACAGGAAGTTGCAAGTCAGCTGACGCCGGCCTTTCGTTGCGGCGGGGACCGAATCCTTCGCGGACCGGCAAGATTTTGTTTGCGGACCGGCGGTTGAAGAACTGTGCTCTACACTGTGTGCGCTGTGACGAGAAACTTGTGCGCTGCGAGGTAATATTTTGTGCGCAAGCGCACCCCAGCGCAGCTTAGCGGGAACACTGCCCAAGAGTGCTCAGAGAATTGAGTGATGTCCTGGCGAAACCGTTGGCTGAGCTATTCAATCTCTCCCTAAGTAAGGGGAAAGTTCTCCTGGACTGGAAATTAGCTAATGCCATTCCTCTGCATAAAAAGGGTTGCAGGGCAGAGGCTGCGAATTATAGACTGGTGAGTCTCACATCAATAGTGTGCAAACTCATGGAAACACTAATTAAAAGCAAATTGGACACGATCTTGAATGAAGGGAATCTTCGTGATCCCAGTCAGCATGGATTCACCAAGGGTAGGTCCTGCCAATCCAATCTCATCAGCTTCTTTGACTGGGTAACAAGAAAGTTGGACTTGAGAGAGTCTTTGGACGTCGTGTACCTGGACTTCAGTAAAGCTTTTGACAATGTCCCACACCGCAGGTTGCTAAGCAAGATGGAATCGATGGGGTTAGGAGAGACACTAACTGCATGGGTCAATAATTGGCTGAGTGGCAGACTTCAGAAGGTGGTGGTTAATGGTACCCTCTCTAAAACATCAGAGGTGACCAGTGGAGTGCTGCAGGGCTCAGTCCTGGGTCCACTCCTTTTCAACATATTCATAGGGGATCTGATTCAAGGGCTTCAAGGTAAAATAACACTATTCGCCGATGATGCCAAACTATGTAATATAGTAAGTGAATGCAGTTTACAGAATTATATGGCGCAGGACCTGCTTACATTGGAAAGTTGGTCCTCAACCTGGGAGCTAGGCTTCAATGCTAAGAAATGTAAAGTCATGCACCTCGGAAGCGGAAATCCATGCAGGACGTACTTCTTGAACGGAGAAACTTTAACTAGGACTTCAGCAGAACGAGATTTAGGAGTAATCATCAGTGCAGACATGAAAACTGCCAATCAAGTGGAGAAGGCTTCATCTAAGGCAAGGCAGATATTGGGTTGTATCAATAGAAGTTTCGTCAGCCGAAAGCCTGAAGTCATAATGCCGTTATATAGGGCCATGGTGAGACCTCATCTGGAGTACTGTGTGCAATTCTGGAGGCCACATTACAGTAAAGATGTGCGCAGAATTGAATCGGTTCAGCGGACGGCCACCAGGATGATCTCGGGGCTCAAGGGTCTCTCGTACGAAGAGAGACTGAACAAATTGCAGCTCTACACTCTTGAGAAACGTAGGGAGAGGGGAGACATGATCGAAACATTTAAGTACCTCACGGGACGTGTCGAAGTGGAAGATGATATTTTCTTTCTCAAGGGACCCTCGGCCACAAGAGGGCACCCGCTCAAACTCAGGGGCGGAAAATTTCATGGCGACACCAGAAAGTATTTCTTCACAGAGAGAGTGGTTGATCATTCGAACAAGCTTCCAGTGCAGGTGATCGAGGCAGACAGCGTGCCAGACTTTAAGAATAAATGGGATACCCATGTGGGATCCCTACGAGGGTCAAGATAAGGAAATTGGATCATTAGGGCATAGACAGGGGGTGGGTAAGCAGAGTGGGCAGACTTGATGGGCTGTAGCCCTTTTCTGCCGTCATCTTCTATGTTTCTATGTTTCTCTTTTACTAAGGCGCGCTAACGCGTCCATAGAATATAATGGATGCGTTAGCATTTAGTGCGCATTAAATCAGCTAGCGCGCTTTAGTAAAAATACCCAATAGACAGAATAGAGGAGATCTATAAAAGGCTACTAAAATGCTGATATTCTACTCCAGACTTAAAAGGCTATTTTCAAAGCATTTAACAGTGTTTACATGTGTCTATAGCAGATTTTCACAAAAGTAGCTCTGTTTGCAAGTATCTCCTTTAGAAAAGTGGGTGCTAACATGGGTATACCCTCAATATGCAGTTTCGAAGGGGCATGCTTTTGCAGTAGCAGTACACATTTAGTTTGTCTATATCATGCTTAAATGTCAACTGACTGCTTGTTTGATTTAAGCTTTGGTGGAGTGATTGAGGAGACAATTGTACCATTTTGGCATTTAAACCTGATTAAAGAAATAAAAGTGGTTTTGTAGCTCTCTTCCTTAATTGGCTCCTCTTAGACATCTGGTTTTCTGAAATTTGGCATGTACATGCATAGGTTGCAAAATCTACCACCAATATGTTTTAAGTGTTGGTGTTTACTTGTGTAAAGTTCTGCATATTGCTGCTTTGATATTGTTGTTGTTTTAAATGTATTTTTGTAAAATGACTGTTCCTGCTATACGGGTTGCCAAGAATGTGTTTTTAACACATACTTATAAGTATTTTGTAAACAGCTCTGTGTTCGGAGAACCTTTTATAAGTTAACTTGCACAGTTTGAAAGCCATAAAATGGATGTCCCTTTTTGACCTATACAAAACAGGGCTTCTAGGGTTCTAAGTATGTGTATTCCAAAAAAGAAAATATAATAAGGATCGAGGACAATTTCAGCACTCCAAACAAAATGTGAAGGATTACTGTGCTAAATTCCGATGATCCAAGAAATTGATATAAACTGCTAAGTGAGAGATTGGGTTATACAACGGTGTGATTAGTAAGGATTTTAGCCATATAGAAGTACTCCAGAGAAGGAATATATGAACAGTCAAATACCTGAAAACTATTAATATACAAGAAGAAAATATTTTTCAGTAGAAAAAGAAAATGCTAGAAGAAGATATTTATAATGTTTATTATTTAGAACGATAATATAGTACTTAGTACTATTTTAGATGTTGTATCTTACATTGCATGTATATCTTTATGTAGCATGTAGAACTCTTTATGTAACATGTATGATTCTATATATAACTATGAAGCGATAAACTGCTTGTAACCTACCTAGAACTCCAACTTGCAAGGATTCAGCAGGATATAAGATTGCATATAACATAAGAACAGCCTTACTGGGTCCATCATGCCCAGTAGCCCATTATCTAGGCCACTAGTACCTGGCCAAAACCCCAAAGAGTAGCAACATTCCATGCTACCGATCCAGGGTAAGCAGTGACTTGCCCCCCATGTCTTTCTCAATAACAGACTATGGACTTTTCCTCCAGGGGCTTGGTAGATTTAAGGATAAGGTCAAAAAATAAATGAATGATTTTTTAATTTTTAATGAGAAGGGTGGTGACAAACAAACCAACAAATCTTTAATAAGGCATGGGATAAGCACAGAGGATCCTTAGTTTAATAAAAAAAAAAATGAAGAGACAGTGGAAGCATGATTTCATGCAGTCTTTCTCAAACCTTTCCTGGAGATGCATATACACAGTTGGATTTTCAGGATTGCTATAATGAATATGCATGAAATAGATTTGCATGCAATGAATCCCCAATTTCCATAGCAAAGCAGCAGATGAATCCAGAGACTAGTGGGTATAGCTCACATCGACCAGCAGGTGGAGATAGAGAACTGATTAACAGTTGGCCTTAAAGCCTGGTGTTCCTCCTGTTGATTCAGTTTTGCTCTATCTCCCAGCAGGGGTGGAGCTACCTCTCTAGCTCCTGGATTCTGGCTGCTGCCGGATAGATTGGATTGGTGTTCCGTTGGGATTCCTCTGTGGAGACTAGTTCTCTTCAGTAGGTCGGGGGTGCCTGGCTGACTGGTGCCGGCTTTGGGAGGTACACCTGGGCCCTCCCAGGTCCCTGCTCCACCCTCCCCTCCGTTGGATAGAGGGGTTCCTTTTGAGTTTGCAGGAGTGCTGGCTGGCTTCTTCATTCCAGTATAAAAAAAAAAAAAAAGGGGCCTTCCTGCTTGTACTGAGCCGTGCAGTGGTTGACTCGGCTTCGAGTACATTTACCAACGATTCCCTGGCTTCAGGGGTAAGCGGCTGACCATTTGGGTGAGTAATTTCACTTACTCGATTGTGGTGGTTCCTAGTCGCGTTCGCGGGTGCCGGGCGTCTTGAGGGGCGGAGTCGGCGGAGTTCGCCTCTCCCGTCGTAGATTCTTTCTTGGTGTCCCCGTGCAATGGGGCGGCCAAGGGAGACGAGGTCCGCAGGACTCTTCAGGTGCTGCTCGATCTGGGGGCGGTGGTACCGGTGCCCTCGGAAGAGGTAGGCCGCGGTATATATTCCTTTTACTTCATTGTACCAAAGAAGGGGGGGTCCTTCAGACCGGTGCTGGATCTCAAAGGGGTCAACAGATTCCTCAGTGTGCGCCATTTCCGAATGGAGAAGGTACGCTCGGTTATTGCGGCGGTAAGACCGGGAGAGTTCCTCACGTCCCTCGATCTCAAGGAGGCGTACCTCCATATTCCGATATGGCCTCCGCATCAGCGGTATCTGCGGTTTGCGATTCTGGGCCAACATTATCAGTTTCGGGCAATGCCCTTTGGCCTGGCGACGGCTCCCCGCACGTTTTCCAAAGTCATGGTGGTGGTAGCGCTTTTCTACGCAAGGAAGGGATTCGGGTACACCCTTACTTAGATGATTGGTTGATCCGCGCCTCATCCCGATAGGAGAGTTTGTCGGTAACTCAGAGAGTAATCTCTCTCCTTCAGTCGTTGGGGTGGATTGTCAACTTTCCCAAGAGTTTTTTGTCCCCATCGCAGTCATTGGTGCATCTGGGGGTGCGGTTCGATACGGCTCTGGGGAAGGTGTTTCTACCCCGAGACCGGGGGGAGAAATTGCAGGCTCAAATTCGCCTCCTTCTCGGGTCGGCCAGACCTCGAGTGTGGAATTATGTACAGGTGCTGGGCTCCATGGTGGCGACTCTGGAGGTGGTTCCCTGGGCCCGGAGCCACATGAGGCCCTTACAGCAGTCTCTGCTCTCTCGCTGGTCCCCAGCTTCTCTGAACTACAATGTGCGTCTCCAATGGAGTCCTCGAGCAGCTCGCAGCATGCGCTGGTGGCTCCAGGGCTTGCATCTTTGGAGGGGCATGCCGTTGGCCACGCCGGATTGGGTGGTAGTTACAATGGATGCCAGTCTGCGAGGCTGGGGAGCCCAGTGCCTGCAAACGTCGGTGCAGGGAATGTGGTCCTCCCAGGAGGCTCAATGGCCCATAAATTTGCTGGAATTAAGAGCGATCCGGTTGGCGCTGCGGGCTTTTCAGTCACTAATTCAAGACAAGCCGACCAGGATCTTTTCGGACAGTGTCACGGCGGTCGCATATGTCAATCGTCAGGGGGGCACCCGGAGTCCGCAGTTGGCCGAAGAGGCAAGAAATTTGTTTCGGTGGGCAGAGGGGCATGTTCCGCTTCTGTCGGCGGCACACATTGCAGGTCACGAGAACGTGCAAGCGGACTTCCTCAGCAGAAATCTTCTAGATCCGGGCGAATGGGAGTTGTCGGCTCGAGCGTTCGGCCTGGTAGTCCGTCGTTGGGGGTTGCCAGAGATGGATCTCATGGCCTCTTCCCGCAATGCGAAGGTGCCTCGGTTCTTCAGCAGACGCAAGGAACAGGGATTGGAGGGGGTGGACGCATTAGCTCTCCCGTGGCCTCCAAATTCCCTTCTGTATGTGTTCCCGCCTTGGCCCATGATAGGGCGGGTGTTGCAACGCATCTCTCGCTTTCGGGGCAGAGTAATCCTGGTGGCTCCGGATTGGCCGCGGCGGCCGTGGTACGCAGATCTGATGCAGCTGTCGGTAGGCGAGCAGGTAGCGTTCCAGGTAACTCCGGACTTACTAACTCAGGGTCCAATATTGATGGAAGATCCGGCCCGCTTTGGTCTTACGGCCTGGCTATTGAAAGGTCAAGGCTAAAAAAGAAGGGCTATTCAGAACGGGTGATTTCCACCCTGCTTAAAGCTAAGAAGATTTCAACGTCAGCCTCCTATGCGAGAGTCTGGAGGATCTTTGAGGCATGGTGCGGAAGACAGGGAATGGCGCCTTTCCAGGCATCTCTGCCGGCTATTCTTGCTTTCCTGCAGGAGGGCGTAGAGAAAGGGTTAGCATATAACTCTTTAAAGGTTCAGGTAGCGGCCATTGCCTGTTACAGGGGTCGGGTGGCTCGCTCGGCTCTCGCGTCGCAGCCGGACGTGGTCCGTTTCCTCAAGGGGGTTCACCATATCCGCCCGCCGGTAAAGCGAGTGGAACCAGAGTTTGTTCCTTCCATCCTTCCGGAAGGAGGATTGGGGGAAACGATTTTTGTCTTTACGGCTACTGGATGTACGCCGTATGCTTCTCCATTATTTGGGGGTGACGAATGATTTTCGTCGGTCGGACCATCTCTTTGTCGCGTTCGCGGGTAAAAACAAGGGGATGGCGGCGTCTAAAGCGTCCATTGCGCGTTGGGTCAAGGACACTATTGCTTCGGCGTATGTGTTGTCAGGGAAGAAAGTACCGGAGCACCTTCATGCTCATTCCACTCGGGCTTTGGCTACGTCTTGGGCGGAGTCCGGGGGGATGTCTTTAGAGGAGATTTGCCGAGCGGCCACTTGGTCGTCGGGAAATACTTTTTCAAAGCATTACCGGTTAGATGTAGTGGCCCGTTCGGAGGCGAGTTTTGGCGCTGCAGTGCTGACAGAGGCGGCATTGGCGTCCCACCCAGTTTGAGTTTGCTTTGCTACATCCCACTAGTCTCTGGATTCATCTGCTGCTTTGCTATGGAAGGTAAAATTATGGTCTTACCTGTTAATTTTCTTTCCTTTAGAAGCAGCAGATGAATCCAGAGCCCCTCCCCAAGTGCACTGTCTGTGTGTAGGGTGTTTGGTTGATTGGTTTAGTTGGGGCTATGGTTGGTAAATGTATTATTTCATTGCTGAAAAAAAAAAAAAAATTATAATAATAATAAGAGAAAAACATATTTTCTACTGGAATGGAGTTTTGTGGATGCTCATTCTCCTTTCGGGATGCTTGGGCAAAGTGCATAACTGAATCAACAGGAGGAACACCAGGCTTTAAGGCCAACTGTTAATCAGTTCTCTATCTCCACCTGCTGGTCGATGTGAGCTATACCCAGTAGTCTCTGGATTCATCTGCTGCTTCTAAAGGAAAGAAAATTAACAGGTAAGACCATAATTTTACCATATGTATGTGAATTTATCTTATCCATATTTCATATAATAATTCTGAAAACCCAACAGACTAGGTGCACCTCCAGGAGAGAAATTGAGAAGCACTGATCTGGTGGCATGCATTTGAAGTTCATTGCTTCAGCACTTCATTAAGTTCTGATGCTGCCTAAATGAGTAACATGAAGTACAGTATTAGGAAGATTAGCAAAAACACTGGTAAACAAACAATAGGATCTGTCAGGCAGTCTACAGCCACAGTAATAATTAAAACAGGGTGGGCAACCTCAGTCCTCAAGAGCCGCAACCTAGTTGGGTTTCAGGATTTCCCTCGGAATATATGTGAGATATCATATAATGTTAACAGTGCATGCTAATAGATCTCACGCATATTTGTATTCATTAGAGAAATCATAAAAACCCAACTGGGTTGTTGCCCACCCTTGGACTAGAAGTTCTAGCAGAAACAAGGTACGCACGTATACACATAGCTGAGTCTGTTGGAAATGTACTCTTGGTTAGAAGGTTGAACACCTTAAATTATATGCTAGAATTATTTAGGATGTTTATAAATATAGTACACATAGCTAAAATGGTATACATAATTTAGAATGGTTAACCATAAACTTGAAAAACACGCATTAATGGCTAGAACATAGCATACTTAGTCAGTGGAAAAAATCTGAATCTGTATTTGAAAACCATCACAGATATGCATGAAAACTGCTCTGAATTGACTCCCCAGTCATTAGTAACGATATAGAAACTTTCGATAAACATACTTAGGGATCGTAGGAGTCCAAATGGTCAAAAAACAACCATGCTAATACTGATAGCTAGACAAAATATTACAAAGCTTTGTTACGGGAAAGGAGAGGTGCTGGACGCAAACTAGGTAGAGGATTTCTGTGTTCTCATATACTTGGGATGGTAAAATAAGATAAGCAAGATGAAAAGTACTATCCAGGATAAGGAGTTACAGCTTACAAGAGGTCACAGTGCGTGGTTGGTAATTGGACAGGAATAATAGGAAGATTAGATGGGCTGATTTTAGTATTTTTCTGTCATATGCAGTAAAATTAATATGTATTCTTGACTTGTGTGCACAGATCATGAAAATGTAATGAACATAGGTTTTAGCTTTCTAAGTAACCTGTACATCTTTGTTTTATAATTGTTTTAATGGGAAGCTACAGCATCTGGCAATGAGAATATTCAACCACCTCCTCTAGCGTACAAGAAATGGGGACTTCTGGATGTTGATACTATTGTTGACCATGCAAGTGTTGGTAAGAAGCAGCATCTTATTTTATGAATAGAAAAGGCCGAATTAGTAGTTCTAGGGATGTAAAAATGCAAAAGATATATAGTAAGGAGAATCAAAAGTATGGTACCAGTATAAGTCTTCAAACCTTTGTACATTTTTCACATTCTGTGGTCTGCAAATAGTCAGATTGTTCCTGCATGGGACAGCAATTGAAGTACCTGTAATTCATTATCTAGACGCTTGGGGCCATATCTGGAAGCAAAACCTGAGTGCAAGGTGAAAGCAAAAATGCTGTTTTTTTAAACACTGTCTGCACATTAGAATTGCCACTGATGGGTCAGAGCAGTGGTCCATCCTGCCCAGCAGTCCGCTCATGCGGCAGCCCCTAGGTCAAGACCAGTGCTCCCAAATGAGTCCAGTCTCACCAGTTTAACAGGAACTTGTCCAACTTTGTCTTGAAACCCTGGAGGGTGTTTTCCCCTATAACAGACTCCGGAAGAGCATTCCAGTTTTCTACCACTCTCTGGGTGAAGAAGAACTTCCTTACCAAATTTTAACAGTTTTCTACAATCTTTTTATATTGTACACCATTTAGACATTTGTTTTGAGGATAGACGGTATATCAAAAATAAACAAACTTGAAACTTACGTTTGTAAGTTTGCAATTGAATATTGGTTGCAATTGATGCAACTGCAGATAGGTGAAATCATGCAGCCTGAACATGTGAATTGCGATAATGGACTGTATCTCAAATAAACTTCGCCATTTTCTATATGCTGCATAGCAATGGCAAAGCATTACTAGGGGAATGTTGCACACAAGATGGGGAAGATTTTATGATGAGCCTAAGGGAAATTTTGTGCTTTTAATGTTAAGTGTGGTATAAGATAAACACAGCACATCACCCTAAGACCACCACTAAAGGAAACAAGGTTAGTGGAAGCATTGAGCATATTGGTCTACTGTTTTTAGGCAAGAATAACCTGGCAATCTGTTCTGGGGATAAAACAGGCCTTGTAATTACAGGAAAATGATAGTAATAAAATGTAACTGGAAAGCATTGTATTAGTGTCTCATTTTGTTTTGGCTCTTTAAAGGTATCATGGCTCTATCTCCTTTTGATCAAATGAAGACAGCCTCTGTTTTAGGAGGATTTAATGCATCTATAAAGAGTAGCCCTCCAGCTATGTCTCAGTATGTTACTGTTGGAGCCAATCCGTTTACTGGTTTCTTTTATGCTCTTGAGGTAAGCTACTTTAGCTTGTTACTTGATGATAAGATGAATAACACATTTTGATCTTTGTCTCTGAAATCAGTAGTGGTTTTTTTAGGATACAACCAAAGTAGGGATTCCTCTTTCCCTAGACTTTTTCAAAATAATTTATCTGACTTAGTTGCTGCTTCTGGTTTCTTTTAATTTAAAAATAAATAGGCACTGTCTAAAGTTAGTGGGCAATTCCTTTCTTGAATCTAAGAGCCTTGTGTAAAAAGTTTATGAATCACAGTTGTGCTGGTCTAATCTGCAAAATATCCAGTATTCGGCCATTAGCAGTAAGAATTTTTTTTTTTTTAAACGCTGATCTCTGGAGGCTAAATTAGGTCCCAGTATTCAGTGGTGGCACCTATGTGAGTACCAGCACTGAATATCCGGGCTCTGGCTGTGCCCAGGACACAGCCAGCCAGGTGTGATATTCAACCCATTGCCTCAGAATCTTACCAGGCAAAAAGCTGAATATCAAGTTAGCCCCTCTCAAAAAAACCTCTCACTTGATTTTATCCTCCTTCCCTGATCCCCCCTCTTTAACTCCATTATGAGCCCTCTGGGTCTGCCTTAGGTTTCCTAGTAATATAGTGGGTAGTTGGGACAGGAACAATCTGCACTCACTGCTGTGATCTCTAATAGCCATTTTGCAACACTGGTACTAGAGGTTATGGCAGCCATTTTTAATTCAGAGCCAGCATGAGCAAGAATATATGGAGATCACCCCAACTACCCATTAGATCAGTGTATCGCAAACTGTGTGCCTCCTGAGATTTCTGGTGTGCTGCGACACACTGGCGAGGAGGAGAGTCATCCACGCTGGCTGGCTGCCTGCCTGCAGGACATGCCTGTTGCGGCGAGAGGCATTTCCTGTAGGAAGTCAGCCAGCGCAGGTGACTCTCCTTCTCTCCTCTCCGGTGGCTCGTGGCCAGATGGGCCTCCACACACTTCCGGGTGCCTTCTGGCCAGGGCACTGAATTTAGTGGGCTACTGGCTGGAATGTTTACGAGACACTGCATTAGACCAACAGGGAACCCCCAAATAAGCCCTTGAGTTCTACAAAGGATGAGGGAGCAGGCGGGGAGGGAAAGATACTCTTCTGTTTGTATGGGGGAAGGGGGTCAGGATTATGTTCAGCCAAATACTGAAGCCAATATTCAGCCTGCTACTCAGTTAACAGACCAGGTAGTTGGGACAGGATCCAGTTAGATAACAGGGTAGCATGCTTGATATTGCTGCTACCTGGTTAGCTGCAGGCTCTGCCTCAGCTCTACCCCTAGACTGCCCTGGTACTAACCAAATGCTGACAAAGCTTTCAGACAACATTCAGAGGCACTGTCCTCTCGTACCCAGTTAACACTTTTTGAATATCAGGTCTACAGTTTTCTGCAGGTCCAGTGGGCCTGTTAGAACTTTACATTGGTAAAATTCACAAACTGACTAGAGGTTTTTGCTATTTATTCTTCCTTGCTGGGATAATTTTCTTATTGCTGTTTTACAGGGTAGCACACAGCCGTTGTTATCTCATGTTGCACTAGCAGTTGCTAGTAAACTTACATCAGCGCTTTTTAATGCTGCCAGGTAAAATTACTCTGTTTTCAAAGGGTTACGTGAAAATCAGTATCAAAAGTTTGCACTTCAATTATTTTCAGCTTTAATGGCTAACAGGTGTTTACCAAAACAGTAGACTCACTCCTTATAATCAACCAGTCAAACAAACACTCAGTGCAAAGCAATTCTTCTTTCAGTGGGAATTCTGACTCCACTTGCTCAAAACGAGTCCGTGGTCATGGAATTCTTCATTATTCCCTTACTGATAGAATTATTTTTTAGATTTTTTTATATACTATTATGTATCATTTTTCAACTTTTAAATAGATATAAAAGTGTAGTCACTTATCTTCAGTCTTTATCAATTCCCCTTCCCGACGCGTTTCGAAGTCCTTTATCAAGGTCGGGGGAACTACAAAGGAACATAAGTATATTATACCTTCTGCTAATTTAAAAGGCTAAAAAGTTTTGTAAATAACAGTCACTCACCGATAAGATAAGGTAATCTTACTCCAATATTATGCCACCGGCTATCCAGAAAGATGGCCGCGGCGTTCATACAGAGTGTTTAAATAACCCCTCCCCTTACATCATACTCTCACCTAGCAACCGGCCCGACGCAAATCGCGTCACTCAAACCACATCTAAACCACGGAGACACACACAATCATCCAGAATCCACCTGAGCCATCCAATCCGAGGCTTCATTCAGCCCGGAGGGGGCCATAGTTTGAAGTTGGAACATCCAGCGTAGTTCCCTAAGATTTAAAGTACGCTCTATATAGAGAACTACGCTGGATGTTCCAACTTCAAACTATGGCCCCCTCCGGGCTGAATGAAGCCTCGGATTGGATGGCTCAGGTGGATTCTGGATGATTGTGTGTGTCTCCGTGGTTTAGATGTGGTTTGAGTGACGCGATTTGCGTCGGGCCGGTTACTAGGTGAGAGTATGATGTAAGGGGAGGGGTTATTTAAACACTCTGTATGAACGCCGCGGCCATCTTTCTGGATAGCCGGTGGCATAATATTGGAGTAAGATTACCTTATCTTATCGGTGGGTGACTGTTATTTACAAAACCTTTTAGCCTTTTAAATTAGCAGAAGGTATAATATACTTATGTTCCTTTGTAGTTCCCCTGACCTTGATAAAGGACTTCGAAATGCGTTGGGAAGGGGAATTGATAAAGACTGAAGATAAGTGACTACACTTTTATATCTATTTAAAAGTTGAAAAATGATACATAACAGTATATAAAAAAATCTAAAAAATAATTCTATCAGTAAGGGAATAATGAAGAATTCCATGACCATGGACTCGTTTTGAGCAAGTGGAGTCAGAATTCCCACTGAAAGAAGAATTGCTTTGCACTGAGTGTTTGTTTAACAGGTGTTTAGTCAGCTGTGTGTCATAGAAGTCTAAATTGTGAACAGTGATACTCAAACTGCCATCAAGTATTTCTAATGAATAATCATGAGATATTTGCATACTGGGGTGCAGTAGATTCAAATTTATTTGGGTATCGTGCATATTCATTAAGTATAGCATTAAATCTGTACTGGCTATATGGGCATGCAGATTAATTTGAGCACTGCTTTTATATTAAACTGCCTTGAGCAGACAGTTCAGAGGTAATTTTTCTTTAATATCATTTTCAATGCAGTGGAAATCTAAATGTAATAGTGTGTACTTGAATGCAATGCACCTTGAGCTGAAGAGATGTGAGCTTTAAAACTTGATGCAGAAACTGACAATTTTTTAAGTGGGTTCTAAGGAATTTTTCTATAAAGAGTTGATATCTACTTAAGATAAAAACAAGCCTAGAATTTCATATCAACGTAAGAGCACATTTTGTGCATAATTTTAGACCAGACTGCCTATCTTGTATAGCAGATGTACATGAGCTCTGCTTATTTTATAAAGATGCTATTGTAAATTCCCTCCTGTTTTCCCCAGGAAAGCCCCCACACAAAGATACACCTGCTTTGAGATATGTACTTTTTCTCCCTTTTCTAATGTGCTCCATTAGAAATGAGCACAAAAAGCAGACTCGTTCTAGTTGAGATCATTATTAGCCCAGTGCTGAAATTGTTGCACAGTTTGTCGGTATCTTATCAGCTCTGGTGGAGGGTGGTCATGTTCTTAGCCCAACTGGGTTCAATCTGGTGGTTCAAAGGCATGGGTCAGGATTGTCAGGAAGTGTTCCAGATTGTTCAAATCTTTGTTCTGTTTCAGTAAGGGAGTAGCAAGCAGTTTCTGTTGGATTTTTCTTTGGTTTGTGTTTCAGTAAGGGAGTAGCCCATGCCAGAGCTTTCTGTGTGGGTAGATTAATTGTAAAGCTTACTTCCAATGCAACAGGAGCAGAGATCCTGAGCTAATGGGTAGTCACCCTGAAACTGCGAGTTTCCTTGCAGAAGCTGCCAACCATCTTTTTGCACAACTCCACCTTTCCTCCCAAAGGGCTGTGCTGCAACCCCTCAGTTTACACATCTATTAGCAAGTTGAGAAGTTGTCTTTTGATCTGCTTTGATTTATTGTTTTTTGGGCCCAAATTGTGAGGCTTTTGTGTTGCAGAGGTTCCCAGTGCTCCTGACTGTGAAAAGACACAAGCTATTGGTAAAGAAGTCTGTTGCTAGAGAGCATCTCTAAGAGTACCTACCTAGCCAGCCTGCTTTACCAGTTAAGAAGGCTCGGGGACCGTTCCCCTGGGAGTGTGGCTATCCCCTGGATCCTTGAGCTCAGGCTTTGTGAGCCCTGAGTCTGTCTGGAGGACTGGAGTGGGGATGGCTGTGTTTCTTCTCCCTCCTAGTTAAACAAGTGTATTGGTGGGAGTTGGGGTTTTTTTTTGGCCTTATTTACCAGCACCTAACAAAGATGGCTATTGATGCCTAAGCCCTTAACCATGCCTACTTTTGAGGTAGGCTTCTCGACTTAGGTGTTGTAGGTACCGTTCCAAGGTCCACACGGAGCTCTTAATTGGTTTGTTTGTTTTTTTAATGGTATGGTCAGTTACCATGCTAAGTCAGCTTGTTTTGAGTTCCACACTGAACTTGCCTAGCAGCACCTAACTTAGGCGCCATTTATAGAATCTGGCCCATGTTCTTAAATTGAACTGTCTATGCCAGGATTTGATGTCCTGTGATCTTTTAAAAACTTTTTTTCTTTTGGCTTTAATACAAGATATGTAGTTCTGGGCTGGGGGACACAATAGCACCTTTTAAAAATGTTGTTTTAAAAAACTTATTACACCTGTCATTTTAAGACCAACTAACAATTTCATGACTGTTTTTGTGGTGTTAGTGGCTGGCTTGGCTGGAAAAGTAAGCATGAAGAAGAACCTGTCCAAAAACAGAAACCAAAAGTGGAACCAGCTACTCCTCTTGCAGTGAGGTAAATTAGCACTTGATTCACTGGTTGCTTTTTTTGTTCTGTACCAGAATTGTCACTTATTTTTTTGCAACTGTCCTGTTAGTTGAACGTCATGTACATAAAGTCTACATAGAATTTTACATAGAATTAAAAAAAAATAATAATAATTTCATGTTAAGGTTGTGTTCAATCAGATCTGACTTGAGATAAAAAGTGAGTTTGGGAACATCAGCCTGTTTTGCACCACACTTTTCTATTATTTTAGAGTGTTATCCACATGGACCTAAGAATGCCCTAGTGATCAAGGCTATGGGCTGAAGACCTGGAAAACCAGGGTTCAGATTCCACTTCTTTCACCAAGATTTCTTATAACCCTGACAAGTCACTTTGTCTCTTGCTGTCTCATATACCCACTAAGATTGGTAAACATTTTGGGACATGAGCTTACTAAATTAATAAACAATGATATATGTACTAAAACAAAAATCATTCAAATTTGTTTTGCTGTCTCAGGTACCAGTTTTTTACTGCTGACCACAACCCGTGTTTTAACTATTCTCCTGCACTCTTACCTATTTTGTAGTTCTGGAAGGTTTCTTCTATCGCTTCCTTTCCCGTAATTTTAACAAAATATTGCTCTTTCAGTTGTGGGTTTTTTTTGTTTGTTTGTTTTTTTGCTTCTTGATTGAGTCCCATATTGTTCTAAGGCAAATTGAACATATCTCTTTTTAGCTACAGATAAGAATGTGATTGTCTTATGCTAAATTCTGTTACATACAGGCAGTCCTCAGGTTAAGAACAAGTTCTGTTTTTTAAACAGTTCTTTTAAAGTTGAATTTGTATGTAATTCGTATCCTGTATAGTACAGTCTATAAAAACATTAAAGAAACAGTCCTCAAAATAAAGTACTGTAGTTTAAATAGAAAGAAAAGATAGGAAGTTTACACTTATTTTTGTTCTTCATCAGTCCCACTGTTCCCTCTCCACTACCACATCCAACATTTCTCCCTCATCTCTCTTCCCCATGCATCTCTACCTCACTCTTTTCCCACCACCATGCCCAATAATTCTCTCTTCCTCCCTGCTTTCTTCATTTCCCCATGTGCACTATCTCTTTCCATCTCATTCAGACACCCATGCCCAACAATTCTCCCTTTCTATTCCCTCCCCACCTCAGCATCTCTTTCCCTCGCTTCCTCCATCCTTCCATCCTATGTCCCAAATTCATGCTCCCTTCCATTCTGTCTCCCATGTTCATGTTCCCTCCCTTCTTTCCTCCAACCTTTGTCCAAAGTTTGTGCCACTTCCCTTCCTTCCACGAACGGTAGCTTCTGCACGCGATCGGTGACTTTTGCACACGATCCATTGACTGAAGCCTTCCCTCTGACATCTGCATCACAGGGAAGGCTTCTAGGTCAGTGGGCCGCATGCACAAGCTGCCGATCACGGCTTTGCGAAGACCATGGGACCATGTGCAGGAGCCATTGCTTGCGGCTCTGCCAAAAGAAGTGCAGCTAGGAGGAGGGAGTCAGCCAGAGGAGGTAAATACCTGCGGGAGGCACAAATTTGGGGTGTGGAACAGAGGGGGATGATGAGGGGCATGTTTGGACATGGAAGGAAAGAGGAGGGTCGTGTTTGGACAGGAAGGGAGGAAGAAGGGGCGTGTTGGCACAGGAAGGGAGAGGCAGTAACTCGGTTTGTAATTACGAGTTCAGCATAAGTCAACCGGGGACTGCCTGTTCATACAGAAGTTAGGTGATCAATCCATGCTCGTGAACTACTTGCAGAAGGGTGTCAGTCATCTTTCAGCTCCTCCTTCACCAGTGGAGTATAGCTTCCTCTTCAGTTTTTCCTTGGGCAAGTGAATCACTTTTAAATCATACTTCACTCCGATTCTCTTACACTATTTGGTCTTTTCTAAACTTGACTATTGTAACTCAGTTTTAAACGGCCTTCCTCAATATCAACTCCATCGACTTCAGCTTGTGCAAAATACTGCTCTCCGATTACTTTACAGTCGATCTAAATATGATCATATTGCCCCTTTGCTCAAAACAGAACATATGCTTCCAATTGCTTATAGAATTCCTTTCAAGCTTAATGTACTCTGTTTCCAGATTCAGTCTTCAGGTTTTCCCTTATTCTTGGTTAGCCATCTGATCCCTTACTCACCTCAAAGGAACTTTTTTTCCTCTCATCAACACTTGTGACTGTGCCATCTTTCAGGCAGATGTTCTTGGATATTTACAGAGATTCCAGGTTTTCAGTAATGGCGCCTATTCTATGGAATTCCCTTCCACTATATCTTAGGACTGAAAAATCCTTGAAAAATTTTAAGTCTCAAAGACCTATTACTTTTAAAATGGCCTTTGACATTATTGTATAATTTTCTTGCTAATACAGTTTTTCTATTCCCCATTACCTTTTGTTGGCTTCCTTTTTGTTCTTCCCTATAATCTGCTGTAAATCTTTCCTTCCCTTTATAGCCAAATTGTGTTTGTTTTGTCATGGTTGACTTACCCTGTTTTGACCTTATTGATTTTAATCATTTTTAACCCTTTTTGTTGTAAACCGCTTTGATTTAACAATCTTGTTAATAATTGCGGTATATCAAATAAAGTAACTGTATTCTGATTTGCTCTGTTCAGTTTTTATTAATTTGGGGTCTTTACTCCATTTTCAGGAGGCTTGGGTGCCAAAGGACCCCATATTTGGGACTAGAGAATGACACAGGGACAGATTTTTCCCCATTCCCACAGGAACTTATTTTCCTGTCCCAACCCTGCGAGTTCTTTTCCTGTCCCTGCCCCATTCCTGCAAGCTCCATCCTCATTTGCACAAGCCTCAAACACTTTAAAAGCATACGTGTTCAAGGCTTGTGCGGTTAAAGCAGAATTTACAGGACTGGGGCAGGAGCAGCAACAAAACTCATGGGAACGGAAAAATTGAGCTTCTGTGGGGATGGGGAAAAATTTGTCCCCGTCATTCTCTATTTAGGACTACTTTGCTTGGGAGAGAATGCAGACTCCATGAGGGCAGCTACAGCTTGCAGGGCAACCCCCAGGTGTACCTGATGAGCCAACTTGCTTTGTGCTACTTTGAGCCAACCTGTTTTGTGCTACTTTGAGGCTTGTCATCTGTTCTCCTGGGAGCCTGCTCACCTTCTGATTTATTAGAAGTTTGAGCACAGACTGTGGGACCCTGTGTGAATCTCTTTGGGTTTCAAGGAGCCTGCTGCATTATAGTCTCCCCTTCCCCCCATTGCGTCGCAAGGATTTGTGGGGCTGAGCCTTTAGTCAGTTCCTGTCCAACAGGCAGCCAGAAAATATCCAGGTCTGGACTGTTCCACAAGGATTCAAGGCAGAAATTTTTGTTCACTGCAGGCAGCACCAGCAGCAGAGCACTGTGAGTACAGTCCATTATTCCCTAAGGGGAAAATATGGGGGGGGGGGGTCTGAAAAAGTTGATTTTAAGGGTTTCTGGGGCCGCCTCCATAATCCCTTCACCTGAGCTTTTTTTTTAACTTTGAGGGGAGCCTCATAGGTTGTTTTTTTGACAGCGGCCATCTTGGATTTTAAACAATTTTTTCTCTAAAGCCTCCATTTGCCTCAAAACCCTCAATTCGGCTCAAACTCGACTGGGATGGACTCGGGCTTTTCTGATCCCCTGTATCATGCCACTATTGCGCTGGATGGTCAACTGAGGAGCGTCCTTGTACTGCATTCTGCAGCGCATGCAAGGGAAGCCTTGGACTTAGCCTCCTCTGAGTTATTTAGGGCTGGGGAACTGTGGGAGGGGGAACATGGTAGGTAGAAAATCCCTTCCATAGTTCTCAAATAGTGAAGGCACGAAGCGCAAATGCGTGGACACTGTGGAGCCCAAGAGAAGCCAGTCTGAGGTCCTGCAGCGGTCCTTAGGGCCTCCTGTTCAAGGATTTACTCCAGAATTTGTAAATCTTCTGTGGAAATGCTCAGACCACCCTTGCATCCAGACATCACCTTGTTGGTCATGGAATAATTCCAGAAGGCTGTCTGAAGGTGGCAAAAACTATGACCAAACTTTACCCTTTGGCTCTGGAATTTCAGCTGTTTAGTCAGCTGAAGGTGGATTCCATGGTGGCTCAAGTAACTAAACGTACATCCCTCCCTAATGAGGGAGGAGTGATGTTAAAGGATGCGCAAGATCTCAAATAAAGTCCAACCGAGGAGACCAACATCTACCCCTAGCTGATGCTGGAGAGGGATGGATTATATGGCAGATACTTTATATGAGCAAGGTGTTGATGTATGCTGCTGTTGCCTGCTGCATGCTCTGGATCACACAATGGACTGGCGATACAGCTTCCAAAGCCACCTTAAGCAGACTGCCCTTCGAGGGCAGAAGCTATTTGGTAAGGGCCTCAACGACATTATGGCCAGCTGATCTGTTGGGGGAGGCAGAGGCAATTTTTGATCGCTTGTTGTTCCCACCAATTTTACGCAGGCTCCTCCACTCAGAGATTTTATCAGGAATCCAGACAGTGGTTTGGCAATTCTAGATGCCAGCAACCCTCAGGGTTTCATGTCAGCACAACCTACATGAAATCGCAATGACACCTGGTTGGCTGCCACGCTCCCACAAATAGGCGGGAGACTGTCAGCATTCTGGAGGGAGTGGGATCAAATTTTCTCAGACGGCTGGTTTCTAGATTTCATTCGAGAAGGTCATAAGATGAAGTTCTTTTTGCCCTACTTCAGACCTATTTATCAACTCTCCAGCCAGATGGCCAGGAAAAGAGGCCAGGGTGTGAGCGACGGTACAAAAGCTAAAGAATCAAGTTTTGGCTGATATTTCATATTCTTCAGAGTGCCCAAGAAAGGCACCAAGGACTGGAAACTGATCCTGAACCTAAAGTCCGTAAATGTGTCGCTGGGAACATCGCACTTCCATATGGAGATGGTTCAGACTGTTATTGCAGCAGTGGCTCCAGGGTAATTCTTAGCCCCTCCCTGAGATCTGATGGAGGTGTACCTTCATATTCCCATTTTCCCGGATCACAGGAAATACATGGGATTTCATGTCCCTCAATGACTTTTTCAGTTTGCAGCCCTACCTTTTGGTCTGGCAACAGCCCCACACATATTCACCAAGGTGATGGTGATGGTTGCAGCTGCAGAATGGGAATACGGATGCATAGATACCTGGACGATTGGCTGATCAGAGCGCCATCAAGGCTGGAGGGTGAGCAGACAGTGTGACAGGTTGTGCATCTCCTACAGCAGTGTCCCACAAACCTTTCAGTGCTGCAGTACACTAAACCCGGTGCTGCGACCGGAAGACATCCAGAAGTTCACGGACATCAATGTGATGACATACACACATGCGTGATGTTATCATGTCGACGTCTGCGCATGTGTGTAGGCCCTTCGGCCACAACCCCGAACCTGTCACTTCACCAGTGGGGAATCCTGGAGGAGGGGAGGTGCAGGGAAACAAGGAGAGTAGTCGGTGCCGCTGACTGCCTACAGGACGTGCCTCTCGCTGCGAGAGGCATGTCCTGTAAGCAGTCTGCACCTCTCCTCCATGCTAGCATCTCGTGGCACACCTGGAATCTGGTGCTGCACACTACACTAGGGAACAGTAGAGTTTAGGAGATGAAGAAGTTTTGTGCATGAAAGAGGAGTGGGGCTTGAGTATAATAGTATGAGATGATCGTAATGTGGCTGAACAAGTTGTAAAAGACGATGGTGAAAGTTAGAAGGATGCTTAGATGCTTAGGGAGAAGAATTGCTAGTAGGAAAACAGAGATATTGATACCCCTATGAAAGACTCTGGTGAGACCTCATTTAGAATATTGTATACAATTCTGGAATTCGCACCTTCAAAAAGATATAAAAAAGATGGAGTCAGTCCAGAGGAAGGCTACTAAAATGGTGCATGATCTTCATTATAAGGCATAAGGAGGACAGGCTTAAAGATCTCAATATATATACTTTGGAAGAAAGGAAAAAAAACAAACAGGAGAAATTACCTTCACAACAATGAGAAGCACAAAACGACAACGAAGGTATATTGATTCATATGCTCAATTATTGCTTTCACTCTTTTCCACAGCCATTGTAAACCTCCATGTACTGACAGGGAACACTATATCATGTTTTTCAAGATAACTTATTTTAATAATTGAGCATATGGATCAATACTCCTGAGGCAGGCCTTTTTTGGCTGAAACACGATCGTGTCGAGTCTGTTACAAAATAAAAAAGATTGAGCATCATCTGGTTTCCTTTGTTGTTGTTTTATACTTTGGAGGAAAGGCAGGAGAGGGAACATATGATAGATGTTTAAATACCTATGTGGCATAAATGTGCAAGCAGTGAGTCTCATTTAAAAAGGAGCTCCATAAGAGTGGGCATAGGATGAAGTTAAGAGGTGATAGGCTCAAAAGTAATCTAAGGAAATACTTTTTTACAGAAAGGGTGGTAGATGCATGGAATAGTCTAAACTAAACTAAATCTTGGGTTTGTATACCGCACCATCTCCATAGTTGTGAAGCTCGGCACGGTTTACAGGAATTGTAATGAGAAAGGAACTCCATGGAAGGGCTAGATGAAGATCAGAGGGGAGAAGAATGTTAGAGGGCTAGGATGTCAGAAGAGGGAGGAGTGTTAGGTTTTGGAGAAGAGCCAGGTTTTCAGATGTTTACGGAAGGGTTGAAGAGCACTCAGGTTTAGAAGAGGGGAGGTAAGGTTGTTCCAGAGCTCGATGAATCTGAAGGAGAGGGAAGTCCCCAGTTTTCCTGGGTGGGAAATGCCTTTTAATGAGGGGAAGGATAATTTCAATTTTTGGGTAGATCTGGTGGTATTAAGATTTGAGGAATTCCAAGAAAGTGGAATTAAAGGAGGAAGGATGCCGTGGAGGATCTTGAAAGTTAGGCAGATGCATTTGAAGTGAACTCTGGAAATTATCGGGAGCCAATGAAGCTTGGAAAGGAGCTGTGAGACGTGATCGAATTTACTTTTTGCAAAGATAAGCTTGGCCGCGGCATTTTGGATCCGTTGGAGTCTGTGAAGGTTTTTCTTTGTTAGGCTTATAAAGATAGAATTGCAGTAGTCCAGTCTGGAGAGGATGATGGATTGGACGAGAACGGCAAAATGTTTTTGGAGGAAGCAGGATCTTACTTTCCTCAGCATGTGTAGGCTGAAGTAGCATTTTTTTACCAGGGAGTTGAGGTGGTCATTGAAGGACAATGTAGAGTCAATGATGACACCTAGGACCTTGCTGGAGAATTCGAGCTGCAGAGTGGAGCCAGAGAGCAGTGGAATTGAGGTGGGTAGCTGAGCTAAATTTGGGCCAAGCCAGAGTAGTTTTGTCTTGGATTCATTCAATTTCATTTGGATGGTGTGGGCCCAGGATTGGAGGTTCAAGATACAAGAGGATATGTTCTCTGAGAGATTAGTGAGGTTCGAGTCGGTCTCGAGAAGGATGAGGATGTCATCAGCATAGGTGTATATTGTTTCAAGGGGGGATAGATGGAGGAGTTTTAGAGAGACACACACCAAAAAGTATTCCAATAAATGCTCACTACTATGGAGAAGGATAGTCTAGAGATAGGGCAATGTAGTTATTTGGAGAAAAGACCTCAGTTTCCTCATCAAGAGGTCTCTATGTCTGCCGTACACAACTTAAAGCAGCATAGGAGAAAACATCCCGGGTCAGAAAAACTCCACTACATGCTACTAGTTTAATAACTGTTAATTGGAATCAAAAAGAACTAGTAGTGAGAAAAAAACACTTATCTCTTAACGTCTCAATTCTCCAGGTGAGACAAGAATCCGGTTAAATAATATAGAAATGTCACAGTAATCTTCGTCCATTAAGACCCCCGACAGGCCCTGTTTCGCTATCGCTGCATCAGGGGAAGTCTCTAGAACTGAAGATCAAATGGACATGTAAGTATAATACCATTCATCATAATGGAGATGAATGGTATTATACTTACATGTCCATTTGATCTTCAGTTCTAGAGACTTCCCCTGATGCAGCGATAGCGAAACAGGGCCTGTCGGGGGTCTTAATGGACGAAGATTACTGTGACATTTCTATATTATTTAACCGGATTCTTGTCTCACCTGGAGACTTGAGACGTTAAGAGATAAGTGTTTTTTTCTCACTACTAGTTCTTTTTGATTCCAATTAACAGTTATTAAACTAGTAGCATGTAGTGGAGTTTTTCTGACCCGGGATGTTTTCTCCTATGCTGCTTTAAGTTGTGTACGGCAGACATAGAGACCTCTTGATGAGGAAACTGAGGTCTTTTCTCCAAATAACTACATTGCCCTATCTCTAGACTATCCTTCTCCATAGTAGTGAGCATTTATTGGAATACTTTTTGGTGTGTGTCTTATTAATATTCCACTTGCTATTATATATATTTTTTTTTGTCGGAGTTTTAGAGAGGTCATATAAATGTTGAAAAGGATAGGAGATAAAGGTGATCCTTGCGGGACTCCACAGATTGGTATCCAGGGGGAGGATGAGGTGCCATTCCTGTTGACAATGTAGGATCGGGAGCGGAGGAATTTTGAGAACCAATCAAGGACTGTAGAGGTGATGCCGATCTCGGAGAGTTGGTAGATTAGAATATCGTGGTGAACAACGTCGAAAGCGGCAGAAAGATCGAATTGCAGGAGGACGGCGAACTTGTTGCGGGAGTGAAGTTGTTGAACCTTGGAGATTAGGGAGGTCAGTAGGGATTCGGTGCTGAAATTGGGGCGAAAGCCATATTGGTAAGGTAGGTAGTCTCTCAGTAGAGGTGGAAGAGACATAAGAAGACTATGTCTGAATTCAAGAAAGAGTGTGATGGGCATGTGGAATCTCTTAAAGAGATGAGAAGATGGTGGATACTGCGGATGGGCAGACTGGACGGGCTAGTTGGCCTTTATCTGCCGTCATGTTTCTATGTATCATCTGGAATAATTCATTGTATTGTGGTGGTATGGTCTCACAATATAAAAAAATTTAAAATATTTAATCTTTCTGATATAATTTAGTTCATATATAGCTGAAGTGATTTTCATTGTTTGTATTGGATCTTACACCATTCACATCCAATAAGCAACTTGGGATCTTACACCATCCAACAAGCAACTCTGTGTGCATTTATAAAATAAGCACCTGGAACCATCACCAGCAGTGTACAAATATTTTGCTCAAATTTACACTGCTTCAAAACAGGTTTACCTGTGTGTTTTATGAAATACTTGTGTACTTCACACCACTGCCCAAACTATTCTCCCCTCCCCAAATTAAGAATACCTACATACAGTATGCTTATAAGTATATGTATACTTAGACACACATATTTAGCCATGCAGTTTTCTAAAAGCCTTTTCCATGTGTAAAATATGCTTTATACACAGAAAAGGATTTATAATATCTCCCAAATTACTTCTGTACAGTTTCTTAATATTGTTATAGAGTAATTTTGCTTGTAAGACTGACATGAAGGCGGTAAGTTTAAATACTCCAGGTTGCCTAATGATTTCTTTGTACTGCTAGGTTTGGACTTCCAGATTCCCGGCGTCATGGTGAAAGTATTTGTCTGTCTCCTTGTAACACTCTAGCAGCGGTGACAGATGATTTTGGACGTGTTCTGTTATTGGATGTTGGAAGAGGGCTTGCAATCCGTATGTGGAAAGGTATGATCTTAGATGTAAGAATAATCCCAGGAAAACAGGAGATGCCAACTCCACAATACTTGTAAAGTGGAGAACAAACAGCGAAGGCGAATCTGGTGTTCAATGACTTTTATTATATCAAGACTTGACACCACACGATCGTGTTTCAGCCCCAAATGGGCCTGCCTCAGGAGTCTGGAGTAATAGTGATGTTGAATGCAATAATCTTCTCAATCATTCTCTTGAGAGCCGGTTTAACAGTCCTAAGAGAAAGCTTAGCCGCAATCCTTGTGCCCAATTTCCTCCAAAGGATTGCGGCTGAACTTTCTGTTAGGACTGTTTACACCGGCTCTCAGAGCTACCTTTTAATGCTATATAATATTGGTTTTTGAATGATTGAGAAGATTATTGCATTCATCATCACTCTTACGCCAGATTCCTGAGGCAGGCCCATTTTGGGCCGAAACACGATCGTGTCGAGTCTTGATATAATAAAAGGCATTGAACACCAGATTCGCCTTCGCTGTTTGTTCTCCACAGAACATAAGAATAGCCATCCTGGGTCAGACCAATGATCCATTTAGCCCAGTATACCGTCTTCATGGTGGCCAATCCAGGTCACAAGTACCTGGCAAAAACCCAGTTAGTAGCAACATTCCATTCTACTGATCCAGGGCAAGTATTGGCTTCCCCCATGTCTGTCTCCATAGCAGACTTTGTCTCAAGGAACTTGTCCAGACCTTTTTTTAAAACCAGCTATGTAGAAGTGGAGCGACTTCTTAAAAAAAAATAAATCATTGGACAGCTTAGGTAGAAACAGTGGCTATATGCAGATAAGACAGCTTTGAAAACACGATGCACTGTATGGAGAATAAGGTTCATGGCAGGATTATTGATATAATTTTTTGCTATATATCTATAATTATAGCTTCATTCCCTAGGTCAGCTGGCCTTTCCAGTGTTTTTCTCCTATTCCACTTTCCTATACAACTATATTTCCCTACATATCTTGTTTTCCATTAATAATTAAAATTTCTAGGGAAACTCCATAAAGGTTGTAACCAAAACATCCAGCCTTTTCTGGATGCATATAAAGTGTACTTCATTTATTTTATTTTTAAATAATTGAATTATGGATTTAAAGAGTTATTTATATATATATATATATATATATATATATATATATATATATATATATATATATATATATATACAGTGGAAGTGTGAATAGGGCTACAGTTGAAACCTTGGCAGTTCTACAGCTCACATGTTTCAAATTTGAGTCTTTTAACTCCTTTTTGTGCCTTGTTCAGTTTAAATTTGTCTCTCTGACTTGAGCCATATTTGTTAACATCATTTTGAGCTGTGGTGTTGATTCCTTGCTCTTGAATTTCATATTATCAAGGCAAAATATAGAGCATCGGTTATGTATAGCATTCCACTTTGTGCATAGACATGAGCGTAAATGCCATTGCTAGTGACACACAGTCCAGTCCACTTCCCTCTCTCTCCACACCACTTTTATAGTAAAACACATCTACAAGATAGAGAAACATCTTTCTCTTTTTTTAATCAGCTTTTTTGTGGTGTCTGGTTATTTTATGAGATGTGGCCTATTTTATGCTGGTTTATTTGGGGGTAGCTTTTATAACTACCCACACATGCAAACTTTTCACTCTATGGACTCCGTTTTCAAATTAAAACTGAGCATGTATTTTTTTTTTTTTTTTCCATTATATTTTTATTTTCAAATTTCACAAAAAGTGTAAACAATAATAAAATACATTTGATACATGCATGGTATCACTTTTATATCTAACACAATGTATGTCTGAATTTGATTTTCCCCTTCACCCTCCCCCCACCCCTTCACCATTTTAATATAATATTTTCAAATTTTATAAAAGTATATAACATATTGGAATACAATTGTTCAATAAACATATTTATATCTAATATAATATATTTTGGATAAATTTTATTCATTTTCCCTCCCCCCACCCTTCTATTATCCCTTAATCATTTGTTACATTTTGTATAATATATTATAATATACTATATATAAATTGTTTTCCTTACCCCCCCTATATGTGTGTCATAAGAAAATCTCTAAAAGAAGAAAGGAAGAAAAAGTATTCTATTATTTAATCATTACAGTATTTTGTCAATGGCCCCCATATTTTTATAAATTTATCATATGTCCCCTTTTGTATTGATATTGTTCTTTCCATTTTAAAAACATGGCATATTGTATTCCACCAAAATGTGTAGTTTAGGTTGTTGTAATTTTTCCAATTGTTAGTTATATGTTGAATGGCAACCCCTGTCATAATTAATAAAAGTTTATTGTTTTCTGGTGAAATTTGACTTTTTTTTCTCATCATTGTTCCAAATAAAATTGTATCATATGATATTGCAATATGATTTTCCATTAATTTATTAATTTGTGGCCAAATTGAATTCCAAAATATTTTAATATAAGGACAGTAATATAATAAATGATCTAATGTCCCTGGTTCTAGATTACAGTGCCAACATCTATTAGACTTAGAACTATCTAGTTTTTGTAAACGAGTAGGGGTCCAAAAAGCTCTATGTAATAAAAAGAACCATGTTTGTCTCATAGATGCTGACACTGTACATCCCATTCTCCAAGACCAAATTAGTGGCCATTGAGATGCATTAATTTGATGTCCAATCTCAATGCTCCAAATGTCTCTTAGACCATTTTTTGGTTTTTTATTCAAATATTCAGATATTAATTTATACCACAATGCGGCTTGATGTCCTAGGAAGTCTGCTTTAAAGCATAAGAACTTTAAACTATATTGATTGTTTAATGATTTCCATTCAGGGAACCCAACCTGAATGGCCTGCCTCAATTGCAACCATTTAAAACTTTGTGTTTTATTAAGACCAAATCTATGTTGCAATTGTGAAAAATCCAGCAGTTTACCTTCTGAAATAATATCATCTAGAGATCTAATTCCTGCAATAATCCAGTTCTTCCAAAGGATTTGAGCTCCGCCAATTTTGATCTTGGAGTTTATCCATATGGATTGATTAGTTGATTTATATATTGGGATGAGTGTTAATTTATCAATAAATCTCAATGTTTTCCAAGTATCCATTATTATGTTATTTTCTCTGTATCTTTTAGGTATATTAATACTTGGTAAATGAACTAAATTTAGGGGAAACATAAGGCGCCATTCCAAATATAACCAATCTGGTGCATTATCTATAAGTTCTGGGAGGATCCAATACATACCCTGACGTAGAATATAGGCTTGATGGTACCTATAGAAATTTGGAAAATTTACCCCTCCCTCCTTAATTGATTTTTGTAAGGTTACTAAAGCTATTCTTGGTGTTTTACCAAGCCAAAGAAATTTTGTTAAAATTCTATTAAGCTTCTTATAAAAGGACCCCTGAAAATAAATAGGTATCATACTCATTTGGTAGCAAACCACAGGCAACATCATCATTTTAATAGTTTGAACTCTGCCCCACCAAGATATGTGCAATGGGTTCCATTGTTCACATAACTCCGTTACTTTTTTTAATACATATTTTTCATTTTCTTTTACAGTATCTTCAATTGTTTTTTTAACTTGAATGCCTAGATATTTAAATCCTTCTTCTTTCCATATGAATGGAAAAGTATCAAATAATCCTTTTACACAGTAAACATTCAAGGGTATAATTTCAGATTTATTCCAATTAATTTTATAACCTGAAAATTTGCCAAACTTATCAATTAATTCCAATAAAGAAGATAAGGTAGACTCTGGATTTCTCAAATAAAGCAAAATATCATCAGCATAAGCCGAAATTTTATATTCCATATCTGAATATGGAATTCCTTGTATCTCCCTCGTTTGCTGTATTGCTAACAATAAGGGTTCTAATACAACATCAAATAACAAAGGAGACAAAGGACAACCTTGTCTAACTCCCCTCTGCAATTGAAAACCATCAGATATCTTATTATTAATATTTAATCTTGCAATCGGGAAGCTATACAATGTTTTTACCATTTGTATAAATCCAGAACCTATACCAAACCATTCTAAAGCCTGATACATAAAATTCCATTCTACCCTATCAAATGCTTTCTCAGCATCTAGTGAAACTGTAAATGCCGGTTCATCAATTTTTTTTGATAAGTTTAGCATGTGAAATAATAGTCTAGAGTTATTGGAGGAATGTCTTTTAGCAACGAAACCCGTTTGATGCATATCTATAATATGTGGGAGAGCTTTAGCTAATCTCAAAGCCAAAATTTTCGCCAAAAGTTTATTATCAACGTTTATCAAAGATATAGGCCTGTAGTTCGAAACCAAAGTAGGATCTTTATTTGGCTTAGGCAAAACAATTATTATTGATTCAGCCATAGTACCTTTTATATTACCTTTTATAAGTTGTGTCTGATATAATTTTAATAAATGTGGGGAGAGGATATTTTGAAATGTTTTATAAAATTCTACTGTGTAACCATCACCACCTGGAGTGGATCCAACTCTAAGAGATCTCAATGCTGTCTCTAATTCTTTTAATGATATAGGTTCTTCTAAACTTCGTTTTATATGATCAGGAATCTTAGGTCCATTTATTAAATCTAAAAATTTTTTTCCATCTTTTTGTTTCTCCAAGTAAGGTTCGGAAGAATATAGATCCTTATAAAAATTTAAAAATTGTTTTAATATTATATTTGTTTGATTTGTTATTATATCATTATCATCTTTTATTCCATTAATATTAATTCTCCTTTTTTTTGCCTTAAGATAATTTGCTAATAATTTTCCTGCTTTATTAGAATTTCCATAATACACCGTTTGTTTGGAAAACAAATCTTTTCTTATCATTTTTGAAGTTAATTCATTATATTTACCTTTTACTTTCAAAAGAGATTGCAAAACTTCATATTCCCATTTACTTATCAATTTAGCTTCTAATATTTTTATTTCTTTTTCTAATTCTATATATTGTTTTTTAATTTGTTTCCTAATAAAAGCTGAATATGATATGATATTACCCCTCATAGTTGCTTTAAATGCATCCCATACATTCTCTATAGATGTATCTTCCACTAAATTTATTTGAAAAAATTCATTAATTTGTGTTTTAAAATTTTCCAAAAATTTGTCATCCACAAGCAATGCATTATCAAATCTCCAAAGAGGTCTATTATTTTCTAATTGATCTAATTGTAATTCTATCCATATTCCCGCATGATCCGAAATGATAATAGGATCAATGGAGGCTTTAATCACTTGTTGCACTTTATTTGTTGAAACAAAAATATAATCTATTCTTGAAAATGATTTATGAACCTGTGAACAAAATGAATACTCCTGATCATTAAAATGAAGAATACGCCATATATCTTTCAAATCACATGATCGAACTAAATTATCTAGACCTAAAGATTTAATATTTTTACCTGGTTTTTTATCCAATAATGGATCCATTACAGCATTAAAGTCTCCAGCCACCACTAAATTAGAGGCAGCCAGTGGTAATAACATATTTTGTAGTTTTTTGAAAAATTCTGATTGATTCGAATTAGGGGCATATATATTAAATAACGTCAGGGTATCATTTCCCATACCTATATCAATGTGTATCCATCTTCCATGTGGATCTGAATTTTTTACTTTTATATTGGCCATACATTTTTTATTTATAAGGATTGCAACCCCTGCTTTTTTACCCACTGCTGGAGCAAAAAAACATTCTTTTATCCATCCACCTGATAATTTCTGTGATTCCTTCATATTGAGATGGGTCTCTTGCAGACAATAAATATCTGCATTTTGTTTTTTTAAAAATGTTAATATTTTTTTCCTTTTAATTACGTGATTCAGGCCATTGACATTGATAGAATATATTTTAAAAGACATTATATATTTTTATACTTTTCATTATCTTATTCTTCCTCTCCTCTTTCATATTTAATAACCAAAAAATTTTCTTCATGACACACATATTTAACCCTAATGTATCTCCCTTAATTATTCTAATAAATATTTTTCTTATCCCTCCCTTTCCCACCCAATACATTGGCTGCTTAAGGATACACATTGGAATTGTAATCCCAACATTCTCCCCATTCCAGGCAATCAATATTCAATTTTTTAAACAAGTTTCCCTTCTATCTATCTATATTGATCTTTTATATTTATTTAATCATTTTTCATAACATTTTATTAATGTATCATTTTCCATTTAATAATATGTTAATTTGTATTTCCTTAGTATTACGATTTCAACATATAATTATTTTAAACATATATGCAGTGTATTATTTAATAATTTTCTTATATTCTGTTCTTTCTTTCATTTAATTGTTATTGTCTTTTCTTTGTATTGTTTTCCTCCATTTCTTCAAATATTTCGATGTGATATATTTTCTAATTTTTCATAGAGTTTTCAGAACCATCTTAATATATTTTGTTAATATATCATAGGTTCTGGTTTAGAGAGAAATTCTTTTAGTTTTTCGGGATCCTCAAAGTATAAGGATTTGTCTCCGGATGACACTCTCATTTTCGCAGGGTAGTATAGACCATATTTAAATCCTTTTTCTTTAAGTAGAGGTCTCATATCTAGTAGTTTTTTCCTTTTACTTGCTGTGTTTTTGGCGAAGTCTGGTAGAAACCATAATCTTGATCCTTTATAATTCAAGTTTTTATCTTTTTTTGCAGCATTTAGTATCTCTAGTGCTTGTTGGTATCTCAACATTTTGAAAATGATTGGTCTTGGTCTGTTTTTATTTTCTAAATTTTTAGTTGGAATTCTGTGCGCCCTTTCAATTTCAATTGGTTGTTTCAAGTCTAATTGTAGAATTTTTGGAATTAAATTTTCAAGGAAAAGGATGGTATTTTTTCCCTCTAAGTTTTCTTGAATTCCAAATAGTTTGATGTTCTTTCTTCTTCCTCTATTCTCGTAATCCTCCAGTTGATCTTTTAATTTATTTAATTCCAGGCTGTCGTTTTTACATCTTTTTGATTCGCATTCTATTGCTTCCATTTTTGATTCTAATTCAGCTGTTTTTTTATTATTGACTTCCATTTGTCTATGTATATTTAAAATTTCTTCTTTCATTTCAGACATATTATTTATAGTTTCTTTAAGCATTTGTTTGATTTGTTTTAATTCTTCCATGACTTCAGTTTTGCTTAATATGTCTGGTTCATCAATAGGAAGTGGTATCTTGCTAGGTGTTATTTGATCTTGTTTCTGTCTTTTTGCAGATGTACCAGCCTCATTTTTGTTTTGTCTTGTACTTGCCATGTTATTGTTCTCTTTTTCTTGGTTATTATTGTTTCTTGTATTTAAATCTTTTATATTTGGTATTCTTATGTTTTTAATCTCTTAGGGGAACTCTTTTTTATTTTTTTTTTTCCCTCCTCTTACAAGCCCAATCGCAGCTCTGATTAAGGAGAGTAATTTTTTTTTTTTTTTTTTTTTTAGAGTATTTTTCCTATTTTGACCAACTTTAGGCAATTTTCTTCTTTTTTTTTTTTTTCTCAGCGTCTCTCAAATTCTTCAGTGTCTTGCTGTTTCAGTTTTTTTTTTTTAAAATTCAGTTGAACCTTTTCTCTGTCTCCTCTCTCACAAGCCCAATCGCAGCTTTGTCAGAGGAAAGTGATGTTCAGTGTTTATTTGTCTTCAGTGCTTCAGCACCCAATTTCTGTGAAAAAATGCAAGTCCCCTTTTTTATCAAAGAATAATCTTTTTTTTCAATATAGCTGGTCAGAACACCAATTCCTTTTCACAATTTTTCCAATCAATCTGATCTTTCACTTATATTTCGCGGTTTCAATACTGCACTCAAGTTCAATGAAACCGTCAAAATCACAAATGGTTTTCTTCCCGTTTCTTGTCTGCACCTATCTCACTTCAATTGCCACAATTCAGGTTATATATTTTTTTTTGGCTATTTTTTGAACGGATCACTATCTGATTTTCTGATCTTTCACATCCATCAGCATCAGTACTGTTCCAAAGTCTCCCGAATTAGTTGAAATACAGACAGTTCTCAGCTTTCTTGACTTTTCACAGCTTCCTCTTTTTTTTTGTTTCAGTAAATATTTGTTCAGAGTAAATACTTTTCTCCTCTTTTTTTCTATTTTGCCAAACTGTTCAATCACATCTATCTCGCGGTTTCAGCATTCAAACATCAGTAAACCGCCAGCACAAACGGTTATATGCCTTCCCAATTCTAATCAGCACAAATCACGTTTCAAATATATCAATTCAGCTTTTTTACTTTAATTATATTTTGTCAGAAACATATCCATTCTTTACATCTTCTCATTCAAACATATATCTTATAGTCTTTTGAAATCGCCGACAGTGAACGCTCTCTGCTTACCAACTCCTGTCAGCTTTTTTTCAATTTCAGTTCACGTTCGTCTCTCAGTCTCTCTCTGCTTTCAAGCTACTCTAAAACCTCCGTAGATACAGACTGCTTTCCCGATTTCTATCAAATTTTATATTTGGTCAGAATATGAATATATATGAATATATACCTCAGCGCTGTATTCAATTTTTTTTTTTTAACCGTCAGCTCAAACAGCACTCCGCTTTTCCGTCTCCTGTCTGCACATATCCTTCTTCAAATATCGCAATTTAGGATTTTGTTTTGTAGCTTTTATTCAGCTTTCCATTTATATATTTTTTATAAAATTGTTTGAAGGAAAATGATTTTTTCTTTATTTCGTTGCCTGGTTGGTGAGGAGCTTCAGGATCACACCTCCATCCGTGCTCGCGCTAAGCCACGCCCCAACTGAGCATGTATTTTGAAAATTATTTCAGGTCTAGTATCCATTTGTACTTACTAACTTGTAGAGATACTCTTTCTGAAAACAAAAATAAGAGTGTACTTTTGAAAATTTAGTTCATACCCTGCTCTCTCTCCCCCTCCCCCCCAAATACTGTTGGTAAATGTAAAGACACAACTTTCTTGCTGCCCTGCAATGGAAAAAGGAGACAAGTTCTTCAGTAAAAATAGGGACTTGCTTCCTTTTGCAATTGCAGGGCAGATCATCTGTCACTAAAAAATATAATGTCTGACTTGCAACATGCCATCTACATTTAGTTCCTGTCATCCTGAAGCAAATGAAGAGATACCAGATTGCTTGATTAACTGTCTTTCCCCCACCTTTTCTCAACTTCACTAACAGGCATATCAAATGGCTTTAGTTTACCTGCAGTGAAAACCCTTTTCTGGATTCCATTTTGACACATAAGAACATAAGAATTGCCGCTGCTGAGTCAGACCAGTGGTCCATCGTGCCCAGCAGTCTGCTCCCGCGGCAGCCCTTAGGTCAAAGACCAGTGCCCTAACTGAGACTAGCCTTACCTGCATACGTTCTGGTTCAGCAGGAACTTGTCTAACTTTGTCTTGAATCCCTCGAGGGTGTTTTCTCCTATAACAGCCTCTGGAAGAGTGTTCCAGTTTTCCACCACTCTCTGGGTGAAAAAGAACTTCCTTACGGAATCTATCCCCTTTTAACTTTAGAGAGTGCCCTCTCATTCTCTCTAACTTGGAGAGGGTGAACAACCTGTCTTTATCTACTAAGTCTATTCCCTTCATTATCTTGAATGTTGTACTCATGTCCCCTCTCAGTCTCCTCTTTTCAAGGAAGAAGAGGCCCAGTTTCTCTAATCTCTCACTGTACGGCACTCCTCCAGCCCTTTAACCATTTTAGTTGCTCTTCTCTGGACCCTTTAGAGTGGTACTGTGTCCTCCTTCATGTACGGTGACCAGTACTGGACGCAGTATTCTAGGTGAGGGCATACGATAGCCCAGTACAGCGGCATGATAACCTTCTCAATTATTCCTAGCATTCTGTTCACCCTTTTTGCTACCGCCACGCATTACGAAGACTGCTTCATTGACTTGTTGATCAGTATTCCCAAGTCTCTTTCCTGGGGGGTCTTTCCAAGTACTGCACCGGACATCCTGTATTCATGTATAAAATTTTAGTTATCGACATGCATCACCTTACACTTATCCATGTTAAACCTCATTTGCCATGTGGTGGCCTATTTCTCAAGCGTGTTTATGTCACGTTGCAGGTCTCGTAATCCTCCTGCGTCTTCACTACTCTGAATAACTTCGTATCATCTGCAAATTTAATCACCTCACTGGTCATACCAATTTTCAAGTCGTTTATAAATATGTTGAAAAGCACGGGTCCAAGCACCGAACCCTGCGGCACTCCACTCGTGATGCTTTTCCAGTCCGAGTATTGTCCATTTACCCCCATTCTCTGTTTCCTATCCGCCAGCCAGTTTTTAATCCATGTGAGTATTTCACCCTTGATTTCACCATGCGAGTATTTCACCTAACGCCTTCTGAAAATCCAGATATACAATGTCGACCGGGTCACTCTTGTCTATCTGCCTTGTTTACTCCCTCGAAGTGCAGCAAGTTCGTCAAGCAAGATCTTCCTTTGCTGAAGCCGTGCTGGCTGGTCCTCATCAGATTGTGTCCGTCAAGGTGGTCAATGATGTGGTCCTTTATCAGCACCTTACCATCTTTCCCAGTACCGAGGTCAGACTCACTGGTCTGTAGTTTCCCGGATCTCCCCTCGAATCTTTCTTGAAGATTGGTGTGACTTTTGCCACTTTCCAGTCTTCTGGAATCCTTCCCGATTTGATCAACAGATTGGCTATTAGTTGTAGCAGTTCAGCTATAGCCCCTTTCAGTTCCTTGATTACCCTCTGATGGATGCCATCCGTCCCGGGGATTTATAGTTTTTAAGCCTATCAATCTGCCTGCTGTATTTGGTTATGCTTGATCAGAAAATAATTTTTTAAAACGTTTTAAAATCCATCCTGGGATCACTCTAAAGCCACTGATTACATAAAGCTCTTTTTCCTAAAATTTGCTATTTTTGCTTAATGGATGGAGCAAATTTCATAGTATTACAGATATAACTTTTATGTTTTTACACTCAGCAATGACAAATTGATAAAGATTTTATATAGTATTTTATTAAATGAACCTTCAAAATCTGCACTTTATTGTGGAAAATAACAGAAATTTAACATACTTCACTAATAGCTAAACATGTCAACTTTGTAGTCATCTACCAATGACATTCCAAACACTCAAGCATTCAATGTCTTCTTGAAATAGTCAGGATAAAGCCTGCAATGCTGTTCAACTCCTTGCAACAAGTCCTCACACAGCTATTAGTGAAGTATGTTCAATTTCAGTTCTGTTATATCCCTTCCGGATTCCATACGCTAGGTCCTGCAATCCGGGAATTGCAGAAATCCAACACTTTTCTGAGCACATGCTCCTCCCCCTTAGACTGAGAGCTTGAAACATATCCAGTTTCAATTTCTGCAAGCAATCTGGACAGAAGTCTTTGCAGTTGCTCTGCTTCTTTTCACTTAAAGTCATTTTCTTCGATGGCTTCAGCGCCTTGAGACCCCTTTCGGTGGTCCCCTGCTGCTTCACAGAGAAACTCTGGTGAATCTGTGGAGCCAGCCTGCTATGTGCCATTCTTCTTAGATGCGGGGTTTCTTCCCTTGGGAATTCACTCACCTGCTGTTCTTGGCATGGGTTTTAAGTGCAGGCTGTATGTGTCTGGAGGGAAATACCTCACTCCCCTTGTTTCAAGGTGCAGGCTACTTTTCCTGCCCCGACCGCATGGTGAGGATCCGTGGGAGCAGAGATCACAGTCGGTGTCCAGCCGACTGGCAATCTGAAGATCTTCAAGCTAGTCCATTTGGAGCTGTTTCTGAGGCAGAAATTCTTTTTCTCCATTCAGCTGCTGTGTGAAACTGCTGACAGGCTTGGTACTACAGAACTGTGAGTAATCCTCCATTATTTACTATGGGAACATCAGGGGTGGCTTGTTCAATGTTTTTAAAATTGATTGTCATAGTTTGAGGGTACGGTTCAAGTGCCCCACCCCCCCAGACCGCATATCACCATTTTTAATTTTAGTTTTTTGTTTATTTTTGCCGTTTTTGGTGTGAATTTATGGAGGCAGCTATCTTGGATTTTAAAAATGATCATTTTTTCTAACCTTTAATTTCTGCCTCAAAACCCCTCAATTTGATATAAAATTATTTAGGATGAACTCCCCAGCCCCTAATCTGTTGAATTTGTACATTGTTTGCATTGGATTGGCACCGGTCAGCATCTGTGTAATGCGTGCTGTAGCACGCTGAGGAGGGGGGCGGGAGCTTCAGACTTTGCCTCCTCTGGGTACTCTAGGGTTGGGGAGCTGGCCTGGGTCTGTGACTTCAGGAAAAAGTCTTGCTCAGAGTCTGTAATGAAGTCTAGTGCAAAATGCCTACGTTCTGAGTCTGGGGACTTTTTGGCTGCAACAGAGCCCTGCCATGGTTTTGGGGGGGTGACTTTTCACCGGATTTTATTCGGCTTCTCTGGAAGGTGTATTTTTCAGACCCTGCTCATTTGACGCAGCCAGCGGGCTTGTTGGGTCTTGGCCTTTTGCACCGGTGACAGAGCTTCCTGTTCAGGAGCCGCTAGTCTGTCTGTGGCATACTTCAATTTCAGTAGTTGCTATGCAGATATTATGCCTCTTCTGTCTCCTGACGCTGCTTCTATTTTGGATCTGGCTAATATCCTTGGTGGGACTAATCCCCTCGGCCGCCCTGAGAGTGTGGTTTTGGGTGTTGACCCTTCTGTCCACAGATTTTTAAGCATGGTTCTGTCCACCTTTTTACTGCCGCTGGCAGACTCCTTGGAGGCAGTACCCTGGGCCATAGTGCACATATGCTCTTTACAGGAGTCCCTCCTCTTTCAGTGTCATCCCCTTCAGACGCTGCTCTCCTGGACTGAGCCAACTCGCAGCAGTTTGATCTGGTGGCTTTAGGGGAAAGCTTTCCACCAGGGCAGGCTTCTTTGAATTTCAGAGTGGATGACTCTTATGAAGGATATCAGCCTCTCAAGTTGGAGCGCTCACTGCAGGGACTGCTCTATTCAGGACAGTGGCTGCTCGTCAGAAACATTGGCCGATTGGTCATCTGGGGTTCTGTGTGATTGGGCAGGAGTTACTCGCTCTCCAGCCCTATCTAGAAAGAAAAGTGATGCGAGTATTCTACGTTACCACCATGGCGGTGATGTATGTAAGTCGTCAGGTGGGCACAAGAAGTGGCTCGCATTCTGTTTCACTGAGCGGATGCACATCTCCTGTCTCTCTTGGCCTTTGTGGCCGGAGTTGACAAGGTTCAGGCAGACAACCTCAGCTGACAGGTCTGCTCCTGGAAAATGGTCCCTCTTGCAGAAGGTGTTCCATCTGATCATACTGCGCTGGAGTCAGCCAAAATGGACTTGATGGCCATGTGGTTTTTTTTCAGTTGACAAACACAGCGCGGAAGCCTAGAGTTGGACGACTTGGTTCATCCCTGGCTGGCTCACGAGCTTCTATATGTGTTCCCCCCCCATGACCTCTGGTCAGCTAGCAACACTTTCCAGTTTTGCGATTCTAGTAGCTCCGGATTGGCCACATCGCTCCTGGTAGGCGGTTCTCATCCATCTTCAGCAGGACGAGAAACTTCAGTTCCTTCTTCATTGATACTTTCTTAGTCAGGGGCCAGTGCCCATGGAGAACCCACGGTACTGTGGTCTTACCACATGGCTCTTGAGTGCTCAGCCTTGATGGAGCTGGTTCTTCAGATGTAGTTATCTCAACTCTTTTGCACTCATAGAAACCCTTTACTATGGCTTTTTCTGCCACAGCCTGGAAGGCTTTCCAACAATGGTGTGCTAAGGACTGGGTAGAGTCGGAGAGAGCTCCCATTTCGGTGGTCCTAGCGTTCCTTTAGGTGGGCCTATAGAAAGGTTTGGCAGTGGCCTGCCTCAAAGTTCAGGTAGCAGGCCTTTCACGCTTCAGAGCATGCAGAGGCTCTGGTTCGCTATTTGCTCATCCAGATGTGACAGGTTTATGACCTCCCTTATGTCATCCTTTCCCCTTTTGAGCCTCTGTAGGATGCCGCTCTTCTGGATCTAATGATCAATGTCTTTCTAGTCTCCTTTGTCTCAGCATGGCATATTTTGGCGCTTCCGGTTCTTTTGTGCTGAAAACCCTTTCTCCTTATTACGGCCATAGGAGTTGTCCTCCGTACTGTGCCTTTCTCTCTGCTGAAGGTGGTTTCTGTCTTTCTTGTTGACCAGGAGGTTTGTTTGCCTGCATTACATTCCACAGGCTCGGAGCGAACAGATCAGTTCTTGCACAAGTTGGATGTCAGGAGAGTCTTGCTCTACTGTTTGGAAAGGACTGATGTTTTCTGACTGTCTGACCACCTTTTTGTCCTGTCTGTTGCACATTTCTGGGGTCGGCTGGCATCCATGTCTTCGATCGCTTGATGGATTCGAATGGCCATTTCCACTACTTATATCACCCACAGCAAGCAGTCACTGGTTTATCTTAAGGCCCACTTGATAGAGGTGTTGCTGCGTCATGGGCAGAATCTCGCACGATTCATCCAGATGAAATTTGCAGGGTAGCTACTTGGTCCTCTCTTACCTTTCATCGGTTGTTCCAGGTGGATATAGCGTCTCGCTTTGATGCCTCTTCTGTCCCTGCCTAGCTGCTACCATTGTTTTGGTATGTCACCTAGTGTGTGGAATCCAGAAGGGACGTAACAGAATGGAAGATTAGGTTTTTACCTTCTATAATCTTTTTTCTGTTAGTCCCTGTAGGATTCCATTCAACCCACCCCCTCTGTGTACACTCTACGGTCTGGAATAGCCTGCTTCTTTCTGTCTTGATTGTTCTCCTTGCAGGCTTGATGACTTTCCAGCAAGTTGCCGGAACATATGGGGAGTTTTCCACTTCTGTGAGTGTGCTTAACTAAAGACTGTTTTGTGTGGGTGCTTGTTGCACACAGCAGGTTGGTACTACATTGTTCTTCAATGGATTGGTTTTTTTTTTTCCTGGATTGCCTTTGTGCCTGTTTATTACTTGTTTCATGTTTTGCAGAGCACTCCAGTTCAGAAATTGTTTATGTTGCTGGGGATCTTCCCCCGAACCCTTCTTGTCATGGATTTGTTCAGGTATGTTGCTTGGCTTTGGGACTCAACTACAGATGTTTCTAGCTCTCAGTGTAAGGGGGGAGGAGCATGTGCTCAGAAAAGTGTTGGATTTCTGCAACTCCCATTTTACGGGCTGGGATTGAACACCTAACGCATGGAATCCTATAGCGACTAATAGAAGATTATCCCAGGACAAGCAGGCAGCATATTCTTTACGCATGGGTGACGTCACCGACGGAGCCCACGGTACGGACCTTTTTACTAGAAAGTTCTAGTTGGCCGCACCGCGCGTGCGCGAGTGCCTTCCCGCCCGACGGAGGAGTGCGTGGTCCCCAGTTTCTTCGTTTCCGCGGAGCGAAGAAGACGTGTGTTTTTCAACGTCGTTGAAATCCTCCTTTTGCCTTCCCGCTCGCGTTCTTTTTTCGGTTTTTTCACCTTCGGGTGCTTTTTTCTTTCAAATTAAAAAAAAAAAAAAAAAAATTTCCTTTCTTTTTGCTTTATTTTTTGTTCCTGCCCCGGCGGGGCCTGTTGGCACGATCCAGGCCTCGGGGTTTGATTTTGCGGAGGCCGTATTTCCATTCATGCCCCCGCAGCCCGGTTTTAAGAAGTGCCAGCGGTGTGCACGCCCGATCTCCCTCACTGACCCACACAACTGGTGCTTACAGTGCTTGGGACCGGAACATAGGGCGGACTCCTGCACCCGCTGTGCCACTCTTAAAAAACGCACTTTGAAGAATCGTCAAATCCAACAAAATCTACTTTTCGGCACCGGCCCGATTATGGATTCGACCTCTTCATCTGCGGCACCGTCGAAGTCGACACCGACCACTTCGACACCGCCTGAGTCGACATCGGCGCCTCCGGCGCCAGGTAAGCCGGCTAAGAAGCCTTCCACCCTTGAGCGCCCTCCCACCTCGGGGACGGCACCAGTCCTTTCGGCTCCACGCCGAGCCAAAAAACGCTCCACTCCGATTTCGGTGAGTGCCTCGTCATCGGCCCCCTCATCGCCGGAGTGTAGAGCGGCACCTATGGAACCAAAGAAGAAAAAAGTGGTTCCGGTGCCTCCCCTGGACGACCGCATTGCGGCCATCCTCCAGGACCAGTTGCAGGAACAACTCCACAAGCAACTTAAGCAGCTCTTACCCTCTATCTTGGCACCGCTGCTCTCGGTACCAGACCGGTCCGAGCCCCACACCGTCCAACCGGTATCCACGCCATCGGTACCTATGGACTCCTCCATGCCCATTCTCTCGGCACCACATCTCCATTCCCATGCCGAGACTATGGCCTTGACGACGACCGATCCTCCTCGGGACCGGGCAGGGCACCGGTCTCCCCACGACTCTGACCGGCACCGTACTTCCCGGGACCGAGACAGACACAGGTCTACATCACCCGGTAACGTCTCGGTACGCTCAGGCAAATCTTTGTCTAAAACTCACCATGCCGAGCCTTCCACTCCAGTCTCTCGACACGCACATACCGATGTCAGAGACCCGGACCTATGGGAACAATCCCCTACCGGTACCGAGGAGGATGCATCGTCGTCGGACGAAGAGCCTTCGGCACCCGATACCGCATCTAAACCTGAACAATCTTCCTTCTCAAAATTTCTCAGGGAGTTGTCAGGTGCTTTGTCTTTGCCACTGGAATCTGACTCTAAGAAGTCACAAGCTTTCCTGGAGGCCTTAGATTTTGATCAACCTCCCAAAGAGTTCCTAAAGTTGCCCGTGCATGATATCTTACGGGAAACTTTTTATAAAAATTGGGAGAACCCGCTGACTGTTCCTGGGGCCCCCCGTAAATTAGACAGCCTCTATAGGGTTATACCAATCCCAGGATTTGATAAACCCTAACTCCCTCATGAGTCTCTCCTGGTGGAGTCCACTTTAAAAAAGACTCAGGGCTCCAGTGTCTATGCCTCCACCCCTCCTGGCAGAGAGGGCAAAACTATGGACAAGTTTGGCAAGCGACTCTATCAGAATGCCATGCTTGCCAACAGGGCGAACAACTACTCGTTCCATTTTTCCTTCTACCTCAAACATCTGGTAATGCAACTCTCCGCCATGCAAAAGTACATGCCAGAGCATAAAGTCCCACTTTTCCAACAGCATGTCTCCAGCCTGCTTCAATTGAGAAAATTTATGGTGCGCTCGATCTACGACTCTTTTGAGCTCACCTCCCGTGCATCTGCCATCGCCGTGGCCATGCGCCGCCTAGCCTGGCTCAGGGTCTCTGATCTGGACGTCAACCATCAAGACCGATTAGCCAACGCCCCATGCCTTGGTGATGAATTGTTCGGAGAGTCCCTGGACACCACCACGCAAAAACTCTCTGCCCATGAGACCAGATGGGACACTCTCATTAAACCTAAGAAAAAGGCTCCACCTGCTCGTCCTTACAGGCCACCGACCTCATACCAGCGCAGGTTCTCCGCTAGGCCGCTCAATCCACCTCCACAACAACCTAGGCGGGCCCGCCAACACCAGCACGCCCAGGCTCGTGCCCAGTCTAACCAACCGGCCAAGGCTCTTCCTCCTGCCAAACCTTCTCAGCCCTTTTGACTCCTCTCTCCAGGGCTTAGCCAGTCTTCCACCCTCATTGCCTCTTCCTCAGCCAATCGGAGGCAGGCTCCGCATCTTCGTCAGCCGTTGGGAGGTCATCACATCGGACCAGTGGGTCCTAAACATCATCCGCCACGGCTACTCTCTCAACTTCCAGACTCTTCCACCAGACAATCCTCCCGTAGAGTCTGCTTCTCTTTCAACTCAAACCCCCCTCCTCCTGAGGGAGGTCCAATCCCTCCTTCTACTCAATGCCATCGAAGAAGTACCTCTGGATCAAAGGGGCCGGGGATTCTACTCCCGTTACTTTCTAGTTCCAAAAAAGACAGGAGACCTACGTCCCATCCTCGACCTCCGGGACCTCAACAAGTGTCTCGTCAAGGAGAAGTTCAGAATGCTCTCCCTTGCCACACTGTACCCTCATCTCTCTCGGAACGACTGGCTATGTTCCCTGGACCTCAAGGAGGCCTACACTCACATCCCAATCAATCCATCCTCACGTCGCTACCTACGATTCCAGGTGCACCATCGACACTATCAGTACAAAGTGCTACCTTTTGGCCTGGCCTCATCACCCAGAGTGTTCACCAAATGCCTCATTGTGGCGGCGGCGTTCCTCCGGTCTCACAACCTCCAGGTGTTTCCCTACTTGGACGATTGGTTGGTGAAAGCACCTACGTCTCCACTTGTGCTACAAGCCACTCATCATACCATCTCTCTCCTCCATCTTCTGGGGTTCGAGATCAACTACCCCAAGTCGCATCTGCTTCCCACACAGCGACTTCAGTTCATCGGAGCGGTTCTCGACACCACCCTAATGAGGGCGTTTCTCCCCTCCGATCGTCAGCGAACTCTGCTCCACCTGTGTCGTCAGGTGCTCCTTCATCACTCCATTTCTGCCAGACAAATGATGGTCCTTCTGGGCCACATGGCCTCGACGGTGCATGTGCTTCCCCTGGCACGACTCCACCTCAGGACACCTCAATGGACTCTGGCCAACCAGTGGTCACAGACCTCGAATCTTCTTTCTCATCCCATCTCTGTGACATCGTCTCTTCAGCGATCTCTACAATGGTGGTTGGACTCCTCAAATCTTTCCAGGGGCCTTCTTTTTCATCTGCCCCCGCATTCCATGATCATCATCACGGATGCCTCCCCCTATGCTTGGGGAGCTCACCTGGGGGACCTTCGCATCCAAGGTCTTTGGACCCCGCAGGAGCGCCTTCATCACATCAATTTCCTAGAACTACGAGCCATGTTCTATGCTCTCAAGGCCTTCCAGCACCTTCTTTGCCCTCAGGTTCTGCTCCTGTGCACGGACAACCAAGTTGCCATGTACTACATCAACAAACAGGGCGGCACCGGATCTCGCCTCCTTTGCCAGGAGGCTCTTCGCATTTGGACCTGGGCCACGGCCCGCAGTCTCTTCCTCAAGGCTGTCTACATCCAGGGCGAGCAGAACTCCCTGGCCGACAATCTCAGCCGCATCCTTCAACCTCACGAGTGGACTTTGGACCCTCCCACGCTCCACTCCATCTTTGCTCGCTGGGGCACTCCGCAGGTGGACCTATTCGCAGCTCCTCACAACCATCAGCTGCCCCAGTTCTGCTCCAGACTCTTCTCTCCTCATCGTCTGGCCCCGGATGCATTCCTTCTCGACTGGACGGATCGGTTCCTCTATGCCTTTCCTCCGCTACCTCTGATGTTGCGGACTTTATCCAAACTCCGCAGGGACGGAGCCACCATGATCCTCATAGCTCCCCGGTGGCCGCGTCAACACTGGTTCTCCCTTCTACTTCAGCTCAGCTCCAGGGAGCCCATTCCTCTACCTGTGTTTCCTACTCTACTTACACAGCAACATCAGTCTCTACTACATCCCAATCTGTCTTCGCTCCACCTGACAGCTTGGTTTCTCTCGGGCTGACCTCTTCAGGAAACCTGTCTCAGCCTGTACGTCTCATTCTGGACGCCTCCAGGAAACCGGCCACCCTCCAATGTTACCATCAGAAGTGGACCAGGTTCTCCTCTTGGTGCCTCCGTCATCATCATAATCCCACCTCTTTAGCGGTGGAAACTGTCCTGGACTACTTACTCTCCCTGTCCAACGCAGGCCTCAAGTCTACCTCAATCAGAGTCCATCTCAGTGCCATCACGGCATTTCATGAGCCTGTCCTAGGAAAACCCCTTAAGGGTCACCCTCTGGTTTCCCGATTCATGAGGGGCCTCTTCAACATCAAACCACCTCTGAAGCCTCCTCCGGTCGTCTGGGACCTGAATGTGGTTTTGTCTGCCCTCATGAAACCTCCCTTTGAGCCACTTGCCACAACTTCGCTCAAATTTCTGACTTGGAAGGTTCTTTTCCTCATTGCTGTCACCTCTGCCAGGAGGGTTAGTGAGCTTCATGCACTGGTTGCCGATCCACCGTTCACTATTTTTCACCATGACAAGGTGGTTCTACGCACCCATCCAAAGTTCCTTCCAAAGGTGGTCTCAGCTTTTCACCTCAACCAGTCCATTGTGTTGCCTGTTTTCTTCCCGAAACCTCATTCACATCCCGGAGAACAGGCATTGCACAGTCTTGACTGCAAACGTGCCCTGGCTTACTATCTTGATCGTACAAGGGCTCACCGCTTGTCCCCTCAGCTCTTCCTGACCTTCGACCCGAATCGTTTGGGTCGACCGGTCTCTAAACGGACGCTATCCAACTGGTTTGCAGCTTGCATCGCGTTCTGTTACGCTCGGGCCGGTCTGTCACTGGACGGTGCTGTCACGGCCCACAGGGTAAGAGCTATGGTCCTCAGTTCACACATTCACTACTCACTACTGTCTGGATGCTTTCTCCAGACGGGATGGGCACTTCGGCCAATCTGTACTTCAGAATTTGTTTTCCTAATGGCCAACCATCCCTCCTCCCTCTTTGTTAGCTTGGAGGTCACCCATGCGTAAAGAATATGCTGCCTGCTTGTCCTGGGATAAAGCACAGTTACTTACCGTAACAGGTGTTATCCAGGGACAGCAGGCAGATATTCTTACGTCCCACCCACCTCCCCGGGTTGGCTTCTTAGCTGGCTTATACTAACTGGGGACCACACACTCCTCCGTCGGGCGGGAAGGCACTCGCGCACGCGCGGTGCGGCCAACTAGAACTTTCTAGTAAAAAGGTCCGTACCGTGGGCTCCGTCGGTGACGTCACCCATGCGTAAAGAATATCTGCCTGCTGTCCCTGGATAACACCTGTTACGGTAAGTAACTGTGCTTTATCAAAGGTAAAAACCTAATTTCCATTATTTTTCCACAATAAAGTACAGATATTTAAGTTTGATTTAATAAAATACTGCTAGATTTTTTTGCATAAAATGTCATTTTATCAATGCATCATTGCTGAGTGCCCCATTAAGCAAAATAATAGCAAATTTTAAGAAAAATGAGCTTTATCTAATTGGTGGCTTTGAGCGACCCCAGGATGGGCTTTAAAAATATTTTTTAATTATTTTCTGATCAAGCACAATGAAATTAATGAGAAAAACTTCAGCTCACACAGTTTTTCCAACTTTAGGTTTTTCTGGACAACCCTATTTTTCAGTGCCCTTAGGGACGAATCATACAAAACTTCTTTGTTCCTCGCTCTCCATTCTCTAGTTTAGGAATATCTATCCCACAAGGTCTAGACTGGTCTAGTGTGACAAAAAGGAAATAAAATTAGCAAGTAAGATATAATTTTTCCTTTGGAGTTGGTTATTTAAGAACTATATAATATTTGTGCTCTGATATTTAAATTGTTCAGTACTCATGCTTTTATGGACTGTGAATATCTGAGATGAAATGACTGGCTAGTCTGATAGGATTGGCTTTAAAGCGTGCATTTAAAGCTTCCATTTGCTCTTCACCAAGGATACCGCGATGCACAGGTTGGCTGGATACAGATGACAGAGGACCTTCATGAGCGAGAAACTGAGAAGGTGACCTTTTCTCCTTTGGGAACTCCTCAGGGTCCATGTCGTGTGGCGCAGTTTCTTGTCATCTATGCTCCAAGAAGAGGAATTCTGGAGGTGTGGAGCACTCAGCAAGGACCCCGGGTAGGAGCCTTTAATGTGGGAAAACACTGTAGGTAAGCATATTTTTATACTACTTCTGATAATTTGATTCTTTCATGATACTTTCACTGTCTGCCTTCATCTCAGTCAGCCACTGATAAAGTAGTTTATAGTAACCCTGTAAAATATTGTACAATGTACTGGTCGTACTCCTTTTGTTGTAATAGGAGCACCTACAGGAATTTAATAATCTGGGAACGTCATTGCATACACCATAGTACCTTTATAGTACAAGCTGCTTTCATTTCCATTTAAAAGCATTTTTATTTATAGTCATTTGCTATGTGTCTTTTTTTTTTTTTTCCCCAGTGTTATTGTAAGTTAACTACCATAAGAAGCAAATGCTTAACACTCAGCATTAAAAATAGAAAAAGAATTCTCTGAATTCATTCTATGTTGTAGTTTACTTTTCTGTGTTTTTAAATTGATAACCACAGGAATTTTACAAAGACCATATAATGGCTGATTTAAGTCATCCATTTTACAAAAATACTAACTTCTTAGAACACTGTTAACGACAACAAAGATCAAGCATGTACGAGCTATGATGTAAACAGAAAGAACATACAGAGTAATCTACAAACTAACAACCCTTGTATGAAAACCCAATTCCCAGAGGCAGTTCCTGCAAGAAGACTTCCCAATAAAACATCCCCCCAACCCATATGAACCCATTAGAAATAATGATCTCCCAAAACAATTAAAAACTATAGAATGAAACTGGAGAGTAACTAAAGCATATTCCGAATAATGCAGTTACGTGAACAAAGACTAGCCTAAATATTTTTATGGTACAGAAAGTGCAGTGTCCCCAATCTGGTGACAATAGAAGCGGTTCCTAGGGCTAAAGCACACGTGACCTCTCCAAGATTCTTTCCTCTTGCTGGTCTCCTCAGATGGCCTCACTACAACAGCTGCTCCATTGGCTACCTGCAGTGAAGATTAGCCTGCAGTGGTGGCTACAGACAACTTCCCTTTTCAGGGGCATTCCTCTTTGCATATTCTCCTGGGCGATATTAATGACCGATAACAGCCTTTACGATGGGGTTGGGGGTCATTGCAACGGATGCCCAGTCCAGGAGCATTGGACTCTGGCTCAGCAGAAGTGGTCCATAAATTGCCTGGAATTCGGAGCTATTTGTCTAGCACTTCTGGGACTGGAAAAGTCTCTTGAAGGCAAGGCGGCCAGTCTTCTCAGACAATGTGACAGCAGTAGCATATGTCAACAGGCAAGGGGCACCAGAAGTGCCCCATTGTTTTCCGATGGGCGGAAGTTCACTTGCAGGGTCTCTCAGCTGTGTACGTAGCAGGAGTGGAAAATGTGTAGGCCGGCTTTCTCAGTTGGCAGATTCTCAACCCAGGGGAATGGTCACTGTCTTCACAGGCATTCAGCGCTATAGTGTGGCAGTGGGGCCCTTCGCAGCTGGATCTGATGGGTCTAAGAAAAAGCGCCTTGCATTTACAAACACAGATATGAGCTTGGAAGTGAAGAATTGTATGTGCTAGTTCAACCGTGGCTGTGGAACAAATTTCCCCTGGCCCATGCAAGTATTCACAGGATTGCGATCCATCCTGGTTTGGTAGTCCTAGTGATGCCTGATTGACCTCGCAGACCATGGCATGCAGTCCTAATCTTGTCTCCAGGGGGACAAAGGCCTCAGGCTCCCGGTCCAAGTAATTTTCTCAGGGTCCAGTTCCTCAAGATTCTGGAATGTTTTGGGCTTACTTAAGAACATAAGAATAGCCTTACTGGGTCAGACCAATGGTCCATCAAGCCCAGTAGACTGTTCTCAAGATGGCCAAACCAGGTCACTAGTACCTGGCTAAAAGCCAGGGTTATTTGGATGTGGTCATTACCACGTTGCTCAACTAAGAAGTCCTCCACGGTGACACCCTATGCTAAGGTCTGAAAGCCCTTTCAGCACACTTGTGTGTGAAAGGATGTAGAGCCCTTGGGAGCTCTGATCTTGGTAGTCTTGTCCTTTTGCAGAAAAGACTTCAGAAGGGCTGTCAGTGCAGATAGCAGTCCTTTCCTGTTGCCAAACCCAAGGGGAAAGAAGCTCATTGGCCTTTTACCCAGATGTCGCCCGCTTCATTAAATGGGCTCCATTGTTGTGCCCTCTGAGGCGTTCCCCTTTCCCTTCCTGGAACCTTAACTTGGTGTTGCAAGGTCTCAGTACTGCTCCTTAGGATCTCTTTGGAATCTTACAGTCAAAATAGTGTTCCTGGTGGCGATTATATTGGCAAGATGAGTTTCTGAATTACAAGCTTTTTCCTGCAGGGAGCTGTTCATTAGAATCATGGAAGCAGGGCTCTCCTTACGCACACATTTCTGTCCTTACCCAAAGTAGTCTTGGCCTTGCACGTCATTCTGGAAGTCTGTTTGCCCGTTTTTCGCCCTGCAGGGTCTAAGAAAATGAATAAAGTGTTGCATTTACTGGATGTCAAGTGAGTGCTTCTTCGGGACCGCAAAGTTACCAATGAGTTTCATCTTTCCACATAGTAACATAGTAAATAACATAGTAAATAACATAGCAGATAAAGACCCAAGTGGTCCATTCAGTCTGCCCAACCATACATGCTTCATAAATTAGTTTAAATGGTCCTTTTTCCTAGATATTTCTGGGCCAGAAACCCAGAGCCCTGCCCAGTAGTGTGCTTAGGTTCCATCTACTGGAGTCTCCATCAAAGCTCACTCCAGCCCATCTTTACCATCCCAGCCATTGAAACCCTCATCAGCCCGTCCTCAACTGACCAATCATGCCAACAGAGGCCAGCATCTAAAGCCTCATTTTCTAGGTGGATTAAAATGGCCATTTCCTCCACATATATGGGCTGTGGTAAATGGCCTTCGATTGCATTGAAGCACACACTGCTGTCTCTTAGGCAGAGACTAAGGCTATCTTGTCTGAAGAGATTTGTGGAGCGGCTACATGGTCTATCCTTCATACCTTTACCAGGTTCTGTAGGACAGACATAGCAGCTAGGAAGGACTCTGTTTTCAGGTCCTCCGCTTTGAAGGCAGTCTCAGCGGGCCCGCCCTAAACTTAGGGGACTGCTTTGGTATGTCTTTTGTGTTCAGGACCTTTAGACACATTGCACTAGAAAGAAAGATTAGGTTCTTACCTCGGTAATCTTTTTTTCTTGTAGATGTATCTAGTGGTCCTGAAGTCCCGTCCTGTGCCTGCCTTCTGCCTTAAGATTTCTCTGTCTCTCAGAGGAGTAAAAAAATTTAAAAATAAAGGTAATTCATAGGAACATCCTCAAAACCATAGAGTTTGATTGGTTTAAATCTCTGCTTGATAGCAGGACATATGAGTAGCCATATACAAGGTTATAAATGAGTTATATATGAGCTCTATACATGGTTAGTGCTGGTTGCACAATTTTGGATGTGATAATGTTAATCACCATGTTGCAGAACAGTATTGTGATCCCCGTTTCCCTTTAGTTATATCTTTTAGTACAGTGCACACAAAAGCACAGCGCAGGAGACAACCAATGGAATTTGATGGGAACACTTTATTCAGTATCACAATGTGACTCAACGTGAGTTGTCTTTTGGCCAATGGCCTGCATCAGGAGTCTACAAACAAATATTATAAAATAAAACATTAAAAGGACCTAACAAGAAAAAAAAAAATCCTTTGAAATCACAAAGAAATGAATAAATAAATATAATAAGATATATGCATCAATAAAAACAGTGAAGACACAATAAACCATAGACATAAAATACAGACATCAAAAAATGTGTACTTGATTGCTTTTGTACAAACTGAAGGGGCAGGAGCAGCTTCCTGAGAAGGAGGTGGAGTTGAAAATATGATTGACAGTTTTCTGCAAGCAGTTTTCTAGTTCAGATACAAGACCCTAGCATTCAGGATCACTAGACACATCTACAAGAAAAAAGATTACCAAGGTAAGAATCTAATCTTTCTTTTCCTCCTGCATTTCTCATGGTTTCTATTTTTCATTTCTCATAGTCCTGACCACAGAGAAAATAGAAGCTCCTCTGTGTTTCTGCTGCAGTAATTCATATCTTTTCTTGTACTTTTTTAGCTGGCATACTTGCAAGCATGTCCTCTGTAAGCAAAGTAATACAAAAAGAGCTAGAGAGGCAGACTTCTAAAAGTGCATTTCAAACCTACAGCAGAGCAGCTCACACAATTTATCTAGATATGGGCCCAGTACACATGCAGAAAACCCGTCAAACTCCGTATATGCCATAAAATCCAAAGAAAAGATTGCTGGAGCTTCTTTCATAAATTTCTGCCCTTGTTGGCTGCTGTTTCTTTTATTTTTCCTTTGTAAAACAAGCATGTTTAATTTTTTTCTGTCCATTCTAGGTTGTTGTATCCTGGCTACAAAATAATGGGCCTTAACAATGTGACCAGTCAAGGCTGGCATCCACAGACTTATCAGATATGTCTTGTTGATCCTGTTTCTGGAAGCGTGAAGACAATAAATGTGCCTTTTCATTTAGCACTCAGGTTAGATTTGTGTAATGAATATTACTTTGTTCTCAAAACATGTAAGGCAGCTATCTTTTTGTGGTTAAATGAATTACTGAGTTTGATTAAATAAAGATAACATATTTTCAATCAAACTGCATTTAAGTGTGAATCTGAAAATGCTGTCACAATGTTTTAAATTAACACCATCTGTTATTTCTGCCAATTATGCTACCTGCATGGTGGTTGAATGTCACTGCTTTTGGATATCATTAAGCTCCGCCCTTGCCCAACCCCAAATCCCACCTTGATCTTGTACATATAACATTGATTATTTAATAACTTTTTTTGGCTGATAGTTTTTAAAGGTACTCCAAGCAGTTGGCATCTGCTGCTGACTACATACAGGCTAATTCTATAAAAGGTGCTAAAAAACTGCATGCACAAATTTGGACAAGCGCACAATTTGCCCATTCAATTTAATGAATGAGCCAATTTGTGCTAATTGAGATCTTTACAAGCAAGTATTGTTGCTATTTGGAATTTATATTTATAGAATTTAGGTGTGGTTCCAAAAAGGGGGCAAGGTCATGGGTGAACCAGGTATGTTCCTTCAATTTCCGCACACATAATTATTATTGTAAACTGCTTAGATTCTGTAATTTGCTTAAGCGGTATATCAAATGTTAATTAAACATAATAAGGAGGATCTGTGTTTAATTTAGGCACGAAGATTTACACTATGTTTCAGCTGGTGTAAATGGCCATGCTTAAAAGTTTGGTGCAGTTCCTAACACCAAGCGCAATTGTGTAAATGACATTAACTTTGAGCACCATTTATAGAATATTGCTTAATTCTAGTTTTTAATCATATTTTATAGAATCTAGTCATAAGTGCTTTTCAGTATTGACCCCTATATTGATATTTCACAAATTCACATTCTACTTCAAAGGGATAGATTTCTTTTAGAAAAATGTTATCATCTAAAACAAGCAACCCCTTTAATACTGGGCTTGATTTTGATGAACAGTTAGTAAGAATGCTGTACTCTGATGTTAGGCAAGGTGACCATTGGGTAGAAAGAAATGAGAATGAGAATTCTCTCCGTTCATGTGGTTTATTAAAAACCTGATGGAAGATGACTTAAGGATACAAATTTCTTCCTGATATTTTGAAAGAGCTTTAATTTGGCATCAATATAATCAAAATATTTGTGAGGGCAGTGTATGTTGTCTTTGCATGGATTTTGTGTTGTTGTTTTTTTGGTTTTTTTTTAAATACATATTTCTTTCCAAGCAGAAAGAGTATTGTGTTGTCAGTAAGATTTTGTGATATTCTTAGATATATTTTTTAAAATATCCTTTTATCCTTGGCTGTTTATTTTTTTAGTGATAAGAAAAGTGAGAGAGCGAAAGATATGCACTTGGTGAAGAAGCTGGCCTCTTTGCTAAAAATGAAAACACCAAATCCTGGTAATAGTTCTTTTCTTATGGTATATTAGTTCAGGAGGTAGTATTTGGAGAGTCAGGCTTTGAGACTTACACATTTTCTAGTAAAAGGAGTTGGCTTGCTTTTCTGACAGCTCTTCATCCTGCCAGGATATTTATTGATGGATGAAATCATGACTTGTATCCTTTACAGATACTAAGGCTGCAATGTTTAGTTGCAAAACAGTGTCCATGTTGAGTTGCTTCATTTTAATGTTAAAAAATGATTTAAAAGTATTTCTACAGGTGATTTGCATTTTAATGCCTCTTATTCTTTCAGTTTTTAACTTTATATCCATGCATAAGGCACTTCTCTTCAGTGTAATATTTGAGTGTGTATTGTTGCAGGGAAAAGGTGCAAAGCTCTAATACTTATAGGTTGTCAGCAAGAGTGAGCCATGCCACTGTCTAGAGAAACAACAAAAAGAGAAGACCCAAATTTCCACAAGAGAAAAAGGACAATCCAAACAAAAGAAACTGTGGAAATCCAATGTTCTTGATGCTTCTTTTATTCAGTAAAAACCTTAAAATTAACAATGTCTACATTTGTCATTGGAGGACCCAACATGGGCCGTGTTTCAGCAAAACACACCTTCCTCAGGGATCCAAGATATTAAATATGCAACCTTTTGCCAATGTGGAATAACTCGTATGAATGACTTGGCAAACCCAAGCTGAAACCCACCAGAGAGGCACAAAGCCTGAGCACAGGAGAAACAGTGTAACAACTGCCGCCAGCTTCCCAACAGGTGTCACAGGTCATCCTTGCATCAAGTCCCTTGATGCCGACCAAGCGACGATCTCTCTTGCACCTTGCCTCTCCTACAATGAGGAACTGTGCATCCTCATTGAGGTCACCCTTTCCAAGGCAAGATGCAGCACCGATGGTACCGGCAGAAAGGTCAAAGGTACCAGTTCTTTCATTCCGTGAAAAGCTCGATGTGCTTTTCCAAATGAGTGATATGTTTAAACTCCTTACCCTGACATTGCCTCCAACAGTACCAGCCCAGCCTGAGCATAAGGCCACCAAGTCCTGTGGTACCGACACTGGCTCTCCAGAGCAGCATTGATATTCTTCGCCCAAGGGTAGACCATCTCTTCGCAGGTCCAGTTCTCCATCTAGGCCTCATTCCAGTTAATTGAGGCATCCTGTCTCTTCCTCCTCATCTCGACGCGCCAAGTCCAGTAAGCATCGTTCCTCTTCAGGAGCTTCGAAAAGAAAACATTGCTCTCCCGCATGGGCTTTGAAGCATAAAGAGTGTCACGTCATGCATCATCATCGTCATCGAATCAACACCAGGCTCAATGTCAACATCGATCTTCTTGATGCACTCCTTCACCAAAGCCCTTTTCTGACTTAGACTTACAGTTTGATTCAGCTGAGAACTTACCTGAGTCTACAACAGAGCCTTATGATACTACATCGGAAAAGTCACCAAGGGCTAAATATCCTCCTGAAAGATTTTCTTTTATCTAATTTATTAGACAGTTGGGCAAAGAGCTATTAGTCAAGAATTGTTGGGGTGAACGAGAGGAAGGGGAGATAAAAGGTAGAAAGGAGTGAGAGGGGAAAATCCTGCATATGATGGAGGGGAGGGAGTCTTGCATTGAGAAGAGAGGAAGACATGTTGGACATAGGGTGGAGGGCAGGGATAGATGGTGCATAGGGAGAGAGAAAGAAATGTTGCACATCATAATGGAGGGGAAGAAGGGAAAGATGCTGCATGGAGGAGAATAGTGAGATTTGACCCTGGACACAAGGCAGAGAGAGAGAGAGAGATGGTAGACAGTGGGAAAGAAACAAATGTTGGCTATGGCAGTGGAAGGTAGAAAAAAAAATGTATTTTCTATTTTGTGATTACAATATGTCAGATCTGAAATGTGTATCCTGCCAGAACTGGTGTTAGCGAGCGTGAACTAGGACCTAACAGAGGAAAAAACATTTTTGTTTATTTTGTTACCCCACAGTGTCGGCATGGGGTCGGAGAGGGAAAAGTGGGGTGGAAAGGCTACAAAATACGTTTTAAAAAAATCCACCTGATTGGGCAGGAAAATTGAATTGAAAAATCGATTCAATAGGCTGAATTAAATAAAAAAATTTTCCCTGAATCAGGCAGCACCACCCCGTGTCTGGAGCATGTACATCACATAGGGCTGAAGAAAGGCTGGGATCAATGACCTTGTATTGTATTTGCCAAGCTACACAAATGCCTACTTGAGTTAGAAATTTTACATTTATCTAAAAGCAGAAGAAATGCTCTCAAATTTGATGGTATGTTAGTGTTCCACTTACTGGTTTGACAACTGAGATAAAAAAAATCATATATCTTGTATTCTAAACCAGATTGAACTGTGGATGATTGATTTCAATTAATTCTGAAAAAAACCCCAATTTTTCCTGGTGATCCCTAATGACAAAATTAAAGATACGTCAATACTTCTGAATGGTCAGGATTTTCCTATAGACCATTCTATAAAAATTTTGGGAGTGACACCTTACTCTAGAGCAGGGGTGTCCAATGTCGGTCCTCGAGGGCCGCAATCCAGTCGGGTTTTCAGGATTTCCCCAATGAATATGCATGAGATCTATTTGCATGCACTGCTTTCATTGTATGCTAATAGATCTCATACATATTCATTGGGGAAATCCTGAAAACCCGACTGGATTACAGCCCTCGAGGACCGACATTGGACACCCCTGCTCTAGAGGAACATACAGATCTGTTAGTCAGAAAATGTTTCTCGGTTTTTAAAATGTTTCTGAATCAATAAGAAATATTTCGATGCAGCTTCGTTCCGCTTATTAGTTCAGTTGTCTATATTAAGCATTCTTGATTACTGTAATATAATTTACTTGGGAACCTACAAGAAAACTCTTAAAAGACTTCAAGTTATTCAATATTCAGCAGTACGGTTGATTTTTGGTTTGAAAAAATGGGAGCATATTAGTCCTTACTACCAAAAATTACATTGGTTGCTGATGGAGGCAAGAGTTCTGTTTAAATCTGCCTGCATTTGTTTTAAATCAATATTTGGAATGTCGCCAGTCAACCTGGTTTCCCACTTTCTCCTGAACCGTTGTAATAAGCCCACACGCAAAATTCATGTGTTTGCTTATCCAACAGTAAAAGCCTGTCATTTTTAAGAGATTTTGGGACAGAACTCTTGCCTTTCAGGCAGTCAAAATGAATGATTGGTTGGGCAAAATTATTACATGTATTTCATCTCACCACTCTTTTAGAAAACTAGTAAAGATGCAGTTGTTTGATCGATTTGTAACCTAAGGTTTTACAGTTTTTAACTTTTTTTTTTGCTTATTATGTAATTCTGATGATCTGTACATGTTGCTGATAGTTCAGTTTCTCTTGTTGTAAACCGCTTTGAATTATTACTGCTTTGGCGGTATATAAGAATAAAAGTTATTATTATTATCCAATTTATGTTTCTATAACTGGCAATTTTGAAGGTCAATATTGAGGGTAAATGGAAAATTTTTGACACTGCTGCTGCAGCTGGAGACTTTATAAACATACTAGATTTGTCTATACCACCTGCCACTTAATGCTGAGGACTGTTCTTGCCGGGGTTTTATCACATACCACCAAATTGTTGGCACTCCCATTATTTTACAATTCTATGACTTATATCTTTGTACCAGAGCAAACATTTTTATTTCCCAATTATTACACTATAGTTCTGCTAAAAAGTTTTGTGTGTGCTTGGAAAAACTGTTGCCTTTTCAGCAACCAGTGCCCATTTTCCCAATACAGTACGTTTGTTCTTGGATTTATGTAAGTTTTTAATTTACCTAGATCTGTGAAGTTTTGATTCCTGTTTATTGATGAGATTATTTATATATTTAAAAAATTTCTATTCCGCTTAATACCTAAGCGGATTACAGCATTAATAATTGCATACATAATTTCAATTACAACATTATATAACAAATTTCCAAAAATCTTCAATCCTAAATTACAAAAAAATCTACAAAATCTACAGATATGCTTTGGCAAATAGATGAGTTTTTGAGAGTTTCTTGAAAGACTTCAGATTTTGACACAGCCTTAATGTAGCCTTTCCATAGCTGTGGACCAGCCACAGAGATAGCTGTCATCCTTGTTTTTTTAAAATAATGTTTATCATGTACATGCTCAAGTGTTAACTTTGTAGATTCTGAACGCAGAGATCAAGATGGTAAATACTTCCTCAACACTTGTACTAAATACCGTGGTGCCTTTCCATATGTTACCTGATCTATAATTGTCAAAATTTTATATTCTATGCAGAATGTAGCAGGCAACCAGTGTAGCTCTTTCAACACTGGTGAAATGTGTTCAAAGCAGGAAACTCCACTAATCATTTTAACAGCTGTGTTCTGCACTACTTATAAAGCTTATATTTTGGATTTAGTCATTCCCATAAATAACGCAATACAAAAATCCAATTTATAAATAACAAGACTTTATACTATTATCTGAAAATCCACTACAGACAGCATCGATTTTACTTTAGAAAGTATCTTCATCTGCATAAAAACTCCCTTAACAACATGCAGAATATGTTGTTGCATTGTTAGAGATGACTATCCAAGTATATACCGTATTTTTCACTCCATAAGACGCACCCTAGATTTAGAGGAGGAAAACAAGAAAAATAAACATTTGGAACCAAATTCTCCCTGCCAGGCCCTGCACCTAATCCCACACTCCTTGGTGGTCTAGTGGTAGGCCAGGACAGGCAGGCAGGCAGGGCCCCCTGTTCCTTTTTAAAATCTAGGCAGGGCTCCCCCCCAGTACCTGTTTTTAGGTTTAAACAGTTTTCATTGATGATAATAAAACAGCATGCTGTAGAAGACAAACAAACATACCAAGAGATTACAAATCAAATAAGCAGTAAGCAGGGAAATCCAGATCATCAAAGTTTTCCATATTAACAGAATCCAGCCCCCCTGCCCACCCTAGAAGAATATCATATGTTCCACCTCTAACATGGGAAACACTTAATACCAGCAGAACAAGAATGAAAAAAACAAGACCCCCCAAAAGCATAGAGTAAAGAACAACAGAACAAAACAATGAATGCAGACATCATCAGTATCACATACCCAACCTCCGCCCATTCCATGACACCCCTCCCCCAAGCCAGAATAAAGCTATATAATACAGTATCTAAGACTATACCTAGCACAGCAGTGCCCTGGACTCTGATGGGCCCTGGAGACTACAAACCCCCAGCCCTCCCTTCCCTCTTCCCCACCTACAGAACCCTCCCCCAACCCCCCCTCCCTACCTCTACAAGCAGCCCCTACCATTCCTAGGCATGCCGGGCAATAGAATAAGAAAAAGCAGCATGTCAAAGAAGTCAGCAGTCAAGAGGTAGAATAAGAAGCGTACCTGTTTTTAATCACGGCGCTTCCTTCGCTGGATGGCTGTGGCAGGGAGAGGCAGAGTGGCAAACAAGGTGACTTTTCACCACAAATTTGCGGTCTGTCAAAAGGAATAAAACCATTTCAAAACCACTCCTCCTATGCTTCCCATTTGTAATTTCTTCTGTAAAATCAGGGAATCTACAGTATCAAAAGCTGCTGAAATGTCTAGAGAGACCATACAATACGTTTTCCCCATATCTAGACCTCTCCAGAGTACATTCATAGTGGACAATAAAAGTGTTTTAACCTCGTGACTTTTTCTAAACCCATATTGGTGGTTATCCAACCAATTATTCTTCTAACTCTTCTAATACCACTTGTTCTATAATTTTTGAAATGACTGGCATAACTGAAATGGTCCTATGGTTATTTAAAACCCCTGGGTCCATATTCTGTTTTTTCAACAGAGGTTTCACAGTAGTAACCTTACAACATTCTGGTACAACACCAGTTTGCAGTGACTTATTAACAATTTGGGTTAAAATTATAGCCCCTTCTGCCTCAGATTTCACTAATGCTGAGGAACAAGGATCAAATAAAGATCTTGCTGGTGTTATTCCTTTCACTACTGTCTTTATATCTATGTAACCTTTTAAAGCAGTGTGTAATAATATACGACATGAGGAAGAGCCCCTAAGCCTTAAGACATTCATTAGGTGATCAACAGTTCATCTTCTGTACATAGGAAAAGGTGACTAGCAGTTGTGCAAGAAGGAGGGAGGGAGGGGAGGGGATGAAAGGGTTTTTTTAGGGTATTTTGCCAGATTCAACTACAGTACTCCCCCACGAACTTGCAGTTCATTGTTCGCGGCCCCAGTCATTTGCAGGTTTTTTCCCTCTTCAAAAATATACTGGTTTTAATATTACCCTGCGTGCTTCTCTCCCATGCTGCTAATACCCAGCATTCTGTGCAGCCGCTTTCTCCAGCATCCAAGATTGTTCTGTTGCACCTTTCCCTTCCAGGGGTTCAGCAGTAAAGAGGAGGATAGGGGTGATCCCAAAACAGAGCGCATCACCAAAGTCGGGCAGCCTGCACAGCGCAAAGATAAAGAAAGCTGGCCCTGTAGCCCTCTCCTGCCTCCCCTAAACGTCATCCAATTATCGCGGTTTTTTGAAATTTGCGGGTGCTCCTGGAATGGAACCCCTGCGAGTTTCAGGGGAGTACTGTAAATCTGCTTGTACGATTGCAATTGCTCTGTATATGCTACAGAATTCAATTTATGAAATCACTGTTTGTGCTAATTTACCTCTGTTTTGGACCTCACGCCTAGGGATAGTGTATAGAACAAAATTGTACCCAGTCTGTCACTTTGGAGAGGGTTGAACAAAACAGAAGCCAATGCTATATTCCATTTGCTTTATTTTATATTTAAATCAAGGTGTAATAAAATGGAAAGTGAGTCACCACAGTACAACCTTTGCCCTTAATTTTTCTTTCCCAAATTGCTAAAGAAGAAAAACCTGTTTTAACAAAATACTCTTTAATTGTGTCCTAAACCTATATTTTAACAAATTGCTTCTAGAGGTAGATTGTTAGGAGAATGAATAGTAATATTACTGTGAGAATAAACCATACAAAGGTGGACATTATATGAATGGAAGTTAGGTAACACAATTTTGTTTCACACACAAGAAATCAGAGTGAAACAGAAAGGAGCAGCTTCCCATCTTTATTATTTTTCATAGTACAGTTTAAGGGTCAATTATAGTGCAAAAGGTGTGTCATTCTGGACAGACAGGTAATATCCAAATGCTTTTGAGCCGTGCAGAAGGAATCCTCTCCAGCTTTTGAATCCCTCCTCTTTCACTAGAGAGCTGTGCTGCCACCTTCAGTTTTTCCTTGTGCATGCAAGCCAGAAGGAGTCTTTCTGATCTGCTCTGTTTATTTCTTTTTTTTTTTGGTCTTTTACAATTTTTTGATTGCCTTTGGTGCTCAGAGCTCCTCTCGAAGAGTGTCCAGCTCTGCCTGCATGAAGGAGAAGCAGACTGAAGTCTGCAGCTGGCAGGCCAATCCCTCTTGCTTGACGAACTTGCTGCACTTATTCAAGGGAGTAAACAGGCAGATAGACAAGGGTTACCTGGTTGACATTGTATATCTGGATTTTCAGAAGGCGTTCGACAAGGTCCTGCATGAACGACTACTTAGAAAAATTAGGAGCCATGGAATCGAGAGTGAAATACTCACGTGGATTAAAAACTGGTTGGCGGATAGGAAACAGAGACTGGGGTAAATGGGCAATACTCAGACGGGAAAAGCGTCATGAGTAGAGTGCCAAAGGGCTCGGTGCTTGAACCCATACTCTTCAACATATTTATAAACGACCTGGAAATTGGTACGATCGAGGTGATTAAATTTGCAGACAATACAAAATTATTTAGACTAGTGAGGACACAGAAGGATTGTGAAGACCTGAAATGTGACATAAACACACTCGAGAAATGGGCTGCGATATGGCAAATGAGGTTTAATGTGGATAAGTGTAAGGTGATGCATGTCGGTAAAAAAATCTTATATTCTTTAGCACTCTCCAGACCAGTAGAGGTTAACTTTACGATTGGGTATATATCTAATCATGACCAGCAGGTGGAGACTGAAAACAAAACTTTGGGACAGTATATCCTAGCCCCTCCTCTCTATTTCCCTCAGTCTTCTTTCAGTCTCCAGCAGGTGTTGAGTGATCTGTACCCATCTCCCTTGGTAGGGCTGTTGGAATTTGTTTAGAGGTTTATTGTCCCTGTTTTTAGCCGGACGGAGCTTGGACGGACTCTGTTTGGGGGTTCGTCCGACCTCGGGGGTGTCAAACCCGGCGGGTCACGAGCGGGGTCCCTCCCCCCACTTCCTCCACCTCCCCATATTTTTTTAGAGGAGCCTCAGCAGTAAGCCTTGCCCCCTAAATCAAGCAAGGCATATTGCTTCGAGAGCCTGTGGAGTCTGTTCTGTAAAAAAAAAAAAAAAAAAAATCCTGAGGTAGTGCTGGTCTGGAGGGTTGTATCCCTTTAAGAAAACTGTATTTTACTGTATTTTTTCAACTAACCGGCACTTTTTTACAGCTAGGTCGCGTATGGAGCAATGAGCACTTCTAAAGGGAAAAAGTGCTCATTGTGCTCCAGACGCGAGGCACTCGCGGCCGGCCTGTGCAAGCGGTGTTCAGGCCGGTGCGGTGGAGGAGCTCCGTCGGCAGCGGCTGCAGGCGCCCAGAGCTCCCCGCCGATGGTGCCTCGCGAGTCGGCAGGGAACGGTGGAGAAGCCCGGTCTTCTCCGTCCGCCCACGGAGGGATTCCCCGAGCCGCCGACGGTCGGGTTTTAGAGGATTCCCTCTCAGCTGATATTTTGACAGCTGATGCCGGCTTGCCTGTTTTAGCGGCTGAGACTATTCAGGTCTCTCAGCCGCTGCAGGCTATGGAGGGAGCTGTTTTGGCGGGAAAGACGCCATCTTCTCTGTCTGGCCCCTCCATTTTGTCTTCCACCTCAGGTGACCTTCCCCCTGTTTTGGCTAAGCAGGGGCAGGTTTCTGCTGGGTCCCCTGCTGTGGCAGGGAGTCCCTTGGGACCCTCGGGGGGTTTTTCCCCTGATTTTTTCTTTTCATTATGCAAAGCCTATTTTCAGGCGGCTGGGGGTCCCGGTTGCGCCCAGGGGGTCTCGGGGGGTGGGGTTTCCTCCGCGCTCCCTGCGGCTTTGCCTCTCTCGTCTGACGTGACGTCCCCTCCGCCGCCTCTCTTGTCCAAGCGTCCGCGGGTGTCGTGGGACGAGGATTTGTGGTCGGAGGAACGTGTCGGTCTGGAGGAGGACCTGGACCCTTCTGAGGAATTCCAGGACCCTCTGGAGGGGACGGAAGCTGGCGGCGGGTTGTCGGGTTTCCCGTTCTCCAGTGACGAGGCGTCCGTGGTGCGCCTTTTTCAGAGAGATGAGCTGCCTGACCTTATTCAACAGGTTTCTTCGGCTTTGCGTTTTGAGGACGCGCCGCCGGAGACTCCGCGTGCGGGGGACCCTCTGTTACGAGGGATCCGTTCCGTTTCCCGCTCTTTTCCTATGCATCAGGATATTCGGGATATTATTCTTGAGCAGTGGAAAACGCCGGAGACGCCGTTTCGGCTGGCGCGCAGCATGGCTCGCCTGTATCCCATTCCTGAAGGGGATCGGGCTACGTTAGCTTCGCCAGTCGTGGATGCGGTGGTCTCGGCTATTTCCAAGCGGCATACCGTGCCTGTTGAGGGCGGTTCTGCCTTGCGGGACTCTGAGGAGCGCAAATTGGAGACCATCCTTAAGCAAAATTTTCAAGTCTCTGCCTTTGGGGTCCAGGCGGCTATTTGTGGGGGACTGGTCGCTCGCGCCGTGTTTCGGTGGGCGGAGCGGGTCTTGGATCGAGAGTCTGACGACTGGTCTCTGGTGGATCAGGAGGTAGCGAAGATTGAGATGGCTGCCTCATTCCTCTCGGATGCTCTGTATGACTTGGTGCGGATCTCGGCTAAGTCCATGGCTTTTGGCGTGGCCGCACGGCGTGTGTTGTGGCTGCGCGCTTGGGCGGCGGATGCTGCGTCCAAAGCTAAGCTTACTAAATTTCCCTTTCGGGGGTCGTTTTTATTTGGAGAGGACTTGGATAAGTTGATTCAGACTCTGTCGGACTCGAAAGTTCCCCGTCTGCCGGAGGACCGTGCCCGCCCGGCGTCTCGGGGTGGTGCGGCCCGGGGGCGTTTGCGGGAATTTCGCAAGTATCGCCCTGGGCGTGGGGCTGCTTCTTTCCAGTCTCCGGGGTTTTCCCGGGGTCGGTTCTTCCAGCGCATGCAGCCCTTTCGGGGGGCCCGTCGGGGGGCAGGGAATCCCTCCGCCGGTTCCCCCGCTTCCCGTCCTGCACAATGACGCCTTGCCGGCGCCCCCCTTGGTTCCGGTGGGGGCCCGGCTGCGCGACTTTTTTCCCAAATGGGCCGAGATCACGTCCGATCAGTGGGTCCTGGAGGTGGTGCGGGACGGTTATGCCCTGGAGTTCGCCCGCTCTCTGCCGGATTTTTTCCTCGCTTCTCCATGTCAGACTCCTGGGAAGACGCTGGCGTTTCGCCAGACCCTTCAGCGCTTGCTAGATCTCAGGGCAGTAGTTCCAGTGCCCCCCCCGGAGTGGGGCACGGGCAGGTACTCCATTTACTTTGTGGTGCCCAAGAAGGAGGGGACTTTTCGGCCCATCCTCGATTTGAAAGGGGTCAACAGGGCTCTCAAGGTTCCCTCTTTCCGTATGGAAACGCTGCGGTCGGTCATTCTGGCGGTTCAGCCGGGGGAGTTTCTCACTTCTCTCGATCTGACGGAGGCCTACTTGCATGTTCCTATTCGGGCCTCTCATCAGCGTTTCCTGCGCTTTGCGATCTTGGGTCGGCACTATCAGTTCTGTGCGCTTCCCTTTGGGCTGGCCACGGCTCCCCGGACGTTCACCAAGGTGATGGTGGTCGTCGCGGCAGCCTTGCGGTCGGAGGGCATCCTGGTACACCCCTACCTGGACGACTGGTTAATTCGGGCCAAGTCGTTGCAGGAAAGCTCCCGGGTGACGGCTCGGGTGGTGGAGTTTCTCCGGTCGCTGGGCTGGGTGGTCAACCTTTCCAAGAGTCGGTTGGTTCCGGCTCAGCGTCTGGAGTACCTCGGGGTGCTGTTCGACACCTCCTTGGGGAAGGTCTTCCTCCCAGAGGCCCGGGTGAGCAAATTGCAGTCTCAGATTCGCCTGCTTTTGGCGTCCCGGTGTCCTCGGGCGCGAGATTTCCTCCAGGTCCTGGGGTCGATGGCGGCGTCCCTGGACGTGGTGAGGTGGGCGCGGGCCCACATGCGTCCTCTCCAGTATGCTCTGCTCCGGAGGTGGTCTCCCCAGAGGCACGGGATGGATGTTCCGGTTCCCCTGCGAGGCTTGGCGCGCTGCAGTCTGCGTTGGTGGCTCCGGACCCCTCACCTAGTTCAGGGGGTGGGTCTGGATCTTCCGCAGTGGACGGTGCTCCTTACGGATGCGAGTCTCCTGGGTTGGGGGGCCCAGTGCCTGGGTCACTCAGCTCAGGGAACCTGGTCCACGGAGGAGGCCTCCTGGTCGATCAACGTGTTGGAGACCAGGGCGGTCCGGCTGGCGCTGTTGGCTTTCCACTCCCTTTTGTTGGGCAAGTCGGTCAGAGTCCTGTCGGACAATGCCACGGCGGTGGCTTATGTCAATCGTCAGGGGGGCACCAAGAGCACTCTGGTGGCGCAGGAGGCGGCTCGGCTCATGGTTTGGGCGGAGTCGCATCTTCTGGATATCTCGGCCTCTCACATTGCCGGGGTAGAAAACGTTCAGGCGGACTTCCTCAGTCGTCACTTCTTGGATCCGGGAGAGTGGTGTCTCGGCGCCGAGGCGTTTCAGTTGCTAGTGCGTGCTTGGGGGCAGCCCCTGATGGATCTGATGGCTACAAGTGGCAACGCCAAAGTACCCCGCTTCTACAGTCGTCGCAGGGACGGTCTGGCCGAGGGTCTGGATGCTCTGGTCCAACCGTGGCCAACGGAGGGGCTGTTGTATGTGTTCCCTCCTTGGCCATTAGTGGGCAGAGTACTGCTTCGCATTGTTCGCCATCCGGGGCTGGTGGTCTTGGTGGCTCCGGATTGGCCTCGTCGTCCGTGGTATGCGGATCTGGTGAGGCATCTGGTGGCGGATCCTCTTCCTCTGCCTCTCGGATGCGATCTTCTGACGCAGGGTCCCATTCCCATGTTCGACCCGTCTCCCTTTTGTCTTACGGCTTGGCTCTTGAAAGGGGCCGCCTGAGTAAGAAGGGATATTCCGACAAGGTGATCTCTACACTTTTGGGGTCCCGGAGGCTTTCTACCTCTCGGGCTTATGTACGGGTTTGGCGTCTTTTTGAGGAATGGTGCCGAGCGCGGGGAGTGGTCTCCTTTCGCGCTTCTCTGCCTAACATTCTAGAGTTTTTGCAGGATGGCCTGGATAGGGGCCTGGCCTGGTCTTCTCTTCGGGTTCATCTGGCGGCCCTGTCGGCTTTTCGGGGGCTGGTGACAGGTCAGCGTTTGTCAGCCATTCCTGATGTGATTCGCTTTCTTAGGGCGGCCAAGTTGATCAGGCCTCCCATAAGGCCCTCGATTCCCTCTTGGGATCTCAATCTGGTTCTCTCTGTTCTAGTGCGCCCTCCTTTCGAGCCGTTGGATGGCTGTTCGTTGAAGGACCTTACGCTGAAGTCGGTCTTTTTGGTGGCCATTACTTCCGCTAGACGGGTGTCGGAGCTACAGGCTTTCTCTTGTAGGGCTCCCTTCCTGGAGTTTTCGAAGGAGCGGGTTGTTTTGCGGCCTGTTCCTTCCTTTCTGCCGAAGGTAGTTTCTCCTTTTCATGTCAATCAATCGGTGGTCCTCCCGGTCTTGGGTAGTCGGGAGGGTTCTTCTGAGCAACGACAGCTGCGCAAGTTGGATGTCGGTCGGGTCCTCCATGCTTATGTGCAGCGGACCCGGGATTTTCGGAGCTCCGATCATCTCTTTGTGCTTCTGGCGGGTCCTCGTCGGGGGGCTGGCGCTTCTAAGGCTACTATTGCGCGCTGGATCAAGGAGATGATTGCTTCCGCTTATCTTCTGAGTCAGAAGCCGGTTCCGGAGTTTCTCAAGGCTCATTCCACTAGGGGTCAGGCGGCTTCTTGGGCTGAGTCGTCGCTCGTGCCTCCGGTGGATATTTGTAAGGCTGCGGTTTGGTCCTCCTTGCATTCCTTTGTTCGGCATTATCGGGTAGATGTTCAGGCGCGTCGGGACGCGGTGTTCGGTGAGCGTGTTCTGGTATCAGCCCTTCGGGGGTCCCGCCCGTGAGAGGGACTGCTTTGGTACGTCCCAATCGTAAAGTTAACCTCTACTGGTCTGGAGAGTGCTAAAGAAGGAGAAATTAGGTTCTTACCTGCTAATTTACTTTCTTTTAGCTTCTCCAGACCAGTAGAGGTCCCCACCCTGTCTGTTGTTGTTGTTGTTGGGGCTGTTGCGCGGGCAGTTTTTGGTTTTTGCTGCGGGTTCTAGTATTTTTCTAGGGCCGGGGAGAATTGAAGAACAGCGGCTGTGGCTCGGCTGGCTTAGCTGGCGAGCTGTGGGGACCTTCTTCCTTCGGGAATTTCTCCTCTGCATTTTCCAACAGCATTTTTGGGTATGTTATTTGTTACTCCTTTCGGAGTATTGTTTTTTCTCTCTGTTGTTTTCCAGTTCTTGGTTCTGCTTGGCTATTCGGCAGACTGAGGGAAATAGAGAGGAGGGGCTAGGATATACTGTCCCAAAGTTTTGTTTTCAGTCTCCACCTGCTGGTCATGATTAGATATATACCCAATCGTAAAGTTAACCTCTACTGGTCTGGAGAAGCTAAAAGAAAGTAAATTAGCAGGTAAGAACCTAATTTCTCCTTCGAATACAGGATGTCTGGTGCAGTACTTGGAGAGACACCCAGGAAAGAGACTTGGGAGTACTGGTCGACAAGTCGATGAAGCCGTATGCGCAATACACGGCGGCAGCGAAAAGGACGAACAGAATGCTAGGAATGATTAAGAAGGGGATCACAAACACATCGGAGAAGGTTATCATGCCGCTGTACCGGGCTATGGTACGCCCCCACCTGGAATACTGCGTCCAGCACTGGTCGCTGTACATGAAGAAGGACACAGTACTATTTGAGAGGGTCCAGAGAAGAGCAACTAAAATGGTTAAGGGACTGGAGGAGTTGCCATACAGTGAGAGATTAGAGAAACTGTGCCTCTTCTTCCTTGAAAAGAGGAGACTGAGAAGGGGCATGATCGAAACATTCAAGATAATGAAGGGAATAGACTTAGTAGATAAAGACAGGCTGTTCACCCACTCCAAGGTAGAGAGAACGAGAGGGCACTCTCTAAAGTTGAAAGGAGATAGATTCCATACAAACGTAAGGAAGTTTTTCTTCACCCAGAGAGTGGTAGAAAACTGGAACGCTCTTCCAGAGTCTGTTATAGGGGAAACACCCTCCAGGGATTCAAGACAAGTTCCTGCTGAACCAGAACATATGCAGATAAGGCTAGACTCTGGGCACTGGTTTTTGACCTAAGGGCCGCCGTGTGAGCAGACTGCTGAGCATGATGGACCATTGGTCTGACCCAGCGATGTCAATTCTTATGTTCTCTGTGGTACCTGTTTGCCAGCATGCAGAAACTTTTCTGGAGCTCGGTGTCTGTTCCTCTTGTAGTAGGGTCTTAGGAGCTTGAGTTCAGGCTGCCAGGCATCTGTAGGGGGTTCAGTAGGGCTCCACAGAGTGCCAGTTGTGTTTTTCCTTCCCCCTTTCATGTCTGCGGGGGTTCAAGGCTCAGTCTGACTTTAGTCTAACTGGCAGCCCAAATATTCAGCATTTAAGGAGCGGTCCATTTGAGGCAGTGATTTCTTCTCCCAAATCCAGCTACTTTAGTTGCTGAGGCAGGCTGCAGCACATATCCACCACAGAAGTATTTAAAACCAGTTTTTCAGGTTTCTGTCCCTTCTCTTAAGTTTCCCCACCTCTAAAATCCCTTTATTGCTGGGTTGTTGGGTTGGTGCCAAAACGCTGTTGCTGCTGCCATCCAACTTGGATTTCCTGATTTTTAAAAACTTTTTTTAAAGTTCTCTAGAACCTTCAAATCACCTTGTTTTGCCTCAAAACTGGCAGAAATGGAGTCCTCAGACTCCTTTACCCTTAATTCAACCAGGTTTGTGCTGGATGGGTACCTGAAGAGCACCCTTGTGCCAAATGCCACATAGCATGTGAAGGAGGGTGGGAGCAGTCTGTATAGCCTCCCTTTTCCTCTCCAGGGCTGAGGAATGGTCAGGTGGTCCATTAGTTGGGAATAAATCTCTTGTAGAGCCCTGGAATGGCGGTCATCCTAAGTATGTGGAGCCTACAGAGCCCAAGAGACACAAGCTGAAGGAAACTCCGTGATGCTTAATATGGCATTTTCTTTGGAATTTGTCTATCTGATGTGGAGAGCTTATCTAAATGGACGAGATCCCCAGGGGACATCTGGCAGCGAACCTGGAGACACACGAGGGGGCTGGGGCTTCCAGTGATCCGGTTGGCCTTTCCAAGGAATACTCAAATGATGAGAGGTCTATTTCTATGCCCTTACTATCACAGAGTGAGCGCTCCCTGTCGGGAGATGCAGAGTTGCAAACAGGTGCATGTACGCTAGATACAGTGGTGACCCTCAATCAAAGGGGTGACCCCATGGTCCACTGGCTGTTCAGACCGTTGGCTCTGTTGGAACTTATTGCTGACTCTGCAGGAGTTAAACTTGAACTCCCACAGGTCCCCTCTGCTCCCTGCTGTATAATGAGTGGAGTGACAGCATAATTTTCTTTGTTTCCCTGAAATCCTGATATCTGTGTATTAGTCAAGGAGTATTGGGATTCTCCTGAAGGGTCCTTTAAAGTAGCCAAGACAATGGCTTGTCTGTATCCAAAGGCACAGGAGCTTCATCAGCTGTTTGCTCAGTCCAAGGTAGATTCCTTGGTAGTACAAGTAACCAAACACATATCCCTATCAAGTGAAGTATCTGTGGTATTAAAGGATATCCAGGATCGTAGAGTAGATGCAATTCTTAAAAGACATTTTGAAGTGCTGGCCTTGGGAATCAAAGCGGCTGCAGCTTCCTTTGTGACATACGTCCTGTCAGTTATCTCCTGCACCTGCCTCCTGTGTCAATCAGATAGTTCAAGTCCAAACTGATATTTGGATGTCAGTCAGACCTTAAGGGTATAAAGAATAATCTATTGCTATAACATATCGGGTTAATACTTGAGCTCCATGAATGTTTCTGTTTGGCATGATTATTTCATTGTTTCGATTGTTCAATGGCAATGTTTTGTTATGATTTCAGAGTAGAACAGAGTTGTAATTCAGGGAGTTTCCTTTACCTCTTCTTCAAATGTGTTTTTGTACGGGGCATCACCTGCTTTGGTACAAACTGAAGAGGGCAGCAAAGCTCTCTAGTGAAGGAGGAGGGATTCAAAAGCTGGCATGGATTCCTTCTGCACAGCTCGTAAGCATGGGGATATTACCTGTCCATCCAGAATGACACACTTAATTACTAGAAAAGATATTAGCAAGGCAAGAACCTAATCTCTTTTTCATAATTCCATTATATTGATAGAAGTTCTCGAAGCTGAAGTTAAGGAGGCTCTTCTGGATATTAAATATCCTGCAACAAAGAAACAAGTAAGTTTGAAAATCGTGCGCTTGTGTTGTTGCTCTGTTATTTTCATAACTGACTTAATCTGGTTAACATTTCTGACAGGCTCTAGAAAGCATCCTGGCAAGTGATCGCCTGTCACTCTGCTCTCTGACAAACATAACCCAGACGCTGATGGATACATTGAAAACCCAGGGTAAGTGCATGCAAGTATTCAGGCCTTAAGAATTGGGTTGTCAGTTTCATTGGTTTTATACTTTATTTTCATGAACAGTGACCTTTATAAGGCAGGCTAGAGAGTTATTCAATATGAATTATTTTTCTGTTAAAATAAGACCTTGCTGACAAAAATTTAAGTGCCTATCAACATTGTCCTTCTCCACTTTTTCATGAAGTAACATTATCTTAAAGCAGGGCAGAATTAACAGATCTCAAGTCTATTCTCCAGTGTTTTCAGTTTTCCCTTTAACTCCTTGGAGCTAGACTTTTGAGTTTGCACCAGTAGATTTTCAAAACATACTAAAAAGTAATTTGAAATGAACAATAAAGGCCAAGCAGGACATATGACATGTTTGTTTATTGGGTCTTAATATACCACCTTTCAGGGCCTACCAATCAAAATAGTTTACATAAAAACAAGGGAGAAAGAATCCCCAGGTTATTGACAGAAAAGATGGAATGAAGTCAGACAAAATGCAAGAAAGGAAAGTCGTATTTTGAAAAGACAGGCAAAAGCTCTACCCTACTGGGTGTCTAAAGGCTTGTGTGAATAGGTGGATCTTCAGGCCAGAAAGGAATCTAATTTCTTGTAGGAAGATTCTGTATGAAGAGTGACGGTACTGTATTCTAGAGGGTCAGAGCAGTAAAGAAAAAGAGCCCCTCATTTTTGTGAATGAATTTTAAACAAGTTCAGAAGATAGAGGGAATGGGTAGATGGTCAAACATCTTGGGTGTATCACAGGGCTCTGGATGAGAGATATAGTGAAATACAGTGGGTTATTGGCGTGAAGAGTCTTCAGCATTAGGGATCAGAGCCACTGATGATGACCACGGCGGCTACTCCCGCGCTCTCTCTGTCTGCCGAAAAAACCAAAAGAAAAGAAAAACAATCGCTGGCACATAGGGGGAAAGAAGCACTTCCGGTTGTGGCAGGGAAGGGCATTACTTCTCTCTCCCCCCAAGCAGCAACAAAAACTCCCAATGTCCGCGGCTGACCCCCCCCCCCCACCAAAGTGGTAACCCATAGAAGAAAATCACAAAGGTCTTTGCAGACTTAGTAACAGAATATAACCAGAATACCAAGTTTAGTCTGCTGAATCCTGAAGACGTGATTGTTAAGCGAAAAGCATCTGGAGGCTGTGGTGTTGGACATTTAAAAGGGGTCCAAACAATGTGGCCAGTTTTTGTCTTCAACCTTCCTCCAATACCAACATCATCTACCACCATGTCCCATCCTTAGAAATAAAAGGCAGATCGATTGCAAGAGACTGCCACAGCACTTCCCCCTGACAAGGAGGAGAATGATATTTGGGTGGGGGAGTTGGGATTGGAGTTGGGGCCTGGGTTGGTGAGAAGAAAAACATGGGATAGCCACTAGAGAGAGGCTTTGGGTGGGTGAGAGAAGCAGGCATTTGGAAGGTAGGTAGGAGAGAGAGAATACATGGATGGGGTGGGCCACCAGCACTTTGGCAAGCTAGGGCTAAAGGAGCCTTCCCCCCCCCCTGCCCTGGAGAAAGTGAAAGCGCAGAGGAGTGCAGAAGTGCACGCTGGGGCTCGGTTTGGCTCGCCATGGCCCAGCAGTTCGTGAGCTTCCTGCGGAGCAGCATCAGGTGGCGATCCAGCACCAAGGGTGTGCAAACGGGGTCCAAAAGGGAGACGGGACGCATTTGCCCATTCTGTAGCTAGGCAGGTGTGTGCGGGCAACTGGCCACAGCTGGATTGAGGAAAGGGCAAGGGATCCCTTAGCTGGCACAGCTGAAAGGCGGCTTCAGTAAGGGTCTGGGCAGGGAGAGAGACAGAAAAAAAGATAGAAAGAAGGAAATAAAGAAAGATAGACAGTGGGAGAGAAAGAAAGAAAGATAGACAGCGAGAGGGAGAGAGGAAGAAAGAGACAAAAAGAAAAAAAGATAGACGGGGCAGGGGGAGAGACGGAAAGAAAGGAAGAAAGAGACAGGGGGCAGGCAAAGAGACAGAAAGAAAGACATCTATTCTAGCACCCGTTAATGTAACGGGCCTAAACACTAGTGTTGCAATAAAGGTATAGAAAAGTGTTGACTAAGCTGATTTCATACAAATATTGGTGGGCTGCACAGATGTATCAAATGGATATGATGAAGCATGAACCTGTAAATGAAAAGGTAGTTGAAAATTAGAATTATCCCTTCAGCATAATTGGTGACACTGTCAATCATTGACTGTCTAAGTAAGATATGTAGATAGAACTTGAATAACTGGCTTGGGTGCTGGCAGTGCCAATTTCCTGCAGCTTTACTACAAGTCCCAGATTTTCTTTCATACACTTAGTGAGTGTGCAGTGAGTCTTTTCTTGCTATGGGAGCTCTTCCTCTTTATGAAACTTTGTGCTGTTAGAGCAGTGTCCCGCTAACTTTTTGGTGCTACAACACACTAAACCCAGTGCCATAGCTGGAAGGCATCCGGAAGTGCGCGGACATCAATATGATTACATCATGTGCAGGCGTAATGCCATCACGTCGACGTCCGTGCATGTACAGAGGCCCTCCAGCTGCGACCCTGAACCTGTCACTTCGCCGGTGGGGGATCCTAGAGGAGGGGAGGAGCAGGGAGAAGAGGAGAGTCATCCACACCAGCTGACTGCCTACAGGATGTGCCTCTCACCATGAGAGGCATGTCCTGTAAGCAATCAGCTGGTGCCAGCTCCTCCATGTTGGCATCTTGTGACACACCTGGAATCTGCCGTGGCACACAGTTTGCGATATACAGTGGAACCTTGGTTTACGAGATGGATAGAAACTTTTGTGTGATAATGAGTCTGAGTAATTAATGGATAAAGCTTATTTTATCAACAGTAAGAATTTCACATGTTACATTAGGATTTTGTCTACTGTGTTTTATACTGTTAGTCTTGCATAACCTGTTTTTCCATCCTGTGCTGCTGTTTTATTTTCAGATCAAAATCATTTTGCGAGATTAACTATCTGTTAATGCCCATCTGAAATTCTTACATGCTAGTATGAAACCAGCAAGCTTTCATAGTAGCCTTTGTGTTCTGTTAATTGAAAATTCTGTTCTCATTAAGGAAGGAGCTTGATAGGGGTTTTTTTTGGCCTTTAGGCAAAAAAATAAGTCTCATTTTGATAGCCTGAGATGAATTAGACATTAGATGATGCAGTTAGTACTGCATTGAAAATGATATTGTGCTAGGCAGCAAATACTCTCAAAATACTTGTATTCTTTTGACAGGAGAGTCAAACATCTCTCATGTCAGCATTAAAGTTGGTCTGTTCTTTCTTTTTCCTTAGATCTTGAGAGTGTGGATGAAGGACTCCTACAGCTCTGTGCACACAAACTAAAACTGTTGCATCTCTATGCATCAGTAAACAAGCTGAATTCATTTGATGCACGGTTAGATGCCTCACTCTTAGATAATGTGAGTAATTCCCAAAGTGGAGATTACGGGAAAAAGTAAAGGACTGATTAACAACAATGTGAGCTATAAAAAGACTGAAAATGTTAATTTTAAAATACTACGAGTACAATTTTCAGTTTCCCTGTGGATAAACAACTGTGCCCTGTTTAGTCAGCTTAAAAGTCCATGCAGTCCAGCATCTGTCTCTGGCAGTGGCCAAGCCAGGTCACAAGTGCATTGCAGACTCCAAAATGTAGATCGGTATCTCATAGCTCAATTCTAAGAATAAGTGATAACTTTCCTAAGTCTGCTTGGCTAATCATTTTTATGAAATAATAGAAAAAACACCCACCATGGAGTTATATCGTGCTGAAATAGCTAATTTATTCAATTACTGCCACTCTAAATCTTATTCAAATATATAAGTGAATCTAAAAGGGTAAAAAGCCTCAGAATATGGAGCAATTAACCAAATTGGGTTTGAAACGTGAGCAATTCACATGTTCCTTTTTAAATCATAGGCAATATAATCCCTTCTTTCCTATTTGTTTAAATTTTTTTTATATAAATTACCGTACTTATCCACTTATTTTTAAAAAGTTGAGCGTCAATTTCTTAATTCACATTCAAAAAATCTTTTTAGTTCGTATTCAAGATTTATAAAATTGCCCCCTAATTGCAACACGGTCAGAGACAAAGCAGCAGGCTGAATTGACCCACGTTTAAATCTTTTCAGCAGTAGTGTCAATTGTCAACTCTTTGGCCCTGGCTGCTATACATCCATGCATTTTTTGTATACTTTCATAATTCTGTATAAAGTGACGTTATTTCACATTTGCTTACATCATGCTTGGGCCAATTCAGGTTGTAAACTCCTAAGGAGTTTCCTTGAATGGGCAGATTTAGAGGTGGATATGACAACTGGATCATCATATTGAAAACTACTGCTGATATTTACTAAAAGTATGAATAGACCTACAAGAATAAGCAGCCTAAATTTTGTACCTCTGAGCTATCTTTTGTTATAATAATAGTAGTATTTTTTAAAGTATTTAACAGTGTAAAATTTGCTTTGTGATTGTTGCTAGTATCTTTATACTTTAATTCTTTTAAGGAATTGGCAAAATTGTTGAGGCTTGATGAAAGAGAGTTTGAGAGGCTGCAAACATTACTCAAAAACTACAAGCAGCAGAACACTCGAGCAAATGTTCAGTTTGCTGAGGATAAAGATTGCATGTTACCTGTGAAAACATTCCTGGATTATTTAGAATGTGAACAAGAAACAATTCTTGTGAAGAAGACTGGTGACGATGAACTAGTAGTCTTGGGTACGTAGAATAATGAAAATAATAATGTATAGAGAATGTCTGGTGGCTTAAGACCAAAATTGCAATATGCTGTGGTTCTACAAAAGTTCTCTTAACTGCAAAATATGTTCTAGTGCAATTGATGTGTTATTCTGGACGATATGGTATTCTCATGCTCGCAAGCTGTGCAGAAAGAATCCATTCTAGGTTTTCAACATTTCTTCCTCCTTCTCCTCCAGAGGGCTCTGCTGACCCCTTCAGTTTTTCCTTTTGACGTGAGCTGGAAGATGTCTTTATAATTCGCTCTGTATATTTCTTTATTATTTTTGGTATTTTTCGGCTAAAGATAGTTTTAGCATTTCATATCAATCAATAGGTAAGATTACTAGCGTTCCAGACCAAGTGGTCAAAGAAAAAGGACAGGATTCTGAAAAAGCTGGATGTGAAGAGAGTCCTCCCATGTTATTTAGATGTCACCAATGAGTTTTTGTGGATTTTCTCTCTTAAGACTTTCATAGGGGCTATAGGAACTGAAAGGGGCTATAGCTGAACTGCTTCAACTAATAGCCAATCTGTCGATCAAATCAGGAAGGATTCTGGAAGACTGGAAAGTGGCGAATGTTACGCTGATCTTCAAGAAAGGTTCGAGGGGAGATCCGGGAAACTACAGACCAGTGAATCTGACCTTGGTACCGGGAATGATGGTAGAGGCGCTGATAAAGGACTGCATCATTGATCACCTTGATGGACACAATCTGATGAGGACCAGCCTGCATGGCTTCAGCAAAGTAAAATCTTGCTTGATGAGCTTGCTGCGCTTCTTTGAGGGAGTAAACAGGCAGATAGACATGGGTAACCCGGTCGATATCGTATATCTGGATTTTCAGAAGGCGTTCGACAAGGTTCTGCATGAACGACTACTTCAAAAAATTGTGAGCCATGGAATCGAGGGTGAAATACTCATGTGGATTAAAACTGGTTGACGGATAGGAAACAGAGAGTGGGGGGGGGGGGTAAATGGACGATGCTCGGACTGGGAAAGTGTCACAAGTGGAGTGCTGCAGGGTTCGGTGCTTAGACCCGTGCTCTTCGACATATTTATGAACGACCTGGAAATTGATACGATGAGTGAGGTGATTAAATTTGCAGACGATACAAAGTTTTTCAGAGTAGTGAAGATGCAGGAGGTTTGCGAAGACCTGCAACGTGACATAAAACATGCTCGAGAAATGGGCCACGACATGGCAAATGAGGTTTAACGTGGATAAGTGTAAGGTGGTGCATGTCGGTAACAAAAATCTTATACACAAATACAGGATGTCCGGTGCATTACTTGGAAAGCAACCCCCCCCCCCCAGGAAAGAGACTAGAGATACTGGTCGACAAGTCAATGAAGCCATCCATGCAATGCGTGGCGGCAGCAAAAAGGGCGAACAGAATTCTAGGAATGATTAAGAAGGGGATCATGAACAGATGGAGAAGATTATCATGCTGCTGTACCAAGCCATGGCACGCCCTCACCTGGCTGGAATACTGCATCCAGCACTGGTCGCCGTACATGAAGAAGGACACAGTACTACTCGAAAGAGTCCAGAGAAGAGCGACTAAAATGGTTAAGGGGCTGGAGGAATTGCTGTAGAGTGAGAGATTAGAGAAACTGGGCCTCTTCTCCTTTGAAAAGAGGAGACTGAGAGGGGACATGATCGAAACATTTAAGATAATGAAGGGAATAGACTTAGTAGATAAAGACAGGTTGTTCACCCTCTCCAAGGTAAAGGGAACGAGAGGGCACTTTCTAAAGTTAAAAAGGGATAGATTGCATAGAAATGTAAGGAAGTTCTTCTTCACCCAGAGAGTGGTAGAAATCTGGAATGCTCTTCCGGAGTCTGTTATAGGGGAAAACACCCTCCAGGGATTCAAGACAGAGTTAGACAAGTTCCTGCATAACCAGAATGTACGCAGGTAAGTTTAGTCTCAGTTAGGGCACTGGTCTTTGACCTAAGGGCCGCTGTGTGAGCAGACTGCTGGACAGGATGGACCACTGGTCTGACCCAGCAGCAGCAATTCTTATGTTCTAGACAAATATGTATTAATGGGATGAAAAGGAAGGATTCTCTTTCAGTTACTCAGAATGAAATATTTCTTCTATAGAAATAAATTCAGCCTTCTTAGTGGCAGCTTTTGTCAAGTTTTAACATTGGCCTGTTTGATACTTTGTTTATAGCAATCTCATCTTAACTATCTACAAAACTCCCTTTATCTTTTATGAAAAAAATAGAAGATAATCTTATTTATTTAAAACTCTTAGAGAAAGTTGATGGAAAGACAATATCATTCAGAAACAGTACTATAGTTTTGGGAACTCTAAGAGAAATGGACAAGTTCATTAATTTCTCATTCTTCATTTTTTAAATTTTTCTACAAGTACATAATAAAATACATTCAGTATTTTAACTTAGCTATTATGGGGAGTTTACATTTGTATCATTGTTTGTTTTAGGACAATTCTTCTTTTGGAAATGCCTGTGTGGAGAAAGCTGTGCTGAGGATATGTGTAGGACACTGGAATCTGCTGGACTGAGCCCTCAGCTCCTGTTGGTACGTTTTGGCTTCATTCAAAACCACTTATTTTCCTGTTAGAAGATGCTTTTAGAGCTGGCTAGATTTGTCTAAAGCAGAACATAAGTATCATACTGGGTCAGGCTAGTAATCCATCAAATAGCCCTGCAGGCTCCATTTCTATCTCTGCTCTGTCCCCACGAGGTCTGTTCCCTCCCGCCCCATCCTTGCAGACTCTGTCCTCATTTGCACAAGCCTCGAACACTTTTGATTTTATTGTGTAGAACTGTTTATAAATCACAAATAGAGCTTTCATTTTGATCTGGTTATCCTAGGACATGCAGGCAGCATATTCTCACATGTGGGTGTGGTATCCATGGAGCCTGGTATGGACAGTGGTAAAAGTGTATTGCTACTTTTTAAGTTTTTAGAAACTTCGCTACTGCCCGCACTACACATGAGCAAGTGCCTTCCCATCCTATGCCGGCTTGCGGTACCTCAGTTCTTTGTTTTCCACGGAACAAAGAAATGCTTTTTCTGCACTCTGTCCAGTGCGATTGTTGCCTTCTCATCAACATCTCTTTTAATGTTGAAACAGTTTTATTGATTTTATAAAACAGCAAATCAAAAATATCAAACCAAAACAAGACACAACCAGGCTACAGGTCTTATACAACAACCAAAGCCTACATCCCTCCAATGATCCAATCCCATCCCACTCTCCTGAATCCCAACTGCCCCCCCCCCCGCCACCTAATCCCTCTAGATCAACATAACCCCCCCACTTACACACACACACATTCATAAGTCATTCAACAAACAACTACAACCCTGAGGATACAGCTATTCAGATATGGTTCCCACACCTGCAAGAACAATGATTTCTGCGTTTGAGAGCCCCTGGCATCCCTAACTTTCCAATTGGCCAGGGTATGCATAGCAGCCCACCAATGCCAAATTTTCTTGGCTTTTGCAAGTTATTTTCATTCTAATATTATTTTATATTTGGTTAAAAAAAAAAAGTTTAATACTTTTCATGTTCTTTTTCTTGTTTTGAAAGGACGAGCCTTTGGCCCTCTTTTTTTTTTTCCCCTCGGTGGGCTTTTCTTTTTCTGTCACCAAAATTGAGTTTAACCTTGCTGCTGAGATTTTCCTGTCCCTATCGAAACCATTGAGTGGGTTTAAGAAGTGTTGTCGGTGTCAGCGCCCTATTTCCAGCATTGATCCACATAATTGGAGTTTAGGCCCTGAACATTGGATAGACTCCTGTACACATTGTTCCATACTGCAGAAATGCTCGTTGAAAGCTCGAGTCATCCAACAAGAGAAGATCTTCGGATTGACCATGGACTCTGTGGGTCGTTCGAGTCTTCGGTACTGGCAACATTGACATTGGAAGTTATTACAGTATTGGGGAAGCCTTCTCAGAAGCCATCCTCTTCCCAGCAAGCATCACAGGCCTCTACAGCATTGAGTCCCTCTGTGCAGCCCAAGCGTCTATGCCAATGCTCTCCTTCAGTGCAGGCTGTCTCTCCTTCGGGGTGTGCATCCTATTCGAGGACACCCTGCCACACTGATGGTACTGCCTATTGATCAAAGGGTACCGGTGTAAATTTTCAAGGAACAACTCGAGTTTTTCCAGAGGGAGATCAATAATATATTCAAATTGCACTCGACATCAGTGCTTGCATCAACTCCCTTGGTACCAGCCCAGCCTCAGCAAAGTATTTCAAGGCCTCAGAGTACTGATTCCAGGTCTCCACCAACATGCCACTCTGCTTCCTGTTGGCGCTCCTCCAGTAGACAACTACGCGCTCCATCGAGACATCGTTCCTCTTCGAGGCATCGTCGACCTGAATAGAAATATCAGATCACCATCAAAGCACCAAGGTTCACCATTGAAGCATCGTCCTCTCGCTCCTATGCTTATAGCTGTAGAAGATCTTCATGATGATCCTCTTCTTCATACTCATTGGATTGGTACCAACATTGAGGAAGTTCTTCTTCTTGCAGTTCCCACAGGTCACCTGAACCTTATGACTCTGATCTTTCTCATGGCCGCTCTGATTCTGAGTGTGAGCCTATTTTATCAGCTCCTGAATTTTATGGTCTTCCTTCAGATCTGTATCCTCCTCTTCTTAGATCTCCACATGAAGGACTTTCCTTCACTAAATATATTAAACAGTTGGGAAAGGCTCTCCCTGTCAAGTTGGAGGCTGACATTGAACCCATAGCCAAACTACTGGATGCTTTAGATTTCAATGAACCTCCTAAGGAGCTACTTAAGTTGCCCTTGCATGGCCTCCTTAAGGACGTCTTCTTCCAAAATTGAGAGACTCCTTTTTCCATCACTATAGCTCCAAGAAAAATTGATTTCCTCTATAGAATAATATCCTGTCCAGGGTTTGACAAGCCATAACTTCAACATCAGTCCCTGCTTGTAGAATCAACCCTTAAAATATCCAACACCACCAGGACGAGAGGGGAGGATTATGGATAAATTTGGTTGTCTCCTTTATCAAAATTCTATGTTGGCCAACAGAGTTCTAAATTATAACTTATACATGTCCTTTTACCTTAAACATCTGACTCGACACTTGTCTGTGTCTGAGCAACATCTTCCCTTGGATCGGCTTGAGGATTTTCAGAATACAGTTCACAATATCCTACAAACTAGAAAGTACAAGGCAAGAACTGCATTTGCACAAGAAAAAGGGCAAGGCTGATGTCCTAATACAACCAGGTTAAGCTTTATTGTATAAATATAGCTATATATAGTCCCAACAAGGATCCAGGTTTCAACAGAACTACTGCCTTCTTCAGAGGACAAAAACAGATGGTCTCAGGACACAAGGTCTATGGTCTGCTCAGGAGAAGACATTCCACATCAACCTGTTAGAGCTCTGGGCAATTTGGAATGCTCTAAGAGCTTTTTCAAGAGAATCTTTCCAACCAAGTACTCCTTGTTCACACAGGCAACCAAGTAGCGATGTACTATATCAGCAAGCAAGGAGGAACAGGCTCTTTTTTTTGTCACTTGGTGGAATCAATTGCATCAGTTGATCATTTGGGAGGCGCGAGATGCCGGAGGGTCTAGGAAACGAAAGATATTGTTTTTGAATATATGGGAGCCTTATCTGCAAGTCTTACATACTAAGGGTCGCAGTGCAGTTTTAAGATGGGTGTCCTAATTTGTTAGTTAGTTGGGTTGGGAGAGTAATGGTGAGTATTGGTGGGGCGAGGTGGAGAGTATCATTGGGGGGGAGGAGAAGGGGGGGTTTGAGGAGGGGAAATGGGAGTGTATTGAAGGTTCTGGCAATTAGTCAAAGATAGGATAAGTGGCTCAGGTGGGGGAAGGGGTGGTGTGACATTTTTGGGGTTCATAAGAGTACAGGGCTTTGGAGTACCTTTCCACCCTCATTAATCTCACTTGCCCTATGTAGAGAAGGAAGGGGAGGGAGTTTGGTTGATGTTACTCTTTTATTGTATATGCTTGTTCTATTATTGTATATGATGCATTATTATTTGTACTGTGCACCTTTGGGGTGCACTGGTGTTGTATTTGCTGTGTTTGCGTCAATAAAAATTGTTTGAACCTAACAGACTATGGACTTTTCCTTCAGGAAATTATCCAAATCTTTCTTAAAACCAGTTGCACTATCCAACTTACCACAACATCTGGCAATACGTTCCAGAGCTTAACTATTCTCTGAGTGAAAAAATATTTCTTCCTATTGGTTTTAAAAGTATTTCCTTGTAACTTCGAGTGTCCCCTAGTCTTTGTAATTTTTGACAGTGTGAAAAATCGATCCACTTGTACCCTTTCTACTCCATTCAGGATTTTGTACACTTGAATCATATCTCCCCTCAGCTGTGTCTTTTCCAAGCTGATGAGCCCTAACCTTTAGTCTTTCCTCATACGCGAGGAGTTCCATCCCCTTTATCATCTTGGTCACTCTTCTTTGAACCTTTTCTAGTGCCGCTATATGTTTCTTGAGATAAGGAGACCAGAATTGAATGCAATACTCCAGATAAGATCACACCAAGGAGCGATACAGGGGCATTATAACATTCTTAGTCTTGTTAACCATCCCTTTTTTAATAATTCCTAGCATCCTGTTTGCTTTTTTGGCTGCTGCCACACATTTTATTTATTTATTTTATTTAATGTTCTATACCATTCTTCCAGAGGAGCTCAGAATGGTTTACATGAATTTATTCAGGTACTCAAGCATTTTTCCCTGTTTGTCCTAACAGGCTCACAATCTTATCTAATATACCTGGGGTAATGGGGGAATTAAGTGACTTGCCCAGGGTCACAAGGAGCAGTGTGGGTTTGAACCCACAACCTCAGGGTGTTGAGGCTGTAGCTTTAACCACTGTTCCACACTCTTCCCCACATTGGACGGATGGTTTCATCGTATTGTCTACAATAACACCCAGATCCTTTTCTTGGCGCTAACCTCCAAGGTGGACCCTAGCATCCGTTAACTATTTCCAATGTGCATCACTTTGCATTTGTCCACATTAAATTTCATCTGCCACTTGGATGCCCAGTCTTCCAATTTCCTAAGGTCTGTCTGCAATTTTTTACAATCTGCATGCATTTTATCAATTTTGAATAGTTTTGTGTCATCTGCAAATTTAATCACCTCACTCGTCGTCCCAATTTCCAGATCATTTATTAAGTTAAATATGTCCCAGTATAGATGCCTGCAGCACTCCACTGTTTATTCTCCTCCATTGAGAAAAAAGAGCATTTAACCCTATCCTTTGTTTTCTATCCAATAACCAATTCCTAATCCACAACTGAACTTTGCCATTTAACCCATGACTTTAATTTTCTCAGGAGCCTCTCATGAGGAACTTTATCAAAAGCTTTCTGAAAATCTAGATACACTACATCAACCGGCTCACCTTTATCCACATGTTTATTCACACCTTCAAAGAAGTCAAGCAAATTGGTGAGGCAAGATCTCCCTCAGCTGAACCCATGCTGACTCTGTCTCTTTAAATCATGTTTGTCTACATGTTGCACAATTTTATTTTTTATAATTGTTTCCACCATTTTGCCCAGCACTGAAGTCAGGCTTACCGGTCTGTAATTTCCCGGATCTCCCCTGGAACCCTTTAAAAGAATCTGCATAACATTGGCCACCCTCCAAGCGTCAGGCACTACAGATGATTTTAGCGATAGGCTACAGATCACTTATAGTAAGTCAGCAATTTCATGTTTTGAGTTCTTTTAGTACCCTTGGATGTATACCATTTGGCCCAGGCAATTTATCACTTTTTAACTTGTTGATTTGGCTTAGTACATCTTCAGGATTCACCAAGATTTCTTGCAGTTGTTCCGCATCATCACCTTTGAAAACTATTACTAGTTTAGGTAGATCTCTTATATCTTCTTCCACAAAGACCGAAGCAAAGAATTCAGTCAGTCTCTCCACTATTGCCTTATCCTCCCTGAGCGCCTCTTTTGCTCCTTGATCATCCAATGGTCCCATGGACTCCCTCACAATTTTTCTGCTTCTTGATATAAATTGTTTTGAGTTTTTGCCTCTTTTGCAAGTTTCTCGTCATATTCTTGCTTAGTTTCTTTATCAATGCTTTGCATCTAACTTGCCAGTGCTTTTGTGTCTTCTGATTTGGAAACAGCCTGCAGTTCATAAAAGGAGAGTCTTTCCTTATATTGTAATTATTTTTTCAGTTCTAGTAATTTCTTTTTTTAAAATCTTTATTAATTTTTCAAAGCCAACAACAGTGCAAAACAATATACATACATAATAAGCACTTATAATCAATCAATAACAATACAGGAAAATAAACCCCCATTCCCATCCAATTCTTCCATTAGGGAACAAAAACAAACCCTCCCTCCCGCCCTCCCCTGGATGTGTGTGAGCTATACATTGAAAAATAAAAACTAAAACGAAGCCACAAAAGATGTCAATGGACCCTACACTAGTTTAAATAACTTATTGTGCCCCAGAATATCGGCGTTCATCTTTTCATACTTATAACATAAGCATAGATTCGCCCACCAAAAAGTAAAACTAAGGTGATCGCAGTTTTTCCAATTGCGAGTAACCATTTGCATGGCTATCCCGGTCATAATAAGGAAAAGCCGACATTTATATCAGTCCAATGGGGGTTTAATTTGCAATATCATCCCACATATAACTACATCATATGTCAATGGGATTGATGACTCCAGTATGGTATTAATCTGTCCCCATATTAATCTCCAAAAGTTGAGTATTAAAGGACAATAAAACAACAAATGATCCAGTGTCCCTATGTTTAGATGACAGTGCCAGCATCTATTAGACTTAGAACTATCTAATTTCTGCAAATGAACAGAAACTTCTATGTAACAAAAAAACCCCATGTTTGTCTCATAAATGCTGACGCTGTACACCTCATCCTCCAAGTCCAAATACGTGGCCATTGAGAAGCAGAAATCTCCTGCTTAATCTCAATGCTCCAAATGTCTCTCAGACTAGTTTTTGTTTTTTTGTTCAAATATTCCAATATTAATTTATACCACTTGACGGCCTGATGTCCTAGGAAATCAATCTGGAAGCATAGGCCCTGCAAACTATACTGATCCTTTAAATTTCACCAATCAGGGAACCCCTTCTGAATGGCCTGCTTCAACTGCAACCATTTATAAACTTGAGACTTTGCTATGCCAAATGATTGTTGCAGTTGTGAAAAATCAAGCATTCTCCCTTTTGATATCACATCATCTACAGTACGTATACCTGCCTGCATCCAATGTTTCCAGATGATCTTAAACTCACCAATTTTAATCTTGGAATTCAACCATATAGATTGACACGTGGATTGTTGTATTGGTATAGATGTTAGATTATCAATAAATTTTAATATTTTCCATGTATCACATAGAATACTATTGTCCTTATAAAGCCTTGGCATCTTAATACTCAAAATATGGCATAATCGCAATGGGGACATGAGTTGCCATTCTAAATAAAGCCAAGCCGTAAGATGCTCCAAGACTTCAGGAAGGATCCAGTACATACTCTGACGCAGAATAAAAGCTTGATGGTATCTATAAAAATTTGGAAAATTTACCCCACCTGCCGCAATTGTTTTTTGCAAAGATACTAAAGCAATTCTAGCAGTTTTACCCAGCCAGATAAATTTAGTAAGAATACCATTTAATTTTTTATAGAAGGACCCTTGAAAATAATCCGGAAGCATAATCATTTTGTAGCAAACTACAGGCAAAATCATCATCTTTACAGTTTGGACTCTCCCCCACTAGGAAAGATGTAAAGGGTTCCAATGCTCATACATTTTTTTGACTTTCAGCAATAAAGACTTTTCATTTACTGTCATTGTGTCTTCCAATGTTCTTTGAATCATAATACCCAAATATTTTATTCCCTCTTCCTTCCAAAGGAAAGGGAATGGATCAAATAATCATTTTGCACAATGTATGTTTAACGGAAGAATCTCCAATTTACTCCAATTTATTTTGTATCCAGAGAATTTACTAAACCTATCTATCAATTCCAGTAAATGCGAAACGGTGGATTCAGGATTCCTCAAATGAAGCAAGATATCATCTGCATAAGCAGAGATCTTATATTCCTGACCTGCATAAGGAATCCCCTGTATCCCCTCTGCCTGCTGTATCGCCAGCAAAAAAGGTTTCAGAACAGTGTCAAAAAGCAAAGGAGATAAGGGACACCCTTGTTTAACTCCCCTCTTCAGACAAAAACGTTCAGAAAATGTATTATTAATATATAGCCTAGCTGAGGGGGAACTATACAAGATTTGAATCATTAGAATAAATCCAGATCCTATACCGAACCAATCCATTGCTTGATACATAAAAGTCCATTCCACACGATCAAAGGCCTTCTCTGCATCCAAAGAGACAGAGAAGGCCAGATCATCCATAGTTTTTGCTAAATTTAGCATATGAAATGCCAATCTGGTATTATTGGAAGAATAAGTTCTAGTTATTTCACAGGTAACAAGGCTCATTTCACACATACAGTCAAGAACACATTCATGTAGTATTTCTCCTATTGAAGGAATTGAATTTAATAAAAGAGTTGGGATCTTATAGCACTACTTTAAGAACTGAGTTGAAAAAGTCACCATTTGGTAATTACATTGGCAATAAAAATGTTTTATGGTGCAGAAGATTTGTGAAGTTTTAATCAATATGAAACTTCACTAAACTGAGGGAGGTTTTTATACCAATGACTGTTTTGAGGGTAAAGTATATTTGATGCTGGTTTACGGTTCTCACTGCATTTTGTCAGGAAGAATCGATGTTTCAGCCATCATGCTGTGACTTTCTTCAGGGTATGCCAACATGATGCAGCTGCAGAAACTCTTGAGAGAACATATAACCCAGCTTCACAGGGAGAATATCTTTAAACTCACCAGAGACTTTTCAATTCTATGGGAAAGAGAGGCTTAATGATTTTCCACCCAAAATTCAAATTTGTGACCAACTGACTTTCCTGCTTCATTCATCTCGAGCCCCAGCCAGTCGGATTTGAGGACCTACTATATAAAGACAAACTGCCGACCTCACAGCATACCCTGAAGAAAGCCACAGCATGATGGCTGAAATGTCAGTTCTACCTGACAAGATGTAGTAAGTCCCGAAAACCTACAACAAGCATGATGCCAGCTAGAGAAACCCTGAGAAGGTTATATTATACTTTTTTTTGTATTAAACCCCCTAGTTTGAGACTTTTCCTCCCTTTTCTTTTTTTTTTTTTTTTTTTTTTATAATACCAGTGAAAACGTGACTCCCCCCCCACCCCCCGGGAATATGGGTTTACTGCTTAATTTATTGTAATAATTGACATCTGACCTCTGATTTTTAGAAGGTAGTCCATCAATCATGGGCCATGTTCTATACAGTTTGGGCAGAATCTTTGTATGCTGTGTCTCTTTGTAATTATTCAATACAACAGGAGAAAATAGCCCTGCAGTCCACATGAGTAGTATAAAGCTGTCAGGATATAAATGTTCTGCTTTTTAAAAAATTAGTTAGCACTTTTGTTTGCAGAAGTTAGCAAGAGTTGTCCTCAACCTGTAGAATTGTACTGAATGCAATATATAATTTGCAGAACCACAACCAACAGCAAAAACACGCTCTTTTGATTCCAAATGAACGTAAGCAAAATAAGAGTGAGGAGTCTCGGTAAGAGAATGCACATAAATCTTAGGTCGCAATCAAAAAGGAAAAGAATTGGTAATTGAGCTGGATATAATAGACTACAGCGTTCCCACTAAGCATCTGGAAGCATCTACCAATGTCCCTGCTGGTGAGAGGTGATGCTCAAATATTGTGCTTAAACTTGGAAGAGGCAGACAGTTCCTGAACCTTTATTTCTGTGCATTCAAGTGGACTTACATGGTTACTATACTACTGTACTTATTTTTGTACTAGGAGCCAGTAGATTATTTTGGCTATGTTTGGGTGATACTGAATTTTGTGATTGTTCTACTTTTTGTTTAAAAAAAGTAATTTTTTTTTCTCTTATATGAACTGTTTTTTGTTGGAGCATTGTGCAGAATGTGTGATAAATCATATCCACAACTGACGGCCTCTTTTACAAAGCTGCGCTAGGGGCTGCGCTGCACTAACGGCCCCGAAGCCCATAGAGATTTAAAGGGCTTTGGGGCTATTGCAGCGCGGCTATGTAAGAGGCCGTGAGTGTTCAAATTTAAAAGTTTGTGTGGGGAAGTATAATTCTGATTATTTTAAAGCTGATCTCAACCCTGACACCACTGAACATCAAAATAATTTTTGCCTCCCTAGCTGTTTTTCACTTTCAAGTATTTTTGGAAGTCTGATACAATGCATAAGTGTTAATTTCATTCAAAATATATATCAATATGTATTAAGGTAGGATGTATTGGTATTGTCATGTTCTATTAATCTGTGATCATTGATTATCCAAACCTGGATTTTTGTGATAAAATTACTCCGTTTTATTTGCTATTATAAAGGATATGTATAATTTAGGACTTTTTGTACTTGAGAAGGAACTTCATCTCACCACCAGCAAAACTTATGCCATCAGAACATTGCATATTTTAATGTCAAGAAAAATATTCAATCCAATGTGAATTATAACTTAGATATAATAGTTCATGAGTAGTTTGTGATACTGTTCAATTTTTCATTGTTCTGTTTAGTCTCTTCTGCTCGATGTGTGGCTTTCCAGAGAGAGAGAGATCCTAGATAAGCTTCAGTCGATCTGTTGCTTGTACACCATTCTTTCTCTTCTAAGTGAGATGGAAGGTAGGAACTCTTTCATGAGTCTGAGCATCTGGCTTAAAATGTAGTAATAAATACTTGCCATTAGGAGTCATTCAGTCTGAAATCCATGTAACCTATGTCTGCTTTATTCTTCTCATAACTGCTTGCTGGCAGCTAGCTTTTGCTTGTCATGCAGAAATACTAGGAATGCTGACAATTTTTAGCCATCAGACTTAGGACTTGTTTATATTTCTGTGGAATATTTTGTGGGATATCCATTGATTCTAAGTACAGTGGTACCTTGGTTTACAAGCATAATTCGTTCCAGAAGCATGCTCGTAATTCAAAGTACTCGTATATCAAAGCACATGTCCCCATAGGCCACAATGCAAACTAAAACAATTCGTTCCACAACCAAGGTTTACTATGGTGGCCCAGGGGTGGGTACCTGCCTGTAGGTGCTGCAGCCCTTGTAGCGTGGTGGCTTTCTTTCCCCGGGGTCCCCGTGCGGCTCTCCTCCCTCTTTGGCCGACGCCTTTTCCTTTCACCAGCGCCTCCTGGCTTCTGATTCAAGACGGCCGCCATCCTTCTGAAGCATTCGCAGGACCTCTGAACTCCCCCTTTAAGCCGGCGCCGCTCCAACAACACGCGCACCATGTACAAGCACACAGGATGTCCTGCGTGCTTGTACGTGGTGCGTGAGTTGTTGAAGCGGCGCCGGCTTAAAGGGGGAGTTCAGAGGTCCTGCGCATGCGTCTGGAGGATGGCCGGCTTGAATCAGAAGCCGGGAGGTGCTGGTGAACAGCGGAGGCATCGGCTGAAGAGGGAGGAGAGCCGCATGGGGACCCGGGGAAAGGAAGCCACCACGCTACAAGGCCTGCAGCACCCACAGGCAGGTACCCACCCCTGGGCCACCATAGTGAGAGCTCGTGTAGCGAATCAACACTCGTTTTGTGAGCCGAAAGTTTGCTGAGTGTTTTGCTTGTCTTGCAAAACACTCGCAAACCGGGTTTATCCCATGCCTTTTTGAATTCCATCACTGTTTTTGTCACAACCACTTCACCAGGAGATTCTAGCTATTCACCACTTTTTCTATGAAAACTATTTCATGATATTATTTTGTTTATCTCTTTTTAGATGCATTTCATGTCTTCACAATCAAAAGGGTAAATGATACTTCATTTACATACTACAGCAACCAACAGATTCAGAGCAGTTTACAAAAGAATAAACCAATACAATAATTGAGACTATATAATCTCACAAAACTAAAACATACACCTATGACATAAACCATTTTTTAACAAATATGTTTTATTCTGTCGCCTGAAAGTTAAATAAAATTCCATAATCCAATAATTCTCTCCAAAATTGCATAGCTTGGGATGCCAACAATTTCTCTATATTTTATCGAATTGGTTGACCACAAATTTATGGGAAAGCAAAATGGTTGCTATTATGAGTTACCCTTGAATGACACACTAGTGTAAATCGCTCAACCAAATAAGATTGAGCCAACCCATGCAAGTCCTTGAAAAGCAAACATGCAAATTTGAACAGAATTCTAGATCAAATAGGTAGCCAATGAAGCTATAATCAGTTATATGATCATACTTTAATGAAAACTTTAGTCAAACAGCTGTATTCTGTACTGTTTGCAATCATTTTAATAAATACTGAGGACAACCCAGGCAGATAAGTTTGCAGTAGTCGAGAATACTAAGCACCATTGCTTGAACAATCAATCTATAGTAAATTGAGGTTTGAGAAAATAGCTCCGATGTGCACACAACTTTCCTAGTGTTAAAAAACACTTCTTTTTTTTTTGGTCAACTTGTGGTTTTTAATGATAGCCCTGTTTTCAAGTGGACTCCCAAAATTATGTGGTATAAATGGATGAAAAGCTTGATGAACCACAATTCTAGTCTCAATGTGCACGGCTGGCCACAAAAAGTGCACAGCTTGTCACAAAAAATTTGGTTTTATCTAAATTTAATTTCAGTCGATGTTCTAGTGCAACAGACACATCATTCCTGAACTTTCGGGTCATCGATCTATTCCCGCAAGAATTTTTGTAAAGAGCTTCATTAGTATTTTTTGCTCTGCCTCCCATCTCTCTGGGCTGTGTTCCAATTCCTCAGCTCATATCAAAGCAGATGGTAAGCCCTAGAGAGGAAACTTAAGAGGGAGGGGTATGGGGATACGTCCTGAGAGACATGTCTGTTTTGCACATATCACAAAAGTATGTAACAACTGAAACAAACAAACAAAAAAGGACCCATTCTAACACTTAACCAGGTGAAAATAAACGAGTCACCTAGCTGAATGCAACCTGCACTAACCATTTTAGAATAAAAGGAATACTTTCTGAATTTGTTGCAATAGCAGTGGCATTCCCCATCCACGTCCTTACTGGATAAAGGGAAGAAATAAAAATCCATTCATCCCAGCATGTCTGAGGCAGAAAGCAGGCTAATGTCCTGTCTACTAGAAAGAAGATTGAGTTAATCTTCCCTTCTAACATCCAGTTCTCCATCAATAGTACAAGGGCTTCCAATCTAGAGGAAATGGATGAAACTGTAGAAGAAAAAGGGATAATTAATCTGCATAACTAATGCTAGTGAACCCATTCTAGGTCAGAACATAACCTAAAGGGTGATAGGAAAACATTAAATACTGAGGGAGAAAGAGGTGAACTCTGTGGTACACCACAAGGATTTCTCCACACGTTTGATCACACATAAGTACTTAATAAAATCTAGGTTGTAAAAATTCTTGAAACCAGCCTAATACTTTCCCAGATACTCCCAAATTATCCAACATACCCAACAGGATCTCATGATCCAGAACAAAAGCACATGATAAATCAAAATGGAGAATTAATGTATTTTTCCCTCACTGAATAATCCAGCACTGTGCCCTTGACTGTTTCAGTACTAAAAAATAATCAGCAAATGAGCTGGATATAACAAATAACAGATGGAATTCCCACTAAGCAGCAAGAAGCTGTGTGTGAGTTTTCTGCCAGTGTCCCTGCTGGTGGCAGGGGGAGGGGAATGATCAAATTTGCACTTAAAATGAAAAATATTTCTTTACAAGGGGTAATAGGTGCACAGAAGAGCATTTAAGTGATGATATAGGGGCATGCAGGCCAAACTTTTGATTTTGTTACTTGTCATCTACAAGACTTTTTTATTTAGGGAGTTTTTGAATAATTTTTTTTTTTCATTTTAGAAATAGGCACACTATTGATGATGGAGAAAAAAATGTAATATTTTTTTCCTGCTTTAAGTTCACTATTGTGGGAGCTGGTCTGGAGGTTTTTTGCCAGTGAGGTGTTCGCCCGACCACCTTGGACCACCATTGTGGTGGTGGAAGGGTTCCTATCTGAGGCTTTTTCCTCCAGCAATTTGAAACTCCCTTAATTAGAACTATAGCAGCACTACCTTTCATGACATCCTGTTCATATTTCTAGTGAAAGTGTTTGCCTTTATATTTTTTTCCTGTTACATCAGATAAAAACACCATGGGAATACAAATTCCTGCTGGTTGTAGAGCTAAAAACAGTAGCAAAATTAAAGCATGGGATAAATACAAGAAATCCTTAGTTGGAAGATTTTTAGTGTAAATCACAATCTTTTATTTAAAAGTAAAGCCAGACATCTAGTAGATTGTACAGTATGACAGCAGGAAAGGAGAATAGAAAGATTAGGTAGACTTTTATGTCTATTATTTGCCATCATATTCTTTGTTTCTATAGAACTGTTAAGCTTTATTCAAATTAAATATTGTATTTCATTAGGGAAAGGAGTGGGAGGAACATCTTGAGTTTCCTGGCTTCCCTGAGCTATTCCTGAATTCAACACTGCTTGTGACTTCATTAATAATTGTGCCTGGCCTAATAAAAACATTGTGGTAAAAAGCACACAATTGAACAAAGACCAGCTTTGAGAAAACAATTAGTTTTGCTTCTACTTCAGTGTTCTAGCTTGCTGGTCTCTCGATATTAGTTTACTTCTACTGAGTTCTTCTTACAGAATTATTCATAGTGGAAATTTATTTTCCAACTGACAAACTGTCTCCTTTAGCCTTTCTAATGGACATTTCTGTCCATTCTTTTCACTCACTCGCTTCCACTCTGAGACATTCCAGCTTTTATTGTGAGTTTGATTGTCTACATGTACCGTATTTTCACGTAGATAACGCGCACCCGTGTAAAACGCGCACACAGGTATAGCGTGTGGGAAACCGAAATATATGTAAAAAAAAATTTTGTATACCGCGCACACCCGTATACCACGCATGCTGCCCCGACTCTCCCGTCACCGCCCGACTCTCCTCTCCCCTGCCCCGACTCTCCTCTCCCCCTTGAAGTCCTGTCCCCACCCTGAAAGCCTGATGCCCCCCCGACGTCCGAGTCACCCCCCCCCGCAGGACCGCTCGCACCCCCACCCCGAAGGACCGCTCGCAAGCACTCCCACCCACACCCGCACCCCCACCCTGAAGGACCGCTCGCACCCCCACAGCCTCCCGACCCCCCCCCCAATCATGTAGAAGCTCCTACCGGTGTCCTGCTGCTTCCTCTTGGCGGTCCTGGCCCTTCTGTGAGCCCTGCGCCTGCGCTGCTTCCTCTTCCGGTGGTCCCGCCCTTTCTCTGTTGTCAGAGAAAGGGCGGGACCGCCAGAAGAAGAAGCAGCGCAAGCGCAGGGCTCACAGAAGGGCCGGGACTGCCAAGAGGAAGCAGCAGGACACCAGTAGGAGCTTCTACATGATGGGGGGGGGGTCGGGAGGCTGTGGGGGTGCGAGCGGTCCTTCAGGGTGGGGGTGCGGGTGGGAGTGCGTGCGAGCGGTCCTTCGGGGTGGGGGTGCGAGCGGTCCTGCGGGGTGAATCGGGGGGGGGGAACGATGTAAAAAAAATTTATACAACGCGCTCATGTGTATAATACGCAAGGTTATGCACGGTTTGTAAAAATCGTGTATAACGCACGCGTTATATGCGTGAAAATACGGTAGATATTTGGGAACCTCTGTGCTTCATTTTAGCATTAAATAAGTTTTTTAAAGTATTTACTCATTTTAAGTGTACTTATGGCATTCTAGTATATATCCAACTATCAAAAAAATCAGAGAAATGGACACAAACCCAAAGTATACCAAAAAGAAAAATATATGTCCAATTTAAATTTGTATAAACTGAAATAATTGATGGAAACGTGATTGAGTGTCCAAGTTGTAAATACAAAGATTAGCAAATAATGTGGAGCACTCAATTTTACATATAATGTGAACTTAAAACAGAGGAAAAAAGACCTCAAAAAACCCCTGGGCTATAATCAAACAGATCATAACCAATTGGGGTTGGTTTTCATCACTGGTCAAAAACCCCTGTATGATTTTTTAATTTTTATGTGAATTTATTTTTCATTAAATATGTGTTGTAATTATAAATAAATCTAGTGATGGAATATCAAAATCTTTCCATATCAAAATCTCTCTTATTTACAATTGAGCATAAATAAGCCAGCAGCTCTATGTTGAAATTCACAAATGAAATAACATATGGCTTCATAACATCAAGCACTTATCTTAATAACCCGACGGAGGTCCAATCCGTTTCGCTCAAACGGGCTTCTTTGGGGGTATTAACAGAGCTTGTAATGCCGGTAAAGATTAAATGTTGCTCACAAATTCTGTAGTCTGGCTGCGTATTCAGCTGAAGAAGCCTGTTGGAGCGAAACAGATGGGACCTCCAAAGAAAGGCCCAGAGTACTGGAGGCCAGTTCTGGACCTCAAGTTGAATCAATGCTGCGCTGAAAGTGCCACATTCTACATGGAGATAGTTCAGTCAGTCATAGCGGCAGTGGTGCCGGGGGAGTTTCTGGCTTCCCTCAATTTGACAGAGGCTATTTCCATATTCCCATTTTTCTAGCCCACAGAATATACTTCCGGTTTCATGTGCTGGAGCAGCATTTCCAGTTCTCAGTGCTCCCTTTTGACCTCTTGGTGGCACCTTGCACTTTTACCAAGGTGATGGTGGTGGTGGCAGTGGACCTCCACAAAGCTTGGACCCTTATTTGGACAGTTGGCTAATCAGCCCTGTCCAAGGAGGAATGCAAACTGGCAGTTTCAAAGAGTGGTCCAACTCCAGGACATGGGATGGATCATCAACTTCAAGAAATGCTAGCTGGAACCGACTCAGCACCTGGGAGTTTTGTTGAACACGGCCTTGGGCCAGGGCTTTCTTCCAGAGCCACACTGACTGAAGCTCTGGAAGCAGATAGTTTTCTTGACGTTGATGATCCATCCCATGTCCTGAAATTGGACTACTCACGAAACTGCCAGTTTGCATTTCTCCTTGGACATGACTCTGATTAGCCATCCATCCAAATAAGAGTGTACTTGGATCCTAGCCTTGTGGAGGTGCACTGCCACCACCTCCATCACCTTGGTAAAAGTGCGAGGTAGAAATTGCAGTTGCATCATCCTTATCTTCTAATGACTTTGAAATGGACACTTCTGCCATGATTAACCAAAGCTTATCTGCAATGGGCCAATCTTTGAAATTTCTAAAAGGGAGCAGTAGAGATAAAGTGGGTTATACGAAACAAAAAAAAAAAATGAACATGTACAAAATGTGATCATGCACAAGATAACTTTTGCTGATGAACTAGCAGCTCAGGATGTTGGACAGCCTAGTCAAACCACACAATATGTCATGTCAAGATTACTTTGACCTGATTGAAGAAATGAAGAAAAATTGGAATATCCAATAGATTGAAAAAAAAAAAAAAATTAATTAAAATATTGACTTTGGTCCCAAGACGTTGTTCAATAAAAGCTACAGCATTAGAATTTGGAGTGTTTAGCCTCACCTGACCCAAAAGTTGAAAAGCAATTGCCAAAGTCAACAGAGTATGACAATTTTATGAAGATGACAAATTCAGCAGAATGTGTCCCAGCAAGAAAGCTCTGGTGCAAAAGTTTTTGTCCCGTGGCTTCTGAGGCGTTTCCCCCCTTTATTCTAGAGTTAGTGTTCATGGTTTGGAAACTTCTGGCAATATAATGGTTGGGTCGCAAGTGGCATTATACCCAGCAAGTATAACACTGGAGTTTATTGAATATTTTGTTTAGTATTATTGACTCCAGTCTCCACTTTTTTTGGTTTTGTCCAGCAAGAAAGACCGCATTTCTGTTTGAGTCGATGAAGTCAAGATACAGACACAAAAGTGGTTGTTGAATAATCTAAAAGAAATGTACATGGCATATCGTGACAAATGGAGCCAAAATCAGATTCTTAAAATTTTGTAAACTTAGACCAAAGTAGTGTATAACTGTTGGTGCTTCAGGCACTCATTCTCTGGGTTTGCACTATACATCAGGTTTACAGGGATCTCAAAGTCCCTCCTTGAGGACTGCAATCCAGTCGGGTTTTCAGGATTTCCCCAATGAATATGCATGAGATCTATGTGCATGCACTGTTTTCAATTGGGGAAATCCTGAAAACCCAACTGGATTGCGGCCCTCAAGGAGGGACTTTGAGATTCCTGCACCAGAACATCAATCTCATGTTGCAAAGTGCAAATAACAGACACAACTACAAAGTGCTTATGGAAAAAACTGTTTCCAATTTGAACTCCAAAGATTGCATGCTAAAATGATGCCAAAACTGTCCTGGCAAGGAAGCACTAACAGTTTATTTGGAAGAAACGTTCAAGGATTGGTATCATGATGATTTGATCAAATTCAAGCAGTGAGTCCATATTGATAATGAAACATTAGAAACAAGCAAGCTAACATTGGATGATTTTATCATAAAACTTGCAAAAAAAAAAAAAATTGGAAGCTGATATGTCACCATTTTGTTTCAAAGTGAATATTTGAAAGCCAATGTAGAAGAAAGTGAATTGATCGTTCTGATGAATTTTGCTGAAAATTATTCTTTTGTTGTGCAAGAATGCGGCACAGGGCTTTCATAGAGAAAATTCACAAGCTACATTACATCCCTTTGTTGCTTACTATATTGACAAAGCTCATACTATTCAAGTCATAAATATTTGAATCATCATAGATCATATGCAACATGATTCAATATCCATTCATGTATTTATTCAAAAGCTGATTGAGTTTTTAAAGACAAAAATAAAAGTTAACAGAATCCACCATTTGAGTGATGCGAGCCAATACAAGAACAAAGATTTTGTCAACCTGTGCATTCATAAAAGCAATTTCAATATTGAAGCACAATGGAATTTTTTTCATACAAACTATAGAAAATTACCTTGTGATGGAATTGGTGGAACAATGAAAAAATTAGCTGCTGGAATTGGTGTTCAAAGACCATAGAATGAGCAAATACTGACACCAAAAGACCTGTTCAGTTTCTGGGACAAGAGCTTACATGGAATTAAAATACATATTTGTTTGTAAAGAAGAAATCAATGATAGCTGGAGCTAGAGAACATCATTAATTTGTACCACTCGACGTGAACACCATTTGTGTGAACAAAGTATCAAATGATCTACCTACTTCTTGGCCAGAACTTCTAGTAAGGATTCTACAGTGTTGGACTTGAGAATATCACAACTGCTCCCTGGTTATTATATTGCTTGCATTTATGATAATAAATGGTGGATTGGCAACATTGTTGAAGTATTGATGGAAGAAAATTATGCCTTGATAAAGTTTATGCACACAAATGGCCCTGCTAATTATTTTACTGGCCTAAAAGACAAGACATTTGTTGGGTGCTGGCACAACATCTCAATTTCATGCTCTCTTTTCCAATGGTTATCCTCTGGGCAATAATATCAGTTTTCAGAAACTTTGTGACAAATGTGGCTCATAAATATTTTTAAAAATGCAATAAAGAAATAAAGACAGACAGAATTTTGGTTTGGGAACCTATAGAAGATACATACTTTAGGCTTGGGAACCTAGGTTAAGCTGCCCTTCATAGGCTCGGGAACCTAGGTTAAGCTGCCAAGTCATAGGCTTGGGAACCTAGGTTAAGCTGCCCACTCATTGGCTTGGGAACCAGACAGATACCCACTGAAGGCTTTGGAACCTCGATGAAGAAACCAAGACTGCAGGCTTGGGAACCTGAATGAAGAGACCCACCCGTGGTTGGCATTACATAGCTATCAGGTGTGACCTCTACGGCGATGAGGTTGTTGATTCAAATTTTTTGAACTGGACCAACACAATCAAATATTTTCCTTCTAAAAATGCAAAAGAACAATCATATTTGGATGTTAATGTATACTGTTACCACAGAAACTTTACAAAGTCATATCACAAAATAGACAAAACTGCATTAGTTCTATTGCATAGTTTGCAAAATGTTTTGTAAGATCACCAAGTTTAATTTGTTCTGCTTATATAACAAAGGAAATATTTTGACTCAAAGTTGTGAAAATTTTGCAGGGATACTGTACGTGGTCATGGTAAAGTGTCAAACAAAGAGCTATATCTCCACAAGTATTCCACTAGTGGATCTTAAACTTTCCCAGAGTTTGGTTGGGTCATGTAAGATTCAGCATACAAAGTTTCATCAAAATCTGTGGTGGTAAGGTAGGGAGCCCTAGACCACTTGATCTGTAAAGACCTACAAGACTTAGCTTAGATATTGGGTAGGTTAAGGTACTAGGGAATTGGACATTGGGTGAGGGAAAAGGACTTAGATTAGGAGAACAGTGGAGACTAGACATAGATTGTGAAGGGTAAGCGAGTTAAATGGATGAAAAAAGTAGATGAAGAAGACAAAGGGGTTATGGAGGGTGTGAGGTTTTTGAAGAGAAGAAAGGTAGAAACAGATGTGGTGAAAGGGGCAATAGGAGGTTGGGTAAGAGATAGAAGAAAGGACCTAGAGACAGATAATGAGAGACAGAGGAAGGTAGATGAGGGCTGGAGAAGGGGTGAATATAGAAGTTAGATATAATGAACTAGAGAATGGTGAAAAGGGGAGCAGGAGATTGGGAAAAGATTAAAACAGAGTGGTAATGTATAGACTGGAGAAATAACTGGGAGATGGAAATCGGTTAGATTAGGGAGATGAGAGAGATGGAGATTGAAGAATGGGGGTAAGAGAAGAGGAAAGGGAAGAATACAATTCAGTTGTGAGTGTATAGAGAGGCAGAAAAAAGAAATGGAGTCAAAAAATGACCAGGAAAAGTCCTATGAAATTTAGCATTGGTAAGTACTTTAAAATATTTTGAATTCATTTATTTCAAGTGTTAGCCAAGGTGCAGTTGTTGCAGACTACTTAGATCAGGGGTGTCAAAGTCCCTCCTCGAGGGCCACAATCCATTCGGGTTTTCAGGATTTCCTCAATGAATATGCACGAGATCTATTTGCATGCACTGCTTTCATTGTATGCTAATAGATCTCATACATATTCATTGGGGAAATCCTGAAAACCCAAATGGATTGCGGCCCTTGAGGAGAGACTTTGACACCCCTGATTTAGATGAAGTCAGTGTGGTCCTTTCTTAGTAAGAGTATAGTACAGATCAGACCTGAACACCTAGTGCTCCACCATGTTAACCTTCGCTTCCCCTCCCCAATAATCTGTTCTGGCTACACCACTATTATAAATATCTTGACAACCGGTGTTTGCTATAGGTGCTGTATGTATGCCAGTATTTTACTTTGAATGCATTTTGTTTTTGAATTTTTAGTACTTTTAAGTCTTGTTTAAGTTGTAGCTACTGGTGAATGTATATCATGTAAAGTAAGAGTTTGCTTGTTCTTTTATCTACAGTAGCTATCGATGAATCATGGGATATTCAGTCTATTTCTCCTTGGTGGCAACAGATGCGCACAGCTTGCATTCAGTCAGAGAGCAATGGAGCTGCCTTGCTATCTGCACACATTGGGCACTCTGTGGCTATGAATGTAGCCAACAAAATGGCAGAGAAAAAAGTAAGTAAATGGCATTTATGTCCTCTCACTTCCTCCAGAATAGATTTACTGAGGAAATTTGTTTCTGGGAAATGAAGACTAGAGTTTAGGTGATAGCAATGGACTCAACATACTTTGTTTTTCCTTCATCAGGTTTAACTTTTTTCTAATTTGTTGCACTTTTCTGCTGTTTCTCCTTGAATTTTCTTGTTTCAGGAGTTACCCTACTTAAACATTAATCAAGACCAATGGCTTTCATTGCATGCTTTGTTGGCTACAACAGATGCAGAAATGAGTAGGGAGGACAGTAGATACTGAGGGAAAGAAGGTTAAAAGGCAGTGAGTGGGTGCTAGTAGGATAAGCAGGGGGCAGGGAACAGAAGCTGTAAAGGTAGAGGGAAGCAAAAGAGGGGGGCAGATGGAGAGACAAAGGAAGAAGCGCTGGGGAAAGCAAGAAGAGAGGTGAGAAAATGGGTTCTGGGGAGGTCAGTAGGTAGGTGGATGCTTAGAATTTGGGAAGGGGATAAGGAAATAGGAGAGCAAGGGAATAGGGAAAGAAGGGAGCAAGGCAGAGGGTTGGTGCTGAGAATATAGGGATATGAAGAACAGGGACTGAGTTAAGTGGGGACAGGGATTGATTAGGAGAAGAGCACAAGACTTGACTGGTATTGGATAGGATAAGGGAATAGGAAATTGAAAGTTGGGTGAAGGAAAAGGGAAGATAGTTTGAGCAGAGACTTGGATTAAGAGGGCAGTGGGGACTAGGGTAGGAGTGAGTTAGATGGTGTGACAGAGTAAAGAAAGAGAATGAGAGACAAGTGGCTGTGGAGGGGGTAAGGTCTTTGAAGAGAAGGAAAATGGAAATGGATGCAGTGAAAGTGGAAATAAGAGGTTAGTTAGTGGGTAAGAGAGAGAAGAAAAGGCCAAGATACAGAGAAAGGTAGATAGTTTGAAATGTTTCTTTTGTGGAGAGCTTAACAAAGTTGGATGTTCGCATGGGATCAGGGGTGCTATTTTCTATGGTCCCACTATTTTCTATGGTAAAACTGTGACTGAGTTCAAAGAAGCGTGGGATGAACACAGAAGATTTAGAATCAGAAAATAATATTAAAGATTGAACTAGGCCAGTTACTGGGCAGACTTGTACGGTCTGTGTCTGTGTATGGCCGTTTGGTGGAGGATGGGCAGGGGAGGGCTTCAATGGCTGGGAGGGTGTAGATGGGCTGGAGTAAGTCTTAACAGAGATTTCGGCAGTTGGAACCCAAGCACAGTACCGGGTAAAGCTTTGGATTCTCGCCCAGAAATAGCTAAGAAGAAAAAAAAAAAAATTTAAATTGAATCAGGTTGGGCAGACTGGATGGACCATTCGGGTCTTTATCTGCCGTCATCTACTATGTTACTATGCCACTGTTGTGTGGGAGAGTGAATTTTAGATTGCTAACTCTTTTTTTGCTCAGAGAAGTCAGCTTATGAATTGAGTGATAAAGTGACCTTATAGAAGATGGGTCCCAGTGACCCTTTTCACAAGAAGCTTATTGATGGTCTGGAAAGCAGTTTGGGTTTATTGGAGCTCTTTTCTATTATTCTGTTGTTGTGACCTCCTGTATTTTCGTAGCTTATTTTGTCAGTCACTGTTCTGGAGTTCTTTCATATGCATTCCAGTTTTCTAACCTTTTTTTTTCTAGTTTCTAATAATTCTACATCAAACCAATGATTTGTGTGCATTTTTAACATAGTAAAAGTAGTAGATGATGGCAGATGAAGGGATTAGGACTTGTATGCCAGCTTTATTTAGCTTTACAACCACACTCAAAGTGTTTACATACAGTTACTTCAAGCATTTTCCCTATGTATCCCGGTGGGCTCTCAGTCTAACTAATGTGCCTGGGGCAGTGGAGGATTAAGTGACTTGCCCAGAGTCACATGTCGCAGTGTGGCATTTGAACCTACAACTTCAGGGTCCTGAGGCTATAGCTCTAACCACTACGCCATACTCGAATGGTCTACCCAGTCTTTCCAACAGTTACATGCATTACTAATATACAATTAAACCAACAGTAAATGTGGTATAAAATACTTGAACCTGGTCTTTATTTGCTATTTTTAGGCCATAGACTATAGAAGTCCACCCAGCACTATCCTTATATTCCAGCTATTGAAGTTGCTAAACTGTCTGCCTACTGTATATGGGACACAAACTGTAGAAGTCTGCCTGGCTCTGGCCTTAGTTTTTCACATCCCACAATTCAGAGGGAAAAACCACAACCCCACGTGTGAAAGTATATAAATCAAAAAAGAAGTGGGGAAGGGACACAGTCAATCAACTATATAAATCAATGTTTTTAAGGCACCGTGTCAGGCAGCAGGCTCTTAACTGGACATCGAGAGTATGCCTTTTGGTTTCATTATTTGCATTATCCCAGGACACGCAGACAGCATATTCTCACATGTGGGTGACGTCACTGACAGAGCCCCGGTATGGACACTTTAAGATTTCAGAAAGTTTGCAATAGCCCATACCGTGCATGTGCGAGTGCCTTCCCGCTTGACATAAGCACGCGGCTCCTCAGTTCTTAGTTTTCTGCGGAGCTAAGAAGTCACTTTTTTTTCAAAGGTCGTTGATTTTTATTTTTTTTTTTGCCTTCCCACTCTCATGCCTATACTTCCTTATTTCTTTTAACTTAATAAAGAATAATTAAAAAAAAAAAAAAAGATTATTTTTTCTTTTTTCGCTGTCTGTGGGTTTGTCCCGGCAAGGCCTTTACTCATGTCTCAGCCATCGAGTTTAATTTGGCTGAGACGGTGTTCCTGTCAGTCATGGCCGCTGATTGGATTTAAAATGTGCGGTCGGTGTTAACGCACTATATCCCTAATGGACCCTCATAGCTGGTGCCTCAAGTGTTTGGGTCCTGAACACTGTGTCCAATCGTGTAAACGCTGCTCTTTAACAAAAGCGTACCATCAAAAATCGTATCCTTCAACAGGAGAAACTTTTCGGTGTCAGCATGGAGAGAGATGCGCAGATGACACCATCTACATCGCAGTCACCGGCATTGAAGACATCAACACTGCCAGAGGCACCAGCATTGACACTGGTGTCGAAGCACATCGCACCCTCAGGTAAGCCGGCTAAGAAGCCATCCCCTTCCTTATCAGAGAGGCAGGTCACAAAGGCATCGAGCCAATTCATGCCAACCAAGAGTAAGTCCCTGCAGCGACTGGTTCCAGTTTCAAGAGGTGCTTCGTCGTCAGAGTCATCCTCTCCAGAACGCAGAACATAACAGTACAGGCGTTGAAACCATAGGTACCGGTGCTTACCTTGAAGCAGAAGCTCAATGCTTTACTTTGAGAAGAGCTTGGAGATAGTTCCAATCACTTCTCCTGAGGCTCTATGCTCTGATACCGTCCCAGCCTGAGCTCAGCGCCGCTCCAGTCCGGCCACTCATGCGTCAAAGCATCAGTCTTCCAGACACTGATCTCCATTTGCTCACCTTCCAGACGTTCAGACAAGAACTCGATGAAGTCGGTGAAGGTCTCCTGAAAATGCAAGCATTCAGTGACCCTAACACCAGAGGTCGTGGATCGAAGCACAAGTCTCCTCTCCTCCTCCAAGATTTTGATTTACAGGATGACTCTAATCCTGATCCATCACCTTCTACTTCCGATGATGTTTCTCTGGCATCGGAGTCTCCCAGGCAATCACCAGCTAGAGCTTCTTCGCCTACTGAAAAGTTTTCCTTTACTCGATTTATTCGCCAACTGGGAAAGGATCTTTCGGTGAAATTAGAGGCTGATTCAAAATATAGTGGAGTTTCTGGACACTTTAGACTTCGATCAGCCTCCTAAAGACAAGCTTAAACTCCTTTTACATGGAATTCTGAGGGAGACTTTCTACAAAAACTTGGAATCGCCTCTCTCAGTAACGATGGCACCCAAGAAATTGGATTCTCTGTATAAAATAATCTCTCTTCCGGGATTTGACAAACCTCAACTCCTTCATCAATCCCTGATTGTGAAGTCTACTTTGAAAATAATCTACTCCATCAAAAGTTTATTTGTCGGTCCCTCCTGGTAGGGAAGGCCATATTATGAACAAATTTGACCGAAGGCTATATCAAAATTCCCTGTTGGCAAATAGAGCTGTCAACTATAATTTCTATTTTTCACGCTACTTGAAACATCTCATGAAGCAGTTTCCCGCATTTCAAAAATATATTCCCTCTCTGAAGTTGAATGCTTTCCAACATCTCGTGAGCACTACCTTTCAATTAAGGAAGTATCTGGTTTGTTCAGCTTATGACATCTTTGAGCTCACGTCTAGGGCCTCTTATATGTCTGTGGCCATGAGAAGACTGGCATGGCTTAGAGTCTCAGACATGGACGTTAACCTGCAAGATAGACTGGTCAATGCCCCCTTGTTCAGGGAATGAGCCTTTTTGGAGACTCTACAGATACTACAACTCAAAAGCTCACTGTTCATGAAACGTGACAGGGACACCTTAGTAAAACCTAAGTCTAAGCCTTACTCATTGATACCTTTCAGGCCTGCTTCCTCTTACCAGAGGTGTTTTTCAGCCAAAAGGCTCCTTTTATCAAGCTGCGCTAGTGGTTTAAAGCACATAGTAGCGTGCGTTAAACCGCCGGCCGCGCTAGCTGCTAACGCCTGCCTTGAGCAGGCGGTAGTTTTTTTGGCCAGCGTGTGATTAAAAATCGCGCGGCTTGATAAAAGGAGCCCAAAGTCTCTGCTCTAGTAAGGCCACAGTAGAAAAAACAAAAGCAGTAGCGTCCTCCCAAAGCCCAACCTGCTGCTTCTGCAGAGAATCCCAAACAGCTGAGCTGCAGAGGAAGCCCTGAAGCAGCCACCTACCACTCAGCAGTTCGGGGCAGAAAGTCTTTTTTTTTTTTAATTATTATTTTTTTAAATAGGTGCAGATGTTGTGAGCCAGTCCCCCCACCCCCACAACAACCCCCGGAACCAAAATAGAGGCAGGAGGGATGCCCATTCTTTCCTGCCACCGTGAAGTACCCTTCTCATACTGAACTAATCCCACCACTTCCAGGACTCCTCCCCTTCCAAAAATAAAAAAATGGCAGGCCCTCCTACCCCCTGAACTTCCCCCTGTACCTGTCCAAGAAGTAGACAACAGGAGGGATGCCCAGTCCCTCCTGCTTGCAGGTCTGCCACTTCAAAATGGCATGCTTTACCCTTCCCGGTTCATCCTGTGATGTACTGGGAGGAGCCTAAGGCCCTTAATGGCTCAGACGCCTAAGGCTCCTGCCCGTACATGGTAGTTTGCATGAATTATTCTTACAGAAATAAAAATGACCACACCATTGTGTTGGCTGCTGACTTCTGCATAGCCTCTTATTGTCCTGCCTCATAATGTTCTGATGCATTATACCTCGGACTTTGAGTGGTATTGTATCTCATCATCAATATGACTAAAGTCAAATAATTAGCAATGGCAGTAACTGATAAAATTGTAAAACTATCCCTGTCACAAAAATGGTACTTGTATAAAAGTATATATTATAGTAAAGCTATGCATAGACAACTACATTGGAAAACAAACTTATTGTACACATGTCTTTTTTCAATTTCTAAATTTACAAAGGAAGGGTACAGAAATAAGGTTAGTGATTTGTTAGTGATATCTGTTGGATAGGTAGAATATAAATTGAAAGAGCACAGCATATCGTTGACTAACTCCACCAGCCTGAAGAAAGGACAATAACTCTTGAAAACTAGTCACATAAGGCCCCTTTAACAAAACCGTGGTAGCAATTCTTCCACAGCAAATGCAATGAAGCCCCTTCAATTCCTATGGGCTTCAGAGCATTTGCGGCAGGAGAATCACTACTGTGGCTTTGTAAAAAGGACCCATAGGGAATTGAACTAACATGACAACCACAGTACTATGCTCAAAAGAATGTTGATACTGCCTTTCTATTTTGTATAGAAGACAGTAGATCACAGAGAAAGCAACTTAACTACTTTTCTATTTTAGTTTCCAGAATCGGTGAGCACACCTGACACAGACTCCTGGGAAGCACTTTCTCTTGATATGGAACACTGGAAACTGTTGCTGAAACAGCTGGAGGACTGCTTGATCCTTCAGACTCTTCTGCACAGCAGAGTGAGAAGAAAGAATGCAGGAGTGCTATCTGTGCAGGCTGAACCCCTTTGTAAGCTTTCAGTCAAGAAGCTGTTAGAAGGAGGCAAAGGTAGATTATTGATGAAAACTTCTCAGTCATGATTCAGTGCTTGATTTAGCAGAAAATATTTGGTTTATACAAGGTTCTTCACACGCTTAAAATCTTCAAGTTGGTTGAATTTTTCAGGTAGTCACCTAGGGTGGGAGGTCCTTGAGGGCTGCAACCTAGACTCCTTTTCAAGATTTCCACAATGAATATGCATGAGATGTATTAGCATACAATGGAAGCAGTACATGCAAATCAATCTGATGCATGTTCATTGTGGAAATATGAAAAACCTGACAAGGTTGTGGCCCTTTGAGGACCGTGGTTGCATACCCTTGACCTAAGGGCTAGTTCTTATTTGTGTTCCTGTGCATCTCAGCTGTGGTCACTGGAAAGGTACAGTACTAGTTAGCCAGTCAGATTGACCATTTTAACTGTTCAGATGTTGCCATGGTATGCTGTTTGTTTGCATCCATGTGTGGGTCAGTACATTAATGTTTTGTTTATTTTCAACCAGAGTTTTTATTCATAATCTCTAAGACCGGCTTTCAGTACTTGGTTCATAGTTTTTTGTGCAGTTTATTTTTGAAATCCAAAATACTAAGAGACATCCATATATAAAACCCGAGGTAAAATATAAATAGTGGTGGTAAAATAAGCTCAGAGCAATTCTATCTACAACACGAAAAAAGATGTGTTCCAATGCATAAGAAACATGAACAATGGAAAACTCTCTGTATGATTGTGTTTCAACATAATTTATTTTATTGATTTATTTTTTCATTTTTCTATACCGTTCTCCCAAGGGAGCTCAGAATAGTTTACATGAATTTATTCAGGTACTCAAGCAATAGATTTCTCTAAGCCATCTCAATAATGGCCTTTGGACTTCTCTTTTAGGAAATTATCCAAATCTTTTTTAAACCCCGCTTTCCATAGCAAAGCAGCAGATGAATCCAGACTAGTGGGTATAGCTCACATCGACCAGCAGGTGGAGATAGAGAACTGATTAACAGTTGGCCTTAAAGCCTGGTGTTCCTTCCGTTGATTCAGTTTTGCTCTATCTCCCAGCAGGGTCTGAGCTAGCCCTCTAGCTCCTGGATTCTGGATACTGCCGGAGATATTGGTGTTCGGTGGACTTCCTCTGTTGAGACTCAGTCTCTTCAGTAGGACAGGGGTGCCTGGCTGAGTGGTGCCGGCTTTAGGAGGTACACCTGGGCTCTCCCAGGTCCCTGCTCCACCCTCCCCTCCGTGGGATTGAGGGGTTTGTTGTCCTGCAGGAGTCTTCTTTCTTCATTCCAGTAAAAAAAAAAAAAAAGAGTCGACTTCCTGTGTAGTGCTGAGCTTTGCAATCTTTGCATTGTGATTTCAGTACACTTACCAGCTGTGACCGGGCGTCTGAAGATCGCGGGGGCATCTTGGGGAGTGTTTTTCCTGCCTCGTGGCTTGGGAGTCGCGTTCCCGAGGGTAGGGGTGGTTGGGGGGCGGAGTCGGCTGTCGGCGGCGTTCGCCGCGTGTAAAAAAAAAAAAAAAGAAGCCAGGCGGGAACGCGGCATGGCAGCAGAGGCCGGTCAGCGGTGTTCGCGCTGTGGAACGCGCAGAACACCGTCGGGCCTTTGCTCGGCCGAGTGTGAGGCTGCACCGGCTGAAGATGCCTTTTTACAGGCTTGTGAGCTGGCTATTGCCCGGGTCAGAGAGGCAAGGGAAATGTCCCCGGCACACGAGGGTGAGTCAGAGCTGCGGGGCTCTTCCTTGACAGTGGGGAGTTCGGCGGCGGTGGGGGAGTCGGGAGCACCAGCGGAAGTCGCGGCCCCGCTCCCCGGCACGTATCAGGGCGGTTCAGCGGCCCTTCCGGTTGGTTCATTTTCGCCGGAATTTGTGATGCTGCTGCACCGGGCATTTTTATTACAGGGTGCGCAGCCCGCCCTGTCGGTGCCGGTGGTCGCTGTGTCCCTGCCGGTGCCCTCGACGTCGGCTGTGGTGACTGGTGAGACAGGCAGACCGGCTGAGGGCACGGTGGGGTCGCCGGCGAGGTCGCTAGTGGCAAAGAAGCGCAGGCTCGCGACCGCGGGAGCAGAAGATCTTCTGCCTAGATCCCCTTTTTCTCTTCCGGAATCGTTGGAGGAGGGGGAGGTCCTGGATTGGGATGCAGTGGATCCCCCGGGTCAAGAAGTGGATGACCCGTCCGCTCTACGGTTATTTCATAGAGAAGAACTTTCTTCCTTAATTTCGAAGGCTTTACAGGGGCTGAATATTTCTCAGGCAGATACCGCGGTATCAGGTAATCCCCTGATGGCAGGCACACGTAGACCACCTAAGTCTTTTCCGGTGCATGAAGCCATGCAGGAGCTGATCTCGGCGCAATGGGATACGCCGGAAGCCAGTTTAAGGGTGGCAAAAGCCATGCGGCTCTTGTATCCGGTGGACCCGAATGCTCTGGATAAGTTTAGATTACCCAGGGTGGATGCTTTGGTGGCGGCGGTGACCAAAAAGACTACCTTACCGGTGGAGGGGGGAGTGACGTTGAAGGATGCGCAGGATAGGAAGATTGAATCTTCCTTAAAAATGTCCTTTGAAGTAGCGGCAGTTACCTTGCAGGCCGCAATCTGCAGCTCTTATGCGGCCCGAGCATGTCTGCAGTGGTCGCAAGTAATGTCAGATAATTTAATGGAGTCTGGGGGTTCTGTCCCGGCGGAGCTGGCAGATTTGGAGTCCGGCTTGGCTTATTTGGCAGACTCCTTATATGATATGATTAGGGCGTCTGCGAAACAGATGTCTCTTTCAGTGGTATCTCGCAGATCCTTATGGCTCCGGCATTGGGCGGCCGATGCAGCCTCTAAGCTTCGGCTGGTGAGACTCCCTTTTAAAGGGGGTTTATTGTTTGGAGACGATTTGGATAAACTGGTGAAAGATTTTGGGGATACCAAAACTCAACGTTTACCGGAAGATAGGGCTAGGCCCCCGGTAAGGTCCTCATCGTCTAGACCACGCTTCAGGGATGTTCGGAGATCCAGGTCTGGTAAGCCTTTCTTCAGAACGGCATCTGGTTCGTCCTCTGCTTCGAGACCAAGGTTTCAGCAGAGGGGTTCCTTTCGTACGACGAGACCCTCTTCAGGGCAGTCAACCCGTACCCCAGCCTCTCGCACTCCACAATGACGGGGACTTGGCTCCCTCCGCCTTTCCCTTAGGGGGCCGGCTTTCGGAGTTCCGGGCAGAGTGGGCCTCGATCACGTCAGATCAGTGGGTGTTGGACATTGTTCAAGAGGGGTACAAGTTAGAGTTCGCCTCTCCCGTCGTAGATTCTTTCTTGGTGTCCCCGTGCAATGGGGCGGCCAAGGGAGACGCGGTCAGGATGACTCTTCAGGGGCTGCTCGAGATAGGGGCAGTGGTACCGGTGCCTCCGGAAGAGGTAGGCAGCGGTATATATTCCCTTTACTTCATTGTACCAAAGAAGGGGGGGTCCTTCAGGCCGGTGCTGGATCTCAAAAGAGTCAACAGGTTTCTCAGTGTTCGCCATTTCCGGATGGAGACGGTGCGCTCGGTTATTGCGGCTGTAAGACCGGGAGAGTTCCTCACGTCCCTCGATCTCAAGGAAGCGTACCTCCATATTCCGATCTGGCCTCCGCATCAGCGGTATCTGCGGTTTGCGATTCTAGGCCAGCATTATCAGTTTCGGGCAATGCCCTTTGGCTTGGCAACGGCTCCCCGCACCTTTTCCAAGGTCATGGTGGTGGTAGCCGCCTTTCTCCGCAAGGAGGGGATTCGGGTACACCCTTACTTAGACGACTGGTTAATCCGCGCCTCGTCCAGACAGGAGAGTGTGGCGGTTACTCAGCGAGTAATCTCTCTCCTCCAGTCGTTGGGGTGGATTGTCAACTTTCCCAAGAGTTTTCTGTCCCCGTCGCAGTCGTTGGTGCATCTGGGGGTGCGGTTCGACACGGCTCTGGGGAAAGTGTTTCTACCCCGAGACCGGGGGGAGAAATTGCAGGCTCAGATTCGCCTACTTCTCGGGTCGGCCAGACCTCGAGTTTGGGATTATGTACAGGTGCTGGGCTCCATGGTGGCGACTCTGGAGGTGGTCCCCTGGGCGCGGAGCTACATGAGGCCCTTACAACAGTCTCTGCTCTCTCGCTGGTCCCCAGCTTCTCTGAACTACAATGTGCGTCTCCAATGGAGTCGTCGAGCAGCTCGCAGCATGCAGTGGTGGCTCCACGAGTTGCATCTTTGGAGGGGCATGCCGTTGGCCACGCCGGACTGGGTGGTGGTCACAACGGATGCCAGTCTGCGGGGATGGGGGGCCCAGTGCCTGCAGGCGTCAGTGCAGGGGTTGTGGTCCTTCCAGGAGGCCCAGTGGCCCATCAATTTGTTGGAATTAAGAGCGGTCAGACTGGCGCTACTAGCTTTTCAGTCACTGATTCAGGACAAGCCGACCAGAATCTTTTCGGACAGTGTCACGGCGGTCGCCTATGTCAATCGGCAGGGGGGCACCCGGAGTCCGCAGTTGGCAGAAGAGGCAAGAACGTTGTTTCAATGGGCAGAAGGACATGTTCCGCTTCTGTCGGCGGCACACATTGCAGGTCACGAAAACGTGCAGGCGGATTTTCTCAGCAGGAATCTTCTGGATCCGGGCGAGTGGGAGTTGTCTGCTCCAGCGTTCAGCCTATTAGTCCGTCGGTGGGGATGGCCGGAGATGGATCTCATGGCCTCGTCCCGCAATGCGAAGTTGCCTCGGTTCTTCAGCAGACGCAAGGAAACGGGATCGGAGGGGGTGGACGCGTTAGCTCTCCCATTGCCTCCGAATTCCCTGCTATATGTGTTCCCGCCTTGGCCCATGATAGGTCGAGTGTTACAGCGCATCTCTTGATTTCGCGGCCGAGTCATCCTGGTGGCTCCGGATTGGCCGCGTCGGCCGTGGTACGCAGATCTGATTCAGCTTGCGGTAGGCGAGCGGCTAACGTTCCAGGTAGCTCCGGACTTACTGACTCAGGGTCCAATATGGATGGAAGATCCGGCCCGCTTTGGTCTTACGGCCTGGCTATTGAGCGGTCAAGGCTAAAAAAGAAGGGCTATTCAGAGCGGGTGATCGCCACCCTGCTTAAAGCCAAGAAACTTTCGACGTCAGCCTCCTATGCTGGAGGATTTTTGAGGCATGGTGCGGTCGCCAGGGATTGGCGCCCTTCAAGGCTTCTCTGCCGGCTATTCTTGCTTTCCTGCAGGAGGGCGTAGAGAAAGGGTTAGCCTATAACTTGTTAAAGGTTCAGGTGGCGGCCATTGCCTGTTACAGGGGCAGGGTGGATCGCTCGGCTCTCGCGTCGCAGCCAGACGTGGTCCGTTTCCTCAAGGGGGTTCACCATATCCGCCCGCCGGTAAAGCGAATTTGTCCAACTTGGAATCTTAAACTCGTCCTTGGGAAGTTGCAGGGGGCACCTTTTGAGCCCCTGTCAGCGGCCACGTTGAAAGATGTCACACTGAAAACAGTTTTTTTGGTGGCGATGGCTTCAGCAAGGCGGGTATCGGAGCTGCAGGCGCTTTCTTGCAGAGAACCCTTTTTGCGTTTTTCGGAGTCTGGGGTGTCGGTGCGTACGGTGCCGTCCTTCCTGCCGAAGGTTATTTCTTCCTTTCATGTGAACCAGAGTTTGTTCCTTCCATCCTTCCGGAGGGAGGATTGGGGGAAACGATTTGGGTCTTTACGGCTACTTGATGTTCGCCGTATGCTTCTCCATTATTTGGGAGTGACGAATGATTTTCGTCGGTCGGACCATCTCTTTGTCGCTTTCGCGGGTAAAAACAAAGGGATGGCGGCGTCTAAAGCGTCCATTGCGCGTTGGGTCAAGGAAACTATTGCTTCGGCGTATGTGTTGTCAGGGAAGAAGGTACCGGAGCACCTTCATGCTCATTCCACTCGGGCTTTGGCGACATCTTGGGCAGAGTCCGGGGGGATGTCGTTAGAGGAAATTTGCCGGGCGGCCACTTGGTCGTCGACAAATACTTTTTCACAGCATTATCGTTTAGATGTAGCGGCCCGTTCAGAGGCGAGTTTTGGGGCGGCAGTGCTGACAGAGGCGGCATTGGCGTCCCACCCAGTTTGAGTTTGCTTTGCTACATCCCACTAGTCTGGATTCATCTGCTGCTTTGCTATGGAAGGTAAAATTATGGTCTTACCTGTTAATTTTCTTTCCTTTAGAAGCAGCAGATGAATCCAGAGCCCCTCCCCAAAGGCACTGTTGGGGTGTAGGGTGTTTAGTTGATTGGGTTAGTTGGGGCTATGGTTGGTAAGTGTATTATTTCATTGCTGAAAAAAAAAAAAAAAAGAAAAACAAATAGTAATGTTGAGAAGAGAAAGACACATTTTCTACTGGAATGGAGTTTTGTTGCGGCTCATTCTCCTTTCGGGATGCTTGGGCAAAGTGCATAACTGAATCAACGGAAGGAACACCAGGCTTTAAGGCCAACTGTTAATCAGTTCTCTATCTCCACCTGCTGGTCGATGTGAGCTATACCCACTAGTCTGGATTCATCTGCTGCTTCTAAAGGAAAGAAAATTAACAGGTAAGACCATAATTTTACCATGCTAACTGATTTCACCACATTCTTCAGCAACAAATTCCACACTGTGTGAAGAAATTTTCCCTGTCTGTCCCGGCGGGCTCACAATCTATCTAATGTACCTGGGGCAATGGGGGGATTAAGTGACTTGCCCAGGGTCACAAGGAGCAGTGTGAGTTTGAACACACAACCTCAGGGTGCTGAGGCTGTAGCTTTAACCACTGTGCCACACTCTCAACAGTTAAAGACAACTCTTATGAAAATTTTGTTGGCTGCAGAACACACTAAGATGTATAATTTTGTTGTGCAATTCTGGTTGCCATATCTCAAAAAGGAAGGAGTGGGCCTAGTAGTTAGAGCTACAGCCTTAGCACCTTGAGGTTGTGGTTCAAATCCCAGTCTGTTTTTGTGCCGCTAGGCAAGTCACTCAATATTCCATTGCCCCAGGTATGGTAGATTGTGAGCCCACTGATTGTAAACCGCTTAGATAACTTTGATAGGCAGTATATAAATACTTAAAATAAATAAAATATAGTGGAATTAGAAAAGGACAGAGAAAGGCAACAAAAATGATAAAAGGGATGAGACTATTTCCCTATGAGGAAAGACTAAAACAGCTAGGGCTGAGTAGAGTGAAAAGGGTAGATGCAAATCGCTTGTTTATTCTTTCCCAAAATACAGTACTAGGACTAGGGAGCATGCGATAAAGCTACTAAGTAGTAGATTTAAAAGAAACCGGAGAAAATATTTCTTCACACTGTGGAATTTGTTGCTGAAGATTGTGGTGAAATCAGTTAGCATAGCGGGGCTTAAAAAAGATTTGGATAATTTCCTAAAAGAGAAGTCCAAAGGCCATTATTGAGATGGCTTGGAGAAATCCACTGCTTATTCCTAGGATACGCAGCATAAAATCTGTTTTACTACTTGGGATCTAGCTAGGTACTTGGGACCTGAGTTGGCCACTGTTGGAAACAGGATACTGGGCTTGATGGACCTTCGGTATGTCCCAGTATGGCAATTCTCATGTTTTTATTGTATTAGTTAAGCTTAGGTTGAAGAAGATCAATTTGCAAATAATAAACAAAGGACTCATTAATCATTCCTACCTGTTGAAACATAGGGCACAAAAACACAGGAGACCATTCATGTGAGACAGAACAACTATCTACACCAGGGGTGGGGAGAGAAGGCCGCAATCCAGTTGTGATTTTAGGATTTACCCAATGAATATGCATGAGATCTATTTGCATTCCAAAGAGGCAGTGCATGCAAATAAATATCATGCATATTTGTAGGGAAATCCTGAAAACCTGACTGGATCGCAGCCTTCGTTCCCCACCCCTGATCTACATATATATATATACTGATGCCTAGATTAAGGAACATGTGTAAATTATGGTATTCTGTAATCTGCATCTTGCTCATCCGCCATCCAAACTCCACCCATGTGAATGCTTACCTGCAAAGTACATGCCATCATATATTGATGTACAGTATACTTATAGAATAGTGCGCTATGTGTATAAATCAGGTTTATTAGACATTTGATATATCGCCCATCGAAGAGCATGTGAGCAGTTTACAAGCTGAAAAGAAGTATAATTCTGGAAAACTAGGAAAGGGAGATAGACTACTCTATACTACACTACTGTCATTAATATGCATTTTTGGCATCTAAACTTAGGTGGCACCTTTTAGAATTACCCTCATGCCTAAAAATTTTAAGATAACAAATGGAAAGTAGAGACAAAACAATATAAAAATATAATTTAACTGAAATCTGGAGGGCAGAAAAAGAAAGTAAGGATAAAAACTATGGAATCCTATTTTGGGGTACAATATCATTTTTTTAGAACACAGCTATCAGATTAAAACTAGATAACCAGTCTAGCAAAATGTACTGTTACAATCGGTGTATTAAACAGGTAAAGATCTTTAATGTTTGAATGCAGCACTATGATAGTATAGGACTGAATCTTAAGGCTGACTTAAAAAAATATACTCGGTGTAGCAGAACCAGTTTGGACAGAGAGACATAATAGCTGTTGGAGTGAGGTGGAAATCTGATGAGGTGGAGCCTTTTAGAATAGGGATCCAGGGCAGGGAGGGTTCAGACTTAAAAATCAGCTAGGAATATCAATGTTCTGGCTGCAGCAACCTAAATTTATATTTACCGCAGATGTCACTAATGTGAGGAACTGTACTTAGTGACCCTCAAGGTAAATAATGTTGCAGTAAAATATACTATTTTACCTTTTCTGTTCCCCAGCCTAACCCTACCCATAAGTTAATTGACTAGCTGTGGCCACTTAACACATGCCTGTTTTGAAAGGCTTTCCTCTAGTCAGCTAAGGGCTAGATGCACAAAACAAAAAGGCAAAAACCTTTAAGCCGTTCTTTCGATATATTAAGGGGAAACAATCTGCAAAGGAAGCGGTGGGGCCGTTGGATGACCATGGAATAAAGGAAGTGCTAAAGGAGGACAAAGCCATCGCCGACAAACTGAACACATTTTTTGCGTCTGTATTTTCCGAAGAGGATATACACAACATACCGGAAGCCGACAGGCTATACGCAGGAAATGAGGATGGGAAACTGATAGGATTGATGGTCAGCCTAGAAGAGGTATGCAGGCAGATTGATAGGCTTAAAAATGATAAATCCCCGGGACTGGATGGCATTTATCTGAGGGTAATCAAGGAACTGAAAGGGGCTATAGCTGAACTGCTTCAACTAATAGCCAATCTGTTGATCAAATCGGGAAGGCTTCTGGAAGACTGGAAAGTGCCGAATGTCATGCCGATCTTCAAGAAAGGTTCAAGGGGAGATAAAGGACCGCATCATTGATCACCTTGATGGACACAATCTGGTGAGGACCAGCCAGCACGGTTTCAGCAAGGGAAGATCTTGCTTGAAGAACTTGTTGCACTTCTTCAAGGCAGATAGACAAGGGCAACCCAGTCGATATTGTATATCTGGATTTTTAGAAGGCGTTCAACAAGGTTCCACATGAACGACTACTTCGGAAAATTGCGAGCCATGGAATAGAGGGTAAAATACTCCTGTGGATTAAAAACTGGCTTGAGCATAGGAAACAGAGTGGGGGTAAATGGACAATACTCGGACTGGAAGAGTGTCCCCAGTGGGGTGCCGCAGGGCTCGGTGCTTGGACCCGTGCTCTTCAACATCTTTATAAATGATCTGGACATTGGTACGATGAGTGAGGTGATTAAATTTGCGGATGATACGAAGTTATTCAGAGTAGTGAAGACACGGGGGGTTTGCAAAGATCTGCAAAGTGACATAATCAAGCTTGAGAATGGGCATCGACATGGCAAATGAGGTTCAACGTGGATAAGTGTAAAGTGATGCATGTCGGTATCAAAAATTTCATGCATGAATACAGGATGTCCGTGGCGGTACTTGGAGAGACCTCCCAGGAAAGAGGCTTGGGAGTTCTGATCGACAAGTCGATGAAGCTGTCCGCGCAATGTGCCGTGGCTGCAAAAAGGGTGAACAGAATGCTAGGAATGATTAAAAAGGGGATCACGAACAGATCGGAGAAGGTTATCATGCTGCTGTACCGGGCCATGGTGCACCCTCACCTGGAGTTCTGCGTCCAGCACTGGTCGCCTTACATGAAGGAGGACACGGTACTACTCGAAAGGGTCCAGAGAAGAGCGACTAAAATGGTTAAGGGGCTGGAGGAGTTGCCGTACAGTGAGAGATTAGAGAAACTGGGCATCTTCTCCCTTGAAAAGAGGAGAATGAGAGGGGGGACATTCAAAATACTGAAGGGAATAGACTTAGCAGATAAAGACAGATTGTTCACCCTCTCCAAGGTAGGAAGAACGAGAGGGCACTCTCTAAAGTTGAAAGGGGATAGATTCAGTACAAACATAAGGAAGTTCTTCTTCACCCAGAGAGTGGTAGAAAACTGGAACGCTCTTCCAGAATCTGTTATAGGGGAAAACACCTCCCAGGGATTCAAGACAAAGTTGGACAAGTTCCTGCTAAACTGGAACATACGCAGGTGAGGCTGGACTCTTTGACCAGGGGGCCGCTGCGTGAGCAGACTGCTGGGCACGATGGAGCACTGGTCTGACCCAGCAGCGGCAATTCTTATGTTTAAGAGCAGCCCATACATAAAAACACTGCAGGAGTTAGCCCCATTACACAAGCAGCTTGGCCAGCACAGCTATTGCTGAAAAATATACTTAGAAGCAAAATCAAGTCTTTTTTAAGTGAGGACCTGAGGAGAAATAGATTATCATGCTTCTCTAGAGATATTCAGGGCCTTAATCTTTCTTTTTTAATGTAGGCTGAGATTGTTTATTTGCTAGAGTTAGTGGATAATGTTTTATGCTTTCAATTTTGTAGAGAAGTAAATTTGGGTAGATGAAACCCATTGGCATATCATAGTGGAATATCCACTGTATACACAGATTTAAGGACTACAAGGACTTCTAAATTCAGAAGTTTCAGAGAATTTATGCTTACAATCAGCAGGTTCCTTTTTTTTTGCCACAGTTTGCTATACTGTTGCATGGAATATGGAAAGTTTGATAGTACCCAGTTACTATAAAGTTTTCTGCCATTACTAACCATTTGTACCTGCGCTTTTGTTGTTTGTTTCTTTTAGGTGGTGTTGCAGACAGTGTAGCTAAATGGGTATTTAAGCAGGACTTCAGCCCAGCTCTATTGAAAAAGGCCCAACAAAGGAAAGACCCCAAAAATTCAAAAGACTTGGAAGAAAGTGATGGCTTACCTCAGGAATCAGAGGCACAGATGGGTGTGGAAGGAATACTGGGTAAAAATTAATTGAAAATCTTTACATTTTTATTAAGTCGTTTGCCATGTCTTTTCCTTTCCAAATTAGGAACGGCACAGTTTGTAACTTCTTCTTCTTTTTTTTCATATTGACAGTATTGTTGAATTTAGCCTACCAGCAATTCCCTTGTAGCCTTCAGCTAGATGTCTTGCATACACATTGTTGTTGGGAATATGTGGTGCAGTGGAATAAGGACCCAGAGGTTGGTAAATATATAAAAATGACTTACCCCTACAATGCATCATTTCTTAGATTTTTGTTTCTAGAGAGCTTCTGCTATACACTTGAATCTCTTAGCATTAAACTCAACAAGACATTAATTATTGAGCACAATAAGTATCTCTTTTGTGCTTTGAATTTCTGCTTGACTCTACAGTTTATGCATCATTTTATTCAAAATGGCCTTTGTATTTGGTCATCTATTGACTGAAAATGTCAATTTCTTGACCTTATATCTATTGAAGTCCTTTTTCGTGCATTTATTTCTCCATGCCTCCAGCAGAGCAACTCAGATGCAGCAGCTGATCTTTTCCGTACACGGAAAAAAACACTGATGGTTGCATTTATCCTCAGAACTATGGTCCCTGGCACCATACTTTATTTGGAAAGTCTTGTCAATCTCTAAATACGCTATGGAATATAGTGGTGTTGTAGATGACATTCATTTCTATTTTACATATTCCTTTTTGTCCTATCCAGAGCTGATGGGTTATAGCCAGCAGGTAGGCACAGAGACTTAAGAGCTGTGAGCCCTCTCCACATAAAGCACTATACCAGCACAGCAATCCAGTTCTCTATCTCTAGCAGATAATGGCAGACATCCCTTGCAGTTCCATACTGCTGGCTTAGCTCCTGGGCTTGTTTACTGTTCTGATTTTCAATTGAGCAGCATTATTACTGAGAAGAAACTGATTTTCAAGTTGATGCAGCTTGGAGATACTTGTAGGAGTCTGGTTCTTCTCCCTCCCCCCCACCCCCCCGTATCTCTTAGGGAGTTAATTTGTTTCTACTATATAGGTTCAGAAACAATTCTGACTCCAGGAAAATTATTTGGAGACTTGTTTAAGAAGATTGTTAAAGATCTCGGAGACAAAAGACCACAAAAGCTTCCAGAGGATAGACTGTGACCTTCAGCGTAAGGTTCTCAAAGTAGATCCAAATACAGAAATTTGAAAAGATATATCTGGAAAGACAAATAGGACAAAGGAGATTTTAAACCCTTCCATCTCTCTACTTGACGGTACTTGGTGCCACGATATCTGGTCTAACCATTTTACTTATTATTTCAAGTTAAACTGGACTCATCTAAAATCTAAAACACAACCAAGGATAAAAAGAGAGCATCTCACAAGGGGTCCTATCAATCCAGAGGAATATTGGTCACAATATGAACTACAAGCGGAGATAGGAGAAGGGGTCGATTTTGGGGATCACTGGATGAAAACTAGCACATCCATTTTAGATAAAATTGCCCCTAAACGAAACAGCAAAAGCTGCTCGAGTAAATATAAAAAATGGTTTGACACCGAACTTCTAAAAATGAAACAACTAGTCAGACGACAGAAAGAATTTGGAAAAAACCAGGAAAATTGACAGACGGAACAACTGGAGATCCAACATAAAAATCTATAAACAACTGATAAAAGAAAAACATAAAGCATTTTACTCTTCCATAATCAATTTATCTAACACTAGCCCAAAAGTTATCAATACAAAAGAGCAGTTCAATCTGGTTACAAATTTATTTAACACCACACAACTCGTGCATAATATCAAACTACCTTCAGCAAATGATTTAGCACAGCATTTCGATTCAAAAATTAAAAACCTAAGAATTAACTGTTCAACAAATGACACATATGAACATCAGATAGCCAACATAAAAGGAAATGCTATTCCAGCTGACATGATTTGGAGTTCCTTTCAAGATTTAGCATGGAATAACTATATCAAATTATATAGCAAGTATTAAAAATCATATTGTGTTTTGGACTCATGTCCCCCAGAAATTATGAAAGCATCTCCATTAGACTTTAAACTATCTTTGCTGAATTATTTAACCGATAATCTAAAAAATGGAAAATTCCTCATTAACAATGGCCACATAATAATAACCCCAATTCCAAAAAATAGCAAAGAATCTTCAGCACTAGTCACCAACTATAGACCAATAGCTTCAATTCCATTTATTGTAAAACTCAAGGAAGGATTGGTACATACCCAATTAATGGAATATCTCAATCAATTCTCTCTCTTACATGAAACTCATTCTGGTTTTAGACCTTTGTTCAGCACCAAGACAGTAATTGTGGCTATCTTGGATAACTTTCGCCTCCTGTTCAGTAAGGGACTTAACGCCCTGGTCATGCAATTTGATATGAGCTCTGCATTTGACTTAGTAGACCATGGGAAACTGTTACAATGCTTAGATGCAATTGGTATCAGAGAAGAGGTGCTAGACTGGTTTCGAGGTTTCCTTATGTCTCGCACCTATCAAGTACGTTTCAGTTATGATATCTCTCTGATACCTGGAGAAATCCATCTGGCGTGCCGCAAGGGTCACCACTATCCCCATTGCTTTTCAATGTCTACATGTCTTCATTAGGTGCGCAATTGTCCCAGCTGGGGATAAAATTATTTAGCTACGCATATGACTTCACGATCATTATCCTATTCACTAACTCTCTCTCGGAATCATTCCCAAAGCAACAGAAGTACTAAATTTGATGGAGCAATGGATGACAGAATTCAGACTGAAACTTAACTCAGAAAAAACAAAATTTTTTATAGCTTCGCCACACCCACTTGATACCAAAACATCACTATGCATCAATAAACTCAGTTATCCTATTCAATCTACTATGAAGATACTGGGTGTAACACTGGACCAGAGCCTAACCATGAAAGACCAGGTGGACTCCATAATCAGAAAGGGTTTCTTCACTCTCTGGAAGCTTCGGTCCATTAGAGCATATTTTGATGTGTCATCATTCAGAATTCTGGTACAATCCCTCATACTGAATCACTGTCACATCACCTACTTGGCAATTTCCCTGAAGAATATACGGCGACTACAATTAGCGCAAAATACAGCGATCAGACTGATCTTCGGGTTGAAGAAGTTCGATCATGTTACACCTTCCTACCGACTTATTCATTGGCTGCTGATGGAAGCACATTTGAAGTTCAAGTTTGGTTGTTTCTGTTACAAGGTACTATTCGGTTTAGCCCCTAAATACATAACTGATGTTTTCTCTTTCTCAGCCAACAGACATAAGAGAAGTTCACACTTAAATTTTGTTTCCCCTCCGGTTAGGATGTAAATTCAAAAGACATCATCAACATCTCCTCTCACACCAGGCAGCATTATGGGGTAAAGATCTAGAACAATTGCTTACGTCTACTACTTATGGAGAATTTAGAAAATGCCTAAAAACATATCTGTTCCTAAAGTACTTAGGCAACTAACCTCATCCCACAGTGACTGATCCCTAGAGTTGTTGATTACTAGTTTCTAACTTTGTTAGGTCCACTCAATTTGTAGCATCTTTCAATCAATGTTAACTGGTAGAACATTGTTAAATCATTCAATCTGTAACATCTTTTGTTTATTGTAAACCGCATAGAACTTCACAGTCCTGCGGTATATAAACTGTTATATTATTATTATTATTATTAAATAGCTTGCTTTGAAACTGTGATCTCTATGAATTTATGTTCCTTTCATTTTGGCCACTAGAAATGTTTCCAAGGTCCTAAGGCTTCAGGAACCTCCCAGAGTTTTCCAGTGATGCATTGGGGGTCTCAGCTATTTGTTCTCTTAGAGGACTAGGCTCAAATAACAAATGACCAGTGGGTGCTGGATGAGATTCACAGAGGATACAAATTGGAATTTCCCCACTTCCTCATACATACTTTTTATGGAATCTCCTTATTCTGATCCTCAGAAAAGAGGTGCAATTTATAGACCTTGGAACAGTCATTTCAGTTCCAGACTCCCCCAAAACAAATGGATGATACTCAATTTACTTTGTAGTCTCAAAGAAAGAGAATTCATTTTACTCAATTCTGGATCTCAAAGGAGTAAATTGAGCTCTTGAAAGCCTTTCATTTTCATATGGAGACTCTACCCTCAGTTATTTTATCTGTGTCTCTGGTAGTTTTTACTTGGTGGGTTAAGTGACTTGCTCAGTCACAAGAAGCTGCAGTAGGAACTGAACCTGGTTCCACTGCATTAGCCAGTAAGCTACTTTTCCACTGTTTACGTAAGGTTGAGGGGTTCCTCTCAGTTTAGAGTGCATTCCACTAGAGGCATGATGACTTCTTTGGCCAAAGCTCAAGTTGTTTCTACAATAAATATTTGTAAAGTAGCTACTTGATCATCTTTGATTCTTTTGCAAGTTTTATAGGTTAGATGTATAGGCCAGAGAAAATGTTGCTTTTGGTGCAACATTTCTTTTAACAGGGGTGCCTTCATCTCACCCAACATGAAGATTGTGCTACATCCCATCAGTTCTGGAAAGATGTGGTAGGAAGTAAAAGAAAGAAAATGTTGTCTTACCTGATCATTTCTTTCCTTGAGTTAAACAAGCTCAGCCTGATACATATATCTTGCGGATACATATATCAAGCGGATTTTCTAGGACACCAAGCAGCAAAATGGTATAAGAAAATAAACGAATTTTTAAACAAAAAAAAGAGATCAGGACTTAGGGATATTTGGAGTATTGAGATAGGACAGATAATTTTTCCATCTCAATGGCAAAAATTTTGGTCCTGGAGAATACATACTACAAGATCAGCATCTATGAGTCAAACATGGTTGTTTTTATTACATAGAGTTTTATGGACCCCTACGAGATTACAAAAATTAGATAGTAATAGATCTAATAGATGCTGGCATTGTAGGATAGAAGTGGGGACATTGGACCATTTACTATTCTTTTGTCCCTGCATTAATTCCTTTTGGAAATTAATTTGGCCCCAAATTAATAATTTATTAGAAAATCATGTTGGACTATCATATGATACAATATTATTTGGAACAGCAATGAGAACACAAAGTCCGATTTCAGCTAATAATAATAAACTATAGTAATATATCTTGTATTCTAGACTGGTTTTATTTATCCTCCTATGTTAGCATTTGTAATGCCTTTTTTTGTTGTTAAACTCTGAAGGGTTCCTCAAGTAGCCGTATTAGTTTTTTATTCTTCTGAGATATTGATTGGCTTTTGTGCCACGTATTTCTTTGGTAGTTGTTTTGTTTCTAGGAAGCTGTGCCAGTGCATTGTCTCAGATTTCCCTGCCCAAATGTTCCCCCCATTTCTCCTCCCCTTCTCTCACTGCCTCTCTCTGCTTCCTCTCACTTCTCTTTGTAAGTCACCTTGAGCCTGCTTAGGTATGTGTGACGCAGAAAAAGAAGATTAGATAGATGGTGAGGGGGCCAATAGCTTTTAATGTCTGTCTCCATCTGCTGGCTGGTGGACATAACCTATCAGTTCTGGACTGATCTAGTCGGACTCGAGGAAAGAAAATGATCAGGTAAGATAATGTTTTTTATTTTATTCTAAGGATAGGTGAATTTTTTAAATGAGTTCTTATAAATTTACAACTGCAACAAATAGTACAATATATAATGTGCACTGCTATTCCTTCAGTATACAGTATCAAAACATACAATAATACCAAATTAAACAATATTCTACATTCAGCAAAAAAAAAAAAAAAAAAGCTCCCCTAAACATGGTTTTTACCAGCAAAATTCCAATCCCCATGGTCCCATCCCTCCCCCTTTCTTTCTGCCCAGGATAGCTCTGCAATGTGAAAGGTATATTTTTTAACTTGTATTTATCCTAACAGACTTGGTAGCCCTTTTGGTAGTTGGGTTCTAATCATCCAATAAGCATTTACAAAAATGAAATAAGAGAAGTAGGATATCTTGTAAATGTTTGTTTTAAATGACTATAGTAATTACTTATTTTTGACACTCAGAAGTGATAGTCATTCACTGTTCTTAAAATGCATTGGTAGTTCTGCATTTTCAGTTCAATTTTGTCATATTGAGCACTTCTTTGCTTGAAAGGTGAATTAAGAAGCTTCTCTTTTTTTTCCCCCCCCCTCTCACAAGGAAGCGCTTTTTCTTCTTAGATCTGTGGAGCACCTGAAGTATATTATTAATGCTCATGTACAGTTTGGTGAGTTTTGGATTGTAATTCTTAAAAGCTAACTGGACCCGATTTGCTATGCTTTTTCCCTGTTGACATAGAATGGAGAAAGCTTTAGTGAATCAGGTCTTTAGTGGTAAGAAGAACATAAGCTCTCTTTTTCCATTGAACATTCAGGTAGCAATAGAAATGTCCAGATTAAGATATTCATTTCCCCATATATTTTAAGTAAACTGGTGTGGTAGCTGTGTGTGTTCACTTTTAAAGGTAATAAAGAGAGATCAAACAAAACCTGGAAAAGAAGATAGCCCAATAAATAAGGCGGTAACTTAATAAATCCTTTGATTAGCTTTCAAAGGCAACACCTTCTTCATCTTATTTTCTTTTCTCTTGTTTTATATCTATTACCACATATTTTACAAAGGCCTTACCAACATACAACCTTTTTGTAAAGCATGTGCAAGGATATGGTAATTGGAAATACATGAGTATACAGGAGGATGGTGAATATCAAATATAAAATATAGAACAAAGGTAGAGAAACCCTGGTTATTTTTGGATGCTTATTGTCTTGGAAAGGTTTATGTTGAAAAGGCTTGAAAACAACCACCATATGCTTTATAGAAAGTCATTCTTTTCTTTATAAGCTGTAGTCTTCAGACAACAACACTATAAGCTTTTCATATAGTCCTTGCAACCAGTTGCCCTAGATTGGTCCCTGTGAGGGACCTACACAGGTAACACAGTTATAACATAGTTATTCTGCAGGATAATAGTGCATTTCAGGGTGGGTGTTAGCTCATGAAGAAACCCTTGCCGCAGACCACATTAAAATGCATCTAAATGTATGTTAATATGGTCATTAAGTATCCCGCAGTTATGCATTTTTTTAAAAAAAAGTTTTTCCTGCACATTGTTTGCTACAAACTTCATGCCCGGTATAGGGCAATGTAGAAGGGCTGGTTGGGAGGAGCAGTTTGTATAGTGGCACTCCCATTTCAACCTGACCACCCTGACCTGGACTGCTTTCTGCAGCAGCCCCTCCTTTCTTGACTAAGGCTCCATATGAGCCTTTCAGGAGGCGTCGTTGTTGTACCTCTCTATTAAGACAGCTTTCTTAGTTGCTATCATATCCGCACAGAGTGTCAGAGATGCAGGTGCTTTCCTTAGATTCAGTACCATCCTTACTGCAGTTACAGTGGCTCTCTTGAAATCTGCTTTGCTAGATGCTGTCCCATTTATTTCTATAGAGAGTGCATGCAGCTCAACTGGGCGTCCACTTATAGTCACATGTGTAACTTAATTGACGCAAGATTGGTACAACTGATTTTACAACACTATTCTATAAACTTTTCAAAGGGAGTGTTGATGTGAGAGGGGCATGCTGTAAGTTGTGCATGTAAGGGCCAGCATTTATCCCACTATAGAAATAGCATAAGTGGTCACACCTAAATTTAGACATGTTCCTGCTGCCACCATGCATTAATTTTCTATAAAGGAATCCTCTTGTTTCCTGCAGATGTGATGATAGCAATAATAATCTAGAGACAGATATTGCTATTGTGCTATTCATCTTTGCCTAGTTTCTGCTATTGTGTTTTGCTGTTCATCTTGTGGTTACTTACTTTTTTGTTAACTTGGTTTTTGTCCTTGATATTTTTATTTTTTTATTTTTAATCTCTTTTATGCAAACCTCTATGATGATTTCTACAAATGGTATAACAGATGTCCTAATAAATGCTAGCTCGGCTAGAATTGGAATTTAATACCCTTCTCTCTATTATACAAAATAGCAATTTGGTTCTCACTTCATGCTACTCTTTGGGTTGTTCCACAGTAAGAGTCAGCTGCACTGGTCAACCTGTCTTTGTAACATCAGCAACTCTGGCATTTTTTTTCTCCATGATTGGGTTGTCCCTGAGTAATAGATAAACTATAAGATAAATTGAGAAATCAACAGAAAAAGCATTGTTTCTTACCTGTAACAGGTGTTTTTCTTAGATGACAGGGTTGATCCCTCTAACCTCCGTGAGAATTGCATTAATTTTTGAGCTGTGGAACTAAGGAGTTGAGGAGATTGCTGTGTGTGGGAAGGGCTGCAAATGCTTGCACTTTACACTAAGTTCTGAGCTCTGGAAGAGCTGTTCTGTCCCACCAGTGTGATGATATCACCCACTTGTATCCTGCTGCCTATGGAAAACATGTTGCAGGTAAGAAACAATGCTTTATAGTCAAATTTGATACATCTTTTTCAGTTTATGAATGGAAAAGTTGGGATTAAAAAAAAAAAGATCCTTTTTTACATGACGAGCCAATTCAGATTTATTTTTTGTTTCCCTTACAGTATTATAGAGGGCATTTACATATAAAGGAAGGTTGAATTAGTTGATTTGACCAACCATAGAATTTAAATCTTTCCAAATGGAGGAGGATATATACTAGTAAGAAGAGTTAATGTGCCACTAAAGATTTTGCTTTTCTTTATAATACAGGCTTCGTGTATTCTTTTTTTTTTTTTTTTTCTTTTAGGCATAGCTTTAATGATGTGGAATACATTTATTGTGAAAAGGTTTTCTGCTGCTGCCTACTTAATGGAGAAGGTAAGTACTGGAAGAGGAGGGTTAATCCTGACATTTTTTTTATCATCGTGTAACAGCAATTAACTACATCTTCAAATGAAAAATTGAAAGCATTGTATATATTGAATTTTGAAGCACTTTCTAAACGTCTTTAGAGGAGACCACAGCAACAGAAATGATTTTGTTGCACTCAAAGAATTCTAGTTGGGAGCTTTATGGAGACACACAAGTTTCTAAATCACTTGATGGCACCAATAAGTCTATGAAGAGAAGATATGTTTTTGGGGTATATTCTTCACTTGAATGCATACAAGTCAAATCTTTGTGGTCTCTAGAAAGAAAACCAATGTAAATTGTCTTTAGGAAGTGACTGTGTGACAGTGAAGCCTCCATGATAGAAGGGGTTCTGTACCAAGAGCTGTATGTGTGGTGAGGCAGCACATGGTGCAAATACAGAAAGGTTCAAAATTTGCTCCCAGCCCACTGTCTTGTGTCATTGTCAGTGGTGAAGCGAGCTTGGGGGTCGGGATGTCAGTGGGCAAGTTGCATAGGGTGAGACTATAGCTCAATATAGCCTGGCACTAACTCGTTAAGCTTGAGGCCATGATCATTAGAACCTATCCATTAGACTTCTTTTCACTGCCCACTGCTGGCATAAACTGAAGGATAGCTAGCACAGAGTCAGCTACTAAAAGTCTGCTGAGCAAGAATCTGTTTTTCCACAAACAGAGAAAGATCTTATTCCCCTCCTCCCTCGCCACACCTAAAACTTAGTGTTATTTACCCACCCACAATGATCTACAGGAAGGATTGGTCAACCTCCAATTAGTAAACTACCTAGACAAATTTAACATCCTCAGCGAACATCAATCAGGTTTCAGGAAAGGATATAGCACAGAAACGGTCATAGCCCTCTATACTAAACCACCTCTATGATCTTTTCAGCAAAGGCAAAAGTGCACTGATTCTGCAACTAGACCTTAACAGTGCGTTCGACCTGGTAGGCCACAAAATCATGCTACTGTGCCTTGATGCAATGGGAATCTCGGGAAAGGTAAAGAATTGGTTCCAAGAATTCCTAACAAACAGATCCTACCAAGTAGCCAGCAATGGAAATCACTCCAACCCATGGAAAAACCCATCAGGGGTACCCAAGGCTCCCCTCTATCACCTACATTATTCAACATCTACATAGCATCCTTAGGTCACCGACTACAAAAATTAAACTTAAAGCAATACATATATGCAGACAATATATCCATCCTAATCCGCTTAAATGACATCTCAACTGAAATTATAGACAACCTCTCACACACAATGGTAGAAATCGAAAAATAGACCACCAACTTCAAACTGAAACTAAACACAGAGAAAACAGAAGTCTTCTTGGCAAGCCCCAATGACAAAATAACGAGAACATCATTAAAAATAAACGACCACGAATATCTGATTTCCAAAACCATAAAAATTTTGGGTATCACACTAGACACGCACTTGACCATGGCTGATCACACAAACTTAACAGTGAAGAAATGCTTTATACACTATGGAAACTAAGGACTATTAAAAAATACTTTGACACAAAATCCTTCAGGTTACTGGTGCAATCACTGATCCTATCCACCCTGGACTACTGCAACATCGTCTACCTGGATATCCCACAAAAAAACAATAAAGAAACTGAGATTAGTGCAAAACACTCCAGTTCGCTTAATCTTCGGACTGAGAAAAAAGACCACATTAGCCCATACTACAAAAAACTGCACTGGTTACCAGTGGAAGCACGAATACAGTTCAAATTTGCATGTATCTGCTTCAAACAAATCTGGGGCCTAGCACCTTCCTACCTGCAAACACACTTAACTCTACACAACCCCACACGAACAACCAGAAACAAAAACATCTTCGCCTATCCTAAAATCACTGGCTGCAAATACAAATCCTTCCTTGACAGAACCTTCATATTCCAAGCTAACAGACAACAATCCTGGCTGGGAAACTACATAAATAAAACCAGACAGACCTACAACGCATTCCGAAAATCAATCAAAACCACTCTGTTTGACAAATTCATCACCTAAACAGACTGACCTTCGCTCACTAGGCATTTCATTTTCCCCCTACAAACCCGAAGCAATCTTTCTGGCAATTCCAACCCTTCTCACATTCTCTCCCCTTACAACCCTTTTTCTTCTGTAACATTCCCCTCATACATTTGTAATTCGCTGAATGTCCAGCCTTCTTTCGATGTGAACCGCCTAGAAGTCGTGACTATGGCGGTTTAGAAAAATAAAGTTATTATTATTTTAAAAATATTCCGAACACCCTTTAGGGGAAAAGAATGAAATTGAGGTTAGGATGGGCCCCCTAGGTCATGAAGGGATTTTATTGCAAAACATGCAGAGCAAACATCTCTGTTAGACTAACTGCCAGCAGGATTTTCAGATTTCCTTGAAGATCTGAGGGATCTCTGAGACCAATAGCAAAATGTAATTTTGCTACATGGTCAAGTGCTCTCCCATCCTTTTCTGTTACCCTATTTCTAAATTCCATTCTGTAAACTCTGCTATATGAAATGTTAGATTTTTCTTCAAGTTATGAGTGAAAAAACCTAATATTGCCCTGGTTGTATTCTGTCAATTTCTAAATGCTAGGTTTATAACATGTAAAATCTTATCTTTAGGTTGGAAAAGCCCCAAAGGACAGGTTATGCAGACGGGTAAGTAGATTTCTGATAGAGGTCTGAAATAAGTTTGTGTTCTGTATGTGATATTTCCTGTTGGCAAGAAGCCAGCTTATTTTATAGGAGGCTAAAAGCAGATTTCTTGGGTTTGAGCTTATTTTATAGTAATGCAGTTATTTTCTTTCCTGTTTTAATATTACATAAAATTGATTATTGTGCAAGATTGGGGGTGTGGGGGGGGAGCACTGGATCGCGACTAGTGTGTGGAGGGTATCATGATCAGCCTTCATCAGGACCAAGATCTTGGTCCTGGTCTCCTTCTGGTAATGCTTGGAGAGCTATATTTATTTGAACAAGGTACCCCAGAACTCTAATAAATATGACATAGGGTTGGTTTTTTAAAAAAATTTAAAATTACAAATTGCAATTTACAATTATTTTTTTTATTTAACTCATTTCCAGAGGTAATTTTAATATGTCCACTTTATTTCCCCTTAATCCCACTCATATAGTCTTCTAACTGGGAGGCACAAACTGTGGTAACTTCCAAAACCAGGGCACCTCCACAGTGTCCTGTACCCTACCTTACCTCCCCCCCCTTAATAGCCAGGCTGCATCCCTCCCTCAAATCTCTTTCAATAAATGATTTAAATGTATTAAAAATAATGGGATCAAATAAATTGTTTATTGGAAAACCATGTAGCGTTATCTTATGATACTGTGATATTTGGAATGTCTATGAGAAAAAAGAGTCAGATATCAGCGTGTAACAACAAACTTTTAATGATTTTGACTGGAGTTGCCATCCAACAAATTACTAATAACTGGAAAGATCATAGTAGGCTTAATTTTAATTTTTGGTGGAATTCAGTATGTCATATGTCATAGAAAGGAAAGATCAATAGCGGTACAGAATGGAAATTATAAAAATTTTATTAAAATATGGGAGCCATTAACATCTTTCTGTCATGATTAGATGCCATTTTTCTATTAATTATATACCATTTAGTATTGGGTGGGGGGAGGGTTTCAAATATATGATCTTATAATGAATAGAGGGATTTGAGGGAGGGTGGGGTGAGGATTATATTTCTACTTATAAGTTATAATGATAAGATGTTCAAGTGCTCAGACTAATTATGTTTATTATGAATATTTGTACACTTGATGAAAGTTTTAAAATGAATAAAGAATTAAAAAATAAAATAAAATAATGGAAAATGATTCTAAACAACTCTGAACTACTTGGCAAACCCTAAGCCACTTACTGCATCTAGTATCTGAAAAGGTCACAACCTCTTAAGCATCTGTAGAACAGTTGTAATACATTTCCTTCATTGCCAGATCAATCCAGAGTCTCTCCAGTGATAGAAACTTCAGACTAATAATACTGGGTCTCCACTTAGAGGTCATTTGTTGAGGAAATAGTTGCAAATCCTTTAGTCTAGGTTCCAGCCAGTGTGTGTCAGTAAAGCACTATAACTAAGCATTGTAGGTAACATGCATTCTAGAAGTATTCTGCTGCATGTATATTTTATTTTTTTTTCACACAGGATGTAGGAATGAGTGATACTGCAATGACTTCATTCCTTAGCTCTTGCTGTGATCTTCTCCAGACACTGATGGAGGTAAGAGAGGTGTGTCTGTCCAAGGCAAAATAAGCATCAAACAAGAGATCACATTAAAAAGAGCCAGCAACTACACGCACGCACATACATATCCTGAGTACTCATTTCTTACAATCATTCTGTTACTCATCTCTTTCACTATATTTCTTGAAGGCAAGAAGCAGCTCATGCATTATGTACAAGTTATATATAAAGAGAGGTTTTATTTCACAATAGACTTAGAAATTCACATTGTCGACTGCTTCCAGAAGAAAAACTAAATGTGGATGTGAGCATCTGATAATAGATATTACATATTTCTCCTATGCTTGACACTATCCTCTGCATTGCTGTACCAGGCTGACATTCATTGCGATGAGATGCAGGCACCATACCTGGACACAGAAGATGTGTGGATGTCGGTGGAAGGTCCTACTTCCATAGTGGAGATAGCCCTAGAACAGAAACACATCCACTATCCATTAGTGGAGCACCATTCTGTGCTGTCTTCCGTCTTGAATGGAATAATGAGGTTCTCACTGAAGTCTGTTAAGCCTCTCACGCTCTTTGATAGTAAGGTATGTGTTTTCTCTGGAGCCTTCTTGCTGTTTTTCTTGACTTCATTATGAGGCATATTCTTTAGATTTGTTTGTCACGTCTCTATTATTTAAAGCAGTTGTGCAGAGAGGGATAGACTCCTTCCAGTACCCTTGTCACTTCTGCTGTAGAACTAGGCACCAGATGGTGTCATAAATCCTGAGCTAACATACCCTTTCCCCTTAGAAGCTGTAAGCGATATTGCAGCACAGAATACAGATAGTTCCAAGCCATATGTCACCATTTTCATGTTTACAGTAGATTCTATCAGTCATAATTCAGCATGCTTTTGCCTTTCACTGGTTCATCACTTCAGTGTTTAGACTGCTGGTTCTTTTCACCTTTCCTCAAAGGCTGAAGTGCAGGCTCATACAGTAGGTGTCACTCTAGAGGAGGGGTTCTAGCCCAGTCTTTGGTTGCAAAAGCCTGTCTACTTTTCAAGATCCACAATGAATATGCATGAGATAAATTTATATGCGTTGTCTTTTTTTTTTAACCAACTTTTTTTTATTCAAATGGCAAAATATATGCAAAATAGCAGATATATCCATTTTCAATATATAACACAACCAAACAATGAGCAAAGAAAACGAGCTAAGACAAGTAGGGTCCAGGCTTGGCTCTTAGAGCCCGGACCCAGCTAGGCCCCATCCCAATGACACCCCCCCTACCCCTCCCCGCCATCCTCCCACCCACCAGCACCTCCCACCCCCCTAAACCCACCCTCAACCCACTGACAGTAGAGGTACCACTGGCTTCCGTAATCGATTGACAACTTGACTTTTAATTAAAGGGGGTAAGCTATCCAAATAAGATGCCCAAACGGACAAGAAGAGCTTACTCCTATGATAAGAAAACCGAGCTGACATAAATTCCCATACCATTAAGATTAAATTTATTGCACCAATATCAGATGGTGGGGAGTCCTGAAGCCAATGATTCAGGATGCACTTCTTCCCCACAATATAGCCCTTGTGGAGAAGTAGACTATCGCCCGCAGAGAGCCCTCCCAGATGTCCCTGAGCCAAAAAAATAATCTCTTCAACCCACGAGGGGAGGGTAAAGCCCACCAAGGTCTGCAAATAGCAATGGACCTCTAGCCAAAAGGTAGCAATTGCTGCACATGACCAAAGACCATGTGCCAAGGAGTTATCAACCTGGCAACATTTCAGACAAGTAGGGGTAGGGATACACCCAAAATGAAAAGCCTGTTTCTGGGAGATATAGCTCCTATGAAGGACTCAAAACTCGCATTCCTGAAGCTCAGCGCTCTGCACCACCCTAGGGATCTGCTGCATCAGAGGAGCCAAGGATGCCACCCGAGGATAGCATCCCAAATCTCGAGCCCATAAAGATAAGGAGCTGTTAATATCCCTACGCGGCTGCAGAACCACCAGCCGACGATGGTATTGGGAGACGGACAGCCTGTCCCAATGAGCATCAAAAAAGAAGTCCTGTAAAGTGACAAGAAAGGTCTGAGTCAAGGACTCTTTAGATAAAGAAGCTACATAATGAGCAAGTTGTCGATATGCAAAATGATCTGTAATGCTGAGGGACCAGGATGCCTGGAGAGCTGGGAAAGGAGAAAGACCACCATCCGCCATAAGGAAATGCCCTAAATTACAGAGCCCCTTTCTCGCCCAGCATTTAAAAACAACATTGTCCTGTCCAGGACTAAAGGCCACGTTACCCACAATAGGCTGTATTCTCTTTATTGTATGTAAATCCATCTCATGCATGTTCATTGTTTGTATCCCAGAAACCTGACTGGCTTGGTGTATCTGAAGGACAGCAACCCTAATCTCTGAATGCAAGACGAAGAACATTATGATTCTAAAACAGGAGATGTTTTTGTCTTGCACTCTGAGATTATGGTTGCTCCATCTGCAGCCTACTAGGTAGATGTTTTCTGTAGCTCCCAAAATATTACCCTATTTATCTAAATTGCAGCCCAAGCTGGTATATTTATGCTTTGCTCAGCAACAAAAGTTCAGCTGATTCCAGCCAACAAAGAGGAAATTGACATTTCTGAGTCTTTTATAGTATTACTTTGCAGGATCTTCCCAGTTAGAAGTTTATTAATTGATCTACTCCATTACTTTGTAGGGCTTCAGTTCTGTCATTGTCCAAAAATTCCATGTGCTCTACCATGTCTTTAAAAGTATTAGTTGTAAAAAAAAAAAAAAAAGTACTTCTTATCCTTGTAATAACATGGCATTGCCTAAGGACAAGCAGGCATTATGTTCTCCATGTGAGTAATGTCATCCATGGATCCTGGTACGGACATTGCCAAGTACACTGTCGCTTAAAAATTTTTGACAGTACCTATACTGCCCATGTGCCACTGTCTTCCCGCCTGACATCGGCTCATGAGACTCATCAGTTCATTGCTTTCCATGCAGCTGAGAAGCTATGTCTTTAGTTCTCTCTTCATCATGTCACATGTTAACCTTTATTTTATGCCTTCCCTTAATTATTTTTCATTATTTTCTTCATGGTTCATTATTTTTATCATGTTCCAGTATTTTACCCAACTATGGTTCATTTTTGTCAATTTTTCATTTTTTTGATCCTTGGGCCACTCTGGGCCCTTTTTTTACATTAGGAATGTCGATTGACCGAGTGGAGTGGCCTTTCTTATTCCGAGTACTGAAATGGTACAACTTTGGTTCCTTTTTCACAAATTGGATAGAAACATTATATCGACAACCCACGGCCCGTATTCTGATTAATAACTCTCTCTCTAATAGATTTTCCCTTCACAGAGGTACCCGTCAAGGCTGTCCCCTTTCACCATTATTATTTGATTTAGCATTGGAACCTCTATTATCTGCTATCCGACAGTGTTCCCTAATAAAAGGTATTCCCTTATCCAATCGAGACATTAAATTAGCAGCTTATGCCGATGACGTTCTCCTCTTTCTCAGAGATCCTCTTGTCTCTTTACCCCATCTCATTTGCATTGTTTCCCAATATTCTCGTCTCTCGGGATACTCTGTCAATTGGGAGAGGTCAGAGATCTTTCCTCTCAATGACCATATTTCCTCCTCAGATCTAGCTCATTTCTCTTTTCCATGGTCACAAGGAGCTGTGAAATATTTGGGAATCCTAATTCATAAAGATCCAGTTCATGCTCAGGATCTTAACATATCCAAAATCAAAAATTTAGTTTTAAATACTACAACGCGTTGGTCCCCGCTTTATCTGTCCTGGTGGGGTAGAATAGCCTCCGTTAAAATGACTCTGGCCCCACAAATTAATTACACTCTTTCTATGCTTCCCCTTTTATGCCGGAAAAAATTCTTTCATTGGCTTAATATGAAAATCTCTGAATTTATTTGGAACAAGAAAAAACCTCGTATTGCTCTCGCCAAGCTGAAGGCCTCTAAGATTAATGGCGGCCTAAATCTACCAGATTTTTATTATTATTATATTGCATCATTAGCCAAATATGGAGCTCAATGGATAGTTGATTCGAACCCTCAAGATCAACCAGCATGGTTTGAAATGGAACGCTTTTTATGTACACCACTGCACGTCTCGTGCTTTCTTACAGTGTCAATACCTAGACACCTGAGAGGGTATTCTTTGTTGTGTGCAACGCAGCATGCTTTACGCCTATTAGATGCGGCGGCTGAGATTCACGCTGATGAAGGCCCACTCATGTCCCTTTGGAATAACTCTAAAATTCAGATCAGCGGAAGATCCCTCTCATGGAAGAGGTGGCAGCGGGCGGGTGTGTGGTTTGTTCATCAATTGGTCTCCTCTACTTCTTTTGTCCCCTTTGATATTTTCCGTTCCACATACTCACTCCCATCCTCTGTACGTTCACAATGGCTTATGCTTACTGGAATATTAGCTAATATACATACACGCCCTGACTTTATGACCTCTATTCATACTGTTCGTCATTGGTCTACTCTGGCTTTACTGAAGGGTAAGGCAATATCTCTTTTTTATGGTATACTAAGAGATCACTTCTTCACCTTTTCATCTCAATCTATGAGCCATTGGGACTCTAATTTGAAAACCACGCTTTCTGAAATAGATTGGGAACTCTTCTGGTCTTCCACAAATCGTCCTCTTTTATCATCCAGAGTTTCGCAATCAATGTACTTTATTATGTGGAATGCAGTATGGACCCCATATCGTATGTGGAAAGCGAATCTACAACAAGACTCTACCTGTTGGAACTGTTTGAAAGCACCCGGAACTCTTGATCACATGCTTTTCCACAGCAATATGGTTCATTCCTTTTGGCTTCGTATTTGGGATACCATAAAATCTATTACTAAATGTTCAGAAGTGATCTCCATGGACATTATAATTCTTCGTTCTCAACACCCCTGTTTTGCACAATCAAACTGCCCGTCTAAACTCATTGACACCATGTTTGTGACAGCTCTAATGCATATTCTGAAAAACTGGAAATCATCCTCATTACTGGACTATACCTTCTGGTGGAACTCTTTAAGTATGTACCACAAATTTGAATCTTATGCATATGAGAAGAAATTGTTTTCTCGATCCTCCACAAACTTGACACGAAATAAATCACCTTGGTCATTCTTAGATTCATATGTTCGTTCTGCTCTATAGACACTTCTGCCTCTCTCTCTCTCTATCTCTCTCTCTATTTCTCTTTCTCTCTCTCTTCCTTTATCTTTCTCTCTCTTTCTCTTATCCCTCCTGTTTCTCTGTCTTTTTCTGTTTCTTTTCTAAGCAATTCCAGATACTCTGGATCCTTTTCACTAATCTAGTTCTATTCAAACGATTGTAGATACGAATATTTGATACATGATTTTTATTATGATTCTATGTGTTTGAGCTGCTTTCTGTTTATATTTCTTATAATATTCAATAAAATTATTGAACTAAAAAAAAAAAAAAGGAATGTCGATTGTTTTCTGGCGTCCTAGTTATTCAAGCTTCCTGGGCCATTTAGCCCTTAGATTTTACATTGGCTGTTCTCCCCTCCATGTCAAAGAGGATACTGAGTGGCTTTTAGAAAAGTTCTTAATGTAATCCACCCTCCTATGATAGTCCCTAGAATGCACTGAATCTCATAGGATCTTTGTGGCTTTTGAATCTAACAGACTTGAAGTTTGTGTTTCCAAGAGAATCATCTCCACTTGGCTGGCAAACTTTATCTCCTTCGCCTATACTCAGGCTGGGCTGATGTTCTAGGGCTGTGTAACAGCCCACAGTGTCTGAGCTATAGCTGCTTCCAAACGTCATTTTCACTCTGCATCCATTAAGGACATTTGCAAAGCAGCCACATGGTCCTCAATCCATACTTTTACTTCTCACTACTGTTCGGAGCAAACTCCAAGAATCAGTCTATTTGAACAAGCAGTTCTACAGAATCTTTTTACTTCCTGAGCTCCAGCCTTCCTTCAAACTCATTTGGATTTTACCAGGCTCATATATATCCATTATACTCATCCAGAGCCATGATCCTGGCAGCTTGGGAGTCCCACATGTGAGAATATAATGCCTTCTTGTCCTCAGAGAAAGCAAAGATACTTACCTGTAGCAGGTGTTTTCTGAATACTGCAGGCATATATTCTCATAACCCATCCATCTTCCCTAGTTAGTTTCTTAGCTTTGTTACTGAACTGGTGGCCCCCAAAATGATGACAGGTGGGAAGGCATTGGCACGTGTGCGGTATGGGCACCACATTGTTCATTGGTCCCATGGCATGAGCTTTTCTTTGTAATCACCTGTAGATTTTTTCACCCTGTTTTTATACTTCTTCCCCCCCCATATACCTATTTGGTCATCACAGAATTAGCCTTTTGGTTAGGGAACACACACCTGTTATGTGGCATTGTAAAAGAGCAGTGACATCAGCACTTAACTCACCTGGAGCCTGGACTCATACTCTAGGTCACAGATTTCATAGTTGGATTCAATATACAGTCCTTTTGTGCCTGCAAAACTAACACAAAAATGTTTTCTTGTTTCACGCTTAGGGCAAAAATGCCTTTTTTAAGGACCTTGCTTCAATACAGTTGCTACCCAGTGGAGATATGGACCCAAATTTAGTAAACTTACGACAACAGGTACATTGAAATTGCTGCTTTTTTTTCATTTTATAAAAGGGATAAAAGTTCACTGACGTTAAATCAGTGCCATTCTTTTTTAAATCCTCCTTTCAAGTTTTTAATGAAGGTTGTCAGCGCAGCAGTTCATGTACAGCATCAGGCCCAGAACTCCAGCAGTGCCACAGAGGAAGCCTCGGCTGCGTTGGCTGGAAAAGATCTAGATTGGACAGCATTAGCAGTGGAAATGGCCCAGCACCTTCAAGTAAATGAAGATGTGATCAGGCGTCATTATGTGTTTGAACTGTATAGCTATGGAATTGACCATCTAGGAGAAGAGGTAATCCTGCGTATTTTAATTTTAGTAATACCGTTTTCAAACCAAAAACTCGTGGGATAAAAGGCTGTGCCTGCCTTGGCACAGTCCACCTCCACCTCTATCTGCAGCTCACCTCTGTGTCCCAACATCACCTTCACGTGTGCATGTGTGTTGATAGCGAAAAGTAAATTTGGTACACAAGCATTGTCTCCATCACTGTACATGGGAAAAACGCAGACATAAATGAAAAACCATACAAGTACCGAGGGCTGTGGTGCCCTCCCTCAGTAGCCTTCCATTTAAAAAATGTACTTGCAGGCTTTTCTGCCTGGTATTGGCTGTAAGCATATACTTGAAAATCTGGATGAAGAGTACTGTATTCATTCAACATTTTATTATTGTAATTGAAAAACAAGCTTCCACAGAGGGCCTGCTAGAGAAGGCTCAAGAGAAGTAGGTGTTTTAACATCTAAGAACAACATGAGCTCTGATCAAATTTATTTGTAACCTCTACCACCATGGTAGAGGTTCCATAGAAGTGGACTTCTGTTCCAGCTGAAGGGTACAATAGTGCCGTACTCCAGAAAAAGCCAAAGGGCTAGATTTAATAATGCACATTAACCTGTTAATATGTATTATTAGACATTAATGAGTTATTTTGCACAGGTTCCATTATGGTCAAAGGGACCTATTTACTAATTGCATTAAATCACATTGACATGCATTAACACAGTAAACGCATTATTAAATCTCAGTCTGAATCTGAGCTAGACAGGAATGGGGGAGAAAATAAGAATGGGCAGGGGAAGAGAGGGAGAAAAGCACACTGGTGGCAAATGAAAGCTAATGGTTACCCAACCCCTTCTCCCTGAGTGCATGGTCAAAAAAAAACAACTAATGAAACATGCCTTTAATTTATAAAATTTATATTTATTTTTATGCAACCAACTGAGGCCCCAATGCACAAAAGGTTTCCATGCCAGTAAGACTCGTAAAAGCAGTCTTACTGGCACACAATCCCTCCTCCCAATATTCAGAAGGATTCTCCGTGGCTACAACCAATCCTCATAGCAGCCAACGTGACCCCTATGCAAATGCATCGCAAAAAGTTAATTAGTATCGCTATTTTCCAGCAGCTTTGGAGCTGCCCAGTAGCTGTTGTGTATGCTTTGTGCATATACACAACACTGGCACAATAGTATTAAAAAAAAAAAAAAAAAAGACTGCAGCCCTGCTTTCTTACTGGTAGGGGTTTAAAAGAAAATCGAGGCCCCCTGACACCCCTCATGACATCAAGCCCCCTTCTATACTTTCCCCCACACCAAGTCCCCAAAACAAAATCCTGGTGGACTGGGTGGGTTTGGTCAGATCCCCAGCTCAAGAACCCTCCCCCGACACTCTCGCTTACCTTTTTGTAGAAGATGGACAGGAGGGATGCACACTCCCTCCTGCCTCGGGCCACCTCTTCAAAATGGTGGTCTGCCCCTGCCCTGGTGCATCCTGAGATGCACTGGGAGGGGCCTAAGGATTGGTAAGACTGAGAATCAAGGTCCAGCTGTGTTCACCCTAACCTCCCTGAAGACGTGAGGAGCTAGTTGGGGTCAAGGTTTCCAGACCCATGAGGTCTGTGTAAAAGGCAGCCTGAAGAAACAAGAATTTCAGGCTTTTGCGAGGCAGAAATCTTCCCCTTGTTCCAACTGCAGTCAGAGCTGATGCAGGTCCAGTACCTTGCTTGTGAATACAGTGCATTACTGTCTATGGGAGACATCCGGAGGGGGGGGGTGTCTTAAAAGGGAAGTTTTATCAGTATTGTGGGCTCTCTATAGGTCCCTTGTCTCCAAAATCCTATTTTTCAATTTTCTAACTTTGCATTTTTCTACCCCAGTCCAGTTTTTGGCACCAAAATGCTGCAGTGGTGGCCATCTTGGATTTCTTAATTTTGGTTTAAAAGCCTCTATCTGCCTCAAAACACCTCAATTTTGATAATAATTTAGTTTGATGGTCTCCCCCAAGCCTTTCTACCCCTGTATCATACCAGCTTTGTACTGAATGGTCAGTGTGTTTTCATAAACTCATCTCTTTTTGACAACACACTGCTTGAATAATTTTGCTCCTATGCTGCAAAGAGAGGTATTACTTGATTAAATGGCAACTATGGATCACTGCTGAGATTCTTCTGACCAAGGAAAAAATGTGCTTTGTGGATTGATCTTTCAACAGAGGAAGAAAAGTAACAGATTTCTTAGGATAGAGATATACATTTTGACATGATCAGCTGTCTGTGTTTGTTTTTTAGGCCATTCTCCAAGTGCATGACAAAGAAGTCCTGGCATCCCAGCTGCTGGTGCTGACAGGACAGCGCCTGTCATATGCATTGTTGCACACACAGACAAAAGAGGGCATGGAGCTGCTTGCCAAGCTTCCTCCAACACTCTGCACCTGGCTCAAAGCCATGGTAAGTATACGCAAGCTAAAGCCTTTAGGAAGTATCAAAACTGAAGCAAAGAATAGCCACCATTTTTTTTTCTCTGTAGCATGAAAAACTACGAGGGGGTGCTGAAAAGTTCTCAGCCTAACCAGTTTCCTAAATTCTGTGCGTTAAGTTGCCACTGTAGCTGAAAAGAGTGTTGTTTTATTTTGCAAAGAGCCAATTTGCAGAATTGTAATGCTGTGTTTTGACATTGTTTCAGATCATTGATTGAACCATGTCAACGAAAAGCGTGGAACTCCAAGCTGTCATGAAGTTCCTATTCCTGCAAAAGAAAACGTCAAAGGAAATCCATGAATGTATGATAAAAACATTGCGCGACAAATAAATAAAATGCCTATCGTATTTCACATTGAAGGAGTGGTGTGTAATCTTTCAGTGTGGAGATTTTGAGACTGAAGATGCAGCAAGGTCTAGGAGGCCTCAAACGGTGTCAACTCCTGAAATTGTTGACCGTGTCCATGACCTGATTTTGGCAGATTCGGCAAATATCTGCTAAAACAATTGCTGAGACACTACAGATATCCAGGGAATGTGCTGTCTATATAAGCCACGAACAGCTGGATATGCAGAAGCTGTCGGCAAAGTTGGTGCCCAAAGGTTTACATGCTGACGAGAAACGACGTTGAGTGGACACTTCCAAGTTGATTTTGCAGCTTTTTCAGTGAGCTGGTGCCAACTTTTGGAACAACTAGTTACTTTTGATGAAATATGGTTATACCACTATGATCCTGAGACAAAACAGTCCTTAAAGCAGAAAACTACTGTAACTTGCTGTGCCAATTAAAGGAGGTATTGAAAGAAAAAAAAGAGAGGGAAGCTGCAGGAAGGAGTTCTCTTTTTGCAAGGCAATGCACCTTGGTCACAAGACTGGCAAAACGATGGATGTTAGATTATCCACCCTATTTACCAGATCTTGCTCCATCTATTTTCTGTTTCCAAACCTTAAAAAGAGTTTGAAAGGATGACCATTTTCAAGTGATTCAGAGGTGATTGAAGAAGCAGAGCAATATATCAATGACCAGACATCAGAGTATTTTTTGGAAGAATTCAGAAGCTTCAGACTCAATGTGCCAAATGTATTGAACTTAGAGGTGAATATGTGGAATAACTTGTAAGCACCCCCTCATACATATAAACCATTCTAGATTGGGCTATAAGATGTATTAGAAAGAAATCAAATGAGAAATCCAAAATTGGGCCCTTATAAGGTTGAGCTGATCTTGGTCAGCTTCTAATGACCATGTTTGGTAAAAAATAAAAAAATAAAAAAAATCATCCCATCTACCTAAGAAGAGTGTGTGAAGCTGTTGTATGACAGACATAAAATGCTGAATAACTTTTTTTTTAAGGCCTGAACCTACAAAATGAATATGCATGAGATAGTTCTGCATACAATAGAGGGAGTGAAAGCAAATCTTTCTCATGCAGTTCATTTTGGATATCCTTAAAATCCAACTGATTTTGGGTACCCCAAGGAGTGACTTAAGAACTTCTGCTCCAGGGGGCTCTGTGTATTCAAGAAGGCTTCTGAATCAGAAGGTAGGCAGAACTGGTTGGACTGTTCCTAATGCTCCTGATCAGAAGAGGAGGAATTGTCCAGTTCATCTCCTAAATCAGACAAGAATACATTTTCCTCAGAGTAGGTCATACCTGAGGTTTGTCTAGCATTTTTAAGCAAGATTTCATTTATGATTAGTACTAGTACTATTTAACTTGCAAGAGGAAGCAGAAACATAGAAACATGATGGCAGATAAAGGCCAATGTCCCACTAGTCTGCCCATCCGCAGTAACCATTATCTCTTCCCCTCTCTAAGAGATCCCACGTGCCTATCGCACACTTTCTTAAATTTAGACAGTCTTTGTCTCTACCATTTCTACCGGGAAACTGTTCCATGCATCTACCACCCTTTCTTATTTCCTTAGATTACTCCTGAGCCTATCACCTCTTAACTTTATCCTATGCCTTCTCCAGAGCTTCCTTTCAAATGAAAGAGACTCGACTCATAGCATTTACGCCACATAGGTATTTAAACAATAGAAACTACATCTTTAAATCATTTACGTTTGCTGCGTGAATAGTTTATCTTGAGGCTTTTTCTCCATCCTTTAAGATAAATGTAGATCTCCTAGGTAAAAACCCACTGCTGGTGAGTAACATTTTTTTTAAATTTATTGAATTTAAAGATCTCTATCATATCTCCCCTCTCTTGCCTTTCCTCTAAAGTATACATATTGAGATCTTTAAGTCTGTCCCCATATACCTTATGACAAAGACCAGCACCATTTTAGTAGCCTTCCTCTGGACCAACTCCATCCTTTTTATATCTTTTTGAAGGTGTGGCCTCCAGAATTGTACACAGTATTCTAAATGAGGTCTCCTCAGAGTCTTATACAGGGGCATCAATACCTCCTTTTTCCTATTGGCTATATCTCTTCCTATGCACCCTAGCATTCTGGCTTTCACTGTCACCTTTTCAACCTGTTTGGCCACCTTTTCACATCCAAGTCCTGCTCTTCTGTCATGCACATAAGTTCTTCAGGTTTTTGCAGCCCAAATGCTTGACCTTGAATTTCTTAGCATTAAATTTTAGCTGTCAAATTTCAGACCATTCTTCAAGCTTTGCCAGGTCTTTTCTTCATGGTATTCACACCATCTGGGATGTCTACTCTATTACAAATTTTGATATCATCCGCAAAGAGGCAAATCTTACCTGACAACCCTTCAGCAATATTGTTTATAAAAATATTAAAAAGAACAGGCACAAGAATATAACCTTGAGACATACCACTGGTAACATCCCTCCCTCCTCCTCTGGAGAGTTGAATAGCTTATTGAGTATTCAAACACTCAGGACCACTGGTATAAACCAAAATGACACTGAAGGTATTTCATATACAAAGGAACAAGCCTCAGATTATGGAGCTTCACCCACTTTGGTTGAAGTTTCTTCAGTTTATTGTGATATGCTTATTGAGGCCATACTTCATCTTTCAGACCTTGATATACTAAATAACTTTCCCCTTTTGTGTCGGGAAAACTGCTTAATGCATATAGGCCAATATGTACAATGTTTAGTAGAATCATAGCTGTACAAGCTGGATCTCTAACAAAAACAAATGTCAGCTTTCCTGTTTTGGGGCTTTTTCGCCTCTTTTAAGTGTGATGTCTCTATGGCATGGGTGTCAGTCCCTCCTTGAGGGCTGTAATCCAGTCGGGTTTTCAGGATTTCTCCAATGAATATACATGAGATCTATTAGAATACAATGAAAGCAGTGCATGCAAATAGATCTCATGCATATTCATTGGGGAAATCCTGAAAACCCAACTGGATTGCGGCCCTCGAGGAAGGACTTTGACACCCCTGCTCTATGGCCACTCTGCATATGTCCTTGCTTTACTCAGATTCATAATACAAGAGGGGTTTATGGAAACTAAATGGAAAGAGTGCCTGTTATGCAGCAACATCTGCATTTAAATTTTTAGAGTAGTATTTTCAAATGTTGTTTTAATATTTATGCAGATTTTTAAAAGTAATAAACACTTTTTAGGGTTTTTTGACTAGCACTGTCAGTTTTTATACATTATTTTAAAAAAGGGATTGCGAGTTCACAATTTCATATTAAAAGTAGTATTTATATAAATATGTACATTTTTATATTATATATAATTGTGCATGTGATACAAATTAATATAAGGAATTTTGATCAACATTTTAATGAATGTGTTTTGTTTTGTTTTGTTATTTGTAGGATCCTCACGACCTTAAAAATACAGATGTGCCAATTGGAACAACAGGAAAGCTAGTGGATAAAGTGATAGAACTCCTGCCAGAAAACCATGGCCAGTATAGCCTGGCTTTGCACTTGATAGAAGCCGTGGAAGCAATGTCCCCTTCATGACAATAATTCCAGCACTTTAGGCCAACTGGAACACAAGTAGTGCTTGATCATTTTCCACACCACTCTACCAAGCCAGGCTTAAGGAAAGGAAGACTACCTCCAAGTGGCTTTTGTAAGAAGAAACTCAAATGTCAAGTATTGCGCTTGGTTTTAAAACCAATGATCATCCCATCTGAATTCCACAGCATATTATTGGACATGAAAGCCTCATTTGCAAATGCTGCATTATTTATTTCTTACTTGAGCATTTGTAGTGTAGCCAATTTTAACAGCCATTTTATCCTAATTCCTTGACTTAAAAAAAAAATAGCTTGATGTGGTGTTCATGACTCTGCTTTATATCTTTTGGCTGTTTGCTAACTTGCTGTATCTGCCATTCAGCAGTCTCAAAGTGGAAGAATAGTATAAATGTTAATGAAATACTCCATCCTCCTTTGTTGTCTGGCAGCACAAGACACCTGGATTTGGTGGGTCCAGAACCTTAGCTTTGGGTTGCTGGCTTGGGCACTTGCGTTCAGACTGCTCTTTAGATTACTAGATATTGGTATGGCTTTGGCCTTGCATTTATTTTAAAAACTGGAATAAATCCCTAGGCGCAATGGGAAAAAACAAGACGTAGTTCACCTTGCCCCGTATGACTTGGAGCATTCTAGTATTCAGGTTATGATATAATTCCATATCTGGAAGAAAGGGCTGAGCCAGTCCTGGTTTTTCCTGTCATCATGGTCCTGTAATTCAGCTTGTTGAAAAGAAAATCATACAGAAACTGCACATCTATGAATAGAGGAAGCTATATAGTATAACCTTAAAACACTAATGGGAACAGTAAGCACAGATGTAACGGTAGAGGATGGAGAGCTGAAATTACTGCATCATTGTCTACAGGCTCTGCATGTGCAGGGGAGGTGGGGGGGATCTAGTTTGTGCCAGGGATCTTGTCTTTATCTTACCAGCAACATTAAGGTAAGAAAAGCTGAGTGGCTATGCACAGGTATAAATGACAGAATGAGTGGGAAAAGATACACAGTCTGTAATTGCAGACACACACAGACTGCTTCATCTTCAAGCCAAATATATTTAAGCAGTAGGCTATATTTCTCTTTGTTTCTCAGTACTGTATTGTTGGAGAGACTTTGGGGGGTCTTTGTTAGGCAATGAATTTATGCAACAAACATTTTTATGGTTGCAATATAAACTTATGCTGCAAACAGCCACCACCATAATGTGGCCTTCTAAGTAGCTGAGGTCCTGAATTTTAAACAGTTAAAGCAAAAATTTCTATCAGCAGTCTGTGATTGTGATCCATAATATATATTTTATGTACCTGTTGGATTCATTCCCCATTTTCTCCACCAAATACCTAATAAAATAAAAACTGTTACCTGCACGTTAATTTAAGTAGCTAAATCTTCATTCATCTTGTCTTTTATCTTTGTCCGAAAAGAAGACAGCAGTGCACAGAAATCTTAATATCAGAGGCAATTATGTTTTTAATGAAATGTGTGATTTTTAAACTCATACATTGTGGGAAGATAAAATAAAAATGAATTATTTAATTCACATAGAGTAGTGGTAAACAAAATATCATAATTAGATGTATATTTGCTGTATAGTACCTGTGTATAAAACTTTTCTTGTCCTTATTTTAACAACTTATCATACAGATGTCAGAGCTGGAAGTCATGGTTTATTTATTTTTTGGTCCAGTAATCAGTTCTTTTTATTTTGAACTTCCAATTCAGTTTAAATCAGCTTCAGCAGTGCTGCTGTACCATGAGCCTTGGCGCACTGCTACCCGGGGTTTGTCCTCATTTTAAATGCTTTCCTGTGTTACCCAGTTATTGCAGTGGTATTCCTGGGCTAGGAGCCCCAGAGAGAGGTCTGAATTAGTAGATGCTGTTAATGTGCAGTCCCTATAATGCTCTCTTCAGTGGGGGAATGTGAGCACTCGTTCCCTAGCAGCATCAGCTCACCTGAACTGCAAGCATTGAACTCCACCACTCTCCCCTGTGGTATTGCACAGCACTGCCATTGATCTACTGGACTAACCTGACATTGGAATTGTTAATAATTATATGCATTTAGAGATTGTGAAGAATAAAAACTCAATTCTAAAAGTGCAAGTTTACATTATCCTCTGATAACTAATGTATAGCTCACATGATAAATAAATTCTAAGAAAACTAATAGTTCACATAAAATGTGCCATGGAGGTCTTTGTGTTGTCCTAAAGCAGGCTCATGGTGAATCTGAATTGGGCCATGTGATGAGTGTTGTGGCTGGATTCTTCCTGTGTCTGAATAGGTCTGTGTTAGTGCCCTGGAAATATATTTACTTCAAACCCATATATTTGACACCATTAGAAGAACTGGAGCTGAAGCGAAATCAACTATGTTACAGCAATTAAAGCTGCTCTTTGTACAGTTCTGCATTTCACCATTTGCCTGGGTCTCAGTCCCTGGAATCAAAACCCTGCTTTTCAAAAAATTCATCCAAATATCTTAACCATTCTTCACCTACCTCAAGATATTACGTCCCCAAATAACCCACCTAAACACCTTCCAAGCAAACAGACCCAAAAATTAGATGGTAATCTTACCTACTCTAACAATATTCTCTTTGTCCATATCACACAGTTCAGCACTGTCATTTTACTATCCAACCCCTAAATCCCCTTAGGAATCTATCCAGCTATCTCTCCTCTGTCAAAAAAAAAAATAAAAAAAAATTGTATCTTCACTGGAAAATGTCCAGTCAAATCTTTTGTAATCCGCCTTGAACTGCAAGGTATAGGCGGAATAGAAATCCGTAATGTAATGTAATGTAATGTAAAACAGAAGTAGGAAGCTATCAGAATTAGTTGCCCACCTTGGTAAATTTGCCACTTTCATTCCACTAGTTCTTTTATGGGCACCTAATGTATCCCTGCAGTATATGCAAGGTATTGTTCAGCCTTTCCTATTTTGATTTGTTTGTATAATTGTCTAAGAGGCACTAGTATTTACTTAGCTTGTGTGAAGCCTGGTGGAAGGACATAATTGTTCCAAAATACTGTTTCATTAAAAGCAGCTTTGCATTCCTTTCTATGTGTGGTTTTTACTATCTAAAATACAAAAAGTGATGACAATAAAAACTGGAGATGTGATCCTCTCTCATGGACTCAGATAGCAAAAATTGAGGGATTATCTGTAAGTTAACATCTTTACTTGTAATTTTTCTATGGATTCGATTGGCCTCTGTAGAAAAACTGCCATGAAAATTAGCTAAGGTGCCTTGGAGACTGAGCCAACTATGCCAGTTGAGGTGTAGCTGCCTTTTTCTTTTGATAAGTAGGTGACATCATCCAAAGAATAGTAACTTGAACTATTGGAGCTGCTTTTTGCCTCACACTTCCCTTCAGTCTGTTTACTTTTGACTTTTTAAATATTTTATAGCTTTTACCCCTTTTTTAATACAGATTTTTCTTTCCTGTTAAAGCTTTGTTTTTCTTCTTCTTTCTCTTCCATCATTTTTATTTCATGTCTGCGTTTCAGCTAAGATGCAGTGATCATTATAGATAGTTATGATTTTTGTTTCTGGTACATGAGTCTGTACCATGACATACTACATTATGAAAAATGTGCTCAACTGTTTCCTAGAGCAAGAATAATGAGGAACATTGCCCAAAAGTGAGATAGCTGAGAAAAGATCAAAGGCACAGGAGCAAGCAAGAGTTCCCAATCAGATCCCTTATGTCAGAAAATGGATTCTTGGGTGAGAGATCCTCTAGTCTTTCAATTAGAGGCAGAAGTGCGGCACTGAGGGTACTGCACAGTGTGCAAAAAGCATCCCATGCTGTTAATCACAGTACAAACTACAGTGCAGAAGAGCAATGTTAAAACAGTCATGATACAATTTGACATCTCATCTGCTTTCGACACTGTGGACCACTCCCTCCTGCTGCTGAGATTGGATGGACTGGGTATACAAGGAGTATGTGGTACGGTGTTTAAAGCTACAGCCTTAGTACCCTGAAGTTGTGTGTTCAAATCCTGCACTGCTCTTTGTGACTCTGGGCAAGTCACATAATCCCCATTGCCCCAGGTACATTAGATAGAGTAGGAACCTGCCAGGACAGGGAATAATGCTTGAGTCCCTGAATAATTTGTAATTAGCATAGAATTGTAGGATATGTGGAATATAAATTATTATTTTTAAAGAAAATCAAGTCCTTGACTGGTTCTCACAGTTCTTGAAAAACAGGTTCTATGAGGTTTGGAAGTGTAGCCAAAGATCCCAGAGCTGGATACCCCACTGTGTGATTCCCACAAGGTTCCCTACTCTCACCCTCCCTATTCAACATCTACCTAAGATCTTTGGGCAACAGTCTCCCCTTCCCCCTAGTTGCATGTTTTCTCCTATGCAGATGATATTTTCATATTTTGTGCAGCCAAAGAATCTCTGGAAGACACCCTGCACCTCCTAAAAGCTTCCATTGAAAGCCTGTGTGCCTGGGCCCATAACAACTTCCTTAAAATCAACAAATAAAAGACCAGGGTTCTCTAGTTTGGCAGCTACCTTGCAAAGAACTTGTGCTGAACTGCTGAAATGCTTGAGATAAAGAACTTCGCAAAGGTGCTAGGAGTTACACTAGACTCCACTCTATCATTCAAAGGCCAAATTGCCTCAATAGCAAAGAAACTTTTCTTCAGACTGAGACAAGAGAACTATCAGACCCTTTAGGAAGGTGGTACAAAGCTGTCTTACTGCCCTGCCTAGACTACTGCAACTATACTATGTTGCCACAGAGAGAGAAATAAAATGCCTGCAAGTGCTCCAAAATTCATCAGGAAGGCTGATCTTCTAATCACACCGTTTTGAGGGCCAGACCACCTCTATTCAAACTACACTGACTACCTGTGAAAAAAATAATTCACAAATCCATCTTTGGAGAAAACTCCAGCAGATTATATCGTTCTTCCAGAGGAGCTCAGAATGGTTTACATGAATTTATTCAGGTACTCAAGCATTTTTTCCTGTCAGTCCCAGTGGGCTCACAGTTAATGTACCTGGGGCAAAGGGGGAATTAAGTGACTTGCCTAGGTTCACAAGGAGCAGTGTGGGTGTGAACAGGATCTGTTCTGTGTGGAACACAATAAAACCTATCCATATATCGCTATGACAACTGGTTACTGGTGAATGGGAATTTGGAGACCTTAAACTGGACTATTTCAGATTGCCCAGAAATACTGCTTACCACATGATACTTGTTAAGAAATTTATTCTTCCTCTAGTATGAGTGGGTCTTTCTGAATATTTTATTTTCCTTGTTAGTACACAGGCACTCTGGCTTTATGGTAATGCTAGAAAAAGGTTTATTTGACGGAATAATTTGGTCAAATACTTCTGCCTGTACTTTTACTAATTCTATTTCACAACTGAAAATATTTCTGTTTTAATCTCCATGTTTCACTCTGGGTTAGTTTGAGGATATGTGTATTTCCTATTTGATGTATCTCCAAGCCCCTCTGGGTGGCACACCCTTTCCTGTGTGGGGGTTTCCAGGTCTGTCCTTTCATTACCCAAGACTTACCCACTCAATTAGTAAATACATCTCACACTCAATGATTCTTGGGCTCGCTTAGTTGTAAGGCATGGCTGATTGATTGGAACCAGGCCACAAAACTCAACAAATTTGTTGTATGTTCTTGTTTCTTCCTAGTTGCACCACTCCTGATGCTCCCATCCCTTTCTTCACCCATTAGTACTTCTTCCCTCAAACCTGATCCACTCTACTCAGAAACCCTTTTCTCAGCATATCTCCCCATTCAGGCCCCTGCTCTTTGAATTACAGTTGCCCTTCCTATCCTCATTATTCTTTCTTCAGTAGGGTTACCAGATAACCTGGTTTCCCCAGACATGTCCTCTTTTTAAGGGCTCTGTCAGGCATCCAGACAGCTTTTGCCCATTTTTCATTTTGTCCAGGTGTCCGCATGCTGCTCTAGTCCACTGAAGGCAAGCCTGCTTTCTCTGGGGCACTGGCAGCGTCAATCAGCTGAATATGCTGCCTTCAGCAGCCTGGCAGCTTTGCCTCTGTGGGGATAGGAAGTGGATGCCGAAGGAGAGCTTTCAGGACTGCTGAAGGCAGTGTCCAGCTGATGCTGCTGGTGGGCCAAAGACTGGAAGTGGCAACCTGCGTTGAAGAAGAGAAGAGAGGTACCTATACCACAGGGGAGAGAGGGGGATTAGGGGCAACAAGACCAGTGCCCTAACTGACACTAGCCCTACCAGTGTATGTCCTTGTTCAGTAGGAACTTGTCTAACTGTCTTGAATCCTTGGAGGGTGTTTTCCCCTATGACAGCCTCCGGGAGAGCGTTCCACCACTCTCTGGGTAAAGAACTTCCTTACATTTGTACAGAATGTATTCCCTTTCAACTTTAAAGAGTGCCCTCTCGTTCTCCCTACCTTGGAGATGGTGAACAACCTGTCCTTATCTACTAAGTCTATCCCCTTCAGTATCTTGAATGTTTCGATCATGTCCCCTCTCAATCTCCTCTGTTCGAGGGAGAAGAGGCCCAATGTCTCTAATCTGTCGCTGTACGGCAGCTCCTCCAACCCCTTAACCATCTTAGTCGCTCTTCACTGGACCCTTTCGAGTAGTACCATGTCCTTCTTCATATACGGCGACCAGTGCTGTATGCAGTACTCCAGGTGAGGACGCACCATGGCCCAGTACAGCGGCATGATAACCTCCGATCTGTTCGTGATCCCCGTCAGCATAGCTATTGCTAACAATCAGCATTTTCAGTTGGCGTAACTAATGTCAGCAAAGGTCTATGGGAAATTATATCAATCTGACTCTAGAATGTTGATGCACAATTCTGTGCTCCTGCACAGAATTCACATACATTAAGCATCCAGCCAGACTGGATTGTTTATCAAGAAGATAGAATGCTTGAATGGGACAAAGAAGCCAGAGACTAATCCCATCTACCATACCTGCAAGTATTACACCTTCCTTATCAATTAAATTATCAAACAGTTTACAAATTATAAACAGAAAGATACTGGGAAATACAATAGTTTCTATATTCAGAATAAGATTCAAAACTATAAAAGCCTCCTCTCTGCAACACACATGGTCTATCTATCTCCCTGTCTATCCTTCTCTCTATCTCTTTCTCTCTCTCTCTGGCTGATCTCTGGAACTCACAACTTAGACCATCACCCCCATCCCCCTTTCTCTCTCTGTCTCTCCCTAGAACTTCACGCCTCTCTGTCTCTTTGCCTCTGAACTCTGTAAGGCAGGGAAACTGCTTTGCTCTCTCCTTAATTGTAATGCTTAATGGTAATGCTTATAAATATTGCTTTTCTATAAGACTATTTCTATAATATATTCTTTATGCAATCACCTCTGGCTGTGTTTCTTATTTGATTCTACTCCTGGTGAATCTTCTGTGAGGGAACTGAACCTGGGGCCTGGCGTTTGTAAGGGCACCTCCCATAACTCCTACAACCTCACAGTGTGGGGGACCTGATCTCCAAACCTTAGATTTTAGGGGCTTGTCTCGGTCCTTCCTGATGATTTAATCTGGGTAAGTAGAATTCAATTTTATTTTTTCTTGTAGGCACTGTGCAATAGGATTATTGGCTGCCTAAGACAAGGTGAGAGATGGTATTTTCCCCTCAAAAGACTTTGTGAAGTATAGACAGAGTGAGATAGAAATCAAAAGACCTTGGAAAACCCTTAGATTAATTGTACTTTAGACTGGTGACACACTGGTGAAAAGTTCCAGTAATATTTTGGGTTTTATATTTGGTGAGATTTTACTATCAAAAGTCTCTGTAGTTTACCTGTGCCAGTTTGCATTTTATGCTTGCTAGAGTGTGTTGCATGTAAGAATATTTGAGCTGCTCTGAAGAAAACCATGGTCCAAAGTTAAAACAGTCACTCAATTAAGACACGCCACATCTGTACTAATAACTTTTACTTTTTTACCTTGTGCTTTTAATTCTATTTCTTGTCAGTCTCTGCCCTGGTGAAAGGCCCAGTGCACACTGGACTGGAACTGGCAGCTGGCATCTCTCCTCTTCTAACAAACTTCTTATATTTTTTCCTGCTAAACTTCTGCCTGTAAATTTCAAGTAGTAACCTTTGCATTTAAAGTGTGGGCAAGTGTGGGCATAAGTGTATTATTTATGCCAATGACTCTTGCCTAAGACGCTTTACCTCATTTTTTCTACCTATTAACTAAAGTCTCCCTCCTTCATCAGTGGGAGCATATCAATCTCAAAGGCTACACACAGACAGGGATGAGCAAGGCCCAGGTACCAAGGCAGACTGCAGCCTCAAATATGAACTCTTTTGATTTTCAAGAACTCATAGATGTTGTACATAAATATTTTGACAAGAAAGGGGGTCCATATGAGGGTAACTTTCCAGAACACACATGGCACGATATTCAGAAACAAATGGTTAATCATTCTCAGGAGTTTAGAAAGAAAACAAATAAACAAAAGTGTATTTTCATTCAAGGCCTCTGTAGAGGACTTATTAGCATAAGACAAGAAAATACTGACTTGAACACTCAGTGTCATCAGCTGTCCAAAGACTTAGATGAGGCAAAAATTAATATATCTATGCTAAGAACTCAAATTGTTCAAGCTACAAATTCCTTTTTAGCTGTAAATGAACAATTAGAAGAGGCCAAGGCACCCCATTATCTGGCATCTCTGTCTCCTACTCCCAGGTCTGTTATCTTAGTCTCCTTTCCTTCCATCTTTCTCACCCCACTCATCCCATGATCTGGCATCTTTGTTTCCTTCCCTTCCCTTCCATCCCTCCCCCATGGTCTGGCATCACTTTCTGTCTGTCTGTCTTTATTTCTGTCTCTCTCTTTCCTTGGCTGTCCACCACCACCCCTTGCCTGCTCTCCCTGTCCAGCAGCAGCCCTTCTCCCTTCCCCGTGTCCAGCAGCACCTCCTCCCTGCTCCCCGTCAAGCAGTAGGCCTCCCTTCCTTTTACCTCCCCCTATCCAGCAGCACCTCTTCCCTGCTCCCCCTGTCCAGCAGTAGGCCTTCTCCCTTCCCCCTCCACTTCCCTGAGCATTTGAGAATGTTTATCAGCATGGGACACCTCATGACACCCTCAAGCCATTCCTCTAAGTGCCAGCTATCAGCAGTAAAACCGCCACTGCTGCTCAAATGCCTGCACCGCCGACAGCTGTTGCATGTGCCGGCAGCCGTATCAAGCTCTGCGTGCACGCCTCAAGCCGCTGTGCACTGTAAATAGACTACGGCCACGTTAGGATACAGAACCATCACCTTTAAACTTAAAAAATAAACTTTGGCTGGTAGTGCCGTTTTTCTGGATGGAGGTCTCCACGCGGTGGAGAGCAGGGAGGCCATTTTCAATTTGTCTGGCGGCCACTGGCAAAGCTAAGCGTGCATGCTCACTCCTATCTGCTGGGGACCTACTGATCATGGAAAACGGAACACACAGGTAAGATTGCGCATGTGAGCTTAGGGTTTTATTATAGTAGAATCAATGCTGCCTATGCTATCTGTTTAGTTTAGATCTGCTATTCAGCAAGCCATTATTCAGTGGCTATTTGGTTCCTGTTCTCACTTTGCTCTACTGCTTCCACTTCTCTGTGCAGATACAAGGTCAGAGAGAGTTTTGGCCTGACACTATCCTTAGAGCATTTGAAACTATATAATTAGGCAAGTTATACATTTATTGGCCGCTGTTAAACAGCAAACTGATCCGAGAATGTTTCTTTTCCTTACCCAAAGTCCTCTGAAAGTTCCAATCTGGATGGCTGTCAGCAAGTCTTGGTTACCACATTTTATCTGCCAGCAAATGTACTAGTATTTTGGCTGCTGTGACAAAAACCAAAAGCTAATGGAATGTGTCCTATCATTTCTTCAGATTTATTAACTGCCTTTATTAAGATATTCACCCAAGGCAATAGATATCCCTTGAGATCTAATAAGAAAAAACATTCCCCAAATTTTGCATTCTAGTTTCAGTGTGCAGAAACCATTAGCTTTGCAGAACACAGTACTTAATACATATAAAAAATTTTAATAGTGAAAATGAAAAAAGAATGCATACAGCAAATAGATTTTTTTCTAATGTTTATTTCAATAAAGCTTTTTCTGACTTAAAATCAGATTACATAATATAGGAAAGTCTTCATAAGCCATAGCTCCATCAATATGTAGACAATCTCCTGCATTTCACTTCAGCTCTGACAAATCATAAAATAGACTTTGATTTTATCTGTCAAACTGTGGCTTTCCAACTTCCATAGCATCTCAACACAGAAATGCAAATTTTCAGTCCTAGAAGAAGGTTTGTACCACCCTGCTATGTAAGCGCACAGGGTTTTCCCAGGTAGTATCATTCCTTCAGTATTCTGCCTGGCTGAGTTGCACAGGCTGCAGCCAAGCTCTGTTCTGATTCTGGTGTGCACCAAACCCGGATTTTTCACTTCTCAGCAATGACTTCCAGGCAGCGGGGACAGGGGGTCAGCAAGGAAGAGGTTGTATACTTCCTGCAGCGGGGACACCTCTCTGCGCTTGCTAACTGAATTATGACCTTATAGGTTGTTTCTTCACGAATGTCACCACCTTAGAATTGGGGGAAGGTAGGAAAAAGAAAAAACACAAGCAATGAATTATTCTACACCATCACTCCACTCTCAAGATACAAACACATTTGGCAGAGAAAAATTACAATTCCAAAATTCAGCATATGTTGTTGAATGTTTTGGAACAGCAAAAGAAATTCCTGTGCAACATGACTGTCAGTCTTGACCAGTGAGTAATGATCCTACCCAACCTGTGAGGATCTGTAGGAACCCAAATTTGCATCTCTCAGCTCTTCCCCCTAACACTCTGGGCTGTGTCTGAATTCCTCAGTCTAATTTCCTGCAGTGAGGATGTAGGAGCCCTTTCTCTTCTGCTTGTGTATATTTTTCTGTTTTTTCTTTCTCCCGACAAGGCTCTCGGCACCCCCGAGACACCTCTGGCTGCGAGACGACACAGATTTCAGGCAGAAGTCTGTAGCCCACAGGCACAAGCTTTGCTCGACTCCTGTGTGGCCAGCCTGCATTTTCAGGAAGCTCAGGGATTCCCCCTTGGGAGCTCATTCACCCCAGGATTTGTCCGCAGTGGGTGAGTGCAGGCTAGAGCAGCCCGATTCAGGGAAAAAAATTTTTTGATTCAATCTACTGAATTGATTTTTCAATTTGATTTTCCCACCCAATCAGGCATTTTTTTCAAATGTCCCTGCGGGTTTATTTTGTAGTTGTTTCACCCTCCCTCCCCCCCCCACTCCCCCTTTGCCCTCTCCAACCCCATGGCAGTGCTGTGGTGTAAACAAAATATCATTTTCCTCTCACTGTTAGGTTCTAAATCATACTTGCTGTCTAACACTAGCTCTGGTAGGTATACATTTCAAATCTGACATATTATAATCACAAAATAAAAAATAAAATTATCAGGAAATGGGCCTGATGGGCCGCCGCGGGTGCGGACCGCTGAGCAGGATGGACCTATGGTCTGCCTCAGCGGAGGCAACTTCTTATGTTCTTATGTTCTTACCTTCCACTGCCATATCCAACGTTTGTTTACACTTCTCCCTTGGTATTCGCAGGGGTTAGGGGCAGAACTGGACCACGAAGTGTGAAAAATTGCAAATAACTTTGTGCCGGCTCTGACCCAACCCCAGACCTTACCTGGTGGTCTTCACTTCCGAATGCCTCCTTCCATGCATGTTGCGTGTTTGCAGGGGCCAATGCGGGTGCTTCGGTCTCCTCTTTCCCCGCTTTGGTGTCGGGCCGGGCAGAGCGAAGATTGTTCCTCTCTGGGCTGGGCAGCCTGTGCTGCCTTACCTGGTGGTCTAGTGGACTTTCGGGGCAGGAGCGATCTTCCTAGGCTCCTGCCCCGTGCAGATCGCCAATAGGAAATGGCTGCCGTGAGCTCCCGTAGTCTCAAAAGACTACTATGGGAACTCATGGCAGCCATTTCCTATTGGCGATCTGCACAGGGCAGGAGCGTAGGAAGATCGCTTCTGCCCCCAAAGCCCGCTAGACCACTAGATAAGGCCAGGATGCCGGGGGAAGGCGGGAGGGAGGCAGGGAAGGTCCAAAATGAAGTTTTTTCCTCCTCCCCCCAAAAAAAAAAATCACAAATAACCGAATCTACGGATGCTGAAACAGCAGATTCGGAGGGGGGAAGTGTATTTCCCACTGTCTACCATCTCTCTCTCTCTCCCCCTGCCTTGTTCTCTGGGTCAAACATTTCTATTCCCCTCTATGTAACATAAGAACATAAGAAGTTGCCTCCGCTGAGGCAGACCAGAGGTCCATCTCGCCCAGCGGTCCGCTCCCGCAGTGGCCCATCAGGCCCATTGCCAGAGCAATGGTCACAGACTATCCCTATAACCTACCGCTACTCCTATCTGTACCCCTCAATTCCTTTATCCTCTAGGAACCTATCCAAACCTTCTTTGAAGCCTTGTAACATGCTCCGGCCTATCACAGCCTCCGGAAGCGCGTTCCATGTATCCACCACCCTCTGGGTGAAAAAGCACAGTTACTTACCGTAACAGGTGTTATCCAGGGACAGCAGGCAGATATTCTTAACGCATGGGTGACGTCACCGACGAAGCCCCGGTACGGACACTTTTAACTAGAAAATTCTAGTTGGACGCACCGCGCATGCGCGAGTGCCTTCCCGCCCGACGGAGGAATGCGTGGTCCCCAGTTAAGATAAGCCAGCTAAGAAGCCAACCTGGGGAGGTGGGTGGGACGTAAGAATATCTGCCTGCTGTCCCTGGATAACACCTGTTACGGTAAGTAACTGTGCTTTATCCCAGGACAAGCAGGCAGCATATTCTTAACGCATGGGTAACCTCAAAGCGAACAGAGAGGGAGTAGGGATGGTTGGCCATTAGGAAAATAAACTATATAACACAGATTGGCCGAAGTGTCCATCCCGTCTGGAGAAGGTATCCAGACAGTAATGAGTAGTGAACATGTGAACTGAGGACCAAGTGGCAGCCTTGCAGATTTCCTCAATGGGCGTGGAACGGAGGAAAGCCACAGAAGCAGCCATAGCTCTGACCCTGTGGGCCGTGACAGCACCTTCCAGTGAGAGACCGGCCCGAGCATAACAGAACGCAATGCAGGCAGCAAGCCAGTTGGAAAGCGTCCGTTTAGAGACAGGACGACCTAGACGGTTAGGGTCGAAGGTCAGAAAGAGCTGAGGGGACGAGCAGCGAGCCCTGGTACAGTCAAGGTAGTAAGCAAGGGCACGCTTACAGTCCAGCGCGTGCAACGCCTGTTCCCCAGGATGAGAATGGGGCTTAGGGAAAAATACAGGCAACACAATGGACTGGTTGAAGTGGAAGGCTGAGACTCGCGGCTCGAGATGTATTGAACTCCGCGGGTCCCCCGTCCAGCTCTCTCCTGTCCACGTGGGGCGGACCGCCCCTCTCCCTAGACTGTGGCCTAGGACCCTGGGGGAGCCCGGGCCCCCTGTCAGCTCCGGGCCCCTGAATGCAGGACTGGTGGTACTGCCCTGATGGCGGCCCTGACCGTACGGCACACCAGGCAACATCTCGCGGCACACTAGTGTGCCGCGGAACAGCGGTTGAATAACACTGCTCTAGAGTTGTCAGTGTCAATACTAAGAATGATGCTAGCATCCAAGTAGAGGACTTCTAGAATCAAGTTAGATTATTTAAGAAAACAGCGATGACAAACTAGCCACTGTCCACTTCACACGCCCATATCTCACCTTCTAAATTAATTAGAAAGGATCCGTTGATTATATTAGCATCTGAAGGCAGGTCCAGTGGTACCTTGGTTACGAGCGTCGTCTGAGAGCACATCATTAGCTCATTTAGTTCAGATGTACTGGATGTCTCTTCAGCTTGCAATGTCTGCAGTGGACAACAGCAGGGCAATAACATGTTAACAAGGCTCTCATAGAATTGTTCCACTTAGCTGTGTACAGATATTACTTTCACCATATCTGGTACCAGCTGTGTTGTACCTTTATGAAACATACCAAACAAGAAGCAAAAAGTGAATTTTATGTGCTACGACTATCAGGCCCGCACAAAGTGACTACCACTACAGTGTCTTCAATGTTCCTGTTTGTTGGGTGTACATTCTCACTGCCTCTCAGGCCTGGCATTTGGCACTTTCATGACCAGAATTGTCAAAAGCAGAGCCACTGGGCAGAGATCTTCAGGTGACAATCAGAGGGAAAATCAACATGGGGCCTTTGAACCAGCATGAACTTCCCAGGTCTTATAGTGGCTCAGTTCTCCTATGGACTTTCTTGGTTGCCTACTGATTTCACAAGACCTTTAAAATCCTACTGCCATCACCTGAAGATCCACATCAGGGCTACTACTAACCATATGAGGTGTGGGGGTTGGCTAGAGATATAGAAAGGGAAGGGGCCATGGATGGGATAGTGGGCAGTAGCAGGTGAGAGATCTGTTTCTTCAGAAGGGATGCTGCTCCACTCCTTGCCCAGAGTTCCTCTTGACCTGTTGCAAATAAAACTACTGTTCACTCCTAAGCCAGTGAAGCAGAATTACTTGACTGAAGCTTGCTCTTCCCTACTTACTGTAATGTACTTTTCTCCCAAAATGTTTTGCCACATGGGTAAACATGGGGGCATACTGCACAGAATTTTAAAATGTTCTGTTAAGTTAACCAGGTAATCAGTAAAATTAGCTGGATGGCATGCCCATTCCAAAAATCCTGGAGAGAGCACTGTAGTGCTATTCTTTGTCTCCAGAATGATAATCAAACTATTACCAACCCATCACCTTGTTCAAGCCTGACTCTAGGCTCAAGAAACTCCTTAAAATTGTTACTTCTGAACTGTATTGAAGAATTCCTGAAAAGTTACAACCTGGAAGAAGAAGGCTCTTACTAACAATTTCTTGAAGTCCTTGTACAGTGTTTACATGGTGGGATAGATTTAGCAAGCAAACAGTTAGTCTCTCTTACCTCCATAATCTCAAAAAGCAATCCTGGCTCAATGACAATGATCACATCGTGCTCCACTGAATTCTTGCCTGGGATAGATTCAAGGAAAGAGTTTCGAATGGCACAAGCACCCTCTATAGCTTCTACCAAGCCAGGTTTCTTCCACACTGAGCTGGATTTAATCCAACCAGTCCGAAAAATGCTCAAAGGCTCTGAGAAACAAAATATTTTCCATTTAAAAACAAGTATCCAAATGTATGGTTTGTTCTTGGCATACAGAATTCTTTACTTGAAAAATTTACTTAAAGCCACATTTCCATTCAAGCTATAGAAAAAAAAAAATCATTCGATTAGCACTGCCTTCTCTCAAGCTCAGATGAAGAAAGGTACTGTAAAGCTCTCAAATATTAAACAGGTTTCTTAATAGTATGCTGCACAAGTACTGTACATGGGTTTTTATGTTGGCGTCACTTTGCAGGGCCACTTTGTTTATAGCTCTGAAGTGTGTAGAAGCCAGCATCTTGGGGAAGCAGGTGAATATCATGAGGACTTGCATTCTGCAGTCCTCGGAGAACATCCACTATAAGTAAGTAATTTTGCTATCTGCGGGGACAAGCAGGACAGCAAATTCTCATCTATGGGAATCTCCAGTTATTACCAAGAGCATAAAGTCCATTCAGCTAGTGTCTTATTGAAACATGCACAGTTAAAAAGCCTCAACATCAAGAAATGTGCCAAAAAGAAGAAAAAACAAGGAGTTGGCCATGAATGCAGAAAATGTACCAGAGAAACACTGTCAAAATGTTACAATGTAGATGTTTAGGTCATTTAATAAAATCCGCATTGTGACATTTCAATGGTTTTCCTGTGGTCCATTTTCAGCATCCATGACTGACTTCTTGTTTTTTCATATTGAGACATGCCAAGGGGTTTATGTGGTTGTATGGCCTAACAATCTCAACATGTCCTTAATTCTTGTACTAACGATATCAAAGTGGTAATCTTATCATCTGGAAGAAAGACTTCTAAGTGCTGCTGAGCAGAGCTTCCATAAACTCCATTTGAGATAGTCATTAAGGTTTATCAGAAAATCGGTTCAAGCTCTTAATACCCAGATGGGTTTGTTCATTGATTTTATGACCCTTTCCTGTGTTGCATTCTTGACTAGTCTATTATCCAGTCAAGGAAACACATGCACCCCCAGTTTGTGTGCTGCTACCATGGCTAGATATTTTGTGAATAAACGTTATGATGCAAAATGCAGTATATAATAGCTTTCTCTTACAAATTTGAAACCCAGATCTATGTGGGTGTAGGCTTCAAGAATTTGACCACGATATTCTTGGTAACCAATATAGTGAGTTTTTTTTTTTTAAACAGGCATAATTCTGACTTATTCTTAAGACTCATGTATCTCAGGCAATATCGGGTCAATGATTTGCATAAAACTTTATTTACCCTTCTTCTGACAGGAAAGTTCTCTCTGAAACCAAAACTGGAATACTGCATTAGGCTATGTCTGCCTGCTATTTATATGGATATATATCCCGAGTGGTATAAAATACAATATCAACTATAGGTAGCAAAATCCACTCAATAGGAGAAGTGCACTCAACAGGAAAAGGCCTCAGAGATGGAGCCTACGCACAGTCATAGACTAGGGAATTCAGCGTAGTTTGTTAGCTCCTGGCTCCAATCATTGGCCAAAAAACCTGTATTATATTTTCTAACTTTTTAATTTCTCATTTAAAACATTTTTTAAATTTTTATTTTTTTTAAACAATAACCATAAAACCTTGTCTATATTTTACCACCACTAAAAGTGTTAAACATACTATTTTAATGCACTCATCCATGAAACTGAGAACAAGTGTTGAAGTTAAGGTTTCAAAATTGCTACTTATCTGAAGCTAATAGAAGCTTGAGAGCATGCCAGGGCAACAATGACTCAAAAGAGTGCCTCAAAAAGGTGCTGATGCGGCCAGCGTTTCGCGGGTTTATTTTTCATCCGCTGCGTCAGGGCCAGTGTCATGGCATGATAGATTTCGTATAAGATGCAGCAGTTTCTTTCCATTCATAAGTTTTCTCTCTCAGCCCCACCCGCCACTGTCCACAATTTTTTTTTTTTTCCCAATAAAAAGAGACCCCCCCCGATTCCTCTCTCCCTCCCACCGATCCCCCAGGGCCATTCAATTCACCCCCCCACCCCCATCCTTAGTGCTTTAAAAAAAATTTGGCAGGAGGGATACCAACTCCCTCCCTGCTTTCAAGATCCCTGGGGTCCCCCACCTCCCCTTACCTTTAAATTGAAGGACAGCAGAAGGTTTGCCCATTCATCTCCTGTCAGCTGGCCGCTGGGGTCCCCCAACCTCCTAACAATCCCCCCATACCTTTAAGCTGAAGAACAGCAGAAGGAATGCCCAATTCCTCTGGCCGGTAGGCCAGCCTTTTCAAAATGGTGCACATTCCCCTTCCCTATGCATCCTGGGAGGGGCCTTACAACCTGAGCCAATCAGAGCCTTAGGCCCATGCCTGCTGCATCCTGAGAGAGGGAGGGGCCTTAAAGAACTTCAGCCAATCAGGGCCTTAGGCCCCTCCTAGTGCATCCCAGGATGCACTGGGAAAGGGAAGGCCTTAGGTCCCTCCTTGGTACATCCCAGAATGTATCGGGAAGGGGAAGGTATGCCATTTTGAAGAGGTGGGCTTGCTGATCAGAGGGAGTAGGCATCCCACCAGCCAGCCTTCATCAGAAATGTGGTGGGGGTGTTGGGGACCCTGGTGTGGAAGGAGTGGGCTTCTCTCCTGCCAGGAGTGTTGGAGGGGGTGTTCTTGGGATCACCAGTAGAGGGAGGGAGCATGCATCCCTCAGGGCTGTACAGTGTGTTGGAGGGTCCAGGCACTGGCGTGCAAGGGGGTGTGTTGGTGAGAAGGGGAACTTTTCTTTCTGCTGCTCTCCCTGCTAGTTAATCAGCTGAGCCGAAGAGCAATTGCTAGGCACAGTTCCTCCCGCTCTTTACTGGCAATTCTCCATACAAATAACATGCATATAATTTTCATGCTATTATGCTGAGAAACGCCCATAAAATAAAAGTTGCTCCCACTACGGGCACTACATCGACTTACCAGATTCTACTGATGAGTTTTGAGAATCTTCCTCTGAATGACAAAAAAAAACATGTTTGTTGCATTCTTGGCATAACCCTCCACTGACTAGCAATATAAATGGCTTCTGTGATGAGGTAACGCTATCTAATCCTAAGGAAATTCTGAGAAATTTATTTAATTCAATTTCTATCCCGTCCTCCCAGTAGCTCAGAATGGGTTACAAGCAAACATTCACAGTGGAATACATTTAGACAGTACAAAGAGTATACAGCAACTTAAGTACAGGTTAAGAATGGAGAAGAGAGTGTAGAAAGGAAGGGGGAATTTAAGGGGGCGATGGGGGTTGATTGCAGTTGAAATTTCAGTTGAAGAGGGGATATGATAGAGACTTACAAGATCATGAAGGGCATAAAGAGAGTAGAGAGGGACAGATTCTTCAAACTTTCAAAAAATAAAAGAACAAGAGGGCATTCGGAAAAGTTGAAAGGGGACAGATTCAAAACGAATGCAAGGAAGTTCTTCTTTACCCAATGTGTGGTGGACACCAGGAATGCGCTTCCAGAGGACGTAATAGGGCTGAGTATGGTACTGGGGTTTAAGAAAGGATTGGACAATTTCCTGCTGGAAAAGGGGATAGAGGGGTATAGATAGAGGATTACTGTACAGGTCCTGGACCTGTTGGGCAGCCGCGTGAGCAGACTGCTGGGCACGATGGACCTCAGGTCTGACCCAGCGGAGGCATTGCTTATGTTCTTATGTCTTTACTACTTTCCAGAAGGTCATCAGTGAGTTCTGTAATCTGATTTGCGGGGGGAGTTGGTTCCAGTTGGGAGGGTACAAGCTTCACTTTCTAATGCACACACACACATATGGATTTCTGTTGCTAATTTATAACCTGAATCAGCTCAATAATGGATATTTTTTCTCATAGTTTATTAAGTGGAGGGGATCCATTCTCTTGGCATATGTACATGATCAGTCATAAGCACCAGATGGTTAACTGGAATTTAGTTTCCATGAGTCAGATTTACACACCTTTGCTCTGTGAAATGTGGTGCCCTTACCTTTTATATATGGAATGTGCTGGAATACTTCCTCAGCCAAGTGTGGAAGGATAGGTGCAAAGGATCGCACGACCACATCCAAAGCCTCTACTAGTACTGTCTGGCATGATCGCCTCTTGGAGCTCTTTTCCTCGTCACAGTAAAGTCTTTTGGGGGGTGGGGGCAGACAAATAAGACAGCATTACCCGGAGGTTAAAAAATAACTCACTAGCCAAAATTCCTGTTTGCTGATGAAAGGATTACACATCAGTAGCAGATAGAGTTCTTCTTTACCATCAGGCTGGAATCTCCATTATTCCTTGGAAGTTCAGACTGACCATGCTATCTTTGCCACTCACTCGGTCTCCTGGGCAACATGCCATGATTATCATCACCTAAATTTTTAAATTTTAGTTCTAGCCTTTTTTTCTGTGTACTCTTTAAAATTTCTTTATTGTCCATAGCACCCCATGTGATTTTTGCTGTACAAAATGACCAAAGAAAATAAAGTTTTCTCCATTATCTAAATCCCCTAGGCTGCACACAAACTTAACAACTTTGATGGACAGCCAACTCAAACACAATACAATGCTACACCATAACTTACAAATCCTTTTCTAATTAAAAACAAACAAACTTCATTTTAATGCTTTCAGTAGCCCGTCACTCTTCCTGCTGTCCAATCAAAGAACAGTATGTAAGGAGTAGACAGGGGGCTAAGGACATTCATTTTCTATGCTGTTCTCCTAAGGGAGCTCAGAACAGTTTAAATGAATTTATTCAGGTACTCAAGAATTTTTTTCCTGTCTGTTCCAGTGGGCTCACAATCTATCTAATGCACCTGAGGCAATGGGGGGATTAAGTGATTTGCCCAGGATCACAAGGAGCAGTGTGAGTTTGAATCCACAACCTCAGGGTGCTGAGGCTGTAGCTTTAACCACTATGCTACTCTCTTCCCATCAAATATATTTTAGAGAGGACAATTCTAGATTTATTTCTTTCCTCCAGAAAGCATACAGTGCTGTAAAGCAATGGTTAGAGAATGACAAGGGGACAAAGTTTGTCCCTGTCCCTAACCGCTCTGTCCCCATGAACTCAGTCTAATCCCATCCACACAAGCCTCATTTTATTAAAGCCTCATTTTATTAAAGTATAAAAAGAAATAATATTCTGTACAACTGTTTTATAACTCATAAATAATACAGAACAAGGATCAACAAAACCCCTGTCTTCCCTCCCCACTAATATCCCCTTCACTAACAGGGAAACTCAACAAGCCAAATTACTACAGAATGCTCCATAGAAAATTCATACTAACAGAATACCTCAATCATGTACAGAGAACACAACACACAAATGCCAAACACATTATAGCTGGCCAAAAATGATAAACATAAATTAAACCAAAATCTCAAGAAGCCACATCCTACATGTAAGTACAACGATCCATTTCTTCCTTTACTGTGCAAAATATAAAGATCATATTTGTCAAGGTGTTAGGGGACTACAACTAGGCAACTGCCCCTTGGCCAGAGAGAGTTGTAAGTCTGCTAGAAGCTGAAGGCGGCAATGGGCTTGGGGGTACCCTCCCAAATTTCTGCTCTGGGCCCCAGCCTAACACCAGCTCTGGCTGGATACATATTTCAAATCTGACATATTGTAAATCACAAAACAGAAAATAAAATTTTTCTAACTTTTGTTGTCTGGTTATTTTATTATTCAAATCATGCTGGTCCCAGGCTCTAGTTTCTGTTTGTCTTCTCTTAACTAACTTGCCATGGTCTCCTATCCATTTGACATTTCTTTTTTTCCATGCTCACCATTTAACTTTCATCTCTGTACTTATCATTCCCCCATGTTAAGCACCTCCCTTTGCTGTGTCCCTATACTTCACTTTCCAGTATCTCCTGTGTCCTTCTACCCGCATTCATCATCACCACTCTGTGTCCAGCATTACATCTCCGTGTCCTTATGCACCCAAGTCCAGCATCTCCCTTCAGTGTTACTATTCTCCCCCATGTCTAGCATCTTCCCTCTGTGTCCATATACACTCCCATTTCTGTCATTGCCCCTATACCCATATACCACCCCCATACAACATTTGCCCTTTGTGTCCCTATTCCTATCTCCCATCTGTTTTTTGTATACCTTCCTGTATCCAGCTTCTCCCCTCTCTCATTCCCTCTATCCTTCTTCTGCTGTGTTTAGTACATAGTAACATAGTAGATGACGGCAGATAAAGACCCGAATGGTCCATCCAGTCTGCCCAACCTGATTCAATTTAAATTTTTTTTTTTTCTTCTTAGCTATTTCTGGGCGAGAATCCAAAGCTTTACCCGGTACTGTGCTTGGGTTCCAACTGCCGAAATCTCTGTTAAGACTTACTCCAGCCCAACTACACCCTCCCAGCCATTGAAGCCCTCCCCTGCCCATCCTCCACCAAACGGCCATACATAGACACAGACCGTACAAGTCTGCCCAGTAACTGGCCTAGTTCAATCTTTAATATTATTTTCTGATTCTAAATCTTCTGTGTTCATCCCATGCTTCTTTGAACTCAGTCACAGTTTTACTCTCCACCACCTCTCTCGGGAGCGCATTCCAGGCATCCACCACCCTCTCCGTAAAGTAGAATTTCCTAACATTGCCCCTGAATCTACCACCCCTCAACCTCAAATTATGTCCTCTGGTTTTACCATTTTCCTTTCTCTGGAAAAGATTTTGTTCTACGTTAATACCCTTTAAGTATTTGAACGTCTGAATCATATCTCCCCTGTCTCTCCTTTCCTCTAGGGTATACATATTCAGGGCTTCCAGTCTCTCCTCATACGTCTTCTGGCGCAAGCCTCCTATCATTTTCGTCGCCCTCCTCTGGACCGCCTCAAGTCTTCCTACGTCTTTCGCCAGATACGGTCTCCAAAACTGAACACAATACTCCAAGTGGGGCCTCACCAATGACCTGTACAGGGGCATCAACACCTTCTTCCTTCTACTGACTATGCCTCTCTTTATACAGCCCAGAATCCTTCTGGCAGCAGCCACTGCCTTGTCACACTGTTTTTTCGCCTTTAGATCTTCGGACACTATCACCCCAAGTTCCCTCTCCCCGTCCGTCCATATCAGCTTCTCTCCTCCCAGCATATACGGTTCCTTCCTATTATTAATCCCCAAATGCATTACTCTGCATTTCTTTGCATTGAATTTTAGTTGCCAGGCATTAGACCATTCCTCTAACTTTTGCAGATCCTTTTTCATATTTTCCACTCCCTCTTCGGTGTCTACTCTGTTACAAATCTTGGTATCATCTGCAAAAAGGCACACTTTTCCTTCTAACCCTTCAGCAATGTCACTTACATACATATTGAACAGGATTGGCCCCAGCACCGAACCCTGAGGGACTCCACTAGTCACCTTTCCTTCCTTCGAGCGACTTCCATTAACCACCACCCTCTGGCGTCTGTCCGACAGCCAGTTTCTGACCCAGTTCACCACTTTGGGTCCTAACTTCAGCCCTTCAAGTTTGTTCAACAGCCTCCTATGAGGAACTGTATCAAAGGCTTTGCTGAAATCCAAGTACTTCACTCCCTCTTCCTTCATCCCCTTGGTCTGGCATTTCTTTCCCTTCTCTCTCCTCCTTCCTAAAGGTCCAACACCTCTCTTCCTTTCCCTCCAGCACCCCCTCCATGGGTCCAGCACTTCTTTCCTTTCCCTCCAGCCCTTTCCAATGGGTCAAGTGCTTCTCTCCCTTTCCTCCAGTTCTAGCCAGACACTACCCCTATGCCACATGGCCAGCACCCTCTCTCTTTCCCTCCCCTCTAGGTCCAACACCTCTCTACCTTCTCTCTAACCCCAGCCACGTGATCAGTGTCTCTCTCCTTTCCTTCTAGCATCCCGCCCCATGGGTTCAGTGGTTCTCTTTCTTTCCAGCTCCAGCCAACCTCCTCCCCATGGGTCCAGCACCTTCTCTCCCTTCCCTCTAGCGTCGCCACCAACATCACCCCCTTCACCATGTGGCCAGATCCCTTTCTCTCTTCCCTTCCCTCCAGTCCCCCCCCACAGGTCCAACATCTCTCTACCTACCCCCTAACCCCAGTTACGGGATCAGTGTCTCTCCTTTCCCTCCAACTCCCCCCATGAGTCCAGCAGGTCCAATTGCAATGGTGATGGAAAGCAGCACCCCCACTGCAGCGGGAGAGGGCAGCAATATTTTGCGTAGATGTTCTTCTTAAGGGAAATGCCCATGGGAACCGGGTGGCAATATCCATTACCACTAGGATGTACTGAAACCCCCGAGGTGTTCTCTTAAGGGGCCCTACAATATCCATGGCCCATCTTCCCAAAGGTTCCTCCACCCACGGAATAGGGATTAATGGGGCCCTACGGGGTTTTTGAATGGCTAATTTTTGGCATGTGGGACAAGAGGCACAGAAATGCACCAACTCCTGACGTAAGCCAGGCCAGAAAAATCTTTGCAGAATCTGCGTCTCAGTAGCGTCCACTCCCTTATGACCAGCCAAAGGGTGATCATGCGCCATCTGCAGTACTAGGGACCTAAAACCTTGGGGTACTACTAATTGTTCAACCCTATTGTCCAGTCCCCTTGCAATACTAATTCGATACAATAATCCCCGTTTCACTATCATATTAAATGCTCCCTTGCCACTATTTCCTACCTGCTGCCAGGCGGCCCGTAAAGAGGGATCTGCCTTCTGTTCTGCCTGAAAGGTAGGAAAAGTCGCTAATACCTTTTCAGGAACAGATGGGACTTCCTGCTGTTGAGAGGTACGGGTGAGAGCTTGTCTCCTCTGCCATTTTTGGCGTTTCACTTGAGCCTTGGTGAGACGTGGTCCTTTCCCTATTCCCTCCTGGAATAGCTCCCCCTGAAAGGGGAATGTCTCCCCTAGGGTCTCCCCAGAAGTGGTTGCTTTTTCACATTGGGCCTGTGTACTGACCAAAGCCTGCCCTGGGTCCCAATCTATCGGCCAACCCTTCCAATCCCGACCCAAAATCATTTCATAAGGTGCTCTGGGAACTACCGCAATTAATGTGGGTCTGATGGCAAAAGCAGTGGTGGCAGAGGAAGCAGTATAGCATAGCGACCCATATCACCCCACTGCTCCATTCATTCCTTTCAGAGCTTCACACTCCACTGCTGATCTTCACAGGCCTGCTCTAGGAGCAAAACAGGAAGTTACATTAAAAGGGACTCTGGCAGAGGGAAGACCTAGAGAAGGCTCGTGAGGATCGGTGGCAGGGACTAAGGTTGGCTATTGCAGCCGTTCTGGTAGTGATTTTAAAAAAGCGAGTCATTCTTCAAAAAACGTTCATGCAAATGAGGTTGACAGAGAGTAGCGAAGACTCACCAAATTTGCATGTGCCCATTGCTGGCGAAAGCGATGGGCACATGTGCAGAATAAACACAAAAAGATAAAAACAAAACCAAACACACAACAGCAGAAGAGATGCCCACTCTCTCCCACCGCCATGTGACCCCCACCCCCAGCAGCAGGAGAGATGCCCACTCTCTACGCCACCAAGTGACACCCCCTCCTCAGCAGCGGAAGAGATGCCTATTCTCTCCCACTACCATGCAAAACCTTGATTTAGATGGCTGACTGGAGGGATGCCTACTCCCTCCAGCCAGCTGGCCCGCCTCTTCAAAATGGGTCTTCCCCTACCTGGTGCATTCTGGATGCACCAGGGAGGAGCCTGAGGTTTTGATTGGCTCCTATGGGTGATGCCTTAGGCGTCTGGGCCAATCAAAGCCTTAGGCTCCTCACTTATGCATCAGGGGAGGAACCTAAGGCTGTGATTGGCCCAGACACATAAGGCCGCTCCCATAGGAGGGGCTTTAAAAAAGTTTCACCTGGGAGGGGAAGGCCCATTTTGAAGAGGCGGGCCAGATGGCTGGAGGAAATAGGCATCCCTCCAGTCAGCTATCTAAATCAAGGTAAGGGGGAGAGGGTGCCGGTTGTTGAAGGCATGCGGGGGTGGGGAGAGAAGGTTTGCATGGCAGCAGGAGAGAATGGGCATCTCTCCCGCTGCCAGGGTTTTAAACAGTGCTGTCACTGTACTGGCACCCTTGGACCAGGCGCTGATTTTTGTCGCCAAAAGCTGATGCTGCTCTTGGTGAATGGCTCAGCGATTTTTAAGAATCCATTGGAGTGCTCATTTCAATATTAAAGAGCCCATTTGCATGGTAGTGTCAAGAGACTGCTAGAAAGCTCGCTAAATGCCAAAATAAGCCATTTTGATAATCCATTGTTACAATGCATGCAGGCTAAACCATCAGAAACCAGTTTAGCAACCGTGTAAAAATTTTGAGAATCTGGCCCTGAGATTCCAAATGGTATGAATAAGGCAGGGTGGGAAGGGAGAAAGAGATGCTGGACATGGGGTAACCACTTTTTTTTTTTTTTTTAAACCACTCCTGCTTTACTTCTGCATCCGCTATAAAAACTCCACAGGTCCCTATCACCAGATCATTCTCTAGTGGTACACAGCTGCAGTTTTTTGCATAGCCAATGGGTAGCACTGGCAGGCAGCTGAATCTGTAAGGCTTTCTAATTACAAAATGGGACCAGAGGTTTGCAGTGAGTGATTCATCCTGCTCCTTTTATGACATGCAGAGATTTTCATGTCATCCCTAACCAATCAAGGTGACAGTTTAAAGTACAGACTCAACTCTGCTACTAGACACAACACAAAACATTAACAGCACTACTAATCTGAAGATGTGACTATGAACCGGAGTTTGGTAGTAACACTCCAGCCTTAATGAAAAGATGATAGTGGCACATACCGGTCTTTGATGATGCTGAAGTAGAAGCTGGATAACTCCCTGTTAACCAGCGCCTGCAGTAAACGGATCACTTTTCCAAAGTCATACTCCTTGTATGCATCAGTAATCTGCATGGGAACACAGAGTGGCACACACACACTATACCACTTTTACCATAAACTATAAATCCAGAAAAACTGCAGAACCCCCCAAATCAAGTTAAACTATTTGTTATAACAAGCAATAATAACCCTTAAAGCTGTACTGTTCCTTTCCTGCACGAGTTACGAACAATTTACTCAGGGTTGCACAGTGAATGCTGAATAGGCCAGGCTTCAGAGTCAGTACAGTAAGCAGGTCATGAAATTTCCAGCCAAACCTATAAAATGTCTTCCATCTCCTCACCTTGTTGGAGTAGTCCTGTAGTAAGTGCAGCATGTATTGGTCTATTACACACATTTCGGTGTTGGGGACAGCATCGGTCTCTGGGCTGAAACCTCTTAGGTTCCCCAACATAAAACGCAGTCTATTCCGAAACTGTCAACCAAAAAAGCACAAATGCCCGGGTGTTATTAAACACTCATATCTGAATGGGAAGCAGACCCCTGGCTGGGGTATGTAGGCTACAACTAGTGGCCACTACCCCTAGTCAATCATCACAATTGAGGCAGAGTCACCTTGTTGATATTCTCCCTGGCCATGTCCAGCACTGAAGGTCCAATTTTGACATTTATGAACACGTTGGACTCAGCCACCCACCAACGCAGAACATCAGCACCATAAGATTTCGCCTTAGTTTCATCCTACACAAGGAGAAGGACAAACTTACATCAAGTGGACTTACAGCAATGCTTCTCAATTTTTTTTTATAGCACATTTTTTAAGCTTACTGCATTCTTGTAGCAAATCAAATCACATTTTATGCAATTCATATCTCCCTCCCTGATTCTCTTGTACCTTTTTTTGCCTGTTTGCATCTCATTCAATCAGCTTCAGTCTAATATCTAAACATGTAAGGCCAGCGGCTCTTGCAGTATTACACAGTCCCAAGCATTCAGGTATCAGAGTGAAGCTGGCAAGAGAAGCACATGTAGGTAAGAAATGACAGGAAGAGAGCAGCAGAGGGAAGATAAGGTTATCAGATTTCCAGCGGGTGAATACTTTGGGCTAGATTCATTAAGCTTACCGATTGTATACTGATCGGTTTGCGACCCCGACCCAATTCACTAACCTCTGCGCATGCAAATGAGGGGAAATGGCATGCAAAGTAAGAAGGATGCAATTCACTAAACTTTCTCAGGAATACCGACTGGGCTGGCTGATCAAAAAAGAAGCAACTGGTGGGGACCAGTCGCTCACGACCTTTCTGGTTCTCTGCCGACTTCTCCTGCCTTGCCGCCCTGCTCCGACTCGCCACCCTGCGCCCCCAAATCTCGTCTTGCTGCTCTTCCCCCGCAGTGCTAGCTCATGGTTTAAAGCGGGTTAAAACTACTGGCCCACGAAGAAAAAGTTAAAAAAAAAAAAAAGCAGCTCGCAGCTCTGTAAGCATGTGCAGACCATCTACAGACAAAGAAGATGGTCTGTATATGCTTCAGGATCGCTCACTAGCAATCCATGTGGTCGTTGGGGGTGGGGGGGGGGTGGGGGTTTCCTCCGATCACCCCCATTTGCATGCTGACCCTTTGTGAATTCGTCGGCCTGCCGCGGATCGGCCACACATCGGGCAGGTTAATGAATCTAGCCCTTTATTTCCTGCAGTGCTAGCAAAGAGCATTAGTGGAAGAAGTATGATGAATTGTACTCGAGGAAAACATTATAGTAATCATCTCTCAAAATATACCTAAAAAGTAAAGCATTCTTGAAGTTCAGTTACCAAAAATATTTTGGAACTCAATACAAAAGCTTCAATACTGAGCAGGAATGTTTTGCATACATGAGGATTAATTATACAGCAGAAGAAGGCCAATAAACCAATAAAATCCAATTATTCCCAGCATGCAAATTTTTTTTTTAAAATTATCTTTATTGAAGCTTCAAAACCATACAAAGAATATTAGCAACTCAGGCAAGAAGAACAATGTAATATAGCTCAGAGTAACTCCTGAAAATATACAAAGAGCCAACTCAAAGGCCCAGAATATCCAAACTCATGAATATAGTAAGGTAAAAGAGGGCAGTGGTGCCACTAAGCAGTGACTCGTAAGGTTATAGAAGCTTATTTTATGTTTTAGTAGAACCCCAAAGAAAAATCCATTAGGCTCAAAGTAACATGCGCCAGACATCTCATCCATACTCTCTCACCACTAACAAAACTCCATTCCTAATCACAACATTCATCCATCCCCCTTGCATTCATACCACACCTCCCCCAGTATCGCAAAGGGTAGCATCCTGTTAAAGAGATGGTGTCTGAGGGAGCCCCGTGTTTTTATTCTGGAAGACCTTCCACAAAGATACATACACAGATCCGTCAGGCTATTTGGCTGACTAGAATTTTGGCTGACCAGTGATGGTCTCAAAAACAATCTGCATCAGGGCAGGCTTATCCCTCCTCGACAACGACCCATAATTAGTTTACAATAACTGATTCTAGGTTTTTTACCTCTCCAAATGAAATCAGTTATAATGGTCCTAAACACCCTCATCTTTTCCAATATACAAATTCTGTTAGGGAGATGATTCAAAAACACTAATTTGGACAAAATGCCCAGGATATTTTGTGATGACTCATTAATATGCTCTATCAGGCAATTCAATAGTTTCTAACCATTGATGTCTCTTGTTAAAAGCATAAAAGTTGCCATACTGGGACAGACCAAGGTCCATCAAGCCCAGTATCCTGTTTCCAACAGGTGCCAATCCAGTTCACAAGTACCAGGCAAGATCCCAAAAGAGTAAATCAGATTTTATGCTGCTTATTCTAGAAATAACTATCTGGATTTTCTCAAGTCCATCTTAATAACAGATTATGAACTTTTCTTTTAGGATATTATCCAAAAGTTTTTAAAATCCTGCTAAATTAACTACTTTTACCACATTATCTGGCAACAAATTCCAGAGTTTAATCAAACAAACAATTGAACTGCAGGGTTTATGAAAGAGGTAGCACTGTGGGTTAATCTGGAAAGAGGAAATGGAATATCTATTTAAACAAGTGCAATATACACACTTTCTGCACAGTCAAAAGAAACAGGACAGCATTAACTGAAGATGTTCATAGAATTGCTCTGAAAGGGAAAATACTCAAAGGTATGTACAGAAGTAAGGAGCAATTGCTAAAAGTACCCATACAGTAGGGGTGATGCAGGATCTGGTGCTTATCAGATATGAACAGTGTTTCAGATGTCCTAGAGCAGTGTTTCTCAACCTGCGGTACGCATACCCAAGGGGGTACGCGGGCCGCCTGTTGGGAGTACGCAGCCTAGCCTTCACCAGGGAACTCTTCCTGCCTCTCGCCATGAATCCCTGCCTTTGCCCCCTCCCTTGCTAAAGCCGCCACCGTCAGGATGCCTCCCTGCCTCCATCTGCACAACTCTCCATCCCCAAAGCCGAATTGCGCCATCCTTCCTCCAACAGAAACTCTGTAGCAGGGACTGGCCATGGCTGCGTGCAGCGGCCGGCCCATGAGACTTTCCCCCCGAAGTTAATTCTGACATCTGAGAGAAAGTACCTGGCCAGCCATGCAGCAATATTTTGCTCTATATTTGTCTATTTTTCTATAGTTTTAACTATATATGCTCTATATTTGTCTATTTTTCTATAGTTTTAAAGTCATCTGCCTTGACCTCTTTGAAAAAAACCCAACTCAGACTATAAATGATAATTAACATTTTTTGTGCGTGTTTTTTTAATTTTGTGGTTACCATTATGTATTAATAAGATTATATTGTGTGTATATGAAAAATGAATGGAAGAAATTGCATTACAATTAGTACTATTATTATAGGGGTGGACTTAGGGGCAGAGTTTGGGCGGGTCTGGGGTGGAGCTTGTGTGGGGGTACTCGGTTGGTATTTGTTAGGCTTAGGGGTACTTGGCTTGAAAAGGTTGAGAAACACTGCTGTAAACTCATGTGCTGCTGTTACCTTGCCATGCTAACAAGATAAGTATAGGGGGGGCGGGCAAGGAGAATGGGGTGATTTCCAAGGAATATTGAACACAGCACATACCATTTACATAATCCGTTGGTATCAGTAATGAACATGGGTATGCTGAAGATTTTCCTTTATAATCTGCTGCTAAGAAACTGAAAAATGAATGCCCTTAATCATGCTAGGTAAACATTAAAGATTAAAAACTCTCATTATGTCAGACAAAAACTGTATACCATATAATCCTCCCCCCACATGGTAATTTCTAGCTTATGACACCGAAAGGTACATGAAGAATAACAACTAAAATATGATTCCTGCTAAAGAACCATCAGGGTTTGGGGAGATAATCCATTATGTGCTAGGAATAAGCTGTTTGAAACAATGTCGTCTACTGATAGAAGTGCACATTATGCCACATATAGCACACACACTTTAAGGAGAGTGTACACTATTTCCTGACAGAATGTGCATGCATGACGGTTTATGCATGCACATCTTTCGGAAAACAGCATGCACTCTTAAGGAGAGTCTGCAGTCTGTGTACATAAAGCACAGTTACTTATTGTAAAGGTGTTATATGGAGATAGCATACCATTGATGGGGGAGTTTTGGGGGGGAGGGATAAAAGGCATATTGCCTCAACGATGCTGTGTGTTTCTTGGTTGAGGCTCTGGCTTTCTTTTTTGCTTATTGCTGAATAGTAGAGAAGAGTAAGTTAAGTGAAATAGTGGACATATAGAAAGGAACTATAAATATAGCAACAAACCTTTGTCACAAAAGTGAAGAAAAGCAAGAGGAAAAGAAAACTGAGACTTCAAAGCAGTAGAAGAAAAAATAAGGCAAAACATTTTAGTGTTCAAATAATACAAAGGATCTCCAAAAGAATAGAACATAAGAACATAAGAACTGCCATCTCCGGATCAGACCTTCGGTCCATCAAGTCCGGTGATCCGCACACGCGGAGGCCCTGCCAGGTGTACACCTGGCGTAATTTATAGTCCAACTTATATTACTACACAAAACCCAAGCTGAATATCTTCAATTCTATAGCCACACCAATGATATTCATATACACATATGCTTTCAAAAGACCAGTGCTACATTCATTCTATAAGAACAATAATTCATTCAAAATATGAAAACGGTAAGACCTTCAATCTTTTTACAGGAAAAGCCTGTAAATCTACTATGCCAGTAGTAACATTGACATAGTTTACGGTAAAGCCTTCAATGTTTTTACAGGAAAAGCCTGTAAATCCACTATGCCAGTAATAACATTGACATAGTTTAAAGGGACATCCCAGATATCAATCCTCGATGTTTATCAGGAAGACCTATGTCAGTAATAACATTGACACAGTCTTTTCAATTACCGTTGCAACAATACATATTTTACTAATTTTTCTATTTTATTATATTTTTCTATTTTATCTAACTGAATTTAGTAGACAGAAAGAGCACTTATCTGATTGCCTTCTGAAGGCTCAAAATCACTGCAGCTGCAGTTTTAGCGGTGTCCAACTCCCGCTATCGAACAGTATCAGTTTTTTTTAAATCAAACATATCCCACCATATCTTTATATGCCTCTCTTAAGGAGATATGCATCTAGTTTGCTCTTGAAGCCTAGGACGATCGATTCCGCAATAATCTCCTCTGGGAGGGCATTCCAGGTGTCAACCACTCTCTGAGTGAAGCAGAACTTCCTGACATTAGTCCTGAACCTGTCCCCCCTTAGCTTCATTACATGTCCTCTAGTCCGTGTCAAATTGGACAATGTAAATAATCTTCTCTGCTCTATTTTGTCGATTCCTTTCAGTATTTTGAAGGTCTCGATCATATCCCCACGCAGTCTCCTTTTCTCAAGGGAGAACAATCCTAGTGTTATAAGTCTATCCTCGTATTCCAGTTTCTCCATACCCTTCACCAGTTTTGTTGCTCGTCTCTGCACCCTCTCCAGCAGTTTTATATCCTTCTTTAGGTAGGGAGACCAATGTTGGACGCAGTTTTCCAAGTGTGGTCTGACCATTGCCCTATAAAGCGGCATTATAACTTTCTCCGATCTACTCGAGATTCCTTTCTTTATCATGCCCAACATTCTATTTGCCTTCTTTGCCGCTGCTGCGCATTGTGCCGACGGCTTCAGGGTCCTATCTATCAGTACACCCAGGTCCTTTTCTTGTTCACTCTTCCCCAGAGTTGCACCTGACATTGTATACTCGTATTCCTTATTCTTATTGCCTAAATGCATTACCTTGCATTTCTCCACATTGAACTTCATCTGCCATTTCTCCGCCCATGTTTCTAACCGACACAAGTCGCTCTGGAGTTCCTCTCTATCCTCCTGCGATCTGATTGCCCGGCATAGTTTTGTATCGTCTGCAAACTTGATGATCTCACTGGATGTTCCTTCCTCCAGGTCATTGATATAAATATTAAAAAGGATCGGCCCAAGTACCGAGCCCTGGGGTACACCACTAGTCACTTTCTCCCAGTCGGAGAACTTCCCATTTATGCCCACTCTCTGCTTTCGGTTTTCCAGCCATTTGCCTATCCATCTTTGTATATCTCCCTCTATGCCATGGCTTTGTAGTTTCCTGAGAAGTCTTTCGTGTGGAACTTTGTCGAACGCTTTCTGGAAGTCCAAGTATATTATGTCCACCGGCTTCCCACTATCAATTTGCTCGTTCACGGTCTCAAAAAATTGGAGTAAATTCGTCAAACATGATTTCCCTTTCCTGAATCCATGTTGACTGGGTTTCATCAAGTCGTGTGCGTCCAAGTGCCGGACTATGCTATCTTTTGATCAGTGCTTCAACCATCTTGCCGGGGACAGACGTAAGACTCACAGGCCTATAGTTGCCCGGTTCCCCTCTCGATCCTTTTTTGAAAATTGGCGTGACGTTCGCTATCCTCCAGTCGTCCGGTATCTGTCCAGTTCTGATTGTCAGGTTTGCAAGTTTTTGCAATAACTCTCCGATTTCAACCTTCAATTCCTTTAAGACTCTCGGGTGAATTCCATCCGGTCCAGGGGATTTGTCACTTTTAAGTTTGTCGATCTGATAGTATATCTGGTCTAAGTCCACTTCAACTGTGGTGAGGCTGTCTTCTTTTTCTCCTGCAAACACTTTCTCCGCTTCAGGTATTGTTGAGGTGTCCTCCTTCGTAAAGACGGACGCAAAGAAGGAATTTAGTTTGTCTGCGATTTGTTTATCTTCCTTGATGTACCCTTTTCTTCCCTGGTCGTCCAGGGGTCCCACTGCCTCTTTTGCAGGTTTTTTCCCTTTCGCGTATCTAAAGAAGGGCTTGAAGTTTTTGGCCTCCTGGGCTATTTTTTCCTCATATTCCTGTTTTGCATCCCTCACCGCCTTGTGACATTTCTTCTGATCATCTTTATGTTTGTTCCAGGCTTCGGTTGTCTTTATGCATTTCCATTTTTTGAAAGAGTCCTTCTTTTCTTTTATGGCTTCCTTCACCTGTATGGTAAGCCATGCCGGTTCTCTTTTGCTCTTTGTTCTCCGATCTTTGGAAATCCTCGGAATGTAGAGATCTTGTGCTTCTGTGATAGTATTTTTCAGTAGGGACCATGCCTGGTCTACCGTTTCAATTTGTCCACCATCTTCTCGAGTCGTTTTTCTACCATGGCTCTCATGCGATCGTATTTACCCTTTTTAAAGTTTAAGGTGGTGGTTAAGGTTTTGGCATGTTTCCCTTTTCCGATGTCAAGTTTAAAGTTGATTACATTGTGATCACTCGTTCCCAGCGGAACCATGGCTTCCACTTCTGTTAAGAGAAGAATATACTGTATAGCAAAGCTGAAAGAGACCAGGAAGAATAACAGGCATTGAAAAATGAGAGTTATTCCTAAATATTGTGTCTCTTTAATTCATTCAATTCTCCTCCCCCATTTGAGTTAGTGGTCTAAGGAAGATTGAATATGTTACTAGTAGCAGTTAACGCAAATAGTATTCTTTAATTTGTTTTCTTTCTGTTTACTTGTACAAGAAGAATGTTCTTGTGGATTATGTAAAAAATTTCAATAAATATAAAGAAAAAAAAAAAGAAAAATGAGAGTAAAAGAAAAGAGAGATTTAAATTTGCACATGACACTAAACTGTTCAAAGTTGTTAAAATGCATGCGGACTGTGAAAAACTGCAGGAAGACCTTAGGAAATTGGAAGACTGGATGTCCAAATGGCAGATGAAATGCAAAGTGGACAAATGCAAAGTGATGCACATTGGGAAGAATAACCCAAATCACAGTTACCGGATGCTAGGGTCCACCTTGGGGGTTAGCGCCCAAGAAAATGATCCGATAATAAAAATGTAAATTAAAAAAAGAAAGAAAATGATCTGGGTGTCATCGTAGAAAATACGATGAAATCTTCCGCTCAATATGTGGCGGTGGCCAAAAAAGCAAATAGGATGCTAGGAATTATTAAAAAAGGGATGTTAACAAGACTAAGAATGCTCTAATGCCCCTGTATTGTTCCATGGTGCGACCTCATTGGGAGTATTGCGTTCAATTCTGGTCTCCTTATCTCAAGAAAGATATAGTGGTACTAGAAAAGGTTCAAAGAAGAGCGACCAAGAAGGTAAAGGGGATGGAACTTCTCTCGGATGAGGAAAGACTAAAACGGTTAGGGCTCTTCAGCTTGGAAAAGAGATGGCTGAGGGGAGATATGATTGAAGTCTACAAAATCCTGAGCGGAGTGGAACAGGTACAAGTGGATCAATTTTTTCACTCCATCAAAAATTACAAAGACTAGTGGACACTCAAGTTACAGGGAAAAACCTTTAAAACCACTTGGAGGAAATTTTTTTCCACTCAGAGAATAGTTAAGCTCTAGAACGCGTTCCCAGAGGATGTGGTAAGAGCGGATAGCGTAGCTGGTTTTAAGAAAGGTTTGGACAAGTTCCTGGAGGAAAAGTTCATAATCTGTTATTGAGAAAGACATGAGGGAAGCCACTGCTTGCCCTGTATCGGTAGCATGGAATATTGCTACACCTTGAGTTTTGGCCAGGTACTAGTGACCTGGATTGGCTACTGTGAGAATGGGCTACTGGGCTTGATGGACCATTGGTCTGACCCAGTAAGGCTATTTTTATGTTCTTATCTTATGTTCTTATAAATAGGTCTATCTGAGGAGTCCCCTCAGAGAAAATATACTGAAGTAAGACCTTGGACTGGAGTATCCACTCATGGAGCGGAAGATATCTGCTGGGTTTAGCGGCAAGTGTATTTTGTGCTCCTTGAACATAGATAGCTTTGAGGAAAACGTTTTGGGGAATTGCCCAATTCCAAATCTACTCCGCTTCTTGACAGAGAGTCAGAGAGCCCATCCCTCCTTGATTGTTTGCTACAATGGTATGAGAAATTGTTATATAAACACACACTCTATAGTGGGAGTGCCACTCAATTATATTCAATTCTTTTGAACGTTACCTAAAACTTCTACTAGAAAAAGAATTGTTTATCTTAAATACCTTTAATTCTAAAAATTTAGCATATAAATTACAATGTATCAACCACACAGGCACAGGATATCAAAATTGCACAACAAATCAGCAAAAAATACTCCTTTAAAAAACAATGGAAGAAAGGAGTACTTATCTTCTCCAGAGTTGTTGTTACATCCTGGGCTCGGCTGTCGATTTCAAAGTGCTCCGTGCTTCAAACCAAAAAAAGTGAAAACAGTCCAACATCCTAAAAACCTCCACTTCTCAAAATACTCTTCAAATTTCTCAGTCCAATAATCCACGTTCAGTAATATAATCCTTCAATGCAATTCATAGTTTCAAATATCACAGACTTCCTCATTGTGAAGCAGAATTCACCAAGCGTTGGATTGTTCACCCACTAATGAGGAAGTCTGTGATATTTGAAACTATGAATTGCATTGAAGGATTATATTACTGAATGTGGATTATTGGACTGAGAAATTTGGAGAGTGTTTTGAGAAGTAGAGGTTTTGGGGACTTTGGACTGTTTTCACTTTTTTCGGTTTGAAGTACGGAGCACTTTGAAATCGACAGCCGAGCCCAGGATGTAACAACAACTCTGGAGAAGATAAGTACTCCTTTCTTCCATTGTTATGGAGTGACGGTTTTTTAAAGAAGTATTTTTTGCTGATTTGTTGTGCAATTTTGATATCCTGTGCCTGTGTGGTTGATATATTGTAATTTATATGCTAAATTTTTAGAATTAAAGGTATTTAAGATAAACAATTATTTTCCTAGTAGAAGTTTTACGAGAAATTGTTAGCCATACTAGGCGTCTCATAGTCCCTGACATTGCAGAAAGTCTAGATGACCTCTCAAAAGCATGATAGGCTGACCATGCTATAATAAACTAATAATGTTTAATACGAAATTAATAAATTAGTAAAAGTATAAAGAAGAAAAATATGATGAAAAGAAATGTTAGTATCAATTAAATATTAAATATTAATGTCATTGGGACTAATGAGGATTGAGACCGTTGCGAGTTATATTACTTGCACGGAGGTCTGAGGATCCCTATAGACATTAAAAAAATTATTTTGATATACTGTTATCACAAAGAAATTGTGGGAATGATTGTTATATGATTGGTTGATTGTTGGAAACTGAGAATTATTAATTGTTTATCATCATAGCCCAAGCATGTATGAACTCTGCATTAGGTTCAGTGTCAGCTTCCAAATTAACAGGCTAGGCTGTGCCCAGCTGCCAAATATATCCAAGAAAGGAAAGATCCACTGAAGAAAATCTTCCCCTGAAAAGTAGTTCCTGTAACAGTACGAAAGGAATGCCGTAAAACTCAGGCTTATATAAAGTAAGTGCCATCTGAATCCCATTGAAAATATGAATTATGTCTTCAAAAATATGAATTATGTCTTCAAAAAATCTTGGTACTGATCCTATGAAGACGATGAGGATCTATGAATATCTCTTATTTGGTGAAGAAGAGCGTCGATGCTTTGAAGCAGTGGATCAAATTTTTGATGGAGAAATGCCAATCTCAGAGAAGATCCAATGAGAAATAGCATGATGCTCCGATGGACAGCTGACATTGGTACCCTGAAGCCTTGCACTACTATGTTTAAGTGAGGCAATGCCGAGGGAGTCGATGCTAGCAGCAGCATTTTGTGCAAAGTAAGCATATTACCAAGCTCCCTCTGGAAGAACTCATGGAGTGTTTCCGAGAAACATGCACCGGTATTGCTCGTTCAACAGGCGGTACCCTCGATGCAGCACATTGCCACGGAGAGGGTGCCTCGATGAGTGCACAGCATGAAGGAGAAATGAAGAACAATGACGTCCCTGTTCAGTCTTCATCAAAAGACTTGATGCTGTTTAGATCTGCAACGCTAGGAAGCATGCACCGGTACTTATGACTCAACAGCCGGTACCATCGGTGCAGCAGGTTGTCTCGAAATGGATGACCTCGATGAGGATGCATACCATGAGGGAGAGATAACTTAGGAAGCTGGGGAGTGTTGGTGTCTTGATTGATCTGTGTCAAGAGACTCGATGCTACAGAGACCTATGATGCTAGTGGATGCTTCTGAGCTGGCTCCCCCAATGCTGGAAATTCGATGTCGATGCCAATGCAGAAGCTGTCAATGACAATGGCTAAGAAGATCTAGCGATGTCCATGGTTGCACTGAACAACTGCTCCTGCTAAGCTCGAAGGGGGCCTAAGAGAGCGCGTTTAAAGATAAACACTGAGTACAAGTCTCGATGCGGAGTCCAGGGCTTAAACTCTGAAGCCACCCATTATGAGGGTTGGTTACAGAAATAGACCGTTGACACATACTGCCTTTCTTAAAACCCATCAAAGGTTTCGACATGGACGGAAAAATTCTCTCACCACTATGAAACTCAATTTCGAAGTATGAAACTCGCCAAGGAAAAACCCCCAAGATATGGGAAAAAATGACAAAGATTTTTCTTCTTAACGAAAGGAAATAAAACCAAAAGAAAAAAGAAGAAAATTACATGTAGCGGGAAGGCAACGCTGACTGAATAGAGTTCAGTCAAAAAGATACTTCTTTGCTCTGTGGAAAAGAAGAACTGAGGTACCTCGAGCCTCTTTGGACAGGAAGGCAGTCACGCATGCGTGGTGCAGGTAATCACAAAGCTCTTAAATTTCAAAGTGACAGTTCACTTTTCAAACTGTCCGTACTGGGCTCCGTGGTTGACGTCACCCAAATGTGAGAATATGCTGCCTGCTTGTCCTAGGATAATGCGTGCTCTTAATGACCTCTGTTTCCACAGGGGGGGAAAACCCCAACCCAAAACAAAACCTTTCTGGGTGTTCATCTTTACTCTGTACACAGTACAAGATGGCACACAATAACCTCTGGAACAAATGGGAAAGAGAGTACAACACACATCATCATACACCTACCTCCTTTCATTCTGAAAAATAATGCCCTATGCAATAATTATTAAATAAAAAATCATGCATATGAGAAAACATAAGCTGGAAGAGATTATACAGCATATACTCACATCTCCATTTATGACCACACTAGGGCTGAGCCCATTGCCATTAGATTTTGACATCTTTTCTCCCTTTTCATTAAGAGTAAATCCATGGACCAACACAGTCCTGAGAAGAGAAAGACCTTAACAAATTAAATGAGTGCAGAAAATGCCATTCTTCATTCCCTTAAAAACTGACCTCAGCTAGGGCTTAATTTGCAGATAAAAAGGAAGTGGAACTGGGAGAAAGGCTTGGGTAGGCCAGTAGAAGAGGGGATAGATTAGGGATTAACTGTTCACTGCTCTGCTTCAGGCTCATAACCTACCTTCTTCCCTGCAGAATGCTTTTGGGGGGAGGGGGGGGGGTAAGAGCAGAATATCCTTGCTTCTCTAGTGTTTGGAAAAAAAAAAAAAAAAGTGGTGGAATTGTGATCCAGGTGGTTCTCTCACACATTAAACTCTGATCTCAGCACTCTCTCACCTCCCCAGGCAGATACTTCTATCTTCCCACCAATATTCCCTTACCAAAACACCAGCAGAATCCTCTACACCCCCTGACCCTTCTAATGTAAAAGGTAGGCACTCATTAGTCCCAGCGATTTCACTATTTTATCTCATCTCTGAAAACAATTAACCACAAACTGAACTGCCCTATTAAGAAGAGAAAAAATCATTTAAGATGAAGTCAGGGACAAAGACACATGGAATCTTGGGGGGTATAGGTCCCTTGAGTTCCACCTCAGGAACCCCTTAGGCACCAGACTGCACTATTACCACAGTTGGTGAGCCCAACCCAATGAAGAAATCCAGAATCTAAGTGAGTACAGAACAAACACAGCAGTCAGTGGTAGCACTTGGAGCCTCTAATGCAAGCATCGTGAGCATATTAGATTTGCAAAGGAGCATTTCCTGATACTGATGTCATGAAAATCAGCTTTGGAGGCAGTGCTAGCCCAGTGATATTCAACATGTCTATGGTACCAGCACTAGAAGCTCCAAGTGCTGCCGTTGACTACTGCATATTAGCCATGCTCACTTGCAGCATGCTGGATGCCTTTAGATGTTGAGTCTAGAGAATACCTTCTAGCTAAGGTATAATTAGTTTGAATTTTGGCTGAATGGGAACGGGAAGAGGGAAAAGCAAGTAAAACAGGTCCACATAACTATGTCGCAAAGAATTTTAAAATCTGAAAGATCTAGATTGGCCATAGTGAGGATGAGCTACTGGGGTTGGTAGCATGGAATGTTGCTACTATTTGGGGTTTTTCCAGGTACTAGTGACCTGGATTGGCCATAGTGAGGATGAGCTACAGGGTTTGGTAGCATACAATGTTGCTACTTTTGGGGTTTTTGCCAGGTCCTAGGGACCTGGATTGGCCACTGTGAGGACGGGCTACTTGGCTAGATGGATGGCTATTCTTGTTCTTATAGGAGCTCCACCAATTAATACACAGAATGATGGCTTGAACGTGACGTCAACAACACTGAAATGTGAAGTTAATGCCAAATGCGTACTATGGACTCGCTCGACCTTCAGTCAAACAGTCACGGTCTTGGTTGCAATCTTGAAACTTGGATTCACAGATCTGTTCTTCATTGACCCTGGGGTTAAGATAAACGGAGCATACTACCAGGATGTCCTCAACGCAGAAGCTGTTACCAGCGATCCATCGCATAGTGGGAGACTACTTTATCTTCCAACAGGACAATGCCCCAGCACATCAGACAGAGGACACCATAGAACAGCTACATCAAGAGAACCCAGACTTCATTGGCCCAGACCTCTGGCCTGCAAATTCACCAGACCTAAACCCAGTTGACTACCAGATCTGGGGGCTGATACAGGCACGTCTCTACCAGACAGCGATATCCAACGTCTGTTTGGGCTGAGCTGAAGCAGAGCGTTGCTAACAAGTTTATAGATTGGTGGCTGCCAATGCTGAAGGTGTGCCTTTATGCAAAGGGAGTGCACTTCGAACATCTGCTTAATTGAAACATTACTTTTTGACTTTATATTTTTCTGTAAGTTAAGCCATAAAATATTTTGATGTATTTTTATTTAGTTCACAATTCATTTTCACAAGGTAACATAGAAACATAGAGTATGACGGCAGAAAAGGGCCAGCGGCCCAACAAGTCTGCCCACTCAAGAACCCTCCCTCCATCGATAATCCATCTTTTAAGCATTCCTCTGGAGCGACCCCACCTGTCTGTCCCATCGTCCCTTGAAGTCGAGCATGGTACTGGCCTCGATTACCTGACGTGGAAGACCATTCCATCGATCAATTACCCTTTTGGTGAAGAAGTATTTACTGGTGTCCCCATGAAATCTTTCCCCCCTGAGTTTTAGTGGATGCCCTCTCGTCGCCATGGGACCCGTAAGAAAAAAGATTTCTTCCTCCACCTCAATGTAGCCCGTGATGTATTTGAATGTTTCTATCATGTCCCCCCTTTCTTTGCGCTCTTCAAGAGAATATAAGCGCAGCCTGCTCAAATGTTCTTCATATGGGAGATCTTTAAGTCCTGAGACCATCCTGGTGGCCATTCGCTGAATCGACTCCATTCTCTTCACATCCTTTTGATAATGTGGCCTCCAGGTGAGGTCTCACCATGGCTCTGTATAACGGCAGTATAACTTCAGGCTTTTGGCTAATAAAGCTCCTTCTGATGCAACCCAGCATTTGTCTAGCCTTTGCTGAAGCTTTTTCCACCTGATTGGCAGCTTTCATATCTTCCCGGATGATTACTCCCAAGTCCCGTTCTACTACAGTTCTTGTTAGGTTTTCACCATTCAGTGTGTATGTTCTGCATGGATTTCTGCTACCAAGGTGCATTACCTTACATTTTTTGGCATTAAAATTCAGTTGCCAAGTACTGGACCATTGTTCCAGTAAAAGTAGGTCCTGCTTCATAGAGTCGGGCACGGTTGCGCTGTCTGGTTCTGCTGCGCTGCCCACAATGTTGCATAGTTTAGCGTCATCGGCGAATAATGTAATTTTACCTCAAAGTCCCTGAGGCAGATCCCTTGCAAAGATATTAAATAGTATTGGGCCCAAGACCGAGCCCTGCGGCACTCCACTGGTCACTTCCGACATTTTTGAGGGAATACCGTTTACCATCACCCTTTGAAGTCTGCTGCTAAGCCAGTCTTCTACCATGCAGTCAGGGTTTCTCCTAGGCCCATCGTGTTCATCTTGTTCAATAACTTATGATGTGGGACACTATCAAAAGCCTTACTGAAGTCTAAATACACGATGTCTAGGGATTCTCCCCCATCCAGTTCTTTTGTTACCCAGTCAAAGAAGTTTATCAGATTGGATTGACAAGACCTTCCCTTCGTAAAGCCATGCTGGTGGGGATCCCTTAGCCCTTCGTCATCCAGAATCGTGTCCAATCTGTTTTTAATCAACATTTCCATGAGTTTACTCACTATTGATGCGAGACTCACCGGTCTGTAATTTTCGGCCTCTGCCCTGTATCCCTTTTTGTGAAGCGGAATAACGTTGGCAGTTTTCCAGTCCAAGGGAACTTTTCTCTTACTTAGGGAAAGATTGAAAAGCTCAGCTAACAGTTCTGCCAGGACATCTCTCAATTCCTGAAGTACTCTGGGGTGTAGATTATCCGGGCCCATAGCTTTGTTCACTTTTAGCTTTGCTAGTTCGTGGTAGACATTGCTTGCAATAAATTCAAAGTCCCAGAATGGGTCCTCCAAGCACCTCTTTGACTGTAGCTGAGGTCCGGACCCTGGCGCTTCGCAGGTGAAGACTAAGCATAAGTAGTTATTGAGTAGTTCTGCCTTGTCTGCGTTCGAGTCTACGAAGTTACCGTTAGGTTTCTTTAGGCGCACAATACCGCTTGTGTTCTTCTTCCTGTTGCTAACGTACTTAAAAAAGGATTTATCCCCTGTTTTAACCTGTCTTGCTATATTTTCTTCCATTCAGAGTTTGGACTCCCTGACTACCGTTTTAACATATCTAGATTTCGCCAGATAGGTTTTTTTAGCTTCCGGTCATTGTGATTGTTTATAGGTTACGAATGTTGTGGTGAGAAATATTTATAACATTTTATATCAACTTCATTGAGGACACAACATACTAAATTTCATAAGAATCAGCCGAGTTCTGTAGAAGATATGACAAAAAACATTTTGGTGTTTTTTGTTTTTTAATTCAGGTTCACAATGTATGTATATATCATCATATCTTAATATAGTCAGGCAGTCTATGTTTGAGCAATCTGGATTACAGGTGTACATAATACTTCACGATTTAACCTTTGGAAAACAGAGGGCTGCTTTTTCTCACTTTTTAACAAACCTAGGTCTGAGTTTACAAAACAATTCTAGAGGAGTGTCAATTTCTGTAATACATTTTGTAAAACCAGTTATGACAGGAAGTGCAGAATTTCAGTGATGCAATAAGCTGCTTAATGACAGTACAGTCTGGACGTACCCATATGGTGCCTTTTTCCTTGTTGCTGTGCTTGTTAAGAGTGAAGACTGAAACCAACCACCAAGCTGGTCATTTCCTTCCAGGTATAAATCTGCCTTTTGATCTGCACCTTAAGGGGAAAAAAAGGGATAACTAAAGACTACTACCGTGTTTCCCTGAAAATAAGACACTATCTTAAAATAATTTTGGGTCCAAAAAATGCACCAGGGCTTATTTTCAGGGGATGTCTTACTTTTTGGTGTGTGTACAACGATCATCTCTCACTCATCCCTTTGTGCAGTATCTTTCTATCCCTCCCTCCCATTCTCCCCTCCTGTGCAGAACCCCAAAAGCAATTTCATTGTGTTGCGTTAGATCTAATCTAATGTAAGCATTGTTCTTGTATGCCACATCTTCCCTATAAAATAGAGCTTTAAATGGTTAACAAATAAACAAATTACAGATCATCCTTAAACAAACTGAATTTCAGATTTCATAACATTTCTGAAATAAAGTCTTGAGATCTTTGTGGAAAAGATAATACATGGGCTTTTCTGAGGTAACTACAATACCAAACAGCTCCAAAGGATAAGCCACTTGCCTGTTTACTGTAATGGAAGCCTGTGCTGAAGTGTCTGGCACCATTTTGACAACTTTTAAAAGACTATTACACTCAGTGTTTGGGGTGTTGTAGCCCAACTAAAGCTAGCATTTGGGGCTAGAAATCCCAGGATTGCTGCAGTGGGTGATCTTCACTAATTTTGGGGTGTTGTACAGATAATATGAAGCCATTCCTCCATGCAGCAGAACTTCGACGACCTGCCAACCCATCTCCCTGCGCAGCATCTTTCCATCCCCCGTGCAGTAGAACCTCGATGACCCTTCCACCGTGAGGCCGACATATCTCCTTTCCAAACAGCAGTGGCGGCAGCACTGCACAGGTTGCTTCGCGGCCTTCTCCACCAGGACCTTCCCTGTGCTATGTCACTGACATCAGTATCCCTGAATGGGCTGAATGACAGCGCTGATTGGATGGCCTTGATAGATTAGAGGGTGGTGCTCTATGGGGCTTTATGGGACACCTATAGCAGAGAAAGATTGTGAACAACGTCAGGGTTAGTGTAATTAAATTCTCTGTATGGAGACGCCACGGCTATTATTAAATGCTTGCCAGCTGTAAGAATACTCTCCTAGCAATACTGCAAACCAGCTAGGCAACACTGACTGTTCAGTATAACTTTATTTGCTTAGTACAGCATGTAAGTTTGTTTTATTTTATATCTGGGGATGTTTTGATGGTAATTCGACCATTATTTCCGGTGCAGTTGCAATATGCTGGATCAAACCCCCGTCACTGAAGAAAGTTTTTGAAATGCGACGGAAGGGGTAGAGATTTTTGTAATAACAACAGCAACAGAAAGATAAGTAGAACATATCACAATATGGTTATCTAAAAAATTTTTTTTTTGTAAATCTTTATTCATTTTCATATCTTTCAACAAGTGTACAATAGTCAATCAAAAATTTGTACAAATCACTTGACATTCTCAATTATTATTGCCAAAATCATATAAAAGAACCCCCCTCCCCATCCCATCCAATAGAAATATACTAATTATAACATATATCATACATCCCCACCCCCCACTAAATATAATCTTATGTAATAAAAAGGTGTCTAAGGTGTCTGATCATTCGAATATGTAATCAATGGCCCCCATTTTTTAAAAAAATTATCATAATTTCTTTCCTGTAAAGCAAGCATTCTCTCCATTTTATAAATATGACAAACTGAATTCCACCAAAAGGTATAATTAAGTTAGTATAATCCTTCCAATTTCCCGTAATATGCTGAATGGCAACCCCTGTCAGTATTAGCAAAAGTTTATTATTGTGTGTTGAAAGTTGACTCTTTAATCTCATAGATGTTCCAAATAAAATAGTATCATAAGATATGGCAACATGATTTTCTAACAGTGAATTAATTTGGGACCAAATTGACTTCCAAAAGGCATTGATAAAAGGGACAGAACAAAAGTAAATGATCTATCTAAATTACAATGCCAGCACCTATTAGACCTAGAGCTATCCAACTTTTGTAAACGAACTGGGGCCCAAAAAGCTCTATGCACAAAAAGAACCAAGTTTGTCTCATAGATGCTGACCTTGTACCTTTTAACCTCCAAGACCAAAGTTGTGGCCACTGAGAAGCAGAAATTTGATGCTTAGTCTCAATGCTCCAAATATCCCTAAGACCAGTTTTTTGTTTTTTATTCAAATATCCATACAACAATTTATACCACTGTGCGGCTTGGTGACCCAAGAAATCTGCCTGAAAGCATAGGAATTCCAAACTATACTGAGTATTAAAACCTTTCCATTCAGGAAACCCCTCCTGAATAGCCTGCTTCAGCTGCAACCACTTAAAACTTTGTGTTTTATCGAAACCAAATTTATGTTGATCTGTGAAAAACTAAGAAGCAAACTATTAGAAACAACATCATTTAATGTCCGTATACCTGCACTAATCCAATGCTTCCAGACGATTTGAAATCCGCCAATTTTAATCTTGGAGTTTAGCCAAATGGATTGATTTAATGATTTAGAAATTGGATTTGGTGAAAGATTACTAACATAACGTAAAGTTCTCCATGTATCAAGCAAAATTCTATTTTCTTTATATTTCCTAGGCAATTTTATACTTATAAGATGAGATAAATGCAAAGGAAACAGGAGTCGCCATTCTATATACAGCCAATCTGGGACATTCTCCAAGAGTTCTGGGAGGATCTAATACATACCCTGTCTTAATTTTGGAAAATTTACCCCACCCTCCACAATTGTCTTTTGTAAAGTTACTAAAGCAATTCTGAGTCTTTTACCCAAGCAAACAAATTTAGTAAGAATACCATTTAACTTTTAGTAAAATAACCCTGAAAAAAAATTGGTATCATACTCATTTGATAACAAACCACAGGCAATATCATCATTTTAATAGTTTGAACTCTTCCCCATCAAGAAAGATGCAAAAGATTCCAATGTTCACACATTTCTGATATTTTCTTTAATAAAAATTTTTCATTCTCTTTCACTGTATCTTCTATTGTGTTTTTAATAGTAATACCTAAGTATTTTAATCCATCTTCTTTCCAAACAAACGAAAATGATTCAAATAACCCTTTGGTACAATGAACATTGAGTGGAAGAACTTCAGACTTACTCCAATTGATCTTATATCCATAAAATCTTCCAAACTTCTCTATTAATTCAAGTAAACATGGAATGGTAATTTCTGGGTCTCTCAAATAAAGCAGAATATCATCCGCATAAGCAGAAAGCTTATACTCCCAATTCAAATAAGGAATACCTCGTATCCCCTTTGCTTGGTTAATAGCTATTAACAAGAGTTCCAAAACAACATCAAAGAGCAGAGGAGATAAAGGACAACCCTGTCTAACTCCCCTTAGCAAGTTAAACTGTTCTGACAAATTATTGTTAATATATAATCTTGCACCAGGAGAGCTATACAGTGTCTGAATCATTTGAATAAATCCAGAACCTATACCAAACCATTCTAAAGCCTGATACATAAAAGTCCATTCAACTCTATCAAAGGCTTTTTCTGCATCCAAGGAGATAAAAAAAGCCGGATCATTCATGTTTTTTGTCAAATTTAGAGAATGAAAAGCCAATCTAGTGTTATTAGAAGAATGTCTCTTTGCAACAAATCCTGTTTGATGAGTATCAATAATAAAAGAGCTTTAGCCAAACGTAAAGCCAATACTTTAGCAATAAGTTTTCCATCCACATTTATTAATGATATAGGCCTGTAATTTGAAACCAAAGTAGAATCTTTGTTTGTTTAGGCAAAACAATAATCAATGAATCAGTCATAGTACCTGTAACACAACCATTATTCAGTTGATATTGATATAAATTTAACAAATATGGCAAAAGGGTAATTTGAAATGATTTATAAAACTCAACAGTATATCCATCCCCACCTGGAGCGGATCCAACTCTAAGAGATTTCAATGCTATTTCTAATTCTTTTAAAGATATAGGTTCTTCTAAACTTCTTTTTATATGATCAGGAATCTTTGGTCCATTAAATCAATTTAAAAATTCTAAACCATCTTGTTCACTGTTTCCATAAGACTCAGAAGAATACAATTCCTTATAAAAATTAAAAAATTGCTGTAAAATATGCTCATTTTTAGTATGCAAACTTCCTTGTATATCTTTAATTACAATAATTTTAGTTTTCCTCTTTTTTGCTTTAAGATAATTTGCAAGTAATCTTCCTGCCCACATCTTACGCAGACTCTGGTATATCTAACCCAGACCCAGGATCCAGAACAAACCTCAGCTGGAAACAATTCTCACCAATTAACTGGCAAACCTTTAATACCTACTACAACAAATACACCCACTCCTTCTGTAAACTGGACACATGTCCCCCAAACATCATGAAAACTGCCCCGAGCCACTTCAAAGCAAACATGATGACATGGATCAACTCCCTTCTATCCACAGGAAACTTCCCACCAGAGCAAGGGCACATCATGATTACCCCTATCATTAAAAACGCAAAAGAATCACCAAATTCCCCCTCCAATTACAGACCGATCGCAAGCATCCCCCTATTCACCAAAATAACAGAAGGGGTGGTAAAAGCTGAACTCTCCTCATACCTAGATAAATTCAATATCCTAAGCGACTATCAATCAGGCTTTCGCGCAACCACAGCACTGAAACCATCATAGCCGCCCTTCTTGACCATCTCCACACACTCTTTAGCCAAGGCTCTAGTGCCTTGATCATACAACTAGACCTAAGCAGTGCCTTCGACCTGGTCGACCACACCATTTTCCTGGATTGTCTGACACACATAGGCATCTCTGATCAGGTCCTCAACTAGTTTCAGAGGTTCCTAAAAAATAGATCCTACAAAGTACTCCAGAACAACTCTTTCTCGTACAGCTGGGACAACACTTGCGGGGTCCCGCAGGGCTCCCCACTGTCCCCCACTCTGTTCAATATCTACCTGGCCTCCCTAGGCAACCTCCTACTTACCCTCAAGCTCAAATTTTTCATCTATGCAGACGACATCACAATACTCATTCCTCTTAACCGTTTCTCACCAGAACTACTCGATTACATTACAAACATCTTCAACCAGATTGAACTCTGGATGCTAGCATTCAGGCAGAAACTAAACTCCGACAAAACAAAATTCTTCCTTGCCACCCCCAATGACAAAATCAAGGATACCACAATTCAACTGAAAGGAAGGACTTTCCCCCTCGAAAACACCGTAAAAATTCTATGAGTCACGCTCGATAAAAAGCTATCCTTAGAAACTCACACCGACCTCATTGTCAGGAAATGTTTCTCGGTACTCTGGAAACTACGGACTATAAAAAAATACTTCAACAACACCGCCTTCAGCCTACTAGTGCAATCTGCCATTCTCAGTATACTAGACTACTGTAATATTATCTACCTAAACTCCACAAAGAAAACTACCAGGAGACTAAAACTGATCCAAAATACCGCCGTTCGTCTCATCTTTGGCCTAAAGAAATGGGATCATATCACCCCTTTCTATCACCAACTTCACTGGCTGCCTTTTGAATCCAGAGTACTTTTCAAATTCGCATGCTTCTGCTACAAATCGGTAAATGGCCTCTCACCAAGTTACATCAACCCCCTCTTTAGCCTTTACTGCACCAACAAAAAATCCCGCAGAATTCAACTGTTCGCCTACCCCTCACTAAAGCTTTGTCATCTCAATAGTTTCCTAGACAAAACCTTTGCCTTCCTAGCAGCCAAGATGAACCCATGGCTCGCCCAAATGATACTCGAGGCCCCCACTTACCTCGGCTTCAGAAAAACTCTCAAAACTTACCTATTCAACAAACAAGACCCGTAACCGCCCCTCTCCGGTATTACCGGGCCCCTCTCGTGGCCCTCTCCCCCCCTCCTAAACGCTTTCTTCCCTCTCTTCTACCCTCTCCCTTCTTCATCAGCCAAGTTCGGCTAAATTTGTTGTTAATCTAATAAACTGTTGTAAACGGCATGTCAATGCGGATCCTAATGTAATTATTGTGAACTGCCTAGAACTCGAAGGGTAGGGCGATATATAAGAATAAAATTATTATTATTATTATAATACTGAGTTTGCTGATAAAACAAATCTTTCCTTACAAATTGAGAAGATATCTCATTATATTTGGCTTTTGCTTTTAATAAACTTTGCAAAGTATGTTGTTCCCATCTATTAATTAATCTTCCAATCTTTTAATTTCATACTCTAATTCAGAAAATTGTTTTTTGAGTTGTTTTTTTAATATATGCCGAATAAGAAATAATATTACCTCTCATAGTTGCCTTAAATGCATCCCATAATGTATCAATACTTATATCCACAGAGGTATTAAGTTGAAAAAACTCATTCATTTTTAATTTAAAATCTCCAAGAAATTTAGAATCAGCAAGCAAAGCATTAGCAAATCTCCAAATTGGTTTAGAACAAACTTGATCATCAGATGCCAACTCGATCCACACCCCACCATGATCAGACAAAATTATAGAATCTATAACAGCTTTTGTCACACGCTGAACTAATCTATTAGAAACAAAAATATAATCTTGAAAAGGAGTTGTGGACCTGTGAACAAAAAGAAAACTCTCGATCATTAAAATGAAGAATACACCATATGTCTATTAAATCACAAAACTGTATTAAATTATCTAACCCTAACGATTTTATAATTTTACTTGGTTTTTAATCCATAATTGGATCCATTATAGCATTGAAATCTCCAGCCACTACTAAATTAGAAGCAGCCAGTGGTAGTAATAACTGTTGTAAATGTTTGAAAAATTCCACTTGATTCGAATTTGGAGCGTACACATTGAATAAATCCAGGGTAGTATTTCCCATAACCATTTTCACATGCACCCAGCGTCCTAAAGGATCCGAAGCAATCAATTGAAAATCAGCTGAACATTTCCTATTCACTAAAATAGCAACCACAGCCTTTTTTCCTACTGCTGGAGCAAAAAAACACTTAGAAACCCAACCTCCTTTTAATTTCTTAGATTCTATTAATGACAGATGTGAGTCTTGTATAAAATATATATTAGCATTTTGCTTCTGAAGGAAAGCTAGCATTTTCCTCCTTTTGATTATCTCGTATATAAACCAACAATACTCTGCAAATTTGTTAATATTGAAATGACCAGACACCATCACACCCAATAAATTTAATAATAACTCAAAATAATGCAATACCCCCCCATCAATTATACATCCTTTACCCCTAAAACTAATTAAATCCCCACCCCTCCACCCTCTCAAACCTCCCCCTAAAAATGATTGTCTTTGAATATGCATAGTACATATAATCACATTACCCCCCCAGGCAACTTAATAATCATATCCTTATCCATCTTCTTAAAAAAAAAATATTAATATGATGCAAATTCATTAATATCCTGAACATTAATAATACAAATAAAGCTCCCATATAGTAGAATAATCCCAAAATCAATCCTATATAATTGATCTAAAACACTTACACTCAATAAACATGAATATAAATAATAATTAATAAACCAGCAACTAATTCCCAAATTAATAGAAACAAAACTTCATTATGAATCAACCAATTTTTCCCCCAAAAAGGACTTATAAAATAAACTCATGAAATTATCTCCAATCATTATAATTATAATATAACTATTGCATTCCCTATAAAAAGATAATTAAAATAGATAACTCATATATGCAACTTAATATATTTGAACCATAAGTCAAACGCAAATTCATACATCAATCAAAAAGAAAATTTTAAATAAAATCAATAAAATCAGCAGATTAAATCAAATTTCAATAAATCATGATCCATTAAAACCACATCTTATTACATCTTAACAATTAAAAATCTGTTCATACTATTAAATTGAATTATTATCAATTAACTACCACCATAGTTCATACAATCATTGTATGACAGCTCTAATAAACCTTACAAAAAAGAAAATCTAAAAGAAAAGAGCTCCACAAGAATCAATATTTAATATGCTACACACTCATGTTATAGAAGAAAATAGCTATAAATAACACTTCCAGAAATTTTCATTAAATTATAACAAAAACCTATTTCCACCAGTTAAAAATAAAAATTAATCCCATACATCAATGTATCAGGACAAAAGAAACACAGAAATCCTAAAATCTTAATAGGACAAACATAAACTTTGCTTCTTTTCTTCTATTCTATTCCTATTATCTCTAATGATCCTTTATGTAACCATTGGTTCCGAAGTAAGCAGAAAATCCTTTAATTTCTCTGGATCCTCAAAGTAAACGGATTTATTTCCAGATGTAACCCTCATCTTGGCAGGATAGTATAGACAATATTTATATCCTTTTTCTTTCAGCTGAGGTCTAAGCTGCAGAAATTGCTGCCTTATAACTGCAGTGTTCTTAGCAAAATCTGACAAGAAAAGTAATTTAGACCCCTTATAGTTAAGATTTTTATCCGCTTTGGCCAAACTCAAAATTTCAAAGGCTTGCTGAAATCTTAATAACTTGAAAATAAGTGGTCTTGGCTTTGCTTGATTAGTGGACTGTTGAGATGGAATTCTATGAACTCTTTCAATTTCCAGGGAGAATTTTGAGCTCAACTGTAACAACTTAGGAAGTAAATTTTCCAGAAATTGAATAGGATTCCCCCCCCTCCAAATTCTCCGCCAAGCCAAGCCAATTATTTTTACATTCTTTCTACGCCCACGGTTCTCATAGTCTTCAATTTGCATTTGTAGGACTTTAATAGATTTAGTATCCTCCTTGCATTGTGCAGCTGTTATCTCTAGCTGCTCCATTTTAGATTCTAACAGTCACACGCTGATTAGCCAACTCCATTTGTTTATTAGTGTGAACCACCTCCTCCTTTACTTCCTGAATGCTGTCTGCATTACTCTGAATCATCCGCTGTACTTTTCTGAGCTCTGCCATAATTACTTTTTTGTCCAACTCCTCCTCTTCCGGCAATGGAGCTTTCGGCGGCATCACCTGATCGTGCTTAACACGCTTCGCCGTACCCGACATGCCAAAAGCTGCAAAAGTATATAACAGAAGCCCCAAAGAAGATGAAAGGTATATTTTAATATTCAATTAGTGGCCTGGTATAATGGAGCAGCGCGACTACACCTCCATCTCGTGCGCGCGCCAAGCCACGCCCCGGTTATCTAAAAATTATAAGTTATTCATAAATTTGAAATACAAAGAAAAATACAAAAAAATAATATAAAGGACCTATGAAGATGCCTGCCGGCTTTCTGAGGTTCAAAGAAATCCATATTATAAAGTTCCCAGACAATGAGCTTTACTTTATGAATTACAGCGCTTTGCAGTGTGTTATAGTTACACACAGGTTTCCAAGTTTATTTCATCTTTGATATACCGTTTATTAAAAACATACCAACATACAGGTATTTTTTTTTTGCCCACAGGTATTTAAACATCTCTATCATATCTCCCCTTTTCCGCCATTTTTTCCAAAGTATACATATTGAAATCTTTAAGTCTGTCCCTATACTCCTAATGATGAAGACCACCGACCATTTTAGAAGCCTTCCTCTGGACCTACTCCATCCTGTTTATTTTTTTGAAGGAGCAGTCTCCAGAATTGTATATGATATTCTTTTTTTTTTTTTAAATTTAATATTTATTGAGTTTTAATAATTGACAATAGTTATAAGTCAATAAGCAAACATACACTGTACATTGAAATAAATCACTTTCCAAAATTCTTAAGAAAATCAAACTATACAAAGCATTGTTAGTCCACAATGTATATTGGAGATGAAGTTAAGGAAAAAACTGAAATAAAACATTTAGGAAATTAAATAAAAGACAATAAAGAGGCGATCTGACTGCTCTTGAACAATCTATTGAGCTAATTTGAAAACAGAGAAGCTCATGATGACTCTCTATCTGAGATAAACTTAGATAACTGTTGTGGTTCATAAAATACATATCTATTTCCTTCAAATGTCATAACACACTTACAGGGGTATCTTAGAACAAAGGTTGCCCCTATTTGTACAGCCTGAGGTCTTAATACCAAAAACTGTTTTCTTCTTCTCTGGGTTGGACGAGATATATCAGGGTACATCCTAATTATGTTTGTCATAAACGGAACATCTTTATGCTTAAAAAACATCCTAAGCATCCAGTCCCTATCCGAATCAATTGCAAACTGTACTATTAAAGTAGCTGGGACCTGAATCTCAGTATCTGATCTCTCTAAAATCTGAGTCAAATCCAAACTATCAGCAGATAAATTCTGCTGATCTAGGTTTGGATTTTGAGGTTTAATTCTTTTTAAAAGGTAATATATTTTTGAGAGAGGCGGATACGAGATTTCTGGTACTTTCAAAATTTCTGACAAATATCTTTTAAACATAGTAAGGGCAGTTGTGGATTGTACTTTTGGAAAATTAATAATCCGAAGATTATTCCTCCTAATAGAGTTTTCCAGCATTTCTTGTTTAAAGTGCAAGCTAGCACTGTCCTTAACCCAAGTCAGGGCTTGTACTTCCAAAGTTTTTACTTTAGTCTCAGTGTCACTCATTTTGTTCTCCAGACTTGATACCTTATTTTTAAGTTCCAAATTTTCTGAAAGAACAGTAGTACAGCGTGAAGATAACTGTTGAATTTGACTCCCCAGAGAAGTTTGCATATTTGATATGGCTTCCCATATGGATTCCATTGTAATTACCTTAGGCCTTTGCAAGGGGACAATCTCAGTTCCAATATGCCCTGTTGTGACCATAGTTTCAGTAACCACTCCAGAAATCAGGGAAAGTTCATGGGCTCCCAAAATACCTGGAGCCTCCTGAATAGTTGAAGAGAGTACTTGAGCTTGCTGAGTTCTCTGAACCGCTTCCTGCGATCCTAAGGGCTCCTCCTTCCCCCATACCGGGTTAGTCCTCCCACTCCGAGAGGACAGCAAGAGGGCATCCCGAGCCGGCACGTCGGCAAACGACTCCTCCGTTGCTACGGGGCAGGCAGGCGGTCTACGCTCATCCGGAGAAAGAATGACTGCCTCAAAGGAGAGATCCTGCACCTCAGCTTGTGCGGTCTCTCCAGCCGAGGATACCTCCGGTTGTGGCGTTCGCGAGCCATGTTCCACGAAGGAATCCATTGGCCCCGATGGTGCCGCTACTTCAACGGGAAAAACCCGAACCTTTGACTTCCTTTTCACCATAATTCAATTCCACCACGAGAACGACGGCGTCTCCGCAAACATTCAGATCGCCATCTTAGGTAAGCTCCACCCATGATATTCTAAATGAGGTCTCACCAGAGTCTTATACAGGGGCATTAATACCCCCTGCAATACCTGTCCCTATGCATCCTAGCATCTTCCTAACTTTTGCCGTTACCCTTTTCAACTTGTTTGGTCACCTTAAGATAATCACATACTATAAAAGGCAGGGCAGCTGAGAGAAAATCTGGGGTCCGGTACAAAGATTTTTGAGATGACATTTTTTTTTTTGTTTTGTAATTCTTTATTGATTTTCAATACAATACAAAGTGCAGAAAATTTTCAAACAAGTAATACAAAGAACAGCACTTGCATCAAAATATATTTCCTCCCCCTCCCTCCCTGGATGAGTGTGAAAAACAAGTAAGAATTAAAAGCTTATACCATTAATCTGATTTAACAAATTCCGTTAATGGACCCCATATTGCTCTAAATCATTTATGATGTCCCAATATTTCCAAATTCATTTTTTCGTATTTATCTCACCAAAAGGAAAAATTTAGCCTGTCCCAGTTGACATGTTTAAGGCTGGAACCTGAAATGAAATTATAGAACATAGAAATTTGCAGTATTGCTATCGAAAATTATGTTAGTGGTTCTAAAGTTAGGACAATATTGCTATTGTCTTTCCGCTAACCATCAAGCCATTTATAGTCTCGAATTTCTCGATAATGTAGACAAAAAGACACGCGATGTCAGTGGGTCCTTTATGCTACAATTACAGCATTTACAGGGAACTTTCTTTACCTGTGGAATTATTTCTTCCTTCGCTGTCCTGTAAAGTCTTCTTTTAAGTCCATGATGAATCAACGTGGTTTGTGTCTCATTTTCTTCTTCCTCCAAGGATTCAGTGGGAAAGCAAGGAGGAGTTATCCAAACAATAAGTTTGAAGCTAGGAATGAACATATGAGAACACTCGTTGATAGTCACTTTCACAAGCTTTTGTTTGTTAAATCTTGAATGCACCGTATTATATCACTCAAAAGTATTTAATCATTGTCACGGCCTTCTATTGCTTCACGCTCACACAACGCTTCGCAATCTTGTACGCAAAACTTCTCGCGCCGTTCTTTGTCTTAGTTTGTAAGGATGTCTCCTTCTCAAGATGATACGTTTCAGTTTCATGACGTTTTTTGGGCTTCAATGGGCCCCCTTGAGCTTCATAGGCCCTGGAGCAATGTACCGGCTGTACCCCCTCTCCTCGGGCCTGATAAAAGGTGATGGTATCCTGTGTGTTCATTATACTTCAAAACTACTCTGTAGACAAAGCAAGACTTTATAACACATTTCAACAAAAAGTACTAGTAGTTCTTTTTCTACTGTATGCTTTCGTATAAATCCTCGGAACACATGGAAAACAGCCACTCTTAAGAGTAAGGTTACATATGATTTCAAATAGAATAGGAGGTTGCTGGTTCATGCAGGAGAATCCCGAGCTAGAAAAGTGTCCTGTACAACACATCTCTAGGGCTTTCACCTGCCCACTGCATCAAAGTCAAGCAAGGAAGACAATAGCCAGAGCATAATTTTGGTGCTCTCCCCCCCCCCACACACACTTATGCTCTGTGTGGTTACACCACCCACACATAGTTTACTAAGGCTCTGGGTTCATGAGGTCCATGTCTCATAAATATAACAGCAAGAAAAAAGGGTCCAAAACAGAAGTCTAGGTCTCTTTTGTTTTGGAAAGCTCTAAAAACTTTCTTGTTTACTAAACACTTTGGAAACTAAGCCATTCTAGATCTCATTCTTCTTTTATATTTATGTACTATATTTACATTATTGTAAACCGAGTCGAGCACCTTTTGGTTGAAGACCTGGTTTATAAAATTAAGTCTTAGTTTGCTTTTTGTATACAGAACAGATTACAAAGCAGCATACACAAGCTAGTCCCAATTGACTTAAGCCTTAATTTTATTATAAGAGGTCATATATATAAAATGGAAAAACTGTAAGTCTACTTAGATTATCCATAAGCCCAACATGTTTTGGCACCTTAGTGCATGCTAAAGGGGCAGGGTTTTTTTTCTTTTTACAATTGTAGAAAGTCATTTAATTCAAGGTGACCACCTATAATACCTTTATAGTTTATTTAGGCAATTTTCTATACTATTCTCCCAGGGGAGCTCAGAACAGTTTAATAAATCTATTTCATGAGCTTCAGAACATAAGATACATTCAAAAACAAGTTACATTCAGTGCTCCTGCATTTTTCAATCATGAACTAATTTAGCAACCATAGTTCATACCTAGAGATGGTCTAGCCGCTGTTTTAAGAAAAGAAATGAACCAGCAAAGTCTCTTAAATATCAGCGTTAATTAGAAGAATGGCTTCATCCTGTGTGTTTGTAGAAAATTTTAGTATGATAAAATTTAAGAAGTATATTCCCATAATTCATCAACTATAGTATAAGACATGAAGCAGCCAAAGAGCTGTTTATTATCCCCTTTGTATTTGAAGCTTATCTTAAGCTTTGTTTGCTTTTACCTCTAAATGCAATGTTCTGCAGTTTAATGCTATGAAAAAAAGTCACATCTTTAAATTACACTAAATCTACCTGTCAGCACTGATATAGCTGCTGTAAAATCATCCTATTCACTCAGTTAACCATTAAGCTAGTCAACCAGAAAAAACAATAACGTAGGTCTCTACATTTCAATAGATAAGGGGAAGTCCTTGCCTTTTCAGGGTTTTAGATCTCCCCATGGCTCTATAGTGTTCTAAAGTACTGTTACTACATTCTTAGAGCAGATCAGAAGCCACCTTTCATACTTACCTGAAGAAAGAGAAACTGAAGGGGGTAGCAGACTCCTGGAAGAAGGTGGAGGTTTCAAAAGCTGTGATAGACATTTTTTTGCAGTATGCTCATGAGAATGGACAGAGTACTCTAAGGTTCAGCATAACATTCCTATTGCATTGGAAAACTTGCCTTTATTGAAGGAACTATGAATTCCTCATGGCACCAAACAATTCTTAGAGAGAATGCCCAGTCATCTGTCCATAAATCTGAAGATGAAACGTAACTGGGTTGCGTGGCATGACACTGATACAAAACACAAAAGCACATCTACATCTGAAAGGTTGAGGAGAAACAAACTTAAAGTTTTGGACTGGGCTAGTCAAGGTCCTGATTTGAACCCAAGAAAGATGCTATGGAGGACCTGAAACGACTAGTTAATGCATGGAAACCTACGAATGCGTAAGAATTAAAGTAGGTCTGCAAAAAAGACTGGACCATGTAAAAGACTGATATCAAATCAGAACAAGTGTTTGGCTGCAATTATTGCTGATTAAGTTGGTTCAACCATTTATTAAGGGGCAGTTACTTTTTCACACGGATGATATAGGTATTGGACAACTTTGTTTCTTAAATAAATGAAGTAATAATTTAATACCTATGTTACGGGTTTACTCAGGATCCCTCTGTCTAACATTACATTTGTTTAAAGATCAAAAACTATTTGGTATGATAGGGGAATTAGGAGGGAAGGGGAGAAACTCTTTCACATTGTTGTACATTTGTCCCATTAATGCAACACTGCTGCCAAACACTTACCAGGAATCTCACAAAGCAATTTCAGTTGCTACAATATGAGACCTTAGTCCTACATTAGTCCAAAAGGTCAAGTCAATTTTAAACAAGTAACCTTATAAAAGACCCATATTAATATCTAATGTGATAAATAAACATCAAATAATACAGCTACAATGTTATATAGAAACATGACAGCAGATAAAAACCGAATGGCCCATCCAGATCTGCTTTCTCCTCCTCTCCCTAAAAGATCCCATATACCTGTCCTAAGCTATCTTGAATTCAGATACAGTCTTCACCTCTACCACCTCCATCAGGAGACAATTCCATGCATCTACCACCCTTTCTGTAAAGAAGTATTTTCTTACATTACTCCTGAGCCTATCACCTCTTAACTTCATCCTATGCCCTCTCCTGGAGTTTTCCTCCATCTGAAAAAGACTCATCTCCTGTACATTAACACCATGTTAAATGCATTTAAATGTCTCTTATCATATTCTTTCTCTCCCGTCTTTCCTCCAGAACATACATATTAAGGTCTCTAAGTTGCTGGTCCCAAAATGAATGACAAAGACCACTAACCAATTTTGTACAGGCCTCTGGACAGACTCCATGATATTTATATCTTTTTGAAGGTGCGGTCTCCAAAATTGCATACAATATTCCAAATGAGGCCTCACCAGAGACATACAATGGCATTATTACCTCCCTTTTCCTATTGGCTATTCCCTTTCTTATGCACCCAAGCATCTTCCTGGCTTTGACCGTCACCTTTTCCACCACTTTTGCTACCCTGAGATCATCTGTCACAAATACCCGAAGCCCCACTTTTCTTCTATGCACAGAAGTACTTTGCCACCTATACTATAACTTTATCCTGGACTTTTGTAGCCCAAGTGCATGACCCTGCATTTTTTAGCATTACATCCTAGTTGCCAATTACCAGGCTATTCTTCAAGCTTCACCAGATCCCGCCTTTTCTTGGTATCATCCATAAAAAGACAAACTTTGCCAGACAGTCCTCCTGCAATATCACTCATAAGGATGTTAAACAGAGCCAACCCAAGGACAGATTCCTGCGGCACTCCACCAACATCCTTATCCTTCGCGCAAACTCCATTTACCACTACTGTTTGTCTCCTTCTATTTAACCAGCTTTTAATCCCGTTTGTCACTTTATGGCCCATACCACATGCATTCAGCTTATTTATCAATCACCTATGCAGCACAATGTCAAAAGCTTTGCTAAAGTCCAGGGCCAAGATTTTTTAAAACCCATGTTAAAAAGCGACTGTCTGCTAATGCAGTCGTTTTGATACCGAATCTAAAAACCAGAGACATTCTTAAAAAAATCATGCATGCAAATAAGATCGGTGGACAGCAGCGAAGATTTCCTACATTTGCATGTGCCCATCAAACCTGTAAAAAAAAAAAAAAGAAGAAAAACACACTATCCCGTTGCCCCCGTGTTGTGATGCAGCGATGCACATTCTCTCAGCTGCATCACAACACCCCTAAAATCCTGGCTGCGACCTGCCCCCCCCCCCCCGTAGCAGGAGAGATGCCTACTCTCTCCTGCTGCAATAAAAAAATAATTTTAAAAATCCTGCCACGATCTGACCAAATGCACCCTTCCCCCTCCAGAAGCATGTAAGATGCCCACTCTCTCCTGATGCATTAATTGCTGTGACTTAGTCATTGTCTCCACCGCATCCCTTCCCCTTACCTGAACAGATGAACCGGACGGAGGTTGACATCCTCATCGCAGCTGCTGCTGCTTTGTCTAAACTGGGTACTTCCCTCCCTGGTGCATCTTGGGATGCATCAGAGGAGAGGCCTGAGGCTCTGATTGGCTTGGATGTTTAAGGCCCCGCCTATGGGCTGTCTGGGCCAATCAGAGCCCTAAGACCCTTCCCAGATGCATCTGAAGGGAATACCCAGTTTAGACAACGCAGTAGGAGCTGCAATGAGGATGTCCACCTCTGTCTGGCTCATCTGTTCAGGTAAGGGGGAGGGATGCGGCGGAGACGGGTCACTACTAAATCGCAGCGGGTAGTTTAGTGCAGGAGGAGAGAGTGGGCATCTCTCCTGCTGCTGGGGGAGGGGGGGCGCGTTCGGGTCTGGTCAGGCAGAATTTTTTTAATTTATTGCAACAGGAGAGAGTGGGCATCTTTCCTGTTGTGTGTGTGTGTGTGTGTGGGGGGGGGTGTCACAGCCAGGATGTTAGGGAAGTGGTGTTGTGATGCAGCGGAGTGAACACACAGGTTTTCTAGCCGTCTCTGCCACTGATCGTCACCCCTGGACCAGTCGCATTTTTTGGTTGCCAAAAGCCGATGCTGTTTTTTGAAAATGGCTCAGCATTTTTTAAGAATCCACTGGAGGACTCATTTCAATGTTGACAAACCCATTTGCATGTCAGTGTCAGAGACTGCTAGAAACCTCGCTAAAGACAGAGATAATCTATTTTGATAATCCGCCACTAAACTGCATACAGGCTAAACTGCTGGAAACAGTTTAGCGACGGCGTTAAACTTTTGAGAATCTTGCCCCAAGTACACTGCATCTCGCACTCCTCCCATATATCCAACTATCACACAGTCAAAGAAAATCGAATTTGTCTGATACGACCTGTTTCTCATAAAAAAGTGCTGCCTTGGGTGCTGCAGTACATTCGATTCGACAAATCTCACTATCCTCCATAAGAACATAAGAAGTTGCCTCCGCTGAGGCAGACCAGAGGTCCATCTCGCCCAGCGGTCCGCTCCCGCGGCGGCCCATCAGGCCCACTGCCTGAATAGTGGTCTCTGACTAATTTTACAAATTGCCTCTAATCCTATCCCTCTAACCTTACCTCTACCCTTATTTGTACCCCTCAATCCCTTTGTCCTCCAGGTACCTGTCCAGACCCTCCTTGAAGCCCTGTAGCGTGGTTCTGCCTATCACATCCTCCGGTAGCGCGTTCCATGTATCCACCACCCTCTGGGTGAAAAAGAACTTCCTGGCATTTGTTCTAAACCTTTCCCCTCTCAATTTCTCTGAGTACCCCCTTGTACTTGTGGTTCCCCATAATTTGAAAAATCTGTCCCTGTCCACTTTCTCTATGCCCTTCATGATCTTGAAGGTTTCAAGTACATTGCATCTCGCACTCCTCCCATATATCCAACTATCACACAGTCAAAGAAAATCGAATTTGTCTGATACGACCTGTTTCTCATAAAAAAGTGCTGCCTTGGGTGCTGCAGTACATTCGATTCGACAAATCTCACTATCCTCCATAAGAACATAAGAAGTTGCCTCCGCTGAGGCAGACCAGAGGTCCATCTCGCCCAGCGGTCCGCTCCCGCGGCGGCCCATCAGGCCCACTGCCTGAACAGTGGTCTCTGACTAATTTTACAAATTGCCTCTAATCCTATCCCTCTAACCTTACCTCTACCCTTATCTGTACCCCTCAATCCCTTTGTCCTCCAGGTACCTGTCCAGACCCTCCTTGAAGCCCTGTAGCGTGGTTCTGCCTATCACATCCTCCGGTAGTGCGTTCCATGTATCCACCACCCTCTGGGTGAAAAAGAACTTCCTGGCATTTGTTCTAAACCTTTCCCCTCTCAATTTCTCTGAGTGCCCCCTTGTACTTGTGGTTCCCCATAATTTGAAAAATCTGTCCCTGTCCACTTTCTCTATGCCCTTCATGATCTTGAAGGTTTCTATCATGTCTCTTCTGAGTCGTCGCTTTTCCAGCGAGAAAAGCCCCAGATTTTTCAGTCTGTCAGTGTATGAGAGGTCCCCCATACCCTTTATTAGCTTAGTTGCTCTTCTCTGGACTCTCTCAAGTACCGCCATGTCCTTCTTGAGGTACGGCGACCAGTACTGGGCACAGTACTCCAGGTGTGGGCGCACCAATGCATGATACAGTGGCAGGATGACTTCCTTCGTCCTGGTCGTGATACCTTTCTTAATGATACCCAACATTCTGTTCGCTTTCCTTGAGGCTGTGGTGCACTGCGCCGACGCCTTCAATGTTGTGTCTACCATCACTCCCAGGTCTCTTTCAAGGTTGCTCACCTTGAAAGAGACCTGGGAGCATTTCCAATATGTTATGTTATATCAGGTTTTCTATTCTGCCTTTATCTATTCAGTCCAAGGTTGGATTATATTACAAGAGGCTGGGTCAGTTACCCAGGAAATGACAATAAACAGTTTGACACAGACATTCGATACAGTTGCTCATACAGGTAGATCAGTATAGTTACTAATACAGTTAGGTCACAGTTACAAATACATAGTTATAAGTTCAAGTAGGCCATCATTGGCTTATCGTTATGTCCCAACAATTTTCATTAGACAGTTTAGAAATGGGCTTTTACAAGCTCCATTTCAGTTACTTCAGGGCTGGTTCCTTGTCTTGGTATTGAAGTGTATTTAGAAACATAGAAACATGATGACACTTCAAGAATAAAATTACAAACACCAGAGCTACTCTCATTAGTAACCCAACCCACCTACTTGAAGTCACAATACTCCCCACAGAAAATGAATCTTGTGCTGCAGACAGATCTTGGTCCCAATTCCCTAAGATACATTGGACCGAATTCAACAAACTCTACAATAAGTACAGCCACGCATCATGTGAACTCAACCACTGCCCGCCATATCTCCTGTCATCAGCGAGCACTAAGTTCCGTACCTTACTTCTATACTGGATACAAACCATGCTCACAGATGGCATTTTCCCGAATGACCTCAGCGAAATCATCATCACCCCAATCTTAAAAGACCCAAAAGGACCAACAGACCTCTCATCCAACTACAGACCAATAGCCTCAATACCTCTATATATCAAACTAACAGAAGGATTAGTAGCCAAATTCCTCACCAACTATCTCGAGGACCATAACTTACTCCATCCCACGCAATCCGGCTTCAGAACTAACTTCAGCACAGAGACACTACTTGGCTCCCTTATCGACACAGCAAGACAACACCTCAGCATTGGAAAAAAAATGCTGCTCATACAGTTGGACTTGACGGCGGCATTTGACCTGGTAGACCATAACATCCTACTGCAAATCTTGGACTCAATAGGCATCTCAGATAAAGTATACTCATGGTTTGAAGGTTTCTTAAAATCCAGAACATACAAAGTAAAATCAGACAAAGAAAAATCTAAACCTTGGTCCAACCCCTGCGGCGTTCCACAAGGGTCCCCACTGTCCCCTACTCTCTTCAACCTATATACGGCCTCTCTTGGCGTTTACCTAAACAAACAAGGCCTATCCTCTTATAACTATGCTGATGACATCACCATCCTCATTCCTTTCGACCAACCAATGCTCTTAATGCCAGACACACTACACAGAACTCTAGCTACAGTTACGACTTGGATGGAAGACCACAAACTGAAACTCAACCCATACAAAACTAAATTCATCCTCCTAGAAAATAACAAAATCCCAACCATAACCAACTTAGAAATCAACTCTATCAACTACCCTTTGCAAACCACCCTAAAACTTCTAAGTATGACTATTGACAGAGGCTGCACCATGCAACCAGAAATTACCATGCAACCACAAATTAACAAAACAATACAGAAATCTTTCGCAGTTATGAGAAACCTTAGACAAGTCTGAAAATTCTTCGAAAAAACACAATTTCAGCTCCTAGTACAATCTCTAATCCTAAGTATCCTAGACTATTGCAACATCCTCTACCTCCCCTGCCCTGCAATAATGATTAAACAACTACAGACAATTCAGAATACAACTCTGAGACTCATCTATTCATTGAAAAAACATGATCACATTACTGAGGCATTCATCAATTCTCATTGGCTTCCAATCCAGGAAAGAATACAATTTAAATTCTACTGTATACTATTTAAAACTATAAATGGAGACAGCCCAATCTACCTAAACGACCGCCTCATCCAAACCACCTCTACCAGGCATAGAAAAACAACCCCCCATTCACTTACCCCCCCAATCAAAGAAGTAAAACGGAAAAAACTATACAACGGACTACTGGCCACTCAGGCAGCGAAGATAGACAACCAAGTCTCCAACCTATTGACAACAACCCCAGACTACAAGATGTTCAGAAAGGAAATAAAAACTATACTCTTCAAGAAATCCCTTAATAAAGTTTAATACCATGATAAAGCTTAACCTCCCTCTTACCATCCCCTCCCTAACCCCAGATCCTACTTTTCCCTCTCTTGGAAACCTTCTCTGATCTAACGTTGTAACCCTTCTTCCATAACTCTTTTTGTAATCCGCTTTGAACCGAAAGGTAATGGCGGAATAGAAATCTGTAATGTAATGTAATAAAGGCCAAATGGCCATCTAGTCTGCTCATCCACAGTATTTATTTATTTATTCAATTTTCTATACCGTTCTCCCAGGGGAGCTCAGAACGGTTTATATGCATTTATTAAGGTACTCAAGCAGTTTTCCCTCTCTGTCCCGGCGGGCTCACAATCTATCTAACGTACCTGGGGCAATGGGGGGATTAAGTGACTTGCCCAGGGTCACAAGGAGCAGCGCGGGTTTGAACCCCCAACCACAGGGTGCTGAGGCTGTAGCTTTAACCACTGCACCACACTTTCCCATTATCTCTTTCTCTCTCTGAGAGCTTTTTTTAACTTTAAATTCAAAATGCATAATCTGAATTCTGTCCTTACAATCATTTATGGTAATCATAAATTCCATACCTTCTAGTATATAAGCCCAAGATGTTCCACTATCAAACCAGATATCCAAGATATCCTGCCCTTGTGTGTAGTGTATGGCATTAGCGTTTCTGCTGACCTAATGGAAAGCAAGACAAAAAATTTCTATGAAAATCAGCAAGAAAAACCCATTTAGAGTCAGAAGGTTCATAGGTATCAGCTGCATGCTGCCTTCCTTCATAACACAACTGCAGCTTAACTGTCAAACTGCAAAGGAACTCCTCAAATTATACCTAGCCAATTAGTGCACACTAGCTTGGGCTGCCCTAGAGGAAATGTACTGGTTGTTACATATTAAAATATAGATAGGCTTACTTAGTATGAAATGAATGTTTACATGGCTCTATTCTCTAATCAAGTAAAATGGATAATTAAAAAAAAAAATAAAAAAAATGCAAGCTGATTTGAAAATAGTATGCCTTGGTTTCTGGAATCCAGTGGCAACATGGATTCATAGAGGTAGATTTGGTGTATTTAGACTTTAGCAAAGCCTTTGACAGTGTTCCACACAGGCATCTAATAAATAAACTGAGTGCCCTCGGGATGGGCCCCAAAGTGACAGACTGGGTCAGGAACTGGTTGAGTAAAAGGTGACAGAAGGTAGTGGGGTCAATAGAGATCACTCTGAGGAAACAGATTTTACCAGTGGTGTGCCTCACGATTTTGTTCCTGGGCCTGTTCTTTTTAGCATTTTTGTAAGTGATATTGTAGAAGGACGGTCAGGTAAGATTTGCCTTTTTGCGGATGATACCAAAATCTGCAATAGAGTGTGAACAACATGAGGAAAGACCTAGCGAAGCTTGAACAATGGTCTGAAATTTGGCAGATAAGATCTACAGCTAAGAAATGCAAGGTGATGCGTTTGGACTGCAAAAACCCAAGGGAACGGTACAGTTCAGGGGGTGAAGAACTTTTATGAATGAAAGAGGAGCAGGACTTGGGTGTGATAGAATGTGATGATCTAAATGTGGCCAAATAGGTTGAAAAGGCAATGGTAAAAGCTAGAAGGAAGCTAGGGTGCAGAGGGAGAGAAATGGCCAGTAAGAAAAAGGGAGGTTTCAATGCCTCTATAGAAGACTTTGGCGAGACCTCATTTAGAATATTGTATACAATTCTGGAGACCACACCTTCAAAAAGACATAAACAGGATGGAGTCTGTCCAGAGGAATTCTACTAAAATGGTCTATGTGGCATGAGGAGAGTCTCTTTCATTTGAAAAGAAACTCTGTAATGAGTCAAGATGAAGTTAAGAGGTGATAGGCTCAGGAGTAATCTAAGAAAATATATATTTTTTTACAGAAAGAGTGGTAGATGCATGGTAAAGACTCCTGGTATAGGTGGTGGAGACAAAGACTGTGTCTGAATTCAAAAAAATGTGTGACAGGCATGTGTTCTCTCTTAGGGAGAAGAGAAGATAGTGGATGCTGTGGATAGGCAGATTGGATGGGCCATTTCTGCTGTCATCATTCTATGTTTTTATGAGTTTGGTCATAGCTTTCTGAATTCAGATATAATATCTGGGATTCTGTTTTTGATATCAGTGTTTAGATGCAGACCTAAGAGGTTCTTGGTGGCCTACAGCAATTTGCAAGAGAATAGCACCCACTTCATTGTAGTCTGTTTGGTAGATGAATGGTAGATGTTGATGAAACTGCCTTTTCTAAATTTAGTGGGAAATTTTGGTTGGGCTCAAATCATTGGTATTTTTGGTCCATTCTCAAGCTCAGTGTGTCTTTTTACCAGTTTTCCTGCTAAGTTTTTCTTATTCTATAGAGTTTATAATAAAGTTACTTGAATTCAAGAAAAAGCAATGTTGTCAACACCTTGCGAGTGGATTTTTTTTCCAATATTCCTTCTCTGGTGGTGTTTCAGTATCGGAGAAGTCACTCGGTGGATCTGTGTTCAGTCAGGGTATCCTCAGCTGAGCAAAGCAGCGAACCTTAGGCTTGTGCCTTGTGTGATGTGTTTAATAGGTGACATCTGATGACATCAGCTAGGGTGTGTGTGTGTGTGGTAGTAACCTCCCAAACCTGACATTCATCGGCAAACTGTCCCTACAGAGTCTACATTTGTTATAAACAATATAATACACTTATAAAGCAGCATGTCTAATGCTGAGCTTCTAGTTATAGAGGTGAATTGCTACTTTCATTTAGATCAACAGGGACTCTTGTAAAACCAACAATATCTCTCTTTCATTACAACTTACATTACCAAACAAGTGCCCTGGACCAAAATGATTCTGATTAATGCTACAAATTCGGTTCTTCCCACAGAACATTTGGATTAATGGCCAATGTTCTATGCATGCCTTCATCTCTCTGGCATTCTTTTTTTTCAATATATGAGTAGATCTACTTAGGTTACAAATATGAATTTGATATTTCTTTTTTTCTTAAACACCCGTATCATATGTTATATGTATAAGCCTTCTATCCAAATATCAAGAATATGAGTTTATAACCCATGCCAGGGTTTAAGGTACGTTCCCAAACATTTCCCCGTTTAGATTCTGTCCCTTCTTTCCTCCTAAGTTCAAGTATCAGTAACAAGCAGCATGTGCCAAAATTCTTTCTACAATACTGACTATTTTTAAAGTCTGGTTTACTATAAGCTAATTTAAATCTGTGTTTTCTTTGCAAAGTTACCTGTTTTAAAACTGTTTTGGGCAGAAGTTCTTCAAGAGGCAGCGTCCACCATGCATCACTGCCATGCTGCTCTACCACTTTGATGATATGCTCAATAATGTGGCTGTAAAGAGAGAATAGGTTCATTATAGCACAAGCTGACAACCAATTCTCTCACAAATAAAGGCATCCATTAAGTACACCAACTCCATATCTCTCCAACCCTCTCTCCGAAATCAATTAGTTTTTGCTTTAGTTTAATAAGCAATAATAGCAACAACAGAATATCTACATATGCTGAACAACTTCCCTTCAACAGCAGCTACCAACAAATTTCACTCACTGTGGCCCAACACCATTCTGCTGCTCATTAAAAAGCCACAGGGGGAAAAAGAGTAGTTAGGTCTAGCAGAAACAGTAGGTAGATTAGGCAGTTACCTAGAGCACAGTTCTTCAACCGCCGGTCCGCGGACCGGTGTCGGTCTGCAGAAAATTCTTGCCGGTCCGCACAGGGCCGGCGAGATCGATGCCGTTAAATTTCCTGCCCTGGTGGTGTTCGCGGAAATCTTCTGTTCCTCCCAGCCTCGGGCGATCAAGACAGGCTGCCGACGTCAGGCATTCCCTCTCTGAGTCTCGCCTATGTGGAAACAGGAAGTTGAAACAAAATAGGCGGGACTCAGAGAGGAAAGATCCCGACGTCAGCAGCCTGTCTTGATCGCTGCCCCTGCCGAGTCGCCGAAGAGGGCTGCGGGGAAAGTGTAGGTAGAAAGGAGATGGTCAGCGTGTGGACTGGGGCCATCAGCAGCGTTTGTGCTGAGAGTTTGCTCATGTGCATGATGCGGCGGGTAGGGGCCTCCGGCTTGTCCTGGGCGGCAGGGCCTGTGGTACAAAGCTGTTTTTGCCAGCTTGGGGGGCGGTCGCGAATGTGCAGGGAGCCTTCAACAGTGGCTGTCTCCTCTCCTAGCAGCTCTGTACTTACCAGGGCAGTGATTCACTTAGGCAACTTCCCCTTTCCTCAGAGGCGGCAACGGACCCAAGGCTGCCTAAGGAAATCACTGCTGCAGGCAAGTACTGACAGCTGCTGGAAGGAGATGAAGCCACTGTTGGAGGCTGGGAAGCTGCTGGATAAAGGGAGAGCTGCTACTGCACCTGGAAGGAGGTAGAAGGAGAGATGCTGCTGGGAGGGGAAGAGGGAAAGGGATGGGACGAGAGCTACTGTTGGATAGGGGGAGAAGGAAAAAAGTAAGGAAACAGCTGGCAGGGAGATTACAGGAGGGTAAAGGGAGTCAGGGTGGAAGAGAGAGATCAGATGAGAGAAAGGGGAGAGAGGAATGAGAAAGTAGAGAAATTGATGTTGGAAAGGGGGTCAGCAGAGAAATGACAGAGGGATAAAGATGCTAGATCTGGTGTAGGAGAGATAAAAATAAAGAAAGCAGTGAAGCTGGAATGAATGATGTAAAAAGGAGAGAGGAGGCACAGGCTGGATGGAAAGGGGAGAGGGGCATAGAAAGAAGTCAGATACATATGGAAGGGGGAGAGGGCAGACAGTGGATGGAACGGGCAGACGCTGGAAGGAAAAGAGTGAAAAAAAGATAAAAGCAGAGTGGTTTCATACATTTTTAAGATAAGGAGAGACTCCTGATATTGCAAGAGCTCTACAGAGCTTAGCATTTCACTAAAAGTACAGGCACAAGAGGATCAGTTTCCAGTTAGTCTACTTTACCTGGTTAATACCAGTTCACCTCAAGTAAATGGCTTTGGATAATTTCCATCCAAATGGTCACTTCTCTGATCTCCCCATTGCCGACCCCAAAGCTGCTCTGATTCTCAGCCAGACCCGGCATGCTCTCCAGCATGTAGCCATGAGCACATCTGGATTTGCAACTGACTTTAGCTTCTATTTTTCCAGCTCGTGCTTCCTTCTTGAGCCTCAAAAAGAGGGGAGAAGGTGGTTCCACAAAGGCTGACTGGCTGAAATAAGGTGAGGGTTCTGTACTGATCTTGAAAAACAGGTACTACTTTCAATAAGTCCAGGGATCTGAAGGGGAAACAATCAAATCAGAAACTTAGGAACATAGAAGCCTGATAGCTGATAAAGGCCAAATAGCCCATCCAGTCTGCCCATCCACCATCTCCTCCTCTCCCCAAGAGATCCCATGTGCCTGTCCCGTGCTTTCTTGAATTCAGATACAGTCTTTGTCTCCATCACCTCTACCAGGAGCCTATTTCATGCATCTACCACTCTTTCTAAAAAAAAAAAAAAAAAAGTATTTTCTTAGATTACTCCTGAGCCTATCACTTAACTTTATCCTATGCCCTCCCATTCCAATTTCCTTTCAAATGAGACTTGCCTCGTGCTCATTTATGTCATGTAGGTATTTAAATGTCTCTGTCATATCTCCCCTATCCCACCTTTCCTCCAAGTATACATCTGGATATCTTTAAGAGTGTCCCCATACTAGCGCTGCACGATTCACGATTCGAATCAGTTCACCGATTCACTTCAGGTGAATCGATTCGAATTAATTTAAAACAAACAAACAAACAAACAAAAAAATTGGCTTCCCGATTCGGCTGACCCTCCCCCCTCGCCCCCTAAAGCAGGAGTGGCAGTGCTGCTCTTGCTGGCCAGCTGCTGCCGCACCTGCTTTAGAGGGCGAGGGGGGAGGGTAATTCGGGAAGTGATGCTGTCCGACTTCCCCCCTGGCGTCCGATTCTCCCCCCTGGCCTCCCCGCACCGTTTACCTTTGAGGAGCAGCCTGTAGACAAGATCGTGGTGCTAGTGATCTTTGCAAACTGCTTCAGAGCTGTTTCCTCTGCCGCGATCCTGCCTCTGACGTTAGAGGAGGGGCGGGATCGCGGCTGAGGAAACAGCTCTGAAGTAGTTTGCAAAGATCGCTAGCACCGCGATCTTGTCTGCAGGCTGCTCCTCAAAGGTAAATGGTGCGGGGAGGCCAGGGGGAAGCTGGACACCAATGGGAGGCCAGGGGGAACACGCAGGCCTTCTGGGGGGGTGGGACAGGCAGGCAGGCCTTCAGGGGTGGGATGCAGGCCTTCAAGGGGGGGGGGGACAGGCCTTCAAGGGGTGGGACGTCAGGCCTTCAAGGGGGTCAGACCTTCAGGGGAGGGGGGCCCTGGTGTAGAAGTACACAGAGGGAGGGAGGGAAGGGGGGGTTCAAAGAGACATGCATATGCAGGACTTATGGGGAGAAGAAATAATGGGTCTAAAAATAGAGGAGAGGGAGAGAGATGATGAACTATGGGATTTATGGCGGGAAGGAACAGAAAGGGAGAGAAGTTGGACACAAGGGATGGTGTGGCGGGGGGATAGAGATACTGGATAGGAGGGTAGTTGGGAAGAGAAAGAGAGAGATGGTGGACCCTGGGATGGTGAGGAAGGAGGGAGAGATGCTGGATGAAAGGGTAGTTGAAAAAAAGGTGAATCTTTGGATGGAGACGAAAAAAAGGAAAGATGCCAGACCTCTGGGGGAGGGAAGGGAAACGGAAAGGGAGGACAGATGTCAGATGGATGGTTAGCACGGAGAAAGAAGAAAGGAAACCCTGGCAAGCAAGTTATCAGAAGACAACCAGAGCCTGGGACCAACGAGATTTGAATATTGACCAGACAACAAAAGATAGAAAAAATAATTTTATTTTCTGTTTTGTGATTACAATATGTCAGATTTGAAAAGTGTATCCTGCCAGAGCTGGTGTTAGACCGCAAACGTAAGTTAGGATTTAAGAGAGAGAGAGGAAAAGCCCTTTTTGTTTCTTTATTTTGTTTACACCACAGTGCCAGTGTGTTTGAAAAAAAACAACAACAAAAAAACCCACCACCCAATTGGGCAGGAAAATCGAATCGAAAAACCAATTCAATAGGCTGAATCGAATCAAAATTTTTTTTCCTGAATCGAGCAGCATTACCCCATACGCCTTATGACGAAGACCACTGACCATTTTAGTACCCTTCCTCTGGACCAACTCCATTCTGTATATATCTTTTTGAAGGTGGTCTCCAGAATTATATACAATATTGTAAACGAGATCTCACCAGGGGCATCAACACCTCCTTTTTCTTACTGGACATATCTTTCCCTATATACCCTAGCATCCTTCTAGCTTTTGCCATAACCTTTTTGACCTGTTTGGCCACCTTAAGATTGTCACATATCACTCCCAAGTTCTGATCCTCTTTTGTTCACAAAAGTTATTCACTCCTTAAACTGTACCATTCCCTTTGGTTTTTGCAGCCCAAATGCGTGACCTTTATTATCTTCTGTCTGAATGTAGTAAAACTCTGTCCTTTCTTAGACAAATCCCTCTCTGCTCTCTAGCAGCTATTTGCTTTACTTTTCTATACTATAGTATACACAATATTCTTAGACTGTCAACTGCACAAAATGAGTAACTTTTAATTGAGCTAATTACAATAAACAATTTAAACTGCTGTTTGAATATGTACGTTTATTCAATATGATCAATTGGGTGATTAAAAATTTTAATCAATGTGTAATCCTAATATACAGAGACGGTCTCACAGGCCTGCAGAGACCAACTTCCTTGTCTACAACAAACAAACATTTTAACAAAGAGATATTAGTTGCAATGGACTGCACAGTAAATCACAACTGAAGAATCACTGAACTAAGTGAATCAGTTCTGGTCATGTTAACTCTGATTTGAAGCAGTTGCAAATACAGGAAAGGATTCAAAGAGAGAAACTAACATTTTCTAAGCAATATTTTCTAGCTTATTCCAAAAAGATTCAGCCTCTTTTGCACTTTTACCTTTTATTTCCATAAATTAAGTTTATTGCCAAGTAACTAAAATATATTATTTTAATCTTGTTAGGCTTGCATTTGTACCAATAAGAAGAGTTAGATAAAGGCACGACAAATATCCATATCAAGGTTGTTAGAATAATAAAACTGTCTGAAGGTTAAATGGTTTGTCTTTATCATACAAATCCTGATGTAAGATAGTTTGATCTTTGCTCCCCTGAGTTCAAAGAAGCGTGGGATGAACACAGAGGATCTAGAATCAGAAAATAATATTAAATATTGAACTAAGGCCAATACTGGGCATCTGCAAAAAGGCATACTTTTCCTTCTAACCCTTCAGCAATGTCACTCACAAACATATTGAACAGGATCGGCCCCAGCTCCGAACCCTAAGGGACTCCACTACTCATCTTTCCTTCCTCCGAGCGACTTCCATTAACCACCACCCTCTGGCGTCTGTCCGACAGCCAGTTTCTGACCCAGTTCACCACTTTGGGTCCTAACTTCAGCCCTTCAAGTTTATTCAACAGTCTCCTATGAGGAACTGTATCAAAGGTTTGCTGAAATCTAAGTAAATTACATCTAGCATATGTCCTTGATCCAGCTCTCTAGTCACCCAATCAAAAAATTCAATCAGGTTCGTTTGGCATGATTTACCTTTTGTAAAGCCATGTTGCCTCGGATCCTGTAACCCTTTAGATTCAAGGAAGTACACTATCCTTTCTTTCAGAAACACTTCCATTATTTTTCCAACAACTGAAGTGAGGCTCATCGGCCTGTAGTTTCCTGCTTCATCCCTGTGACCACTTTTGTGAATAGGGACCACATCCGCTCTCCTCCAATCCCCAGGAACCACTCCCGTCTCCAGAGATTTGTTAAACAAGTCTTTAATAGGACTCGCCAGAACTTCTCTGAGCTCCCATAGTATCCTGGGATGGATCCCGTCTGGTCCCATTGCTTTGTGCACCTTCAGTTTTTCAAGTTGCTCATAAACACTCTCCTCCATGAACGGCGTAGAATCCACTCCATTTTCTCGTGTAACTTTGCCAGACAATCTCGGTCCTTCTCCAGGATTTTCTTCTGTGAACACAGAACAGAAGTATTTGTTTAGCACATTTGCTTTTTCCTCATCACTCTCCACATATCAGTTCCCAGCATCTTTTAGTTTAGCAATTCCATTTTTCATCTTCATCCTTTCACTAATATATCTGAAAAAATTGACGACCTCCTATGGGGGGGGAAGAGAAGACAGAGACAGAACAGTGGAGTTTATGCTCTGTTTTAAACAGTCAAAAAGGCTGCGCAGCCTTAGGTGCAGCAGAAAGCTGATGTTTCTGTTGCTTCTGATTCTGCTGTTTCTTGAGAGGCGGAAGAGTGTAAGGAGCCACTCTCAGAGCAAAACGCCTCTGGAAGATTGGAGGAGGGCGTGCAGACTTGGCAGGAGCTGGCTTAGGCTTTGGTCTGACAATAGATGCAAAAGATTTTTCATGTTCAGACAATTTCTTGGTGGCAGCCTCGATAGATTCATCGAAGAGGTCATTGCCTGCACAAGGAATATTAGCTAAGCGGTCCTGAAGATTAGGGTCCATGTCTATAGTACAAAACCAGGCTAGGCGGCGCATTGCTACAGAACAAGCAGTCGCCCTGGCAGACAACTCAAAGGCATCATACAAAGACTGGAGAAGATGTAATCTGAGTTGTGACAGAGTAGCTATGACTTCTTGAAATTCAAAGTGCTTTTGTGTATCTAAATAGCTGAGAAATTTAGGAAGGAGATCAATGATGAACTTGAAATAAGTGACAAAATGAAAATTATAATTGAGGACTTTAGAGGATATCATGGTATTTAGGTAAAGGTGACGTCCAAACTTGTCCATGGTTATCCCTTCCTTTCCAGGAGAAACAGTAGCATAAACTCTGGAAGGATGGGATCTCTTCAAGGAGGACTCCACAAGCAGGGACTGATGAGACAACTGCGAATTCTCAAATCCTTTGCAATGCAGAGTTTTATACCTGGAGTCCAACTTGCCTGGAACAGTGGGAATTACATAAGGAGACAAAAGCTTATGAAGGGGAAGCTTAAGTGACTCTGCAGGAGATTGAGGAAGATGCATGACTTTGAGGTACTCCTTAGAGTATTTAGAACCAGCATCTAACTGAAGGTCCAAGTCAGCAGCCATCTGACGAAGAAAAGAAGAGAAAGATAGCTGATCCGCTGATGTTTTGCCTCGAGAGGGACTCGAGGACCTCGAGGCAGCCTGGGTCGAAGATGAAGCTTAGGCAGGAAAATAGTCATCAAAAGAATAAGGAGTCTTGGATGAAGCAAAAGAAGCTGCGGAGACCTCGATCAAGGAGGTGTCGATCGAGGCTTAGTTGAAGGAGGACACTCCTTAGAAGAAGAGCTATGCCTGCAGGTATGCCTCGATCGACGACGAGAGTGGTGCCTGGAAGCAGGTTTCGAGGATCGAGGAGACTTGGCTTCAGAGATGGAAGCAGATGTTGCCACCAAGGAATGGATGGGGCTAGAAGCTGTAGATCGAAACTCAGGAGGCTTGGTGGAGGAATCTCGAGGCACTCCCAAAGACTCTGCTTCTTGTATGGAGTGTGAGGATTCCTGTCGAGGCACTTGCAAAGAATCTACTCCTTGCTTTGAGTGCATAGATGCCAGACCAGACACTCGCAGAGACTCTGCTCCCTGCACAGAGTGTGTAGCTTCAGCCGGAGGCATAGGAAGAGGCTCGACCTTGCAGGAGTCTGCAGAACGCCCAGGCTGGATTAGAGTAGCTAGCTTCAATCCTATATTAGTTAGGAATTGAATGAACTGCTTCTCTAACATGGTCTGGAAAGAAGCCGGCAAGGATGGATCCGCGTCTGAAACTGGATCACCTGCTTTGGCTGGAGGTTCCAAAGTGGCAGTGGAAATGTGCTTCGACTTGGAAGTCTTAGCAACCTTGATGACCACCGCTGGAACTTTCTGCTGAACCATCTGATCTGAGGAACCAGGGGAAGATACAGCAGGTGTACTTGAAGCAAGAGACGCCACAAACGAGGAAGTCTTGATGATGCTCGAGGTCGGAGTCTTGGAGGCAGGAGTACCCTTGGTAGAAGGTGGACCCGAGGCTGCTTTCGAAGACAAGGGTGTGACTGAAGAATCCATCCCGAAAAGCTTCTCCACTAAAATTAGACGACGTTTATGGGCATGAGGTTGAAGAGTAGCACAGCGCTCGCACGACTTTGGTTGATGGCCCGGCCCAGGCAGTTGAGGCACCGACGGTGTGGGTCTGTGAGGGAAATCGCACGCTGGTACTGATTACACTTCTTGAAGTCCGTTGCTGGCCGGGACATAGAAGGAAAAATAGCTGCCGCAAAGTCTAAGTCTAAGTCCCGGGCGGTCGGCCCCTCCAGTCGACCGGAAGAAATGAATTTTTTTTTTTTTAAACTAGAAATAAAAGAAACAAAATAACACAGCGATTCGTGAAGAAAACTAACACAAACCGCGGTGAGAGAAGGCACAAAGTAAGAAAGTTAAACGCAGAGAGTCAGACACCTTTCACAGCTCCGCGGAAAACTGAGAACACTCGCCCTGCGCTGGGAGGGAAGGCACTCGCGCATGCACTGTGCAGCTGTATCGAAACTTCTGAGTTTCTACAAGCAAGTCTGCTTGCGAGGCTTCCGCATCCGGGCTCCGTCGATGATGTCACCCATATGTGAGAATAGGCTGCCTGCTTGTCCTGGGATAAAATCCAGTTATCTTTATGTCCATGATGTTTCCCCATTAAAAGGTCCAAACTCTGCAAGTACAAAATGAGAAGCCCATCACTTCATTTCCACCACCGATTCCTCTTGGTTACATTAAGCACCCAAGCCAGGTGAAATAAATGGTTGCCAAATATTTGCTGATTTACTAATCATTAACCAACATTTTGTAATTTTTATTATAGCTTGAAGTCAACAACTTTTTGCAAAGTTTTAACAACTTGAAACAGAGAATACCATGTTAAAAAAAAAAAAAAAATCAACTAAAAATATTCTGACAATCTTGCCATTATAAGAAAATAAAGGTTAGCCTTGGCAAAACCAGCCGACTAACCTGCCTTGCAGCTTTAATTACTAAAAAATGTATTCCTCTTTCCTGTTCTTTAAACCTGTTCCTGCAGTTATGGTTTGGTTTTTTTTGTCTGTACAATATGAGTACAGTAAGAGTGATGAAAGAAAAGTTCACGGTTCAGATTTATTTATGAAAAAAAGAGGAGGGGAGTAGAGGTGCTCAAATAAGCGCTTATCGCTTAGCAATGCACATGCCTCTGTTTGAGTATCATAGTTCATAAAGAAAGTAATATTCCCCTTGTAAAACTTTGCCTTGTATACATAAAGCATACCTCAGAGGGCTTGAATTACATATCACCTGCTAGGCTTCTAACCGGGCAAAAGCCACTGAGGTAATTTAAGCTGCCATGGCACCAGCCAATGACTTGGAACTACGATATTGATTGTGTCAAATGCCTATTTAATGTGTTATCAGAAATCTGGCAGTATTAAGAAGTTTGCTAGGAGATGCAGGAAAGCTGCTCGAGTTCCCCAGGCTTCTCTGCCTCTCCTATCTTCCTATGCCAGAAGAAAGCCACACTTCTTGCCAACAAGCTGCACTTGTTCGGTCAGCTTTCGTGGGAGGCAGGTAGGTTGCTATTTATGGATCATCTCAAGCTATGAAAGTATTTCTAAGACTGAGTAACAGTGCACAAAAGTACTGCATACCGTTTTAAGCCTGTGTTTAGTTTTTATGCAAGATGCCCACTAACTTGTCTCTCTTGGGAACCTTCATGTACCAGGAAATTTATTACTATTGCTGCTAGTCAATGAAGACCAAAAAGCTTCTGGATATCTTTCTTTAAGTTAATATTTCCACCTGCTCCAAACTTTGCAACATTCTGTGACTGAACGGCAGCTGTCATTTTAAGATTTCAGTATTGAAAATCAATGGACAAGGTAAAAATAGAAACGTGTAAAACCTCTTTACAAACAATTACTGAAACCTCAGCTGGAATATGGGTCCCATTCAGGACACACACACACACACACACACAACAGCAGAGAGTAAAAGAAAGAAGGACAAAGGAGACTTTGAAATACCTTGAAATGTATGAGCGCTCATTTTGAAATAGGAAGAATGTACGGAAAGGTTTTATGTTATAAAGCTAGAGAGAAAGAAACTCAAGTAGCCTAAGGAAATATTTTTTCAGATGGATGGAGATGAATTCATAAAATGGCTTTCCAGAACATGAGTTAATTTAAAGAGGTCTTGCAGCATGAACAGCGGAGGACAGCTGGACATTATGTAGGGGCCAGCAGTAATGTGCAGGAAGGGAGCATGGGCAAACTAATTGGGCCTGCCATGCTTCACCTGAAGCCATTAACCAAATTCATCATTTCCAAATTCTTTCTTGATGCAAGGAAATTTCTAATTTCAGGAAGCAAAATGATGTTTGGGGGCTTTTCTTGTTTTAGATATATACATTCATTCTAATATAGATTTACACCAGTGTCTCAAACTTTTTCAGCTCTGGCACACTAAAATTAAACAAATGTTTTTCACGGCACATTATGATTGAAATTATAAAATTGCAAAACCAACAAAAATTAAATTTGAGAGTTATTCATTTAAAGTTCTTGTATGGGTGAAACTAAAGTAGAAAGAAAAGAATTGCTAATCAATGTGGTGGATGTGCTTGTTTTTGAATGCAAATTAACTCAAAATGCAGCTCGATAGTCGACAAACACAGATTTCATTATCCACCATCTGCAGTCGTTCTCTTTTCTTTAAATTTAATTTCTGTCAGAGCTGAAAATCCAAGTTTGCAAAGATAAGAATATTCAAACGATAACAAAGCCTTGATCGCTTTGTAGCTCAAGTTAGGATAACTACTGCATAAAAAATAAAAAGATTTGCCACAGGTTTTCAAGGACCAATCAAGTCAAAGAATGGTGCTTGTCTGGCCAGTTGTATTCTTACGCACACGGATGCTCATAAAATTGACAGACTTTTGCGTACGTGATGTACATGTATATTTATGAAGGGAATTTTTTAAAATAAAGTAAAATTCTGGAATCTCTCGGGGCACACTTCTGTGCCTTGTCACATAGTTTGAGACACACTGATTTACACCATAAAGGGTTGTGGCTATGGTAAACTGCAAGATCTGAAGAAGGATTTTTCTCTCTTTAAAAAGGATAGCTTTAGGACTTTAATTTCCTTTAAAAGAAACATATTTCTTTCACTACTAAAAGCTTTTTATGTTTCAGGAAATGAAAGGTGTGCCCTGTACAGCAGTAAGCTCGGTCTTTTGGGAAAGGTGGAAACAAGGTGCTCCAAAGGCATGGAATTCAGAAGTTTAATTTAAAGAAAACAATGAAGTCAACACATGCTAAAGGAACTAAACTGACTTCACTAGTGTGTATCAGGTGTAACAGCAACTCCATGTGGACTACAATAGTTTCCAGTGGAGATGCTGTTACTTTTGATGGGCACTTACAAATAAAGAAGCAACTAATGAACCACCATAACCAGTTCCCCAGGAGCGCAAAGAGGAGCATCTGCTATTGCATTTTTTTCCCTTTGTTTCCTAAGGTTAAATGTAAGGCTCTGTAAAATGGGACTATTTCTCTGCAAAGACAATGAAAATATTTTAACAGTGGAATTGTAACACAGCATAGATTTAGAACTATAACTATGCCAGGGGGTGCTAGACAAAGAAAATTTTGTTTTTTAATGTACTGTTGAACCTGGAACTCCCGCACCGTTAACTACATGAACTTGAGAAGTAGTCTATTAGATAGTGCAGTGGGCCAAGATCATGAGGAACTGGGTTCAATTCCCACTGCAGCTCCTCGTGACCCTGGGCAAGTCACTTATCTCTCCACTGCCCCAGGTACAAAACTTAGATTGTCAGACCACTAGGGACAGAAAAGTACTTGCTTATAGTATATGTTAAGCGCCTTGGTTGTACCCACAGAGTGGCATCATATAAAATCCATGCCCCTTGACTACATGTTAAAAGAAAAATAATATCCTAATACAAAAAGGTCTTATCCGAGTGCCAGTCTGCATACAGATTACCGTGTATACTCGGATTTAAGCCTATCAGCGTATAAGCCAAGTTAATGGTTTTCCCTTAAAAAAGGTGATAACTCGCGTATAAACCAGGGAGGTTTACATTCAAGTATACCACAATTCTTCCTCGTTTCCCCTTGGTGTGCTGCATTTTTGGTCTCTTCCCACCATGCCTGCTTTGACTGAACTTGCTTTTCCCCCTCCCTGAGGCAATGACTGGCATCAGTGGCACACCTCTGATGTAGCTGGTTGGGATCCCAAGGCCCCACCAGCTAAACATGCCAGGCACTTCACTCTCCTTCCTATTCGTCCCTCCCCCCTGGCTGCGGTGACCAGCGTTTCACTCTCTTGCCCTTCCCATCTCTTTCTCCGCGGTGACTACTACTGTGTATATTTTTAATGTTCTGAACTTTGCTGACAGCAAGCAGTGTGGCTGATATACTGCTCACGCCAGCCTCATAGCCTTTCCTTCTGACATCCTCCACCTAAGTGGAAATGAAGCTGCGTCAGCTGTGAGACCGATGTAAGTAGTGTATCAACCACATTGCTTGCTGCTGGCAAAGATCAGAACTTTAAAAGGTATGCAGCAGGCGGTCACCTTGGAAAGGAAAGGGAATGAGTAAAATAGCTGTTACTGCGAGGGGCAACAGGAACAGGGAGGCACAGAAAGTCTTCTAATCTGACTATAAGTAGAAAACCCAATTTTTTTGCCCAAAAATCTTGATTTATGGTTGAGTATATACAGTATGTTTTGCTTATTGATTAAAATGAAAATAGCTGTTTTCAAGTGATGATTTACATGCTTACTCCAAGAAGAGGACTGTGCAGGCACAGAAATGTCAAGTTACCCAGTATAAGATTTGTATTGTCTGACCCTGCCTACTAAAATCAGTGCTGCAACTGCCTTTATGCACTGAAACAGGGTGGTCAGAAATCCAGAACTGTCTCAAAATCTCCAGCCTGGAATTATGTACCTCGCACCCCTACACAAAAACGACAAAGCAGTGGTGCGAGTTATGGGATAAAAGCAAGCTCTTTGTACCTACTGTGACACAGTTCAAGCATCAAATACAGAAAGAACCTAAGAAAATGGCAAACTTTAGCTGGTGCACAGGAAAATGACCTATGACTTGACAGCCAGTGTGTCTTCAGAATTTGTCTGTCATTTCTGTGGGTCAATACTCTGTGCACTTGAACTGCCTACAAACCAGTTGTTGCTGGGGGAGAGAGAAGCAGGTGATTATTTTCTATTACATGAACATCAAAAACACTTTGCACACATCAACTAAAAGGTCCTTCCATGACCAAGTGAAGCCACAGATGTAGCTGCACACCGACAAGCTGCTCCAAATCTTTATATGCATTTTATCCCTATGCTCTGCTTTCTTCAGTTCCCATACTTTTCTTCACATAGACATCCATGAAGAATGGACAGGGGACAGAGCATTTTCACACAAAAAGCTAGATCAGTGAATTAGTGTGTTCTCTCCTTAGAGTATTGCACTGCCTGAGTGAGGGCATGCATACTGTTCATACAAATACTGCAGCTAAGCACACAATCTGTGGCAAGGCTGCTCACAATATGGATGGGACTCACATGCAAACTAATTGAGACACTCTGGTAAATGGCTTTAAAGCACAAAGAAGAGTAGATCAAAAATATGAAGCCTGGATGAACACAGAAAAATACAGAAAAGGCAGATATAAATAAAAATAAAAATTAAAAGTGTCTATTGAGAAATCAATCAACAATGTATCCAATGTTCAATGTGAAACAGGTCTTCTATTATACTGCCTATTTCACATTGAACAATGGATAAATTTGATTGATTTCTCAATAAAGATACTTAATTTTACTTTTATTTGTATTGCTATTTTTTGTCTTTTCCTGTGTTCATCCAGGTATCATATTTTTGATCCACTCTTCTTTGAGCTTCTGATTTTTGTGATTCCCCCCCCCCCTTTTGTTGGTTCAAATAAGGAGAAATTAGGTTCTTACCTGCTAATTTTCTTTCTTTTAGTCCCTCCAGACTACCACAGAACAGATGGGTTTACACTCCTCTGCCAGCAGGTGGAGACAGACATTGACTTTTGGCTGTATAAGTGGGCTTTGCAGTCCCATCTACAATCAGTCTGACAAATAGTCAAGCAGCAACCAACTAAAAACTTAATAACTGTGAACTATAAACACCAACATCACTCCCAGAAGAATATCAAGTAACTGTCCAGAAGAGACAGGGAAAACAATGTTGGATATTGATTAGAATAAGAATCTTCAAAAAAATTCCCACAGCTTGCCAGCTAAGCCAGACGAACTCCCCAACGGTGTCAGGTCAAAAGCGCGCCGGGACAAAGGCGCACGCAGACAATTGAGCGCAACGCGGAGGCGCGCGCCGCAGAAAAGTACAGTTTTTATGGCTACGACGGGGGGGGGGGGCGTGGGGAAGAGAGATCGCGCCGCGTTGTGGGGGGTTGTAACCTCCCACATTTTACTGAAAACTTCACTTTTTCCCTGTTTTTAGGGAAAAAGTTAAGTTTACAGTAAAATCTGGTTACAACCCCCCAAACCCCCCACAACACCGGCGCGATCTCTATTAAGTAAACTGGGGGGGCACTCCAACAAAACCCCCCGTCGGAGACCCTAAAAACTGTAATTTTCTTCGGCGCGCACCTCCGTCTTGCGCTCAGTTGTCGGCGCGTGCCTTTGTCTTTCGCGGAGTTGTCTATGAACCCTCCCCAACAACACCTACAAAAAGATACCGCAGAAAAAGCACAGTTACTTACCGTAACAGGTGTTATCCAGGGACAGCAGGCAGATATTCTTAACGCATGGGTGACGTCACCGACGGAGCCCCGGTACGGACATTTTAACTAGAAAGTTCTAGTTGGCCGCACGGCGCATGCGCGAGTGCCTTCACGCCCGACGGAGGAGTGCGTGGTCCCCAGTTAAGATAAGCCAGCTAAGAAGCCAACCCGGGGAGGTGGGTGGGACGTAAGAATATCTGCCTGCTGTCCCTGGATAACACCTGTTATGGTAAGTAACTGTGCTTTATCCCAGGACAAGCAGGCAGCATATTCTTAACGCATGGGTGACCTCCAAGCTAACAGAGAGGGAGGAGGGATGGTTGGCCATTAGGAAAATAAATTATGTAACACAGATTGGCCGAAGAGTCCATCCCGTCTGGAGAAGGTATCCAGACAGTAGTGAGTAGTGAACGTGTGAACTGAGGACCAAGTGGCAGCCTTGCAGATTTCCTCGATGGGCGTGGAACGGAGGAAAGCCACAGAAGCAGCCATAGCTCTGACCCTGTGGGCCGTGACAGCACCTTCCAGTGAGAGACCGGCCCGAGCATAACAGAACGCAATGCAGGCAGCAAGCCAGTTGGAAAGCGTCCGTTTAGAGACAGGACGACCTAGGCGGTTAGGGTCGAAGGACAAAAAGAGCTGAGGGAACGAGCGGTGGACCCTGGTACGGTCAAGGTAGTATGCCAGGGCACGCTTACAGTCCAACGTGTGTAACGTCTGTTCCCCAGGATGAGAATGGAGCTTAGGGAAAAAGACAGGCAACACAATGGACTGGTTGAGGTGAAATTCCGAGACCACCTTGGGAAGGAACTTAGGATGGGTACGCAGAACCACCTTGTCATGGTGAAAAACAGTGAAAGGTGGGTCGGCAATCAGTGCATGCAGCTCACTAACCCTCCTGGCAGAGGTGATGGCAATGAGGAAAAGCACATTCCAGGTAAGAAATTTGAGCGAAGTTGTGGCAAGAGGCTCAAAGGGAGGTTTCATGAGGGCAGATAAAACCACATTTAGGTCCCAGACGACTGGAGGAGGCTTCAGAGGTGGTTTGACATTGAAGAGGCCCCTCATGAACCGGGAAACCAGGGGATGAGCCGTGAGAGGTTTTCCGAGGATAGGCTCATGAAACGCAGTGATGGCACTGAGGTGGACTCTGATTGAGGTAGACTTGAGGCCAGCGTCGGACAGAGAGAGCAAATAGTCCAGCACAGATTCCACCGCCAATGAGGCGGGATCGTGGTGATGTAGGAGACACCAAGAGGAGAACCGAGTCCACTTTTGATGGTAACATTGGAGGGTGGCCGGTTTCCTGGAGGCATCCAAAATACGACGGACAGGCTGAGACAGATTGTCTGGAGAGGTCAGCCCGAGAGAAACCAAGCTGTCAGGTGGAGCGAGGACAGATTGGGATGCAGTAGAGACTGATGCTGCTGTGTAAATAGAGTAGGAAACACAGGAAGAGGAATGGGTTCTCTGGAGCTGAGCTGGAGCAGGAGTGAGAACCAGTGTTGGCGAGGCCACCGAGGGGCGATGAGAATCATGGTGGCTCTGTCCCTGCGGAGTTTGAATAACGTCCGCAACATCAGAGGCAGTGGAGGAAAGGCATAGAGGAACCGATCCGTCCAGTTGAGCAGGAATGCATCCGGGGCCAGACGATGAGGAGAGAAGAGTCTGGAGCAGAACTGGGGCAGCTGATGGTTGTGAGGAGCTGCAAAGAGGTCCACCTGAGGAGTGCCCCACCGAGAGAAGATGGAGCGGAGTGTTGGAGGGTCCAGAGTCCACTCATGAGGTTGAAGGATGCGGCTGAGATTGTCAGCCAGGGAGTTCTGTTCGCCCTGGATATATACAGCCTTGAGGAAGAGACTGCGGGCCGTGGCCCAGGTCCATATGCGGATGGCCTCCTGACAGAGGAGGGGAGATCCGGTGCCGCCTTGCTTGTTTATGTAGTACATGGCGACTTGGTTGTCTGTGCACGGGAGAAGAACCTGAGGGCAGAGAAGGTGCAGGAAGGCCTTGAGAGCATAGAACATGGCCCTGAGTTCCAGGAAATTGATGTGATGTTGACGCTCCTGATGGGTCCAGAGTCCCTGGGTGCGAAGATCTCCCAGGTGAGCTCCCCACGCATAGGGGGAGGCATCTGTGGTTATGATCATGGAGTGAGTGGGTAGATGAAAGAGTAGACCCCTGGAAAGATTGGAGGAGTTCAACCACCATTGAAGAGATTAATGAAGAGACGATGTCACAGAGATGGGATGAGAAAGAGGATCGGTGGTCTGTGACCATTGGTTGGCTAGAGTCCATTGAGGTGTCCTGAGGTGGAGTCGCGCCAGAGGAAGCACATGGACCGTCGAGGCCATGTGGCCCAGGAGGACCATCATCTGCCGAGCTGGGACGGAGTGATGAAGGAGCACCTGACGACAGAGGTGGAGCAGGGTCCGTTGTCGGTCGGAGGGGAGAAACGCCCTCATCAGAGTGGTGTCGAGAACTGCACCAATGAACTGAAGTCGCTGTGTGGGAAGCAGGTGTGACTTGGGGTATTTGATCTCGAACCCCAGGAGATGGAGGAAAGAGATGGTGTGTTGAGTGGCTTGTAGCACAAGCGGAGACGTAGGTGCTTTCACCAACCAATCGTCCAAGTAGGGGAACACCTGGAGGTTGCGAGACCTGAGGAAGGCCGCCACCACAATAAGGCACTTGGTGAACACTCTGGGCGATGATGCGAGGCCAAAGGGTAGCACTTTGTACTGATAGTGATGGTGCTGTATCTGAAACCGTAGGTAGCGACGTGAGGTCTGATTGATTGGAATGTGAGTGTAGGCCTCTTTGAAGTCTAGGGAACATAGCCAGTCGTGTTGAGAGAGAAGAGGGTAAAGTGTGGCAAGAGAGAGCATTCTGAATTTTTCCTTGACTAGACACTTGATGAGGTCCCGGAGATCGAGGATGGGACCGAGGTCTCCTGTCTTCTTGGGGACCAGGAAGTAGCGGGAGTAGAATCCCTGACCCCTTTGGTCTGAGGATACCTCTTCGATGGCATTGAGAAGAAGGAGGGATTGGACCTCCCTCAGGAGGACGAGGGATTGGGAGGAGTGAGAAGCAGACTCTATGGGAGGATTGTCTGGTGGAAGAGTCTGGAAGTTGAGAGAGTAGCCGTGGCGAATGATGTTGAGGACCCATTGGTCGGATGTGATGACCTCCCAACGGCTGAGGAAGAGTTGGAGGCGTCCTCTGATAGGCTGAGGAAGAGGCAATGATGGTGGGAGACTGGCTATGCCCTGGAGAAAGGAGTCAAAAGGGTTGAGATGGTTTTGACGGAGGGAGAGGCTTGGCAGGCTGATGAGACTGGGAACGAGCCTGAGGTTGATGCTGGTGACGAGGACGTCGAGGTTGCTGCTGAGGCGGGTTGAGAGGTCTGGCCGAGAACCTGCGTTGGTAGGAGGACTGCTGTCTGTAGGGGTGAGCAGGCGGAGTCTTCTTTTTGGGCTTGACCAGAGTGTCCCACCTAGTTTCGTGTGCTGAGAGTTTCTGGGTGGTTGAGTCCAGGGATTCCCCGAAGAGTTCGTCATCAAGACAAGATGTGTTAGCCAGGCGGTCTTGGTGGTTAATGTCGAGGTCAGAAACTCTCAGCCAGGCCAGACGCCGCATGGCAACAGCCATGGCGGATGCTCTAGAGGTCAGCTCAAATGAGTCATAAATGGAGCGTACCATGAATTTCCGAAGTTGGAGCAGACTGAAAATTTGCTGTTGGAAAAGAGGGACCTTACGTTCAGGAATGTATTTTTGTAAGGAGGAGAGTTGTTGCACCAGATGCTTCATATAGAAGGAGAAGTGAAAGGTGTAATTATTTGCCCTGTTGGCCAGCATGGCATTCTAGAAAAGGCGTTTGCAAAATTTATCCATAGTTTTGCCCTCTCTGCCAGGAGGGGTGGAGGCATAGACACTGGAGCCCTGAGTTTTCTTTAAGGTGGACTCCACTAGGAGAGATTCATGGGGTAATTGAGGCTTGTCAAACCCCGGGATTGGAATGACCCGGTACAAGCTATCCAGTTTGCGAGGTGCCCCGGGAACAGTAAGGGGGTTCTCCCAATTTTTGTAAAAAGTTTCCCGTAGGATGTCATGGACAGGTAACTTAAGGAATTCCTTGGGAGGTTGCTCAAAGTCTAGGGCATCGAGAAAAGCCTGGGACTTTTTAGAGTCGGATTCTAAAGGAATGGAAAGAGCAGCCGACATCACCCTGAGGAACTTGGTAAAAGAGGACTGTTCGAGCTTTTAACAGGTGTCAATCGTTGAGGGTTCCTCGTCCGTCGAGGAAGCGTCTTCCTCGGTACCGTGCGGGGATTCTTCCCATAAGTCAGGGTCCCTGATGTTGGGGTGTCCACGGCGGGTCATCGGTGGGAGGGCTCGGCTTGGCGGGTCTTGGAGAGAGACTTGCCGGAGCGGACCGAGGCGGTACCGGGAGAGGAAGACCGGTGCCGTTCCTGGTACCGGGAAAGGTCGGCATCAGAACGGGCCTGTACCGCAGGTTGGGAACGGTGTGGTTCAGCCGAGGGCACCGGCATGCAGGTGTTAAGCGGTACCGAGGGGGTCGACACGGATGGGATCGTGCGAGGCTCGGACCGGTCCTGCACCGGAAGGTGTGAGGCCAGCAGTGCCGGCAACAGTTGTTGGAGTTGTTGCTGCAGCTGCTCCTGTAATTGGGTCTGGAGTATGGCCGCGATGTGGTCGTCCAGGGGAGGCACCGGTACCGCTTTTTTCTTTTTCAGTACCATAGGTGCCGCTCTACGCTCCGTCGATGAGGAGGCCGATGACGAGGCACTCACCGATATCGGAGCGGAGCGTTTGCGGGGTTGGTGCGGTGCCGGAAGAACCGGCGTCGCAACTGTGGCAGGAGGGCGCTCAAGGGAAGTGGAAGGCTTCTTAGCCGGCTTACCTGGGGCCAGCGACCCCGAAGGAGGATCTGGCGTCGTCGAAGTAGTCGGTGCCGACTTTTGAGATGACGTCGCGGCAGGTTCCATGGCAGATCCGGTGCCGAAGAGAATATTTTGCTGGATCTGCCTATTTTTCAATGTGCGCTTTTTAAGAGTCGCACAGCGGGTGCAGGTGTCAGCCCGATGCTCTGGTCCCAAGCACTGTAGGCACCAATTGTGCGGGTCGGTGAGAGAGATCGGGCGTGCACACCGCTGGCACTTCTTAAAGCCCGGTTGAGGGGGCATGAAGGGAAACACGGCCTCCGCAAAATCGAAGCCTGTATGGAGGCCGGGGCCGGGCCGAAAAAATAAGAAAACTGAACGAGTTTTTTTTTATTTTTTTTAAAATTAAAAGCAAAGGAATCCAAAAGGAAAAAAATCAAATAACAAGAAAAAATACGCGAGCGGGAAGGCAGAAACTAGTTTTTCAACGGCTGTTGAAAACACATGCGTCTTCTTCGCTCCGCGGAAACGAAGAAACTGGGGACTACGCACTCCTCCGTCAGGCGGGAAGGCACTTGCGCATGCGCGGTGTGGCCAACTAGAACTTTCTAGTTAAAATGTCCGTACCGGGGCTCCGTCGGTGACGTCACCCATGCGTTAAGAATATGCTGCCTGCTTGTCCTGGGATAAAAAATGTACTCTTCGAGAAAAGACACTAAATAAAAACTATGCTGTCTAAATCATTACTATATAGCTACTGCTCACTGCATAGTCTCTATCTCAGGTTTTAGTGCTGAAAGCAAGGACTCAGTTATACTGGCTACTGTATGAGGTTCCTGTTCAGCCAACCCCTAATTCTATAATCTTGATGTCACCAGCCAGACTCTGATTAGATTGAACAGTTCTTTAATAAATGAAGCAAAACAACTTACAATCAGATGGTAGTTCAAAGCAAGCAACACAACTTACAATCAGATGGGAAAATGACACAGGGAAAAAAAATTTATCGCCGTTCCTGCCCCGTCCTCGCGAACTCAGTCCCCGTCCCCGCCATGCAAACTGTCAGATCCCATCCGCACAAGCCTCAAATAATTATGATTTTATCCTGAACTTATTTTATTAAAATATAAAGAGAGACAATATTCTGTGCAATTGTCATTTTATAGACACAAATAATACAGAGCAAGGATCAACAAAACCCCTGTCTCCCCTCCCTTTCACAAATATCCCCTCCACTATTGTGAAAACTGAACAAACCAAATTACTACAGAATGCTACATAGAAAAATCAAGCTAACAAAATACAGTGGAACCTCGGTTTGCGAGTAACGCAGTTTGTGAGTGTTTTGCAAGACGAGCAAAACACTCCCGCAAACCTTAACTCACAAAACGAGCATGTCCCGATAAATGAGCACCTCTCCCCGCTCTAACCGGCATCGCATCCTACTGCCCACGAACACCCCCCTTCAAACTGGCATCGCACCCCTATGCTAGAAGCGGCATCTGCCCACCCGCCCTCCCAAACAAGCTCCTTACCCCATCTGCTACTTGCCTGGGCTGGGCCTTGAGCATCTGCGCTTGCTCAAGGCCTTCTGGCTCTCGTTCTCTCAGAGTGTGCGTGATTGAGCAGCGCCAGTAGCCTTGAGGGGGGAGGGGGGAGGAGGAGGTAGAACGTAGCAAGTGAGTTTCCCTTACATCCTATGGGGAAACTCGCTTTGATTTACGAGAAATTTGGTTTACGAGCATGCTTCTGGAACGAATTATGCTCGTAAACCAAGGTTCCACTGTACTTCAGTCACACATGGCCGGAATAGTGTTAGGGGAGTGCAACTAGGGTAACTGCCCACTGGGCAGAGAGAGAGCCCTAAGCCAGCTGGAAGCTAAAGAAGCACAGCCTGGGCTTTGTGGTCTCTAGTTATGTCTAATACCAGCTCTAGCAGGATACATATTTCATATCTGAAATATTCTAATCATAAAATATAAATTTTTTTTCTACCTTTTGTTGTCTGGTAATTTTATTCTTCAATCACATTGGTCTCACGCTTTGGTTTTGGGTTCCTTCTGTCTTCATCGTGGCATGGCTGGCTCCTGAAGATAAAATAGGCGCTGGGGAGGAGATGCCGAGTGACATGGGTGCAATTTTTTTTACCACAGAAGCAAGACTTTTCACCGCTCCACGGGGCGGTAAAAGGTCTCATCCCCATTCCCGTGGGGCGGTGAAAGGTCTTGTCACCATTCCTGCGGTAAACCAGTTGCAAATGTCTCCATTCCTGCGGATTTACTGCGGTGACCATGGTAAATGGTCTCCGTGTCATTCTCTAGTTGTGGGTTCAAATCCATGCTGCTCCTTGTGACCCTGGCAAGTCACTTAATCCCCCTATTGCCCCAGGTATATTAGATAGATTGTGAGTCCACTGGGACAGACAGAGAAAAATGCTTGCGTACTTGAATAAATTCATTTAAACCTTTCTGAGCTCCCCTGAGAGAACTGTATAGAAAATTTAATACATAAATACAATTATTGGAGTTAACAAGCACTTAATTGGCATTAATTATGATTTAGCAGCTGATCTGGCTAGATGCTATTTTATAACAATGGGTGCATAAATTGGATTGAATTCAATTCAAAAGGGGTCAGGGGTAGGTCAGAGACGTTCACTAAAGATGCACAAAGTGTTACAGAATAGTGGATATCTGTACCCAATTTATATGCCAGAATTTATGTCAGGTCTTCATGCCCCAAATTCTTATCCCAATGTGCATTGCGTGCCAAATTTTGGGTGCCATTTATATATCTGGCCCTATGCGTGCATTCTTACCATTCTAGGCTTGTCCTGAACTGTTCTTTTGCCAGTGTGTAAAGTCTATAACTAGTGACATGTACTCAATTAGGTACTCATTCAGTGTATGTATGTACATGTAAGCTCATCACAAGTTTTGGACATGTGTATGTACAAAGGGGTGCTGAAAAGTTCTCAGCCCAAACAACCAACTTCCTAAATTCTGAGCGTTATTTTATCACTGTAGCTGAAAAGTGTTATCTTATTTTGTTATTCCAATTTGCAGAAATTAAATTCTATGTTTTGATGTTGATTCAGATCATTGATTGAATCATGCCCACTCCATTCTCATCTTGGTTGGGTTGAGAACTTTCCAGATTCTCCCCAAGCTGGTGTTTAAGAGAATTCCGAGATACTCCAAGTGGTGAGATGGAGTCAACCAGCTTTTGGACAAGTTGACCACCCCGCCCAGAGACTGCAGGAACTCCACAACCTGAGTTGTGACCCGAGAGCTCTCCTGAAAGGACTTCACTCAAATCAACCTGTTGTCCAGATAGGGATGAACCATAATGCTCTCCTTTTACAAGGCTGCCACTGCCACCACCACAATCTTGGTGAAAGTCCGAGGAGCCTTGGCCAGCTCCCTGAAAAGACTTCATGTGCTGAAAGAAACGTCCTCTGGAAGGAAAAGAGGCCATACCCTTTCCAGGGCGGTACCAATGAAAATCACGCAAAATACCCATGGGTGTCGCCACCCCAAAATGCCTGGCGAAGACAGTCCTCCGGAAGCAGGAGCATCTTAGAGTCACTTAAGGTCTGAATAAGCTTATCCAGCTCCTCCCCGAAAAGGAAGGAGCATCTAAAAGGAAATTTACTGAGTTTAGTCTTCGAGACCGCATCCGCCCACCAACCCCAAAGCCACAGGGTGAGTGGCCACTCCGAGGGCCATGGAGTTGACAGACGCTCGTAAAAGGTCATACATGGCATTCAAGAGAAGACGCACCGAGCTCAATCTTAGCCACCTCCTGATCCACCAAGGACTAGTCATCAGAATCCCAGTTCAGGAACCGCTCAGACCACCAGAAACAAGCCAGACTGCCAAATCGCCACAAATAGCTGCCTGGACAGCCAAGGCAGCCACATCAAAACTCTGCTTAAGAAGAGACTCCATCTTATGATCCTGGGAGTTTTGTATAGAAACATGATGGCAGATAAAAGCCAAATGGCCCATCCGGTCTGCCCATCTGCAGTAACCGTTCTCATCCTCTCTCTAAGAGATCCCATGTTCTTATCCCAGGCTTTCTTGAAAATCAGACACAGTCTCTGTTGCCACCACTCTTCTGGGAGACTGATCCACGCATTTACCACCCAGCATGGAAACTGAACAGACAATCCTTGATGACATCCCAGTCTCTTCATCAGTAAAGTCAGTTCTTCTTGCAGTGAGGAAACCATCTACAAGAAAATCTTACCAGTTGAACTGGAAATGATTTTCCATTTAGGCATGCTCACAAGCTCAAGATCCATTTCAATGCCCAATTAATCACATTTTGACTTACTTACCACACGTTTTAGATTCAGGCCTTAAAAGCAATTCTGTACGTTTTCATCTTTCAGCCATCTCTGCATACCAGTTTCACAAGATCCTTTTATTTCTCGATTTCTATGAGGTCTTAACAACCTCCGTCTGCCACTACGCAATCCACTGTCAGAATGGGACCTCAACCTTGTTTTAGCTGGTGAAAGATCCTTTTGAACCTTTGGGATCTGCTTACACTGCAGTTCTTATCATGGAAAAAAGTTTTTTTTTAAAAGTAGCTCCTACTTCAGGCGTTAAATCTATACTCCTTATCTTCAATTTTTCCCCAATATAGTACTCCTATGGACTCATCCAAAGTTTCTTCCAAAAGTTGTTACGGATTTTCACATCAATCAGTTCATAACACTACCATCATTTCTTCCTCCTTCGCATACTTGTCAGTAGAGCAGAGTCTATATACACTGGACTGCAGGACGGCATTACTTTTCTACCTAGACAGCAGGACTGCGGCTATCTGCACTACTAATCAACTTTTTATTTTTGTCAATTCAGCCACTCAAGGTAATGCAATATCTAAATGGACTATATCCTTGTGGATTGTTCACTGCATCTTTTTGCTATGCTAAAGCTTGTTTACCTCCTCCAGGACAGATTGGAGCACATCAAGTACGAGCTAAAGCTTCCTCAGTTGCAAACTTGAAATCAGTCCAGTTCAAGATATCTGCAGAGCAGCAACTTGGTCCTCTGTACATACTTTTACTAAGCACTATTGTCTGGATCAAAGTTCAGCGCAAGATAAGCAGTTTGGATAGTCAATCCTCTGAAATTTATTTGCGTTATAGATTTTTCTACCTCCACCCATCTCAAGGTAAAGCTAGGGATTCACCAGCAAGTGTGCCTGCATTGTCTCTGGTGAAAGCAAAGTTGCTTACCTCTAACAGGTGTTTTCTGTAGACAGCAGGGGAATGCAGCCACACTTGCCCGCCCACCATCCCCTCTTACTGGATATTTTTCTAAGCTAGTGACATAACTGACAGTTAAGGGGCATGCTCCCAGAAGCAAGGTATCCTGCACATGCTCAGAAGGAAAAAAATTTCTACTGAATCTGGGGAGAGCACCAGCAGGCAAGCTCAGTCAGAGGACTTCACCAGTATGTGTGGCTGCATTTCCCTGCTGTCTATGGAGAACACCTGTTACAGGTAAGCAACTCTGCTTTGTCAGGACCGGAGGGAGGGAGAAGGTTCTCAGGACTGCCTCTGCTGCTGCTCCTACCCTCTGGAACGCTATGCCAAACTACTTAAGAGAAGACATCTTTAACTGGCTTCAAGTCAAAATTAAAAACCTACCTGTTTAAGGATGCTTTTAATGTATAACCATCCTGCTAAGGACCTGCTTCTCTGAACTTTATTGATTGATTGGACGTGATGTATGCCCACTTTGGATAAAAATCCTTCAGCTGGGCGCCCACTGGAACCAAGATGGGCACCAGCAAGGAGTCATTGGGCAGGACAGGCGGCAGGGGACACGGCAGGGGCGCTACCCGCACCCTGGCGGGCCCCACGAAAGGACTGCATACGCTGGAAGAACCTGCCTCTAAAGAGCCCAGGAGACTGAAAAGAGGTAGCCCCTCGACCAGGGCGGAAGTGGTGGCAATCATGCCCACGAGCAGCCCCATGAGCCAGCGGCCTAGTCCTATCCTCAGGCAAATGAGGCACTTTAGAATTAGTGAGAGTCTGAACCAACTTGTCCAGGTCCTCACCAAACAAAAAAGATCCTTTAAAAGGAAACTTTGTCAACTTAGCTTTGGACGCCGAATCTGCCAACCAAGCACGAAGCCACAAGTATGGCGAGCTGCCACTGCAAACGTCAATGATTTGGCAGAAGCTCGCAAGAGGTCATACATGACATCTGAAAGATAAGAAGCACCCAATTCAATCTTTGCCACCTTGCACTTGCGCAATTCCCAATCCTCAGATTTACTGTCAAGCACATGCTTGGCCCAGCGAAACACACCCGAGCCACCAGCCCGTCACACATTGCCACCTGGACCGTCAAAGCTGTCACATCAAAACTATTTAAGGAGGGACTCCAACTTATGCTCCTACGGGTCCTTCAAGGCCGTACTACCCTCAACAGGCATGGTATGCCTCTTAGAGATGGCCGAGACCACCGCGCCCATCACAAGCAACTTCAGTGTCCCTATCCCCTTCAGGAATGGGACACAGGCGTGCCATGGAGCGCGCAAAATGAAAGGGGGCTTCTGGTATATGTCAACTGTGCGAGCATAATGTTCTGAATATCCTGATGAATAGGAAAAGAGCGGAAAGCAGAGCGGATCCTCTTAAGTAAGAGGTCTACCGTATGCGGAGGCTCCGACATGGTGTCCTCAAAATGCAAAACTGAGGAGACCTGAAGAATTAGCTCATGAAACTCTTCCCACTAAAAAAATGCGCACCACAAACGCATCTTCGCCAGCAGGGGGGTGCTCGAACCCCTCGCTGGTGGAATCCAACCCCCCAAGAGGATCCTGGATATCTCCCCAAGGGTCCAGGTCCTCATCAATAACATCTTGCTCCTCTGGGCAAAAATCCTCATCCCAAGACACCCTCGAGCGCTTGGAGGAGAGAGGAGTATAGGGGGGCAAAACCGCCGCTGCCTGGGGCTGCACCGGGGAAGACGTCGAGGGCAAAACCCCTCCCAAGACCCCCGGAGTAGACACGGAACCTCCAGCCGCCAGCACATAAGCTTTACAAAGTGCTAACATAAATTCAGGGGGAAAACCCCCCCGGCGGCCCCAAGGGACTCCCTGCCTCAGCAGGGGACCCTGCCATACCTTGCCCCTGTATTTTCAGAACAGGGAGAAAGGTCATCTGAGGTAACAGAAATAAAGGAGGAGGTTCCCACAAAAATTGGTCCTAAAACCGCCAAAATAGGAGCTTCTGCGGCCTGCCGTGTCTGAAAAGCCTGGGACTTTCCAGACGCTGAGGCTGAGGAACCGACCGACATGAAAAGGGAATCCCCAGCTGCTCCGGCAGTAAGGGAATCTTTTGTGAGGTACATGTGGCGGAGTGCCCTGGCCACCGGCAACCACTGCCGACGAGACTCCCTCACTGCTCTGGCCTGCACAAAGCTTGCACAGGCCGGCTGCGAGTACCTCGCATCTGGAGCACAATGAGCATTTTTTTCCCCTTAAAAGTGCTCACTGTGCTGAAAAAGCCCTAGCTGTAATAAACGTGCCGGTTAGATGAGAAAAAAAACAATACAAATGGCAGTTTTAAAGGGAATTGAGCCCTTTAGACTGGCACACCTCAGAACATAAGAATTGCCGCTGCTGGGTCAGACCAGTGGTCCATCATGCCCAGCAGTCCGCTCACGCGGCAGTCCTTAGGTCAAATACCATTGCCCTAATTGAGTCTAGCTTTACCTGTGTACATTATGCTTCAGCAGGAACTTGTCTAACTTTGTTTTTAATCCCTGGAGGGTGTTTTCCCCTATAACAGCCTCCGGCAGAGCATTCCAGTTTTCTACCACTCTCTGGGTGAAGAAGAACTTCCTTACGGAATCTATCCCCTTTTAACTTTTGAGTGCAGCGACAGTGCTGGATGCAGTATTCCAGGTGGGGCGTACCATGGCCTAGTACAAAGGCATGATAACCTTCTTCGATCTGTTTGTGATTAGAGAGTTGCGCGGGGACAGAAATCCCACCCGTCCCCACCTGTCCCCACCCATCCCCGTGAGGAATCCCACCCGTCCCCGCGAGGAATCCCCTCCGTCCCCACCCGTCCCTGCGAGGAATCCCCTCCGTCCCCACCCGTCCCTGCGAGGAATCCCCTCCGTCCCCACCCGTCCCCGCGAGGAATCCCCTCCGTCCCCGCCCATCCCTATAAACTTCAGAAATAGTTATTTCATTTAATTATGCTACTGAATTAAAGGCTCTGGTAGAAACCCATTTACAAATAAGCAAAAAGACTTTATTAATTTGAAAATATTAATTGGGAAGAATACATACTTTGCAAACGGGTTTCTACCAGAGCCTCTAATGTTTATAAATTTTTATCAACACAACTAATATACTATTTTATCCTGAAGCAAAATAAAAAGAAAGAAATATAATTATTTTCCTACCTTTGTTGCCTGGTTTCTGCTTTCCTCATGTTCTCATTCAATTCCTTCCATCCACTGTCTCTCTTCCTTCTGCATCTTCCATTTGCTCTGTTACTGTGCCTCTCCCTTTCTTCCCCCTTCCAAATTGGTCTGGCACCCATCTTCTTCTCTCCGCTCCCCCCATAGTCTGGCATCTGTCTTCTTCCCTGCCAGCATCTTCTCCCTACTCTCTCTTCCCCATTTCCTTTCAGCGTCCTTCTCCCCCCATCTTCCCCATGTCCTGTCAGCGTCCTTCTCCCTCTCTGTCTTTCCCATGGCCTTTCAGCGTCCTTCTCCACCCCCCCCGTCTTCCCCATGTCCTTTCAGCGTCCTTCTCCACCCCTTTGTCTTCCCCATGTGCTTTCAGCATCCTTCTCCCCCCTCTGTCTTCCACAAGTGCTTTCAGCATCCTTCTCCCCCCTCTGTCTTCCACAAGTGCTTTCAGAGTCCTTCCCCCCCGCCCTTCCCATGGCCTTTCAGCGTCCTTCTCCACCCCTTTGTATTCCCCATGTGCTTTCAGCGTCCTTCTCCCTCCTCTGTCTTCAAGTGCTTTCAGAGTCCTTCCCCTCCCTCCCGTCTTCCCCATGTGCTTTCAGCGTCCTTCTCCCTCCTCTGTCTTCAAGTGCTTTCAGAGTCCTTCCCCCCCCTCCCGTCTTCCCCATGGCCTTTCAGCGTCCTTCTCCCCCCTCCTTCTCTACCGCCCCGGGTGCAGCACAGCCGGCCAGGTCCCCTTACTTTTGTGGCACTTCCCCGACCGACCGACAACAGCCCCGGTCCGACAAACCTCCCTACCCTTAACCGCGAATCTAAATTACCTTATTACAGCTGCTGTAAGAAGATAATTTAGATTTGCGGCTACAGGGCAGGGAGGATTGTCGGACCGGGGCTGTTGTCGGTCGGTCGGGGAAGTGCCACAAAAGTAGGGGGACCTGGCCGGCTGTGCTGCAACCGGGGCGGGGTGTGGTGTGGCGGGGCGGACCGCCCCCTCCCTTGGTAGCCACTCGAACCGCGAGGCTACTCTCCTCCTTACCTGCACTGCCTGCAGCACAGAGCCAAACGAAAATCTTCCCGACGTCAGCGCTGACGTCGGAGGGAGGTAGGGCTTTGTTTAAGCCCTCCCTCCCCTCCGACGTCAGCGCTGACGTCGGGAAGACTTCCGTTCGGCTCTGTGCTGCAAGCAGAGAAGGTAGGGAGAAGAAGAGCCGCGCGACTGAGTACATCCAGCCCCGCAGGAACCCCGCGACCCTCGGAGGCGTCCCCACGGGATCCCCGCGACCCTAGGGGGCGTCCCCACGGGATCCCCGCGACCCTAGGGGCGTCCCCACGGGATCCCCGTGACCCGAAGGGGGAACCCGCGGGATGCCCGCGGGATTCCCGTCGTCCCCGTTCCCGTGCAGCTCTCTATTTGTGATCCCCTTCTTAATCATTCCTAGCATTCTGTTCGCCCTTTTTGCTGCTGCCTCACATTGCATGGACGGCTTCATTGACTTGTCTACCAGTACTCCCAAGTCTCTTTCCTGGGGTGGGGGGGTCTCTCCGAGTTATGCACCAGACATCCTGTATTCGTGTATAAGATTTTTGTTGCCAATATGCATCACCTTACACTTATCCACGTTAAACCTCATTTGCCATGTCACGGCCCATTCCTCGAGCGTTTTTATGTCACTTTGCAGGTCTTCGCAATCCTTCTGTCTTCATTATTCTGAATAACTTTGTATCGTCTGCAAATTTAATCACCTCGCTCATCATACCAATATGTTGAAGAGCACGGGCCCAAGAACCGAACCCTGCGGCACTCCACTCGTGACGCTTTTTCAGTCCGAGTATTGTCCATTTACCCCCACTCTCTGTTTCCTATCCGCCAACCAGTTTTTAATCCATGTGAGTATATCACGCTTGTTTCCATGGCTCGCAATTCTTTGAAGCCGTCGTACATACGGGACCTTGTTGAATGCGTTCTGAAAATCTAGATATACAATGTCAACTGGATCACCCTTGTCTATCTGCCTGTTTACTCCCTCAAAGAAGTGCAGTAAGTTAGTCAAGCAAGATCTTCCTTTGCTGAAGTCGTGCTGGCTGGTCTTCATCAGATTGGGTCCATCAAGGTGATCAATGATGCGGTTCTTTATTAGCGCCTCTACCATTTTTCCCGGTACTGAGGTCAGACTCACTGGTCTGTAGGTTCCCGATCTCCCCTCAAACCTTTCTTGAAGATCGGCATAACATTCGCCACTTTCCAGTTTTCCAGAATCCTTCCTGATTTGGTTGACAGATTGGCTATTAGTTGAAGCAGTTCAGCTATAACCCCTTTCAGTTCCTTGATTACCCTCAGATCGATGCCGTCTGGTCTTGTTTTTAAGCCTATCAATCAGGATTTTTATTTTTTTTTTCACTTAGTCAGAACAGACTCCATGGCTCTCAAAGCTGGAGGGCTGACCAACCAGGGGGCCAGGCTGCCGGCTGAGGCACCTGTACAAAAATATGAGGAGGTGGGGGGAGGGACCCAGCACGATACCCACTGAGTTTAACACTCCCGAGGTTGGACAGATCCCTAAACAGGACCCATCCAAGCTCTATCCGGCACAAAAGGGGAACCCAGGAGTCCAAAATAAAATTCCAACAGTACTAAGAGGGGAGCCGAATTAGTCTTACCACCTGCTTTAATGGAGACTGAGGAAGACTGGATTGCAAGAGGGGAAGCTATCTTGATATACAAGTTTGTTCTCAGTCTCCACCTGCTGGTAGCAATGAGGTATATAACCCATTCGTAAGGACTATACCAGTCTACCAGGCGCTACAGAACAAGGGTTTGAATACTTAAACAAAGCACTATATACTCTTCTAAAAATCTGATAAAAGTTACACAGAAATAAAGCGTTGATTTTTTTGTTTGTTTTTAACATTTAGAGAACCATTCAACTGATCAAATTACACTAGAGCAAGCTTGTCCAACCTTTTCCTATTGGGGGTCATGTTATAATTTTGTAACATTTGGAGGATCAAAATATGAATTCCTGCTTACCCACCATGTCTTGGCTCTGCAAGCTTGAGCCACAGAGTCATGGTGAGGAAGCAAGAATCCTGCTGCAAGCACCACAACAATTGACAAGCTTCTGAGGGCCACAAATAAACACTTGATGGGCTGAATTCTGACCCACAGGCCATAGGTTGGACAAGCCTACACTAGAGTAAGCTTTTCATGCAGTTCTTCTACCTGTTCATCAGTGGCTCCCCTGTCTCCTTGTGATAGAACACTGGAAGGGGAACACCCCAGCTTCTTTGTCTCGATATGCACCAATATGTCCGTCTATCCAACATTTTCAGCATTCCATTGGCTGCTGATGCAGGAATAAATTTCACTTTCTTTAACAGTTCCTGTAACATATTAAAAATGCTACTATAAGATAGAAGCCTTTTTGATACATCTTCATGAGATGTCTTCACCAGCTCATAAAAATCCTTGTTTTTGTTACTTTCTACTTTTTCTTAGTAAAAACAACTAGAATGTCATCGAGGATAAAAGACAATCAATTTCTGAGTGATTCATGAAGGAAATACTGTATATACTCGAATATAAGTTGATCTGAATATAAGTTGAGACCCCCAGTTTTCCCCCAAAAAGGAGGAAAAATGGTTGACTTGAATACAAGTCGGGTGGCTTAATATTCAAGTGCCCTGCCAGGATCTGCACCCAACCCCCTTCCCTTCATTCCCTTTCAGGCTCTGCACCCAGCCCCCTTCCCTTCATTCACTGTCAGGCTCTGCACCCAGCCCCCTCCCTGCCAGGCACTGCACTCAGCCCCCTTCCCTCCCTCCCAGGCTCACCACCCTGTCCTCCCTTCCTACCCAGTCCTTCGTACCTCCTCTGCCGCTGGAATCCTTGGTGGTGTAGAGATGAAGCAGGTGGGAGTGAGCTTTCCGCCTCCAGACCCGCTGCTAACCCGGTTGGTTGCTGTCGCGAGTTCCGGCTTCAGCCGCTGAGCGGTACCAAGCTGGAGTGCACTTTGGCGCTGCTAGTTGGCACTAAGCGGCTTCCTGAATGACTCTTGCAAATTATTGTGAGAATTCGCGAGAGCCATTCAGGAAGCTAATCAGTGCTGAGCATTAGTGCCAAAGCGCGCTCCTACCACTCAGCGTTCTCGGTACCACTCAGCGGCTGAAGTTGGAACTAGGGGCAGTGACCGACCGGGTTAGCAGTGGGGCAGGAGGTGGAAAGCTCTCTCCTGCCCACTACACCACCGCAGATTCCAGCAGCAGAGGAGATAAGATGGACAGGGCAGGAAGGGGGAACAAGGTGCAGAACCCGGTGGCCTGGCGGAGGCCTGCAGTAAGTCTGGGAGGAGGGCAGGTGTATGCTTGCCCGAATATAAACCGGGACCTCTGTTTTTGCTCAAAAGTCTCGGTTTATATTCGAGTATATACGGTAACAGGACAGGCACTAAGGCCCTGATTCTATAAAGTCTGGCTAAAGTTAGGCGCTGATTTCAGTGTCTAACTTAATTGATTAATAGGCTTTAATTGGTGCTAATACTGGCACTCAGCATCCCACAATTGGCTTTAATTGGACTTAATTGAAAATTAGGTGTCTAACTCAACCTCAACATTATAAAAAGTAGGCGCCTAGCCAAAAGTGCCTACACTAAAAGTGGGAATGGTTAGGGGCAGATCATGGGTGTGTTTTCAAGTTAGGGGCATCTTTGTGAATTAGGTGCTGTTAGTCTCTGATTTTGTCACCTAACTTTAGGCGACGAAAAGCCTGGCATAAATTTGGGACGCCTAAATGTTAGGAAGCTGTGCACCACCTAAGCACGTTTAGGTGACATTAAGCATGCTTCTATAATGGGCGCCTGAAAGGAGCGATTGTAAGGGTGACAAACCTTTTTCTTAGGCAAGTAAGTAAAAGTAAGAGGAAAAGAAGGCCGCTTTGGTTCTCAAAAGTAGTAGCTGAGAAGGTAAGGAATAAAAGGTTAGCTTTTATAAACTACAAAAGATCGCAGAAAGAGTAAGATAGGCAAAAATATCTGGAAAAGTTAAGAGAGGCTGGTCGTGTAGTCGGGAAAACAAAGATGCAAATGAAAGAAAAAATAGCTGATGGTAAAACGGGGAGACGACATTTTTTAGTCAAACCTCGGTTTGCGAGGAACGTGGTTTATGAATGTTTTGAAAGACGCGCAAAACATTTTCGCAAATCGTGACTCGCAAACAGAGTGTTGACTCGATTTGCGAGTCCACCCCGCCCGTGAACCAGCATCGCCCCCCCCTTACGAACGCCCCTCCCCGCGTGAATCGGCATCCCCTGCCCAAACTGAAGCCTTACCCCCATCTGGCACTGGCACGCAGCACCAACCCACAGGAGGTGCCAGTGCCCGAAGATCCTGCCTCTTGCCAAACTGGGCCTTGAGTATCTGCGCATGCTCAAGGCCCAGTCCATCAAGATCTTTGGGCACTGGTACCTCCTGTGGGTTGGTGCTGCGTGCTGATACTAGATGGGGATAAGGCTTCTGTTGGGCAGGTGGGGGATGCTGGTTCATGAGGGGAGTGATGCCGGTTTGCCAGGGGGGAGGAGGATGCCAGTTCACGGGGGGATGTGGAAGTGCACCTGTGGACTTGGGGTGGGGTTTTTTTGGGGGGATGTGGTGGGGTGGTGCAGCGCCGGTGGCTGCGGGGGGGGGGGGGATGGAACCAATCAAGCGAGTTTCTCTTACTTCCTATGGGGAAATTCGCTTTACTATATGAGTAATTTGGTTTACGAGCATGCTTCTGGAACGAATTATGCTCATAAACCAAGGTTCCACTGTATATTAGTGATAGGGAGAAGTGCAAAATTGGCATTGTGAGTCTCAAAGGTGAAGGGGAGGAATATGTAGAAGCTGATAAAGAAAAGGCCGAATTGCTTAACAAATATTTCTGTTCTGTGTTCACGGCTGAAGTGCCGGGAGCGGGACCGCAGAAGACAAACATGAAAAGAAATGGAGAAGTAATAGATCCTGATCGATTTTCAGAGGGTTGTGTTCATGAGGAGCTAGCTAAAATAAAGGTAGACAAAGTGATGGGGTCAGATGGTGTACATTCGAGGGTGCTGAAGGAACTTAAGGAAGTTCTGGTAGCTCTGCTGACTGACCTTTTCAACGAGTCTCTAGAGTCAGGAGTGGTACCGGAGGACTGGAGAAGGGCGGATGTGGTCCCTCTCCACAAATGTGGAAATAAGGAAGAAGAAGGGAATTACAGGCCAGTAAGTCTGACTTCAGTGGTAAGCAAATTAATGGAAACACTTTTAAAACAGAGAAAGGTCAAGTTTCTGGAATCCTGTGGCTTGCAGGACCGGAGACAACATGGATTCACTGGAGGTGAGTCTTGTCAGACAAATCTGATCAATTTCTTTGACTGGGTGACCAGAGAATTGGATAGAGGATGTGCGCTAGATGTGGTATATTTAGATTTTAGCAAAGCCTTTGACAGTGTTCAACATAGACATCTAATAAATAAACTGAGTGCCCTCGGGATGGGTCCCAAAGTGACACTGGGTCAAGAAATGGTTCAGTGGAAGGCAACAGAGGATAGTGATCAATGGAGATCGCTCTGAGGAAAGGGATGTTACCAGTGGTGTGCCACAAGATTCTGTTCTTGGGCCTGTTCTTTTAAACATTTTTATAAATGATATTGCTGAAGGGTTGTTGGGTAAGATTTGCCTCTTTGCGGATGATACCAAAATCTGTAACAGAGTAGACACACCGAATGGTGTGAATAACATGAAGAAAAACCTGGCAAAGCTTAAAGAGTGGTCTGAAATTTGGCAGCTAAAATTTAATGCTAAGAAATGCAAGGTCATGCATTTGGGCTGCAAAAACCTGAGGGAACGGTACACTTTAGAGGGTGAAGAACTTATGTGCACGATGGAAGAGCGGGACTTGGGTGTGATTGTATGTGATGATCTTAAGGTGGCCAAACAGGTTGAAAAGGTGACGGCAAAAGCTAGAAGCATAGGGAGAGGTATGGCCAATAGGAAAAAGGAGGAATTGATGCCCCTGTATAAGACTCTGGTGAGACCTTATTTAGAATATTGTGTACAATTCTGGAGGCCGCATCTTCAAAAAGATATAAAAAGGATGGATCTGTCCAGAGGAAGGCTACTAAAATGGTGTGTGGTCTTCGGATAAGGTATATGGGGACAGACTTCAGTGTTCTCCCCAGAAATTTTTTCCAGCCGGGTAGCATGAAAAAGTAGCCGGGTGGGGTGGGGAAGAACGGAACGGGGAAATTTGGTGGTGGAGAAAATTAAATGTGCATGATTTTTATTAGTTAATTATTATTAATTATTTTCCAACGCTCAATATGACTTCCTTTTTAAGGTTTGACACTTAAGCAGCCTTGAAAAAAAAGTAATGCAGATCCTCTTATTCCGAATAACTACTGGCCAGTATCAAACCTTCTATTTCTTTCAAAACTACCATACTTGAGAGAAAGGTATTCAACCAACTTCAAACTCATGTTGAATCAGTTAATGCTTTGCATCCTGCGATAGCAATTCTGCCACAGCAAATGCACTGAAGTCCATAGGAATTGAATGGACTATATAGTGCATTTGCCATGGGAGAATCACTACTGTGGCTTTGTAAAAGGGGTCCTTACTGAGTGAACTCCATAGTCACCTAGACCAGTGTTTCTCAAATTCAAGCCAAGTACACCCTAAGTCTAACAAATACCAACCAAGTACCCCAGCCTAAGCTCAGCCTCTGACCCCACCCCCATTATAATACTAATTGTAATGTAATTTCTTCCATTCATTTTTCATGTACACACAATATAATCTTATTAATTCATAATGATAACCACAAAATAAAAACAAAACCACAAAGCACACTGTACGCTGAGAAAATGTTAATCATTTACATTTGGGGGAATTTCAAAGAGGTCATGGAAGATATGCAGTCAGTAACAACTATAGAAACAGATAAATTTAGTGCAAAATATACACAACAGATTATAAATTCTCATAACTGACACATTTCGATCACTAAATTGAAAATAAAATCATTTTTCGTACCTTTGTTGTCTGGTGATTTAATTAGTTTCTGGTTGGACTTCCTTCTGACTGCATTTCTTTCTTTCTGCCTCTTGCATCCTTCCTCTCCTCCGGACCTCAATCCCTTCCCCAACCAACATCTCTCTCTGTCTATCCATGAGTTCAACTTTTCTTCCTCTCTCCTCCACCCCTATTGGCAGCATGCCTCCCTCTGTTATGATCCTGCATCTCTCTGTTCTTCCTCAGGGACTCTCCCCCTCCATCTCTTCTGTCTGCACCTCCCATAGTCCAGCATCTGCCTCCTGTCTTTCCACTTTGGTCCAGGCCTCTCTCTCTGTCTTTCTTCTGCTTACAACCCCCCGCTCCCCAATGTCCAGCATTTGTTCTCCTTTCTTCTGGGTCTTTCTCTGCCTCTCTCTCCTTCCTTCCTTCCTTCCTCCCTCGTCTAGAATCTTTCCACCTCTCTGCAGTCTCTCTCTCTTCCCTCTATACACCCCTAAGTCCAACATTTGCCTCCCTCTCTTCTGCCTCCACTATGTTTCAGGTTTCTCCCTCTCTCTATCTTCCTCCTGCTAACATTTTGAGTCCTCCCACCTTTGCAGCAGGGGAGGAAATGAGAGAGAGACGGATACATGTTGCCAATGGGAGCGGAGGAGAAAGGAAGAAAAGCTGGACTTAGAGGGACTCCAGAAATACATTCACAGATTTGCAATACAGGTTAAAATTCAAAACAAACAACAAAGATTACCATACACACAGTTTTAGTTGTATGCAAGCCCCAAACATCTCTGAACAAATCTCTCCCTTCCTTCCCTTCCCACCTACTTGCCCAGGACTTTAACTCTGAACCCTTTCCATATGTATATACATGTGTTCAAAAGCATTGTAAAGCAGTAATACTATCCGAAACATAAATCCATATTAATAACAACGTTTGCAACTCCTCTCAACTGCCTTACTCTATGTCATCCAGCTTTAACTCACATGTATGAATAAACAACCAAATCTGTAACTCCTCTGGTACATTCCACTCCATGTATGTTAATTTGTAATAAAACAACAAGGCAAGCGGTCCATCAAAGAATCCAACTTGAAACAAAAGAAGATAGGCAGACAATAAGGAGATTCAAATCAGGTTTCGTGGGAGAAGGGAAGCCGGCATGCATAGTGTTACCGTTAGAGCCCCAGAGGATGGGTTCAAATCGCTTGCTGGAGCTTAAAAAAAAAAAAAAGTCAGGCTGAGGTGGGAGTCATAAGAACAAATAGCTTTACTGGGTCAGACCATTGGTCCATCAAGCCCAGTAGCCCGTTCTCACAGTGGCCAATCCAGGTCACTAGTACCTGGCCAAAACCCAAGGAGTAGGAACATTCCATTCAGAATCCTAAAGGAATAGCAAGGTTCCGGAATTCCAAAGAGTAACAAAAGATTCCGGAACCATTCCATGCTACTGATCCAGAGCAAGCAGTGACTTCCCCCATGTCTTTCTCAATAACAGACTATGGACTTTTCCTCTAGGAAACTGTCCAAGCCTTTCTTAAAACCAGCTACATTAACCGCTCTTACCACATCTTCTGGCAATGCGTTCCAGAGCTTGGTAGTATTCTCTGAGTGAAAAAAAATGTCCTCTTATTGGTTTTAAAAGTATTTATCTGTAACTTCGAGAAGATGGAAATTTGATAGGTAGCTGAAAAATAAAAAAAAGGAGAAGGGTAAGAAAGAGGTAGTTAGTGAGTGTGAGCTAGGACCTATCAGAGAGAGTCTTTTTTGTTTATAACACAGCACCAGTGTGGAGTTGGAAAGGGGTGGCAACGGGAGGCTGAAGAGGCTACAAAAAAAAAAACCAAAAACCAAACAAACCAACCCATCAGGCCATTAAAAAAAAAAAAGGAAAGAAAACACCTGATAGGACAGGAAAAGTGAACTGAATCAAAAAATCAATTCAATAAGCTGAATCAAAATATTTTTTTCCCTGAATCGGGATCACCTTAAACCTTAATTCCTAGTTTCCATTCAGCAAATTAAAATGAATGAATCAGTTAATTGAGCAGAGATGAAATATAAATCCCAAAAGAAACATGATAAAATGAACTGTTCATTGTGATTAACTCTAAACTCAAAAGGTTCATTTCAAAATGAAAGGAAAACTCAAACTTTTCTACAAGCTTTAAGACCCAATACAATGCAAGCACTGGCTAGGTGCTGAATTCCACATTCAAATAGATCTGTAATATTACTTAAAAAAAGATTAGAAAGCATAATCCTATCTTTAAATGACAAAAAAAGTATAAAACTCAATTCACCTTACCTTAATAGGAGCTGTAGAAAACGTAACCTTGTGCTATGGGTCTGGATATTCTTCCTCAGAAATCTCGTGACCGCAGGACAATCGCGGGCTGAACATATGCACGCCAACGCGCATTGAGACCCGACAATTCTTTTATTTTTGACGGTTATGAAGTAACCCTGATTTTTTTTTTTTGGGGGGGGGGCACTACACTCAAAACATTCAGTTGCTATTTGTTCTTTCTCCCCCCTCAAAAACAGGGTTACTTATAATCCTCAAAAATAAAAAATTGTCAGGTCTCAGTGTGTGCTAGCTCGCAAATTTCCGGCACGCGATTGTCACTGGATTCCTCACTATCGCTATTAACTAAAAAAAAAAATCCTCTAACCTCTTGGATATGGGCCCCCGCATTGCAGATTGATTTGTGTGCTTCCGGTGGCTCTTCATCAGCCCGGGGAATCACCATCCTCCAGTCAGGCGGATAAGATCGGCAATGCAACCCCTCCCCCATCCCCCCATCGACGAAAAGTAAAAAAAATGTTAATTAAAAAAAAAAATTTGCTCTCCTTCAGCAGGCGCCAGTCATGTGCCTACTGATACTAACAAGACTGACTCGGGACACAGTGTTCTCTATCTCAAAGAACTTGTGGGCCTTATGGGGAGAGAAATGGAAGATGGCTGGCCTCACATACCCAACGCTCTCCTCCGGGGCAGCCAACACCGGAGGCACTGGCAACTTCCCCAAAAAGTGATGTGGGAGAATGCAAAGAGGTCCTGCACAGCACTCCAACGCCAAGATAAAAAATAGTTGCAGGAGCAACGCATTCCTCCAATCAAAATCTGCTCCTCATTGCTGCTGCTCTTCCTATTGGCTGAACTGATCGCAGCTTCCACTGCTTGCCGCCCCCAGCTGTGCCGGCCGCTTGACGAGGATCAACAGACCCCGAAGCAGGGAACTTGTTTGTGTTGCAGTTACAAAGGCAGTGTGGGAGAGATGCCCTGAGGGAAGGGGACATAGTCGACACAGAACTTTTTTTTACCCCCCCAAAATGTTGCTTACTCAGAATGTTACTCACTGGAGGAAAACAGCCAGGCGGTCACCTATATTCGCCGGGCGGAGCGCCCGGCTGAAAGGCCCTAGGGAGAACACTGGACTTAAGATCTTAAGCTGTATACTTTGGAGGAAAGGCAGGAGAGGGAAGATATGATAGAGATGTTTAAATACCTACGTAATATAAATGTGCACGAGTCAAGCTTCTTTCATTTGAAAGGAAACTCTAAAATGAGAGGGCATAGGATGAAGTTAAGAGGTGATAGGCTCCGGAGGAATCTGAGGAAATACTTTTTTACAGAAAGGGTGGTAGATGCGTTGGACAGTCTCCCGGAAGAGGTGGTGGAGACAGAGACTGTGTCTGAATTCAAGAGGGCCTGGGATGGGCAGACTAGATGGGCCATTTGACCTTTATTTGCCGTCATGTTTCTATGTCGCCAATATCAGTGCCTAATTTTAGGCAGACACTTTGGAATCAGGACCTAAGGACACTTTTGTAAGCTTAAATCATACATTTATTTATTTAAGATATTTATATTCCACATATGTAATGTAATGTAATTTATTTCTTGTATACCGCTACATCCGTTAGGTTCTAAGCGGTTTTAAGAAAATATACATTTAAAATTGAAAGTAAGAAGTTAGAAAGGTGCTTAATAAATTCCCTTACTGTCCCGAAGGCTCACAATCTAACTAAAGCACCTGAAAGTTGATAAAGAAGTGAAAAATAAAGAAGAAGATTAATGTTAAACATTTTAACTAGACAGTATTAATCTGAATAGTACTTTGGTAATGGAAGAGAGGAGAAAAAAGGAATAGATGTAAAAGGGAGAACCGTTGGAAAATAGAATTTTGGAGAGAATTTAAATGAAGGAGATATAACATAATAAAGGCAGAAATTAAAAACAATAGATAAGGTTAAAGAAATTCATAATATGAAAAGAAAAATAAAGTAAAAATAAAAATAGTGTCTTTAAACACAGTTTCAGCGTCATTGATGAATTTGGAGCAAGCAAGCGGTGTTGAAAGACTATGTGTGCCGGTGCCATTGTTGCTAGGGTAAATAGGGTACTCCTGTCCTGTATTTACTGTGCCAACCTGGGCCGACGGACAGCGGGACACTAGGGCATAAGTCCTCCGAATCTCGGGTAGGCAGGTGACGACTAGACCAACGCTGCTAAAGTCCTGCATGCTGCTGTTACGCTCCCGCACCATCTGAACTCCGCAACCTCGGCGAGAAACCCTGGAGAAAGGTTGGGCAGATGGATGATGGGACCTCGGGGCAAAAGTCTTCAGATCCCGGGTCGAGCAAGTGCCGAACAGGCCTATGCTGCCTGAAACCAGGTAAACAGGGACATGCTAAAGTGGCGTAGAGGACTGCTCCGACCATGGGCTTGATTCTCTTGCTCCGGTCTGATCTTCCAAACATTTTCTGATAGCTGACCCCGCAGGAATCCTTCTCCAGATCCTCCAACCGTAGGTCATCGACTGCAGCGCGGCATCTGCACTGCTCTCTCTCGGGAAGCCGCTCGCCCGAGATCAGCCATCTCCCCTTCAATTTCCAACCAGGGGCAGATCGCAGCACACAGCCGTCGGTATACTGGGTCAAAGGGTCTAGTTTAGGACCTCCACAACCCCAATTAAGTCCAAGTCCGGTTTCTCTCATACCACCAACACAAAGTCCTATGACCCATAAGTGCAGGGCCCCTCGAATTGTTGAGCTGGATCCAACGGCCAAACAACAAAAACGGTAAATAATTTGAAAATAAGTATAAACAAAGGAAAATAAATTGAGAAAAAGAAACTAAGGTCTAAGACAAAAGCAAAAATTAGAAATCAACAATAAAAATTATATAAAAAAGACAAAGAAAAAGAAAAAATATAAATAAATAGTGGGAGACAGAACAATAGATGTCTTAACTGTCCGCCATCTTGGAATTAAGTATATCCAGCATCTATGCGGGTAGCAACGATACATGCATAGTTAAAACAAAACACAAAATACAGCTTACAACCTGAAACCAGTGCCCTAAAATAAGGCCAAACAACTGCAAAATTACACATTGCCCAGTCTTGTAAAGGCCAATGGGAAAAATTAAGCTTTCAAACGTTTCTGAAATGCCAAAAAATAAGAAATTAGATGAATGGAATCAGGAATTGGATTTCATAATGAAGGTCTAGCCACCTGAAACCTTCAGGATCGATTTACAACTTTAGTAACTGAACAAAGTGGGGGAACAACCAAGAGGTCTCTAACTTGTGATCTCAAAGGGCGACCAGGTACATATGACTACAATAAGGAGATAATCACCTTAGGCAACAAGTAACAAACAGATTTAAAGGTCAATATCTTGAATTGTATTCAACATATAACTGGCAACCAATGGAGTTTGGTTAGTTCAGGTGTGACATGTTAATAGTGAGGCAATCTGGCTATTATTCTTGGACGATACAGGAGTGGCTTCACACTTGCTCTTGTCCTCTTTATCCCCTTCTCACCCTCCCTCCCCATCTCAAATACATAAATAGTACATATCCATAATGAACAAAAATATAGCAGCAAAAGGTGTCCATCGGTGAGCAATATAACAGAGGCCTGACCAGCAGAGGCTGGTACTTTGTCCTCTCAGTGACTGAAAGGTGCTGATAAAAATAAAAGAAAGATATAGTTGAGAAAACCTTGTATTAGATCTCCTTGTAGTCGGAGACCTTGTCGCTGAAGAGCTGAATAGGACCCAAAGAGAGGTTTTAGGAAACATGGAAATTGTTTCCAGCAACTGGAGGGTTGCAGAGCCGACTGTGAAACCTTAACTCAGGAATCTGTATAGAAGAAATTAATTATTCCAATTTTTTTGTAAATATTGACAGAATATCGATACATCTATGTTGCACCAAACTCAACTGTGCATACCGTACCATGATTCTGCATATATCTTCTCAGATCCAAAATCTCTGCCATAAATTGAACCTTTTAAAGCCATTGGCCTTCTATATAAAGAAAACTTGCTATGGCTGAGCTGATGTTTTATTTCTGAACTACTCATAGAAATGCAAACCAAGATATTACTTTATCTGTTTTTGTTTTGATAAAATCATTACCTACAGATTCAGGTTTATATTAGCAGATTTTGTAAGCCTAACAAATTGACTCCAATAACAGTTCGGGAAAGTACAAGAGTTGATTGGACTGTCCCAAATGCGGGTTCGTCTAGAAGCAAGGAGATCTTGGATTCATTACAGGAAGAATCGTTCTGGTAATTAGCAATGGAACCCATGTGGGATAGAACTATTCTGGACTTGGTGCTTACAAATGGGGAAAGTGTTTCTCAGGTTATGGTGGATGATCATTTGGCATCTAGTGGTCACAAAATGGTGAGGTGGGATGAGAGGACTTACTCAACTTTGAAGGTTTTAGAATTCAAAAGAGTTAACTTTGTCAAGATGAGGGAATACCTCAAGGAGGAATTAGTTGGATGAGAACAGCTGAACGAAGTAGAAAAGGAGTGGGTGAAACTTAAAGGAGCTATTCTAAAGGCGACAAATCTTTATGCTAGGAAAGTACATAAAGGTAAAAGAAAAAGAAGGCTGCTTTGGTTCTCAAAGATAGTAGCTATAAAGGTGAGAGAGAAAAAAAGTTAGCCTTCATAAATTACAAGACATTGCAGAAAGTGGAAGACAGACAAAAATATGTGGAAAAGCTACGAGAAGCAGGAAAAGCTGTCAGAAAAGCAAAGATAGCTGATAAGTTAAAATTGTGGGACAAAACCTTTTTAGATATGTAAATAATAGGAAAATGTGTCAAAATGGCATGGTGAGGCTCAAGGGTGAAGGGGACAAAAATGCAGAAACTGTTAAGGATAAAGCTGAATTGCTTAACAATTATTTCTGTTCTGTGTTCCTGGATGAAAGACAGGGGATAGAACTGCAAAAATAAATGCAAATGGGAATGGATGTGTAGACGACAGGGAAAGATTTCTCAGAAGACTGTGTTTATGAGGAGCTAGCTAAATTAAAAGTAGGCAAAGCGATGGGGCCTGACGAAACAGATCCCAGGGTAATCAAAGAACTCAGAAGTTCTGGTGGTTCCATTGTATTATCTTTTCAATGCTTCCTTAGAGTCTGGTGTAGTCCCGGAGGACTGGAGAAGAGCAAATGTGGTCCCTCTGCACAAAAGCAGAAGGAGGAGGTTGGGAATTACAGGCCGGTTAGTCTTGACTTCAGTGCTGTACAATGGGAGGGAAGGAAGAGAGAAAATCCAGTCCATGAAGCAACCGCTTGAAGAAGAATTTGAAGAAGATAGGAAAGCAGGAAGAAAAAAAAAAAAAAGAAACTGGAAACAACTTAATGGAAAAATAAACCTCTAAACAACAAAGGTAAAAAAAGAAATTTATTGATTGAAATATGTTAGCTTTGGGAAATGTATATAGCAGATGTCTTTGTACTGTGTTCATCAGAAAAGAAAATGCATTTCTGTTTTTATTTCTTCAATGTTGAAGTACTTGCTGACTCTTGCTGTGGGCTGGTGAGGATCCCCAAGCACCACCAGCCGAGGACCTCCTCTAAAGATGGCCAGAACTTCCCTCCAACAAGCGTAGTAGTTGCTGGAAGCATCCCTGAACCACTGAGGTGCCAGCATCTATGACTCAGGAACACTGCTGCTGCCTGCCAAGCTTGGTAAAAGGGATCCCTGGCCACCTTCAGAGGAAGTCCTCAGCTGACATAGCTTGAGGGTTCACATCAGCTGGAGTATTTATATTTTATATTTACATTAGAGGATCTGGCAGAGACAAATTTACAAACTGTGTATTCATCCCAATTAATAAAGTGTCTTTGCTTATTTGTAAATGGGTCTCTACTACAGCCTTTAACTCAATAGCATAATTAAAGGAAATAACTACAGTCAAACCTCGGTTTGCGAGTAACACTGTTTGCGAGTGTTTTGCAAGACGAGCAAAACACTCCTGCAAGCTTTGATTCGATATGCAAGCCCCCACTGAGAACTGGCTTCGCCCCCCCTCCCGCCCGTGACCCCTCCCCAAACCCTTACCTTGAGCAGACACCAGCACGCAGCACCAACCCTCAGAATCTCAGAGAGAGTGGGAGCCAGAAGGCCTTGAGCATGCGCAAATGCTCAAGGCCCTGCAGCAACCCAGCATAGATCAGGGCAGGCTCTTTCGGCACCGACATGTACTATTGGATGGTGCTGCATGCCAGTGTCCGCTCGAGGAAAGGGTTTGGGGGGTGATCCGGTTCCCAGGGATAGGTGGAAGCGCACCAGTGGCTTCGAGGGAGGGGGGGCCTTTTGGGGATGTGGTGGGGTGGAAGCGTGCCAGTGGCCTCGAGGGGGGGGCTTTTTGGGATGTGGAACAAATCATCCGAGTTTCCCTTACTTTTTATGGGGAAACTTGCTTTGATATACGAGCACTTTGGTTTACGAGCATGCTTCTGGAACGAGTTATGCTTGCAAACCAAGGTTCCACTGTACTTCTGAAGTTTATGGGGATAGGCGGGGGTGGAAGAGATTATTTGTGAGGACAGACGGGGATAGATTCGATTCCAGTGGGGATGGTTTTGATTCTAGTGGGGATGAGTGTGATTTCTGTCCCTGCGCAACGCTATTCCGCATAGACAATTGATAAATAAACTGAATGTATGGGCCCTAAAGTGACAAACTGCTTAAGTGGAAGAAGGGTAGCGATAAATGGAGTTTTCTCGTATGATAAGGATGCTGTTAGTGGTGTGCCGCAGGGATCTGTCCTTGGGCCTGCTCTATCAAATATCTTAGTGAGTGATATTGCATAAGAACTGTCTGGCAGTTGGATGATACCAAGTTGAGGTGAGATCTGACGAAGCTTGAAAAATGGTCTGGTAACTGGCAACTAAGATTTAATGCTAAAAAATGTAGGATCAGACTTGGGCTGCAAAATCCAGGAGAACAGTATAGTATAGGGGGTGAAGTACTTCTTTGCACTGTGCACAAAAGAGTGTGACTTGGGAGTGATTGTATCTGATGATCTCAGGGTGGCAAAACAGGTGACGGTCAAAGCCAAGTAAGATGTTTGAGTGCATAAGGAGAGGAATGGCCAGTAGGAAAAGGGAGGTGATAATGCTGTTGTTTAAATCTCTGGTGAGGCCCTATTTGGAATATTTTGTGCAGTTTTGGAGACCGCACGGTACTGGGGTTCAAGAAAGGATTGGACAATTTCCTGCTGGAAAAGGAGATAGAGGGGTATAGATAGAGGATTACTGCACAGGTCCTGGACCTGTTGGGCCGCCGCGTGAGCGGACTGCTGGGCATGATGGACCTCAGGTCTGACCCAGCAGAGGCATTTCTTATGTTCTTAAAAAGATAAAAAAATAGGGGGCGTGGCTTGGACGCGAACGATGACGGTTGGATGAAGAAAGAGCTCCTGTATAAACAAGCTTAAATTTCAGAAAAACTACAAAAAAAAAACGTTATTAATGGTATAATATATTGGAGTTTGCCTCTTTGATTAGATGAGAGAGACAATTGAAGGGGAAAATCGGGAGAAAGAGGTGCCGTTTTCATTTGTTATCTGAGAAACGAGGTGTGGAGGGCTGAATCCGTCTCAACGGCAAAAACAGCAAAATCGGGTCCCCCAGGCAAAGCCGGCAAGATCGGATCCCTGCTGACAGAGCCGGTAAAATCAGGTCTCCGCTAGCAAAAAACAGCAAGATCGGGTCCCTGCTGACAAAGGCGGCAAGATCAGATCCCTGCTGACAGAGCCGGTAAGATCGGGTCTCCGCTGGAAAAAAACACCAAGATCGGGTCCGCTGACAAAGGCGGCAAGATTGGGTCCCCCAGGCAGAGGCAACAAGATTTACTTTTAAACGTTGCCAGGGTGGGCTGGTCTGGGACGCCGTGAGTCCAGGGAGGCTTTCCTTCCCCTCCTCTTTATCACGATCTCTGGCAGAGAGCAAGAGGAAAGATTTCCCGAAGGTGGGGGTTAGCAGGCAGTTGCTCGGTGCACCACGACCGCGGCCATCTTGGATCGGAAAAAAAAATAAATAAATTTTTACAAAGTCTGGGTCTGCCGGTGAGATGCCTAATGACAAGGATTAGTTTTTTTTGAAATGCCTGATGACTGTTTAAATCAGGGAATGGGCTTTGAAATAGCTGTCCTCTGCTGGAAATGAGGAGAGATCTGCAGTAAAAGCTACTTGGCAACGGTTTTTTTTTTTTTTTTTTTTTTTAACTATTTCCTTGCTGCTAACTTCAAAAATAAACTGTGAAGGATCAGTATAAATGTTAATCTCTTCTGCTATAATTCAAGAGATTCAGATATAAGAGACTATAGGTTTTTGGGCTCTGAGGAAGGTAAAATAAAAGGATTGGTAATTTCTTTGACCTGAAGAAAAGTGACATTGAGACAGTTGAGAGACACTGAAATACATATACATGCACATTGAAAGATTAAAGTAAATATATTGGATGGAATATTGCTCTCCTCGGTAAAAGCTGCGATTGGGCTTGTAAGAGGAGAGCTAGAACAAGAAGGCTGCAAATTTTTTTTCTCTTTAGGCTAGTTGCCAACAAGAGTCTGCAATAGAGCCTAAGACAAATAACTTACAGTTGCTTTAAGAATACTGAAAAAAAGGGGGCGTGGCTTGGTCGAATAGTTGGTTAAACGAATAGCTCCTTATAAGCAAATATATTAAAAATATATTAAAAAGAATTACTACCAAATATTTTAAAGAAACTAAAATATATATTGAAATATGACTTCAACTAAACAAAATAAAGCTGACTTAGGAGCTGGAACATCAGGAAGCAATAAGAGGTCGAAACCTGAGCCAGGTACACCCTCTAAAATCCCATTACCAACAGAAAAAAATCTGGATGTTATGGAAGAACTAAGACAAATAAAAGAAATTGTCTTAGATAGTAACAAAAAACTACAAAAAGCAATGGAAGATGCTGCAATCCTAACTAAAAGAGTGGACATTACAGAGAATAGAATTTCAACATTAGAAGATATTACAGAACAATTAAATACTGACATGAATCACAGCAAAATCATATGGAAAGAAATAACAGAGATAAAAAAAAATCTTGAAGACAGCCGGAATCGTGAAAGACGGAATAATTTAAGAATAATCGGATTACCTGAAGGAGTAGAAAAGAACGATCCGATTGCATTTCTTGAAAAATTTCTACCTAAAATACTACCATTGAAATTTAAAACGGAACTGGAAATTGAAAGAGCCCATAGGATTCCAACACAAAGAAATAACACTCAAACAGGTCCAAGAACTTTAATTTTCAAACTTTTAAGACACCAACAAGCAATTGAAATATGCCAATTAGCCAAGGAAATCAAAAATCTTAAATGCCAAGATTCAAAAATATACATTGTCCCGGACTTTGCAAAAGAAACAGCAACAAGAAGAAAACAATTCTTAGACATGAGACCACAACTAAGATCTCTAGGAGCTAGATTTGGGCTCCTGTACCCGGCAATTATGAAGGTTACCGTTGCTAACAAAACGCAAAACTTTACAGATCCAGAAAAACTACAGGAATTTATAAATCAACTGGAGCAACCTATGACAATCTAAAGAACAATTAATGGGTTCATACTAAAGTTTATTGACGGCTAAAGATAGATCAAAACGGAAAGCAATGGAAAAAGAACACACAAGGATCAAATTAAAGACTTAAACAACTTGCAACATTCTCCATAGAAAACAAGAAAACTGAAAAATATAAAAATTCTATTCAGAATAAATAGAATAAACTGAATGGCAGGAACGTAAATGATTTGAAACACATCTCCGAACTCAAATGATGACGAAGAAAGTTTCTTCAACAAACTTAAAAATGTACTGATTGAATCCGAAATTTTGAAAGCGGAGTAATAGTGAGAAAGAAAATCATCCTTCAATCACAAAGAATATTATAAAAAAAAAAAAAAAAAAAAGATGAAGTGATTGGTTTGTTGTATTTCCGGTTGAAGGTGGTACTTCAGGTTTAATTTTGCGTTTCGGATACATTAAAATGCATTTCAAATACGAAATATATGAAAAGAATAAATCTGAAACGCAAATTTTATGTTCTTTCATTTATTAAGTTTAATTTAGTATCCACAATAGTTCAACCTGGGAATCCTCTATGGGAGATAAAAGGAGAGTTTTTGGCACAGGACTTCACTCTTGTCTGCACAGGCCTCAGATACTTTAAAATCATAGATATCTAGAGAGTATGCTATTGAGACAGAACTTACAAGAACACTGATGGGAATGTTGGCTCCTCTTAATTGACAACTCTCTCGTGAATCATAAGAAAATAATGAATATAAGAGATGAGTGGATCCCTGTGCTGTAAACTCTTGTTACAGTTCTGAGGAAAGAGGCTAAATTGGAAAGCTTTTTAAAGTAAAAATAATATACCACCTGAAAAGAAATGAATAGTAATTGAAATGTTATTAGATATAATTGATTTAATATAATCATTCTTATGGATTTAAAGATATACAAATACAGAAAATAATCTTTCAATACATAAGAATGAAAAACTTTTTACTTATTCTTATAATTAATAATAAAAGAAAAGAAAATATACAAAAATAGAGAAAAAATGGTAGTACTTTAGATAATTATTATTAGCTTGTGGGAGTTATCTAAATCTAACCTCAACCTGCGTATCCAAGTTTTCGTAATTAATAAGGGGGGGAAGGGAGGGATAAGAGGGATGGGAGGGAATAAAAGGGAAATATATAAGGAAATCATGGGAATAAAGGAAAAAAGAGAAATGAAATACTTAAAACACTGGGAAAATATACATAATTTAATATCTGAAAATTTAAAAATAAATGGATATTAAAATTATGTCTTTAAATGTTAACGGTCTAAATCATATGATAAAAAGGAAAAAAGCACTATCATTTTTAAAAAGGCAAGATGCTGATATATGCCTCATACAAGAGACCCACCTCTCACATATAGAATCTAAAAAGCTAGAAGGAGGCTGGGTCAAACAGTGTTTTTTTTCACCAGCTATAGGGAAAAAGGCAGGTGTTGCTATTTTAATTAACAAAAAATGCTCTGCTTCATTTAAACTAAAAGCTTCAGATATTCATGGAAGATGGATAATGGTGGAAATGAATATGGGAAATACTACCATGACGTTAATCAATATATACGCCCCTAATTCGAACCAAAATGAATTCTTTAAAACTCTTCAACAACTGATCATACCACTGGCTACTTCAAATCTTATAGTAGCAGGGGACTTCAATGCTGTAATGGATCCTTTATTAGATAAAAACCCAGGTAGAGTTATGAAATCTATGGGACTAGATAATTTGATTCAATCTTGTGATTTAATAGATATATGGAGAATACTTCATTTTGATGGTCGGGAATTTTCTTTCTGTTCTCATGTTCACAATTCTTTTTCAAGAATAGATTATATCTTTACTTCAAAACATCTTGTACATCAAGTGACACAAGCAGCCATTGATCCAATTATTCTATCTGACCATGGTGGAGTCTGGATCAAAATTAAAACTACAGATCAAAATAATAACAGACCAATTTGGAAAATGGATAGTACATTGTTGGTTGACAAAAATTTTTGTGAAAATCTTCTAACAAAAATGAAAGAATTTTTTCAAATAAATGATAATGATGATATTAACAGAGAAACTTTATGGGATGCCTTTAAGGCAACCATTAGAGGACAAATAATTTCTTATTCGGCTTTTCTAAAAAAACAAATTAAAAAACAATTTTTAATCTTAGAAAAAGAGATTAAAAATTTAGAATCAAAACTTATAGAAAAATGGGAATATTCTATTCAACAAGAATTATTAAAATTAAAAGGTAAATATAATGAAATCTCATCTAAGATGATTAGGAAAGATTTATTTTCTTAACAAACATTGTACTATGGTAATTCAAACAAATCAGGAAGAATATTGGCAAACTATCTTAAAGCGAAAAAAAGAAAAACAAAATTAATAGCAATAAAAGATGAAAATGGAAATACATATACACAAATTGAACCTATTTTAAAACAATTCTTAAAATTCTATAAATCTCTTTATTCATCCGAAAATTATCTAAATAAAGAAAAAGATGGTTTTGAATTTTTAAAAATGTTAGAGGGTCCAAAAATTCCTGAACATATAAAACGAAGTTTGGAAGAACCAATATCACTAAAAGAATTAGGAACAGCTTTGAAGTCTCTTAGAGTTGGATCCGCTCCAGGTGGTGATGGATATACAGTGGAATTTTATAAAACATTTCAAAACTTTTTATTACCCTATTTATTAAATCTTTATCAATATCAACTTAATAAAGGTTGTATTAAAGGCACTATAGCAGAATCTTTGACTATTGTTTTGCCAAAGTCCAATAAAGATCCCACTTTGGTATCAAACTATAGACCAATATCTTTAATAAATGTAGATGGAAAATTATTAGCAAAAATACTTGCGCTAAGATTAGCTAAAGCTCTCCCCCATATAATAGGTATGCATCAAACAGGATTCGTTGCTCAAAGACATTCATCTCACAATACCAGATTAACATTCCATATGTTATATTTAACAAAGAAAATGAACGAACCTACTTTTGCAATTTCATTAGATGCAGAAAAGGCCTTTGATAGAGTAGAATGGCCTTTTATGTATCAAGCAATGGAATGGTTTGGTATAGGTCCTGGATTTATACAAATGATACAAACAATGTATAGCTCCCCTTCTGCTAGACTATATATTAATAATACGTTTTCAGAAAAATTTAATCTACAGAGAGGAGTTAGACAAGGATGTCCCTTGTCCCCTTTGCTGTTTGATATTGTTTTAGAACCCTTAATATTAGCTATCCAACAAGCTAAGGAGATACAGGGTATACCTCATTCAGATAAAGAATATAAGATATCTGCTTATGCAGATGATTTATTACTATATCTGAAGAATCCAGAATCCACCATTCCACATCTACTTGAATTGATTGAGAAATTTGGAAATTTTTCAGGATATAAAATTAATTGGAATAAATCAGAAATTCTTCCACTAAATATACATTGTACAAAAGGTTTATTTGATACATTCCCTTTTGTTTGGAAGGAAGAATATATTAAATATCTTGGAATTTTGATAACAAAAACAGTAGATGAAACAATGAAAATTAATGAAAAATGCTTATTACAAAAAGTAATAGAAATGTGTGAGCAATGGAATCCTTTGCACTTATCTTGGTGGGGAAGAGTACAAACTGTAAAAATGATGATTTTACCGGTAGTATGTTATCAAATGGGGATGATACCAGTTTTCTTTCAAGATTCGTTTTATACAAAAATAAATAGGACTTTGACAAAATTTATATGGCTTAATAAAAAACCAAGAATTGCTCTAGCGTCATTACAAAAACCAATTAAGGAGGGAGGGGTAAATTTTCCCAATTTTTATAGGTATCATCAAGCCTATATCTTACGTCATGGTATGTATTGGATCCTCCCAGAACCCACAGATAATATTCCAGACTGGTTTTGGCTAGAATGGAGGCTTATGTTTCCATTACGTCTTAATCATGTAATTAGTATCAAAATGCCAAGGTTATACAAAGATCATAAAATTTTTATGGATACCTGGAAAACTCTAAAATACATAAGTAATCTTACTCAAATTCCAATTAGTAAATCAACCAACCAAACTATATGGCTAAACCCCAAGATCAAAGTTGGCGGTTTTAAAGTCATCTGGAAACATTGGATGACAGCAGGCATTCGCACTTTGGATGATGTAATTAAAAATGATAAATTGCTGGAGTTTTCACAATTGCAACAAAAATTTGGTCTCAATAAAACACAATATTTTAAATGGTTGCAATTGAAGCAATCTATTCAGAAAGGGTTCCCTGAATGGAAAGATCTCGCTAAATATCACAGTTTGGAATTCTTATGTTTCCAGATGGACTCAATAGGTCACAAAGCCGCACAGTGGTATAAATTATTATCCGGATATATAAATAAAAAACCAAAAAATGGTCTTAGAGACATTTGGAGCATTGAGATAAAACACCAAATTAGTGCATCTCAATGGCCACGACTTTGGTCTTGGAGGCTAAAATGTACGGTGTCAGCATCTATGAGACAAACTTGGTTTTTTCTTCTTCATAGAGCTTTTTGGACCCCTACTCGTTTACAAAAAATAGATAGTTCAAGATCTAATAGATGCTGGCACTGTCACATTGAAATTGGGACATTAGATCATCTTTTATTCTTTTGTCCATTTATCCTATCATTCTGGAAATCAATTTGGCCCCAAATTAACAGAATGTTAGAAAATCCAGTAGCCTTGACATATGATACTATATTATTTGGAACAACTATGAGAGCAAAAAGCCAAATTTCATCCAGTAATAACAAACTCTTATTTATTTTAACTGGAATTGCAGTACAACAAATTACATTCAATTGGAAACAACATGATAGATTGAACTATATGTTCTGGTGGAATTCGGTATGCCACATATATAAAATGGAACTTGCTATTGCAACACACAAAGGATACATGAATAAATTTAAAAAAATATGGGGACCATTAACCGATTTTTGTAATGAAGGATAATTTTTTCCCATAAATAACACTGGAAACATCTAAAGACCGTTAACATGATTTCTCTAATGAACTTTTCCCATGATAAGATAATTGTAAAGAGGGAAATGGGGTGGGTTTTTCAATTTTGATTATTATATACTAAATTAATATTTAAAGAATATACAATAAAATTGATTTATGTATTATTGGTTGGGAAGGAGGGTGGGACAGGGGATTATTATATTAATGTTAAACTTGATATTAATATATGAGTTAGTCAAGTGTGTATTTAAGTTCCTATTGAGTTTATTTGTAACACTTGTTGTAACACAAAAAAATGAATAAAGAATTTAAAAACAAAACAAAAAGATAAAATAGGATGTAGTCAGTCCAGAGGGCTGCTACAAAATTGGTTAGTGGTCTTTGTTATAAATCACATGGGGACAGACTTGAGGACATTAATATGTATACTCTGGAGAGATGGGAGATGATAGAGACATTTAAATATCTTTGTGGCATTAATGTACAGAAGGTAAGCCTATTTCAAATGAAGGAAAACTGTGGAAGGAGAGGGCATAGGATGAAGATAAGAGGTGATAGGCTCAGGAGTAATGTAAGAAAATACTTCTTTACAGAAAGGGTAGTAAATGCATTGAATAGCCTCCAAATGGAAGTGGTGATGAAGACTTTCTGAATTCAAGATAGTATGAAACAGGCATGTGGGATCTCTTAGGGAGGAGGAGATAGCAGATGTTGTAGATGGGCACACTGGATGGGTCATTCGGCCTTTATCTGCCATCATGCTTCTATCTAAACCAGTACAAACAAACCCAACCTATCCATAATGAGAAGGTGGAGAAAAATAAGTCACATGAACATTTTACCTGAGCTCCATCTTTGATATCTGCTGTGTTTACAAACCACTGTTTGCTTGCACGTATGATCACTGGTTTTTTAGTCCTCCAGTCATAAGGATATCTGTGCACAAATGTTTCCTCCTTTAACAAACTCTTTGAGGCAGAAAGCATTTTGATAACTATGAAATGAATGCAAAATGAAAGAAAAAAAAAGAGCAATTATCAGATGAGTAGTATGGCAGAGCTGTAATACCCCATCTTCCCTTCCCCAGCCAATTGTACAAAAGGTATGAAAAATAAAGACAGATCCAAGAGTTCCAGCATTATCAAAAAGCTTGATCTCCCTTCAGATATGGGACTGTTTATGAAATTCTTCAAATTATGTGCATGTGGCACCACTGGATGTTTCTGTGCCGAGGGCCTAGATTTCCATTTTCAGAAAAACACATCTCTGTAATGAGGGAGCAGCTTCAAGCCATGTGATACAAATTCACTTTATATAAGCCATAGAAAAATAGATTTAGGGGGAATATAAAAGTATATCGAAAAGTCTATACCCAGGATTAAGTAGTTGTCATTCTTTAATGTTAGCTTTGTTCTCCTAACTGACCAGTTATCCCACAGCTAAGCTTGCATTCGTTCTTAGTGGGATTTGTTATTTAGCATATGAAGAATTTTCACACTAGTTTCTGGTACTAGCTCCCGGCTTAGGATTGCTCACATTGCCTGAGAAGGTTTGCTATTGCTACTTTAAATCTTGAACAATCCTAAACAAAAACATTCACAGGAAATCTCCAGGAGTACAAAGCATATACCAACTGCTGCAGAAGTGGGGACAGGGCAGTTCAGTTTATAAAAAAAAAATTTCTTACAAGCACAGAATAGGAAAAAAAAAAAATCCCAGAGAGCAAACTTCTTTGCCATCAGAATGGCAACTTCTTGGTAATGTAATGCAAAAAACAGCATAGAAACATGAGGCCCATTCACAGCATCCACTATCTCTTCCTCTCCCTAAGAGATCCCACATGCCTGTTCTACACTTTCTTGAATTCTTTGTCTCCACCACCTCTATCAGGAGATTATTCCACACATCTACCACCCTTTCTGTAAAAAAGTATTTTCTTCTGAATGTAAAGTATTATCCTTGCAAGTATTTAACTGTTCCAAAAATCTCTGAGGCAAACTTGCAGCTCAATGAAAGGACCAACTCTCCATTTCGCTGTCAGCCCCAAGAAGTATGTCTCTATATTCACAGCTGCCATCCACTGCAACTACCGTCAAAATCTCTGGAGACATACTGAACTCCATCTTGCAGGGGAACATGGGCAATCCGCCGACCAAGCATGAGATCAGAGATCCGAGGCCATCCATAGGAAAATTTGGGGTATTTCAAGTGATGTATTAAGTTAATTTGTTATTACTTTCTGTACACTTGATGTAAATATAAAATGAATAAAGAATATAAAAAAAAAATATTACCCAGCTAAAAAAAAGTATTTTCTTAAATTACAAGATAAGTTTACATTTTTTTTTTGCAACAAAAATATTGTTTGATTTCACTGATAAACAATAATTGAATAAATTTATTGCTGCAGCACAAGAAGGAAAGACAGAGGGGCAGCTGTGGTATCACAAAACTGATCCTGACATCTTCCACCTCTCTAAAGTACATTAGCAATATCATGGCAGCTATTTCTTTATTATTCAGCAGACATTTTCTTTTTAAAAATGTCTCTTGAAGGAAGTAATATCACAGGGACTACTTTCTGCCAGTCTAGAAACATTCTTTTATCCCTTACAAACATTGCTCCCCAGTTCTGAATTGAAATATGATTTCCTGGGTACCAATAGAATTGACTAACCCAGAAGACTAGTGAAATGGGAAAGTGAAAGAGATCAATGCCCTCTCTTGGTCCCACAACCATCCTCCACAGCATTTATTCCCTCTGGGAGACATAAACAGACAGAACCAGATCCCTTACCTCTTACTCTTAAGTGTATGAAAAGAGTCTAACCTGTTTCAGTTCCATCACCAAGTACATCTTTACCACAAAGCTCAGGTCCTGCCTCTTCCATAAAGCAGCCACTTTCATCCACCAGACAGTCCTGTGAAAAATCATGCCTATCATCACTTCAATGAAAGATATGCAATGGGTAATACAATGCAGAACAGTTTACAAGACTCTTTTGGAATACTTCTCAGGACTGACCTCAAAGTATATACAATGATTTTGTATGTCACCCAGCCTTAACCTGTTTCCTTCTTGAAACAGTCAATGCTTCCGATGAATCAAACCCATTACATAATTCATCTTAATACTACTAAGTTCTGGTTTATTAAGGATCTATATTAGTTACATGAGGAAGTTCTTCTTCACCCAACGGGTGGTAGACACCTGGAATGCGCTTCCAGAGGGCATGATAGGACAAGGTACGGTATTGGAGTTCAAGAAGGGTTTGGACAATTTTCTGAAGAAAAAGGGGATAGAAGGGTATAGATAGAGGGTTAATATACAGGTCCTGGACCTGGTGGGCCCCCGCGTGAGCGGACTGCTGGGCATGATGGACCTCTGGTCTGACCCAGCAGAGGCACTTCTTATGTTCTTATGAGGACCCAGGTAAAAAACTAAAGAGCTTGGCCAGTCAGATGTCACTGAAGTAGAGCATCATTCAGCTTGTATCATTCAGCTTTACTAAAGGGGACTCTTGTGCTGTTGGTGATCCTAGCAACTGTCTTCCATCCCCCAACACAACACCTGAATTTGCCTCCACTACGAAACACTTCTTAATTACATTACATTAGGGATTTCTATTCCACCATTACCTTGCAGTAGGGATTTCTATTCCGCCATTACCTTGCAGTTCAAGGCGGATTACAAAAGCATTATCAAGGAAGTATTACAACAAGATCTTACCAAAAAGAGATTTGGACATTTTCAAAGAGAGTAAGAAATGAGTTTGGTTATTTGTTTAGGGTTATTGGCTTTAGTGAGAGGTGGTGTTTGAAACTTGCGATGTTGTTTCTTTTTTCAGGGATTTCTTGAATTTCTTAATGCCGTTATCTAGTTGTTTTAGAGCTTTTGCTTGTTTAGATAGATTTCACAAAGTGGTGTAGTGAGAGAGGATGACGCCCAGGGCGATGATGCCCAGTATCACTGTGTCATGCTTTCTTCCACTCTTCTCTGCCACTCTTGAAATGTTTGCCAGCGTGAGCAGCATCTCCCACCTGTTGCTTGTGCTGGCTTCGGCTCCTTTCTGATGTCCCATCCTGGTCTCGTGACAAGGAAGTGAAGTCAGAAGGGAGCCAAGGCTAGCATGAGCAGCAAATGGAAGATGCTGCTCGTGCCAGTGAACATTGAATGAGGTATGTGTGTGTGTGTGTGTGTGTGGGGGGGGTGACGAGGAGGTGAGATGCCAGTGACCCCAATGAAGAAGGCACCTGGGGCTGACCGCTGCCCCCTCCCTTATTATGCAATTGATTCCACATTAGTCATGGAAGGAAGCTTTTCTTTGGAAACAGTCCATCACATTAGATGCAGAAAACATGTGAGGGAGTCAGTTGGACTTATCACATATTTAGCGCTGAAAGGCGTACGCAGCGCTGTACATTGACATTTATAGACGGTCCCTGCTAGAAAGAGCTTACAGTCTAACTTGGACAGACAGAAATGACATATAGGGTTGGGGATGCAGAACCCAAGGTAAGAGGAGTTAGGAGTCGAAAGCACTCTTGAAGAGGTGGGCTTTTAACTGGGCCTTGAACACTGCTAGAGACAGAGCCTGCCTTAGGGTTTTGGACAGCTTGTTCTAAGCATACGGTACAGCAAGGCAGAAGGGACAGAGTCTGGAGTAGGCAGTTGGAGAAGGGCACAGATAGGAGGGATTTACTAGCTGAGCAGAGCTCATGGGGGAATCACAGGTGGAGATAAGCAAAGGGAGATAGTGAGGGGCAGCTGAGTGAGTGCATTTGTAGGCCAGTAAGAGAAGTTTGAAATGTATTCAGAAATGGATGTAGATCAGTGCTTCTCATCCCAGTCTTTAGGACAGATCCAGCCAGCCAGGTTTTCAGCATATTGACAATAAATATGCATGACAGAGAGATTTACATCCTGAAGAGATAGTGTGTGCAAATCTCTCTCATGCATATTCACAGTTAATATCCTGAAAACTCAGATGGTTGGGTATGCCCCAACTGGGTTTCAGAAGCACTGCATTAGATCATCAAGGAGTTAAAAGGAGTAATCAGGGAGGACAGGGCCATAGAAGAATGATGAAATGAATTCTTTGCTTTAGTCTTTACTGATGAGGATGTAAAAGAGCTACCTGTTTCAGAAATGGTACTTAAGGCCAATGTAGGTGTCAAACTTAATCAAATAAGGAGCCGAAATCTAAAACACAGGTTAAGATGTGGGCCAAATTTTTTTATTAAGATACTTAGTCTTAGCAGGATTCTGGGTTAGATGGACCATTGGTCTGACCCAGTATGGCTCTTCTTACATTCTCATATTCCTCAGAGCGATCTCCATTGACCACTACCCTCTGTCATCTTCAACTTAACCAGTTCCTAACACAGTCTGTCACTTTGGGGCCCATCCCAAGGGCACTCGGTTTATTTATTAGACGTCTGTGTGGAAAACTGTCAAAGGCTTTGCTAAATACACCACATCTAGCGATTGCAGTACAACACCAGAGAAATAGAAAAAAATGAATTTCTTCCTAAACAATGCAAAATATAGACAGCAGATGTAAATTTTCAAAACTAACATATTTCAATCACTGAATTGAAAATAAAATCATTTTCCTACCTTTGCTGTCTGGTGATTTTATTTTTTAATCATCTTTTCCCAGTCTCTGGCTGCACATCCTTTTGTCTGTGTTCTTAATTCTGTTTCCAAGGCCTTTTTATCCATTTGCTTATTTTCTCTCCTTCACTTTCGGCCCTACATCCATCTTTGGCATTAACCTTTAACATTCAACTTTCTTCCATTTTTCTGCTTCCTTCTCAATCTATTTTTCCATGTTTTTCCCTCCTCTCCATACATGTGTACATAGAAACATACAATATGATGGCAGAAAAGGGCCACCGGCCCAACAAGTCTGTCCATTCTAATGACCCTCCCCCCTAAGTTCTTCCTTGAAGTGATCTCCTCCCTCCTTTTCCCTTCAATCCTGAACAGCTTTACTTCCATCTCTTTTCCCTTCCCCACTCCTCACATTCCTGTGCACCATCTCCTCCCTCTCTCTCCCCCTCCTGTGTTCCGACATCTCTGTTTTCCCCCTTCTTATGGTCTGGCATATTTTTCCTCTACTTCCAATAGTTTGGCATCTCTATCCCTTCCTTCCTTTCCCTCCTTCCTTCTACTGTGGTCTGGCATCTTTCTCTCCTTCCATCCCCCCTTCCCTTGATCTGGGATCACTCTCTTCTCCTTCCCAGTCTATTATATCTCTCTTTCCCCTTCTCCCCTTCCCTCCCTATTCCCGTGGTCCATTTCCCTCCTTCCCTTACCCCCTTTCCCGTGGTCTGCTATCGCTCTTCTCGCAGTCTATCATATCTCTTTTTTCCCTTCCATCCCTGCTCTGCACCATTGCCCATTCTCTTTTTCTCTCTCCCTTCCGTTTTTTGCGTCATAAGTATTTCCCACCCCCCTCTCTCCTACCCCAGTCTCCCCCATTCTACTTAAGAAGCTGGTCCAGGGGGCTTCCTGGCCTGGTATTTCCTCCCCTTTCTATCTGCACCAGTCTGATGTCGTCCTCACCTTCAGTCTTGCAGGGACATGTCCATTTTTGTTGCAGGGGACTGCCAGCCTCTGCAACAATTCTCAACCCCCGCATGCCGCCCCTTTTTATCTTTTCCTTCTGCTGCAGTCAGTCCACAATGACATAACTTCCTGTTTCCACCTGGATGAACCGTGGCAAAAGGAATCAGAGAGGGGCCCCAAGTAGTGGCTGAGAATTGATGCCAGGGACAGTAGTCCCCTGTAACAAAATTGGTTGCATCTGCAACACCAGGAGAGGAAGACGTTGGACCGGTATGGATAGAAGGAGGTTGACATGCCGAACCACTAGGGACCCCCCAGAGCCTCAGGGCCCAGGGCAGCTACCCTGTTTTCTCCTCCCTAACGTTGGCCCTGTGCTGCAGCACAGTCACCACGGTCCACATAAAATGGCCAGGCGGGCCATATTCAGCCCATAGGCCTTGTGTTTGGCACATGTGATATAGAGGAACTGAAAGAAATCTTGAATCTGGAAGATGTAATAAACCAAACTGACAAGTTAAAAGAGCAGCAAATCACCTGGACCAGATGGGAACTGAAAGAACTCAAAAATGAAATTGAAGATCAGATCTATACTTGTTAATATATAACCTGTCATTAAAACCATCCAAGGTACCTGTAGATTGGAAAGTGATCAATGTAATGCCAATTTTAAAAAAGGTTTCTGGGGCAACCTGGGAAACTATAAACTGGTAAACAACGCATCTCAACGTGCTTGAACGTCCATATGGTAGTGCCACACTCAAGTTTCTATTCTCTCATGATGAAGTTTCTTGAATATATATTAATAATAAGATATTTAATACGTTCTTTGCATTTGTGTTGGTGTAATTCTCGATATAAGTGTGGTTTCCTATTCATATGCTTTTGCCGTGGTTTTTATTATTTTTTGTTCATTTTCAACCAATTGTTATGTGGTCACATTTGAATAGGTTCATTTTTCACCTGAAGCTCAAGATAGATTTTTATATTTTGGGTGGTGCCCAGTTGTGTGTGATGGTTTAGTTAGGGTTTTTTTCCAGATTTGAGGTTTCTGTTACTTTTATATGTTCTTATAGAAAAGCTGCTATTGCCACATTCCTAAAATAGGGATCCCTTTATTAAGGTGTGCTAAATCCTAAGATGCCCATAGGATATAATGGATGCCTTAGCATTTAATGCGCGCTAATCTTTAGCACACGCTAAATTGGTTAGTGCACCTTAATAGAGCAAGATAGTTTTATTTTGTACGTTCACAGTAAACACATGCTGACACATCTCTTAGTATGGTAGCACAATATGTACATTTCTCTTTAATATTATAATTTTAGTCTCTGATTCTTACACTATTTCTATTCGTGCACATCAATACTTATTTTGTACTTTTGTCTTTAAAAAGGTACCATTTTTACTTTTTTGATATAGTACAAGATAGTAAAAATATGCCACTATCTATTTTATTTTGACAATGGTGGCACACACAAATGATTTCACATGTTCTTTAATTTTTCAGATCACTTTTCTTTGGCATGGCATCACTTTTTTTGTAATCCAGTTTCGTTCATTATCACTGTCTATTCTGAATTTTCAAACTCATTATAAATTCCGCCGCTTGCTGTCTCGTTTTACAAAGGACTCCTAAGGAAGGCAACAATTGCTAAAACAAAGACCATGTTGGGTCCTAGGTTTTACTAAAGCACATTGTGACTTGATTTGAGGATTTTATATCCATCAATAAATATATTTATTTTAATAATTTTTTTCCTATGTCATCCTCATACTACACAGTTCCCACTTTTATTTTTGCTGTGGCTTGTCTTTTTGTGCTTATTGTTTACCCCTTTCTTTTTCGCTTAGGTCAAGCCATTTCCTTGCTCTGCTCACATTTCAGATTAAGTAGCTCTTCTTCCAAATCAATGCACTGACATTTTGGAGATATTACTGCTTTAATGAGCTCCAATCCTATGTCAGTCCCTTCATTACGAAAGTCCGACTTACATCGGACTCATAATTACAAACGGGGGGTCCAGCTTGTCTCTTCCATGTCCCAACATGCCCCTCTCCCTCCATTCTTTGTCTCAAGTTTGTGCCCCCCTCCCATGGATGTATCTCTGTTCTGGCCGGCTCTCTCCTACTACCTTCCAGCTGCACTTGTTTCTCTTTGCAAAGCCGCAGTCAATAATTGGTTCTTACCACCAATCAGCAGCTAATTAAACAATTCTCTGCACATGTAAAAGTAGTATGTAGAACAGGAAATAAGGAAATTGCAGGCTCAACATTCAAGTAGGGCCTTCAAGAAGTGCATGAACAAGATTCAATTGCCTCAGGTATACATTACACTGCAGGTCATCTGGGAACAGAATTATACCTCCTGTGCCTGAAAATAATTTGCCTTATACTAAAAATGATCTAAATCCAAATAAATCAAATAAAATATAAAGTAGTGAACAGTCTACTCCAAGTATTTAATTTCTACTGCTATCTGTTATTAAGTAAAATAGAGAAATTTACCACAGGTAGATGATGATGGGAAGCAACACCATAATCCTCCGTACCATGGGCTGGAGCAGTGTGAACTAATCCTGTTCCTTTGGTCATGGCAACATGATTTGCTGGCAAAAGTGGAAACTCTCTGCCAGGAATGGTGGGATGAGTATAACCACCACCTTGTAAATTTATACCTGCATGAAGAGAGAGGAAAAAGTAATCCGAACAGCTCTCCAATCGCTGTTCATCAGCTCAGGCTGTATGACACATGACAAAAGTAACAGATTACCAAAAGCAAAGAAGAAGAACTTTGTTGAGTTTAATAAAGGCTTATTAAGCTTAAACATAAAATCACTGTTCCAAATGAATTTCCAGAGCAGCTAATGTAGTGGAATCCACTTCCAGTTCTTAAAGGCCACTAATGAGTCAGGTTTTCCAGATATCCCTAATGAATATGTAGCCTAAAGCCTAAGCTTGGGGGTTCTTTCCCCAGTTAAATAGCTGCCTATTGGATAACTCAAATTTTTAAAACCAGCTATTAAATATTTAATACAAACAAGTATTATCTGAATCAATTCAATTTTAATCTTTCTCCCACAGTTCATTTCATTACAGTCAAAATGATCTACTAACAATAAAATTTAAAAAAACCCACAAAGCACACTGTATGCAGAGAAAATGTTAATTATCATTTATATTCCGCGGGTTTTCAAAGAGGTCAAGTCAGACGATTCTATGCAATGTCACCTCAGGAACAACTATACAAAAATAGACAAATATACCCCCTCCCTTTTTACTAAATCGCAATAGCGGTTTTTAGAGCAGGGAGATGCACTGAATGCCCTGTGCTGCTCTCGATGCTCATAGGCTCCCTGCGCTAAAAACCGCTATTGCAGATATAAATTCTCTAAACAGACACATTTTGATCACTAAACTGAAAATAAAATCATTTTTCTTACCTTTTTGTCTGGTGATTTCATGAATCTCTGTTTGCACTTCCTTCTTCTGACTATAAATCCAATATTTTTTTCTTTCTGCCCCTCCCCTTTTCTTTCTGTCTCTCTCCCCCTGCCCCCCCAAGCCATCGTGCCAATTTCTCCACTTCCCCGATTCTTTCCCTACCCCCTAAGCCACCATGCCGATTTCTCCCTGCTTCCACGAGCCAGACTAGGAATGTACAAGCGCTGGACTCACAAGACTTCACCTCTGATGTCAATTCTAACGACGGAGAGGAAGTTCCAGGCCAGTCAGGCAGCGATTGGCTGGCCCAGAACTTCCTCTCTGACGTCAAAATTGACGTCGGAAGTGAAGTCTTGTGAGTCCGGCGCTTCTACGTGCCTGGCCTGGCTCAGGGAGGCAGGAAGAAAAAGATTGCCAAGGCAACGCGATCGACTCACATTGCCTTTGCGCTTGACCATTTGGGCACCCCTGCTGTTATGGTATCCTGTCCTGACCTGAGGAAAGGGGTTTAGTCCCCAAAAAACTGCCTTATTTCCATTTCCTATTTATAAACTTTAAGGCAGTTTTTTGGGGACTAAACCCTTTTCCTCAGGTCAGGACAGGATACCATAACAGCAGGGGTGCCCAAATGGTCGAGCGCGATCGATAGATACAATACTACTTGATTCTACGTAAAGCAACAAAACAATTTTTTCTACCTTTTGTTGTTTTTGCTTTAATCTTCTTGTCTTCACTCTTCTTTCTAGCCAGCATCTGTCCGCTCTGTCTTCCATACAGCATCATCCCCTTCCATTCACTGTCCGCCCTCTCCCCGTTCCATATGGCATCTTCCCTCTTTTTATGCTCCTTCAATAAACTGTCTATCCTGAGCCCCTTCTCTTCTCCTTTGTACATGATTGATTTCAGCTCTGCCACCTCTCCATTTTTCTCTCTCTGTCACCACCCCGTCCCCTATTCTCTGGCATCTCTCTCTTCTCCTTTCTTTCCTTCGCACCCCACAGTCTGGTATCTTCCCTTCCCTGATTCTCTAGCATCTCACTCCTTTCCTTTTCTTCCATCTCTCCCTCCCCCTCCCTGCTCTGACATCTCCTCCTTCCTTTCCCCCTTCCTTTTCCCTTGGTCTGGCATACTTTCCTCCTTCCCTCCATGCCCTAGCATCTCTTCCTCCCTCCCTTCCCTCAAATCCCTGGCATCTCGTTTCATTCCCTCCCTCATCTTCTTTCTCCCTCCAGTTGGGTGCAGCAAGTCTCTCCCCCTCTGCTCCCTTTCCTCCTTCTGTCACCCATGACCTGGTGTCATGAACTTCTTCAGGCAGCAGCATTCACAATTCGCTGCTGTTGCCAGCTTCGGGCCTTCTTCTCTGTCGGGTCCTGCCTTCATGGAAACAGAAGTAGGCAGAAGCAGCATTTCTCTTCCCCCTCCCCCCTAATTGGGTGCAGCAGCATTACTCCTCCCATTGCCCCCCCCCCCCGTCTCACACACCCGGCAGATTCGCTACAGACAAAGGCAAGTTGCAAGTTTCCCTTGGTCGCTGACCTATCTCCCAAAGGGCAGCGACAGAGGGAAGTTTACAACTTGCTGCTCTTGCTTACTTCGGGCCTTTCTCGTTGCCGGGTCCTGCCTTCACGGAAACAGAAAGTAGACAGGACCTGGCAGCGAGAAATGCCCGAAGTAAGCAAGAACAAGTAAGCTTCCCTCCGTGGCTGGCCTATCTCCCGCATGCTCCGGGGCTCTAATGTCCGTGTCGGCTTCTCTTCTCTACCCCCCCCCCCCCCCCGATGTAACTTCTGGTTTCGGAGGGAAGCCGGGTTCGAGTCGCTTGCTGGGGGTTTTTTTTGTTTAAAGTCCGGCGGGTTTTTCGGCGGCTCTTCAGGCTGCGCATTAAGCAGTGGTGGCAGCAGGATTCGGCAGATGACAGCCGGGCGGGCATCTAAATTTGCTGGGCGTTGCGCCCGGCTGAAAAGCGCTGGGGAGAACACTGGGGAGCCCAGGCCCCCTGACAGCTCTGGGCCCCTGAATGCAGGACTGGTAGTACTGCCCTGATGGCGGCCCTGGAACAAATGGTACATGTAGAGGAAGCATGTTACTTGTGAGCAGGGCTGTGGAGTCGGTAGATAAATCCTTCGACTCCGACTCCTCAGTTTCTGGTACCCATGACTCTGACTCCAGGTACCCAAAATTGTCTCCGACTGCTCAACTTCGACTCCAACTCTGACTCCAATTCCACATCCCTGCTTGTGAGTGGGATTGGGGAGAAGAGAAGAAATGAAAATTGTTGCAGGAGGGATGAGAGTGGTGAGAGGGGGAAGAAATGAACTGGAAGGGTGGGAAGGAGGGATGTCACACTCGAAGGAAGGGGCAAGGAGAGAGAGGGAAAGTGTGCAAGAGACAAAGTGTTTGACTCATGGAGAGAGAGAGAGAGAGGGAGAGATGTTGGATGGGGGGGGCAGAAAGGAGGAAGGGAAATGTTGGACCGCAGGGGACAGAATGGAAGAAGGGAGAGAGAGATGTTGGACCATGGAAAAGGGGAGGGAGGGAAGGAGAGAGAGAGAGATGTTGGACCACAGAAAGGGGGAGGGAGGGAGATGTTAGACCACAGAAAGGGGGAGGGAGGGAAAGAGAGATATTGGACCACAGAAAGAGGGAGGGAGGGAGAGAGAGAGAGAGAGAGAGAGAGAGAGAGAGAGAGATGTTGGACCACAGAAAGGGGGGAAGAGGGAGGGAGGGAGGGATGGAGAGAGAGAGAAATGTTGGACCAAGGAAAGGGGGAGGGAGGGAAGGAGAGAGAGAGAGAGATGTTGGACCATGGAAAGGGGGAGGGAGAGAGAGAGAGGTTGGACCACGGAAAGGGGGAGGGAGGGAAGGAAAGAGAGAGGGATGTTGGGTCATGGAAAGGGGGAGGGAGGGAAGGAGAAAGATTTTGGACCACAGAAAGGGGGAGGGAAGGAGAGAGAGATGTTGGACCATGGAAAGGGGGAGGGAGGGAAGGAGAGAAATAGATATTGGACCACTGAAAGTGGGAAGTAGTGAAGGAAAGAGAGAGAGAGAGAGAGAAATTGAACTATGGAAAGGGGGAGGGAAGGAGAGAGAGATGTTGGACCACAGGAGAGATTTTGGACCACAGGAGGAGAGATTGGAAGGGAAGTAAGACATGGAAAAGTAACATGTGTCCCTGAAAATAAGACCTACCTCGAAAATAAGCCCTAGCATGATTTTTGGGGTAGGTCTTAATATAAGCCCTACCCCAAAAATAAGTCCTAGCGATGAAAAAGCGCGACTTGGCCCCCTACAACCTGCAATGTTGTTTTTACCGCCGATACCCGGAAAATCACTTACAGCAGCTGCATGGGTTTCACTGCGGCTGCTGAATGTTGCTCTGACTTGCAATCTCTCCACCGCCGAAATCACGTACAGCAGCCGCACGGGTTTCTCTGCGGCTGCTGAACATGCCCCTACCTGCGCGGGTCCCAGATGTTGTCTCTGGTGCTAGAAAAGCAATTAGAGAAGCCGCACATGCCTCTAACCTGCGCGGGTCCCGGTTGCTTCCACTGTGGACAGAATTTAAACCTTACTGCCCAATAAACTGTGCTTTCCTGCTTCTGCATAGGGAGCGGATCAAGAAATTCTTTCCGGGACTTCTGGTGGCTGCCTCAGGGTCCTAGAATCTACTACAGTTCCATTTCAATCTGCTGCCTCTGCAGCATTGAACTTGCTTTCAGTCTGTCATCTCTACTGTAGAATCTTCAGATATAGGGTACCAGGGAGCAATAAACTCTGCACCCCCCCAAGAAGATTCCCCAGGATGACTTGGGCTCTATAGTCCCCCACTAGATTGAAGCACTTGAAGTGGTGTCTCATAACCTTGGGAGGCATCCTTTGAAGCACAGCTTCCACCACTCTGCGGAAATAATATTTTGACCCAAAGAGCTATTAAACGTGTACTTGAATACAAGTCCTTTGTTGATGGCATTAACTTTTCTAAATACCAACTTTCCAAAATGATTGCTATGAATGAAACTGCAGTGTTTATGGGCCAAGGAACCCAAATGACAATTGATCAGCGTGGTGCCTCCTCAACTAACATTCCCTCCACTGGTTATGAAAGTGCACGTGTTACCTGTATTTTTGCAATTTGTCTGGATGGAAATAAAGCCCCACCTCTAATCATCGCTAAGGGCAAGAAGATAAGATTTATTTATTTATTTATTTAGATTTCTATCCCATTCTTCCAGAAGCTCAGAACGGGTTACACGTAGACATTCACAATCGTTTGAAAACAGACTAGTCATGACAACAAATAGGTTACAGTAGATAATAACAGAGCTTATGCTAGAGACCAGACTGGTCATAGTGAAGAGTACTAGGAGAAGTATATTGAGGAGGCAGTTTTTAATGGCCCGACTGGCGGCGGAAGAAGAAGGTCTTTACTGCTTTGCGGAAGGTCATAAGAACATAAGAAATGCCTGCACCGGCTCAGACCTGGGGTCCATCTAGTCCGGTGATCCGCACACACGGAGGCTCAGCCAGGTGTACCCCAGCGCAGTTATTAGTGAGTCTAACAACCTGATCTGTGTGGGTAGTCGATTCCATAGCTGAGGTAGGAAATGGCTGTAGGATCTTTTGTACACCGTACTCATTCGGAGGGATCTCCCTGCAGATTGAAGATTGAACATGTTTCAGGCATTTATGTTCTTGAAACTGAAAAAGCCTGGTGCACACAAGCAGTTATAAGGAAGTGGGTCAATTTAATGCTGCCACTTGTTTTGCTAGGCAGCCAAAGAGGTCTGCTATTCTGGGATTCAGCCAGCACACACCACGCTAAAGACATGAAGAACTTCCTTCAAGAAGGGAGAGTGTGGGGCAGTGGTTAAAGCTACAGCCTCAGCACCCTGAGGTTATGGGTTCAAACCCACGCTGCTCCTTGTGACCCTGGACAAGTCACTTAATCCCTCCATTGCCCCAGGTATGTTAGATAGATTGTGAGCCTGCTGGGACAGAGAGGGAAAACTGCCTGAGTACCTGAATAAATGCATGTAAACCATTCTGAGATCCCCTGGGAGAACGGTAAATAAAATTGAATGAATAAATAAATAAAGAGAGAATAGATCAAATAATGATTTCCGCAGGAATGACTGGCTATCTCCAAACTCTTAATATTGCAATAAAAAAGCCATTCAAGGACCATTTGCGCATTGAAATTAATGACTACATTGAAAATAGAATGGAGAGAAATCAGTGTGGAAACTTTTTGAAGCCTAAACTGCAAGAGGTTATGACTTTGGTGAAGAATTCATGGGATAAAATCACTGACAGCTGAGTTGCCAATGCACTACGAGCAGGCTACATGGAGAAGACATGCTCATTTAAGGAAAGCTCTATTGCTAAACATGAAAGATTGGGGTCATTGGTTGTAAAGGAAATGGAGTCACAAGAAATTCATGATGTAATTTGTTGTTTGGAGAGTTATGATGATGTTCCAGAAGATGGTGATATTACTATTTGAATATCTGTTTACTTTTGTTCATGAATACTGGTAAATGTAGATTGTTGTACATGGAAAAATAGTTTGGAAAGTTATATTATGATGATGTTTCAGAAGATGGTGACATGACTGTATTTGAATAAAAGTACATTTTTGTTCATAAATAAATGTAGATTGTTATTTATGGAAAAATAAGACATCCCCAAAAATAATCCCTAGGGTGTTTTGGGGGCCCCAAATTAATAAGACAGTGTCTTATTTTCAGGGAAACACGGTAGATTTTGAGAAGAAAGCAGAAAAATAGAAAAAAGTTGAATGCTAAAAGTTAATGCCAAATATGGATGTAGGGCAGAAAGTGAAGGTGGCAAGAAAAACAGCTAATGGATAAAAAGGCCCTAGAAACACAGTTAAGAGCACAGACAGAAGGAAGTGCAACCACAGTGGGAAAGGATGATTAGAAAAAAATAAATAAAAATATATCACCAGACAACAAAAGGTAGGGAAAATGATTTTATTTTCAATTTAGTGATTGAAATGTATCAGTTTTGAGAATTTATATCTGCTGTCTATATTTTGCACTGTATTTGTCTATTTTTCTTTAGCAGTTACTGAGGTGACATTTGCATATTTTAAAATCATCTGCCTTGACCTCTTTGAAAAAAAAAGAATATAAATGATAATTAAAATTTTCTGTGTAATTTAATTTTGTGGTTACCATTATGTTTTCTTAATAAGATTATATTGTGTGTATATGAAAAATAAATGGAAGAAACTGCATTACAATTAGTACTATTAATATGGGGATGGGTTTCTGGGCTTGGGCAGTTGGTGGTTCTTGGTTGATATTTATTAGACTTAGGGGATACTTGGCTTGAAGTTGCTGAGAAGCACTGTTTTAATCAGTAGGCTATTCCTCCCTTCTAAATATTTAAATCAGAGGAGTTTTTGGCTTGACAGCTTATGTTTTGGCACTCTTCAGAGCCCAGTAGAGGTTGCTAGCTGTTACCATTGGCTGTAGTCGTGCAGTGCCAGTTGGGGTGAGGATGGCAGCTGAGAATTTGAGAACATCAGGAGCCATCACAGCTACCAGCAACAGTAAAAGTGGAGTGTATTAGCAACATAATGTGCTGAATATTTCATCCTCCTCCTCACCTCCACCAAAAAAAAATAAGCACACACACACATATGAAGCTTTCTAACCTTATTCAAGAACAATACTTATATCATCTTACCTTTAAATGTCGCAACAACTTTAAATTCTGTTTCCAAGGCTTCTGCTGTAGATTCCACTCGATCTGCAGCCAGAATATAATGCTCTCCTGTACTTTCACACTTCACTACAGAATATCTACAGTATAATTATTACAGAAAAATAACCAGCAATAATACCATCAGATTATTTTACAAATCTATTATGTGATATCTATTATTCTAATCACTATAGAGAAAATAAATCCTACATAGATATCAGAGTCTACAGAGGGAGAGAGTGTAGGCTAGCCAGATGGCAGGAAACAATTCTAAATCCTTATAATTATTAGCTATGTTTAAACTTGAACTGATAGCAGCAAATCAACGAACAGGGTTGGCTTAAGACATGATCCAGATGAGTCACTGGCTCAGGGCACCAAAAGATTGCTTCACCCAGCTAACCCTTTATAGCAACAACAGCAAATTACTGTTTTGCTCTCACCATTGTGATCTCTTTTCTGTGCTGCTGTTGGCACCACTGCATGTTTAAAAAAGTGAGAACAGATACTTCCTATTCTCACATTTAAATGCACAGCAATGCTTGCAGAAATATAGGGAAGAGAACACATGGCAACAGCAAAGCAGGAAGTTCTTACCACTGTTTAAAAGAAGGTTAAGGAGCTGATGTGGACAGAAGCAGTTGATGTTTTGAGGGGTGAAGCTAGTGATGATGGTAAGGAGTTCAGATTTGAAAGGGATTAATGCTGGGAGGCTGGGAGAAGCTGCAATTAGAAAAAGAGATTATGGAACCAAGGGGCAGGCACGATCTAGGATGATGTTTCGGCCCAAGGCACTTGAGGCAGCGTCCTTGAGGGTCCTTAAGAGAGATCACGCGCTGACACTTGCTACACCTCTTGAAGCCCGTGGCAGGCTGGGACATAGAAGGAAAAATAGCCACCGTAAGATCAAAGCCCTCGGGCTGCAGCCGAGTGGCCTGTCCCAAAAAACAGACGGAAGAAGAAAAAAAATTGTTTTTTTTAACCAAAAATAAAAAATAAAATAAGAACAGCGATTTGTGAGGAAAAAAATACAAACCGCGGTTCAGAGAAGGCAGTGCTTGTGAGGCGTCCACATCCAGGCTCCGTAGATGACGTCACCCATATGTGAGAATACCTGCCTGCTTGTCCTGGGATAAAAGATGATCCAAGAGACAAAACTCATTTGTCACCTCCGGGTAACACAAGAGGACTCTCTGAACATCCAAAACCTTTAAGGCTATGCCTTTGTTCTTAGACCCTGTAGGAAATGCTGGTAATATAACCTCTTAGTTGACATGAAATGCCGAGATTACTTTTGGTAAGAAGGAGGAAACTGTACACAAAGTCACTCCTTCTTCCATGATCCTGAGGAATGGCTCTCTGCATGAGAGAGCCTGCAATTATGAGACTCTTCTGGCAAATGTAATTGCAACCAAGAAAACTGCTTTGACCAATAGATCCATGAAGGAGGCTTCCTGATGAGTCCTTTTAAGACAATATTAAGATTCCATGATGGAAACAGATCTCAAACTGGTGGCCTTAGTCTCAGAGCACCTTTCAAGAACCTATGTCCGGATGGGCCTCTAGCAAAGCTCTCTTGGCCCCAGAAGCAGAAGAGCCCTGCTACTTGAACTTTAAGGGACACCACTGCCAATCCTTTGTCAAGGCCCTCTTGGAGGAATGCTAATACCAATAAGATTTGAGCTTTGCCTGGCTATGGCTCTAACATTTCTCTGCTGCACTAGTACTAAAATGTCTCCCATGCCTTAGCATACGCCGAAACTGTCATTGGTTTTTTTGGCTCTGAGGAGAATAGCAATAATTAGTTTTGAATATCTTTTTTGGACTAGTGATGCGAGTTCAAGAACCATGCTGTAAAACCAAAGCATATTGGATCTTCTAGGGCAATTGGCCCCTGTGAGAGCAAGTCTAGGTGCATCTAGAATCTGAGACTTTGACCCTTCTGCAGGTGTATGAGATCCACATACCATAGGTGCCTGGGCCAATCTGGTGCTCCTAGAACTACCGTTCCTGGCGATTTGCTATTTGGCAGTTCACCTGGTCTATCATGGGCCAGGACAGTAATACCTACAGTAGCCTGGTCTCTGGACATGGTTGAACCAGGGCATCTAGCCCTGTACTTCCGGGTTTGCATCTTTGGCTGAAGAACAGAGTCGCCTTTTTGTTCCTTGCAGTCATCATGAGGTTGAATGTCGGATGACCCATCATCTCTCAATGGCCTGGAATGCTTTCAGGGACATAAAATACTCTCCTGTGTCTAATGTCTGTCTGCTGACATAATCCGCTTGAACATTGTTTATCCTGGCCACATGTGCCACAGAGATTGTCTGCAGATGAGCTTCTGCCCAACAAAACAATGCTTTTGTCACCTACTGGAGGGAAGCATTATTGGTGTCTCCCTGCCTGCTGACATAGGTCACTGCAGTGGCACTGTCAGAAGAAGACTGACTGCTTTGCCCTTCAGAAAAGACTGCAGTCGTTGTAGCACCAGACAAATGGCTCACAATTCCAGTCTGTTAATAGATCATTTCCACTGAGACAGAATCCATTGTCCTTGAACTGGGTGATCATTGCAATGAGCCCCCCATCCGAACAAGCTGGTAACCATTGCTAGGGTGACCCAGGAATTGATCTGGAATGGGATTCTCCTTTGCTAGGGAGTGGAACTTGAAAAGGAGTCTCTCTGAGGTGACCAGTGAGACAACAATGCATCCTGGAGGGGACACATTCGCACCTTTGCACATGGCACCACCTCTATTGTGGCTGTTGATCCAAGGACCTGAAGGCAATGCTATGAAGTAGGTGCTGGCTTTGTCAACAGATCCATAATTTGACCACACAGCTTCCTTTTGTGTGCTTCTGGAAGAAAAACATGGCCTCCTGCTATGCTGAATAAGACCCTCAGATATTCCAGGGACTGTGCTGGAACTAGGTGGCTCTTCCTAAAGTTCTCAGTCCAGCTCAGACTCTGTAACGTTTCCACAACTGCAACTACTGTTTTTTCTCCTTCCGTTCAGGACGGTGCTCTGAAGAGCCAATCATCCAAGTACAGATGCACTTGCCAATCCGCTCTGCAGAAATGAGCAACTACTACTACCACAACTTTGGTGAAAGTTCGGGGAACTATTGCAAGCCCAAAGGGAAGCACTGAGAATTGGTAGTGATTTTCCAAAACATAGAATCTCAGGAACTTTCTGTGTTCTGGGAAGATTGGAATGTGAGGGTAAGCTTCCATCAAATCCAGGCCAGTCAGAAATTCTCCTGGTTCTATCGCTGTGATGACAGATCGAACAGTCTCCATTTGGAGCCAGGGAACTCATAGGGCTGCGTTGATGTGTTTGAGATCCAGGATGGGTCTCCATTCCTCTGAGCCTTTCTTGGGCATAACAAAGTATATTGAGTATCTGCCAGAACCTGAGTCTCAACAGTACTGGTTCTATGGCTTGAATATCCAGCAACCTTTGTAATGTTGTCCAGATTTTTTCCGCTTTTTCTGGTTGGCCCGCTGGTGAATCAACAATCTAGTCGGAGAGAGGGTGGGCAAACTATCTTGTAACCCTTTCTGATCATTTCCAGGGTCATTATTTGTTTCCAGGCCTTCACATAGTCTGAGAGACGACCTTCAATCTTCAGAGGAGTGGCTTGAAGGCTGGCATCATTGTGGATTTTTTGGCTGGCAGTGCGGAGCGGGAACCAGAACCTTGGTTCCTAAGGCTCCTGGAGAATTTATGTCTTGAACCTTGATAGGCTCTCTGGTTAGACAGGACCCCTGGCTATGGCTGCTCGGGGACATCTGTTTGGTAAAGACCTTGGAACAGCGATCATCTAGGCCCTTCTCAAACAGTATCTGTCCCCTGAAGAGAAGCCTGCTAGTGTTGCTTTACAGGTCGAATCACCTGCTCAATGTCTGATCCAAAGCATACAACGGGCAGAGATCAAATATGTAGAGACTTTCCTCATGACTGATTATATCGGAGTGCATCCACTACATAGTCTATTCCAGCTAACACAAGCTGTGAAAGGGGCTCAGTCTCTGCCAGGCTCCGATTTCGTAGCCTGGAATGACAGTCAAGAAACACAAAAGAGACCATGGCTGCAGCCTTAATTCCTAAGGCTAGAGCCTCAAACTGCCTCCTGAGGGCTATATCCACTCTGAGGTCCTGTGGATCCTTTAGAACTATGCCACCCTCATTTGGCAGGGAAGTGCAATTGATCACCTGGGCTATCAGGGAATTCACCTTTTGGCATAGCAAACATTTGCTGGAATTCCTGATCCATGGGATACAGCTTAGTCATGGTTTTGCCACCTTCAGGGAGCCTTCAGAGATCTCCCAGGGCTCTATGACTTGGATCCTCAAGGTCAGATGCCACAGGAAAGACATGGGTTGAGCCCAGACCCCGCTTAGAAGAGAACACTGGGAAGATGGGGTTTGAGGAGTGTCTATCTTTAGTTCTCAAAGGGACTTGGTATTGATCTCCAGCAATGCTGAGGACTTAAAAAAGAGTTGGTGAACAAAGGGACCCTCTCCCTGGTCTATGGCCGAAATCACCTCCTGGTCCTCCATATGAGAGGCTGCCTTTCCCACCAGGGAAGCATCACTTTGGGACAATAAAGAGATTAAATCTGATCTCTCATCCTCTGAGTCCCTGTCTGAGGGGCCATCACAGAATAGCCTCCACTCTCAAGGAAGAGCAGCTCTGAGTATCTGAAGGGGCTTGCACACTGGTTCACTCGCCAGCAGACCTAACAGGTGGAGTTCTACCTGGTGCATAAACCTGTCAAAAGGAGATTAATGAACTCCGGAGTAAAGGTCTGAGTGGGCAACTCTCCTACCCCATTAGGGTGGAGCAAATGCCTTTTCTTGGGCTGCGAAACATCTACGCCCTTATGGTGTCTTTCATTCCCCCCCCCCCCCCGACAGGACCATCTGACTTTCAGTAGAGGGGCTAAGCCCAAAGCTCCCGTCCCTCCATCCCGTGTCGCGTAGCATGTGGCACAAGGGCACTCTTCAGCCGCCCATCCAGTGCAAATGAGGCAAGAAATAGGAGTATTAGGGTCTGAAGACTCCATCCCTGTTTTGAGGCAAAATGAAGGGGTTTGAAGAAGTTGGAGAACTTGGAATTTTTTTTTAGCAATTCTAAGATAGCCACTGCAGTAATATTTAGGTGCCAAAAAAACGGCTTCAAAACACTAGAGTTGAGTAAAAAATTCAAAAATAGGATTTTAGAGGAGGAGGAGGAGGACCTAAAACCCAACTGCAAAAACAGCCAAAATGCAATTTAAGACTCTTTCCTCCCCCCCCCCCCCGTGCAATTTTTCCCATAGGCTGTCAGCCTGTATTCACAGACCATGTGCTGGGGAAATAGCACTGCAGCCTGTTTCAGCTCCCTCAAAGTGTAACTGGATCAAGAAAAGCTCTCTATCTCAAGATGCCAGTCAGCTGCCATGCCGAGATCTTTGGGCTGCAAGTCGGACCTTAGTCAAAACTGATCCTCTACCCCCTAGGACTATAAAGCACAATAAGGAAAGTGGGGGAGGTGAAGTTTCAGGTGGCACTCTGAGTACCCCAAAGGACTGCTATTAATGCCTAACAGCATGTGCTCAAGCTCCTGACAAGCAAGTGCTGAGGATTCGGAACTAAACTAAACTAAACCTTGGGTTTATATACCGCACCATCTCCACGAATGCGGAGCTCGGCACGGTTTACAGGAAGAAAGTTGTAAAGTCCCCAAGGGGTACACCTGCCAGCTGCAGACTTAAATGTCTGCTCTTCTCCGAGCAGGCAGAGGAGTCCGACATCACAGAAAAAAAATCCGCAAAACATGCTGAAAAACCAAAAAACACTATAAAACAATAAAGAAATAAACAACTGATCAGAAAAGACACCATCATGCTCACTTGCAGAAGGAAGAACTGAAGGGGACAGCAGAGACTGTGGAGAAGGAGGAGTTGAAAAGCTGTGATTGACATCTTCTGCAGTATGCTTGCGAGCACAGATGGATAACCCTATGGTTCAGCATACCATCCCTATTGCATTGAAGCAAGCTTAGGCTGGAAGGGAACTGAAGCTTGTGAGGGGGATAGGGCTATATTAAGTAAGGTGATGCTGGAGGGAGGATGGGAGAAATGTGCAGATGCTGCAAGTGATAAAGAAGAGGACAAGTATCACTGATGGAAGAAGCAACAAAGTTTATGAAGGTGAAGGTGGAGGACGGACAAAGGGATGGGTGCTGGAGTAAAGAAAGAGGAGGAACGACAGCATCAATGAATATTGGAGACGGTAATAGATGGCTGGGGAAGGGGAGTAAGCAAGAAGGCAGATACTAAGGACAGAGGGATGCAAGAGAAAGTAGGTAATCAGATGTAAATGGAAACTCAAACTACGTGGTAGGCAATAAGACAGACTCCTCCTGTAATTTCCCCCCCAAGACTCAACTATGTAATCAGCCCTCTTCTGTAATTACCCTGTAAATGTCCAGTTTTCTTCTGATGTAAGCCTTAACTTTCTACTTATCTTGCAATTTCTCCCCAAGACTCAAATATATAACCAGCTCACTAAATTGTAATTTCTCCTGGAAATGTCCAGTTATCTTCTGATGTAATCCGCCTAGAACTGCAAGGTACAGGCGGAATAGAAGTCAGTAATGTAAGTGTAAGCGAGAACTAAAGGTTTGGATAGGACAAGGACTTGGGGACAAGATAGGGTGAAGAGTGCGGACTAATAAAGCAGCCCTAAAGAGGTCAAAAGGAGCTAAATGATCTGGTAATGGGTATGAGAGGGCTGTGTAGAAAGATTTGAGGGGATAGGGAAGAGAAGCAGTTAAAAGGGATAGAAGGCCTTGGAGAGGTTAAGAGATGAACAGGACAGGATGGTGTCAGAAGATGGAAATGGGAAACCAGATAAGGCATAAGAAATGGACTACAGACGGAGAAAATACGAGTAAGAAGAAAATATTTGGGGCTGTTTAGGGTATGAGAGGCAGAAGAAGGTAAACAAAGCTGTGACAGAGATAGATACAGAGAGAAGAAATGTGTAGCAATTTGGTAAAGAAGTTCCTTCACCAATTGTACCTAAATGATTTATGTTATTCATTGTAGTCCTACATTGAGGTACCCACATTAAATCTGTATGGGCACAAGCGTTCTATACAGAAGTGTTAATATGCTACATATAAAAATTACCTGTAAAGATCTAAGTCAATATATGTAAAAGAACTAATTAAACCAATTTAAGAAACCCAGCGGAACACTGTAAAAGTAAAATACATACTCAGAATCTGGCATATAACAAATAGCTTGATTGAGTGGAATTGACCAGGGCTGAGTCGTCCAGACTATTGTGCTAACAGGGGTTAAGCCATCTGCAGATTTAAAACAAAATACAGTATTAATCCATTTTAAATAAAATGCTACTTAAAATGAGCTCAGCTAGAATGTTCTTTTCCTCTTATTTCCAAGACTAGCTAATCCTTTCCTCAATCTCCAACAAGCGTCTGACAAATTCCACTTCACCACTGTAATCACATTAGCAAATCCAACTTTCTCTATGGACACTAATAGTTCACAGAATATATAAAACTTCAAGAGTCACAGCTACTCATAATCGCTCATTTAAACTGAAGAACTGGACAACTTTTGATGGAAACAGTTATGAGGATGAGGGAAATTAAAAATAAATTAATACTGAACATTATACCTAGTACAGAAGCCAGTTTACGAGGTATTTTTGAGAGAGTAAATTTGATATATACAGCACGACTGGCATGCTGGTTATATTCAAGTTCTGCTTCAGCCAAGGCTGTCCTACAGAGAAAAAAAGGGTCAAACACAAGGTTAACTTGCCACCAAGAGAAAAATCATCTTTTAAAGGCTGTTCATCCATTGAAACTTACAAAATTTATTATTACCTTGTTGTTGGGGACCAAAACACAGGCTTATAATCCTGATAAATATAACCCTAAAGCAGAGAGAAATTTGCATTATGTCAGAGTTGATGAAAACCTATAATTTTTAGGAAGTACTGCTTAATCTTTATTTCCCCCAATATGTGACAGGAGTTTTAAATTATTTATCCCCTCTTTTACAAAGCCTTATAGTGCGGGCCGCTGCAATAAGTGCCCCAAAGCCCACAGGGATTTAAAGGGCTTCAGGGCTTTTGCTGCGCGGCAGCCACTGGCACAGATTTGTAAAAGAGGGGGTTAATTACCAGTTAGATCTTGAATGTATTTAGACATATATGGTGTGTTTTTGGTCAAATTTTAAGTTTCAGTTCAAATTTAGTTCTGTTCCAATAATGAAATTTTGGGATATTTTCATTAACATTTATTGTCTGTACAAATAAACAAACAACTTGATTAAATTTCCAGGTTATTACATAATTGATTAAACCATTATTAAAAAAATTAAATTGGGGTATGATAAGCTTCAAAGCATTTCAAATGGACACTTTTCACACATAAATATCCATGTAAGTTATATATACTGATGTCCAAAATGCTGATTTCTCATTTCTCAAATATTTTATACAAAAATCACTAAATTCTAAAAACATAAAACTTCATAAAAAAAACAAACAAACTGAAGAGGAAGGACGCTTAATTTTTTTTTTAGTCTGGTTTTTTTTTAGTCTGTTATCAGCCCTACATTGTAGACACCAAAGATAACATAACAATATAAAACACTTATTTGAATCGCATATTTATGTTCCAAAATTGGAACATGGGAAAAATAAAGGTTAAAAAACAAACAACTCAGGGGTCCTTTTTAATTAAGCTGAGATAAATGCTAAAAAGCCCGTTTTATACCTATGGGCTTCTTAGCATTTAGCATACAGTAAATCCATTAATGCACCATATAGTAAAAGGATCCCTTAGTTTAAACCAAATGCCACAATGCTCTCTCTATAATCACATCAACAAACCCAAAAAGAGATACAAAAGAGCTATCCAAAAACAAGCAAAATTTTCACCACATGAAATCATTATATGAAGGACTTTACCGGAAGAACAACTATAACTGTTAACTCATTTTGTCAACGTACTCACATCATGTGGCTTCTTTACAAAAGGTGAAAATACTCATTGAATATAAAACTTCATGTGAATAAACCCAAATGGGAAAATCCAAAATATAATGAAATCTCACACAAAAACTGATTTAAAAATATATGTAAGCAAAAATAGTAACCTATAACACACTTATCTTAAATGAAAGTATGTGGAATGACTAGCGCTATCTGACGAAGGACCCTGTTTTGTTTCCTTCCTCAGGGATCAATTCACTTCAAAATTAAATTTTTCCACATCATCCTTACTTGGTTCACGCGACTCTTATGAGATAGAATTCAAAAGTAACATGAAAACAAACATGGAAACAATAAATACCACTGCTGCAGTCAAAAGTTGTTCTTATGTTCTTGTTGTTTTCTGTTTTATAAATTTTGTATGCACTTTTGTAATCCCATGGAGGCAGGGAGGGACTATAATTTTCGCATAAAACCACCTTTGCTAATTGAATAGGAACATGAGAACCTGCTGAACGTTATTGTAAATTAAGTTGAATATCGTGTAAAGCAGTAGATTGAGGTATATTTGTGTAGAGAGCTGTTAAATCCAGGGTACCAAGTCAGAAGAAGCAATTCTCCGTAGTTTAAAACCAATGGTGTCTTTGATATAGGATTTGCTAGTCTCCACAAAGGGCTTCAAAAAGAAATCAATGAATTTAGATGTTGGTTCTAATATAGTGCCTCTTAGGGACACCTTAGGGATGCCTGGAAGTATTATTCAATGTTTTATGCTTTTTTGGAACCATATAAAATATATGTTTTCTGAGATTTGTAGAGGTTAAAAATCTGTGTTCTGTTTTTGTGATACTGCCTGGGATATAAGCTTGGGTGACAATGTCATTTATCTCAACTATTAAAGATTGAGTAGCATCAAATAGAAGATTACATAAACCTTGCAGCCACTGTAAAGCAGTGTTCCTCAATTTGATCCTGGAGTACCAGGATATCCACAATGAGTATGCATGAAAGAAATTTGCATATAATGGAGGCAGTGTAAGCAAATATAAAAAAGTTTATGCATATTCACTTTGGACATCCTGAAAATCTGACTGACAAGGGGGTACTAAAACTAAAACTAAACCTTAGGTTTGTATACCGCACCATCTCCACAAGCGTAGAGCTCGGCACGGTTTACAGGGTTAGGTTGAAAAGGAGCTACAATGAAGGGTTATAGAAAAAGAGCTAGGAAGATAAAGAAGGTCAGGGTACCAAAGAGCGGGAGGTGTTAGATTTTTGAAAAGAGCCAAGTTTTCAGGTGTTTGCGGAAGGATTCTCCAGGACCTAGTTGAGAAAACACTGCTAGAAACATAGAAACATGATGGAAGACAAAGGTCAAATGGCCCATCTGGTCTGCCCATCTGCAGCAACCATTATCTCTTTCTCTCTCTGAGAGATCCCATTTGCTTATCCCAGGACCTTTTGAAATCAGACACAGTCTCTGTCTCCACCACCTCTTCCAGGAGACCGTTCCATGCATCTACCACCCTTTCTGTAAAAAAGTATTTCCTTAGATTACTCCGGAGCCTATCATCTCTTAACTTCATCATATGCCCTCTCATTGCAGTTTCCTTTCAAATGAAAGAGACTTGAATCATGCACATATACATTACATAGGTATTTGAGCGTCTCTATCATATCTCTCCTCTTTCGCCTTTCCTCCAAAGTCTGTCCCCATACACCTTATGACGAAGACCATGCACCATTTTAGTAGCCTGCCTCTGGACAGACTCCATCCTTTTTATATCTTTGTGAAGGTGCAGCCTCCAGAAATGTACACAATATTCTAAATGAGGTCTCACCAAAGTCTTATACAGGGGCATCAATACCTCCTTTTTCCTACTGGCCATACCTCTTCCTAAGGAACCTAGTATCCTTCTAGCTTTTGCAGTCACCTTTTCAACCTGTTTGGTCACCTTAAGATCATCACATACAATCACACCCAAGTTCCGTTCTTCTGTCGTGCACATAAGTTCTTCACCCCTTAAACTGTACCATTCCCTTGGGTTATTGCAGCCCAAATGCATGACCTTACATTTCTTAGCATTAAATTTTAACTGCCAAATTTCAAGCTTCGCCAGGTCTTTCTTCATATTATTCACATCATCCGGTGTGTCTACTTTATTGCAGATTTTGGTATCATCTGCAAAGAGGCAAATCTTACCCGACACCCCTTCAGCAATATCGTTTATAAAAATGTTAAAAAGAACAGGCCCAAGAACTTAGAGGCATACCGCTGGTAACATCCCTTCTCCTCAGAGCGATCTCCATTGATCACTACCCTCTGAAGCACATCACTGGAATTTGACAAATGGACTCATCCATAAACTTCACCAACATAAATTTCAAGACCTCAGACTACTTGAGAATCAGTGTATGCTGTATATGTGATTTTGTGCCCCTTTCAGTTAGTTTATGTGGGGCAAACCAAGAGACCAATGAGAATCCATTTAGCTGAACACTGCTACTTTGCTGGCATCCATGGTGTAGCACTTTTTAAATATGGTCTGTTCGTTTGATCAATTAAGATGGCTTATTACTGAGCAAGACACAAAAACAGAAGAACAAAATCCACTGCAACAAAGCCCAACACAAGGCAACAGCGATGGTGACAGACAAATTAGATGGTGAGAGTCTGTAATAAAGATATTTAAACGTGACTCCTACCATCCAGTTTGATCTGTCTCTATCACTGTTTCAAGTTCATTAGGTTTTTATATACCGCCTATCAAGGTTATCTAAGCGGTTTAACAATTGGGTACTGTTACCTTGTGTTGTTATAATTGAGCAAGTCATGGAATCCCCTATTGGGGGTGATCAAGAATACAGACTTACAGTGAGAGAACAATTTTGGATTTACCAGTTTCAAACAGTTGGTCCATGGGGACTCAATGAAGCTATTGAGTGGAACACTATCATCTAAGGCAGTGTATCGCAAACTGTGTGCCGCAGCACACCAGTGTGCTTCCTGAGATTTCTGGTGTGCCATGACACACTGGCGAAGAGGAGAATCATCAATGTTGGATTCCTGCCTATAGGACGTGCCTCTCGCTTTGAGGTAGGGTGATGATTGAGAGGGCCAAATTTTGGAAATAGGGATTGAAAAAAAAGTGAGTTAGTGACAGAGGAGGAAAGAAAAGAAACGGTGAGCGGGAGGGGAAGAAAGAAAGAAGGGAAAAGAAGGAGAAAACGATTATGGTGCCCATGAATGGCAGGGCAAAGAAAAAAAGGATGGAAACTAGACAGATTTGAAAAAGAGGAAGAAAAAAGGAAGAAAAATTGATCATGAAAGATGGATACAGGGCAGGAAGTAATGAGGAGAAAAGAAGAAAGTGAATAGACAGAGCACGGGTAAGCAGAACCAGAGATGCAGAATGAGGTTATTAGAAAGTTAAAATCACCCAACAACAAAAGGTAAGATTTTTAGTTTAGTAAGAGGGGGTAATGGGATTTGATATACTGCCTTTCTATGGGATAACTGAATTGAAATATGTTACTTTTGAGCATTTATGTCTTGTTTTCTATATATATATCAGCGAGCAGAAGTGTAGAGTTATTTCTTATACTCTGTACATGACCTCATATAACAATTTTCTCCCATGATCCTCAGAAGCACCACCTCAGACTTCACTACTTCATTGTCCCAGGATTTAAGTGCCGCTTCCTCACTGGATCCTGTTCTTGCTTACAATTTTACTAAATAAATAAACAACACATAGCATTTTTTACTTATTAAATCTACTTAGCTTATATGTGGTCTTCCTTTCAGGGATAGCGGTGCTAACATGTTTCACCTAAAAGTTTTATCAAGGCCACTCTTCCCTGTTGGTAGGGATGAGTGGCCTTGATAAAACTTTCGGGTGAAATATGTTGGCACCGCTATCCCTGAAAGGAAGACCACATATAAGCTATAGAGCGATCCGGGTGCTCGGTTGGGGGTGTGATTCCGATCGCCCTCATTTGCATGAGGGCAATTTGTGAATAAGCCCCCCAGACATGGATCGGATCCCTCACGGATCTGATCTGATTCGTGCCCTCAGTGAATCTAGACCAGGGATCTCAAAGTCCCTCCTTGAGGGCCGCAATCCAGTCGGGTTTTCAGGATTTCCCCAATGAATATACATTGAAAGCAGTGCATGCACATAGATCTCATGCATATTCATTGGGAAAATCCGACTGGATTGCGGCCCTCAAGGAGGGACTTTGAGACCCCAGATCTAGACCAATGTGGTTTTTGGTATGGACTATCACTGCAAAAGCTAGGTAAAAGGGTTGGGTGTAGAAGAACAATGGGCCAAAGCCATCACAAAAGCCAGTTTAATTTGGACTGAGCTGGAAGCCCAAAAGGAGCAAAAGAAAAAAACCAATAAATTAAACTCATCAAGAACTAAAGCAAAATGAAAAAATCCACACACAGAGGCTGTGAAGAAGCATGCTTGTTCAGTACCTTGTCATACATTTGTTGGAAAACTTTTAGTTGCTTTGCCTCATATTTCTTGTCAAATGTATAATAGCAATTATTCCAATCTGCCATTATACCCCAGCGAACAAATGCAGATTTCTGCTTCTCAATGGCTTTTTCTGCAAACATTCTGGCTGAAAAGCAAGTAATGTGCTATTATGTACAACTTCAAGGATTAAATACAATGTTCTAGTTCTAGAATTACAATTTTGTTTGTCCATTTTGTTCCAAAATACTTCTTGCTCTGCATGTATGTGAATCATGTTAGCATTATGGCACATGAAGTTCAAAATGGCTCATCCAAACTACCTAGTTAATTTGTGCACATATAGATATGCAGGAGTTCCCTCACTTAGCTCAACCCAAGTTCTTTTCCCCACATCATCTTCCAAGCCTGAGTTATCACTCCATAACCTCTCTGGCATACCCAAAATTTCCTTCTGTAATGATCTCTAACTCACACTTCAGATATCTAAACCTTCAATTGCTAATAACAAGATAAACAATTAAAATGTAATCTCCTCTTAATTATTGTCTTTGAGATCCAATGTAGTTTGAGCATGGGAATTGGACGCCTGCACACTCCTAGGCTGAAGCTGTCAATCAAGCCGCCAGCCTTTACTCAAGGTGTGAAAATTAATAAAAAACATGTTAAATGCAAAGGTTTTGTTACCAAAATATAATTATTGTTTTTATTTTTTCAATCATGATACCAAAAGAATAAAGCATAATTGCGTTAGCAGTTGCATTAGCGGGAGATCGTTATAATTGCCAAAATGCTGGCCTTCTGATAACGAGCTCAGTTCAATATTTTGAAACACCCCATTATATACCTTTGGCTCAGTGTGACATCATTAGCTGTCAGCCAATAAAATAACAAAGGAGGTGTTTAAAAGTTAGACAAAGAAAAAAGTTTCAGAAATTACTTTTGTTCTGTTTACATTCATTTCTGATTATACATTAACATTTTATAACATTTCCAATATTCCTTGTATCCTTGTCACAAAGGTATATTAAGAGAATCATTTGTTAAAAAGGTGCTGAAATTTTCTAAGCCCTACAAACAGTGCTGAAAATTGGTCGGCCTTAGAGGAAAGGAGGGGCTGTCTCCCCCTCTCCCTAAGCTGACAGTTTCAAATTTCATTGATCTGCACACAGAAGCCTTCCTATGTTAGAGCAGCAGTCTCTGACTTAATTATTTCCAGATGTTATACCCTTTGAATTTCTTTAGGGAGCCAGAAGGCCTTGAGCATGTGCAGATGCTCAAGGCCCAGCCCAGGCAAGAGGCGGGAGCTCACATTAACCTTTACAATGAGCGGAAGGGGTAAGGACCTGTGCTTGGGAGTTAGGGCGGGCGGATGCCGCTTTCTATTTGTGCTTGGGGGTGCTTTGCGGTTCTCGCAGGGGGGCGTTCGCGGGGGGGGGGGGGGGGGTTGCGATGCCGGTTCGGGGGGTGGGGGTGCAATGCCGGTTAGAGCGGGGGGAGGTGCTCGTACACCAGAACATGCTCGGTTTGCGAGGCAAAGGTTTGCTGAGTGTTTTGCTCGTCTTGCAAAACACTCGCAAACCGGGTTACTCGCAAACCGAGGTTCCACTGTAATATGTTTTTTCAAAACCCATTCTTTTGTTCAATACAGTCACACAATCACTCCACGGGCCCCTTTCAATCATAATTTTCATTCATATCTCGGCCATTCATATTTAATGCATGTTATATCTTAGTTTAGGATACTTCTTCCTAGCCAGCCTAAGGCACATCTGGTATCAATTAACACCATGATGCTAAGAAACCTGACCAAAGACTTGGGACCTAGGCTGATCACAAAATGGAGTACAAGACACAGAAAGACAAAAGAACCCAAAATGGAGTCCAAAGACAGAGAAGATACAGAAAAGACAGCAAACAAAATGGAGTCCATGTATACCCTGATTTCCTTTATGATCTAGCCTAACAGCAAAGTACATAAAAAGAATATTATTATACTTTCCCTTAATATTAATCTGTAGTGTGTTTTTCTGGCTTTGACTGCATCCATATTCAGATTTTTTATTCACCAGTTTGTCGTACGCTTCTATTGGGTGTGGCCTTAACTAACACATATGCTTGTATCTAACTAGAGTTACACAGAATCATACGAAAAACCAGGCCCTTTTTTGTAGGAAAACTCTACAAAATACTGCACTATCATGTCCGATGTCCATTCCATTACCGTCCCAACACATCACCTCCTACTGGCCACGAGCCACTACTGCTCAAGTTTCACAAGTGCTAATGGGGTCTGTACCTGCCACATCATTCAGAGATTAATTCCCAACATCTTACTGCCCCTGTGTACTTTGATTGTTTTTGGTCTTCACCACGCCCCTTGGACGTGGCATGTCATGGATTAAAAAAAGTATTACTTGAGGAAGTGACGTCACCTCGCTGAATGGCAGCGTGAAGCAGAAGCTCCGTCGGGCTTTTGTGCAAATTTGCGAGTGGCGCTTCCACAGCGTTGTTTCTTAGCCACTATTTTTGGCTGCCGGGGTTCCCCTGCTGATGGCGACTCGAAAACGCCTGGATAAATTTAAATTTTTCGGCGATCCGCCGGAAAAATCGGGCCCGGAGGTGGTGAGTGGCATGGGAGAGAAAAAAAAGATGGCGGCCGGGCCGGCGACTCAGTCTGAGTCGGAGGATGAAGGCATCTCGGATCAGCGGGGGGAGGCTGGAGAGGCACCGAAAAAATCCATGGCTGCCTGGTTTACGGAGCTGAAGGCTGAAATAATCGGAGTGAGGGGAGATGTGCGGGCGGCGATTGCAGAGCTCCGTACGGAGGTCAGTGAGCTGGGAGCTCGGGTTTCGACATCCGAAGACAACGTGGTGGCTCTAACTACCACTGTCTCCACTACCTCTGATGTTACAGGTCGCCTAACATCTGAACTTCGGGAATTACAGGCACAAGTTGAGGACTTGGAGAACCGCTCTCGGAGATGCAACCTGCGGTTCAAAGGTATTCCGGAAACAGAAGCATTTCGGGACAGTAAAGAGGTGGTGAGAGCCTTTTGTGCACATCTATTAAGGGCTGATGGAGCTGAAGTTCCTGAGTCTATCGTTTTGGTAAGGGCCCACCGCAGTCTGGGAGCTCCCAGGGTCCAGGGCACACGAGATATAATAGCCTGCTTTGGAGAGTTTACATTGAAGGAACGTATTTTATTGGCTGGCCGCAGACAAGCAGCTCTCCGATGGAAAGATCTGGCAGTGGGGGTTTTCCAAGATTTGGCGTGGTCTACTTTGCAGAAGCGCAGAGCGTTTAAAGATGTCACACAAGCGCTGCGCTCTGGGGGCCATAAATATCGATGGCTATTCCCCTTTGGCATATGGATGACCATTAACGGCACATCTCGTCGAGTTACTACGGTGTCAGAAGCTTGGGCGGAGATGAGAGCTCTGGGCTGCGGGATTCCGATGGAAGGGGACGGACCTCCGGCAATAGCATCCACTTCTGCGCAAAGTGAGCCTTGGAGAACAGCGTTGCGTTCTGGCAAGAAATCTGCGAAATCCCAGACCTGAACATGTTTGGACACTGGTAAAACCATTTTGATCTGCCTCGTGGCGGGGCTTTGCCTGGACCTGTTGAGCGCAAGCCCTTGGAACTGGGGGGGAGACTTGGAGACTTTGGTTTGACACTGCTCCCTTTGAATGGGGATTGGTGGTTCATTATTATGTACTGTTCTCATAGTGTAAGTTTGCAGTTGGATGGTTCTCTGGTTGGTGGGGTCTGGGATCCGGGGGGTTCAGTGTTTGCATGTATGGGGTGTGTGAGGTTGGGGGAGTGCTTGGTAGATGAGTGCAGGATGGAGAGGGGTGGAGTGGCATATAGTGACAGTGGGGGTATTCATTTGCTGGAAGTTTCATTGATTTTATGGATGAGTGATGATTGCCTTTGGGGGAGGATTGCACTTTCTACACGCTGGCGAATCCTGAGGCTCGGGATTCGAATCAGCAAAGGGGTGGGGGGAGGGTTCTGGGGGGGTTAGGGGGGGGAAGAAGGGCAGGGAAGGAGGGTGATAAGCTTTTCATTATAGGTTCGTGGAATGTTAATGGACTTAATAGTCCGGGTAAGCGCAGTATTGTATTTAAAGAATTGACACGCTTGCAATGGGATGTTTGTTTACTCCAAGAAACACATTTAAGGCCTCGAGATGTAGCAGTCCTACAATCTCCATATTTTGATCAAATCTGGACCCACCAGGGGTCGGTGCCGGGGAAGAGGGTGGGAGGGGTGGCCATTTTGGTTCGAAAGGGACTGGGTCTAGAGGTTCAACAAGTCTTTCGGGATGGGGCAGGGAGATGTTTGGCTCTAGTGGCTACCTTACAGGGCCGTTCCATCACTATTATAAATCTGTATGGTCCCAACACTGGTCAAGCAGCATATTTTAGGTCCCTTAGAACTGAATTGGTGGGTTTTGTGAAAGGCTCTGTTTATCTGGGTGGAGATTTTAATGTTACCCCGGATGTTCATCTGGATCACTCTGTGGGAGGGACACGTTCTCCGACTAGGACCGCTAGAAAGGCTCTTCTCTCTTTGTTTTCTTCTCTGGGCTTGGTAGACAGTTGGAGGTTGTCTCATCCTGCGCAGCGCTCTTACACTCACTACTCTCATGCGCATAGATCGTATGCGCGTATTGATGGGGTTTGGGTTCATCGTAATTCCTGGGGTGGGATTCGACAGGCTGAAATTGGAGCTATCCAAATTTCTGATCACGCGCCAGTGTGGGTAGCCTGCGGGGGTTATTGGGAGGGGGTGGGACGTCGTTTTTGGCGACTTAATGAGTCTTTATTGAAAGATCCAGCTGTAATTCGAGAGGTGGGTGCGACAGTGGCTCAGTACCTTCAACATAATGATAATAATACGGTCACTGATGCGACTCTGTGGGATGCACTGAAGGTGGTGGTGCGGGGCGTTTTTATTAAATGGGGGGCTCGCCGAAAGCGTTTGCGGGCGCAGCGTTCTTTAGCGCTTCATGAACAGCTGGAGCGATTGACGAAGTTGCATCAGAGACATCAGGACCCCTTAGTATATGACCATCTTGTTAAGGTTCGTGCGGAACTCTCCTTACTACAGATGGAAGAGTACGAGTTCTTGAGGTTGCGCCTACGCCACACTGTTTATGAGTATAATAACACACCTGGATCTCGTTTAGCTCGACTTATTAAGCTAAAGCAGGCGAGAGCGAATATTACAAAGATTAGGGATACCGCGGGCACTGAGCATTGTACCGATTCGGCTATTAGTGCTGTGTTTCTCAATTTTTATTCAGACTTGTATCGGCCATCGGGAGGGCAGGATTCCACTGCCATTGAGGGATACCTTTCTGAGTTGCGGCTGCCGCAGCTTTCGGACGCTGATAGAGATTTGCTTAATGAGCCTATTGAATTAGGGGAAATTTTGGGAGTCATAGCTAATTTGAAGTTGGGTAAATCGCCTGGGCTAGATGGGTATACTAATCAATTTTATAAACTTTTTCGGGAGATTTTGGCTCCATTATTGGTCCGCGTAGCGAATGGAGTACGGGGAGGTTCCCCGTTGCCCAATTCAATGGGGGAGGCAGGGATTTCGGTCTTGCTCAAGCCGGGGAGAGATCCTATTGGGTGCGGGTCGTATAGACCGATTTCGTTATTAAATACTGATGCAAAAATTTTAGCGAAAGTTTTGGCTCTTCGTCTGGGAAAGGTTCTACCCTCTCTGGTACATTTGGATCAATCTGGTTTTGTTCAAAAGAGACAGGTTTGTGATAATATTAGACGAACGTTGCATCTTTTGTGGGCGGCACAACGGACTTCGGCTAAAGTTGTCTTTTTGGCGATTGATGCGGAAAAGGCTTTCGATCAAGTGGCGTGGGAATTTTTATGGCAGGTGATGCATCGGATGGGGCTGGGCTCTTTCTTTTTGGCTTGGGTGCAAGCCTTTTATAGGGCTCCTAAGGCTACTGTGCGTATTAATGGGATTTATAGTGATTTCTTTGCCATAGGGAGAGGCACTCGACAGGGCTGTCCTTTATCTCCCTTGTTGTTTGCTCTTTCTATGGAACCCTTAGCCATTCGCATACGGGAGCATGGGGATTTATTGGGGGTGAAGGTGGGAGATCTTGAACATCGTTTAGCACTGTTTGCCGACGATGTGTTGTTGTATGTTCGGGACCCGGAGGTTTCATTGCCGATTCTTGTTGCCCTTTTCTTGGAGTATGGGAGGGTTTCGGGATTTACGGTGAATATGGATAAATCTGAACTGTTGAGTGTTACCTTGGGTGAAGAAGACCAACGTCGTTTGGCTGCTCGGTTTCCTTTCCGCTGGGCGCCTGGGGTTATTCGTTATTTGGGGATTCGGTTGCCTGCGGACTTATCCCAATTGTTTACTGTTAATTATGCGCGGCTTATACAACAGATTAGGACCGATATTCAACGCTGGAATGGGTTTTGGTTGTCATGGTGGGGTCGTATAGCAGTTCTTAAAATGAATGTTTTGCCCCGCTTGCTTTTTCTTTTCCAAACATTGCCGATTTCGGTCCCTACTCTAGTTTTGAAACAGTTGCATACTCTGTTTTTTCGCTTTATTTGGCAGGGGAGGCCTCCTCGTATCTCTAGGGCAGCGCTGTGGGCGGCCAGGACTAATGGGGGGCGGGCGGTACCGAATTTATTTTGGTATTTTCGAGCAGCTCAATTGCGACTTTTATTGGATTGGGAGATTGCAGATTATAAATTGGCGGTCCGTCTGGAACAACACTTTGTGGGGCGCCCCTGTTTGAAACATTTACTTTGGTCATCTTCCATTGGTACTAGGAGGTTCGAGGTTCCGGGAAACCCATTTCTGGAACACCTTTTGAAAGTGTGGTGTGATATCCGTCGCCGTTGGGGGGGGGGGGGTGGTTCCGTCGATGTTGGGGGCGGTACGGGAGGAGCCCCTGTTCCCTGTTGGAAGGGAGAGTTCTGCATTTGTGAGGTGGGCACATTTAGGGATGCATACTTTTCGGGATGTGCTTCAAAAAGGGGTCCTGATGTCTTTTGAGACCTTCCGGCTTAGTGCTGCCTTGCCCAGAGGAGACTTTCTAGCCTATTCTCAAATACGTCATTTTCTTCATTCTCGGGAGTGGGATCGGGGATCCTTTCAGTCTACTGATCCCTTTGCTCACATGTGGTTCACTCTTAAGAGCCTTCCTAAGCCTATCTCTGTTCTTTACCAATATATTCGAGGCTCCTATTCCTTTCCGTCTCTTTATCAGCGAGCTTGGGAGGTGGATTTCAATTGTACATTTTCTGTTCAGGAGTGGGCCCTGATCACCACTGAGGTAGGCAAGGCCACCTCGTGTGCTCTCATTAAGGAAAATGCTTACAAAGTGGTTATGAGGTGGTATTATACGCCGGAACGTCTTCACCGTATGTATCCCGGGGTTTCCGCTTTGTGTTGGAGATGTGGGTTGGCCTTGGGGACCTTTTTGCATATCTGGTGGGCCTGTCCAATCCTACAGCCTTTCTGGAGGCAGGTGGTGGGGTGTTTATCACAATTGTTACAATTATTGTTACCTTTTTCTCCGCAGGGGTGCTTGCTAGGCCTTTCCAATGTATGTTTATATTCATGGCAAACTAAGATCAGACGTTGGGGCCTGGCAGCGGCTAAATGCTTGATAGCTGCTCGTTGGAAACAGGGGCAAGCGCCCACCCAATTGGAATGGACTGTTAAACTTCAGTTTATTTGTAATATGGAACTGTCTATAGCAAAGCGTCATGGTTATTATTATACTTATACCCGGACTTGGACACGAATCCTTGACAAAATTACATCTTTGTCTTGAGCTTATTTCTGTGGGGGGGGGGGGGTTGAGGACTGAGGGGGCTCTCCTGAAGAAACAACTGGGGGCCCTCTTTGCTGGTGGTAAAGTTTGGGGGTGGGGGGGGGAGGGAATTGTGGAGTTTTGGTTGTTGCTGGGTATCAGGGGCTTAACTGTATTGGTGGGGGTACTTCTGTGATTTGTACATTGATTGCAGTGCTCTCTGATTGATGGCTGTATGTTCTGTTGTCTATGATATTCATGGTATGGTTTGTATATTTACAAAACTTTTCAATAAACATTTATTGATTAAAAAAAAAAAAAAAAGTATTACTTGACATTTTTCTTGAGTCAATTCATCTGGAGATTCATGACATGACCCCTAATTTCCTTATACCTATTTGAAAATCAGTCTTTGGACTACCTTCCCCTAAATATCAAAACTGATGAATCAGAGAAATATTTTCTTTGTTTTTTTCTTTATCTTTGATTTTTATATTTGCATCATCTGATGCATTATTTTATAGTAAGAATCTGTATGAAAGAAACTACTAATACATCCGAGTCATATTTATTGAATGGTGATATGTTGTCTTCACCTACAACGCAAAGGGGCTCCATTAGTAGCCCATTGTTTACAAGAGAACCATACATTTGATCAATTAAGATGCATGGTAATAGATAGAGTATCTGAATAAATATGAGGAGGGGATAGGGGGAAAAAATTACTACAGGTTGAGCAAAGATGGATCCATGGACTCCAAAGCTTACAACCAAAAGGATTAAATTCTACCATTAATTGGCAAATGTTTTTTTGTGTGTGTGTGTGGGGGGGGGTTAATCAGCCATAATGGATCATCTGTTAAGTTTTTTTTAATCAACTAAAAATTTTCTAATTTCAATTACAGATTTTCTAGGTTGAATATTATCAATTGTAGTTCATTAAATTAAAGTTAAATTAAGATGAGTTCATTAAAATGAAGATGAGATAGTTTTTATATATTGTGTATTCATATAAGGTATTTTGAAAGAATTAGTTTAGCACTATAAAGCTTAAGGTGGAATCGCCTGACCTTCATAGGTCACGGTGAAGTAATTAACTATATTTGTAAGGGTGTTACGTTAAGATGCACATATACTGAATATTCTAAAAAAATATACGGTAATATCGGGTAGAAAATTTAAGATAGGAATGTTTTTACACTTTATATCTAATCAATAGGTTAGCAAGAGCATTGAACAAATTAATTGAGCACCTTAAACTTTAAAGTAAAAGCGTTTAATACATATGCACCATGGCACTATAACAGATGAGTGTAGTTACGTTACGTAAAGACGCAAGAACACTGAACACGTCAAAAGGAGAACGTAGTTAGAAAAATCGCTAACACAGGTGAATGCTAGTCAGTGAAAGGCGGTAGAAGGAATCGCGCTGACAAAGGTTTGCTAAAAAGCATCTTACCAAAATGTTCAGGAGTATAAATCATGCGTCTTAGAAGTACCGGGAGGTTTTATTCAGTTTTTAAAAATAAATGGGTAGGTGCAACATAACAACAATGTAATAGTTTTTTAATATCTTAACATTTCAGCTCCCGCACATATTTAAAAAGAAAGCGGGGGCTTTTAGAATACAGCCTTAAATATAGGCTCAGTAAAACTTTTATTGTTATCTTGTTATAGTTTTTAAGACTAGGCTATTTAATGAACTACTCTGAACGCTAGAAAAGTGATAATTTAGTTAAATTTGAAAATGTGAAAACTAAGCCTTAAGTCTTAGAGTTCCTACTGTAATGAGATATTCTTCTTCAATAACAAAAGGTTTTTGTTTATGATAGAACGGTGGATTCAAAAAAAGCCAGCTTCGATGATCTCCTGAAGAAGCTCAGTTGTGAGTGAAACGGAGGCGCTCAGTAGAGCTGGGCACCACCTATGAAATCTAAAACACCGGGTTATCTGGTCACCTTCCTTGGGAGTCCCAGGCATCTACGTTAAACAAGCTAAGTACCTAGAAACGATAGAAAGTCCTTGGAACCCATGAATAATGACTAAGTGATATTCTAGCCTTAAAAATAAGAAAGCAATTGAGTTTATAAAAGAAAGACTATTACTCTATACATATAAAAAATAAACAAAAATAAATATAAAATTGGTGTATAGTCAGCATAGGGGGATAACAAAAGAACCAATGATAGCTCACAATAGGCAGTCCTGATAAAGACAAGTTCTTAATATCAGACTGCTGTGAGCACTTGAGGTTCACATATTCCCATTCAATAAATATGACTCAGGTGTATTAGTAATTTCTATTATACAGATTCTTACTATAAGATAATGCATCAGATGATGCAAATATAAAAATCAAAGTTAAAGAAAAAACCGAAGAAAATAGGACCCCTAATTTTACAGCTTTCTTCCCCTCACTGAAAGATGTGTGCTTCTCACTCATTAATACATTTTAAAAACATAAATATCTCCATTTCCTCTCTTTAGGGTATATCTATTTAGGTTATTTCTCTCTTATTCCGTTTTTGTATAGACCCCACACTGTTTTTGTTATCTTTGTCTGGACAGGATGGGATTGATGTTCAGCCGAAAGCTGTTTATGCCCAGAAATTCACAGCTGGGCTATGTCTGGGCTCCAGCCTTGAATTTCCTGGTTTCCAAAGATGATTACACCATAATCATGTTATGTGTGACTTACTTATATAATAATAAAATATGTGGTGACTTTGGCCAGCTATGAAATGAATAACAGCACTTAACCAGCCAACTGCTGGCTCTGGCCCTGGAATGCCCCCAAAATAGCTGGTTTTGCTTTGGACACTAGCCAGTCATTTTCAGTGGCACTAACAAGTTAAGTGCTGCTGAAAATGATGAGTTAGCCCCAAACAAGTGATTTAAATGGTCAGAATCTGTTTCTGACCAGTTAAATAATTTTGAATATTGACCCTGATATAGACAGACTAAAAGCTTTCTGAGATATAGTACTCCAGAACTGCACACAATATTTCAGGCAAGGCCTTATTAATACCATGAACAAAGGCATCACCACCTCTGGAGTGAAAGAGTAGCCTAATGGTTACAGCAGCAGGCTGAAAATCAAATCACACTATTGTTCCTTATTACCTTGGGGCAAGTCACTTAGGCCCAGATTCACTACTGATAGCGATTCAATCGCTGTTGGCCGATTACTGGTCGATTTTGAAACAGTGATTGAATCACTATCTTTTTTGCATGCAAATGATTTGCACGGAAACTCCCCGACCTAATTGCTTAGTGAGCGATTGAGTCGGGGCAGCCCTGACAGTAGTGACAGGAGAAGCAGCCCCCGAAGAAAAAAGCAGGAGGGATGCCCACTCCCTCCTGCTATTGGCCCAGCTCCCCGACAAAAAACATACAAACCATAAACAAGACAGCAGGAGGGATGACCACTCCCTCCTGCTGGCAAATACCTCCCCCCCTAAGGCCCTGCTTCAGTGAATCATGTGATGCATGGGGAGGGGCCTAAGGCCCTAACTGGCTCAGGCACCTTGGGCTCCTCCCTTGGGAGGTGCCTAAGCCAATCAGGGACTTCCTTAGGGTTGAGCCAAGGGAGGAGCGTGAGGTGCCTGAGCCAATCAGGGCCTTAGACCCCTCCCCGTGCATCACATGATTCACTAGGGCGGGCCCTAAGGCCCAGTCGCGTCCAGGAGGCCTACAGAGCAGGAAGGACTGAGTACCCCTCCTGTTCCCAACATTTTGAGATACGGGGATGGGGAGCGGGGCTATGGGGAGGTATTTGCCGGCAGGAGGTAATGAGCATCCCACCTGCCTTTTTCTTAAAGGGGTAGGGGGGGTCCACGGGGCCGCGTTTGTCAGGGGGGGGCTTTTTTTCTTTATTGGCCAGATATTTTGCATGTGTAATACATGCAAAAAAACAACCCCTAGGCAGACCTATTGGTAACAGTTAGCGACAGGTCTGCAGTAGTCGGGTTTTACAATGGTAATACCAGATGCAAATTAGCCAAACAATTGTTAGTGAATCAATTGCTTGGCTATTTTGCATGGGATTTTGCTCATTTGCATGGGTGGATCGGATCGTTAAGTAGGCGGTGGGCTGTTTAGTGAATCGTGTCGGGGAACAGGAATGATCGCGAAACCAGTAAAACTGGTATTGCGACCATCCTTAGATGATCAGTAAGTTTAGTGAATCTAGGCTTTAATCCTCCACTATCTAATGAACAAACCCATGCTGCAAGTCCTATGGGGAGAGGAAGTGCCTAATGTACCTGAATGAAACTTGTCTTGAAGAAACTGAAAACTCATCTGACACTTAATCACCTGTATCCTCTCCTCCCCCCTCCATCCCTCTCCCTCCCCCCCTCCTACCCCCTCTTCTCTTCTCCCACCCCTCCTCCCCCTTTTCCTTCCTCGCCGCCTCTACAAGTCGCCTTGAGCCTACCTAGGTATGAGCGACGCAAAAATAGAAGATTAGATTAGATATTCAGATCAGCGCCCAACCGCCCCCCTCCTGGACCTGTTGCAGGCTTCCCTCAGGCCTGCCATAAGCCCTGGTGGTCTAGCAGCTTGGGCTGGGACAGGGGGGATCACTCCTGCCTCCTTTCCTGGCCAATTCCGACACATCCCATCTCCCTCCCACCTCCCAGACATTTAAAAAACATCCTTTAAAGCCCAGGTGGTCCTGCGGTGAACTGGGGCAGAAGCGATATTTCTAAACTCCTGCCCTGTGCAGAGCTGCTAGTTCTTGTGGCAACCTCACAAGACCGCAGGAACTCACAAGGTTGCCATGAGAACTCATGGCAGCCATTTCAGATAGCAACTCTGCATGGGGCAGGAGTGTAGGAAGATTGTTTCTGCCCAAAATGCACCAGGAAGGGAGCCTAGGGCTACTCACAGGAGGGGCCTTAGGCACCTGTGGCAGTCTTTTAGGCCCAGGATGCACCAGGAAGGGGAAGGTCTGCCATTTTGAAGAGGCGTTCTTGCCAGCAGGAGGGTGTGGGTATTCCTCCTGTTGATCTTCAATTGAGAGGCATATGAGGGGGAGGTTGGGGATTTTCAGCGGGGTCCTGATGGCAGGAAGGAGTGGACATCCTTCCTGCTGATGTTAAATTTAGAGGTACTTTGGGGGAGGGGTCATGGGCTTGTGGTGGGGACCCGGCAGCAGGAGGGACTGAGCATCTCTCCTATCGATCTTCATTTAAAGGTGAAGAGGGTCAGGGGTTTTGAGGGGGGGTTGTCAGGTGGCCAAGGAAGGAGGGAGTGGGTTTCCCTCCTGCCAATTTTATTTCTTAAGTTTGGAGGTGTGGAGAGAGTGCCGTACAACATTTTTTTTTAATGGGCACAGATGTTGTGTGTGTGTAACACACGCACAACATCTCTGGCCATAAAAAAAAAACCAACCACAAAACCTCACAACGTGTACTACTCTTCTTGCCACAAACAGCTGAGCAGCAGGCGGCTGCTTCAGGGCTTCCCTTGTCACACAGCTGTTTGGGGCTTCCCCTGCTGACTGAGCATGTGTCTGTCACTTTCTCCAACGACTGATCGGATGGGATTAATAATAATAATAATAATAATAATAATAACTTTATTCTTGTATACCGCATTACCATGGAAGTTCTATGCGGTTAACAGATGAAGAGACTGTACATTTACAGCGAAGTTACATTTTCAGCGATGCTACATTTACAGTGAAGTTATTATTACAGCAAAGTTACATTTGAGATGAAGATACATTTGCTATGAGTTACATACAGTGGTGATACATATGGCAGTGTTACATATGGCGGTGCTACATACAGCGATGTTCAATAAGGTAGAGCAGAGGTATTTAGAATGAGGGGTAACGAAGAGGGGATGGTTAGCTGGATTGAGTGGTCCGTAGTGATAGGCCATTTAGTGGCTAAAAAGATAGGGGGAGTCGGAGAGACTGGGGTAAGATGGGGTTAGAGGAGGTGGCAGGGAGGCAGACCTCCTCAAAACTTATTTCCTTGTGAAATTGTTTCAACATTGATCACCATTTTCAAATTGGACCATTTACACCACAGGATTTTAATGGCAAATATCTACTTTAAGCATATTCAGAATACTTAGAACGTGTATCTTCTGATACTGAAAGCTGCCTGCTTGCCCTCTCTTTGCTGACAATGTAGTTCTCACTGCATGGCTCCCCATTCCATGAGAAAATGAAGCAAGTAAGCATATTGCAACAATCTAGACAAGAGCATATTTTCTAGTTTTATTAGTGTAAAGTGTACCATACTACCTATCGGCACTATATACTTCAGCAGTCCCTGTTTGATGGGGAAAATATTGTTTAAATGAACATCTGCTTTAAAATAAAGATCAGTTACCCTTCTTTCTGATTTCCATTGTTGACAAATGTTGTGCATCTTCCCCAAGTTCGTCCAGTACTTTTAGCTCTATAGGCAAACCATGGCAATCCCATCCTGGCACATAATGTACCTTGTAGCCTCGCATCATCTGAAATCGATTAATTATGTCTTTCATAATCTGCAAAGAAAAAACATGAGATTGGAGGACTACAACATGCATCTCTCTCTACAATGAATGATGGCAGTGATGTCCTTTAACCCACAATCTCTAGAAAGTGATAAAAAGCATCTATATGCCAGCAGCATATCTTGAAGCTCTAATCTGTAATATCAAGAGCTATTCTGTGGAGAGAGAAATCAAGGTTTGTATCAAAAACACATGTGTTTTAGTGATGAAGAAGTTATATACAGTTAGGGTAGGTAAGAGTAATTTTCATGAGGGCTGATAGCCCCAGCTGAGAGAACTGTTATTTCTAGACCATAGCAAAGAAGAGCTTCAGCTGGTCAGAAATTAAGAATTATGTGCAAGTAATGTCCCTACACTCAGTTGAAGCTATAAAGTTGAATTCTGTAGGCATTATCCGAATCCTTGTCATCTGGTTGGAATAAAGGCTGCATCTGAACACAAGCAGCTCAGGCACACCCACTGCTGGGCTTTCAGGTAGGGTTACCAGACATCCAGGAAAACCTGGACACGTTCTCTTTTTCAAGCTGTCTGGGTGCCCAGATTTTTTTTTTTAATGGGGGAATCTGTCCAGGTTTAGCTGGCTCTCCCAACTCCCCCACTTTCCTGCTTCCCTGGGACTGACTGCTGTACTTGAATCTTTGTTGCTGCTGCTAGCCTGCCTCAAAAGCCATCTCTCTGCAAGTCCTGCCTAAGCAGGAACAGGAAATTGCTGCAGAGAGGCCGCTGGCAGCAGGCTTACCTCATTGCTGCTGTTCAAAGATGAAATTAGAGCAGCCAAGCCAAGGGAAGAGTCGGGAACTGGAGAAACAGCATGGATGGAGGGCTGGAGAAAAGAGCAGGGTAGTAGTGCGAGAGAGAGAAGCACTAAAAAGGTACAGAGGATGGGAAGGGGAATGAAGAAAATGGGTGGAATGTGGGTGGGGCTGTGGGTGGAATATTGGCAGAGCTATGAGTGGTGAAGGCGGGGTTACATATCCTCTTTTTTGTTTTCAAAAATAGGTAGCCCTATTTTCAGGGGCTTTGTGCACAAGTTAGCTTGGCTTTTGCTCACAATTCTACATGCGAGTTATATAGAAATAAGTTCTGCACATGAGCTAACTGTGCTCAAAAAAGTTAGCTTGGCTTTTGCTCACAATTCTACATGCGAGTTATATAGAAATAAGTTCTGCACATGAGCTAACTGTGCTCAAAATCTCAAATAGATATTGTGCAAAGCACATTTAAATCCAAGCTAATGAAGCTATTAGCTCTTCTGTGCAAATGCAAAGGAGTGCACAGAAGATGAGAATGCAGAGTGCAACACCAGGGCTTTAATGGAAGGTCTATGGAACTAAAAAATGTTACCTCTTTCTTCTGCAGTAGTGTTAGTGAGGATTTCATTCCTGTTTCTTCCTTTTACTGCATGCATAAGGGTCTGCAACTGGTAATTGGTTTACATTTAAAAAATGGGTTAAAGGGGGAAAAAAAAGGGACACACACAAAGGAAAATGTTTTAAACAAAGAGTAGGGCTGGACTGTTGATAAATGGGTGTAGGCGCTCAATGGTCTGCATGCACATATGCTGGAATATTATTATGTGCAATAATTATGCACAGGGCACGTAGAAATGCACATGCATGCAATCTGAAAAGTGGTCATACAATATTTTTGTGTGTGTAGAAGACATTATTGCCACTAGTGCAGATCTATGTGCACATGTGTCCAGGATGCTCTCCCACATTAGCACATATTTTTTGTACTCAAGCCTATTTGCCTGCTATTTGCTTACCCAAAAAGACAATTTGGGGAAATTGATTAAAAAATATCTAAAAAAAAAAACTACATGAAGGAAAATTATAGAATCACTTCATATAAAAATCCTAGACATATGCAATGTCAAACCAAAATCACAAAACTAATAATCACCAGAGTCTATGATGCCGAATAAGCTTACCTTATTTAATGCATGGCCAACATGTACGTCTCCATTGGCATAAGGTGGTCCATCATGGAGGCAAAATTCTTTCTTTGTCTTCCTCTCCCGTTGCCATAAGTAGAGCTCTGTAAAACTACACTTCTATGAAAACAAAACAAAAATGGAGAATATGATCGAGTTTAAAGTAAAAGGGAAAGGGATTTGGATTTAGCTCATGACTTTTTTCAGTAGTAGTTCAAGGTGAGTTACGATACAGTAAGTATTTCTCCATTACCAGAGAACTTACAATTTTAGCCTGTACCCGAGGAAGTGGAAGGTAATAAGCAGCAGCGGTGGGATTTGAACCTTTGCTTGCCTGGCTCTCAACCCATTGCTCTAACCATCAATATTCTCCTCCAATCCATGTTACAAATGTGGCAAATTATGAGATTCAGAATGTACAAAGGAAAAGCAGATACAGAACAGCTAATGAGATAGTTGTTAGCCTACCAATTTTTAATTATCTGGTGTAACCACAGGTAAGCACACGCCAAGCCAAAAGTGGAATACTGCTGCAGTAGCTGGCAGGGATACCCAAGCCCCTCCAGTTGAAGATCTTCCAGAAAGCACCGAGAAATTCAGGTGCACAGCTTGGCCGTCAGCAGCTACTTCTTGAATTGCTAATGCCAGTACTCTGCAGATGCTCATGTTCTCACATGTGCACAGAATGCCAGTTGACTGCAGCTCAGGAAGAAGCTGCTAACTGCTGAGCTGTGCACAGGAATTTCTGGGGATCCCCACCACCTCACATAGATTTTTTAAAAGTTGAGTGTGTGTATGTCTTTGGAGGTGGGTACAGAGAACATTGAAGTGCCACCCATTTCCCACTTAGGCCCAATCAAAATTTGCTTTCTGGTTATGCTACTGATTGTAAACTTGTAGTGACAAAAAGCACTGGTTTCCCACGATACCATATACACTTGAATATAAACCAAGATTTGAGGCCCAAAAAATGGCCCAAATATGGGAGTCTCGGCTTATATTCGGGCCATTGCCTACCCATCCCCCCTCCCGGACCTATTTAAGGCTTCCACAGAGCCTGCCACAAGAACCATTGGTCCAGCGGTGGGCTGGGACATGAGGGATCCCCCCCCCCCATCTCCCATCCTGGCCGAATCCAAAATCCTCACGGTGAACGGAACAGGAGGAATCCCTTCTGCCTCCTATGCCAGCTGAAATTGAGAACCACACCTCCCTCACATAACTTTCTGGTCCTTGATTGCCAGCCGGAGCAGGAGTGATCTTCCTGACCTTCTGCTCCGTTCAAGGCCAATGGCTGATTGGCTGCTACGAGTTCTCGTGAGTCGAAGCAGAATGATTCCTCCTGTCCCGCCCTCCACAAGGCCACAGAGGAGTCAGGGGTGAATGGGAGAGGGGAGTGCGGGTTTTTGAGGGGGTTTCAGCTGGGATGGGAGACGGGGGAATCCCTCATATTCTGGGCTACTGCTGGACCACAGGGTATTTAATACTAAATCATACCATCTGGTGATCACTAGATGGTAGGTCACTCACTGTAGGGTCATTCCATGTCAAGTGGTTTAATTTTAGAAAAGTGCCCTACCTCATCATCACAGATTTTGATGAAACATTTGTATGCTGAATCTTACATGACCCAAATGAATTCTGGTAAAGTTTAAGATCCGCCAGTGCAATACTTGTGGAGATATAGCTCTTTGTTTGATACCATACCACGATCATGTACAGTATTCCTGCACAATTTTGTCAACTTTGAGTCAAAATATTTTCTTGGCCATTGAAGCTAAACAAAAGAAACTTGACAATCTTATACAACTTTTTACAATTTATTCAATGGAACTAATGCGGATTTTCTTTTTTTGAAACTGACATATTTAAAAAGCATCAAAGTGGGCTGAAAAAATGGACTGTGTTAAAAAATGTCAAAGTTTAGCCTTCTGTGGCTCCTGTAATAATGAAGCAATCCCCATAAAAGTTTGTCTGTTATTTTGTGACATGATTTTGTTCTCAAATATATGATTTTAACTTATAAGCTAATCTCATTACTTTATAATTTTAGTTTTAAATTCTTTATTCATTTTAAATCTTAAACAAGTGTACAATAAAATATCCATTAAACTTTCAATATAACACTTGAAATTCTTAATCATATCATCTAGAACAAAAATATACATCCCCACCCCCCACCCTTCTTAAAGTAACTAAATTTCTTGAGTCATTTTAAAACAGACTATAAGTGTACATAAATATATCCATTATAATTTCTATTTTTGTTTATGAGGATTTGATTAAGAATTTTAAGTGCTGTATTGAAATTATAATGTTTGTGGGGGTTTTTTAAATGTCAAAAATTGGGTATTTTTAACCAGCTTTTACAAAAAAAGAATATTCTGGAAACATTTTCAAACTATCTCTATTAGAAAGAGCATGTTTCAGACCCCCTAAAAAAGTTGGTTCTGTTTTTCAATGCAAGCAAACAATACCTGAAAATAAGGGCCAAAGTCATTAAAGTTTCCATTAAAAAATTAGAAACACTCTCCTCATTCTAAAATACTAAGTCCAAAATGGCCCCATTCCACATGGACTCCATTACCAGCTACTGGAACAGTTCTCCTTATAGAGAATCTATAATCTCTCTACTTATAGATGATCCCGCAAAAGTGATACTGCAATCAATATCTGGCATATTAGAATTGCATACAAGTAGTATTTCCCCTTTCATAGCTAAAATTTGAATATCTTCAATTAAATCTATGCCTACATCTTCTGCTTGTGAAGGAGACCTGTATATCACACAAATATAAACTTTCCATACCCTCTTTCCACATTGTTAAACAGTGAATCTTCCTTATCCCAGTCATCAAAAGATACATAATACTAAAACAAACTGACACATTTGTTGTCTGTTTCTATCTGTCCTCCTGGAGCACAATCCTTGAAAACTTCCAATTATAGTTTAGTCTGGAATTTATATTCTGCATTTCCAAGGTCCAAGTTTAGTGCAGGAGTACATAACATCCAATGATGCATATTTCATAAAAATAAATACAATCCTTGTCATAACAAAGTATATAAGTGTTATAGGCTCTTTGAAGTTGTGATTCTAGATCCCAGTGCATTTAGAGAAAAATACTTCTTTTGCTCCAATAAATTAAAAAACACACAAAGGTATAACATTAACTTTAAAACAAACAGCTATAAACCAAATATTTTTCCTTAAATTTGCAACCTGACAGATACTATTAGGCCAAGGGTTAACCCATCGGGAAAGGGGAAAGAAAATAAGACAGTTTTGTACGTTTATTCTACCAGTCCCACATCGGTTGTCTCGAAGCAAACAACACAACAAGGTTTCCTCCTACCAATTAATTGTGGGGATGCAGCAGCTGTCATCAAAGCACTGTTTCACCAGTCCCTATACAGGAAAACTCCCTGGCAAAAGAGCATCTGCCACCGCCACCATCTGCCGCCCGAGCCCACAGTACCTGCTGGATCTCGAGCTCCTTCTCAAGTTGCTGATTGACGCTGAGACGAGCGGGGAAGCTGCTAGTCGGGAGCAGTACAGTGCCTTGGAACTTGTCCTTCGCCTCTAGGCTGGCATTACCGTTGCTACCGGGGAGACTTGAAGAAAGGCGCGCCGCACCAAGGCCCCAGCAGCGCCAACATAAACCACCAGTCGCTGCAGTCCAGGGCTGCGGCCGCAAAACTGAGAGCATCTCGGCATAAGTGAACAACTTCGGCTCCGGCCGGGTATCAATAATAAATGCAACACGCACGCGCCACAGTACGAATTACAAGCTACCACCAAGGACACACTTCCTGCCGCTACGGAAACTATGGCCAAAAGCAGTGCGAACTACGGGCCGCCAGTAAGCACAAAGTTCTTGCCTCGAACGCTCAACAGTGCAAACAAAACTACCAACATACCGTACTTCCTCCACCACACGCTCACAGTCTCTCTACCCGAGTCTACCCCAAGGTATTATTAGCACTGTAGCAACTACGGGTAGCCGAAGGGGACATACTACATTTAAAACTTGCGTTTTCTATTGCCTATTCCTAACTTGATGAGAATCTCAGACTATTTATTGCGCGCTGCGCTATGGATTCCAGTGGGCAGTATTTTAAAACATATTATCTACAAATCGTCCATAAAGAACTAAAATCTTTGTATAATTTCCGCACATCCACATGCATATCTGGCCTAGCGAAGGATTTGGCGTGGGTGGAATCGTATTCACACGCATACCTGGCCTAGCGAAGGATTTGGGGTAGGTGTTGAGTGGGCGGGGCCGTGACGTTGAAGGTAGGTGGGGTTCTTTGGAAGCCTGTCCCTGGCAAGCAGTGCTGTAAATTAGTGTGCGTTTTCTGCTCCTGCATTAAAGTTTGCAGTTTCCGATCTTGTGTTGCTTTGACATAGCCAATCTGTTTTGGGAGAATAATTAGCGTTTGCTTCAGGTAATTATGGCTTAAATTAATTACTGTTGGGAAGCAGGGTACTAGGCTTAATAGACCCATTGGTCTGTCCCAGTATGGCTGTTCTTGTGATGATTTTCTTATTATTAGGGATTAGCAATGACTGTATTCAGTACGATACAAACATAGGTTTTGGTTGTGGAGAGCCCCTTAATGCTCTAATTTGCATGTTTACTGTGTTGTTGTATTTGGGGGTTACTTTTTTTTATTATTATTCCCTTCCCCGTTTTCACATGTTCTTAGTATCTGCCCAATGCTTGTCTGAATTCTTGGCATCTGACTACCTTTTTTTTGTAAGTTTTGTGGAGAAGGAAGTGTTTTCTCACGTTTGTTTTGAACGTCCCTCCCTTTATCTTTGCCATGACCCCTTGTTTAGTTTACCGTATTAATAGTGCACTGTCTTTATTTCAGCGTTTGCAATACAATATTTTAGCAATTTATAATTGAAATATTCCACAACTGTGATGATTTCTGGGACTAGTATATTATGACATAATATGTACTTCTTATTTGAATATTTTGTTGCTTTAATTGTCTATTGGTTATGTCCAGTGTATTGACAAAGGGACAAATTTTCCCCCGTCCCCATGGGAACTCATTTTCCCGTCCCTGCGAGTTCTTTTCCTGTCCCTGCCCCATTCCTGCAAGCTCCATCTTCATTTGCACAAGCCTCAAACACTTTAAAATCATAAGTGTTCGAGGCTTCTGCGGTTAAGGCAGAGCTACAGGAATGGAACTGGGACAGGGACATTGTCGCTGTGCCATTCTCTATTCTTGCTGAACAGTTTCTTGGGTGAATTTTTTTTCAAAAAGCCAGTAAATAAATTTGAATAAATACATGTTTTAGTTCAATAGGTGTGTCATTTTAGACAGTAGGGTATTCTTCCCATGCTTGTGAGCCATACTATAGGAATCCACTCCAGGTTTTCAACTCCGCCTTCTACGGAGGGTTCTGCTATCCCCTTCCAGCTCACCTGCAAAAGGAAAAAAACTGAAGGGGTCTTTCTGATCTGCTCTGTATATTTCTTTATTATTTTCAGTATTTTTTGCGGCTATCGGTGCACCAGAGATCCCCAGTGAGGGGGAGACTGCCTGCGTGGAGAAGAAGTAGACTTGAGTCTGCAGCTGGAAAATTAGTTTCTTGGGGACCTGTTTGTCTAGCCTACAGAAATCTTTGTGGAGCTCGGGGTCCGTATTCCTAGTAGCTTAGCTTGCCTACTGAATCACAGAGGCTTGAGCGCAGGCTATTAAGCCTCTTCAGGGGGCTCACGGAGCTCTTTAGGGTGCCAGCTGCAATTTTGCCTTCACCCACCTTTTGTGTGTGTTGTTCCATGGGGGTTGGCATGGGGACTGGCAGCCTGAAGATCTCGGCATGTTAACTGGCTGATTGAGGCACAGATTCTTCTCACAAATCTAGCTACTACTTAGAGCTGAGGCAGGCTACGGCACCTTCAGAACACATGCACAGTGAGAAAGGCTATGGGCAAAATCAGGGGGGGAAGAGGGTCTGAAAATCCTGCTTGTAAAGGTTTCTGCCACTTCCTGTTTTTTTACTTTTAGTTAAGTCGTTTTTGAGCCGAGGGGGGGGGGGGGGGGTTGTGCTAAAATGCTGCTGTAGTGGCCATCTTGGCTTATATATTTTTCCCCCAAAGTTCTCCAGAACCTTCAAATCATCTGTTTTCTCAAAACTGGCAAGGATGGAGTCCTCAGGCTTTTTTACCCCTAATTCATGCCAGATTTCTGTTGAATGGTCATTTGAAGAGCACCCTTTCAGCACATACCACGCAATACTTGAAGTGGGTGGGGAGAGCATCCGTCTTAGCTTCCCCTTTGGTTTCTAGGGCTGACTAACTATTGAGGGGCCTGTCTGTTGGGAGAAAATCCCTTACAGAGCTCCGGAACAGTGGCATATCTAAGCACAAGAGCATGGAAGCTGCAGAGCCTTTTCTCCTGAATTCGTTAATTTGATGTGGAGAGCTTATCTGGTTAGCTTGAATACTCATGAAGTCTGGCAGTGATCCAGGGGTTGCACAAGTGGGGCTTAGCTCCCAGGGTGCCTCAGAGTCATTGGCAGAGGCTGACCAAGATCCTGTGATGCAAAGCAGTAGCACAGGGAAAGCTTCATTCACCCTGCCAGTGGCCCAAAGTGCGCAAGTGTACTACTGCCTTATCAGATCCCATGGAGGAGAGGAACATTGGGGGGGGGGAGTGTTCATTAGACAAATGCTGGACTGTGGGGATGGAGATGAAAAAAAAGAAAGATGCCAGACCTCCGGGGGAGGAAAGGGAAATATAAGGGGAGGACAAAGATGGAAGATGGATGGTGAGCATGGAGAAAGAAGAAAAGTCAAATGGGCAAGGAAGTTATCAGAAGATAAACAGAAACCAGAGCCTGGGACCAACATGATTTGAATAATGACCAGACAACAAAAAGTAGAAAAAATAATTTTATTTTCTGTTTTCTGATTACAATATGTCAGATTTGAAATGTGTATTCTACCAGAGCTGGTGTTAGACAAGGAATATGAGCTAGGACCTAACAAAGAGAAGAAAGTCTTTTTTGTTTGTTTATTTTGTTTACGCCACAACGCCAGCTTGGGTAGGAGAGGGCAAAGGGGGTGGGGTGGGTGAAGATAGGCCAGAGCACATTACAGGGTTCAAGGAAGGTTTAGATAGGTTCCTAAAGGATGAGGGGATTGAGGGTTACAGATAGATGTAGAGGTAGGTTACAGAAATGGTCAGGAACCACTTCACAGGTCACAGACCTGATGGGCCGCCGCGGGACCAGACCGCTGGGCGTGATGGACCTCTGGTCTGACCCAGTGGTGGCAACTTCTTATGTTCTTAAGAGGCTATAAAATAAACCCACAAGGATGTTTTACAAAAACACCCAAATGGGCAGATAAAGCGAATCAAATCGAAAAATTGAAAATCAATTTGAATAAAACATTTTTTTCCATGAATCGGGCAGCACTAGCTTATGCGCTGGATTATGTGGCTGATGCTCTCTACGACAGTGTTTCTAAACTCCAGGACTGAGTACCCCCTTGCCAGTGAGGTTTTCAGGATATGAATATGCATGAAAGAAGTTTGCATATAATGGAGGCAGTGTATGCAAATCAAATTTAATATTCATTGTGGATATCCTGAAAACCTGACTGGCAAGGGGGTACTCCAGGACTAAATTGAGAAACACTGTTCTACGATATCATCAGAGTTGTGAGTAAAGTCTCGGCTTATTCCATTTCAGCCTGCAGAATGCTCTGGATCAGGCAATGGGTGGGAGTTTCCTCCTCCAAGGTTATCCTCGGCAGACTCCATTTCAAAGGACAGATGTTGTTTGGAAAAGGTCTTGATGGTCAGTGTGGCAGATCGCTGGTCCAAATCTCTACCTGACAGCAGACCACGAGCTTCTAGAGGTTCTGGGTAGTCTAATGTTTGTAATTCCAGGTGCTTTCAACAGTACTCAGGAGGAGCCTCATCTCAGAGATCCTATCAGGGATCACAGCAGAAATTCATAGGACCTAGTCAAAGCTAAGCCTTTGGTTATTGTCTCGTTTCAACCTCCAAGTAAACACAATGACACCATAGCTGAAGCTTTCCACTAAAGATAGACAGAAGCTTTTGGAGTATGTGGAGGTCTGGGTGTAGATCTCATCAGACTGCTGGGTGGTGGAGATCATTCGTGGAGGGTACAAGCTTGATTTTGCCCATCTCTTAGCAGACTGGTTTGTGGATTCCCCATTGGGGCATCCAGAAAAGGCTTGCAAAGTCTTAGCAACAGTACAAAAACTTGTAGAAATTTAGGCCATAGAACCTGTGCCACCAGAAGAATCGGGATCGGGCAGATGCTCCATATACTTCATAGTATCCAAGAAAAGCTCATAAGAATGGATACCTGTCCTAGATCGTGCACACGTCAATGAGACCATGAAGGTTCTACGTTTTCACAAGGAGATAGTGCAAGTCAGCAGCACTAGCTCTAGGGAAATTTTTAGCTTCCCTAGACTTAACAGAAGCCTACCTGCACATTCCCATGTTAGTTACAGGAGGTTCCTGAGATCCCATGTACTTTGGAGAGAAATTATCAGTTTAGTGCTCCTTTTTGGTCTGGCAACAACACCATGCATGTTCACCAAGGTGATGGTGGTGGTAGTAGCGCATCTCCACAGGGCAGGATTGCAAGTGCATCCATACCTGGATGACTGCCCGATCAGAGCTCTTGTCGTTCTGGGACTCAAGTGATCCAGGTCTTACAGAGCCTGGGCTGGATTGTAAAATCTTCAAAAGATCCAACTGGTTTTGTCTCAATCACTGGGAGTTATCTTCAACAGGGCAGAAAGACTATCTTCCAGAGGCATGCAGATAGAGGTTTTGCACTCAGATTTCAAACATGATGGCCAAGCCAGCTCGGTCAGCAGTGCTAGGTTCCAGGCAGCCACCATAGATGTGGTTCTTTGAGCAAAGGCTCACATGCATTCCCCTCCAGAGCACACTGCTGTCTCGGTGGTCCCCACAGTTGGACTCCCTTCAAATGATGATATTACCGTGGACTCCGGATTCTCGCAGCATTATGAGTTGTGGCTTCGTCCACAGTTGTTACTACGGGGCATGCCCCTCAGAATAGCTTCATGGGTGCTTCTCACAATGGATGCCAGTGTGTTCGGCTGGGGATGTCACTGCAATGGTCTCCCAGTCCAGAGAAAGTGGTCCATCAACAGACTGGAGCTTTGAGCCATTTGATTGGCTTTATAGAAGCTGGAGAAGATTCTGGAAGGACAGGCTGTCCAAATCTTCTCAGACAATGCTACAGCGGCAGCGTGTGTCAGTTATCAAGAAGTACCTATACAACTGAGTCTGGAGGTCTTATTCTAATGGGCAGAGACACCTTCAAGCGATTTCTCCGGCGCATGTAGCAGGAGTAGACAATGTTCATACCAATTACCTCAGTAGGCAGACCTTAGACTGGGAGAATGGACATTGTTTGCAGCAGCATTCCGATCCACTGTTTTTCTCTGGTGTTGCCCATTTTTCGATCCAATGGCTAAGGTGAGGGAAAAGAAGGTGGACCGTTTCTTCAACCGAACTCAGAGCAGGTCTGGACACTCTGGTTCAACCTTGGCCAAATAACAAGCTCTTGTGCGTGTTGCCTCCATTGCCCATGTTAGGATGGATACTCCACAGAATAGCAAACCACCCAGGGAGCATGGTCCTTGTGACTCTGGATTGGCCGTGTTGGCCATGGTATGCAGGCCTTTTGCATCCTTCACAGAGACAAAGGTCTCAGACTACAGGTTCAGCCTGATCATCTTTCTCAGGGACCAGTGATCATAGAAGATTCAGATTGCTTTGGTTTTACGACGTCACTCTTGAGAGTGTGGCATTAGAGTGCAAAGGATACTTTGAGGTAGTCATTGCTATTCTCCTCAGAACCAAGGAACCTGTGATGGTCATCTGCAGAATCGCCAACCACCTGGGACATGTGATCCTGGTAGCTCCAGACTGGTCTTGCCGGTCTTGGTATGCGAATCTAGTGCATCTTCAAGACAAATGCATCAAGCTACCGGTTCATATGAGGCTTCTCAGTTAGGGACCAATTCCCATGAGCGCTTTGATCTTATGGCATGGTTCTTGAGTGCACAGCCTTAACCAACAAGGGTTATTCGGGGGTAGTCATTTCAACTTTCCTTAGAAAAAAAAAGCCATTGATGTTTGTGCTAAGGCCTGGAAAGCTTTCCAGCTCTGGTGTCCCAAAATCAGGTAGAGCCTTTTGCGGCACTATATCCTATAACCCTGGCATTTCTACAGGCTGGACTAGAAAAAGGCCTAGTGGTGGCATCTCTCAAAGTCCAGGTGGCAGGCCTCTCATGCTTCTGAGCTCAAGTAGGAAAGCTATTACGCTAGCCTTTTCCATCCTGGAATCTTAATATTGTTTTGAAGGGTCTTTCTAAGTCTCTGTATGAGCCTCTCCAAGAAGCAGCCCTTCAGGATTTTTTTTTTACGATATTTTTTTACGATATTTTTTTTACGATTGCTGGTGGCAATGGTCTCAGTGAGAAATATCTTAGAATTGCAGGCTGTTTCCTGCAGAGAGCTCTTCAGGGTCACAAAGGCTGGGTTTCACTTCATATGGTACCTTCTTTTCTACCTAAGGTTGTGTCAGCCTTCCATGTCAACCAAGAGGCGGTTTCCTGCCTTTCAGCCTATGAGTTCAGCTAAGCAAGATAAAGATATTGCAGAGTCTGGCTGTGCAATGAGTTTTATTCCACTACCTGTAAAGGATCAGTGATTTTTGACTTTGACCATCTTTTTGTTCTATTCAGTCAGTCAAGATGAGGCATACCAGCTTCCAAGGCTTCTTTTGCCATTTGGATTTGCAAGGTTGTGTTGAAGCCGGGACATACATTGTCATTGCCTTAAAGATAAGTTTTTGGTATTACCCAGTTTTCACTACTTTAAGCAATACTAAGAGAAAATCAGCCTGCTATGATTGAAACTTGCAATTACACCATTGGTATAACCCTTGTGTACCAAATGGCTTGCCCGTGAACAATGGTTTTATGTAGTTTAATTTTGATTCTAAAAATTATTGTTGAATGTTTAATTTCAGTTCTAAAAATTATTGTTGAATGTTTTTTTTCATGAGTTACAGAGCAGAATAGAAATTTTATTTTGTCTCTGGGAAAGTTCCCTGTCCCTCTCTTTTCCTCTGTTTAAAGTGGAGATCAATTGATTTGGTACAAACTGAAGAGAGCACAATAATCCACTGTGAAGGAGGAGTTGTTGAAAGATGTGATTGACATTCTTCTGCAACAGTTTGTGAGCACAGATTGATCACCTAACATACAGACTCTTGTGTATATTAACAGAAAGAAGATTATCCAGGTAAGAGCCTACCTAATCTTTCACTCTGACTTCTGGTTGTGGGTCTTGTTCTTTATAGGTTTCAGTTAATCCCTCTGGTATGTAGGTAGCATTGGGAAGGATCAAGAACCACTAAATTAAGTGTGCCTCCTGAGTTTCTATGCATACATTCATGTGACTGTAGCCCCACAACGCTGTTTGCGCTAAATATTCATTCTTATGTATTTATCAGGTAGCTAGGGCAAACCTTTGCCTCTTTTAAAAAGGGAACTGACTGCTTCAAACTGTTAAATTCCTTCTCTATTCAGGGAATGCACCTGGTTGACTTGGCATCTAATTGCTGGGTCTGCTAAGTTCACTCTTCTTTTTCTACTTCTCTTCCAGTACTAGCTATGTCCTCCACTCCTGCACTGTTGATGCGACTGGTGGCCTCTGCATATGCAACAGCAGAGAAAGCCGGAACGATCGTCCGAAAAGTGATGAGTGGTGGAGACTTGGGCATAGTGGAAAAGGTACTGAAAGTCATTCTTTGACTTCAGCTTTGAAAGTTGATAGTTAACTTTACTAAAAAGAATCAAAAACTGCTATATGAAAATTTTGTCTGTTAAGAAAAAAATGCTGGATAAAAATGATTGCAATAATGCACAACTGTTTCTTCTCTGTAGATGTCATTTTGTTTGTACTCATCATTCCTAGAAGAGGAAGAAGAGTGATTACTCAAGGAGTGAAAACACAAAAAAATTCAGCCATCTCTTCATTTTGTATCTGGGTTCTTTGAGATGGTATGGGAGTGCAATGTTCCCTTGTTTGTGTAAACCAAGAAGAATCTCTGATAGAGCCTCCTGAAAGTTGGTCAGATATGCAAAACAGAATTCACCTGCTGAGAAGTTGACATGAATAGTTCACAGGGGCCATAGTACAGCATTTGGTTTTTCACAATGGTATGCATGAGAGACTTAAGAACATAAGAATAGCCTTACTGGATCAGACAAATGGTCCATCTAGCCCAATATCCTGTCTTCACGGAGGCCAATCCAAGTCACAAGTACCTGGCAAAACCCCAAATAGTAGCAGCATTCCATGCCGCAGATCCAGTGGCTTCCCCCATGTCTGTCTCAACGGCAGACTGGACTTTTCCTCCTTTACCCATATTCTCCTGCAGGTAGGCGTAGATTCATGGGGCTCTCCCTTGGGTTGAAGACACTGATCTTTTGTGGGCATTCTTTATGCCTGTGTATATTCAGAGTGGATAGGGTCTGGGCTCTTTCATTTTTGGAACTAGCAGTGAATTTTAGCAGGTAATGGGGAGTTTTTAGGAAAGAATGGAGAACAAGACTGAGAATATTACAAGGAATGCCTTTGTATTGCTGTATAGTGGAACTGCACCTTGATTATTGTATGTAATTTTAGTCACTACATCTCAAAAATATAATAGAATTAGAAAAGGTACAAAGAAGAGGGGAAAAATTGAAATGTTACAACTTGCCTATGATGAAAAGATAAAGAGGCTAGGGCTCTTCAGATAGGAGAAGAGGCGGCTCAGAGTTGATATGATAGAGGTTTATAAAATACTAAGTGGAATGGAAAGGCGTAAATGTGAAATGCTTGTTCACTCTTTCCAACAATACTACGACTAGGGAGTATGCGATGAAGCTATAAAGTAGTAGATTTAAAACAAACTAGAGAAAATATTTCTTCACACAATGTGTAATTAAACTCTGGAATTTGTTGCCAGAGAATGTTGTGAAATCATAAGAACAGTGTTACTGGGTCAGACCAATGGTCTGTCAAGCCCAGTAGCCCGTTATCACGGTGGCCAATCCAGGTCCCTAGTACCTGGCCAAAACCCAAGGAGTGGCAACATTCCATGCTACCGATCCAGGACAAGCAGTGGCTTCCCCCATTTCTATCTCAACAACAGATTATGTTTCTTCAGGAAATTGTCCAAACTTTTCTTAAAACCAGCTATGCTATCCACTCTTACCACAACCTCTGGCAATGTGTTCCAGAGCTTAACTATTCTCTGAGTGAAAAAATATTTCCTCCTATTGGTTTTAAAAGTATTTCCCTGTAATTTCGATGTCCCCTAGTCTTTGTAATTTTTGAAGGAGTGAAAAATTGATCCACTTGTACCCATTCTACTCCACTCAGGATTTTGTAGACTTCAATCATATCTCCCCTCCGCCGTCTCTTTTCCAAGCTGAAGAGCCCTAACCTCTCTTTTCCAAGCTGAAGAGCCCTAACCTTTTTAGTCTTTCCTCATACGAGAGGAGTTCCATCCCCTTTAACATCTTGGTCACTCTTCTTTGAACCTTTTCAAGTGCCGCTATATCTTTCTTGAGCTAAGGAGACCAGAATTGAATGCAGTACTCCAGACGAGGTCACACCATGGAGTGATACATTCTTGGTCTTGTTAACCATCCCTTTTCTAATAATTCCTAGCATCTTGTTTGCTTTTTTGGCCGCCGCCACACATCGGGCGGAAGGTTTCATCGTATTGTCTTTGACACCCAGATGTTTTTCTTGGGCGCTAACCCCCAAGGTGGACCCTAGCATCCGGTAACTGTGATTTTGGTTATTCTTTCCAATGTGCATCACTTTTGCATTTGCCCACATTAAGGGCTCCTTTTACGAAGGTGCGCTAGTGGTTTTAGCGCGCGTTACAATGCCGCACACTAGATGCTAATGCCTCCATAAAGCTGGCGTTAGTATTTTCCGTGTAGCATGGGGTTAGCGCACCCTGCATTGTAGTGTGCGCTAAAAACGCTAGCGCACCTTCGTAAAAGGAGCCCTAAATTTCATCTGCCACTTGGATGCCCAGTCTTCCAAAGGTCTGCCTGCAATTTTTTACAATCCACATGCATTTTAACAACTTTGAACAGTTTGGTGTCATCTGCAAATTTAATCACCTCACTTATCATTCCAATTTCTAGATCATTTATAAATAAGTTAAATAGCGCCGGTCCCAGTAAAGATCCCTGTGGCAATCCACTGTTTACTCTCCTCCATTGAGAAAAATGACCATTTAACCCTACCCTCTGTTTAACGAGTTTAAAAAGGCTTGGATAATTTCCTAAACGAGAAGTCCATAGGCCATTATTGAGATGGCTTGGGGAAATCCACTGTTTATTCCTAGGATAAGCCGAATAAAATCTGTTTTACTACTTGGGATACAGCTAGGTACTTGGGACCTAGATTGGCCACTGTCGGAAGCAGGATACTGGGCTTGATGGACTTTGTCTGCCCCAGTTTGGCAAATCTTATGTTCTTATGCTGTAGATGAACTGAATGAAAAATTAAACTGTTTGGTTATCACCACCACACATAATATATTTAGAGAAAAATAACATTTGAAGAAAATAACATCTTACATCATTAAGCAAGGGGGTGAATCTAGTTTAATCTAAATTGGTATTTATAAACAGCTTTCTTCCTACAAATAGATTCAATGTGTCTCACAATAAAAGTTTATATTCCTACTTATTACAGGATAAAATTCATCACAAATATATAATGATCCAACTATAACTCATAAACTTCTCAAATAACATGCCTGAAAACATATTTGTTGTGGCATTGTGTGACCACTAGTGGCACAGGAAATGTCGCCTTAGTGAGAGCGCCTTTGCGAAGGGCCTTGAGAAGGGCCGAGCATAGACAGCAAAGGACTCCAGAACACCAGGTAAGGAAGAAACGAGCACACACGTAAGGAGAGCATACACATAACAACACACACAAGACAGGAAAGGATAAAGAAGCAGCAGACTCCGGGGACAAGAAAGAGGCCCAAGGGAGGACAACAGACCCACCAAGACAAAAAGCAGCAGAAGAAGTAGACAGGAAAGAGCCAAGCACAGGAGAAAGCACAGCGCCCGCCCACATAAAGACATAAGACAGGGGAGAGAGCATCTTAGTGGACTGAGAAGGAAGAGAAATGGAAGCAGAAGGAACCCGGAGGAGCTTCCCAGTGTACTGCACGGAGTGTCATATGTATGACTACCTTCCCTTGGGAAGGCAGGCATACGTATGCGATCGGTGTCAGGAACTGGAAAGCCTGAAGAAGGAAGTTGGTCGACTGCAGTGCAAGGTTCAAGAGCTGGAGGGGCTCCACATCTCGGAAGCACCGTTCAAGACAATTGAAGACCCCGCAAGAGAAAGCCACATCGAGGAGCAAGTAAGGGAGCTCGAAAAATTCATCGAAGAGGCCTACAGGCAGGTGGAGGTGCAGGATCATCAGCAGTGCTGGAGCAAGGAAGCTACGCCTACAAGAGATGGAGGACAGGGGCCAACAGATGGGAGACAGGAACCAACAGACACCAAGGATGAAGGACCACATGGAAGATTCGAGCAAGCAGACAGGGCGAAGACTGGCCGGTACCCTGAAAGAGAAGTACTAAACCACACTGAGGATTCAGACTTGAGACCAGTGAGAAAGCTGAAGAAGGGGAAATCTGCAGTCGTCGTGGGAGACTCAATCCTGAGAGAAGTGGACAGTCACGTAGCAGGAGGGAGAGAAGATCGGCTAGTGACCTGTCTCCCAGGAGCAAGAACAAAGGACATCACCGACAGAATCGAGAGGATCCTGGACAGCGCAGATGCAGAAGAGACAGCAGTCATAATCCACGTGGGAACAAATGATGCCAACAGGAGAAATTACAGCAGGACTACGCTAACTGAACAGTTCAAGATCCTAGGAAGGAAACTAAAGCTGAGGACACAGAAGATAGCATTCTCAGAGATTCTGCCAGTACCGAGGGCAGACGTGAAGAGGCAGACTGAGCTACAAGCAATAAATGCATGGTTGAGGAGATGGTGCGAAGAAGAAGGATTCCTTTTTGTGAGGAACTGGACAACTTTTTGGGGGAAGAACAAACTCTTCAGGAGGGACGGACTACACCTGAGCATGGCAGGAACGAGGCTGCTAGCAAACAACGTCAAGAGAGCAATTGAGCAGGCTTTAAACTGAGAAGAAGGGGAAAGCCGACAGTCGACCTGTTGTCGACGGTTCGGACAAGAGTATCCAAAGAAGATACTGAGCGGGAAAAATGCTGGGAACAAACAAGAGACGAACAACAGAAACTGTTGACCAGCATGAGGGGCTAACAGATAAAATTAGAGGAACAGGAGAAATCGGAAAATCAGATTGTGGACGAAAAAGATACACCAAAAAATGAGGAGGAAAGAAGCAGAAATCAGGGACTGGCAGCCCAAATAGGGGATGGCAAGAGGAGCAAAACACATGAAAAACCAGCAGGAAAAAGAAAAGACCGGGACTTAAATTGCTTGTACGCAAATGCAAGGAGCCTAAAGACCAAAATGGGAGAATTAGAAGTTAAAGCCATAAAAGAGGACCTAGACATCATTGGAATCACGGAAACATGGTGGAATGAGGATAACCAATGGGACGTAATACTGCCAGGGTACAAACTCTATAGAAGAGACAGGACCCACAAGAAGGGTGGAGGAATAGCACTATACATAAAAGACACCATTCCCTCGTCCAGAGTGGATATAGAACCAAAGGCAGAAGGAGTGGAGTTAAATTACTGGGAAAAAATGGACTTGACGTAAAATTGGGTCTGTACTATCGTCCGCCTGGACAAACAGAAGCAAACGACAAAGCTCTGGCAGCAGAATTGAGGCGGGAAGGCAAAAACAAGAACGTGACAGTAATGGGAGATTTTAACTACCCCGGGATAAACTGGAGTATTGGAAACTCGAACTGTGCGAGGGAAACAGAATTCTTAGAGGCTGTGAGGGACTGCTTTATGGATCAGCTTGTCAAGGAACCAACAAGAGGAAATGCCACTCTTGACCTAATCCTCAACGGACTAGGGGGACCTGCAAAAGAAGTGGAAGTGGTAGGACCACTAGGAAACAGCGTTCACAACATGATCCAGTACAAATTAGAAGTAAGTACAGCAAAAGGGAAGAGAACCATAGTGACAACGTTCAACTTCAAGAAAGGGAACTATGATGCTATGAGAGCAATGGTAAGGAAAAAACTCAGAAACAGCTCAAGGAAAACAGAAACAGTAGAGCAAGCTTGGTCTCTATTCAAGGGCACAGTGCAAGAAGCACAACATATGTACATCCCCAGATTTAGAAAAGGGTGCAAAAAAAACCGAACAAAAGACCCCGCATGGCTAAACAATGAAGTGAAGACAGCGATAGGAGACAAGAAAATATCATTCAGGAAATGGAAAAAGGACCAAACTGGGGAAAACTGGAAGGAACACAGGAAATGCCAAAGAGAATGCCATCAAGTGGTTAGGAGAGCGAAAAGGGAATACGAAGAGAGGCTTGCCAAGGAGGCAAAAAACTTCAAATCGTTCTTCAGATATGTTAAAGGGAAGCAACCGGCGAGGGAGGAAGTAGGACCGTTGGATGATGGAGACAGAAAAGGAGTGATAAAGGAGGAAAAAGAGGTAGCCGACAGGTTAAACAAGTTCTTCTCGTCAGTCTTCACAAGCGAAGACACATCCAGTATACCAGAGCCCGACGTGATCTTCCATGGAGACCAAGAAGGAAAACTGTCAACAATAGAGGTGACGGAGTAACACATAAATGTGTGTTCAAACGTACGTTTGAAGTAGACATTGTTCCTTTATGTGTTACTCCGTTGTCATGGCCCTTTAGGAACATTCTTTTGAATTATACCCAGTCGTTTATATTGGGATCCAACAATAGAGGTGAGCCATGAGGATGTCCTCCAACAGATAGATAGATTGAAAAGCGACAAATCACCAGGCCCAGACGGAATCCATCCTAGGGTACTAAAAGAACTAAAAAATGAGATAGCGGGAATACTTCAACGAGTTTGCAACCTATCCTTGAAAACTGGAGAGATCCCTGAGGATTGGAAGATAGCAAATGTTACACCTATATTTAAAAAGGGGTCGAGAGGAGACCCGGGAAACTACAGGCCGGTAAGTTTGACGTCGGTTCCGGGCAAGATGGTAGAAGCACTGATAAAGGATAGCATCTGTGAGCACATCGAAAAAAATGGGCTGATGAAAGCGAGCCAACATGGCTTCTGCAAGGGAAGATCGTGCCAAACAAACTTACTGCACTTCTTTGAGGGCGTAAACAGCCAGTTGGATCAAGGGGAATCCGTTGACATCATTTACCTCGACTTCCAAAAGGCCTTTGACAAGGTACCCCATGAGCGGCTACTTAGGAAGCTGTGGAACCACGGGGTGGAAGGGGACGTACACAGATGGGTCAAACACTGGTTGGCAGGCAGAAGGCAGAGGGTTGGAGTGAAGGGTCACTACTTGGGCTGGAGGAGGGTCACGAGCGGCGTTCCACAGGGGTCGGTACTTGGTCCGCTGCTGTTCAATGTATTTATTAATGACCTGGAAACGGGGACGAAGTGTGAAGCTATAAAATTTGCGGATGACACTAAACTCTGTAGCAGGGTTAGAACTGTGGAAGAGTGTGAGGACCTACAAAGGGACCTAAACAAACTGGAGGAGTGGGCGAATAAATGGCAGATGAACTTCAATGTAGGGAAATGCAAGGTCATGCATATAGGGAAAAAGAACCCGATGTTCAGCTACCAAATGGGGGGGTTAGTATTAATGGGAAGTAACCTTGAAAGAGATTTGGGTGTGCTGGTGGACACAACAATGAAGCCAACGGCACAATGCGCAGCAGCCTCAAAGAAGGCAAACAGAATGTTGGGTATTATTAAGAAGGGTATTACGACCAGAACGAAAGAAGTCATCCTGCCGTTGTATAGGGCAATGGTGCGCCCGCACCTGGAGTACTGTGTCCAGTATTGGTCACCGTACCTTAAGAAGGATATGGCAATACTTGAGAGGGTCCAGAGGAGGGCGACAAAAATGATTAAGGGCATGGAAAACCTTTCATACACTGAAAGATTGGAGAGACTGGGGCTCTTCTCCCTAGAAAAGCGGATACTCAGAGGAGACATGATAGAGACCTACAAGATCATGAAGGGCATAGAGAGAGTAGAGAGGGACAGATTTTTCAAACCTTCAGAACATAAAAGAACAAGAGGGCATTCGGAAAAGTTGAAAGGGGATAGATTCAAAACGAATGCTAGGAAGTTTTTCTTTACCCAGCGTGTGGTGGACACCTGGAATGCGCTTCCAGAAGGTGTAATAGGGCAGAACACGGTACTGGGGTTCAAGAAAGGATTGGACAATTTCCTACTGGAAAAAGGGATAGAGGGATATAGTTAGAGGATTACTACACAGGTCCTGGACCTGTTGGGCTGCTGCGTGAGCGGACTGCTGGGCACGATGGATCTTAGGTCTGACCCAGCAGAGGCATTGCTTATGTTCTTCTGTTCTTATGTACAAGTGGAAAGAAAGTAGATTAAACTAAATGTCAACATATCCTAAAAGTTAATGTTCTCTAGCTGGCAAAGAAATTGAAGCTGAAAAGAGGTTGGATATTTTCAGGAGGGCAAAGATCCAGAACATACATCAAAATCAACCATGAAGGAAAGAAAGATGAGAATTTTGGACTGGCCCTCACAGTTCCCAAGCTTAAGGAAATGCTTTGTAGATATCAGATGAAGCCATCTATCATCACAAATTGTATGTCCTTTAGTAATCTTAATGACAACTGATCTCGCACAGATTGCCCTGATGAGCACAACTGTAATAATGCTAAATCCCACACTGACTGCGTAGCACGTGATTAGTAAACATACCCCAATGCAAGGCTGAAAAACTCCTTTTATTTTATTATGCAAACTACATTTATATTTGATATGCAAAATAATTCAGATCTCCAAAGGCATAACTGCCTCCAAGCTGCCACAGGAAACAGGGATGTCCATATAGGCATGCCATAAACTGAGGCATTCTATAGTTTTCAAGTTTTATTAAAATTTTGATGTATCACAGTATCATGAATTCAAAGCAATTTACAATTAAAAACAGGGTCTTAGTTATTAACTACAATAAACACAAGAACATTACAGACTGATACATAAGGGAAGTAGGGAGGACTAAAATAAGCATAGTAAAGAAAACATGAAAGGGAGGGTAAAAATTTTAAAAGTATTATAAAAATAAAAATGGAAATTAAGAGGTTTTGTTTAAAAAAAAAAAAAAAAAGCTTAGAACCTAAAACAGAGGAAACGCGAGTTCTATAGCAACAAAGTTCAACCTATACAAATAGCTTTTAACAAATTAACTTTTATGGAGGCAGTAAGACAAGAACATGTTTTTCTAGTGCAATAGGTGTGCCATTCTGGATGGACGGGTAATATCTCGGTGCTTGTAAGGCATGCAGAAGGAATCCACTCCAACTTTTGAATCCCTCCATTCCTAGAGGGCTTTGCTGCCCCCTTCAGTTTTTCTTTCTGAGCATAAGCCGGAAGAATTGTTTCTAATCTGCTCTTTTTTTTCTTTATTTTTTATTTTTTGGTCTTTTTTGCAGAATTCTGACTGTTTCGGTACAAGCTCCCCTATTCGAGGGTCCAGCTCTGTCTGTGTGGAGAAGCAGACTGAGGTCTGCAGCTGACAAGCCAATCCCTCTGTGGTACCTGATGGCCAACCTGCAGGAACTTTTTGGAGCTTGGGGTCCATTCCTCTTATGGCATTACTCACTGCTTGAGCGCAGGCTGTCAGGCATCTGTGGGGGGCTCAGTGGGGTTCTGCAGGGTGCTGGCTATATTTTGCCTCCCTCCTCCCCTTTTGTGTCCGTGGGTCCTCAGGGGTTTGAAGCTCAGTGAGACAATGGTTTGACTGGCAGCCCAAAGGCAGTCATTTCTTCTCAGGATCGGGTGGAGGGTTCCTTAAAACCTTTTTTAGGTTTTTGCCTCTTCCCTTAGGTTTCCTCTAAAAATCCTGAAATTTCTGGGTTTTGGTTTTTATTTTAGTATTTTGGAGCCATTTGTTTGGTGCCAGAATTAGAGAATGACACGGGGAAAAAATCTGTCCCCGTCACTGCACCGTCCCCGGCCCACCATCCTCTGCACCGCCCCGTCACCGCCATCCCTTTCACCGCCCCGTCACCGCCACTGCCATCCCATTCACCGCCCCGTCACCGTCCCCATCTAGCACCCATCTTCTTCCCTCCGCTCCCCCATAGTCTGGCATCTGTCTTCTTCCCTTCCAGCGTCTTCTCCCCACTCTGCCTTCCACATTTCCTTTCAGGGTCTGTTCCTCTCTACCCTCTTTCAATGTCTGTTCTATTCCTTTCCACCACCACCCTTCCCTCCCTCCTTTACCATCTGTTCCTTTCTACCACCTTTCATATCTTCTATCAGTCCCCCCACCATCACTAGCAGTCTCTCTTCTCCCTTACCATGAGCAAATAGAACTTCTGAAAATTGTATTGCTGAGGCATTATTTCTAGTACGCCTTTTTTTCCAGATGGATAATGACATCAATTTTATAATTCTTACTGTCTGCTCTGATTTCATTCACAATTTGGTTTGTGTTTTGTACCTGAGGCATTTAACCTTTTCCTGTCTCTTCTGTGATTTCAAGTTGATTCCTTCAATAATGGAGTCTAAAGGCAGTAGCAGTTTTCTATTTTGGGCTCTTTTGACATTGTTTAAGGAATTTCTTGTACATTTGGTGCTGGTCTTCTTTGATGAGGTCACTTCAGAATCTATTTCCAATGAAGAGAAACTTTTTCCCTTTCACCCCCTCCTTCCTTGTGTGAGCCAGAACACGCGGTCCCCGCAAGCAAGTAATTTTATATCATTTTCATTCTATTCATTCATAGAAATTAAAGTCTAGATAATGCCAATCACATAACAAAACATGATTTTACAAAAATAATTCCTTGCACAGTTGATCAAGCCTGCAAGGATTACTAGATGTCTTTCAGCAGCTCCCCTCCCTCCCTCCCCCTTACCTTTGTGGCCAAGTTAAAATGATCTACCAACAACAAAATTTTAAAAACATAAAGCACGCTGTACGCAGAGAAAATGTTAATTATCATTTATATTCCGCGGGTTTTCAAAGAGGTCAAGGCAGATGACTTTATGCAATGTCACCTCAGTAACAACTATACAAAAATAGACAAATATTCCCCCTCCCTTTTTACTAAACTGCGATAGTGGTTTTTAGCGCAGGGAGCTGCGCTGAATGCCCCACGCTGCTCTCGACGCTCATAGGTTCCCTGCACTAAAAACCGCTATTGCGTTTTAGTAAAAGGGGGCCATAGTGCAAAATATAGACAGCAGATATAAATTCTCAAAACGGACACATTTTGATCACTAAGTTGAAAATAAAATCATTTTTCCTACCTTTTTGTCTGGTGATTTCATGAGTCTCTGGTCCTTCTTCTAATCCTTCTTCTTTCTTCTCCTGCCCCCCCCCCCTCTTTCTTTCTCTCTCCCCCTGGCTCCCCTCTTTATTTCTGCCTTTCTTTCTCTCTCCCCCTGGCCCCCATCTTTATTTCTGCCTTTCTTTCTCTCTCCCCCTGGCCCTCCTCTTTCTTTCTGCCTTTCTTTCTCTCCCCCTTGACCCCCTCTTTACTTCTGCCTTTCTTTCTCTCTTCCCTTGGCCTCCCTCTTTATTTCTCTCTCCCCCTGGCCCTCTTCTTTCTTTCTGCCTTTCTTTCTCTCCCTCTTGACCCCCTCTTTATTTCTGCCTTTCTTCCTCTCTCCCCTTGGTCCCCCTCTTTCTTTCTGCCTTTCTTTCTCTCTCCCCCTGACCCCTCTTTATTTCTGCCTTTCTTTCTCTCTCCCCCTGCCCCCCTCTTTATTTTTTCCTTTCTTTCTCTCTCCCCCTAGCCCCCACAAAGCCATCGTGCCAATTTCTCCACTTCCACGATTCTTTCCCTACCCTCACCCCCAAGCCAGCAGCCGATTTCTCCCTGCTCCTTCCCCGATGTCCTGAACTTCATCGGGCAGCAGCAGCATTCACAATTCACTGCTGTTACCCGCTTCAGGCCTTCCTCTCTGTTGAGTCCTGTCTTCATGAAAACAGGAAGTAGGCAGGACCCGGCAGAGAACAAGGCCTGAAGCCGGCAACAGCAGCAAATTGTAAACGCTGCTGCTGCCCGAAGAAGGTAATGGAGCACCGAGGCAGACCACTTATCTCCCCCCCTCCCAGCCGAACCCCCGCTGACCCTCCTATCTCCCCCCTCCCCGTGAACCTTTCCGACCCTCCCAGCGAGAGCAGCAAACCTCCTTCGCGGCTTTCTCCTCCCTCTGCTGCGTCACTGATGATGTCATCAGTGATGCAGCAGAGGGAGGAGAAAGCCGACGCTACTGGAGGGAGGTTTGCTGCTTTCGCTGGGAGGGTTGGAAAGGTTCACTTGGGGGGGAGAGATAGGAGGGTCAGCGGGGGTTCGGCTGGGAGGGGGGAGAAGCGGTCTGCCTCGGTGCTCCAAGGCCTGGTGCCATTACCTTTTTCGCCCCTCCCGCCCCCCCTTGGTACGCTACTGCTCTCCAGCTCTCCTTAGTTTGCCGGTTTTCTTTTTCAGCGACCGGCACGCTTTCAAAGAGCCGCGCACGCGCGGTTGCTCAAAGTTCAATCTTCTGCTCTGCTGCAATTTCCTGTTTCCGGTTGGGTCAGAGCAGAAGATTGAATACTGAGCAGCCTGGACAGGCAACCTCTACATCTTCCGCAATTGCGGGGCCTGCTCTGGCAAACCCAGTGCTGATGGTGGACCGTCCCCCTTTGGGTCTTACAGCATGCCCCTTGAGAGGTCAACATTGAGATGTAAGGGATACTCGGAGTCCGTGATTGCAACGTTGTTGCAGGCCCAGAAGCACTCTGTTTGCTGTGTATGCTAGGGTGTGGAGAACCTTTGAAGCATGGTGAGCACTGGGTGCTTTGTCTCTATTTTCAGCCTCAGTCTCTCAGATCCTGGCATTTCTTCAGAGGGGTCTGCACAGTGGTTTGGTGCTTGATTCTCTCAAGGTCCAAGTAGTGGCTTTGGCTTGCTTTCATGGGCGTATTCAGAACTCCCCTTTAGCGGTGCACCCGGATGTGGTGCATTTCCTGAAAGGGGTAGGCTGGCGTGTTTGGAATGGAACCTGAATTAGGACCTTGTAGAAGGCCACTTTTGAGCTGTTGTGTACGGTGTCTCTCAAAGACCTGACAATAAAGGCAGTTTTCCTAGTGGCTATAGCTTCAATGAGGAGGATTTCGGAACTTCAAGCATTGTTGTATAGTGAGCCTTTCCTTCAGTTTAAGGAGGTGGGGGGTGTCTTTGCAGCCAATCCCATTCTTTTTGCCCTAGGTGATTTTGGTGTTTCATCTTAATCAGTCTGTTGAGCTCTCCTCTTGTTGAAGGGAGGATCTGGGTGCTCAGTTTGAGAACCTCAGATTGTTGGATGTCCGCCGGGTTCTCTGGCAGTACCTCAAAGTGACCAATGCATTCCACAGGTCTGATCGGCTATTTATTTTGGTCACCGGTCAGCGGAGAGGGTTGGTGGTGTCTAAGGCCATGATTGCACGACGGATAAAGGAAGCGGTAGCATCAGCATATCTGCTGTCAGAGGTCTCTGCATCTGAGTCAGTTGAGGGCTCATTTCACTAGGCACCTGGCGTCTTCGTGGGCAGAGGCAGCCCTCTTGTCACTGGCCAAGATCTGTAGGGCAGCCACTTGGTCGTCTCTCCATTCCTTTGTCAGGCATTATCGGATTGATGTGGCAGCTCATTTGAACACATGTTTTAGAGCAGTGTATTGCAAACTGTGTGCCGCAGCACACCAGTGTGCCTCCTGAGATATCTGGTGTGCCGCAACACACTGATGATGAGGAGAGTCGTCCATGCCGGCTGCCTGCCTACAGGACGTGCCTCTTGCGGCGAGAGGCACGTCCTGTAGGAAGTCAGCTGACGTAGCTGACTCTTCTCCTGGTCAGCGTCTCTCCTCTTCTCCCCGCACCTCCCGGATCCCTGTAACAGCGGGGTTGTTGCCAGATGGGCCTCCGCACACCACCTGGGACTTGTGATCCTGGTAGCTCCAGACTGGCCTTGCGTGACATCATCGCGTTGACTTCCGGATGCCTTCCGGCCAGGGCACTGGTTTTAGTGTGCCGCCGGCCAGAAAAGTTTGCGAGTCACTATTTTAGAACATCAGTGTTGCGAGCGGCAACTCCTGTTACCCACTCTTGATAAGATCTGCTTTGGAATGTCCCACTAGTATGGAATAGTGGGAAGGATGCTATGGAAGGAGAAATTGTCTTCTATGATAATTTTCTTTCCAGTAGTCCTCCACACTATTCTAGAGGCCCCTCCGTCTGTGGGTCTAGGGAAGCTGTGGTTCACTCAGTGTTCGGTCTGTGGCTATTTTGCCGTATTTCCAAAGAAGTTTAAAACAAAAAGGAAAGCAAATTTGATGGAAGGATTTTGCAGTACTGGGTTCAAGTCAGAACAAGTGTTGATTGCAAGGGTTGGCAGGCTCTTGATTCCTGAGTTCCCTTTGCTTGTTTCTGAAAATACTGAGGATCTGCAGGGATGGAGGGGCAGACAGCTCTTCGTTGTTTCTATCTCCACCTGCTGAACATAATTTTCTTTCCATTGGTCCTTCACACTATTCTAAACCAGTGTGATAGTTATCAGGTAAGATGTAATTTCTCCTTTAGCATTTTGGTTAATTGGGATGGCAAATAAAAGGAAAAATGCATGCCTATTGTAACCCTTGAAGTTAATAAAGAACATTTTCAAGTAAGTTGTCCAGATAAATCAGTCACAGATTTGACAAGCCTAAGATATATTTGAGTTTCTTCGGTTGACTGTGCAATGTATTTCAGTACATCTCACTGTTTTGTTAATAAATAATCAAAATATATAATCTTGTGAATTCAACTGGGAAAAACAGCATTGATTTACCTGGAAAAATACTGCCTCTTAATTGTACAATAGTTTATTGCTGTGACCAACATCCATATATGAACACAAAGGCTAGATTTATTAAAGTGCATTTTCAGATTAGCTTGTTCTAAAACTAAGTAAACAATGGGGTTAACACACATTTATTAGTAAATAGCTCTCATTGCATAAAATAAGACCCATGGTAAAAGCACATGGTAATGATGCATGTTACCTCTCAAAGTAACACAGTGGTGCCTTTTTTTTGGTGAATCTAGCCCCAAACATTTGGCTATTGGATTGTTAATGTAAATGACCAAATTCAAGTCAAGGAAACTGTGTTTTTCAGAGTGGAGCTAATGACTTGCAGACACTGGCTGACCGGCTGGTACAGCAGAGTATTTGTACCTCTCTGGCCCGCGGCTTCCCTTATTTGACCATCATTGGTGAGGAGGTGAGGTACCTGTTCTCCATCTGAACTAATGTCTTTCATCTGTCTGTTCAGTCATTATTTTCAAAGGGACAAATGCTGGCATGAAAATGGGCCACAACTTGATTTCCCCTTCTCCTTTTCTTGTAGTTCTCATGTCCCAATGTGGCTGGGTGCTTCAGAAAAAGGAAGAGAGATCCTGGATGCCCTATAAGTCATCCTCTTGGCTCTTGATTGATTAAATGTTAAGAATGTGATTTTTCTGTCTTTTTGTCTATTTGTAACCTTTTTTTTTCTTCATGTAATGCAGGGGTGTCAAACTTAATCACATTAAGGGTCTGAAATCTAAAACACAGGCTAAGTCGTGAGCCACACCCCCACCCATTCTCCGCCCCACTCCCCATAATAGTACTGATTGTAACACCATTGTTTCCATTCATTTTTCATATATACACACATTATAATCTTATTAACAACACATAATGGTTAACCACAAAAACTACACAAAGCACACTGTATGCTTCGCAACAATCATTCCTATCAGAACACAGATAACCCCTAAGCAAATACGGGACCAAAAACTAAAAGTACTAATATATACAAACAAAACCCTAAGATTCAAGACTCTGCATGCTGTACAACCCCAGAGAAAAAGAAACAAATGCATTTCTTCCTGAACAGTTTAAAATATAGACAGCAGATATAAATTCTTAAAATTGACACAATTCAATCACTAAATTGAAAATAAAATCATTCCCCCTACCTGGTGATTTTGGTTTTCAAACCTTTTTTTCCCAGTCTCTGGCTGCACTTCTTTCTGTCTGTGCTCTTAACTGTATATCCTGGGCCACCTTATCCATTTGCTGTTTTTCTCTCCTTCACTTTCTGCCATACATCCATCTTTAACTTTCTTCTACTTTTCTGCTTTCTTCTCAAAATCTATCTACTTTTCCATGTCTACCCTTCCCATCTATCCATGTGTACCATGTCCTCCCTCTTTCTTCTCCCCTATTCCCATCTATCCATAAGAAGCATTTCTTTTCTCTTCCTTGTTGCATCGATTGCACCATCTCATCCCTCTCCCATGCTCAGACAACTTTGTCTTCCCCCTTCCCCCTGCAGAGGATCACCGGTGCTATAGTTAACCTAGCAGCATGTTCCCTGCCCCTCCTCTGACATACAGGAACGTGCTGTGGAGGTTGACGGCAGCCTGCTAGGTTCGCTACAGCTGACCGGCGATCCTCTGCAGGCTACTTTGAAGTTGAGACTGGGAAGCCGGGATGGAGGGAGGGAAGGAACATTGGGCTAAATCTCGGGCCAAATTGCTGGCCAAATCTAATTACCCTGCGGGCCAAATTTGGCCCGTGGACCTGAGTTTGACACCCCTGCTGTATTATATTGTATTTTCAGTTCTGGGAACAGAAGCATGTAATCTCCAGTTCTGCTCTCTCACCCTGTGCCTGCTGATTTCCTCTCTTCTCGTGCACTTCTTTTATGTAGGACCTGCCTTCTCAGGATGTAGAGGAGGAACTCATTGAAACTGGCCAATATGAGGAGATACTGAAGCATTCCTGTCCACCGCAGTACTCAAGTATTCAAGAGGACCAGGTAAGACCTGATGAGTAGATGCCCCTGGTCACAGGGTAGGAAACTCTAGGACTATGGACAGAAGCACCTCCTGCACTCGCATCCAAATTTTTGAAGTGCAGAATTTCATGAGAATTGCAGATCTTGCCTCAGACTCAATGGAGGAAAAATCGCTGCACAAATTCAGTCAGCCTTTTGGGACATGGTGCCATCTTTTCCTCCATGCTAAGCTGCAGATATTACATGTAAAGAAGGGGGTACTGCTGCTCTCTGTGCAGTCCAGTACTATAAGACTTTGGGGCCTAGTACTCTTGTCTTCTTCTACCCTGCCCAGTCATGGGTCCTTGAAAATAAATCTGAGGTGTGATCATAGTTGGACTCTTTAAGTCATGATATTTCAGAGTCTTACCAAGTTTCTGTTTTGGTACTGGGATATACAAAATCCTATATGGTCTAAACATTTCATTTTATAGTATGGCTTTCTGATTCAAGACAAAACTAATTTGAAAAATGTTTTATCTTTATTACAGAAAGCTTGCATTCATTTTGAATACATAATTAAAATATGACATTTTTTTCACTGTTTTCTTGAGCCTGAATCTATATGAGTTAAAAATAAAAATAGATTTAAGTAAGCCATCACTATTTTTATGTTCCTAACCTCATTTCCATCTGAATATTTCAGCTTGTTGTGTGGGTTGACCCGCTGGATGGGACCAAGGAATATACTGAAGGTTAGCCAATTTTTTTGCTCCTTGTAGTTGCTTGGTGTACCCTGTCTTGGAACATAGAACCTTGTTTAAAACCAGTGAAATGGATTAAACTGTTCAAGAAGTGTTCCCATTATAAAACCAAACCTCCTTCTGGAAAGTTTATGTACTGATCATTCAGCTGTAGGGTCCTCTGAGTCCTATGCATGGTGAAAACTATAGAGGGTTAACTTAGAGCTGTCATTTCTTGCGTTTATTCCCACTAGCCCTATTCTGAGACCAAAGCAGTGCTAAAGCACATGTTGCCTCAAAATTCTAGAGAGGCTTAGCAAGGTCCCATCAGTCCTCTGGGGCTGTTTTAATGAGGAACCACAACAACACTGAGGGGCTTTCTCTGGCAATGTAAAGTACACGCTACAGAATAGTAGCTTGTCCAGAGGTCCCATCGAAAGCATATTCAATTTTCAAGTTTATGAAAAATTTGATATACCACCTTATCATTTATTTCAAGGTGGTTATACATTTTAAAATAGGGTAAAAACAGATAATACAATTTAACATAACTTTAATAAAATTAACATACACGATTAGACAAAAAAAACAAACCATACACGACTAGACAAATGGGAATGAATGGAAAAAAGGGGAGAACTATAATGGTTAAAGAAAAATAAGGTATAAATATTGATATTCCCAACAGGACAGCAGGGGTAATTTTTCAAGATAACACAGGTGTTTGCAGAATCTGCAGGTACATTTACCAGTGCTCAAATGGAAAGCACATGTTTATTCCTTTTGAAAACAGCCTAGGATAAAACACATGTTCTATGAAGGCACATAGGCACCCACTTTCCTTTATAGAATACTAGCTTAATAGAATAGATGCGTGTGCTTGGGAATGAGCTGGTGCAAATGTGTGTGACATATCGGGGGGATATTATCGACATGGGCTACTTTTAATTCAGGTTATCCCAGGACAAGCAAGTAGTATATTCTCACAGATGGGTGACATCATCCACACTGCCCAGTATAGACAGTGCAAAGGTGTACTGTCACTTTAAACTTTTTTGACAGTCTCATGACTGCTTATACCACGCATGTGCCGGTGCCTTCCTGCCTGACCTCCACTTGCAGGGCCTTCAGTTATCAGTTTTCTGCGGAACTGAGAAGCTGTATTTTTTGAGCTTCTCCAAAGTATGTCAAACTATCTTTTTTTTTGTGCCTTCCTGACTTTTTCTTCAGTGTTTCATTTTTCTTGCAAAATGTTATCTTATTTTTTATTTTGCTTTTTTAATTTTTTCCATTTTCAGTTTTTGGGTCTTCTGGCCCTGTGGAGCCTATTTTTAGGCTGGGAGCGTCAACCTTTTTTCGATATACGATCTACTCAACTTCCCCTGGTCCACTGAGTCTTTTGACCTTGCATCAGCGTTTTTTATCCCTTGATATCCAAATAGTGCACTTTGTGCAACAGGACCATCTTGGGCACTGATCCACACAATCGGTGCCTCCAGTGTCTAGGCCCTGATCACCGGGTGAAATCCTGTAAGCACTGCTGGCAACTACAGTGGTGGCTGGTACCGATAAAGGGTGCATCTTGGTGCTATCAGTACTTTTTTCATATACCTTCTGAACAATAAATCTCTGGCTACACACCCATTGTTTTCTAGGTTCATGAAAGGCCTATTTCATGCCAAACCGCCAATCAAACCTCCTCCAACTGCTTGGGATCTCAATGTTGTACTCTCCACTTTGAGGAAGCCTCCAGTTAAACCATTTGCAACTTCATCTCCTCATTTGGAAAGTAGTTTTCTTAACTGGCATCACTTCTGCATTCAGAGTTGGTGAACTTCAAGCACTTGTCTCTGATCCATAAGAACATAAAAACATAAGAAGTGCCATCTCCGGAACAGACCCTAGGTCCATCAAGTCCGGCGATCCGCACATGCAGAGGCCCCGCCAGGTGTACCCTGGCATAGTTTTAGTCCCCATATCACTCTAAGCTTGTCGTAAGGAGATGTGCATCTAGCTTACCCATGTCACTTTATGCCACTCAAAAGGAGATGTACATCTAACTTACCCTTAAATCCTAGAACAGTGAATTCCGCAATTACCTCTTCTGAGAGAGCATTCCAGGTGTCCACCACTCGTTGTGTGAAGCAGAACTTCCTGATATTTGTCCTGAACTTGTCCCCCCCTTAGCTTCAGTCCATGTCCTCTTGTCTGTGTCACATTGGTCATTGTAAATAATTTTTTTTCCTGCTCTATTTTGTCGATTCCTTTCAGTATTTTGAATGTCTCGATCATATCCCCTCGCAGTCTCCTCTTCTCAAGGGAGAACAATCCCAGTCTCTTAAGTCGTTCCTTGTATTCCAAGTTCTCCATGCCCTTTATTAGCTTCGTTGCTCGTCTCTGCACCCTCTTGAGCATTTTTATATCTTTCTTTAGGTATGGAGACCAATATTGGACGCAGTATTCCAAGTGTGGTCTGACCATCGCTCTATAAAGCGGCATTATTGCTTTCTCTGATCTACTCGTGATTTCCTTATTTATCATCCACCTTATACAACATTCTATCATGATAGTTGTCCTTCACACACATCCCAAATTCCTCCCCAAAGTAGTCTCAGACTTTCATCTCAACCAGTCTATAGTTCTGACTGTAAATGTGCTTTGGCTTATTACCTGGATTGGACCAAGCCTCATAGAACTTCCACTCAACTATTCCTGTCATTCGATCCTAACAGGTTGGGAACTCCCTGTATCCAAGAGAACAGTCTCTACATGGTTAGCAGACTGTAATATCCTTCTGCTATACTCGGGCTGGGCTGCCACTGGAAGGTCATGTCAAAGCACATAAAGCAATGGCAACTTCAGTAGCTTATCTATGTTCTACTTCCATTGAAAACATTTTGTAAAGCAGCAACCGGGTCCTCAATTCATACTTTCACATTCCACTACTGTCTGGAGAATCATTCCAGATGGGATAGTCGGTTTGGCTAAGCAGTTCTACAAAATTTTATTTTCTGTTTAGATGCCAACTTCTCTCCAATCCTTCATTACTATCTAGGGAGTGCCATCTGCGAGAATAAACCAGTTACTTACCTGTAACAGGTGTTATCCAAGGACAGCAGGCAGATATTCTCATAACCCTCCTACCTCCCCTAGTTGGCTTCTTAGCATTTTTACTGAACTAATGGCCCTGTGAGCTGATATTGGGTGGGAAGGCACCAATGAATGCGCAGTATGGGCAGTTTTGAGAATTTCAAAAAGTTTAAAGTGACGGTACACTTTTTGCACTGTCTGTACTTGGCTCCATGAATGATGTCGCCCATCTGAGAATATCTGCCTGCTGTCCCTGGATAACACCTGTACAGGTAAGTAACTGTGCTTTATTTCACCACAAGTTGGTTTATTTTAGCCCAGGAATCCATTTAATGTAATGAGAAGCTATGGTAAATAACCCAATGTGGTAAAATAGCCCAACTTAACAGTAACCCACGTTGAGAACTTGCCTCCATAGTATTTGGTATGTTAAGCGTGGAAGTATGAGTCTCACCTATACTCTGCTCACACTCTGTCCATGTGTACGCCCACCTGTAAAACTCACAAAGTAAAGGAGGAATGTAGTTACAGAAAAATGCTTGGGCACAATTTTGATATTTTACGCATTTCAGTTCTAGTATTCTAATCTCATTACCCCATCCCTCGGCTTCCATAAAGGTCACCCAGATTTGTGCGCCAAACTTTTGGTGCAATCCTGAAATATGTGCGCTGCTTAATTGGTTAATGATCCAATTAACTGCAATAATTGGGCACTAACACTCAATTATTGATGTTAAAATAGCACCAAATTAGGATTTTTGCACACATTTGGCTATAAGGCATGCCACATAACTCCCAAAAGGTCATGGTTGTGTCCAGGATATTCTGAAAAGTTATGCGTGTACTTAATGAATAGTATCTCGGCGCGCCTAAGTTGGGCTCCAGCATTTAAACCGGGTTTCAACAGGTATAAGTGTGGCACTCAAGGTTAAGCATGGGAATTGGTGCTGATGTTTTACTGGCACCAAATTTTGAGTCAATCCATACAGTGTACAACAACAACAGACAAATTAAATTGTACAAACACTTAAATCCATTTTCATCTGTGCTCAGAGCTTTGGGATTAACGAGACCGTTGAGAGACAGCATACAGCCCACTATTGAACGTCTCCTTTCCCAAATCATCGAACAGTTTTGCTAGTTGATACTTCGTTGCTGTTAAATAGTGCTTATTCTAAATGTGCTTTTTAAATGTCGTGAACTTAGCTTGTGAATCAAAGGTCTAAGTCTTCCTTTCATGGGTCCTGACGCATTTAGCCAATGGCTGCTTCAGAGAACATAACGTAAGAATAGCCTTACTGAGTCAGACCAATGGTCCATCAAGCCCAGTAGTCCATTTTCACAGTGGCCAATCCAGGTCACTAGTTTCTGGCCAAAACCCAAGGAGTAGCAACATTCCATTATCTCAGAGTAAGCAAGATTCCGGAACACCAAAGAATAGCAACATCCCATGATACCGATCCAGGGCAAGCAGTGGCTTCCCCCATGTCTTTCTCAATAACAGACTATGGACTTTTCCTCCAGGAACTTGTCCAAACCTTTCTTAAAACCAGTTAAGCTATCTGCTCTTACCACATCCTCTGGCAACACGTTCCAGAGCTTAACTATTCTCTTGAGTGAAAAAATATTTCCTCCTATTGGTTTTAAAAGTATTTCCCTGTAACTTCATCGAGTGTCCCCTTATGGTCTTGTATGGGCTCTGCTCACGTTGTCTCAGCTTCAAAAGTTCCAACTCTTTAAAAAAATCCTTTTAAACCTTTGATTCACAAGCTAAGTTCATGACGTTTAAAATGCACGTTTAGAATAAGCACTATTTTACAGCAACTAAGTATCAACTAGCAAAACTGTTCGATGATTGGGAAAGGAGCAGTTCAATAGTGGGCTGTATGCTGTCTCTCAATGGTCTCATTAATCACAAAGCTCTGAGCACAGATGAAAATGAATTTAAGTGTTTGTACAATTTAATTTGTCTGATATACACTGTATGGTTTGACTCAAAGGGGTTTATTGCACCAGGTGGATATAAAATATTTTCCCCAAAACTTGTTTGGGTTTCTTACCAAATTTTGAGTGCCTTTAAAGAATTCTTCCCTCTGTGTATAAGAGCATCCAATTAAGTAGTGAGACCACACCTTCTCAACTTACTTGCAGAAGGAAAAACTAAAGGGGGCACTATAATCATTAGAGAAGGAAGCAGAGTTGAAAAATGTAAATTTATCCTTTTGCAACACAACTCGTGAGAAAAGGGATATTACCTGTAGTCAGTACTCCTAGACATATCTACCAGAAAGAAGATTATTGAGGTAAGAACTAATCTTGTGTTTCCCCCATATACTTCTTCTATTCCTGCTGTATAATGGGGAATTTTTGGCTTTCTCAAGCTACGTCCCCTTGCAATCTCTGCATGGTGTGGATCTCCATGTATAAACTGTGAATTGGCCTTTTTCCATGTATGCAATCTTCATATATAAGTTCCACCAGTTACATGTGGAGATTTGTCTAAAATAACTTCCTCGCAGTGGCGTACCAGGGGGGGGAGGTCTGTCCCGGGTGCAGTCTTAAGGGGGGTGCACAGCCGGCCAGGTCCGGAAAATTCCTGGGCTGCAATGGCGACGGCACTCAGCGGCATCGGCGCCCCCCCTCCGCGACGGCACTCAGCGCCCCCCTCCCCACGACAGCACTCAAGTTCAGCCTCCTCCCGGCATCAACAAAACTTCAGATCGGCAACAGGTGCTCAGTCAAAAGCTTCCCCTGACTCAGCTTCCTGTTTCTGCCCAGGCAGTTCTGCTGAGTGCCATCATGGTGGGAGAAAGATGGGCCTGTGGTGGATGGAGAGATTGAGAGAAGGGGACAGATGATGGAAGTGGGGTTAGAGAAGAGTGCAGATGATGGAAGTGGGGGGGAAAGAAAGAAGAGGGCAGATGATGGAAGTGGGGGGGGAAGAGAAAGAAGGAGCAAGTGATGGAAGTGGGGAGAAGGGGCAGATGATGGAAGTGGAGAGAAGGGGGAGAGAGAAGAGGGCAGATGATGGAAGTGGGGGGGGGAAGAGAAAGAAGGTGCAGATGGAAGTGGGGAGAGAGAAGAGGGCAGATGATGGAAGTGGAGAGAAGGGGGAGAGAGAAGAGGGCAGATGATGGAAGTGGGGGGAAAGAGAGAGAAGGGGCAGATGATGGATGTAGGTAGAAGGGGCAGATGATGGAAGTGGGGAGAGAGAAGAGGGCAGATGATGAAAGTGGGGAGAAGGGAGAGCAAATGCTGAATGGAAGTGGAGAAAGAGAACACATACTGGATGGAAGGAGGGATAAAGAAAAAGGACATATGCTGGATGGGAGAAGAAGATAGAGTTAGTGAGATAGTGGAGGAGTGAAGGAAAGGGGTGGCATGCTGTGGGTAGACATAGTGAAAAGAGGGAATTTGAGGACTGCATAGTAAGAACGAATTTAATTTAGACGGTCGCAGAAAATAAAGAAGGAAGACCAGAGAAGGAATGGGAAGAGAGAGAGGAGAGAGAGATGCCAGAGAACGGGGAAGGAGACAGAGATATCAGATTTGAGCGGAGGAAATGAGAAGAGAGAGATGCTAAAAACCACAGGGGGAAGGGAAAGAGAGATGAAAGGAGAAATATGCCAGACCATGAGGGAAGATGATAGATGCCAGACCAAAGGAAGGGGTGGGGGGGGGGGTCAAGAGGAGAGAAGGCATGTGGAGACAGACAGTTTCTGAAAGGGGCAGACAGTGGATGGAACGGGCAGATGCTAGATTGAAGAGACAGGGCAGACGCTGGAAGGAAAAGAGTGAAAAGAAGATAAAAGCAGAAACCAGAGACAACAAAAGGTAGAAAAAATCATTTTATTTCTATTTTGTCATTAGAATATATCAGATTTGAAATATATATCCTGCTAGAGACATAACTGGGGACTGTAAAGCCCAGGCAGTGCTTCTTTAGCTTCCAGCTGGCTTAGAGCTCTCTCGGACCAGGGGGGCATTCCCCTAACACTATTCCTGTCATGTGTGATTGCAGTTTTCTGTTAGCATGATATTTCTGTGTAGCATTCTATAATAATTTGGCTTGTTCAGTTTTCTTGATAGTAGAGGGGATATATGTGAAGGGGAGGGGAGACAGGGTTTTGTTGGTCCTTGCTCTGTATATTTATAAATTACAATTGTACAGAATATTGTTTCTTTTTATACTTTAATAAAATATGTTCAATATAAAATCATAACTGAGATTTATGCGGATGGGATCAGATGGTTTGCGGGAACTAAGTTTGCGGAGACGGGGCGGAAATGTGGTTTTTTAATTTCAGTCTTAGTAGTTTGCCAGTCCACAAAATAATTCTTTTATTTCTGTCAGTCCACGGGTGTAAAAAGGTTGAAAAACACTGCTCTAGAGGAGAGTCGGCACCTGCACTGAGGTGCAGGAAGGTCCCCTGATGACTCGTCTGCCAGCTTTGCTCCGGAAGAAGTAAGTTATGTCGGAAGGGGTGGACCCGGCAGACGCAGTCATTGCGGGTCCTTGCCGCAACTCCCTGCGTCTGCCGGGTCAACCCCCTCCGACGTAACTTACTTCTTCCGGAGCAAAGTCTGGAGTTATCGCGGGACCTTCCAGCATGCGGCTGCCGACTTTGCTCCAGAGCTAGTACATCAGAGTGGGGTGGACCAGCAGCCGGCAGCTACAGTCATCACGAGAAAGGAGCAGGACTGCTGCTGGAATGAAAGAGTGGTGCAGGGAGAGAAAGGGGGCAGGGTGGAATGGAAGGGTGGTGCTGATGGAATTGATGTACAGGGAAAGGGGAGAGAGACATAAGGGGGAAGGATACTGGATGGAATTGAATTAGAGGGAAAGAAAGGGGATAGATGCTGATTGAAGAGGGGTGGATGGAGAGAGAAAGGGCAGACATTGGATGGTAGTGTGGCGAATAGAGGGGGAGCCTATGCTGGATAGAAGTTCAGATGGGAGAAATAAGGGAGCAAATGCAGGAAGGAAATGGGAGGAGAGAAAGAGGGGAGAAGACAGTGGACAGAGAGAGGAGAAGGTAATAGATGGGGTAGAGAAAGAGGGCACATGATGGAAGGAGGGGATTAATAAAAGGAGGGCACATGATGGGAGAAAAGGATTGAGTTAGGGAAATACTGGAGGGGTGAGGGAAAGAGGTGGCGAGCTGTAGGTAGACAGTAAAAAAGGAAATTGATGAGAGGATAGTAAGAACGTAATCTAGATAGATGCAGAAAATAAATTGAAAAGGAAAATGAGGGAAGAAAGGGATTGCAGAAGAGAGGTGTGGGAGAGGGAAGGAGAGGAGAGAGATGCCAGACCAATGGGAGTGAAAGGAGAGATGGAATGGGGAGGCATACAGTTTCTGGAAGGGGCATAGAAGGAGAGAAGATGCCATATAGGGGCAGAGAGATGGCAGACAGTGGATGGAAGGAAGAGAGTAACAAGAAGATGAGGAAAGCAGAAACCAGAGAAGACAAAGGTAGAAAAAAATTTTCTATTTATTTATTGCTTTAGGAGACATGTGTCACTGTTTCTGTGGTGTTGCATTGTATGCAGAGTCCAGCTTCTTGCTGGTTCAATTTAACCTTTGTCTATGTATTTCTATTTTATCCCCCCCTTTTACAAAACTGTGGAGCTTTTTTTAGCGCCAGCCGTGGTGGTAGCAGCTCTGATGCTCAGAATTCTATGAGCATCAGAGCTGTTACCACCGTGGCTAAAATCCACACTACAGTTTTGTAAAAGAGGGAGGGGTTAGTTTGTGATGACATATTCCATACTAGGCGAAGGTGTTTTCTGCTAAAAATCATGTTTTTTGTACAGATTGGGGGAGGTGTGTGCAAAAAAATGATGGGCCCCGGGCATCACATATGCTAGGTATGCCACTGCTTCCTCGGGCACCTAAGTTTGTCCCCTATTTTCAACCTTACTTAGGAGTCTGTTCTCGGCTGAAAATTTGCCTAAATTTAGTAGCCTAATCTAATCAGAGTTCTTATTTTCTTAAATCTACATTTAAGATTTGGTGTGGATTACAAGAAAACAAACCCTAAAACCAAATGCAATGACCTAAAACCTATGCCTTCCAAGACACTCAAAAAATGTTGTTGTTTTTTTTAAATCTTTATTAAATTTCCAAACTACAATTGTGCAAACAAACAATTCAAATATACATAATATTACAAGAAAAGCACATTAAACTTATAGACATTAATGAACAATTATTTTCCCCCACTCCCCACCAAATAATCAGAAAAAGTAAATACCTACAAGAAACTACATAAATTCCCCGAATTAAATTCCAGTGCAAAACCTTTCCCCCTCCCACCCACCCACCCATCATATTGGTAGGTTAATTTGTGGTACATTTAGAGCTTTAATGGAATCAATAATTTTGACACAAGTTTATGACTAGCTGATGGTACAGAAGCTCATTAAAATTATGTTTTATGTAGAAAATCCTTGTCACCATTTTGAAAATCAATTAATTAATGCAGGCTATAGAATACTAGTTAAAAAAGTTAAAAAAAAATATAAAGTGTCATTTGCCTTTGGATTTAAGAAAATTAGAACTTCATATAGATTATTCTGAACTGGAACAGATGAATCCAGGCAATGCAAATCAAAAATCAATTGAAAAAAAGATGTACCTTCTCATTGAAATACTTTTGAAGGGCTCTGCCACAGCAACCTCTACTAGTCTGTAGTGAGCCCCTTGTTAAAGTTTATTCAAAATCAAAATGCTAGACACAACTTAGAAAACCAGATGGGAACTGCGCAGAATCAGATTCCGATAAAGCAGAACTATTAAATGAATACTTCTGCTCGGTCTTCACCTGCGAGGCACCGGGGCACGGTCCGCAGTTGCAGGCAAGGCCCAGCGTGGAAGACCCATTTCAGAATTTCGAGTTCACACTTGGCGACGTCTACTACGAACTGGCAAGACTCAAGGTGAACAAAGCCATGGGACCGGACAATCTACACCCCAGGGTGCTCAGTGAGCTGCGTGATGTCCTGGCAGAACCGCTATCGGGACTCTTCAATCTCTCCCTAAGTTCGGGAAGAGTCCCCATAGACTGGAAAACAGCTAACGTCGTTCCACTGCACAAAAAGGGTTGCAGGGCAGAGGCTGCAAACTACAGACCGGTGAGTCTCGCATCAATAGTATGCAAATTCATGGAAACACTAATCAAACGTAAATTAGACGCAACCTTGGATGAGGAGAATGTACGGGATCCCAGTCAACATGGATTCACCAAGGGTAGGTCCTGCCAAACCAATCTCATCAGCTTCTTTGACTGGGTAACAAAACAGCTAGACTTGGGAGAATCCTTGGACGTCGTATACCTAGACTTCAGCAAAGCTTTCGATAGTGTCCCGCATCGCAGGCTGTTGAGCAAGATGAAATCAATGGGGCTGGGAGAAACACTAACTACATGGGTCAATGACTGGCTGAGTGGCAGACTTCAGAGGGTGGTAGTTAACGGTACCCTCTCTAAAACATCGGAGGTGACCAGTGGAGTACCGCAGGGCTCAGTCTTGGGCCCGCTCCTTTTCAACATATTCATAGGGGACCTAACTCGGGGGCTTCAAGGTAAGATAACGCTATTTGCTGACGACGCCAAACTATGCAATATAGTGAGAGATGGCAGTTCATCCGAAAGTATGACACAGGACCTACATTTGTTGGAGCTTTGGTCCTCGACCTGGCAGCTGGGCTTCAACGCTAAGAAATGCAAGATCATGCACCTCGGCAGCAGAAATCCGTGCAGAACTTACACCTTGAATGGTGAGACCTTAGCTAAAACTTCAACTGAACGAGACTTGGGAGTGATCATCAGCGCAGACATGAAAACTGCTGATCATGTGGAGAAGGCTTCATCTAAGGCAAGACAGTTGTTAGGTTGCATCCGCAGGAGTTTCATCAGCCGGAAGCCTGAAGTCATAATACCATTATACAGAACTATGGTGAGACCTCATTTGGAATACTGTGTGCAATTCTGGAGGCCACACTACCGAAAAGATGTGCTGAGAGTAGAGTCGGTGCATCGGATGGCCACCAGGATGGTCTCGGGGCTCAAGGATCTATCGTACGAGGAAAGGCTGAAAAATTTGCAGCTGTACTCACTCGAGGAACGAAGGGAGAGAGGAGACATGATCGAGACGTTTAAGTATATTACCGGCCGTATCGAGATGGAAGAAGAGAATCTCTTTCTCAAAGGACCCTCAGCCACAAGATGGCATCCGCTCAAACTCAGGGGCAGGAAATTTCATGGCGACACCAGGAAATATTTCTTCACTGAGAGAGTGGCTGATCCTTGGAACGAGCTCCCAGTGCAGGTGATCGAGGCAAACAGCGTGCAAGAATTTAAGAGCAAATGGGATGCCCATGTGGGATCCCTTAGAGGGTTAAACCAAGGGAACCTGCCACAAGGAGTGGGATCCCTAGGATAGTAGACTTGGGGGTGGGTCAGTAGAGTGGGCAGACCTGATGGGCTATGGCCCTTATCTGCCGTCATCTTCTATGTTTCTATGTTTAACTTAGAGCGTTGCATTTTAAAAATATAACAAAGAGATTCCCACCAGAAAGTGTAATTTAACCTATCCCAGTTCTTCCAATTCTTCAAAATGAGTTGTATGGCAACTCTTTTCATTACAAAGAGAAGTTTGTTATTCCGAGCTGATATTTGACTTTTAGCTCTCATTAACGTACTAAACATAAGCATAACGGATCCCAAGCAAGTACCTCCTCAAATAAATACTTGCTTGGGATCCGTTATGCTTATGTTTAACTTTATTTTATTTTGTATCCCAAGCAAGTATTTATTTGAGGAGGTGTTTGATGATTTATTTTATTGACAGGAGTGTTGATTTTATGATTATTTGTATTATATGTACCAGTATGGTTTATTGTACATTTGATTGTGTACAGCTCTCCCTCCGTATTCGTAGGGGTTAGGTGCAGAGCCGGTCCGCAAATAAGTTTTTGGGCCGGCTCTGACTCACCCCTGCCTCCCTCCTGCATCCCCAGACCTTACCTGGTGGTCTAGTGGTGATGCAGGACAGGAGCGATCTTCCTATGCTCCTGCCCCGTGCAGAGCTGTCATCAAAATCACAAATAATCGAATTCGCAAATAGGGAAACCGCGAATACTGAGGGAGAGCTGTATTATCATGTAACCTACTTAGATTTCTTTTGGTTAATGCGGAATATACAATATGTTTTGATAAATAAAGTAAGTAAGATTCAAGAGCCCTTAGAAAAACTGTATAGGAACCAAGCTGTCTTATATTAAGAGCCTAAATAATATGATTTCAAATTTTAGAACTTCCATTTATTAGCTTGGATTTAGGAGCTTAATTTAGGTGTCTAGAGCCGAAAATCAATATTAAGATCTAATTTTTCCCCCTACCCTAGATGCACACTTTTGTCACCCACTGTTGAGGCAACTAAAATTGGGAGTTGGGTGAAAATTTTAGGAACTCGGCCCTAGTACATTTTAGGAAAATTTTAGGAACTCGGCCCTAGTACATTTTTCACAGGCCAATTTAGAAGCCTAATAATCAAAGTTAAAAGCATAAACCAATTGAAAACTGACTCCATAATTTAAAAAACAACAACCCATTAGCTATGAATCATTTGGGGCTCTATTTACTAATGGCCATCTCCTATTTTGTGTTTATGGGGAAATATGCTTAATAAACAGGCCTTTTGGTTTGTTTTGCCTTGGAAACTCATTGCTATACACATAGCCACAAATGCATCCACATTAGCATAATGTTTTGGGGCTTCTTCGTGCAGGCTGCTGTACAAGATCAGATTCTAGCATCCTGAAAGTGATGAGATGATGTACTTATTACTGGACTCTAATTGAGTGTATTTGTGCACAGGTCTGTTGGACCATGTCACTGTTCTGATTGGAATTGCTTACGAAGGAAAAGCTATTGCAGGAGTAATCAATCAGCCCTACTACAATTACCAGGTACAAAATGGATTTATTTGGGTCTGAATGGAAGCATTATTTTGCATTCCATTACTGAGCATAAAGGTATGTTTTCTTTTTAGTATCTGACTCTGTTAGTTCCAAGTTTTGCCTGCTTCCATATCTGACTCTGTTAGAGAGCATTTTCAGTACCCAATTCTGCTGATCTTAAACTGAAATATGGAAAGACATTTACATTTATCATCATTGGAAGGTCTATCCTGCCAAGTTTTTCTTAGCTCTTGTGACATTTTTGCTTTAGAATTTTATCCAGCTTATAATCTTTTCATGTCCAGAGAAAAGAGTAACAACCAGTAGGCCTAGATAAAAGCAACTTTTATTTAAAAAGCAATCTTTGTTTAGAGAGTGACTGAAACTAGATTTTTGGGATTCTTTATCTATGGCCAAAATTCGCTGCTCAGTTTTGACTAAAGCTAAAACCAAAATTGGCTGCTAGGGCTGGGCTTGGCCTGAACCCCCCTCCCCCCGACTGGAACAGCTATATTCCTTCTCCTTCATTCTCACTAGGCCTACCATAATATTGGTGGTCTAGTGTCTAGTCAAGGTAGAAATAATGGTTCATAGTCTTAATGTATTCGAAATTAATTTTCCTATGAACTGTTTTCCTACCTTCTTCTACTCTATGTTTATAACCTAACTAATTTATTTTTCTCAAGTACTTTAGCAAGAATGTGAGCCTTTGGGACAGTCAGGGAACTCTAAGTACTTTCTCTTCATCTTAATTAATCTTACTTATTGCATTTCTTCTGTTTATACTGTAAACCGCTTAGAACCTCACGGTACAGCGGTATATAAGAAATAAATTATTATTATTATTATTATTAAGCGCGCGAGACGAACGCACGCTGTCAATTCAGTGTAAGACTTCAGCGCGTCACAGGAAAACCACCTTTTAAAGGGCTCTGACGGGGGGTGTTGGTAGGGAACCCCCCCACTTTACTTACTAGGGATTGCGCTGGCGTTGGGGGGGCTTTGGGAGTTGTAACCCCACATTATACTGGAAACTTAACTTTTTCCCTAGGGAAAAAGTTAAGTTTTCAGTATAATGTGGGAGATTACACCCCCTACACCCCCCCAACACAGCAGCGCAATCCCTATTAAGTAGAGTGGGTGGTTCCCCCCCACGCCCCCCATCGGAGCCCTTTAAAAGAAGGTTTTCCTGCAGTGCGCTGAAGTCTTGCACTGAATTGTCAGCACACTTTTGTCCCGTCACCAGAAATAATCCCCACTTGCTCCTGCCCATACCGGCTCTACCGTCAAAATGAGTGCCAAAAAGCTCTAGTGGCAGTCTAACTGGTTTACAGTAATTTAATATGAAAATTAGAAAGGAGGGATTGAAACATAGATGGGAAGCCTAGTATACTGTACATTGATAAATATAATGTAGGAGGAGTGATAGATATAAATTACTCTATGCTATATCTGGGAGGGAGGTTGTGCAAAGTAGACAGAAAAAGTCCAAGGGGTATCTCAGAGCTTGCATCAAGGTTGCTAGACCTCAATTCACTGATGAGAAAGGCTTGAACAAAGAAGTGAGCCTTAAGCATAGCCTTAAACTTTCTATTTAAAAAAGTTCAGATTGAATTTCAAATGGAAGAGAGCTCCAAAGTATAGGAGCAGCCACAGCAAAGGAAGATATCCTATCTCAATGTGAATGAACCTACAAGTGAATAGGATTTAGAAGTAATTGTTCTGAAGAACAAAACATTCAAGTCAGGGTGTATTGGATCAGGGATCTGTAAAGCAATAAAGACTGGAATGAAAAACCGATAAACTAAATTCAGGATCTTGAAAGTTAAACAATATTGAATGGAGTAGCAAGTGGTTTTCTATTAACTAAAGAGAAACACTTATATATTTCTTAGCTCTGTAGATTAATTTAGCTGTAGAAAATTTTAAATGAGTTGAAGCCTCCTAAGTTGATATTGTGGCACTTGCCTTTTCCAAATCTGATTTCAAGGTAAATCACTATTTAATTTTTGACATTTATAATCCATTTAACCATCAAGTTCTAGGTGGAGCACAACAAAGTGAAGCCTTCTTTAAAAGATTGATACATTATCCAAAAATACAGGCAATATAAAATTATTACGTATTCAAAGCGTACAGACCCAAAAACAAAATCACCATATCATTTAGTGTAATAATAAAATATTTTTGAAACAAGTTTTTACCAGCCATTAATCTCATATAGTCCATTGTCATTCTGATCCCCAAATAATGAATTCCAAAGGTCTGCACCTATTCCAAGTTTTAAGTCGTTTTTTTTTCGGGCAACATATCAAGTGAGCATGGATCACTACTCTATTGTTTAGGGATCTGAGAGCCCTGTTTATAAGACTTCTTGGGAGGGGACCAACCAACAGCTGAAAAGGATCAAACCGTATATCACTAAACCTGACCTAGCCCAACTCCTCTACGCCTATGTTCTCTCCAGAATGAACTATTGTAACTTCATCTTCAATGGAATCACTGCCAAAGAACTCAAACGCCTCCAGCATGTCCAGAACTCTGCGATCTGCCTCCTACATGACCTGGATTACCACGACTCCATCTCCCTAGCTCTCCATGCAGAACAGTGGCTACCAGTTAACAAACACTATGTTTTTGAAGTCCTCATGATAGCCTACAAGAGATTCCACCACATCACCCCTGCCTACATCACATCAAATCTATCTCAATACACTCCTGCCCCGCCCACTCCGCTCTGAGGCTGAGAAATGACTATGCATCCCTGCAAGAAGATCCCTTCAAATGGACACAGTGCACAGACGCTAATACAGCCACTTTGTCCCTGTCTTTGGAACCAATTGCCTGCCCAGATAAGATCACAAGACTCGCTTATGACCTTCCGGAAAACACTGAATACTCACCTCTTCAAGTGAACAGCCCCCTCAGACTGCCTTTTCCTTGCTCCTAGTTCCCCTTCCTAACTCCTGCACCCCTGCTCTCCTTCCTCCCTCTTTGCTCCCCCTCCTGTCTTTCTACGACCGCCTATAACTTTGTCCTATAATTTTATTGTGAATGTCAATTGTAACCCGTTCTGAGCTCCCAGGAGAATGGGATAGAAATCTAAATCAATCAATCAATCAATCTCATTTTGTACTGAAACAATAGAGGGTTAAGTGAATTGCCTGTTTTCACAATCATTTGAACTCTGGGTTTCAGCCTCCTGCTCTAACCACTAGGCTGTTCTCTGTGCTTCTCCTAACTGACCTAAATCTTGTCTTCACTTGATGTCTTCTCTGATTTCTACTATAAGAATCCTAGTCTAAGATAAATTAAAAAAAAACTTCCTTCAGCCTTCCAATCATAAATGTGTGATCTTGAAATATGTATTTATTGATTTGCTGCTTAACAATAAATATTTTATGTGGTTTAGAAAACATTTCAATAAAAATGATCAATTTTAAACCTAATTGGCAACAAACTGCACTAACAAGCGTTGTCAAACTCGACAACAACTGTAACTTTGTGACTAATTCTAGGCTGCTGTATTCTATCCAGGCAGGAGATGATGTGGCATTGGGAAGGACAATCTGGGGTGTCCTGGGCATTGGTGCCTTTGGATTTCAGTTGAAAGAAGTCCCTGACGGAAAACACATCATCACCACCACCCGATCCCACAGCAACAAGCTGGTGACTGACTGCGTAGCAGCCATGAACCCTGACAAAGTGGTGAGAGTTGGAGGTGCAGGAAATAAGGTACTGAATAGGTATCTGTTCTGAGGATTTCTGTCCTTTTCTGAACTCCCAGAATATGAGGCAGCTAGAAGTCAGAGACCCTTTTGGGGTTTGGGAATAAAATATAATTTCAAAGTGAAATGCTTTTCTCAGAACTGCCCATGTGCTCTCAGGTATCATATCACAGGGCAGTCAGAGACACCTGCCTGGAAGCTGCTATAGCTTAAGTAAAAGCCCTGTGCTTACCTTCCAGAGGTCATGGGTTTGAATCCCAACCAGCTCCCCAGCACATATTTTAATTGTGCCATTCTACCTTGCAGGTGCATCTTGATGATCTCACAATGAGGTCACCATTGTGCAGCTGCAAACTTCCATTTGCAATGAAGTAGGAGCCATGCTAACATCTGTATCTGTTTTTTTCTGTTTTTAAACTTTTGCAAATGAAGTTATGTATGCAATCTATACATTTTTAGCATGTGCTTTCTTTGCTTTCAAGAATGAGCTGATTGGAGCACTGTTTAGTCAGGAAAAAAGGGTAGCTTTTTAGCAAGAAAACTAAAGCTATGTTTTTCATGTGCTGTGCTTCAGTTAATGGAATTTTTCCTCTACTTAGCAAATAGCATTGCTGTTCACAAAAATAGAAGGTTTTGCATGCAATATATCTGTTTTGATGTGCCCCGTTTATGTGGTGCCTTATTAAATGTATTATGAGCTTAATAAAACAAAAATAAATCCCAGAGACCTATTTAGCAGATTGCATTAAGAATGTCCAAAGAGTGCTTTAGTTCCATCCATAGAACTCGGATCTATTTGAAGCCCAAACTAAGCTCAAAAGTAGACCTGGTTTTCATTTGCCTACAATATAGGCATGATATGGACACCCTAGGTCGCTCAGTGTTATGTAAATAAATCGAAGGGCGCCCAAATTGAGTCATTGCCCAAACCACGCCCATTCCACACCCACACCTATTGAGTTAGGCGTGAGTTTTAAACATGGGTGTCCATGAAATTGTGGCTGTGCCTACAAAGTGGCGTCTATGTCCTTTGGAAGCCTAAATACCAAATATTACTTGTTAAGACCCTTAATTGGCTCATTAACCACTTAGATTGGACGCCTAAAACACACCTAACTTTAGGCATGACAGGTGCCCTTTATAAAATCGGAGCCCAAGTGTAACTTGCTGCCACTTTGGGGTTTTTTTTGTTTTAAGTTTTTTATTCATTTTTCATTTAACAACAAGTGTATCACATAAATTTATACAATTTCATTGAGTACACACTTGATATTCCTTTATGCATCACTGTAAATACAACGTATCATTATATAATCCTTTACTATAATATTGAAAAAGTATATAATACTTAATAAGTATACCAACTATTACTCAAATTATAATTCCACCCCCCTCCCCTTCCTTTGAAAATTGCATACAATACAACAATATATAATGATAAATTATTTACATTATGAGATGAATAAAATAAACCCACCCACATCCCCTCTTATCAAATATCTTATTATGGGAAAATTGTATCATTCATTGCAAAAGTCTGCCACTTTGGATGATTTGATAAAACAGCTTTGCTCTGTAATGACAGATCATTCAGCTGATTGAGGGTCAGGCCTCTGCTTATGTGTTCGCCAGTCCTGGATGTAAGAAGTGGGATACCTGTGCTCCAGAGGCAGTATTGCATGCAGTGGGAGGTGAGTGCACTGAAAAGAATAATGCAAGATAAATGCTACCCTCTATGCACTATTTCTAAATTTGTTAAATTTATTTTATTTTTAATTTTTTATCTTCCTTTCATTATTTCTGTTTCTTTGATTTTTGATCTTGGAAATGTATTTTATGTTATTACTATTTTTTGGTTTATCAGGTACTTTAGCTAGATTGTGAGCCTTTGGGACAGATAGGGTAGTTTTTCTCTAGTACCTAATTTCATTTTAGTTTGATACATTTTAAACGGCTTAGGTCAGTAAAATGCAGGAGCGGTTTGTCAAATCTTAAATAAACATAAATATCTGTGGCAGGTAGTTGGCCTTGTTTTTATATTTATCGAATCTTCATCCTTGCATGCCTGCTCACACATTAGGATGAAAAATCAGGTTCCATCATGCATACACTCAAAAATGGGATCTTACACTATCCCCCCGTTTTACGAAGCCGCGCTAGTGGCTGCTGTGCAGCAACAGCCCCGAAGCCCTTTATATCTCTATGGGCTTCGGGGCCGCTAGCGCAGCTTCGTAAAACAGGCCCTATGTCAGTCACATAAAACAAAGGGTCCTTTTTATTAATATGTACCAAGTCACACGCTGTTTAGTTCACAATAATAGAGAGCATGGCCACAGTAAACATTACCATACATAGCTTGTTATGGTGTTGGGAATGGGGGTGGACTATGCATTTCACTTAACACTTTGTCATATTTCGGAGATAGCATAATAGATTGCATAATGGAATAAAATGGTGCCAGAACATCCTAAAAGAGAAACAATCACTTTCTTTCAATAAGGGAGTCATATATTCGGCCTTCTTTCTCAGAAATCATAGCTCAATATTTAATATTCTCTGATCTTGTTTGGGGAAGGAGAATCAATCTAGGATGGTGTCTGTTTTTTGGGTGTACTGGGTCACTTTGCTGTTACTTCTGTTACTGGGATTTCTTGGATGGCTTTAGTCTTTAACACGTGAGGAAATTACAGAAGCCAAGTCTCCCTATGGATGAGGATTTTTTTAAATTAATCACATGACATCTTGCAGCCAGCCAGATATCTTTGATTTATATTATTTCTACTTCTTGGATATTCTTTCGTTTTATAGAATTAGTGGCTGTTCTACCTTGGCTTAGTTTTTCACAGGAAAGAGAGGGAGGGTTAGGTTTAAAAATTAGGCATAGCTTTGTTATTGCACCTTTATTCAATCTGTTGTATAGGCAGATATGGCAATAAATAAGGATGACAGGATATCTAATTTTAGATGGTATGATCATATAGTATAGTGGAAAGTTTGTATTCAACATCATTCTTTTTGTAATATTTTTTTTCTTGTAAGTTTGTCATTCTTCAATACAAAAATTTGAAACAAACAACACTTGGTCACTTAGAGGGAAATTGTGTAAGAAGGTGCCAAGAACATGTGTAATTGACCAGAATACCAGTGGAGGAGTGGCCTAATGGTTAGGGCTGCAGCCTTGGCACCCTGAGGTTGCAGGTTCAAGCCCAGCGCTGCTACTTGTGTCCCTGGGCAAGTCAATTAACACAACGAAAATGAAAAACTCTGTGTAAATGGTGATGTTCAAGATGCAGGATTTATTTAAAAATGTACAATTGGATAATCCACCTAAAATATATCTAGGACCTAAACCATTGAGAGATGTGGACACATCTCTCAATGGTTTAGGTCCTAGATATACAGTGATACCTTGGAATCCAAACTTAATCCGTTCGAGAACCCCGTTTGAGTTCCAAAGCGTTTGAATTCCAAGACAGTTTTTCCCATTGAAAATAATAGAAACTGCATTAATCCATTCCTGGGTCCCACAAACTCAAATTTTAACAGGAAATACACTGGATTTTAAGGTAAAATATTAACAAATATTCCACAGCAGCTTCAGATTCTGGGGCACAAACCCACACATACAATGTGCAGGGTGTTCGGATTCCAAAGCAGAGTTTGGATTCTGGGGCACAAACACTGTAGCCAGCACCAGAGTCCTAGGCCAGGACTCTGCAGTGCCTCCAGTGGCCACAGTCCAAAATTACACTAGCATGTGACTCGGAAAGGAGTCAACCTGCAGGATTTAAAGGAACTAAACAAAAACCACCAACACAGTTCCAGGATGGTAACAAAAGAAAATGTATTAATCAAAATAAAGTTCAGAATGGCTCAATATCCTCTGTAACTTGCAAATGCACAAAACAAAATGGCCAGAGAAAACTATGGCAACACTCAGGATTTTCACTTCCTAATGGAAACAGTTCTCCCTGTGATTCCCTCTTTCACAGAGCTGCTTTTCAATAGAGCTTCTTTTCCCCAAGTTTGATCCTAGCAGAGCTCAGGTAAGCACAGTTCAGAGCACCAACATTCAAGTTCTGGAGAATATACTTTATCACTCAAATATTCCTAGCAAAAGCACAAAAAGCCTTCAGCCTAAAATGGAGCAGGGCTGGGCAAAGAGGAGTGTCACAAGTTTGCTTAGAAAAACACTAACTGCTTTCCAAAATTCCTACCCAGATGGAAGCAAACTTCTCCCCACAACACTTCCAGCTTTTCAGTAAAGTGCACAGTCCAGGAAGTTCATGAATATGACTGGGAGCAGAAAAAGAACCCAGCCAACAACAGTAGGAAAAAAAAAACCTCAGTCTTTTGCTCAGCTAGAGCTGGTTGCCACTCCTATTTCCATCAGGTCTGGAGTTTCGCACAAATCCTTAGTAGACAGTTCAGCTTGCAACTCCTTGGGCATCTCCTCATCAGTTGCTTGTAACTCTGTGGCTTCAGCTTCATCCACTTCCATGGGCACACAGGCATCACCCTTGCTTGAGCCAGGCAGCTCCTCAGGGAGAGCGCTAAGCTTCCTCCCTAACAGCTTGTTGAGCACTGCTGGCTTTTCAAGGGGGAGGACACGCCCTGTTTACCTGAGCCTGCTCTCACCTGGGCTTCTCTCTGGCTCCCTCGGTGGATACTAGGGAAACCACAGGGACCAAGGCAGGCTTGGAGCCTGACTGGTCACAACACACATATACAATGTGCAGGGCGTTCAGATTCCCAAGACAAAATTTACTACAAAAATAGTTCAGATTCCAAGTCGATCGAGTTCTGGGGCATTCGGATTCCGAGGTACCACTGTATTTTGTGTGGATTATCCAATTGCACATTTTTAAATAAAGCCTGCATCTTGAACATCATCATCTCCACAGAGTTTTTCGTTTTTGTTGGATTTTGCATCTCCTGTGGGATTAAGGGTAAATTCTTTGTTTGTTCTCAAGTCACTTAACACTCCATTGTCCTAGGTACATTAGTCAGACTTTTAGCCAACTGGGACAGATAAAGAAAAAAATTGAGTATCTGAATGTAAACTGCTTAGGCTATAAGTGGAGTATAAATACTAAAAATAAATACATAAATATGCATGTGTATATGTACACATAAGCACACAAATGCCAAAGTTCTGGCTACATGTTACTCTAAAATGGTACCTCAGTATGATAGCACATAATTTTGAAGATGAGCATACGTGCAGAGTTTGGGCAGAACTTACATTAGAATACACAAACATGTACACTAACTCTGTGGCTGATATAAGTGTTCACGCCTAAAAACATATATTTACCTGGTTACACTACTAATCTATTAAAAAAAAAGCAGCATTTCTTAATCAAAAGCTCTAAATAGATATGTACATGATGCATATTAATAGGCACCCTCTTACAGAACTGCCCTCATACTATGTACGGTCACTGGTGCAGATAGAGTGGATGCACCTATCACCTCTTAAAGTGTCTGTGTGGTGCTTGTATGGGAACATTCTAGAAATTCCCTCAACAGGCTTTGTGCTTATTGTATAGTAATCGGGACATTTACCATGCAGTAAGGGGTTAATTCCATAAACTAGGCACTCACACTTGCTAGAATACTAAAACATTCAGGCCTATACTACTATCAGTTGCCCTAAAACAGGAGACTGTTCATTAAAAATACAGGATTAGCTGCCTGACACAGGAGTGAGCTGGGTCTGGGCATGATGGGAGTAGGTGGAGATGTGGCCTGTTGTGACAGTTAGAATATGCACTAGCTCTCCTGACTTCCAAAAGTGCAGCTGCGCTATCAACAGTCCAGTAGCGCAGCTGTAAAAATAACACATCTGTGCTCCCAACCCCCTCTTACATAGTTCACCCCTCCATAGTTATCTCCTCTTGGCCTCCCCCACCCTGACTTTGTTTTTTTAAATATATTTTGGTTTTGATGTTTAGTTTTGATACTTGATTTTTTAACAATTTTTATTTTTCTTTGAGATGTGTAGTCTTGAGAGAGTGTGTGCTTTCCCTTTAAAGTTTAGATGTTTTTTCCCTTTTCTTTTCATTTTTATTATTGTGTACTGCTGTGTTCTTGTGTAAAGCCAAGCAGTATAACAAGTTTAACAAACTGTAGTTAACTTCCCTGACAAAAGAAGAGGCCCGAACCAACACCCCCAATTCATACCCCAAAGAAATCCAACCCTATGTTTAAGAAACCCTGTCCCCACAATATACCATGCCCCCCCCCCAACACCACCACCACTATTTGTCCTGGAACCCTACTTGGAAGTCTGCAGAACCTCAGTTAGCTGTGATGACACCAGTCCCTATCCGCTGCTGCTTGAGTTAGCAATGCATCTTCTTCAAAATGGTAATTGATGCCAAATGGTAGCCTTGTGGTACTACTGCTAGGAGCCATCCACCTATATAAAGAAGCTTATGATAACATTAAAAGACTAATGCACCATTTTGAAGGAGGCGACAAACTGGTGCCAGTGAAGAAGGACTACTGCCACTGCAGCTGTCTAAATTATGTGGACCCCCGGGTTCCATTGGGGAGCACAGTATCTGTTGTAGGGACAAGAGGTTGGGGTATCTTTGGAGGGAGATGGAGATAGAGGGAGCATACATAGAGGTAGCTAAAATACTTAGGCACTGGCTTAAGAGGTGACACCTAAATATGAAGAGTTCTGCTATGTCCTAAATCTGAAGAGTTGTGCTAGAGTCCAATAAAGGAATGTAGGTGTCTACATATACATCCCTTTATAGAACAGACAAGGCATTCCCTGGGTGTGTAATTGATACAAAATTGCTCTCTAAAAACTTTTCCACACTTTAGTAAAAGGGCTCCTGTATGATGTAACTTTTAACTTTTGCCTTTTGGAAAGACAAGGAGAAAATATTTAAAAGCCTGTAGAGCTGGCTTAACTAAGTGGTCAATTGCTTGATGTTCATTCCCATGTCATTTTTGATGGTATCCAGCCAACAGGCTGGGTCAATATTAAATTGTTGTGGTCAGTGTTTTTAAATGTTAGATGCGGTATTTAACTGTATTAAGTATCTACAGCACCACTTTCTGGATAGCACGCAGTGTTGAATATACATGAAGAACAGTAACTATAGCTGGCTCTACAGATGATGATATTCAGTCACTATCCATATACCTACAGCCTGTACAGTGTACTTCCTTGAATCTAATGGGTTACAGGATCTGAGGCAACATGGCTTTACAAAAGGTAAATCATGCCAAATGAACCTGATTGAATTTTTTGATTGGGTGACCAGAGAGCTTGATCGAGGACATATGCTAGATGTAATTTACTTACATTTCAGCAAAGCCTTTGATACAGTTCCTCATAGGAGGCTGTTGAACAAACTTGAAGGGCTGAAGTTAGGACCCAAAGTGGTGAACTGGGTTAGAAACTGGCTGTCGGACAGACGCCAGAGGGTGGTGGTTAATGGAAGTCACTTGGAGGAAAGAAAGGTGAGTAGTGGAGTCCCTCAGGGTTTGGTGCTGGGGCCAGTCCTGTTTAATATGTTTGTGAGTGACATTGCTGAAGGGTTAGAAGAAAAAGTGTGCCTTTTTGCAGATGATACCAAGATTTGTAACAGAGTAGACACCGAAGAGGGAGTGGAAAATATGAAAAAGGATCTGCAAAAGTTAGAGGAATGGTCTAATGCCTGTCAACTAAAATTCAATGCAAAGAAATGCAGAATAATGCATTTGGGGATTAATAATCGGAAGGAACCGTAAATGCTGGGAGGAGAGAAGCTGATATGCACGGACGGGGAGAGGGACCTTGGGGTGATAGTGTCCGAAGATCTAAAGGTGAAAAAACAGTGTGACAAGGCAATGGCTGCTGCCAGAAGGATGCTGGGCTGTATAAAGAAAGGCGTAGCCAGTAGAAGGAAGAAGGTGTTGATGACCCTGTACAGGTCATTGATAAGGCCCCACTTGAAGTATTGTGTTCAGTTTTGGAGACCATATCTGGCGAAGGACGTAAGAAGACTTGAAGCGGTCCAGAGGAGGGCAACAAAAATGATAGGAGGCTTGCGCCAGAAGACGTATGAGGAGAGACTGGAAGCCCTGAATATGTATACCCTAGAGGATAGGAGAGACAGGGAAGATATGATTCAGACGTTCAAATACTTGAAGGGTATTAACGTAGAACATAATCGTTTCCAGAGAAAGGAAAATGGTAAAACCAGAGGACATAATTTGAGGTTGAGGGTTGGTAGATTCGAAGGCAATGTTAGGAAATTCTACTTTATGGAGAGGGTGGTGGATGTCTGGAATGCGCTCCCAAGAGAGGTGGTGGAGAGTAAAACTGTGACTGAGTTCAAAGAAGCGTGGGATGAACACAGAGGATGTAGAATCAGAAAATAATATTAAAAATTGAACTAAGGCCAGTACTGGGCAGACTTGCACGGTCTGTCTTTATATGGCCATTTGGTGGAGGATGGGCTGGGGAGGGCTTCAATAGCTGGGAGGGTGTAGATGAGCTGGAATAGGTTTTAACGGAGATTTCGGCAGTAGGAACCCAAGCACAGTACCGGGTAGAGCTTTGGATTCTTGCCCAGAAATAGCTAAGAAGAAAAAATTAAAAAAATTTAAATTGAATCAGGTTGGGCAGACTAGATGAACCATTTGGGTCTTTATCTGCTGTCATCTACTATGTTACTATGTATGTTACTATGTTTCCTGGTCTGAACCTCATGGCTAGACAGATAGTGACTGAATATTGCTGACTAGCACACTCTACTCGGGTACTATCCAGATCATGCCAGGGGCAGTCTAAAATTTTTAGGAGCACAATCTGGATAGTATAAACCTGTAACTTTTTTTAAATTGTTTTAATCAGTTTCTTATTACATTCACTTAACAAACCGTGTGAATGAAAAGAAATACAGAAATAATCATACCAAAGAAAATAATTTCCATTGCTTTTGAAAGAGGAGCCAAAAACAGAAAAGATAGGAAAATTTACAAAACTTGAAAGGTATTACAACTTTCTTTCAGCATGCTGGTTAAGGAACCTCAGAGGGACGTCTAACTATAACAGAAGATTGTTTGTTTGGGATCGGGAAATAAATACATTGTCTACCTAAAGTAAAAAAATGACAAGGCCATTTTAACAGGAATGTTCCTCCCAGAGCAAGAACCTTTGGTTTATAAATCAAGAAATCCCTTAATCTAGCTTGAGACAACCTAGACATATCAGGAAATATATGAATGAACCTATGTTTTATTTTTTTTGTAAGAGGGTAACTGTGAGTTTTTCTATTTGTATATTTACAGTGGAAAATTATGTACTAATCACTGTTTTCCTCTTAGGAAAGTTGACTGACATCCATGGGAACATCATTCAGTACAACAAGGAGGTGAAGCACATGAACTCAGCAGGTGTCCTGGCGACTTTGAGAAATTTTGACTACTATGCTAGTCGTGTTCCTGATTCTGTTAAAGAAGCTCTTGTACCTTAACTGGAGGCCTGTCTTCCAATATCTGAGAAACCCTAATCAGAGTTGGTCTGATGTCTTGCATTGTTGCAGTGGTTAAAATGGATAACAAGCAACATTAATTTTCTTGAATCAGGGTTTTGATAAACTGCTAATACCAGAAATTTACATCCATTTCCTCCCAGCCTGGAGAGATGATGGAACAATTTAACTATCTGGTTTCCAAATTAAAATGTATTTTTATAATCAGCAGCGGTAGTTGACCAAAAAAAATCAAAGAGGCTGTTAAGCTTTTTGTTTTAGCATAATTTTGTAGAACTCATACCCCAGTTTTTACTGTATTAGTTGATTTTAAGATGCTGCCATGGTGTTTCCTTTAGATTGAATTCATTGTTTTGTTTAGTGGCAGACTGAAATGGACCAAGAAGAGCTCTTATTTGGTATCTAGCTATTTTATTGATTATATGAGAACACAAAAAGAGTTTATATTTCTGAATAAATTTTTAGCATGATTACATTGGGTGTTCTAGTAGTCCTATTGAAAAAAAGACCTAGCAGGTATCTAAGGCTCTCACACTGTAACATCTTTTTGTGTTATCACAACCTACAACAACCCCTATGGTTGGCTTGTTAGTTTTGTTTGTTTTCAGTGGTCTTTTAGTAAAACACTTTTATAAAAGCAAAAAGTACAAAACAAGAACCATTTCAAATGTAATAAATTTCCAAAATAAGAACAAAACCAAGAAAACAAATAAACATATTGTGCCTTCCTCCAAAGAGCAGACCGAAAAACTTTTCCAATGATAGTGTAAATCAGGCTTGTCCAACCTACAGCTTGTAAGACAGAATTCAACCTGCCAAGTATTTACCTGGCCCACAGAAGCTCAGTAGGATTCCTTGAAACCTCAAGAACAACCTGAACTTCTGGCACCATATAAGTCCACCTTGCAGATAGCCAAGTCACATGGGGAAGCAGAAATCCTGTTGAATTTCTGCAGCTGGAGCCAGATGAGAGGAAGGAAGTGGGTGTATGTGAGAGAGAAAAAGACAGTGTGTTCTCTGAGAGCACTTGAGAATGTGAGTGCTCATGCATGCTTGTGTTTTGGCCCTCCAAATGTTACAAATATAAAATGTGATCCCTGATAGAAAAAGGTTGGACAAGCCTGGTGTAAATGCACCTCTAAGAATAAAACAACACCTTTTAAATAGTTTTTGAATATAAACTTCTTGAATCCCCCCTGAGCCCCCTGCCTACCCATGGCTTCCCTGCTGCTAAGAAAGAGCAAAGTGTATCTAGGACCTCCAACAAAAGGGAAGAGCCAAGAGTGGTCTTCCCCTATTAGCCCAGGCCATTTTTAAAGGGCCCCAAATCTTAGTCCATTTAGGTGTTAGCCTGCAAATGCTCCATCAGCTTGTTAGCAATTTAACCTGATCAATCAACGTCTATTTCCTTTAAGGATGCTCATATTTCACTGTGAATCCACGGCGGCTTAACAGCTTGCAATTTGTGTAGTCATTTCTGCTAAACAATAATTTCTTCAAACATTACAACTCGCTCTTTGTTTTTAATAAAATCCATCACTTAACTCGTATTACACTAGTTAGTGAAGAGGCCATATCACTCAGCTCCTGAAGATATCTTTCTTCTCTGTAAATGCTGGTATTAACTAAGGGCCAAGTACTGTGAGGTGCTTATCTGGATAGTAGCCCCTGCTACCCGGATAAATACCACTGACACAGCCAATCATTAATTTTTCAGTAGTATTATCCAGGTTTATGCTGTTGCAAATCAGTGCAGATTGCCCCAGTGCTTTCCATATAGCACTGTTGAAGTCCAGAGGGAGAGCCTAAATGAAGTAGCTGATTATTCAGGTAGCAGTGATGTTCAATGACAGTGGCTGGAGCTATCTAGATTATTATCTGATCAATGGTGCTGTATATTGCTGCTTTCTGAATATAGTCAGGGCCACTATCTGGATATCTGCTAGGACTGAATATTTGGGTATATTTTTTTTAAAGCAGATTGACCTGCTTTAAATATTGACTTGTTAATTTTTTTGAAATTTAAATAAAAAAAAACCTTGCAAGTAAAATAACTTGGAAAGGAAATTAAAAACTTTTTAATGGAATGGAAACGGATATTAAACAATAAAAAAGGGAAAATAATTATATTGAATAAGTGTACAAGTATTCTCCCACAACGATAGAAGCGCATATGTACAAATAGCATTCTTTTCTACAGCTTCTTTTACAACCATCCTAACATGCACTGCTTCACTTAGCTGCAAGATGCCAGATTTTTCTCCATAGACAAGCAAAACCAGTACAGGATCACAGGTGAGTGACATCAGTGGGATAGAGCCATTGGACTTTCTCAGCCAAAGGTCAGAAAACATCTGGAAAGGTTCTGAGCTCATGCTTCCAAAAAAAATAATAAATCCCTTAAGTCCTTTTCTCTACAGTGATTGTGGAGGATCAGTTTTTCACTCTCCTATATACTTTCATTCAGCAATTCTGTCATAATAGAGTTCAACTACACAAAACTTGTGTTTAAAGTACCTGATAAATCTGGTTGTTAACACTGTCCAGACGGGAAAAAGAAAATGTTTAACAGATACACATGAGTTGTGTGTGTCCTGAGGGTCCATCGCTAGAATGTCACTATAAAGATTAAGGAGCCACAAACAAAGAATTCCTGGAAGAGAAAAAAACTGATAAATTCTTTAGCAAAGTATTAAAAGACCAAGGCAGAAAACTTCCCACATGATTATTGTAGGCTTAACACACTTTTGTTGCAGGTTTGCAATGCTGAAAGGCTTTCAACATGGTTCTTAATTCACGTGAAAACTGACCACCATTTGTAAAATAAAGGCAAACACAGTAATTTTAACCTGTGGCATGCAAAACAAAAAAAAGTTTTGCATGTATGGTTAATGCAGGAAATTTTTTACCAGGTCAGGGGCAATAGAGCTTGTTGAGAAGAGTCTCTTCCCACCTGCCCCCCTTCCTGACACCCTGCCCCCGATAACTGGCATTGTCCCCCTCTTCCCTGACCCAAACCTTCACCTGGTGGTCTAGGAGTCGCCTAACAACCTGACCTGACTTCCTTCCTGCATATACTTTTTTTTACTACTTGATCGGGTGCTGCTTTTTCTTTTAAGACTGGTTGTCATCGTGAAAGTAGTAATGAAGATCAGTTCAATGACCGTGAGATTGAGAGAATATGTACCAAGAAAACAAGAGAGCCTTCAAAGGAGTAGGATACACTCCTAGAGTGACACAGCATCTGAAGGCCACAGCTGGGATAAGAGTGACAAACCTCAAAGTGACAAAGTTCTCTGGTATAGCCAACCCACTTTGGGATTAGACTCATCTAGCAGTATTGCACCTTTATCAGGATATGGTACTACTTGAAAGGGTCCAGAGAAGGGCGACTAAAATGGTTAAGGGGCTGGAGGAGTTGCCGTACAGCGAGATTAGAGAAACTGGGCCTCTTCTCCCCTGAAAAGAGACGCAAGAGGACATGATCGAAACATTCAAAATACTGAAGTGACTAGACTTAGTAAAGAAAGAGAGACTGTTCACCCTCTCCAAGGTAGGGAGAACGAGAGGGCACTCATAGATTCCATACAAAAGTAAAGAAGTTCTTCTTCACCCAGAGTGGTAAAAAACTGGAACGCTCTTCCGGAGTCTGTTTTAGGGGAAAACACCCTCCAGGATTTCAAGACAAAGTTGGACAAGTTCATGCTAAACTGGTGAGACTGGACTCATTTGGAGCACTGGTCTTGACTTTGGGGCCGCCGCGTGGGCGGACTGCTGGACAGGATGGACCATTGGTCTGACCCAGCAGCGGCAATTCTTATGTTCTTGGCATTTGTTGTGGGCAAACTGGACTCCTGTGTTCCAACACCTTTCCCTTTCTCCCCTATTCATGGTCTGGCATTTCTTTATTTCCCCCTCCCCCCACCATCCCTCCATCCGCCACTGGTCTGACATCTTCCTTTCTCTCACAAGTCCCCTGGTCTGTCTTAATGCATAAGGGTAAAACAGAAGGTCCCCTTGTCTTGGGATATAAACAGAAACACAGAAAGACAATGGGGATGTCTTAACAACCAAAGCAAATCTTTATTAGAAAACAGTAAGTCCCAACAAGGATCCCAGTTTTGGCGTATAGAGGATGTCTTCTTCAGGGGACATGAAGGGAAGAGTTGCAACATATAGAACAGTTAAAAACATAAAACTACATATAAGACATATGTATAATTAAAACATATCTGTAATTAAAACATGAAAAGCAATTGAATGCAAGGTAAAACATATGTAACCAAATGTGCTGATGAAACAAAACCATACAAAAACAAAAGCATAAATAAAAAATGAAGAAACTTACATTACTGGCTTATATTCCGCCTGTACCTTTCAGTTCTAAGCGGATTACATCAGAACGATAACTGGACATTTCTAGGAAGAGAAATACAATTACAATTAGAGGCGTAAGGTCTAAAGCAATTTTGATGAGAGGATTCTAAGAGGGGGTGAAAGGGGAAAAGGAAGGGATTAGGACGTTTGGGTGAATTTCTTGAATAGTAGGGCCTTGATTTCTTTGCGGAAAGCCTTGAGGTCAGTTGATGCTGTCAGTAGGTTGGTGATGGAGGGGTCCAATTTAGCTGCATGTGTTGCAAGTAAGTTGTCATACATCTTTTTGCGTTTAGTTCCTTTAAAAGGGGGGTAGGAGAAAGGGGATTGGGTTCTCCTCTGTCTGGTTGAGAGGTTCCTGTTTAGACGGTTGTTTAGGTGGGTGGGTGCCGTTCCGTTTAAGGTTTTGAATAACATGCAGTATAGTTTGAATTGGATGCGGGCTTGTATTGGAAGCCAGTGTGAGTCTAGGAAGGCGTTGGTGATGTGGTCAAATTTTCCAAGGGAATAGATCATTCTGAGGGCAGTGTTCTGCACGGTCTGTAGTTGTTTTATTAGGTAGGTGGGACAAGAAAGGTAGAGGATATTGCAGTAATCCAATAGACTTAGGACTAGGTATTGAACTATGAGTCTGAATTGTTCTTTTTCAAAGAGTTTTCTGATTTTGCGAAGATTGCGCATGGTGAAGAAAGCTTTTTGTGTGATTTTGTTGATTTGCACCTGAAGAGTGCAACCTCTGTCTACTGTTACTCCAAGGAGTTTGAGAGTGGGTTGTAAGGGATATTTGGTGGTTTTTATTTCTAGCTCAGTTATAGAAGGGGTTTTGTCCTTTTCAAGCAGTAGAAATTTAGTTTTATCTGGGTTGAGCTTCAGTTTATGTTCTGTCATCCATTTTTCCACTGCTTCTAGAGTTTTTTCCAGGATGCCTGATTTGGTGGGGTCTTGTGTGTCAAAGGGGAGGAGTATGGTGATATCGTCTGCATAGCTGAATGAAGTTACTTTGAGTTTGTCTAACAGGGTACCGAGGGAGGAAATGTAAAGATTGAAGAGCATGGGTGACAGTGGGGAACCTTGGGGTACTCCGCAGGGGTTGGTCCAAGGCTCCGATATAAGATCCTTTGTTTTTACTCTGTATGTTCTTGTTTTAAGGAATCCTTGAAACCAGTTGTATACTTTGCCTGAGATCCCTATTGCTTCTAATATCTGAAGAAGTATAGTGTGGTCGACCAGGTCGAATGCGGCAGAGAGGTCGAGTTGAATTATCAGCATCCTTCTTCCTTTGCTAAGGTGCATTACAATGGAATAACAAGGTGCATTACAATGGAAGATAGGCAGAGGGCAGATATAAAGTGAACATTTAAGACACGTCTTATATGTTCGTTTTAAATGGACAGGGTGAAGGAGAGAGGAAGAATAGTGGGACTCATGGAGGGACAAAGAGAGATGTTTCAAGTTTGTTTATTTTTGATATGCCGTCTATCAAAACAAATGTCTAAACGGTGTACAATATAAAAAAATTGTAGAAAACTGTTAAAATGGGTAAATAAAAACAATATTTGTCATATATTAAAATACTAGGCAAATTCACATTAACGTACATGAGACAAAAGGGAAGTTGGGAAAGGAGTTGTTTAAAATATATCGAAGTAAAATGAATAAAAAAGGGGGGGAGGTAAAAGGGGAGTGGCAAGACATTAGGGAGGGGATCGCTTCAGAAAGCGTTTGATGTTTCAGAGCTTCACAGAAATTAGAAGTTTTAGAAGCGGAAGCTGGTACTAAAGAGTTGGGGAAAGGAATGTCCAGATGAGAGGAAGCATGCAGGAGGTAGAAAGAAAGAAATATTGAATGCACAGTCAGAAGGAAATGCACCCAGAGACTCATGAAATCACCAGACAATAAATGTAGGAAAAATGATTTTATTTTCAATTTAGTGATTGAAATGTGTCAGTTTTGAGAATTTATATCTGCTTTCTATATTTTGCACTAGATGTCTACTTTTCTTTGGTTCTTACTGAGGTGACATTGCATATTTTAAAGTCATCTGCCTTGACCTCTTGGAAAAAAAAAAAGAATATAAATGATAATTAACATTTTCTGTGCATACAAGTATGCTTTGAGGTGGTTTAAAAAAAAAAAAAAAAAATTTTTGTGGTTACCATTATGTATTAAGATTTATTGTGTGCATATGAAAAATGGAAGATGTAGACGTAGGGGGTACTTGGCTTAGAGAAGTTGAGAAACACAAGTCGCACTGTTCGCCCTTCCAAGCGTGCTGAGCATCTCTAAATCATCCAAACTCATATCTATCTACTCCCCAAACTCCAAGTATGACGCGTAATGCATCACCAACTGAAGCAGTCGCCTATGCCCCTTCCACATACGCTTCTACTACTTGCCCATTTATTTTACCATTCCACACCCACACCATATCTTTACTTCACTATTACCAGTACCACCCTCTTATACCCACCGTTCTACCATTAGCAAATCTCAAAATAAGTGTTTTAAAAACAGACTAGACTCTCTCAACCTAAAAGAATAACGCACAAAGATTAGTAAAGCTTCTCTCTACAACTGATCCATGCACTCCATTTAATTTAGTGCGTCACTCGTGCTAGTCTACTTCAACGCTCAAAAATAATAAAAAAATTTGAATAACTTTACGGTGATGAGTTTTATTAGTCGTTTAACGTATTTTTCTTGATTTAACACTGCCTCCCACAGTTCAGAATGTATGGACTGAACTTTTAGTCTAACGAAAAGGTATCCCAGTTTATTAATATATTTTAGTACATTTTAACGTAATTATAGTATTTTTTAAAAATCACAAAATTTATTTCAGATTGGGAGAGAACCAAATTTATAATCCGTACACGTAGTTACTAAGACCCCCACCGCCTCGAAAATCTTCTAGGGTTGTTCTGTGACTGTCCCGGATGTGACGTTACCGGAATGGGGGACGCGCTTCCCTAAATCCGCCGGAAATCAGGGGGCGGGGCCTCAGCGTGAGAGAGGACCCCGTGGCAGCTGGTCTTTTCCAGCCCACGAGCGAGCTAGGAGCAGGCAAAGGTTATGGCGCTCACCCTCACCATTGACACTCTCAGCCCACCTCTTGGTAAGAAGCTGCCGGCCCTGCAGAGGCTGTAATAAAAGCACTTCCCTAGGGATAGGGAAGGGAAAAGGGAGCAAAAAGTGAGAGAGGTCAGCCAGCAGTCCCTGGTTACACATAGCTTGCATCAGTTTCCTCAGAGCCGGCTTGGGAGCAGGTGGCTTCTGTCCTCCCTTGCGCTTCAATGCGTCTAGCCCGAGGGATGGGTCGCCCTATTCTTCTGCCAGTGGCGCTTGACAGAGGGTTCGGATAATGAATGAAATCGCCTTGTGACCTGGGCAGCTTTAGTCTTCGGTTGCAGAGCAGAACTACATCTCATCTGTTTTATTATTGCTATATGCTTTGTTAACCCTTTTTTGAGGTGTATAGTAAAGACAACTATTTTCACGTGATATTTATTTATGTTTGCAAACTGACATAAATAATTGTTTTGAATAAAACAGTCATGGTCCATTTAAAATAAAAATGGGATCTGGTTTTTCTTAGAAGTGCGAGGTCCAACGCTGACTATAGCTAAACTAATTATTTTGCTTTTATATTTTATTCAGTTTTGTTTACAAGCAGTATTAAATTTAGCTGTTATTTGGTTTGTCTTTGATACAGCACTTGGCTAAGGACGATTGAGATTATAAATTACAACCTGGTCCCCACTATGCCTGATATGTCACAATAGGAAAAGAGCGATTTCTTAAAATAGTATTTTATTCTGTGGGATATGGTTGTATAAATTCATTCTTTGTATATGGTATGAACGTCGTACTGTTAATGCTGTTTCAAGACTAAGTTCAAGGCATGCCTTCATCCACGATTTCCTATGGTTCAGTAGTACAATAATGACTATTGGTTGAGATGTGCAAACTAGATAATGCTTTTTATTTGCTTTGCCCTATTACTTGATAGTTTAAAATTGAATGTTATGCTTTATTTAATAAGTTCTCAAATTCTGTAATAGCTAGAGAAGGACTAATTTTATTTTTTAGCTGAGTCTTTCCAATTGGTGAACTAAAATCTGATGAACTATGTGATGCATGCCAAAGTAGGAAGGCTTTTTGTGGTATATAAATGCCAGTCATTACTTGGGTATGTAAGTGCAGAGTGCTTTTCACAGGCTTGGCATTTAGCCTCTGAACAGTATTCAGATTGCCAGGAAGAGAAACCTTTCCTTTGTGCTGTATTGATTTTTTTTTTTTTTTTTTTTTACTTTAGACATTCATTCTCAAGACAATAGTTAAGGCAGTTGCTGATAAATGAGCACAGTACAGGAAGAATTAAGAGGTTCTTTTATTAAGGAGCGCTAATGATTAGTGCACACTAAATACTAAGAAGTCCATTAGAGTCCAATTGAATTTGGAATTTGTGGTTTCTACCGAAACCGAATCTGTAACCAAAATTGGCTGCTCGGTTTTGATAGAAACCGAAAACATAAATACTCCCCCACACCCAACCAAAAAAAGCCCTCTCCAGCCTGACACCTGTAGGCCTACCTTGAGAAGCCCTGGTGGTCTAGTGCAATGTTTCTCAACTCATTCCTGGAGTATCCCCTGGCCAGTCAGGTTTTCAAGATATCCACAATGAATATACATGAAAGAAATTTGAATATAATGGATGCAGCTTATGTAAATTCAATGTGGATATCTTGAAAACTTCTGGCCAAGAGGTACTCCAGGACTGATTTGAGAAACACTGGTTTAGTGGACTTTTCAGGGGCAGGAACAATCCCCACTCATTCCTGCCCCGTTCTGCTGCTCAAATGGAAATGACTGCCAAGACTTCTGGTAGTAGTCTTCACAGGGAATGGGGACTTGTATTCTGTCTTTTTGTTGCTCTGACATTCAAAGCGGGATTAAGTGACTTGCCCAGGGTCACAAGGAGCAGCACTGGGATTTGATCTCACAACCTCTGGGTGGAGAGGCAGCAGCTCAACCAGTGAGCAACAGACCTTCCTCTTGGAGCACCAGCATGAAGCAGGAAGGAGTGATTTGTTACTGCCCATGAAGAGACCATAAGGCATTCAGGGCTTCTTAAGGTGGGCCTGGGGAGGGCCTACCAGTGTTGGGCAAGGAGTATTTTTGGAAGATAGGGTGGAAAGCCATTTTTTTGGACTTTGGATGCCAAGGAAATCTTTTGGCTCCTGCATTTTTTCCAGAAGTTTTAACACAATATCAGCAACTTGGAAGTGTTTGCATTTGTGGAGAAATCAATTTACATTACCTCTAAGATTCACAAGACTCCTGAAGCAGGCCATTTCGGCCGAAACATGTACATATCGAGTCATTGGGTTTTGAATGAATAAAAGAAATTTGTGGAATAAATTGAGTCCACTCCTTGCTTTGTGTGTATTTAAACATAGAACATTAGTTTGCCTTTCAGAGAAAATTAAACAAGCCAGATTACTGTAGTTCTCTACACATGCTCAAGGGGCAATTCTAATGTTCTTATGATGTTACACAAGCCATAGAGCTGGCGTATCTGGGGGTACATAAATATGGTAAGCACACATATAATTAGAGTGTTCTGTATGTTATACATGTAACTGGTAGTCCCCTTCAATTGTGCGCTTTAGTGCTTAGGGCACTTACACATGTAAGTATTCATTTTCCCATCATTTACATATGCAAGGTATAGCCTAATTATAGAATTGACCTTTCAGTACTAACAGAATACCTGGCCTTGGTCACACATATAGAATACAAATAGACCCCCTCCAAATACAGGATACATGACCACCTCAGAGAAATAGAAAGCGATGCATTTCCTTATTTATTTATTTATTTAAAAAAAATTTATCAACTGTCTATTCCTAGGCGGCATTACAGAATAACATACACAAAGTAAAATGCACAGGGCTTATACCCATATCTTAGATTACAAATACATAATTACATCTTTGGGAACCTTAATTCAATAGATCTTCACAGTACCATTCATCTTAAAACCAGCATTGAACAACATATATTTTATTGAAAAGCTTCTAAAAATAGTGTAGTTTTAAGAATTTTCTTAAATTTCTGAATATCAGATAGTGCCCTTAGCGGTCCAGTTGATTTGTTCCACAGTTTTACTCCCATGATAGAAATGGAAGAAGTTCTCGTGTTTTCATAGTGCATTTTTGAGAAGTCTATCAAAGCCAATCGCATCATACTTTTTTTTTATTTTGTTTGTTTTAATCCATTCAAATTTCATCTTCCCTTCTTACCATAGGAGAGTTAGAGTATATAGCATTGAATGATGAGGTAGATATAATAGGCATCTCAGTGACATGGTGGAAGGAGGACAATCAATGAGACACTGTTACCTGGGTACAAATTATATTGCAAGGATAGAGTAGGTCAAATTGGAGAGGTGGGGGAGGGAGGAGTTATGCTATATGTTAGACAGTGGTCTTAAACTCAAACCCTTTGTGGGGCCACATTTTGGATTTGTAGGTACTTGGAGGGCCGCAGAAAAAATAGTTAATGTCTTATTAAAGAAATGACAGTTTTGCATGAGGTAAAACTCTTTATAGTTTATAAATCTTTCCTTTTACAGTTAAAGGAAAGATTTATAAACTATAAAGAGTTTTACCTTATGCAAAATTGTCATTTCTTTAATAAAACATTAACTATTTTTTCTGCGGCCCTCCAAGTACCCTATTTTTTTCTGCAGCCCTCACATTTAAAGTTTAATATCTTTCCTTTCTCAAAACTGACACATTTCAATCACTATATTGAAAATAAAATCATTTTCCCTATCTTTGTTGGCTGGTGACTTTATTTTTCTGTGCTTTTAATTATGTTTCCAGGGCCTTCTTGTCCTTTGACTGTTTTTCTCTCCGTCTTCACTTTCTGCCTTGAATCCATCTTTGGCATTAACTTAATATTCATTTTTTTTTGCTTTCTTTTCAAAATCTACGTTTCCATGTCTTACCTTACCTTCCTATCTCTCTCTTCTTCTATCCCTATTTCCATGGTCTGACATCTCTTTCCTTCCTTTCTCTCCCTCTCTCCTTTCTTCCTTTCCCCTGGTCTGGCGTCTGTCTCCTTCCCTCCCCCCATGCCCTAGCATCTCTCTCCTTCCCTCCCCCATGCCCTAGCATCTCTCCCTCCCCCTCCATGGTCTGGTATCTTCTTTCCTTTCCCTCCCTCCCTCCCATGGACTTGGCATCTCTTGTTCCTCTCCTTTCCCTTGTCTTTCTTCTCCTTCCTTCCCTCTCTTTCCCCAATTGAGTGCAGCAGCAACAGCAGCATTTCCCTTCCCCCTTTCCTGTGCAGCAGAAGCATTTCTCTTCCCCCTTCCCTCCTCCTCCCTGTGCAACAGCATTTCCCTTCCCCCTTTCTGTGTAGCAGAAGTATTTCTCTTTCCCCTCCCCTTCCTTTCCCTTCCTTGTGGAGCAGCAGCATGTCTGGCTGGCTCCCTTGCTCAGTCTTATCGTTCCATTCAAAGCCGCGGGTGGTGGCTCCTCATGCGATCCGCGCCTGTGTCAGAAGCCTTCTCTTTGATGTCGTGACGTCAGAGAGGCTTGTGACACAGGTGTGGATAGCGCGAGGAGCCGCCACCCGCGGTTTTGAATGGAACGATCGACTGCAGCAAGGCAGCCGGCCAGACATGCTACTTCTCCACTAGGAAGGGAAGTGTGAAGAGAAATGCTGGTGTGGATGGCGCGAGGAGCCCCCACTGGCCGCAGCTTTGACCGGAACAATCAACTGCAACAAGGGAGCAGTTGATCATCGCATGCAGACGCGGGCCGTAAAATATCACCTGGAGGGCCGCATGCGGCCCGTGGGCTGCGAGTTTGAGACCACTCTGTTAGAGGGAATTGAATCAAACAAAATAAACATTCTGCATGACATAGATAGCAGTGTAGAATCCATATGGATAGAAATTCCATGTGTGAAGGGAAGGAATATACAGGTAGGATTATACTACTGTCCCCCATGATAGAATGAGCAGACAGATGAAGAAATGTTTTCAGAGATTAAGAAAGCTGACAAATTGGGCACCAGTATAATAATGTGTGATTTCATTTCCCAAACTGTATAGGAGATAGTATAAGAACATAATGCCTCTGCTGGGTCAGACCAGAGGTCCATCATGCCCAGCAGTCCGCTCACGCAGCAGCCCATCAGGTCCAGGACCTGTATAGTAATCCTCTATCTATATCCTTCTATCCCCTTTTCCTTCAGGAAATTGTCCAATCCCTTCTTGAACCCCAATACCATACTCTGTCCTATCACAACTTCTGGAAGCGCATTCCATGTGTCCACCACCCTTTGGGTGAAGAAGAACTTCCTAGCACTGGTTCTGAATCTGTCTCCTCTTAATTTTTCCGAATGGCCTCTCGTTCTTGTAGTTTTCAAAAGTTTGAAGAATCTGTCCCTCTCCACTTTCTCTATGCCCTTCATGATCTTGTAAGTCTCTATCAGGTCCCCTCTAAGTCTCCGCTTCTCAAGGGAAAAGAGCCCCAGTTTCTCCAATCTTTCAGCATATGAAAGGTTTTCCATACCTTTTATCAATTGTGTCGCTCTTTTCTGAACCCTTTCGAGTATCGCCATATTCTTCTTAAGGTACGGCGACCAATATTGGACACAGTACTCCAGATGCGGGCGCACCATCGCCCGATACAACGGCAGGATAACTTCTTTCGTTCTAGTTGTAATACATTTCTTGATAGTACCTAGCATTCTATTCACCTTAACGGCCGCTGCGCACTGTGCCGATGGCTTCATTGTCTTGTCCACTATTACTCCCAAGTCCTTTTCTTGGATACTCTCACCCATTAACAGCCCTCCCATCGTATAGCTGTACTTCGGGTTTCTGTTTCCTACATGCAAGATTTTACATTTCTCCGCATTGAACTTCATCTGCCATCTCGTCGCCCACTCTCCTAGCCTGTTCAGGTCCCTTTGTAACTCTTTGCAGTCCTCTTTAGTCCTAACTCCACTAAATAGTTTGGTGTTGTCTGCGAATTTTATTACTTTGCACTTCGTCCCTGAATAATTAATCACTACATACTCTATATTCACTCCCCTCCCAAGCCCATCCAGCAGGGACAGAAAGTCAAAACCGAAACAAAGATAGCAAAGTGGAGAAAAAACCCCTCATAAGTGGTCCAAATCTATGGCTTATGCACGGTGTGGTGAACCTTTGAGTCCTGTTGTTCACAAAGAGGCATATCCCTGATGGCTTTGTCCTTGTCCCAGATGCTCAGTTTCGTGCAGAAAGGCTATTCTAAGGTGTTGGCCCTCACCTCCATTAAGGTTCAGGTGGCTGCATTAGCATTCTTCCATGGCTGACTGTCTGGCTTTTTGCTGGCAGCCCATCTTGATGTGTGTTTCCTTAAAGGCATGAACTGACTGCAGCCTCCGGCTTGGCTTCCTTGTCCATCTTGGAGCCTTAATTTAGATCTATGAGTGCTCCAGAACCCTCTTCCCCTTTGAATCTCTAGACTTGATCATTCTGAAAGATCTTACTATGAAGGCGGTATTTTTGGTGGCAATGACAGTTCATATTGGGTCAGAATTGCAGGCTTTCTGAAGCAAGATGGCCGCGGTGCAGTGAGGACGCTCACCATCGGTTCTCCTGTTCGAATTTGTTTCCTTGAGAGTCGGGTTATTTTTATAGCTCGACATGCCGAAAAGAAGGGGAGGAGCGGCTGCCACAGCCTGGCAGGCTGAACTTACCCCGGGAAGACAGGAGACGATCCCGAGCTTCTTTTCTTCTTCACCTTGGAGCGAACCGACTGAGCCGAGGCAGAGGGAAGTCTCGGCCATCGGGAGTGACATTTCACTTAGCCCCGCAGGACCCAAGCCTCCCCAACAGCCACGAGACCAGGGAACTATGGCGGCTCTGAAGGGACAGGAAGGATCCACCCCGAGAGAGCTGGAGGGCTCACCGGTATCCCTGGTTGTTCAGGCAGAGATTTCAGCGTTGGAGAAGACAAAGTTGGCATCAGAGGTTGGAGGACAAATTCCATCGGTCCCCCACTGGTAAGGCCAACTGAGTTCACTCTGGAATCCATCTGGACTGCTTTAGACTCATTATATAAATTATGTGTAGGAACTCTTCCTTTGGTAAATGCACATAATATAAGGATTGACTCTATGCAGGAGGAAATAAAATCTCAGGGGGAAAAGATGGACTGTCTGGATCAACGGGTCCAAGGCATTCAATCAACACAGACTACCTTAATGAAGGACAAATTGCAATTAGTAAGGAAAGTAGAAAATTTGGAAAATTATACAAAAATGTTGAACTTAAGATTACTTAACTTTCCTAAAACTTTAGCAATGACGCCTAAAGATTTATTTTATAAATTTCTGAAAGAGATATTTAAATACCCTGAGAATGGTTTTCCTCCATTACACAAAGTTTATTACCTTCCAGTTTCAAAGAAGGCTTCTAAAACTGAGGCTTTAACTAATTTAAGTCCTATGGATGTTACGAAAATCTTGGAAACCTCAGAGAATGAAGTCATCTCATATTCTACACTTCTGGTGACATTTGTCTTTCAGCAAGATAAAGAGGCACTTATTAGGCTGTTCTTTAGGCTTAAAGAGGTGACTTTATGGACTCTAAGATTTCTATGTTTCCGGATGTATCTAAATTAACTCAATCCCGAAGGAAAGAGTTCCTGGAAATGAGACAATTTGTATTATCTTTGGGGGCTAAGTTTCAACTTAGATATCCCTGCAAATGTTTGATCTTGGATCAACATTCATATATTTTTTTTGGTCCCCCGCAGCTACGATTTTTTCTTGATGCTAAAGGAGTAACGCTGTCCAGGGCTTCCACAGTGGAATAATGTCTAGTTTTCATTTATTTGAAGAAGTAACACTGCATTTTTGTATGGTATTATAAATTTCTGTATAATATAAGGCCCTACCAATGTGAATTGCTTTTCCTATAATGTGGACTTTTGTTTGAGAGATGATTGATACTGTAATGGAAGTTGTTTAGTTCTCTTCTTTTCCTTTTCTTTTTAATTAATATGTTTAATCTCTCTTTCCTATATACATACTGTATGAATGTATATTTATAAAATTAAATCAATTAAAAAAAAAAAAGAATTGCAGGCTCTTTCCTGTAGGGATCAATTTCTTTCTTTTTTGGAGGAAGGGGGCTTCCATTCGTACGGTTTCTTCCTTCTTACCTAAGGTGGTATCCTCCTTTCACGTCAATCAGCTTCTATTCTTGCCTTCCTTTCAGGAGGTAGATCAAATTTATCAGCTTCCCTTTCTGGACATCAGGAGGATACTTTGAAGATACCTATAGGAGACGAATGAATTTCGCATGTCAGATAATTTGTTTGTGCTCTTTGGGGGGTCACACTCGTGAGGCAGCAGCATTGAAAGCTATGATTGCTCATAAAAGCGCATTCGACAAGGTCCGTTGTGACATGGGTGAAGTCATGGGCTTTTCCACTGGAAGAAATTTGTCGTGCGGCCACTTGGTCTTCGCTTCATACTTTCGCCAAGCACTATCGGGTGGATGTGGCTGCTCGATCCAGAGCTCCCTTCGGAGTGTCAGTATTGTCGGTGGCATTGGCTGCTTTGCCACATCCCATTCATCTGGATTTGTCTGTTGCTAATGACGGGGAAGGTAAATTTGTCTTACCTGATAATTTTCTTTCCCTTAGTCACAGCAGACGAGTCCAAAGCCTGCTGCTGTTGGTTCTGCTTATTATGAGAAGAAGTTGCTTTCTATGGTTATGTTTCTTGTGTGTTGTTTGTTCTTTTCTTTTGTATATAGTACATGGTTCAGTGATGTTCCTGAGGAGGGAGAACTGGTGCGGCAGTCTGCACCTGTTCCTTCTGCTTTGATAATGATTTGTCTGCTGTGACTAAGGGAAAGAAAATTATTAGGTAAGCTGGCTTTCACTTATAACTTATACTCAACTTTTCATCTCCTTTTGATTGTAATAGCCTTGTTATGCACTTGCAAAGAACACTTTAGCATTTTGGCTTGCTTTGTATATACAGTTCTGCTTTGAACAAAAGGATGCTCTTCTCAGCTCCAAAGTTAAGTTTCATCAGATTAGAACTGCAATAATTGCTCCTTTTAAAGTCTACCTTGTGAGATATGTGCAGAGCAGCTCCATGGTCTTCTCTACATACTGTTATTGCTTGTATCAGGCTTTAGCGAGGGACAGTGCCTTTGGTCAAACTCTGCAAACTAGTCTGTCCCTATGAGCTAACAACCCTCCCAATCCACTTTGGACTGCTCTAAAGACTAAGACAGCATGAAACTGACACCATTTGTGTCTCCAACTCCATCCTGCATGTTGATGGAAAAAGCAGTGTTGCCTATTTTGACAGAGGTTTTTCCATAGACAGCAGGACTGATAAAGCACATAATTCCTCCTACCTATCTTAGAGCTGTCTAATTCATTGGTCTGGAACCAGCTGAGGAGACCTCTGCACATGCTCAGAACATACTAAGTTCTGAGCATGTGGGAGAGCATCCTGCTGTCTATGGGACAACACCTGGTAAAGAGTGGCATTGCTTTGCACAATCTGTAGTCACTGCTCTAATCATTAGGCTGCTATTTGGACTTCTCATGTAAGTGTGCTATTCTGACATTAGCTCCCTCCCCATGATCAGAGCAGTAGATCATGTTTTCCTCTTGCTCTGCGATTAGCACCTTTCTGAGTTTTTTAAATTGCCACCTTCATTTTGTTTTGTTTCACAGGAGCCTTGCTGACAGTTGAGCATGTGAAAGACAATGTCAGAATTTCAGTGGAAGAAGGCAAGGAGAATATACTTAAGGTATCAGAGTAAGTATCTGGAACATCTTACTTCTCTATTTTTCTACCTCTCCCCCTCAATCCAAAGTGAAGTGTGTGTGATAGATTTTGAGCATTTTGTGGCATTAGATCAGAGGTGTCCAACCTCGGCACTTGCCAGGTCTTGTTTTTAGGATTTCACCAATGAATATGCATGAGATCTATTTGCATACAGTGGAAGCAGTGCATGCAAATAGATCTCGTGCAAATTCATTGGGGAAATCCTGAAAATCCAACTTAATTGCGGCCCTCGGGGATCGACATTGGACAACCCTGCATTAGATAATAGGAAGAACTCCTGTTTAAACTAAAAAGCAGGCTTTGCAGAAATAAAGGGTCAAACAAATATGAAGTTAAACTTATAAAAAGGTCTCGCCTATATCTATGACAAGCCAGTGTCCATATACCCAAATAGACTAACATGATATCCTGAATGCTTAGCTAGGTGGAGAGGAATTTATACAGGTGAATCTGGGATTTCAGTTACTTCTTTACTTATACTCCTTTGAAGACAGAATTGGGGATTTGTAACTTAACAAATTTTTTTTTTTCAGAATATTGGCTTGGTAAACTAACACTTTGCAAATGGTTAATTGCAATCATTGTAATCATTCATCTTGATGGGTGTCCATTACTCTTTGTTGCGCCTCTAGATAGAATGAAGTAAATTATATATTGTATAGTATTAAATTATATACCGCTTAAACAAAAAGGGGGTATATAAAATTAATAAATCCAATCCATTTCTGAACTTTAAAATTGTAGTAAATTAGTGCACTTGCCCAGTTAGATTAAAAATCTTAAACATCTGCAGATTTCTTGACAAAGAAAAATTGCTGCTAAATCTTGTTTTATTAGCAACTTTAATCACATGTGCAGGGCTTTGCCCATAATTTTCTTTGCCCTACTCTTTCTGTTTTGTCTTTTGCAGCAGTGTTGTTTTTACTGATGTCTATGCCATTGTCCGCTACCTGGCCCGAACTGCAGAATCAACGAGGTTATATGGCTCAAACCTAATGGAGCATACTGAGGTGAGTGCATGTTTTGGGGAAGGTTTCTCCTATTGCTGCTAAACTGTATATGTGTGTTGAGGAGGACCATACATTTTGTGTAGAATATTTTTTCTATTGGTACAGAGTCTATAACAATATCTAGTGTACAAGGACATCCAATCAGACTGGAACCTTAACTCTTTGGAGTACCAAACAGCCTTTAAGAAAATATAATTTGCTCATTGAGGCTGGAATGGAGGAATAGCCTAATGGTTTCAAAAGTGGGTTGAGAACCAGGGAAGCAAAGTTCATATTCCACTTAACTCTATTGCCTCAGGTTCAAGTTTAGATTATGAGCCTTTCAGGAACAGGGAAATACTTGCTTACTGTACTAGAATGTAACTTGCCTTGATCTATAATTGAAAAAGGTATGAGCCAAGTATAATTTAATAACAACAAATACATTTGCTTCCACATCAGAAACAGCTTTCAGTAGAGAAAATTTTCTGTAGATATGTTCCTATTTGTTTCTTTGTCAGGATGGCAGCAGCAGGATCATCTTGGAAAATTGAATGCAGTTTTGAGAACGTGGGAACAGATTTTGGGACCATTTCATATAGGAAGCTTCTAACTAAATTGGACAACCTGGGGATGGGTCCAAAGATTGTGGGCTGGATTCAAAACTTGAGCTGTTGGGGAAAGCAGTATAAATACAGGAAATGAAATTGGAACTGGTATTCTAGGTTTCACCTGCTGAAGTGTGAGTGTTTGTCTGTCATATAGTGGTGACACCTAATGGGCAGACTCTCTGGATGACAACATAACAACCCTCCTCCTTTTAATAGAACAAACATGTATATTTAGGAATTGTATCTTAAACTAAAATCATTGCACAGGTATAGGCAATTGTGTAAAAACAAAAACCCAAGGGGAGGAAAAAAGTCTCGGAACCAAACCTCTACTATCAGCTCTCAAGATGGGAAGAATTAAAGGTAATGATCTCATCTTAAAAACCTTTCCTTTGTTTAAATATCAACTTTAAGCCAAAAGACTCTAGCAATGCAAACTTCTGCAAAACTATAAACTTAACAGTACAAAAATAGAATTAACTTATCTGATCCCAGCTTCACTTGACGATGGCCAGCATTTTGCCAAGTGCTGCTTCAAGGATAAACTGGGACAAAACATGCACTGGAGTGTCTTACATGTCTGCACTATAAACCTTTAGTGGAGTGGCGTTTAACACTTACCTAATGGCATCATCCTGACCCATTAAGTTATAGCAGAAAGAGTCCCTAATACTGATCCTGCTTGAGCTTTTGAAAAGCCAGCGCCAGTTTGGTGGTTTTGTTATCCTGAGAATGTGAAACAGTTAAACCTTTAGAGCTATGGAGGACAATGTATTTCAGTGATTCTCAAATTGGCTGGGGAACCCTAGCTAATCAGATTTTCAGGATATCTGCAGTCAATATTCATGAGATTGGTTTGCATACACTGTCCCTGATATGCAGATCTTTTGCATGCGTATTCATTATTGTTAGTTTGTTTTATATTATGTATGTTGCCATGTGAACTGCTGAGATTAAGGTGGTATATAAATTTTTAAATAAATAAATTATGGATATCCTGAAAACCTCTCAACAGGAATTACCTCTCCCTCCTGCCCACTTAAAGGTGCCCCTTGGCAATCTAGAAGTGTAAGGGCAGAAATGATTCCCCTGTCGCTCCTGCTCCTGCTGGCTTGGCTCTCAGAACGGCTGCCATTACCTCCAGTGACAATTTTGCAAGACTGCTGCAAATAGTCACAATGACTATTTTAAGAGTAGAGCGGACATGGGCAAGAGTGATGGGGGTCACTCCTGCTGTGACTATACCTTAAACAACCTGGGCCAATCGAGCCTTAGGCCCCTTTCTGGCGCCTAAGGCCGGGGAAGGCTGCCATTTTGAAGATGCGGATCTGTTGGCTGGAGGGAGTAGGCAACCCTCCGACCAGTCATCGTAAACAAGGTAAGGGAGAGGGGGTGAGGGTTGTTGGAGGCACAGGGATGTGTGTTGGGGGGGGTTGTGTGGCTCAGGAGGGAGTGGGCATCTCTCCCACTGCTGGGGGGGGCATTGGGGGCAACAGGAGGGAGTGGGCATTTCTTCTGCTGCAGGGGGGTGTCAGGTTGCTTGGCGGCAGGAGAGAGTGGACATCTCTCCTGGTGCCAGGGGTGTTGCTTGGCAGCGGGAGGGAGTGGGTATCTCTCCTGCTGCCATGGGGTGGCGGTGGGGGTTGCTTGACTTCTGCGGGAGGGAGGGAGTAGGCATTCCTCTTGCCGATATTTGATTTGGGTTTATTCTGCGCATGTGCCGATTGCTATCACCAGCGATGGGCACAGGCAAATTTAGTGAACCTTTTGTTATTTGGAGAATGACTCGCCTTTTTGAAATCGCTACAATAACGGCTGCAACAGCGGCCCATCGGTTTTCAATGTGAAGTTTTGAGAATCTAGCCCTAAATGTCCTCGCAAACCTTCTGTGTGCCTCCTTACTAGCATAACCCCCCCCCCCTGCTGTTTTATCAGTTCATTACTTTGTACATTAGAAAACAAGGAAATTTTGATACGTTTAAGAAGTTACTGAAAAACATCTATTCTGTAACATGAAATATGGGCATTAAGACATTTGTGATGGGGTAAGTTCTGGTCGCTTATTTGTTTGTGTATTTTTTTATACATGTGTTTTATGTATTTCTTGTTGTGTATGTTTAAATTGTGAGCTGCCTTGGGAAAGGCGGGTTATAAATAAAATAAACAAACTTTCGTTTAAAGCAGTCTTACTTCATGCATTAGCCATATTTGCTTAGAGTGTGAGTGTGAACATGCTGAGATCCCGTTTACCATGAAGCAGCTTCTCCAAGCGAAACGCTGGCCGTCATTTGCAGGGGAAAATTAGCTTTTTAAGCAATTGAGCTGTACACAATTATAGAAGATTTGAAAGACAAAAGAAGATTTAAGTTAAGTGTGGTATTCTCATGTTTGCTAATGCATGAACTAAGACTGCTTTAGAGAATGACTAGCTGCGGGTAACCCGCCAAAATGGGGAGGGGGTTGCTGCAGGTACGGGAAGAAGGCCATGCACCACCATGTGGAGTGGTGAATGGCCTTGTCCCCGCAGTTAAGTATTTTGCGCACGTTGCCTCACTTATCACCCCTCCTGAGCACGTGGTCCAGCAGCCCCTATCTCCATCCTCCCGATCACCGTGGTCTGGGCATCTCCCTCCCTTCACTGGCAATTTTCATTTATTTGTCTCCGAGCGGCCCGAGCCATTAAACAAGTCGTGTGTGGCTGCCTGAAACTTCTCCTCTGATGCAACCGGAAGCAGGAAGTTGCGTCAGAGGAAAAGTTTCAGTTCAGCCGCATGCGACTTGTTTAAAGGCTCGGGCTGCTCAGAGACAGCAAAATGAAAATTGCCAGCGAAGGGGAAGGGAGGGAGGGAGATGCTTGTACTGTGGCGATCGGGAGAGAGGGCTGCTGGACCGTGCAAAGGGCGCTGAAGGGAAATGGGTGAGGGGAGAGAGGAACAGATGCTGAAGGGAAATTGGGAGGAGAGAGTGGGGATCAGACGTTGCATGGAAATGGGTAGGAGAGGGGAGAAAACGCTGAAGGAAAATGGGGAGGGGAGAGAGGGGAGCAAATACTGGATGAAAGGAGGGGAATAAAGAAAAAAGGGTACATGCTGGATTGGGTAGACAGATACCAGATCTGAGGGGAGGAAAGGAGGAGAGAGATGCAAAATACCACCTGGGGAGGGAAGGAAAGATGTAAGGGAAGAAGACAGATGCCAGACTAAGGGGTAGCAGAGGAAAGAAGATGGGTGCCAGACCAATTGGGGTGTGTGTGTGGAGGGAGACATGGAAGAGAGAGGCACAGTTTCTGATAGAAGTAGAGCAGATTTCATATGGAAGTGGCAGAGAGAAGGCAGACAGTGAATGGAAGGAACAGAATTATGAGAAGATGAGGAAAGCAGAAACTAGACAAAGGTAGAAAAAAAATGCTATATCTTTTTTGGGTTTTTGGTTTTTTGGTTTTTTTTGCTTTAGGATAAAATAGTATATTAGATGTGTTGATAAACATTTATAAACAAAGCCCTGCCAGCTGAAGATCTCTTCTCTATTTCGGCAGCCAGAACTTTGATTTATAAAATGACATTTGTACAGAATATTGTTTCTTTTTATACTTTAATAAAATAAGTTCATTATAAAACTTATGCCTGATTCAAATAAAATGTCGCCGGAGCTTTTTTGCAATTACCTCACGGACACTTTGCTCCGGCGACATTTTATTTGAATCAGGCATAAGTTTTATTTTTGTTGTGGTTTCATTTGATACCTTTCAAATTAGGGACCCCTGATGAAGGCGTGTTAACCGAAACACGTGTCAGGTCCCCTGGTTTGTAAAAGGTGGTGACATTAACGGCAACCATAATTGCTTTAATAAACTAAGACTGCATCGCATACCTCTGTCTGCAGTTGTTCTTTGTTTTGTATGCCAGTGAGGAGGCACATAGAAGATTTGTGAGGACATTCTTTTCTTTGCTCATCAAAATTCTGTGGTTTAAACTGAATCATCTGTAACACATTGTTTGTCCTATTTGTGTGGAATTTAAGATATTTAAAGAAAGAAACTCTACCCCACTGAGAAAAAAATTCCTAGCCAAAAAAACCATCCCTATAACCATATAATAATCCCAGGAGTCACTAGACACAAAAATAGAGCACTATTTCCAAACAAAGCAAAAATAAGTCTTCAAAACACTTACCTGAAAGTCCTGCTGTGGACAGTTCTCCTTCTGCTGTTTATTTCCACACAGGTCAACTGATGATTGTAGCTTAGTACACACTCTCAGTCCACACCAGTACTCCACACATCTTGTACCACAAAATTTCGCATACCACTTTGTCAGGAGAAGGACATAAATTCACACATTCCCCCCTCCTTCTAGGACAGGGGTAGGGAACTCCGGTCCTCAAGAGCCATATTCCAGTTGGGTTTTCAGGATTTCCCCAATGAATATGCATTGAAAGCAGTGCATGCAAATAGATCTCATGCACATTCATTGGGGAAATCCTGAAAACCCGACTGGAATACGGCTCTCGAGGACCGGAGTTCCCTATCCCTGTTCTAGGAGAACTGGACAGAAGTTTCCTTTGAGTCTTACCCTTGATGCTGCCTCTTTGACGTACAGGGATTGGCCCAGTATTGAATTAGTCTTTTTTTTGTGTATGTGTGGTATGGGTCTTTTTTATATTATGTCTAACCCCTGTGGGCCCTGGCCAGTTCTGTAGCCTTGAGTCAGTGTTAGCCCATAGTCCTTTTAACAATATTGGAGTTAAAATGATTTATAACAAATTGTTGGATCTTCTATAAAGGTAAAAAGACTTCATGAATATTGACATAGTAAAGTTTGTGTTATAGAAGTTATGGAAAAGAAATTGATATAATATAATATAAGTGTGACTTCTATGGCAAAGTCCATCCAAAGTAAAAAAAAAAAAAAAAAAAAAAGTCTGACCAAATGTGGAATGTCTGTTTTTCTTATGTAAAATGCACACCATATAGTTTATAAAGTTTCTCAGTTGGTCACTATGAACAGTTCTCTCTCCACCCCCCCCAAAAAAAAATAATAATTAAAAAAAAAAAAAAATATATATATATATATATATATATTTATTTTTTTGGGGAGGGGGAGAGAACTGTTCATAGTGACCAACTGAGAAACTTTATAAACTATATGGTGTGCATTTTACATAAGAAAAGCAGACATTCCACATTTGGTCAGACTTTTTTTTTTTTTTATTGAGATGAGTGTTCTGTTCTCCAACTGTGGTCAGACTGGATTACTTGGAAGTACCAATATCTCCTAATGGTGAGATGAATTCCTTGTCAACTCCATGCAGTAAGAGGCTGTATTCCCCACCTAATAGCCAATGAATCTTTTAAGAAAATTATCCAAACTTTTTTTTTTAACCTAGCTGTACTACTGGCCTTGATAAAATGTTCCAGCGATAAATGCTGTACCTTAATTATGCATTGACTGAACAGACATTTTTCTGGTTTGTTTGTGTAATGGAGGTTTTGGGTTTTTTGTTGTTTTTATTTTTTTTTAATATGCTGCCAGTTAGGGTGAGGGGTCACTCCACAAAACTAACACTATAGTATTTCAGTGTTCTTCACAGTGGGTTGGGGCTAGTGACGGCTTTCACTGACCCTTTCCCTCAATTGTTCATCATGCTCCGGAGTCATTAATTGAGTAAGCTCTTTTCTTTCTAATACAGCTTCCAACTGATTTTCCTTGGGAATCTATTCTGATACACCTTAGTGGAAGATAGGGTTAAAAAATGCAGCTTAGAATGGTAGTTATAACTGCATGCAATCTAAAGAAGGTCTCTATTAGATGAATTTCTCAACAGGTGATGGTGCCTGTTGTGGATGGTCAGTCTGTCCGTCTTGTTCACATGCATAGATTTGTTTGTACATGCACAGACTTGTGCTTAGACAAGACATTGCAGGAATAGAGTGGGATCTGGCAGTGCTAGACACTGGGGGAAGACCGGGCCCACCACCTGAAAAGGTGATAAGAGGAGTCTGTGGATGAGATGAAGGAATAACAGCATGGAAGATAGTCTAGACCCTGTAACTTGAAGATTGAGATGAACTTTGATGGTGATTGAAGGCTTCTGAAGCCACCCCTTCCCCATCACATCTAGATCAGCAATGGATTTTGATTACTCATCTGGAGCAATAACATACCTGAAGACAGGGATGAGGGTTGGAAGTGAATGGGCAGAAAGAGTAGAGGAGGAAAGCAAAAATATGGGATGTGAGCAAAGGGGGATTTGGAGGGGGGCGAGGAAGATGAAAGGGAGTGATGACTTCCATGTGGAAAGTGCTGCTCTCTTGCATCCCTCGAGCATCAACATACATGGCCACCAACTGCCAACTCTCTCTTCCCATTCACTTCACTTGGCCCTTCCTCTCATACATTCTGTCCACACAGATGGCTCCACACCTTGATACCCAGCTCCCATGCCCCCCTACACATGCAGACCCATTGTACAAACATACATCTCCCCGATACCTATGCCTTCCCCCCTCCCCCCATCCTCCTGTACTGAGTAGGAAATATGCCTTTTATGTTCATACTGTGTGTACAATTTCCAGGTTGTTTCCATGTAGGATCTTATAGACCAGTGTTTCCCAAGTTAATCCTGGATTATCCCCTTTCCAGTTAGGTTTTCAGGCTATCCACAATGAATATTCATAAAAAAGCTGCATCTAATGGAGTCAGTATATACAAATCGATTTCATGCATATTCATTGTAGATATTCTGAAAGCCTGACTGGAAAGGGGATAATCCAGGACCAATTTAACCCTTTCAGGACCATAAGGATCGTAGGCCAATTTTTGTGGTTTTGACGACATTTTTATGGTAAAAAGGGCTTGCAGATGCCAAAATATTGATTTTTTTTGTGAAATATCATTATTTTTTTTAAAAAAAATCACACTTCTGGCTTATGGACAGTGTGGCAAGTGAATCTTCTCGTCAATCTGGCAACGATGCTAATGAATGAATGTCGGAACCAGTTTGTTTACATAAAGGCAGTATCATATGGAATCCGTACATATCAAATTTAGAACTGTAGACTATCACAATCAAAATTTATAGGATTTTAAAGTTATGGGACAAATATGTCCCTTGGTCCTGAAAGGGTTAAGAAACACTCTTATAGATGGTTTATGCTGCCACATTTTCTCTCAACTCGTGCACATTATCTGTTCTTCCTCACAGTCCCTATTTTTTGTCTTATACATTTATTGACCCTGCTACAATTGAATGGTACCAATTGTATTGCTGCCTTGTGTGGCATATGATCTTGGATACAGCAGCCAGAGATAGCTATGTGTGGTTTTGAGATGCTGTACTTTTGTTTGTGATCACTTGTGTATATATAAAGTTATTAGTGTTGAAATACTACTTGTTGAGATTGTGAATGGGCTTCTTAACCTTTCATGGCAACCATACCTGTTATAACTTCATAATATTAAAAGTTCTTCTAAATTATCTCTATATCAGATTGACCATTGGTTGGAGTTTGGCGCCACCAGGTTAAGCAAGGCTTCGTCGTACAGAACATCAATTGAAGAGCTAAATCACTGTTTGTCTCTTCGAACCTACTTAGTTGGAAACATCTTGAGCCTGGCTGACTTATGCATCTGGGCTGTAATTACAGGTATGAATTTACCATTGTTGTTTTTAGTCTGGACATGTAATCACTCAGTTTCTTTTCAGTTTTATGTAGATCAACCACAATCAATAGGCACATCCATTCTGATTGCAAGATCCTGTGTAGAGAGCCCCATTTACATTTTTGTGCTCCCCATCCCCTCTCTGGGCTGTCCTGCAACTTCTCAGTTTTACTCTACATGTGAGATGGTAGGAGCCTGTCTGTTCTGCTTGTGTTTATTTTTCATTTAACCTCATGTTTTTTTATCCAGTTGTGAGACTTTTCTATGCTGCAGAGGCTCCCAGTTTTGGGACATTTCTGGCTGCAGAGAACAAAAGACTCTGAGGGCAGTAGTCTCTAGCCAAGAGGCAGCCTGCTTGGCCAACCTGCATTAACAATCCAGGAGCTCAGGGACTGTTCCCTTGGGAGAAAGGCTCACTCTAGGTTTTGTCCGCAGAGAGCTTGAGCACAAGCCGAGTGTCTCAGTGGTGGTTTTTCACAAGGATCAGTTGCTGACTGTATTTCCTCCCCCCCCCCAGCTTTGCCTGTGGGTTCTGGTGGGGGTTGAGGTCTCAGTCTGGCCAGTTGGACTAAAGGGCAGTTCCAAGAAGCAAGCTATCTGGGTTTCCAGGCTTATATAGCTGCTGTTTCAGCCCTTTGCAGCTCCCTGGGTCAGCACTGCACTCTGAGTAAGACTGTAACAGCCTCTGAGAAAAATCAGGGGAGTCTTCAAAAGTGAATTTTAAACCTTTCTGATGCTAGGGACAGGGTCCCCCCCCCTCACCTCTCACATCATATTCTCTGATATTTTGACCCCTTATTTATCTCCCATGGGCTGTTTTTGGCGCTAAAATCACTGCTGCAGCGGCCATCTTGAACTTCCTGATTTTGGAATAAAAGCTTCTATCTGCTTCAAAACACCTCAGTTTGGTTCAAAATCGGTCTAGATCAGTGGTCTCAAACTCAAACCCTTTGCGGGGCCACATTTTGGATTTGTAGGTACTTGGAGGGCCGCAGAAAAAAATAGTTAATGTCTTATTAAAGAAATGTTGTACTAATCACCTTTGTTTTACTTCAAACTCTAATTTCAACACAAAGCTGATGTGGTTAAGTGAACACTCAGACCCGCAGCTGAGGTCCGGTGAAACAAGTTCACGGAGCAGCTGTTAAGGAGACCATCATAGTTGTTCACAGTCTCCTCCACCAAACAAAGACTAAATAACAACAAATAAACTTAAAAGAAAATAAAATAAATTTAACAACAAATAAACTTAAAAGAAAATAAAATAAATTTAACAACAACTTAACTTTGAATGGTGTAGATGATACACAAAACTGCTCCGGGCTCCTCCGTTTATTCACAATACCGACCTCCCAACCTAGGTTTCACCCGCTGGCTTCTTTAGGAGGGGTACTACAATTACAAGATAACTCAAATCAACACTATACCACACAGCTTGCTAACTTAATAAACACTACATTTTGAAATACTCAATATACACACTCTCTCTGCGCCTTACCGGCACAAACACTCCATACTGCACACACACGCACTGCTGACAAGAGGAACTTCCCAGCAGGCCACGCTTTAAATACACTCCCCTTTTAAATATAGTGTTTATTAAGTTAGCAAGCTGTGTGGTATAGTGTTGATTTGAGTTATCTTGTAATTGTAGTACCCCTCCTGAAGAAGCCAGCGGGTGAAACCTAGGTTGGGAGGTCGGTATTGTGAATAAACGGAGGAGCCCGGAGCAGTTTTGTGTATCATCTACACCATTCAAAGTTAAGTTGTTGTTAAATTTATTTTATTTTATTTTAAGTTTATTTGTTGTTATTTAGTCTTTGTTTGGTGGAGGAGACTGTGAACAACTATGATGGTCTCCTTAACAGCTGCTCCGTGAACTTGTTTCACCGGACCTCAGCTGCGGGTCTGAGTGTTCACTTAACCACATCAGCTTTGTGTTGAAATTAGAGTTTGAAGTAAAACAAAGGTGATTAGTACAACAGTGATTTATAAGTATCACCTTGGATAAATATATTCCCTTGCTGTTTTTTGATTATTAAAGAAATGACAATTTTGCATGAGGTAAAACTCTTTTTAGTTTATAAATCTTTCCTTTTGGCTAAGTCTTAATAATAATATTGTCATTTATAGCTAAAAAGACATATGATCAAGAAACTTATATTTTACTTTTGTGATTTATGATAAACATACCGAGGGCCTCAAAATAGTACCTGGCGGGCCGCATGTGGCCCCCGGGCCGCATGTTTGAGACCACTGGTCTAGATGGACTCCTCAGCCCGGGATACTAAGGATTCATGCCAGATTTGCACTGGCTGGCCGGCCGAGGACTGTCTGTGTGCCACCTGTCATGTGAGCGGGGGAGGGGTCAGGAGCCATTGGCTTAGTCCCTTCTTGTCCCTCTGGTGGTATAGGGTCCCAGATGGCTCGAGTTCCAGGTCACAAAGCCTGACAGGAGCTGGGAAGTGGTGAAAGTGCATCCTCGGTGAAGCATAGCTGCGAATCTGCCATTAAACCCCAGAGTGAAACACAAGAGCTCTCTGGGTGTCCTGGACCAGCTTTTGCTCCAGAACTTATAAATATGATGTACTAAGTTAAATTACAGTGGTTGCAGAGACTTCTCAGGAGTCACGGCGATGGTAGCATCAGAGGTTCCACCCTCTAAGGATGCATTTTTCCCCACAGCAGACCAATTCACTAGATACAGGAGTACAGTCAGAAGAGGGCTATCAGATTCTGTTTCTATGCCTTTACTGTCCCAGTCGGGATCCTCAGTACTAGGGGAGTCTGCTTCATGCCTGGGAGAGTCAGGACCTGACCATGTGGCAGCCCTGGATCTTGGTAAGGCCCCGACTGTGTGCACACTGTTTAAGCCCAAAGGACTTAATGGAAATTATTAGAGTCTATCCAAGAATTAGATGGAGCCTTCAAAGGTCTCTAGGCCCAGTGCTCGCTTATGAACAGCACTAAAGTTCAGACCACATGCTTTCCCTCTCATGTGGACATTACTAAGATGCTATTCTATACACAGAATGTTATTATATTTCTTATTTTATTATATTTATCTTTTAAAATTCCATCATTTCTCACATTTTACTACTAAAACAATTATGCTGCTACAAATCTAAAGTGCAATTATGTGCAAAAACAGAACTGAACTACGCAGAAACCTCTAGAAAGAATTCTGATATTAACTCATTAAGAATGTAAATATTTTTCTCAATTAACCATGATTTCAATAGTTAGTTGATTTGTATAGTTCATATAGTTCATCAGTTGATCTTTTTTTTTTTAGTATTTCATCCAAATATATATAACTAGTCTTTAAGCCCATTACATTAACGGGTGCTAGAATAGATAGATGTGTCTGTCTGTCTGTGTTTCTTTATCTCTCTCTCCTTGGCCGCTGTCTGTGTCCTTCTATCTCCACCCCCCCCCCCCCCCCCGAGCAAAGCTGTCTGCCCCAGCACACACCTCACCCCCAAAGAAGCCCCCTTTCTCTCTCCCTAACTGTCTCTCCATGGCCCTCTTCTGTCTTCTCCCCCAGAGCAAAGCTGTCTGTCCCCAGCACCCCCCCCAAAGCAGTCCCCTTTCCCTCTCCCTGTCTTTCCATGGCCCCTTCTGTCTCCCCCCCCAGAGCAAATCTGTTTGCCCCAAGCACACCCCTCCCCCCAAAGCAGCCCCCTTTCCCTCTCTCTGTCTCTCCATGGCCCCTGTCTTCCCCCCAGAGCAAAGCTGTCTGTCCCCAGCACACCTCCCCCCCCCCCCAAAGCAGCCCCCTTTCGTGAATACAGTTGTGTCATCAATGTTGTGTTTCTGGTTTTAAAAAATCTTGCTTACCAATCTTCTACTAACTGAAAAAAAAATAAATAAATAAAAGCGTTGCACCATGAGTACTAAAGAAAGTTAATAAGAGCAATCCCGAGATGACTCTGTTCCCATGAGCTGAGCAGGGAGAAAACCCTGAAGCGGCGGGGCTCCTTTGTGCGTCCCCTTTGGCTGAAGCCCTCAGGAGAAGACAAATGAGCATTCTGTGCACAGCGATCGCGTCGATTGGCTGCTTCCCCTTCTGGCCTGCTCCTCTTCAAAGCAGCCTGCGATCGTGGTGACCAGCTTTAGCGAACCTCGCAGGCCGCTCTCCAACTCAGTAGCACATTCCCTCTGATGTGATCCCATGCGTCAGAGGGAACGTGCTACTGAGGTTGGAGAGCAGCCTGCGAGGTTCTTTAAAGCCGGCAACGATCGCAGACTGCTCTGAAGAGGAGGATCAGCGGTGGCGGCAGTGGCAAGTGAGGGCGTGAGATGTGTTCCCTGCCGAGGACGCAGGCAGGGAGCGAGCTTGCCTTGGCTTCCAAATGGTGAGTGAGGGCGGGAGGAGAGGAATAGCCAAAATGTTCCCTGCCACCGGGTTCTAAAATGGAACATGGCCACGGATCACATATCACAGTGGCAGGGATCACGATGTTTTCAATGCGCATGCGCCGGTAAGCTTTTATTATATAGGATTCATGAATTCAATCCGGGAGGAATTAAATATCAATTGGCACTTATCTCTGTCTTTTCACCAACTGAAATCTTCTATGCTGCCATGGCCAGGTAAATTAACTTAGTGCATGATTCTAAGTGTCCAAAATCCAATGAATAAAACAGTATTATGTTCACTTCATAGAGCAAACTCTATCTTCAGCTCTCATTAACTGTCATTAGTTTTTTATAGGATGGATATAGCGGCCAAATTGGATACTGCCTTTGGATCTTCAGAATTTTCAGCAGGCACAATTGCCCCACCCTAGATTCTAGGGGACTACTTTGATACGTCCCACCTGTTCCAGAATGATGTGCCTATTGCACTAGATTTTAGTGACTAGAAGGAAAGATTAGGTAATTACCACGGGATCTTCGTCATAAGGTGTATGGGGACAGACTTAAAGATCTCAATCTGTATACTTTGGAGGAAAGGCGGGAGAGGGGCGATATGATCGAAATGTTTAAATACTCAAAAACTACTAATATGTTATCAGTCAGTGGTGGATCTGACTTTAGAAAATACACATTTAAATCAAATTGTGGAGAAAACGCCTCAAGAACAAATAATTAGACGGCAATCTATTTCAAGATTTCATGCCGTTCACAGTCTTATCACAGGCAAAAAACTACACTTCAAACAAAATGTGACAATTGGACCAATCGTCCACCATTGTGCACAGGGAAAAAAGAAAGCAATTGATCCTTAGCTCAAAAGCTGGCCTTCATATTCCAAATGGTGTCATTCTCTCCACTAGATAGGTTTAAAAATTCTTTGAAAATTTTTCTTTTTAAAGACGCTTTTGTAAATTACTGCAGACTTTTTTGTTTTTTAAGCATTTTGTTCCTTCCTTCCATCCCCTTCCTATTATGTGATCCTTCATTGTTGCCTTTCTCTAAAAGTTTGTAGTTTCACCCTCTCTTCCTGTCGTCTGTAAGTCTGTCTATAAATTTGTCATTGTATGTATGGCTAAGTGTTCTCTCACCCCAATTTTATTACATTTGTAATTTGCTTTGAAATAATGTTATAAGCGTTTGCATCAAATTTTAATAAACATGAAAACAACATGAAAACATATGTTTAATGTTGTTCCGATGTTCAAACATCCTAGTCTTTAGTTCCCTGGCCGTGTGACCAATATAACAGAGGTCACATGGGCAGATCATTATGTTATACCACTCCAATAGAATCACAAGATGTTTAAGATTTTAATGTTGCAACAAAATGACCACCGCCCACATTGGTTTAAAGATGTTTAAATACCTATGTGATGTAAAACGCGCATGAGTCGAGTCTCTTTCATTTGAAAGGAAGCTCTGAAATGAGAGGGCATAGGATGAAGTTAAGAGGTAATAGGCTCAGGAGTAATCTAAGGAAATACTTTTTTTATAGAAAGGGTGGTAGATGCATGGAACAGTCTCCTGGTAGAGGTGGTGGAGACAGAGACTGTCTGAATTTAAGAAGGCTTGGGATAGTCCATTTCTTTAATTGTGTATTTGACATCAATTGGACCCCTGAGGAAGGCGTGTTCCTCAGGACCTACATGGACCGTGTAGGTTCTGGTTGGACTATTACATATGTATTTTTATGTTTTTATTGTGAAAGGATGTATAATAAATCATTTTCAGAATATCAGCATCCACAGTTTTTTGTTTTTATCATTAAATTGATTCTACTATGGATTTTTGGGTTGTCTTTTCTCTTTAGTTGTGCTGCAATTCTCTCTACAACATAATTAGAGTCATGAGCAAAGTTGCAGCTTATTAGATTTCAGCCTGCAGAAAGCTTTGGATCAGGCAATGGGCAGGGAATTCCACCTCCAAGGCTACTCTCAGCAGACTCCCTTTCAAAGCACAGATGATTTTTTGGAAAGGATCTGGATGATCTGGTGGCCAGTAGTGCAGATTGCCGACCAAAATCTCTGCCTGACAGCAGACCGCGAACCTCTAGAGGTTCTGGGCAATCCAATTTTCATAATTCCAGGTGTTTTAGACATTACTCAGGAGGAGCCTCATCTGAGAGCCATTATTGGGGATCAAGACAGAGATTCACAGGACCTAGGTGAAGACAGCCTCCAGTTCTCATCTCATAGCAACCTCCAAGAAAGTGCAATGATGCCAGGGCCAAAGTTTTCCCCCTGAGGATAGGAGGAAGGCTCTCGGTATATGTGGAGGTCTGGTGCTGATCTCGTCAGACAGCTGGGTACTGGAGATCATTTAGAGAGGGTACAAGCTTGAGTTTGCCCATCCCTTAACAGACTGGCTTGTGAACTCCCTGATAGGGCGCCAAGAAACGACATACAGAGTCTTGGCAACAGTACAGGGACTTGTAGAAATTCAGGGCATAGAACCAGTGCTGCCAGAAGAATTGGGCTTGAGCAGATACTTCATAGTGCCCAAGAAAGGCTCAGAGAAGACTGGAGACCCATCATAGATCTCACACATGTCAATGATGCCTTGGAAGTTCCACGTTTTTGCATGGAAACTCTGCAGTCAGTTATTGCAGTGGTAGCTCTAGAGGAATCTTCTCTAGACTTGACGGAAGCCTACCTGCACATTCCCATATTTCTGGAACATAGGAGATTGCTGAGATTCCATGTGCTGGAGAGACATTATCAGTTCTCGGTGCTCCTATTTTGGGTTGGCTGCAGCACTCCGCATGTTCACTAAGGTGACCTGCTCCACTCTGCATATTGTGGTATGCAGCCTATGCCTGCTAGGCGTGTCCCCAGAGCAGTGCCTAGGTTAAAAGCAAACCCTTCCTATACTGATTCATTAGATGACTTTTCTTCCTTGAACTCTAGAGGGAGTCAGAGAGCAGAGGTGCAGGGTGCCCATACCCCACTCAATCCTTTTCACCTGAGGGTTGGGGGCGGGGCTGCAAACTGCTTGCTCATCGAATTAAGCTCCTTGAGAGTCAGAAGGAAGAGAGACAGGGAGAGGACAGGCAGCAGCTCTCAGGGCTGAGGGTTCTGGATAACGGCCAACCACCAGAATGTATGGAGCTGACGGAGGCCGGGGAGGAGACACCTTCCTGTGTGACTGAAAAGCCTCAGGCCATGGAACTAGACCTGAAGCCAATTGCTGAGCCTGTGAATGAAGTCCTTCCCATGGAAGTTTGCTGCATGAAAGGCAATCCGCTTGTTGTACCTGAGTGAGTAGCTGTTGCCTTTGCTGTGTGGATTACTTCCAAGTTTGTGTTGTCCCTGTGGGAGCTGTAGAGCGCTGAAGCTCCAGACAACTGAAAGGACTTATTTAAGTTGTGGGGTTTTTTTTCTTCTTCTTGCTGTTCCTCTTTGTGGGGAGGAAAGGATTGTTGCCATCCCAGGCAGTGGGGTTTGCCCTGCGTATTCAGTGGTGGGATAGTGGGCCTTGTTGGGCGTTTTGTCACCACGTGGAGCACACTGCCTGACCAGCACGCTTATTGCTGGAATAGTAACAGCCGCAGCTCTAACTAAAGCTGCAGTGTTCAGCCCCAAAGACTGTTTGTTTTGAGAGGTTTTTTTTCTTTTGTATGAACTGAGTATTGGCTGGGATAACAGCCTAGCTTTGAGAAAGTCTTGTGCTAGGTGAATTGGAGAACTATATTTTGGGACATTTCTACTTTGGAACAGTTTGCTGTTATATTTTTTTCGATTATTTCTTGGGACTATTCGCTAACGCAGAAACATCCTGACAGACTTTATGTTTATTTCAAATGAAAGAATAAACCCCAAGTTTTGCATAAGAAAACTGACTTACCTGGTGTGGCAGTGTTTTTCTTCTGTCCATTTCCTTGTGCAGCCCTCTGTGGCTCACAAGAGCAAAATTTTCTTGTCCCAGTCGCTCAGGATGCCCATTGTCCTGAGACGGCTGGTGACAATATGTTCTCCAAGTTCTGCAGAGTGGATGTGGCAGCACTGTTACAGGCAGGCGCAGAGGTCCCACCCTAGATTTCTGGGACTCCTTTTGTACATATCTACTGTCTAGAACAGACATGGGCAAATCCGGTCCTCGAGGGCCGGAATCCAATCGGGTTTTCAGGATTTCCCTAATCAATGTATATTCATTAGGGAAATCCTGAAAACCCGATTGGATTCTGGCCCTCGAGGACCGGAGTTGCCCATGTCTGGTCTAGAATGACATAGCAATTGCACTAGAAAAAGAGATTAGGTTCTTACCTTCCTAATATCTTTTCTAGTAGGTTTGTCATTCTGGAACCTCACTCTGTCAGTTATTTACTTTGCCTGCCTACTGCCTCAGTCAAGAAGTTCAAGTCAAAATTGAGATTTTGATGTCTGTCAGCCCTCAAGGGTATGAAGAATGATCTATTGCTATAACACATTGGGGGAATGTTTAAGCTCCATAAATGTTTCTAATTGGTATAGTTATTTTGATGTTTGTTCTTTAATTAAAATATTTTGCATGCTTGTTACTTTCAGAGCAGAACAGATTTGTAGACCAGGGAGTCTTCCCGTACCCCTTCTAATGTGTTCCTATGTAGGGCTATCGTCTGCTTTAGTACAAACTGAAGGGGGCAGCGGAGCCCTCTGGTGAAGGAGGAGATGTTGAAAACCTGAATGGATTCCTTCTGTATGGCTCATGAGCATGGGAGAATATCCTAATGTCCAGAATGACATACCTATTTACTAGTAAAGATATTGGCAAGGTAAGAACCTAATCTGTTTTTGTTGCAGCCACTCACACACACACTTTATTTCTCTGCTTTGCAGCTTTTAATACAAATGATGAATAAATACAAAGTAAACCCTACAGCCTGTTGCAGGACAGCTTGTTACACCTGCAGGTATAATGATGGTGGTATGCCCCATGCTAAAATCCTTTACCAGCTATCAAACCAAAACCAAATGAAGTTTAAAGTGTGAATTTTGGTGCGCTGTTGTGATCCATGGATTAGCGCATGGTTGTTTGCAGAGATTAATTACTGTTTGTTCCTGCTAGAACTTGTGGTTAGAGGATAAAGGATAAACAGATTGTAAGGAGGTGAAGTTGTCTGACAAGGGCTAGGGCATTTTTGGTCACTAGTCCATTGATATGGAATCTGTTACTGTAAGAATTTAGAGATGAGCGTAGTTTACAAAAAACAAAACAAAAAAAAAAACCCCAAAAACTTAGTAGACAACTAAAGGCTTACATATTTAAAAAAAATTATTTCCCAGAGATAGGTATTGTCAAGGATGTTTTTTCCTAGTTAGAATTTTACTTTGCTTGTATGTTACATTATAGAATAAACTACAAAACTGTAACCTGCCAAAAGAATAAATTGGCAGGATATAAATGATTGTGAAATAAAAATAAAGAAATCTATCCCCTTGATGACAGATCATTCATGGTCTCTTATTTTAAACTGCTTCAGTGTTACATTTTTCTCATGGTCTTGTGCAGCTCATGAAGTAGCTTTTTTCATCTGAATGTCTGAGTCTTGGTTCTTTTTGTTTGTTTTGAATTTGTTTTTGCAGGAAGCAGTGCATGGCAGAAGCAGTTGAAACAGAATAAGGCTCCTGTCCATGTGAAACGTTGGTATAGCTTTCTAGAGGCCCAAGACATCTTTCAGGCTGTTAGTAACAAGTGGGTGAAGAATATACCTGAGGTCAACAATGTGGTGAGTAGACCCTAGAATCCTTGAGATTCAGGTTGTCATTGCAGAGTATTTGTTTCCTTTGGTTAACTATAACTAAGTGAGTAGACCCTAGAATCCTTGAGATTCAGGTTGTTATTGCAGAGTATTTGTTTCCTTTGGTTAACTATAACTAAGTGTGGCTAAAGGCAATCTGCTGTCTGAGGTGAGGGATGAGCTGGTGCGCTCCCCCCCCCCCCAGCATCCAAAATGGGGTGGGTCAAAGGCTGCTCCAACTATTAAGCAAGATTGGCCAGATGCTTATAGCAAGTGAGGTGATTAAATTTTCAGCTGACACTAACTGTTCAAAGTTGTTAAAACTAATGCAGATTGTGAAAAAATTGCAGGCAGACCTTAGGAAATTGAAAGATTTGGCGTCCAAGTGGCAGATGAAATTTAATGTGGACATATTGCACTTAACATTTCTATCCATAACCAATACAATTCTATCTAGCCCAGCTGACAGAAAAGATAATTTCTTTTCTCGCCCTTTAGATTATGCCTCAGCAGATCCTGGAGATGGAATTCGTCAGTGTTCCTCAGCGTAGCAGATGATAAAAAGTTCTTCGGGTCAGATAAGGCAGTTTAGAGCAGCTGTAATATGTCTGCCAAAGTTCCTTATGCGATAAAAACCAGATCTGTTTAAAAGACAGTTCTGAGCCTTCACTCTAGTCCGAGATAGACAATAGGGTGCATTAAAATTATAAGTAAAATAGGTACTTAGAAATTCCCTTACTGTCCCGAAGGCTCACAATCTAACTAAAGTACCTGGAAAAATGACAATTAGTAGAGTAATGAAGAAATAAAATAGAGAATAGATGAGAAAAATATTTACTGCTGGCTTGTGAATTATATTTTTATATCTATAATAAAATATTTCTTTTAGCTTTGGGTCTCTGTATAAGTTGGCAAAAATCCGAATCCGTGGGTGTAGTTATGGGATCTCCTAGAGACGAGATGTGCATGTGACTTGTTTATGTAGTTATACCCATAAATCTACCTACAATACTTCCCTCACATGTAGCGTGCAGACCTTCAAATGCTACAGCCTCCCACATCGAATGATCGGAGTCAAATTCAAACTTTCCCTTCTCTAATCTTAAGGGATTGTTTAGTGAATGCCATTTCATCTAAATCCAGGGTGCCAGGGCTGTGTTCTTTTGCTGCAGTTCATCCATTTTACTTTGCTCTTACTGCAGAAGTTTGGTTGTACATCTCCCCCGGCCCTAAAGCATAACTTAAGAGAAGGTGTTTTCAAATCAGCCCTGAGGGCACACCCAGCCAGTTGGATTTTCAAGGTATCCACAATGCATATGTATGAGAGATCAAGGAGGCAGTGCATGCAGATCTATCTTGTGTGTATTTATTGTGGCTATCATGAAAACCTGAATGGCTAGGTGTGGCCTGAGTACTTGAGAATCACTTAGGCTCTGATAATCAAAAGCTTACCATGTAAACAATTTCAGGAGAGACCCTGTGCAGTGTGCGTCCTATGTCTGATCTCCTTATTGGGCGTGGACACTAAGATCTTTACACAAGTCTTGGTGGATCGCTTGATGAGTTGGATTCCACAATTGATTCATACTGATCAGTTGGGGTTCCTGGTGGTCAAGCAGGTGGGGATGTTCGGAGGGTTTATACCCTTCTGGAGCGAGCCAGGCAGGGTAACCAGGAAGCAATATTCCTATCAATTGATGGCAAAAAAGCCTTTGATAGGGTTTCCTGGCCCTTCCTCTTTCAAGTTTTGGAATCGATTAGTTTGTGTCTACATATGCGGGAGTGGATTTGCATTCTTTATACTAATCCGGTTGGATGTGTTAAGGTAAATGGGGGATACTCTGACATCTTCTCTTTGTCTCAGAGTACGCGGCAGGGGTGTCCCCTTTCTCCTAGTTTATTTGCGTTGGTCATTGAACCCCTGGCGCAGAGAGTACGTAGTAATCCGAACATTAGGGGCATTACTACTCCCACTGGGGAGTATAAGTTGTACTTGTTTGCGGACAACATGCTTTTTATGGTGGAGCAGCCGGAAGACTCTTTGCAGGCTATCTTGTCTGAATTGGAGGTGTTTAGGGCCGTCTTGGACTTCCTTGTCAATGTAGGGAAATCGGAATTGTTAAATGTGAATTTGAGAAGAGGGTCCACCAGAGATTCCCTTTTCGGTGGGTTAGAAGCTCAATGAGGTACTTGGGGGGTGCTTTTTGGACATCCGGGTACGAGTCTGTATGATCTTAATTATCCTCCCTTATTTTGCCGCCTTAAGATGGATTTGGAGTGCTGGGTGGAGGCAGTATTTTTCCTGATTGGAGCGGCTGGAGGTTGTCAAAATGATGGTTCTGCCTAGGCTCCTGTTTTTATTTCAGGTTCTTCCGGTGTGGATCAGCAGGAGAGTCTTGGAAGGCTGTGTTCTTTGGTTTATATAGACAGGTAGTTGTCCGCGTGTGGGACAAAGGGTGCTTTATTTAAGTAAGCGGGAGGGAGGTTTGGCGGTCCCTAATGTGCTGAAATATTATTAGGCTACTCAATTGCGAGCCCTTCTTGAATGGCAGACCCAAAACCCGAAGCCCTGGGTGGAGATTGAGAAGGCATTGGGGTTATTCCATGTCAAGTGATCAAGGGCTCCCTGCATGACCATCACGGATTTTGATAAAACTTTATGCACAAAGTCCCACATGTATCAAACGAACTTTGGTAAAGTTTTAGTTTCGCCTGTGGAATATTCGTGGAGATATAGCCATTTGTTTGACCCCATACTGCAATGACATACAGTACGACAGTGACATTCTGACAACTTTGAGACACAATATCTCATGAGCTATGTTTCCAAAAAAACTGAAACTTAGCTACCCTGCACAACTTTTGGAGCTCTATTCAGTGCTACCAATAATAATTTTTGTCGAGCACTGAGTGAATGGCTGAATTACAGTAAACTTGGCCGAAAAAATTAGTGCTCTAAAAAAAGTCAAAGTTTGACATTACTTAGCTCCCACAATAATTGAGTAATAAATGCGAAATTTGGCGCATAATGTCTCAGTACAACGTTGTTTTCAAAAGTACAATTTCAACCTCCAAGCTCTTTCCATTAGTTTACAAATTAAGTGTAAAGTTGCTAATTTGTGTAAAAAGGCCAAAAATAGGGTATTTTCAGCCTGCTTTTACAGAAAAATGCCTTTCAGAAACTCTTTCAAATCAGTCTCATTAGAAAGAGCATATTTCAAACCCCCTAGAAAAGTGGGCTTCATTTTTCAACGCAGGTTAACAATGCCCGAAAAAGGGGGACAAAGTTGGGAGATGTCACCATGGCAACGGCCTACGTTTCAACTTACAATTATATCACTTTTCACACTGTTTTTCCCTGTTTATTTTTACTCAAGCTTTGGGTACAATTATAGTGTTCTTAATTAATGATTATTCCTAACTAGAAATTGAGGTGATAATTTTGTTGCATGCAGATCACAAATTACAACTTGTTTTCTTTTTCAGATCCACATTATTATTAATTCAGTTTAAAATGGATGCCAACGAATCGACTAATAATAATCCTTTTCTGCCAGACTGTGCCATTGGGCAAAAATTGTTGTCAAAGTGTCATGACGGCACATTTTATTCTAAAAAATGTGGGCTCATTTTTTTACATAATTTGTCAACCGATGAAAAATTGCTTATCACTCGGCGCTCTGAAGTTGAACTGATGGATAAAGACCAAATCTGCCTCCACCACAAAGCAAAGTATCTCGACAAATACGAATTAAAGCAAACATCGTGTTGTAATCCATTTGAAAAGAAAAATCACATTGTTCAAAGTGGATTGTTAAAAGTCGATCTTGCCATGTCTAATGATTTTAGAAAAGTGGCAAAAATAAATATCAAGCCAGGTCTGAAACTTTGCAGTAGGTGCAAAGCCCAATACATTTCAATGAGTGAAGCTACTGCAGCATCTTCATCTTCAGACGATTTTGATATCAGCATCACCGATGCAGTTGATCAAAGCTTGACTGCTTTAGGAACCTCTCCATTGAAAATTCGAAGGTTAGCTAGTAGAGATAAAGCCGGCTATGTGATACGAAAAATTGAACGTGTGCAGAATGTGATAGCCAAGAAGATTACATCTGCTGCTGGAGTTTCAGCTGAAGAAGTTGGGCCGTCTCGTCAGTCTGTAGAATGCAAGTTATGTGAAGATTACACTGACCTCATTGAAGAAATGAAAACGAAAATTGCAATATCCAACAGGTCAATGAAAGTTCAATTATTGACGATGGCCCCAAAAAGTTGGTCAATAAAGGAAACAGCAATGAAGTTTGGCGTTTCAGAGCGCATGGTCAGAACAGCCCAAAAAGTAAAGAAAGAGAAAGGCATTTGTTCTATACCTGATGCAAAAATTGGCAAGTCCCTTCCAAAAGAAATTGCAAATAGAGTTCAAGATTTTTACGAAGACGATGAATTCAGCAGAATATGTCCTGGCAAAAAAGATTGCATTTCAGTCCGCCTCAATGGTTTAAAAGTACAAAAGCAAAAGCGGCTGCTGTTGTGTAATTTAAAAGAGCTGAACATGGCGTACTGTAACAAATACGGAACTGAAATTGGTTTTTCCAAATTCTGTGAGCTCAGGCCAAAGTGGTGTGTAACCGTTGGTGCATCAGGTGCACACTCCGTGTGTGTCTGCACGATACATCAAAATGTAAAGCTCATGCTACAAGGCGCCAATGTCAAAGAGAACTACAAAGTTCTTATGGAAAAAACTGTGTGCGACCTAAATGTCAAGGACTGTATGCTACAACGATGTCAAAACTGCCCTGGTGAAGAAGCACTAACAGCATACCTGGAAGAAATATTCAAGGATTTAGATCCAGAAGAATCAATAGAATTTAAGCAATGGGTTCACGCTGACCGTGAAACATTAGAAACAAGCGTACTAACCATGGACAACTTTATTGAAAGACTTGCAAGCAAGATTTGGAAGTTGACAAGCCACCATTTCATTTCAAAACATCAAAGTGAATATTTGAAGATGTTGAAGACAGGCTTAAAAGAAACGGAAAAGATCGTTTGATGGATTTCGCTGAAAATTACTCATTTGTTGTACAGGATGCCGCCCAAGGCTTTCACTGGGAAAATTCACAAGCTACGGTACATCCTTTTGTTGCATATTACCTCAATGAAGTGGGCACATTGCAAGTTGTAAACTATTGCATTATTTCTGATCATATGCAACATGATACGATATCTGTACACGTGTTTATTCAAAAGTTGATCGAATTTTTGGTAACTCAAACAAATATTACCAAAATATACTACTTCAGTGACGGCTCAGCTACACAATATAAAAACTACAAGAACTTTGTGAATTTGTGCAATCACAGAAATGATTTCAACATTGAGGCTGAATGGAATTTTTTTGGAACTAGCCACGGAAAATCACCCTGCGATGCAGTTGGTGGAACAACTAAACGACTGGCTGCCCGGGCTAGCCTCCAAAGACCATCAACGGATCAAATATTGACGCCAAAGGATCTATTTAACTTTTGTGACCAAAATATACACGGAGTTAAATACATTTATGTTCCAAAAGAAGAAATTGAAGAAAGCAAAAAGTTTCAAGAAGAAAGATGGCATGAAAGCAGCACAGTAGCCGGTACCAGAGAGCACCACCAATTTGTACCAGTCGACTCAAACTCGGTTCGTGTCAGCAAAGTTTCAAATGACACAATAAATTTTGTTGCCAAAATTTCTGATACTGCCATTCCAAATTTGAAAGTGTCCGAAATCTTTCCTGGTTGCTACGTTGCCTGTACTTACGATAATCAATGGTGGATAGGCAACATTGTTGAAGTCTCAATTGAACAAAATGAAGCATTGATAAAATTTATGCATCCTCACGGTCCAGCTCATTCGTTTTATTGGCCAGAAAGGCAAGACGTTTGTTGGGTTCCAGAGCAACACCTCATCTGCATGCTTTGTGCCCCTTCAGTTACATCATCCGGCCGCCAATATCAATTTCCAGAAACTGCATTGAAGAAAGTGGCTCAAAAATTTAACAGAATGTTATAAAGATTGCTGGCAGTTAAAATCAAAGTGGACTTCACTTCGGCTTGGGAACCATATAAGATACCCAATTTAGGCTTGGGAACCTAGGATAAGACACCCTAATCATTGGCTTTGGAACCAGAAAGATACCAACAAAAGGCTTTGGAACCCTGACAAAGAAACCAAATGCGAGGCTTGGGAACCTGGACGAAGTGGCCCACCCGTGGCTGATATTGCACAGCTATCGGGCGTGACCCCTATGGCGATGGGGTTGCCAGTTCAAACTCTTGAACTGGTAGTGACAATGTCACCATGGACCAATGCAATAGAGTAGTAGTAATACTACGTCAATACAAAACTGTAACTTTAAAAATGACAGAACGATGTTAAAATAGAGGTTGTTGCCGTGGCAACGTCTCCCAACTTTGTCCCCCTTTTTCAGCCATTGTTAACCTGCGTTGAAAAATGAAGTCCACTTTTCTAGGGGGTTTGAAATATGCTCTTTCTAATGAGACTGATTTGAAAGAGTTTCTAAAAGGTATTTTTCTGTAAAAGCAGGCTGAAAATACCCTATTTTTGGCCTTTTTACACAAATTAGCAACTTTACACTTAATTTGTAAACTAATGGAAAGAGCTTGGAGGTTGAAATTGTACTTTTGAAAACAACGTTGTACTGAGACATTATGCGCCAAATTTCGCATTTATTACTCAATTATTGTGGGAGCTAAGTAATGTCAAACTTTGACTTTTTTTGGAGCACTAATTTTTTCGGCCAAGTTTACTGTAATTCAGGCATTCAATCAGTGCTCGGCAAAAATTGTTATTGGTAGCAATGAACAGAGCTCAAAAAGTTGTGCAGGGTAGCTAAGTTTCAGTTTTTTTGGAAACACAGCTCGGGAGATATTGTGTCTCAAAGTTGTCAGAATGTCATTGTCGTACTGTATTTCATTGTGGTATGGGGTCAAACAAATGGCTATATCTCCACAAATATTCCACAGGCAAAACTAAAACTTTACCAAAGTTCGTTTGAGACATGGTGGACTCTGCATATGAAGTTTCATCAAAATCCGTGATGGTCATGCAGGGCACTTTCCAAGAATCTGATCACTTGACATGGAATGACCCATTGGTGGTGGTGGTGGGGTGCCATTATTGCATCTTCCGTGGACTTCAGGGAGGGTTTGGTTGGGGTTTGTCATCTGTGGGGACTCCTTTGAAGGACTGGAGAGCAATAAGGCGGGTATTGTTGCAGGGGAGACGTTACTCATGGTTTACCCCCTTACAATATAATTCTGAGTTTGTCCCGGGTCGGGGTGATGGGGTGTTTGCGAGGTGAGAAGCTCAGGGGTTGGTCTTTGTGGGACAATTTTGTGACCTGGCTATATGGAGGGTTCGACCCTTTGGGGAAATTCAGACTCACTGTGGCCTAACTCTCAGGGATTTGTTTCCCGACTTAAAGGTGGTGCACTATATATAGACTTTGGGATTTCTGGGGGAGATGCTTGGAGGTAAAACGCCCTTTGAACTTTTACTGGGACTGGTTCTCCAGAAGGGAGATTTGTCAGAGATTTATAAATGCCTCAATGCTAGGGGAGATACCTTGTTGCCCTATTTGAAAGCTTGATTGGGAGTCTGCTATACCCTGGGACTATTGGGAGATTATTTGGCAGGAGGTGCCTTTCTCAGAGATTGCTGCCTTGCTAGTTGAAAATGGCTATAAGGTGCTCTTCTGGTGATATTATACCCCTAAATTCTTGGCTAGGCTGAGGGAGGAGGGGAGGGTTTGTGCTGGAGAGGTTGTGGGGAGGTGGTGGTCCTATGGGAGGATACAGGGTTTTTGGACCCGGGTGTGTGGTCAAATTTCTCAGATTTTGTATAAGAGTGTCCCGGCTGACTGGAAGCATGCCTTATGGTTCTGGCATGAGCTTGATCTGGAGAGGGGGAATCCACTTTTTGTAAATTGGCTATCACAGCTGCACGTTTGGGGGGTTGGCCTCCCAATGGAATCCCTTACTTGGCAGTTGGTGGTGCCACAACAGTGGCAACTCGTGTATCAACTCACTGCTCTCCAGCATGGTAAATGCCATGATTATGCTCATATTTGGCAGAACTTTTGCCTGACCACTTAGATGTGTGCTGTGAGGGTTGGGATTTCTGGGTGTGAGGGAGCTAACTTGCTTTTCTATTATTGTGTGGGTTTATTATTGTCTTGTGTTTTGGGACCTGGGATCTGTCATGGAGGGGGAGGGTGAAAAGCTATAGTTCAGTTTATGTGGGACTGTGTATTTCCTGGAAGTTTATTATTGGTTTGCTCATCTTGTTCTCGGTTGGGGGGTGGGGGCATGTCCTCTGTATGGGTATATTGAGACTTTGTATCTTACTTGTCTACATTTGATTGTGTATATAAAAAAGCTTACCATGCAAGTGAGACTGGTTGTATGTAGGCAGTCTAGCTTACAAATTTCAGCTTCTGATGCACAAAAGAGCTTTTGGTGGCTTTTGTGATAGCAGCCACTGAGAATCCTGTTCAAATGCATTGCAAGGAGATCATTCGTACTAAAATGAGCACAGCAAGGAATGTCCACCTTTCAGTGAGCAAAATTTATAGCAGGTATAAGCTGTCACTAGCAGGAAGGTGACTTCAGGTAGGAGCAGTTTGCGTTGAAAAGAAACGAAGGATGGCAGAAAAAAAAAAATGTTGAGAGCCTGATTCTGCTGCTATCACTTGACATCTGATATTGGTGCCAGTTTAAGGCTTTTATACCTGGGGGCCTCCAGTTCCCTCTCCCTCCCTCTCTGCCTGACCCTGGGTATGGAGTGGAGGGAGGAAGCGGCATCGGGGCTCATTTGTGTCTTGGTTCTGTCTGTGCTGCAGGGAACCTGGAGTGCCTAAAATTAGCCTTTCTACAAGCTCACATGGCATTGGATCAGTGTAACTGAGGGAACAGTGCTGTGGAGAAGGCTTATAATCTGTGAGAGGAGAGTGTTTGTTTCCTGTACTATAAACGTGTGTGTGTGTATATATTATGTAAGTCATAGGAATTATTTGAAGACTTCTATTGCACATACAGCGTAAAGTTTTACACTTACCTGCTGACAGCCCTTTTTACAGGTTACATTGAATTTACTCATTTTAAGGCAACTGAAAAGAAGCAAGATATCGGAAAATTTGTAGAGCTGCCTGGTGCTGAGATGGGCAAGGTGGTGGTGAGATTTCCTCCTGAGGCAAGCGGGTAAGATCATTAGCTCTTTTAAAAAAATTTTTTAAACTGTATAATTTTTTTTCTACTTACCAAAAGGATGTACAGTTTGTTTTAAATTTTATTAATTTTTAGAACTTCAATAGTGCAATATAACAAATGTAACGTATAATTATACAATAAAAGCACATTCAACTTACACATGTTAATAATCAATCATTTCCCCCCCAAAATGATTATTCAATAAAACACAAAAACATATATTACCGCAAAAACTTAACCCCATTCAAAATACTGATATCTTCCACCACAAGTGCAAATATTTAAAAATCAATTTATAACATAAATAACCTTCCCTCCTTTTCCCACCCTTCCCGGGATATGTACTAAAATATCAAAAACTGAGTCACATTCAATCAGGTATAATGAGGTAACATAAGATGTCAATGGGCCCCATATCAATTTAGATATATTACCATGCCCAAATTCTCAGCGTTCATCCTTTCAAATCTATAACTAGAGCAAACACTTGCCCACCAGAATGAAAAATTTAAATGATCACATGTACCCGTCACAAACTGTTAAACTTCTTTCTGGATGGAAAAGTTTTATTGCATAGATGTGCTTGAAAATACAGTATATAGTGTATAAACGGGACCAGAACTGTCTGGGTTGTGGCCTGTTAAATACATAAGGGGAGCAAGTTCCTAGGTGTCATGTTAATTTCTGTATGCAGTATATTTACCTCATCATGTTATACAAGTGTAATACTTGAAAGCCTCCACATACAGCTGGTTCCTTTTAAAAATAATCATGCTAATTCAGCAGTTCAGAGCCAGGTGCAACATTTTGAGGTTGTGAAGAAATTTTCCCTTCTGCAAAACTGATAAGAGATTAAGTGCATTTCTTCTGGGCAAAGTGTCCATGGTTCTGCTTCTGCTTCTCCATATACATGTACAGTCAAACCTCGGTTTGCGAGTAACCCGGTTTGCGAGTGTTTTGCAAGACGAGCAAAACACTCAGCAAACTTTTGACTCGCAAACCGAGTGTTGACTCGATTTGCGAGCACCCCCCCCCCCCGATAACCAGTATCACTCCCCCCCTGCTTGCAAAGGCCCCCTCGCTCCAACCGGCACCCCCGCCCGAACAACTTAAACTTAACCCCCCCCCCCCCCCCGTCTAGCGCAGGCACAGATCATGTGCCTAGAAGATCTTCTGGCTTCCGCTTCTGCCTGCCTGCCTGCTCAAGGCAGGCAGGCAGAAGCGGAAGCCAGAAGATCTTCTAGGCACACGATCTATGCCTGCGCTAGACGGGGTGGGGTGGGAGGGGAAGTTTTAGTTGTTCAATTGGGGGGGCCTTTGCGAGTGGGTGGGAGTGAAGCCGGTTATCTGTGGGGTGGGTGGGAAAGTATCAAAGCGAGTTTCCATTATTTTCTACGGGGAAACTCAGCTTTGATAAACGAGCATTTTGGATTATGAGCATGCTCCTGGAACGGATTATGCTCGTAATCCAAGGTACCACTGTATATTGTTCAGGAATCCTCTCTGAGAATGAATTTGAATGTCCATCAATAGCAACAAGAGCAGAAAACATTTCCTTGGGATTTTGGGCAACCAGGGGGAAATGGGACATTTTAATTATTTTTCTTTCAACATAAATATCCATATGCCATAATTAAATACTAGGGGAATGATAGTCAAAGCAATTTAATAACCAGAAAAGATTTTGGCTGGTTAAATTGCTTGTTCAGGGCTAAAAAGTCATATTCAGCAGCACTTAACTGATTAGTGCTGCTGAAAATGTTTAGTTAGTGCCCATCTCAAAACCAGCTACTTTTGGACATTCTGGTGGCAGAGTCAGCACTTGGCTGGTTAAGTGCCAATATTCAGCACTTAACTGGCCAGAGTAACTGCGGAAAGACTGCAAAAAAGTCAGTTTGCCATAACAGGTTAAAAGCTGAATATCGCACTTAACAGGCGCGGTTTCATTGTCTCTGTAAACCCAGAAGTTCAATGCTGGAGCTTGGACATGTTCTGGCATTGAATTTCCAGGTATGCCAGCAGCAGTCAGCAAAACTCCGAGCACCACCCTTAAAATGGGTTCATAGACAGTGGAGCGCAAGACGTCAGCGCGCTGACAATCCAGCGCCTACAATTCGGCGCAAGACAGAAGCACGCAGGGGAAAAAGTAATTTTTAAAGAGCTCCGACGGGGGGTTTGGGGTGGCAACCCCCCCTCACTTTATTGGTTAGTGTTCGCGCTGCTGTTGGAGGGGGGTTGGAAACCTCAGCAAAAACGGAACTTTTCTGATTTTTTTCAGGAAAAGTTCCGTTTTCTCTATAATGTGGGGGGTTTCATCTCCCACGCCCCTCCGCAACGGCATTGCGAACACTAACCAATAAAGTGGGGGGTGGGTTTGCCACCCCAAACCCCCAGTCGGAGCTCTTTAAAAATTAGTTTTTCCCCCGCGCGCTTCTGTCTTCTGCCGAATTATCTGCGCTGGATTGTCGGCGCGCTGGCATCTGGCGCGCGATTATCCCGTCACCTTAAAATGTGTTCTCTTAGTGATAAATTATCATAGATATGTTACTTATAAGACAGTGACTGTGCATTCATGCTAGACTCACTTGAACTTGAGTTCACACTTAATGGGTTTGGGTAGGGTTACTAGATTTTACTATTGTAAAATCTGGACCCATCAAGTTTTATTAAAATTTGATAAGTCGCTAATCATAAATTCTAAGCATTTGACAATTAAAAAATTAAAATGGGGAACAATTAACAAACTTATTAGTGACGTAACTTTACTTACATGAAAACAATAGGATAGTAGGGAGAAATATAATTTTTAAAAGAACAGAGAACAATTAAGGTTAATAACAAGAGGGAAATGGGAGGAATCATTAATATTGAATACTAGTGTTTAAGCCCGTTACATTAATGGGTGCTAGAATATATGCCTGTCTGTCTTTCTTTATTTATGTCTCTCTCCCTGTTCCTGTCTCTTTCTTCCTTCCTTTCTGTCTCTCTCCCTCCTGCTATTTTTCTCTCTCTCTCCCTGGCACCCTTTGTCTGTCTGTCTGTCTTTATTTCTGTCTGTCTCTCCCTGGCCTCCTTTGTCTGTCTGTATTTCTTTCTATCTCTCCTCCCCCCCTCCCCCACCACTTTCCTTTGCAGAAGCAGCAGCGGTATTTCCGTTCCCCTCCAGGTCCCTGTGAAGTAGTAGCAGCATTTCCCCCCCTCCCTTCTCCCCCCCCCACTTTCCTTTGCAGAAGCAGCAGCGTATTTCCCTTCCCCTCCAGGTCTCTGTGAAGCAATTCCCTTCTCTTACGTGAGCTGTCCTGCTCCGTTCGGCCCCTCCCTTCTCTTAATGCGATTTGGCCTGCTCCGTTCGGCCCCTCCCCCTTCCCTTCCCGCGGGCTGGCCTGCTGCGGCCGAAGGTTAGTTTTAAAAGTGCCGGTGGCGGCTCCTCTTACGCTGATGATCCTCCTGAAGAGCAGCCTGCGAAGGTGGCCGGCTTTAGCGAACCTCGCAGGCCGCTCTCCAGCCTCGGTAGCACGTTCCCTCTGACGCACGGGATCGTGTCAGAGGGAACGTGCTACCGAGTTGCAGAGCGGCCTGCGAGGTTCGCTAAAGACGGCCACCATCGCAGGCTGCTCTTTACAGGAGGATCAGCAGCAGCAGCGGCGGCGGCGAATGAGGGCCGAGGTGTGTTCCCTGCCGAGGACGCGGGCAGGAAGAGAGCTTGCCTGGCTTCCAGGGTGAGTGAGGGCGGAAGGAGAGGAGTGGCCAGAGTGATCATTGGCCGGGTTCTAAAATGGAACACGGCCACGGATCACACACCATGGCGGCAGTAATCACGCTTTTTTAAAAGCGCTTGCGCCGCTAACCTTTTATTATATAGGATTAGGATAAGCAAAGCAGCATTTGGCATGGAAGGACCCAAGGATCAGTTAGCAATTATAAGCATCTTTAAATAAGAAGCTTTTCAGGCCTGCCTAGTTCTACTCAGCCCCACCCCATTTTTCCCCCAAGCTTCACCCCCCTCAACCTGTTCTCATGCTCGGGACCACGTCAGGAGGGCATCTACGCTTGCGCAGGTGTGAAGTGATGATGTTGCATGCGCAGATGCCTTCCTGACGCGGTCTCGAGCTGGAAGCTTTTCAAAACTCGGACAAAGTACCGGGTTTTGAAATGCATCCGGACACGTCCTTTAAAAAGAGGACATCTGATAACCCTGGGTTTGGGAAATGTGAGGGAGTCTATGGGAATTTACTGCTCTCCCTTAAAAGCACTCCCTCACAGTCGCAGAAACAACTTAACCTCCCCCCAACAACAAAACAAAACCTGACTTCATAGCATGGAGGTGATTCAGCAACAGTGAAATAAAAGCCCCTAGCGTAGCTCTGCCAGAGAGGTCCAGAGAAGAGACAGGAAGCCTTCCATCTTTTGCCTCCATCCTATATGTATAAGCTACAGAAGCTCCACTTGGGGTAAGCCAAGTTCATCAAGGAACCCTGTTGAAACTGTTACTTTAGAAACCAGGGCCCAACTTGGCCAGATTATGCTGAACATTGAAAGGCAAAACTTTATCACTGGGACTCCAGGCCAGAGACAAGCTGTTTGTGTTTTCTTTTGAGAGATAATCTAGTGTATACAAGCCACAGGAGAGAACTCTTAAGTCCAAGAATTGGTTTTGTGTTTTATTTTTCCCCACTTATGAAAGAAACGGGTTACTCATTTCCCTACATATTTAATAAATTTGTTTGTTTAAGTTTTAAAACTGCTATCTGACTGTCAAGGCTCCAGGCTGGCCCTCATCCATTCTGCTATAAGGGAGTAAGAAGAAATATCACCTAGGAGGTAGTTTCACTCTTAGGTATAGTAGTACTAGTAGAGCATTTGTGTGTGTGTGTGTGTGTGTAAGTGATTGGAAACAAAATTATTCCAATATTAAATGTGACTATTAAGGAGGCAATTTCAAAGAATACAGACTTCAAAACTTTTTTTAAATTGGCCTTTTTGAAAAGTTACTAAGGTTGAGTGGCTATATTTATGCCCCTAGTTTCACTAATCAGTAATCTTATATTCCACTATTTTTCAATTCAAATTCAAAGTGGATTACAAGAAAAACCCTATATTAAGAACACAGATACCTAAAAATTATAACACAGAGTTAAAATAACAAGAATAACATTTATAAAAAAAAAACAAAAAACCATACCATATTTTTCATTTTATAAGACGCACCTGACCATAAAGACGAACCTACGTGTAGAGGAAGAAAAACCAAGAAAAAAAATTTGGTTCAGAATTTTTTTTTTCTTGGGTTTTCCTCTTCTACATGTAGGTGCGTCTGGTTGTAGGCAGCCCACCGCCCCAGGTACCTTTTTTTAAATGCCGGTGGTCCAGCGCGGTCTCGCCAGGACCTTTCCATGCTCCTGTTGGACAGCTGCCTCCTTTGTTGCTGCAGAGTGGCGAATAAGGCAGGACCGTGAGCTTTACGCTTCATGTCTGGTCCCGCTCCGCTCTGTGAATGGCTGCTGTCAGTTTTCGCGAATCGCAAGAACTGATGGCAGCCATTCACAGAGCTATTCACGAGAACTGATGGCAGCCATTCTCGGAGCGGTGCGGGACCAGGCAGGAAGTGAAATGCTCATGCTCCTGCCTTATTCGCCACTCTGCAGCAACAAAGGAGGCAGCCGTCTAACAGAAGCGCGGAAAGCTCCTAGCAAGACCACACTGGACCACCGGCATTTAAAAAAAGGTACCGAGGGCGGGGGGAGGGAGGTGTTTAAAAATTGTATTCCCTCCCACTTTTTGGGGGGAAAAATGCGTCTTATGGAGCGAAAACTACGGTAGATCTTTAAAGCTTTATAAAAAATAATATACAAATCTAGGCTTCTTATTTCCAACGGAAGACTGTTCCACGTCTGAACAGCCTGATAAAAAAATGATGACTCTTCCTGATTACTCTAAAAACAGTTGCAAACTAATTTTTTTAAACTGCAGTTACTCTATGTAGTAATAAAATTAGCTGGAGCACATAAGAGATGTTAATTGTTTTGGAACATTACTGTATAAAGCCTTATGCACTAGACAAGATACCTTAAACTTAATCCTGTATCTAATTAGAAACCAGTGAAATTTTCACAAGAGCAGTTAAAACCTTTCAAATTATCTATCAAAAAAGATTAGTCTAGTAACTGTATTTTGAAGCAACTGTAATCTAGTAAGAACCTTTTCAGATGCTCTACAGTAAATAGAATTACAGTAGTCCAGATGTAGCAATAATATCGATTGACAAAGTACAGTGGTGCCTCGCATAACGGACGCCTCGCACAACGAACTTTATGTCTTGATTCGTACAACGAACTTCGTTTCACACAACGAAGTCGCCCGAGCTGCATCCTTCCGCGCAGGCACTGCGCTTAACTGCCCTCTCTCCGCCTGGCTCCCTCTTGCCCCCCCCGACTCCCCGACACGATCGGGGCAAGAGGGAGCTCAAGCCCTCTTGCCCCCCCCCCGACTCCCCGACACGATCGGGGCAAGAGGGAGCTCAAGCCCTCTTGCCCCCCCGACTCCCCGACACGATCGGGGCAAGAGGGAGCCCAAGCCCTCTTTCCCCCCCGACTCCCCGACACGATCGGGGCAAGAGGGAGCTCAAGCCCTCTTGCCCCCCCGACTCCCCGACACGATCGGGGCAAGAGGGAGCCCAAGCCCTCTTGCCCCCCCGACTCCCCGACATGATCGGGGCAAGAGGGAGCCCAAGCCCTCTTGCCCCCCCCCGACTCCCCGACACGATCGGGCCAGGAGGGAGCCCAAGTCCTCCTGGCCACGGCGACCCCCTAACCCCACCCTGCACTACATTACGGGCAGGAGGGATCCCAGGCCCTCCTGCCCTCGACGCAAACCCCCCCTCCCCCCAACGACCGCCCCCCCAAGAACCTCCGACCGCCCCCCAGCCGACCCGCGACCCCCCTGGCCGACCCCCACGACACCCCCAACCCCCTTCCCCGTACCTTTCTGTAGTTGGCCGGACAGACGGGAGCCAAACCCGCCTGTCCGGCAGGCAGCCAACGACGGAATGAGGCCGGATTGGCCCATCCGTCCCAAAGCTCCGCCTACTGGTGGGGCCTAAGGCGCCTGGGCCAATCAGAATAGGCCCGGGAGCCTTAGGTCCCTCCTGGGGGCGGGGCCTGAGGCACATGGGCCCAACCCGACCATGTGCCTCAGGCCCTGCCCCCAGGAGGGACCTAAGGCTCCCGGGCCTATTCTGATTGGCCCAGGCGCCTTAGGCCCCACCAGTAGGCGGAGCTTTGGGACGGATGGGCCAATCCGGCCTCATTCCGTCGTTGGCTGCCTGCCGGACAGGTGGGTTTGGCTCCCGTCTGTCCGGCCAACTACAGAAAGGTACGGGGAAGGGGGTTGGGGGTGTCGTGGGGGTCGGCCAGGGGGGTCACGGGTTGGCTGGGGGGGCGGTCGGAGGTTCTTGGGGGGGGGGCGGTCGTTGGGGGGGGGGGGGGTTTGCGTCGAGGGCAGGAGGGCCTGGGATCCCTCCTGCCCGTAATGTAGGGCAGGGTGGGGTTAGGGGGTCGCCGTGGCCAGGAGGACTTGGGCTCCCTCCTGGCCCGATATTGTCGGGGAGTTGGGGAATCGGCGGGGCAAGAGGGCTTGGGCTCCCTCTTGCCCCGATCGTGTCGGGGAGTCGGGGGGGCAAGAGGGCTTGGGCTCCCTCTTGCCCCGATCGTGTCGGGGAGTCGGGGGGGCAAGAGGGCTTGAGCTCCCTCTTGCCCCGATCGTGTCGGGGAGTCGGGGGGGCAAGAGGGCTTGGGCTCCCTCTTGCCCCGATCGTGTCGGGGAGTCGGGGGGGCAAGAGGGCTTGGGCTCCCTCTTGCCCCGATCGTGTCGGGGAGTCGGGGGGCAAGAGGGCTTGGGCTCCCTCTTGCCCCGATCGTGTCGGGGGGTCGGGGGGGGGCAAGAGGGCTTGGGCTCCCTCTTGCCCCGATCGTGTCGGGGAGTCGGGGGGGCAAGAGGGCTTGGGCTCCCTCTTGCCCCGATCGTGTCGGGGAGTCGGGGGGCAAGAGGGCTTGGGCTCCCTCTTGCCCCGATCGTGTCGGGGAGTCGGGGGGGCAAGAGGGCTTGAGCTCCCTCTTGCCCCGATCGTGTCGGGGGTGCCAGGGACCACACGGAGTCACCCACCGTACCACCCGATTCGGGTAAGCGCAGGTATCGGTGGGTGGCTTATTTGCGGGGGGGGTGCCTTATTTTACATTTTTTTCTAAAAAGGGGGGGCTGTCTTATTTGATGGCCCTGCCTTATCATCGGGGAAACACGGTAGAAAAAAAAAAAAATGAACAGTTAAGTCCCAGTTTTTGCCGCTGAGACTCTGCCCTCTCTCACTGTAAAATTAGACTCTACTTAGTCTGTCTTTAAATTTAAAAAATGTGTGTTGTTTTAAAAAACAATTATGTTTTTAGATGTATCTAAATAAAAATAATAACCAAAAATTTATCTTTTTTTATGTCATCTTAGCATATTTTATGCTGCAGAACGAATTATTTTTTTTTACATGTATTCTTATGGGAAAACGCGTTTCACATAACGAACGTTTCGCATAACAAACTTGCTCCTGGAACCAATTAAGTTCGTTGTGTGAGGCACCACTGTATTTGAAAACTGGATTGTGACAAGATAGATCTTATAGCTCTCAGTTGTCGAAGATGAAAAATAATTTTTTAGAAGCATTCTCATATGATGATTTAATTCTAGATCAGAATCTAGGATTACACCTAAAATTCTGATGCATTATCTATTCTCAAAACATCACCAGATATTAACTTTACTTCATTCATACAGATATTCTTATAATTTCTAAAACCAATAAGTTTTGTCTCAGCTGTATTCAGTTTTATTTCTAGAATCTGGCCTTTAAAGTTTATCAAGTCAAACTAAGCATAATTATACAAACATGAATCTTATGTAAGATAACTTTGGAAACAGTTGAACAGCAGCCCTCATATCCTAATCTCAAGAACTTCTCCACATCTTGGGTATATTCTGTGCCTTCTAGGCCTTTATAGCTCTTAGGCCTGTGGCTGTTTAATGAAGGGATTTCATACCACCACCTCTGTTAATTTTGCAAGGTTTTGAAATTATGTCTACAGGTTAGCCTAAAAGAAACGAGTTAGGCTGCCATCTATCTACTAGGTCTTAGAACTGCAGAAGAAAGGAAGCATGTCTGGAGAAACAAAGAACTTTAGTGCACACAGAAACCCATTTCACCATAGAGTTCTCTTTACTGACTTCAGATAAGACCCTTTTGACATGACCTTTGCAGTTTCATGACATGATTCATCAGGAGTGATTTAGGACTGAAAATCAGAAACAACAACTTCTGGACTAAGTCATCCTTGCTGTCAAAGCACTGTCTAAACAGGTTAGCTTTATCATGAGTTTGATTCAGAATTATAATGATGAAGCTTCTTTTGAATCTTGTCTTTGTGGTGTGTGTGTGTGTTTTAGTTACTTGCACATTGGCCATGCAAAAGCTGCTCTTCTAAACCAGCACTATCAGGTGAACTTCAAAGGGAAACTTATTATGCGGTTCGATGACACAAATCCTGAAAAGGAGAAGGAAGATTTTGAAAAGGTGAGTGAAAAATGAAGGATAAATCTTTCAGTAAAAGTTATTTAATGGTGATGTAATCTTCACCACTGTAGTGAAATCTAGACTTGTCTGGTATTAAAAAAAAGTAAAACCCAAGTTATACAGTACAAGTGAAAGAAACGAGGGTTTCCACATCCTAAGGGAGACCTGTGATAAGGATGAGTAATGTAATAACATAAAACATTTTTGGAGGATAGTAATTGGATTATTTTTTTGTTAAATGTTTTAAAGCTAAGAAGTAGATGGATGGGGACAATTATTGCATGTTGCAGAGAGAGTGCATAAGTTTTTATTTTATTTTTTGAGACAAGGAATATTTAATTTCTTTTTTGTGTGCTGCTTAATCATAGGAAAGTTTCTGTAGCCATGTTAAGGCTTGTAGGTATAACCAACTTGTACCCTCTTGTATTCTTCAGTTTGTCTTGATATTCTTACAGGCTGTGACTTCTGCCCCTTTCATGTCACTCTGTTTTTCTGGTGCACCTTTCTGCTACCCTCTCTTCATCATCTTCCATATCCTCCACAGGTTTTTTTCCCGTCCTGTTTATCTCAGCTGTGTTAAGTTTGTGTGACTTGCAGAGTAGATGGTGACTGCTACTTGACTGCTTCACTTTAATTGGTGACACAGACCTGCCACTCTTCCAAAAGTGGCTCCCATCTTCTCCATGGCTGCTAGTTTAAAATAAGGAACCCCCCAACAAAGAAGCACAGTATGCCATATCCTTCAGGAATTCTGAGACCACACTTTGAGAACCAGTGTTCTAATCTTTCCTTTTGTTGACACAGAATAGATGCAGTTGGAGGGTTGGGTGCTGGTAAGCAAACTCTTTTTCCAGAAACAGAATTGCAGATTTAGCTAAATTTGGATAAGAACATAAGAACATAAGAACTGCCTTCTCCGGATCAGACCTTCGGTCCATCAAGTCCGGCGATCCGCACACGCGGAGGCCCTGCCAGGTGTACACCTGGCGTAATTTATAGTCCATCAAATCCTTATATGCCTCTCTTAAGGAGATATGCATCTAGTTTGCTCTTGAAGCCTAGGATGGTCGATTCTGTCATAATCTCCTCTGGGAGAGCATTCCAGGTGTCAACCACTCTCTGAGTAAAGCAGAACTTCCTGACATTAGTCCTGAACCTGTCCCCCCTCAGCTTCATTACATGTCCTCTAGTCCGTGTCAAATTGGACAATGTAAACAATCTTCTCTGCTCTATTTTGTCGATTCCTTTCAGTATTTTGAAGGTCTCGATCATATCCCCACGCAGTCTCCTTTTCTCAAGGGAGAACAATCCTAGTGTTATAAGTCTGTCCTCGTATTCCAGTTTCTCCATACCCTTCACCAGTTTTGTTGCTCGTCTCTGCACCCTCTCCAGCAGCTTTATATCCTTCTTTAGGTAGGGGGACCAATGTTGGACACAGTATTCCAAGTGTGGTCTGACCATTGCCCTATAAAGCGGCATTATAACTTTCTCTGATCTACTCGAGATTCCTTTCTTTATCATGCCCAACATTCTATTTGCCTTCTTTGCCGCTGCCGCGCATTGTGCCGACGGCTTCAGGGTCCTATCTATCAGTACACCCAGGTCCTTTTCTTGTTCACTCTTCCCTAGAGTTGCACCTGACATTGTATACTCGTATTCCTTATTTTTATTGCCTAAATGCATTACCTTGCATTTCTCCACATTGAACTTCATCTGCCATTTCTCCGCCCATGTTTCTAACCGACACAAGTCGCTCTGGAGTTTCTCTCGATCCTCCTGCGATCTGATTGCCCGGCATAGTTTTGTATCGTCTGCAAACTTGATGATCTCACTGGATGTTCCTTCCTCCAGGTCATTGATATAAATATTAAAAAGGATCGGCCCAAGTACCGAGCCCTGGGGTACACCACTAGTCACTTTCTCCCAGTCGGAGAACTTCCCATTTATGCCCACTCTCTGCTTTCGGTTTTCCAGCCATTTGCCTATCCATCTTTGTATATCCTCCTCTATGCCATGACTTTGTAGTTTCCTGAGAAGTCTTTCGTGTGGAACTTTGTCGAACGCTTTCTGGAAGTCCAAGTATATTATGTCCACCGGCTTCCCACTATCAATTTGCTCGTTCACGGTCTCGAAAAATTGGAGTAAATTAGTCAAACATGATTTCCCTTTCCTGAATCCATGTTGACTGGGTTTCATCAAGTCGTATGCGTCCAAGTGCCGGACTATGCTATCCTTGATCAGTGCTTCAACCATCTTGCCAGGGACAGACGTAAGACTAACAGGTCTATAGTTGCCCGGTTCCCCTCTCGATCCTTTTTTGAAAATTGGGGTGACGTTCGCTATCCTCCAGTCGTCCGGTATCTGTCCAGTTCTGATTGTCAGGTTTGCAAGTTTTTGCAATAACTCTCCGATTTCAAACTTCAATTCCTTTAAGACTCTCGGATGAATCCCATCCGGTCCAGGGGATTTGTCACTTTTAAGTTTGTCGATCTGATAGTATATCTGGTCTAAGTCCACTTCAACTGTGGTGAGGCTGTCTTCTATTTCTCCTGCAAACACTTTCTCCGCTTCAGGTATTGTTGAGGTGTCCTCCTTCGTAAAGACGGACGCAAAGAAGGAATTTAGTTTGTCTGCGATTTGTTTATCTTCCTTGATGTACCCTTTTCTTCCCTGGTCGTCCAGGGGTCCCACTGCCTCTTTTGCAGGTTTTTTCCCTTTCACGTATCTAAAGAAGGGCTTGAAGTTTTTGGCCTCCTGGGCTATTTTTTCCTCATATTCCTGTTTTGCATCCCTCACCGCCTTGTGACATTTCTTCTGATCATCTTTATGTTTGTTCCAGGCTTCGGTTGTCTTTATGCATTTCCATTTTTTGAAAGAGTCCTTCTTTTCTTTTATGGCTTCCTTCACCTGTATGGTAAGCCATGCCGGTTCTCTTTTGCTCTTTGTTCTCCGATCTTTGGAAATCCTCGGAATGTAGAGATCTTGTGCTTCTGTGATAGTATTTTTCAGTAGGGTCCATGCCTGATCAACCGTTTCAAGTTTGTCCACCATCTTCTCGAGTCGTTTTTCTACCATGGCTCTCATGCTATCGTATTTACCCTTTTTAAAGTTCAAGGTGGTGGTTAAGGTTTTGGCATGTTTCCCTTTCCCGATGTCAAGTTTAAAGTTGATTACATTGTGATCACTCGTTCCCAGTGGAACTATGACTTCCACTTCTGTTATCGGTCCCGTGAGGCCATTTAGGACCAAGTCCAAGGTGGCGTTGCCTCTTGTCGGCTCTTTTACCATTTGTTCCAGGAAGCAATCCCCTAGCACCTCCAGGAACTTGGCTTCCTTGCCGCAGTTGGAGGTTGCTAGTTTCCAGTCTATCCCTGGGAAATTGAAGTCTCCCAATATAATTACATTGCCTGTCTTGCATTCTTGTTTGATTTCCTCCATCATTTCTGAGTCAGTTTCCTCCGCCTGTCCTGGTGGACGATAGTAAAGGCCAATTTTCGTATCTGCGCCATATTGACCAGGAATTTTGATCCAGAGTGATTCAAGCTTCTCTTTCATTTCTGTTGTAACCATTTCAACAGAATCTATTCCCTCCTTAACATATAGAGCAATACCTCCACCTTTCTGCCCTACTCGATCTCTTCTATACAGTTTGTATCCCTGTAGTACTGTGTCCCATTTGTTTTCTTCATTCCACCATGTTTCTGTTATGCCAATGATATCCAATATGTCATGTCTTGCTATTGTCTCTAGTTCCCCCATTTTGTTACCCAGACTTCTAGCATTCGTATACATACATCTAAGTTCCCTTCGTGTTACCTTTTTGGACCTTCTACTCTTGGCCTTCCCTGTAGTTTCAATTACGGTATCCTTTACTGCTCCTGTGTTATCACCTTTGTTTGATGTGTGGTCGTCCCCTCCTGTGTCTGAGTTGTCCCTTCCTGCTTTTTCTCCCTTATTGGCTGTGAGGTCGTCTTCTCTTGTGTAGGTGTAGTTGTCCTTGGCTTCTTCGTCGGGGCATCCTGCTATCCGTACCATCGACCGGTGGTCGACTGTCGGCTTTCCCCTGTCTTTCAGTTTAAAGCCTTCTCGATTGCCTTCTTCATGTTGCCTGCCAAAACTCTTGCTCCTTCCTTGTTGAGGTGTAGTCCGTCCCTTCTGTAGTACTTGCTTTTTCCCCAGAACGCCGTCCAGTTGCGCACGAAGTCGAAGCCTTCTTCTTCGCACCATCGTCTCATCCAGGCGTTGATTACTTGCAATTCCCCTTGTCTCTTTCCATCCGCTCTTGGTACTGGGAGGATCTCAGAGAAGGCCACCTTCACCTCCCTGATCTTCAGTTGTCTTCCGAGAGAGCGGAGCTGGCCCTTCAGCTCTTCCCTGTCATACTTCCGCCCGCTCACATCATTTGTTCCCACGTGGATAAGTACAGCGGTGTCCTCTCCCCCTGCTCCATCTATGATCCTGGAGATCCTGTTGGTCACATCCTTCACTCTTGCTCCAGGCAGACAGGTGACGACTCTGTCCTCTCTTCCTCCTGCGGTGTAGCTGTCCACATGTCGTATGATGGAGTCGCCTACGATGATCCCCATCTTCTTTATTCGGGAGTTCCTTGGGGGGCGTTGGTCCACGTCCTTGGAGTAGGGCCAGTCTTCTTCCTCCAATGATACTCTTGAAATTTTTTCCTGTTCTTTGGGTGGGGCGATGTCTTCCTGTGCTCTCACTATTCCTCCTGGTGTGCGGTTGTCTCCTACCTCGTCTTCGGTTTCTTCTGTGTTTGCATGGGTGTCTTCTCTCCTCACATCGGTTTCCTGAGTACAGTTTTCCAGCCCTGGGATCTCTACGTGGTGCTGATGAGCTTCCTCTATGAACATTTCTAGTTCCTTGACCTCGTCGTTTGGACTGTACTCCACTAGAATCTTCTCCTGTGCTCGGATTCTGTCTTCGAGTTCCATCACTGTTCCTTCCAGTAGTCTTACCTGATATTTCAAGCTATCCATCTCCATGCATCGATTGCAAATGTATGCCTGGGTCCCTGAAGGGAGGTAGTCATACATATTGCAGCCGATACAGAAGACCGGAAAGCTCACCTTCTGACTTCCTTGGGCTTCCATTTCTTGCTTCCCTTGTGTGTGCTTGTGTCCCTTTCCTGCTGCTTCCTTATGTTGCTTGCCTTGCTGTCTCTTTTGTGTGTGCTGTCTCCGCTCTACTTCACCTTGATTGTATGTGTGGATTTGTTCCTTTGGCGTCTGTCTCTTCCTTACCTTCTGTGTTTGTCGCTTCCTTACCGTTCAGTCCTCCTCGGTGTTCTTGATAGTAGATACTCGTCCCTTGCAAGGAACGGCCTCGCGCCGTTGACTCCTCCCCTTTTAAGGGGGAGTCTGTCCGATGACGCTGAGGGGGGGGGGGCGGAGCTACCTCTCGCCGCTACCCCTAGGCTTGCTGGTCTCCCGGCTGCTAGTCTCCCTTCCGCAGCCCTTCTCCTCCGCTTCCTGCCGGTGCTGGTGTCTCACTCTCCTCTCCTTCCTCTTCCACGAGGCACGCCTGGCTGGTGAGCGATCTCTTGCCTCGCGCCGTTGACTCCTCCCCTTTTAAGGGGGAGTCTGTCCGATGACGCTGAGGGGGGGGCGGAGCTACCTCTCGCCGCTACCCCTAGGCTTGCTGGTCTCCCGGCTGCTAGTCTCCCTTCCGCAGCCCTTCTCCTCCGCTTCCTGCCGGTGCTGGTGTCTCACTCTCCTCTCCTTCCTCTTCCACGAGGCACGCCTGGCTGGTGAGCGATCTCTTGCCTCGCGCCGTTGACTCCTCCCCTTTTAAGGGGGAGTCTGTCCGATGACGCTGAGGGGGGGGCGGAGCTACCTCTCGCCGCTACCCCTAGGCTTGCTGGTCTCCCGGCTGCTAGTTTCCCTTCCGCAGCCCTTCTCCTCCGCTTCCTGCCGGTGCTGGTGTCTCACTCTCCTCTCCTTCCTCTTCCACGAGGCACGCCTGGCTGGTGAGCGATCTCTTGCCTCGCGCCGTTGACTCCTCCCCTTTTAAGGGGGAGTCTGTCCGATGACGCTGAGGGGGGGGCGGAGCTACCTCTCGCCGCTACCCCTAGGCTTGCTGGTCTCCCGGCTGCTAGTCTCCCTTCCGCAGCCCTTCTCCTCCGCTTCCTGCCGGTGCTGGTGTCTCACTCTCCTCTCCTTCCTCTTCCACGAGGCACGCCTGGCTGGTGAGCGATCTCTAAATTTATTAAATAAGTTCTTCTTGCAGTTTTGTTGCAGAAAGGGTGGAATACTGTCCTGGTAAGGTGGTGGAAATACTCTATCTGAATTCAAGAAAGCATGGGACAGGCATGTGGGATCTCTTAGGCAGAGGAGACAGTGGATGGGCAGACTGGATAGACCATTTGGCCTTTATGTGCCATCATGTTTCTAATGTCCCCCCCCCCAATATCTTATTGCTTTGTGTTCTAGATACTGAACGATTCTAGTTTTGTGGTATTTAGTGCTGGTTGGTAGGGTGTGATACTTCTAAGCTGCCCATGCGGCTATTTGTGGTAAAGGGATTTTTCTATACACCTTTGCTGTAGGTTATCCTGGAAGATGTTGCTATGCTGCATATTAAACCCAATCAGTTTACATACACCTCGGATCACTTTGAAACGATAATGAAATATGCGGAAAAGCTTATTGAAGAAGACAAGGCTTATGTTGATGACACCCCTGCGGAACAGATGAAAATGGAGCGAGAACAGAGGACAGAGTCAAAACATAGGAATAACAGTAAGGCCCATTTGTCAGTTCTTTTCCTTTTTGGGGGGTTGTTTATGTGGGGTTTTTTGTTTGTTTTTTTTAAATAGCTAAAATATCCTTATCTGTTGTTTTCTGCACTTGTTACTATGCAAAAGATGCTCACTATATGCTGGTCAGGAAATGGTCTAATGAAGCGGAGAAATAATAACCCCCCCCAAACAAATGTGGAGCCCATGAACTGGGTATAGGTGGGGCGTGTGGAGAGAAAAGGGAGGACAAAACAAAGGAAGGCATTCAGGCTGTGTTGAAATACTTACTTTTTAAAATTCCCTTCTAGGTCTTAGCTAGTGAGCAGAGTCATGGTTACTCAGGCACTGAAGCCTAAAGAGTACAGTCTTCACCCAATCTTTTGCCATTTTCACTTTATCCTAAAAAGAACCCAGTATACTGATATCTTTCTTTTTCCCTTTTTCATTAAACAAAAAGATTCAACTTTTTTGATGGGTTTACTTTTTAAGAAACCAAAAATTCATTTTCTGCCTTTGCTGTATGTTTTAATTTATGTTTATTTTTGTCTCATCTTTTCCTATCCTCTGCCACAAGTCTCTCTGAACTTATCTTTTATTCCTCTCACCCCCTCTTCTTTCTCCCCTTGTCTCCCTTCTTTTCCCTAGTCTTTTCTTACCCTCTAGTTCTTAACTCTCTTCTCCCTTCAAACTTTCATTACTCCTGGTACAAAATAAGAACTTGTATGTAATATGCAAACTACTTTGATTGTAAGCGCAAAAAGACAGTATATCAGATTCAATCTTCCCTTCCTCATTCTTTCCATTCCATCAATCCCTTCCTCCTTATGATACCTTTGCTTCCTCCTTTACTCATCTGTCCCTCCCCCTCTCATTCTTGCCTCGTATCTTATCCTGCTGATACTGTACTGCTCAGTCACATTGTGGTGACACTATTTCATGTTCTCACAGTTTATCAAGAGCCTAGAAAATGCTGTGGATACTCTGCTATTTGGAGCTGGTAAACTGTGCAATGCAGTGCTGCTGGTAGGACCACGGGAGGGGGGGGGGAACAGTGAACCAAGACCTTTCAGCAGGAAAGTGAGAGAGGTGGGGCAGTAGTGGCATGTGCTGTGGGTAAGGCCTAGAAAAGTAGTGAAGGTTTCAAAAGGGCCCAGTTTCCTACTATTTCACAACAGAGAGCAGATCTGGTAGTGCCCTTTAGCCTCTAGAGAGGACCCTGATGATTCAGCTTTAGATTTTGTTGTCTATACCAATTAGATTTAGATTATGAATTAGCTGCTTAGCACAAATGCTAACGATTTCTAATAGCCATCTCATTTTCAGACCTCCACGGAGGAAAACCTAAGTAGTCTACTATCAGGCGTCATCTGAAATTAGCACATTGAGGACATTTCTGTATGTGGAAATGGAGGAGGAAAAAGAGGTGTATGGAAGTTAAGCTCTGAAGCAGAGCCTGAGAACATAATAACAGAAAGAAATGCTTGAGAGCTAGGAAGCAGATGAGGACATGTACTCCTGTAAAAACATACCTTCAATGTATACAGTGGTGGATCCTTCTCCACTGCTGTTCCACTGTCAGTCAGGGTACTTCAGGGCTCTGTCCTGGGACCTCTTCTTTTCTCCATCTATACTCATTCCCTTGGTGCCCTGATCTCTTCCCATGGTTTTTAATATCACCTCGATGCTGATGACTCCCATATTTACCTCTCCACACCTGAAATCTCTACAACAGGGGTGTCAAAGGCCCTCCTTGAGGGCCGCAATCCAGTCGGGTTTTCAGGATTTCCCCAATGAGATCTATTTGCACGCACTGCTTTCATTGTGTGCTAAAATATCTCATGCATGTTCATTGGGGAAATCCTGAAAACCCGACTGGATTGTGGCCCTCGAGGAAGGACTTTAACACCCCTGCTCTACAGGAATCCATGCCAAAGTTTCTGCCTGAACTGAACATGGCCAAGACTGAGCTACTTATCCTTCTACCTAAACCCATCTCTCCTCTCCCCTCCTCTCTATCTCAGTGGATAGCACTCTCATCCTTCCTGTCTCATCATCTTGCAACCTCAGGGTCATCTTTGACTTCTCTCTCTCTTTTTCTCTGCACAAATCAAAAAGACCACCAAAACCTGTTGCTTTCTCTATAATATTACCAAAATCTGACCATTCCTCTCTGAGCACACTACCAAAACCCTTATCCACACATTTATCACCTCTTACTTAGACTACTACAACTTGCTTCTCACAGGTCTCCCTTGTAACCATCTCTCTCCTCTTCAATCGTTCAAAATTCAGCTGCACGACTTATATTCCACCAGAGTCGCTATACTCGTATCACATTTCTCCAAGTCACTTCATTGGCTCCCTATCCATTTCCGCATACAGTTTTAGACTCCTCTTATTGACTTACAAGTGTATTCACTCTGCAGTTTCTCGGTATCGCTCTTCTCTTCCTACACTCCTCCATGCAAACTCCATCAGGCAAACCCCTCTTATTTATTTATTTAAAACATTTTTATTTTGCTTTAAACCAAAGCAGGTCACAATAAACATACACAGTAAAAAGGCATAACAATAGTAATTTAGAAACAAAAACAATAAAACTGTGGAAGGTGACTGAAAAGGCTCATTAAGGCTTTACATGACATTGAGGTATCAAAAATACATCAGCCAAAATAAATCTAATCTCTTCATACCAAGATAAAAGCTTGGGCAAAAAAGTGGGTCTTCAATAATTTTCTAAGCTGTAATAAGTTCCCACAGAATCTCAAAGTGCCAGACAGGGCATTCCATAAATCAGGCTCAGCAGTAGAGAAGCACGAATTTCTAGTACAGTACTTACATATTTTACTGTATACCTTTTGCTGGTATCAAGCAACAAACAGTTTTCAGAGCTCTCATTGGTTTGCACACTGTAAGAGATTTAGCCAAATAATGTGACAGGGTATTGTAAACACCCTGTTGGCCAAGTGTCAAGATTTTAAATTGTATCCGAAATAGTATCGTTAACCAATGTAATTTTTTCAAAATCGGAGAAATGTACTCATAACGGAACATAGCCATCAAGACCCGAGCTGCTGAGTTCTGAACAGTTTGTAAAGCTTTGATCCGAACAGCCTTCTCCTCTGCTGCCAACTCCAGAGTACATTCCTTTTCTCTTGCTGCACCATACACCAAAAACAAACTGGCTGATTGATTACGTCAAGCTCCGTTCCTGACAGTATTCAAATCTGGGTTAAAAAGTCCACTTTGAGGTTGCTTTTAGCTCCTAACCCCACTTGCTCGTAAAGCACCCACCTGCCTGAGAGACTCCCTAACCCCCCACCATTGTCCTGTTTGTCCATTGATAAGAGTGTAAGCTCTACTGAGCAGGGATTTTCTTTTTAATGTGCTATAGAAATAATTAATAGTAGTAGTAAAATCTAGATTTTCTATGGAATCCCAGGGCTTCTCTTTATGTTTATCTGTAGTAGATAAAGAGAGATCCTGTTGTGAAGTGTGAAATAAGATGTAACTTGTGATGTTAAGCTATGAGGTACGTCACAATAGAGCATACACTCAACTCCTTAGCCCCATACGCAGCTGCAACTAAATGACTACCAAATCCTCACCCTAGTTTTCTGAAACCTTAAAAACTGAAAAACAAGCTGGCAGAAGACTTGAAAGACAATGACAAAAACTAATCTTCTTGAATATAAAACCACCTAGAGAAATGCAGTCAATAAATACAAATTCAATATTGTCGAAACAAAAAAATCCAACTACGCTCATAGAATTGAAAACAATAAATTTGATATAAAAAAAACTATTTTGTGGGACATTTACTCACAACCCAATTCACAGGCGCTAGCACACTTCATAAACGAGATAAAAAAACATTCAGTCAGAGACAAAAAATGCTACCACTGTTGGCACACAAGTACACCACACCGATCCTGGGTCAACAGATCCACCATACCCTGCAGACCAAATTTGGAGTTCCTTCACACCTTAACTCAATCAGACACTAGCATACTCCAAACTATCAACTTGCAGTTACTTCCTTGACAGCTGCCCTAATTGTTTACTGACAGATTCCCCTACCCACATCATTGACTGACTGATCAATCTTTTGAACAAACTACTCCATCATGGTCATCTACCATCTCAGATTAGCCACATTGCTCTCATTTCAATTCCCAACTACAGACCTATTGCTGGCCAAACTTCTAGAAACGCATGTCTGCAAGCAACTCTCTGCATACATTGAAAAACACTCCTCTCTACATCCTGCTCTGTACAGGTTTTGTTCAATGCATAACACAGAACTCCTTTTAATAACTTTAACCACCAAAATCAGAGAATCCTTATCCAAGGGACATCAAGCAAGTTCTACTGCAATTTGATATTTCTGTTGCCTTTGACTCGGTTGACCATAACCTCCTATTAACCAAACTCAAAGAGATTGGCACTGTGGGCACTGCCCTAAGTTTCCAACAGAATAGGCAGTATCTTGTTTAGAACAAGTGAGTATTCTCAAGAAGCTGGTGAGCTTTCTGTGGTTTCCCACAAGGATCCCCTCTGTTCCCCATGCTCTATAATCTTTTCATGAGCTCACTGGGCCCATTAAATTCAACAACAATGAATACCTGCTGTCATTTACAGATAACATTCTTCTCCTCATTCCAATCAACAGAAACTCTAATGATGCTTCTCGGAGAATATCGGTGGAATAGACAAAATTCACTCCTGGGCTCAAACTAAATACAGTAAAAACTAAAGTCCTATGGTTTTCATCATGCCTCTCATATAGTCCCCACAACAGTCGCATTATCCTCAGGAACCACACTGGACATCAATAAAACCTCTAAAGTACTTGGCACTGTACTTGATTCTACGCTCTCATTTGAACTCCAAATTAGAGAATGACACGGTGGCGGTTTACCCGCGGCCACCGCATTTTAGCCGCGGGTCACCCGCCGAAAACGGGGAAGAAAACTAGCAGTCGCTGCGGCGACGGGGACAAGGCCATTCACCGCCCGCGGGGCGGTGAATGGTCTTGTCCCCGCAGTGAGGCATGAAGGATCGCGCGGTCCCCGCAGCTCACACCCGCCTGCCCAATCGATTCTAGTGTTTAGCCAGCTCTCTCCCTTCTCCTCACCTTAGTTTGTAGATTTTCTTTTTCGGCGACCCGCACGCTATCAGAGAGCCGCTGCTGCTCAGTTTCGATCTTCTGCTCTGACGCAACCGGAAACAGGAAGTTGCAGCAGAGCAGAAGATTGAACACTGAGCAGCCGCGCGTGCGCGGCTCTTTGGGAAAGTGTGCAGGTCGCCGAAAAAGAAAACCTATAAACTAAGGTGAGGAGAAGGGAGAGAGCTGGCTAAACACTAGGATCGATTGGGCAGGCAGGTAGTGGCTGCAGGGACCGTGCGATCGCTAGTGTTCCCGGCTCAAATTGGAAGGAGGGAGTGAAAGGGAAAAGGATTCTGGGCCAAGGGGATGAAGTCGGAAAGAAAAACCCACAGCAGGAAAGAAAGGGAAGGACTGGCAGGTGAGCCAGATGCTAGAAGCAGGGGGGGGGGAAGAAAGAGGGAAAAAAGCTAGATGGGGTTGAAAAGAAGAGACACACTGGTATGGAAGAGGAAGATAGGGGAAATCTGGACACAGGAAGGTAACAGAAAGAGGGGAAATTATGTGCATGAGGCATAGGGACAGAGACATAAAGGGGACATGCCATGGGGATGGTATATGGACACAGGGGGGGCAATGACAGAAACATAGGGGAGATATTAGAAATGGAGAAAATAGGAGCACAGAAGCGAGATGGTTTGTGGGGATGGGACAGGGACCAAGCTTGCAGGCTCCAGTGGCTTGCACAAATTACATTTTAACGTGCCATGAAAATAAGAGGAAGGAAGGTAGATAGGCCACGCGAGAGGAGCTGAAGGGTAGTAGAAAGGAACAGATGGTAAAGGAGGGAGGGAAGGGTGGTGGTGGAAAGGAATAGAACAGACATTGAAGGAGGGTGGAGAGGAACAGACCCCCAAGGGAAATGTGGAAGACAGAGTGGGAAGAAGACAGATGCCAGACTATGCGGGAGCGGAGGGAAGAAGATGGGTGCTAGACCAATTGGGGGGGGGGGTTAAGGGAGAGGCACAGTAACAGCAAATGGAAGACGCAGAGAGAAGACACACAGTGGATGGAAGGAATTCAATGAGAAGATGTGGAAAGCAGAAACCAGACAACAAAGGTAGAAAAAAAAATTATATTTATTTATTTATTTTTTGCTTTAGGATAAAATAGTATATTAGTTGTGTTGATAAAAATTTATAAACAAAGCCCTGCCAGCTGAACATCTCTTTCTCTAGTTCAGCAGCAGGAACTTTGATTTATAAGAAAGGAATAAGCTAAATATTACAGTACTAAGGCTTATATGGATGCAGCGGGGACGGTGACGGGGCGGTGAATGGGATGGCAGTGGCGGTGACGGGGCGGTGAAAGGGATGGCGGTGACGGTGACGGGGCGGTGAAGGGAACGGCGGTGACGGGGCGGTGCAGAGGATGGTGGGCCGGTGACGGGGACAGATTTTTTCCCCGTGTCATTCTCTACTCCAAATCTCTAACCTATGGAAAAAAATCGTTCTATAGTATGAGACAATTAAGACTAATCGGACCCTTCTTCCATGAACAACAGTTTACAATACTGACTCAAACTCTTGTCTTATCTCAGTTAGACTACTGTAACTCTCTCTATGCAGGAATCAGCACTATTCTACTGTGCAAACTACAGGTGATACAAAGCACTGCAGTTAGACTTATTTTCAAATAAAAAAAAATTTGACTCCATCTCACCTTATTATAAAACATTACATTGGCTACCCACTACCACCGTATCACCTTCAAACTATCGTGTATTATGTACCAAATCCTATAAGCAAACTTGGCAGAACCATTTGTAAATATTTGTAACAATTCTCAGTCTTCTTTAACTAGAAAACAAACATTTCAACTGCTTATTCCATCACCCAAAGGGATTAAAATACAAATGCATATTCAACTCACTATTCACTTATCTCGACATCAAAGCTTGGAACAGCCTTCCAACTGACATCAGGACAGAACCGTACTACATGAGAGTCCAGAAAAAGCTTAAAACTCTCCTCTTCAAAAACACAAACTCTGTGGATGACTAGCATTGAAGTATCTTGCCCTGATCTCTCACAGCTATGCACTATTTACCAACCCCTGCTACAAATTGAACATTTTATATTCTTTTAATATTCCACATCCTTATCTCAATTGTAACTCATGACAAATGTAAATTGCTAAAATTGTAAGTTGTCTTGAACCATTCTAGGTATAGTGCAACTCTGAAAATCATAGATTAGATTATGTTCTTCAGTAATGTGTGTGCAAAATATTTCTTTTAGTTTGACTGTACAAAAGGTGAAAATTGTACAAAAGGTGAAAATTAGACGACAAACAGTTCTGTTATGGTGGGCTGTGTAGCATTCAAGTCAGATTGCTTATGGTATAGAACTTGTTCTCTCTAAGAGATGTCATAGACGGGAATACTGAAGGCAATAACTTTTTTAGACCACAATCGGTTTAGCCTCTGCTGAGGAATCTGGTGCTCAGTTTTGGACAGGAAATTAGATTACAAAGTTCAGATGAGTAATTGGTGGGTAGTAGTAAGATTTCACTGTGACAGAAAAGTGTAAATCATAGATGAACTGAACACTGATTCCCCCTTCCCCCTTGCTATGGCACAGCTGTGGAGAAAAATCAGCAGATGTGGGAAGAGATGAGAAAAGGAACAGAATATGGACAGACTTGTTGCCTTCGTGCAAAAATTGACATGAGTTCCAACAATGGCTGTATAAGGGATCCAACTTTGTATCGTTGTAAAAATCAGCCACACCCACGGACAGGAAGCAAATACAAGTAAGTTCACTGTGTTCATTCTCTTGGGTAATTTCTATTCATGGTGCTTTTCTTCCTTTTCCTCTAATTTCTTATGCAATTGCTCTGATACCTAAAGAGGGCATGGAAGTGATAGGTGAAGAAAATGGCACCTGATGATAGAGAGTGCCAGGAGAGGTGTTGACTAGATAAGGCAAGTACAAGCAGTGATTAGTGGTGAAAGTGTAAGGGGGCAGTGGACAAGAGTGTCTGTTGTTTACTCAAAAATCATGCTGAGATGAGGATGTGCACCATGAAGCTAATTGGTAGCACTTTTAAAACAATTTGAAGAAAGTATGTTTTCATTCAGTGTACTTATGCTTCAGGATGTGTTGATGGAAGATGTAAAAAAAGCCAGGTTCTGAAATAAAAAAGTTTTTAAAGTTGTTCCTGGAGGAAAATTCATTAAACCATTTAGTTATAGGCTTGAGAAAACTCTTGCTTACCTTTGGGTATGAACAGCAAAGAATGGATCTACCCCTTGGAATCCTACTTGATGCTTGTGTGCTAGATTAGCTACTGTCAGAAACAGGATGCTGGGTTTAATAGACCTTTGGTCAAAGCCCATAAGGCTCATCTTAGGTTTTTTTATGGTGGTGAGGTTGGTAGGGTCTAGGAGAGATGGGGGTGGGAGAAGAGATAGCTTGAAAAGTTGGATATCTACTGAGCAGCATTCTCTAGATTTTGAGAAGGTTCTTAAGAAAAATAGCAGCCGTGAATGGTAGGAATGGGGACAGAGGAGCGATGAGGTAATGACTGGGCCATTAAGAGGAAAAGCTGGCAGCAGATACAGATTTGGAGGGGATTGAAGGGAGTCTAAGTGGACTCTCAGGACTGACAGTAGAAGCATACCTCAAAGGACACAGGAGTGGCTGATGCTGGATGGAAGGGAGCAGACCAAGTAAGACAACAAACTGATACTGACGTAAGAGTTGTGGCTTGGATTATATTTTAACTATCTCCAAAGAATATGATTAGTGATTCTCTGCTTAGAATATATATTCAGTTTAATAGATTATATTAAAACATTCTAAGCTTCCAAAGCAATTCTTATTAATTTACGAGTCTTTGAGCCTCAGTCCAACCACTCTACCGCCTCAAAATGCTCTCATTGCGGTGAACTTTACATGATCATTTCCTCACTGGCTCATTTCTATTTAGTTTTTACTTATGGCTTTTCCCTGTTAATTTTAAAGTGCTTGTGCATTTTGCTATTGCTACTCCTTATTTATTTCATTTTTTCTAAAGTGCTTAGTGCTTACTCAGTTCATTCGTTTCATAAATATATTATAAAGGTATAAAATATATCCAAAAAACTTAGCTGTATATTTTACTCCTTCAGTCTTCTTCTTTATAAGCTTTAATTGATTCTGCTTGGGAGGGTTAGACCCGACATGTTTCGCCTACCGCTGTTTCAAGGGTCCTCCCTAATAAGACAGAAGGTTATAAACATTCATTTCTTAACTTCAAAAATGTAAGCCTAAACCCCTATATCTATTTTAAATTCTTAATCTTTAGAGTATAAGATCAAATTACCATAACCCTCATGGTAATCCACCTCTTCCAAATTTTCGATCAAAAAATGGCTGCGGCTTCTCTCAGCCTATTTAAATGACAATCTTTCCCCGCCTCCTACTTCCCATTGGGCGGAACATCAATGAACCCCATTCAACTTCCGCATTCAAGCCCCCTGGTTCTACCATCCTTAGACGGTAAATCCATCTATGCTTTTTAAAATTTAACGTTCTTTCAATATTTCCTCACACCCACCCTTCACTTACTTGTTCAATCACCCGCCATCTAATAGCTTCTATTGGATGTTTTTTCTGCATCCAGTGAGACACCATCGGGGCTTGTTCATTTTCAGTCATAATCCGAAATTTATGTTCATTCAATCTCGTTTTCACTGTTCTGCTTGTTCTACCAATATACACTAGATCACAAGGGCACAGAATGGCATAAACCACATCTTTGCTATTACAGTCTGTATTTGTCTTAGAGTATATTGTGAAATTTTTCTTTGGAACAGTCCATTCAGTGCCCTCTATCGTTTTACTACACCACTGACATCATCCGCATTTGCCCTGGCTACCTGTTGATATAACAGTACTACCTGAAAATTTAACCTCTGCCCTATAGTTTTACCTCGGTTAAATGCTATAAGAGGAAATTGTTGCAAAACAGGATGAAGTTGCATAATATGCCAGTTATCTTTTATAATCGTAACCAACCTCATTGCTGCTGGAGAATATGGTAACACACAGGTTAGCCGTCCTGATGTTTCTGATGTATTTTCAAGTTTCAAGTTTTATTATTATTTGATGAATCGCCTATACAAACATTCTAAGCGATGAACAATTTTAAAAAACAACAATTTAGAGGACAAACAATTTTAAAACACAAGTAAAAAGTTAATGTACTTATAGCACATTACAAATTTCTTCATACATGTGACTTAAGGACAGACATGATATAGGAGGAAAAGAGGGATAAAGTTACAATTCTCTCTGGTAGAAAAACATAAAAGAGGAAAGAACAAGGGGAAGGGAAAAAATTAAATTCTGCATTAAATAACAGGTCTCGTAGTTTAATTTATAAAAGCATCATTAAATAAAAAAGTTTTTAGAAGTTTTTTAAAAGAGATAAGATCTTTTTCTTTTCTGATGTAAAGTGGCAATGAATTCCACATTTGTGGAGCTGTAACAGAAAACATGTTGTTTCTTCTTGTGCCCACAATTTTTAAGGAAGGGACAGTTAATAAGTCTATTAATGATGATCAAAGAGAATGAGGGGCATAATAAGGAATGATCATTCTAGATATGAATTGAGGTTCATTTTCTTTTTCTAACAGAAGTAACTCTCTTTGAACAAATCTGGCTCTTAAAAAAGCCTGTCTTACTGATTTTTAGGGTATCCTCTAGAGAGAAAACGTTGTTCTAATTCTTTTGCTTTAAACTCTACTAGATCCGAACAGATCCGACGTACTCTTAAAAATTGGCTAATGGGTAAATTATATTTTAGTTTTTGAGGATGGAAACTAGCAAAATAAAGAAAGGTGTTACGTGCCATGGGTTTCCGATATAAAGAAGTATGACATTTACCCTCCTCTATAGTGATCAAAAGATCTAAAAATTCAATCTGATTTTGATGGCAGGTCATAGTAAAATGCATTTGTTTATCCATAGAATTCAAATACTCTACAAAATTTCCCAATTCCTCCTGGGTATCCTGCCAAATAAACAGGATATCATCCAGGAACCGGATCCAAGTCATAATTTTAGAGAAAAAAACTGATTTATAGACAAAGATCTTCAAATTTAGCTAAATAAAGAGTGGCCACTGAGGGCACCAAGGTTGCCCCCATTGCCACCCCTTGTATTTGTTTATAAAAAGTCTCATGATATTGAAAATAATTTTCTTGGATCACCCATTTTGCTAATTTTACTGTATAAGGAATTCAGTGGAAATTCTTTGGGGTTTGGTGCGTCGCTGAAAAGTTTCATAGATAATTTCTAAGGCCTGAGCTTGAGGAATCTGAGTGTAGAGGGAAGTAATATCTAATGTAACTAGCCATGACCCCTCTGGAATATTATTCAACTCTGTTAAAATCCTAAGACAGTGAGATGTATCTTTAACAAAGGATCTAACTTTCATGGCTTTTTCCCTCAAAAAAAAATCACAAAATTTCGACAGGGGTTCAAGAATCGACTGTCTAGTATTCACAATTGGGCATCCTGATGGTTTAATAGTTGTCTTATGAATTTTTGGAAGGAAATTTATCTTTGGAATTCTTGGAAATCTTTCTATAAGAAATTGATTTTCTTTTATAATTAACTTTCCCTACTTATAATATTGTGTCACCCATTCTATTATTTCATTCATGATCCTATCAGTAGGATCTCGGTCCAATTTTTCATATGCTTGTGTATCTTGCAATTGCCGTTCAGCTTCTTGGTCATAGTCTCTTTTATCCATCAGGACTGTAGCACCACCTTTGTATGCTCTTAGGATTATAATATTTTCATTAGAAATTAATTGCTGGAGACCCATAGATTCTGCTCTAGTTATATTCCTTATTGGCTGGAGTTTCCATTCTAATTCCATTTGTGTTAGAGCTGTCACCACCAAATCCTGAAAAGTGGATATGATAGGGTCCTCTTAAGTGCTAAGTTTATGTAGCTGCACAAGGAGCTAAATGTGAAGAGGGAGGGGCAAGCAATAAAAGTGAAACATTTTGAGCAGAATACTCCACAAATCTTAGGATCTTTATATGTATAGCCTGAAGTTTATCACATTATTCTGTCCTTGGAGGAGAATGGCAGCAGGCCATAAAAGAGATCCAGTTTCAGAATATTTTAATGAAGTTCCTTGACATAAGGGTAAAACAGGCATGTGTGCGAAATGCAAGGCCTGGTGGCCCAATTGAAACAACATCATGAAAAGTGCTTTGATGAAGATGACAAAAGAAGTATATTTGAAAAGGCATTATCTTTGGGTTGGTAAATGTTTTGATTTCATCATATTTCTTAAAGACTACCTTGAGGAATTATCATATTTGAGCAAAAATTTATTTGTTCTTATTACTGCATGTTACTGTCATTTTGATATAGTTATGAAGAAATAGAGTTGAAACAAGCAAATCCTTTTTTGGGGCAGTACTGAGTGACAGTGAATACAATGAGAAAAACACAATTTAAATCAAGTCTTTCTGACTAGTGATTTAAATCAAATCTACCCTGCAGTGAATTTAAATATTTTTTTTCTTTTCTAGGATATATCCCACATATGACTTTGCCTGCCCTATTGTTGATAGTATTGAGGGTGTAACCCATGCTTTGAGAACAACAGAGTACCATGATCGTGATGAACAGTTTTACTGGATCATTGAAGCACTGGGGATTAGGAAGCCATACATCTGGGAATATAGCCGGCTGAATCTGAACAACACTGTGCTCTCCAAGAGAAAGCTCACCTGGTTTGTCAATGAAGGACTAGTGGATGGATGGTACGTTTGACACTGTGTGTACAAGAACTTGTAATTGGTAGACTGATATTTGAGATTGATTGGATTCAGGATTTATGCCAGATAATCCCAGATTGAGTCCTAAATGACAGCACTCCAAATATTAATGTATTCTGGATGTCTGTGTAAAATAATAGAGGTACAGCTTTGATTGCTTTACATCCCAAACACTCTCAACAAAGCATTTGATTTTATGTGTTCCTGCCAGGGATGATCCCAGATTTCCGACTGTGCGTGGCGTACTGAGAAGAGGAATGACTGTGGAAGGACTGAAACAGTTCATTGCTGCACAGGTTGGTTTTCTTTCTTGCACTTGGTGTGTGCTTCTGTATGTTAAGGCCCTTGTTAGTGGACTGGCCACCTTCCCTTATTTGTTGTGAATATAAAATTACTAAATGGAAGAAATAAAAATTAAAAGGGCTTCTATACTTTAGTGTCCCTCCAGACCGGCACAGAACAGATGGGTTTTTGCTCCTCTGCCAGCAGGTGGAGACAGAGACATTGACTTTTGGCTATAGTACAAGTGGGCTGTGCAGTCCCATCTACAATCAGACTGTTCTCAGTCTCCAGCAAGTGGAGGTGGCAAGCCTGTGCAGCCTTTCCTTTGGTTAGTTAGGGCCTGTTGGATTTGATTAGTGGCCTTTTTTTGCCTGTGTTGTGGGTGCCACACTGGACTTATCGAGTCCCTCCCCCTATTTGCCCCCTCCTCCTCCAACTTTTTTTCTTAGAGGTGCCTCAGCTGTAAGCCTTGCCACAGTTTCATGCATGGCATATAGCTTTTAGAGCCTTTGGGGTCTGCTCATTTGTTAAAGCTGCACTGAAAAAAACCCCATCCTGAGGCAGTGTGGGTCTGAAGGGAAGCTTTTAATTAGCTTTAATTGAAGTTTATTGTTAACTGGTAGTTTGGTTTTCTTTTGTACCAGTTCGCAATGAGCACTTTAAAAAGAAAAAAAGCGCTCATTGGGTGCCCAATGAATGGTGAACGTGGCTGGCATGTGCACGAAGTGCACTGGCCGCTGCGATGGGGAATCCTCATCGGTCTGGGTGCCGGTGAGCAAGGTTCCCCTTGCGTGTGCATCGCTCGTCCCCCATGTGGGCAGTAGGGGAAGCCCGGGCTTCCCCACTGCCTACAGCCATTTCCTCATCCGCTGGGTCTGTTCAAGCCTCTTTGCTGTTACAGGCCTCAGGGGAGGGGGGATTTTTTTCAGCTGGCTTTTCATCTGTTTTGGTGGGAAGCTCCACCATTTTGTTTGTGGCCTTGGATAACCTCCCTCACGTTTTAGAGAGACAGGAACAGGTCAAAAGTGTTTCTCCTGCTGCTGCAGTGAGTTCTTCTTTGCTGCTGGGAGGGGGTGGTGGTTTGCCCCTGATTTTGTTTTAGTTATTATGTGTGTGGCCAGAACAGGATGGGAGGGGGGTGTGTGTTTGTGTGGCCAAAACAGGATTGGGGGGGGAGGTGGTGTGTGTATGTATGTGTGTGTGGCCAAAATAGGATGGGTATGTGTGTGTGGCAAAAACAGGATGGGGAGGTGCTTTCAAGGCTTCTCTTGATCAGTTGTGAACATGGAATGGGATAAGATCTGGTCATTTAACAAAAAGGTACAAAATTATTTTATAGCTAATCATGTGACCTCTTTATAAAATGTTGAGTTCCTAGCATCTGTGTGCGTGCTCATCTTCAGAAAATAATGATTACAGGATATTTTACAATTCAGCATAAAAATTATTATAAACACAAGGAAATTCAACCATCTCACCCCACTTCTTAAAAATACACATTGGTTACTACAAAATAGTCCTTCTAACTTTAAAATTCAACAATCCAAACTTCCTGCATTCTTAGATAACTTTTAATCCCACACACAATCCCAAAGTCACTTAGATCTAAGAGCCAACATCTCTTATCTATTCTGTTCTTAAAAATCATAAACACGAGGCGGGCTGAAATCTTCTCGATTACTGCTCTCTAGTTATGGAACTATTTACTGATCTACCTTGAGAGGAAACTAAATTAGAGAAATTCAAAGGTTCGCTCAAAAGTTTTCTCTATATAGATGCTTTTGAAAAATAGTGAGTTTATCCCATAAGACCTTTGCTTCTTTTTCACATTCATTGCTCAGCTACATTTAGTTAAAACCCATTTCTTTAGGCAATTCTTAATTCCCTCCCTAATGTTTTCCCTTTCTGTGTGCTTTGCTTGATAAATTGTAGTTCTAACTTTTTTCCTCACCCTCAAGTATGTCTAGGTGTGTGTCTGTCATTTAAATATTTTAAATGTATATTTTATATTGTAAATCGCTTTGAAATTTTTTTATATAAGCGTTTTATCAAATTTTAAATAAAACTTGAAACTTGTAGCCAGAACAGGATGGGGGGTGTGTGGCCAGATTAGGATGGGGGAATGTGTGTAGCCAAAACAGGATGGGGGGGATATGTGTGTTTGTAGCCAGAATAGGATTGGGGTACAAGGTGTTGGTTGCAAGAAACTAGTCATAGTTAAATGTGTTTTCCCTTAAGTTGATTTTCTGTAGAGATTCTTGATTGCACTTTGAAATGTACCCAGTTATGTGGTTGCTGTTTGAAGAAGAACTAGGGAAGAGACAGTAATATGCATTATAAAAACAGAATGGGTTTTTTCCTTGTTAATTGACTGTCATAGGTTCATCCTGTACCCAGCATGATGGCATGAGTCAGGTCTAAACACAGTAAAATGTGCTAAAGAATTCTTAAGTTCACAATAAGGTTTTCCACAGTATACAGTCATGGCATTTTGTTAATTTCTATTACTATCTCCATTGAAGAGCACCGGCTATCATGCAGTAGTACAGTTGGGACAGCCTTTAGAGTTTTGTGTTCAAGTTCTTTATTCATCTGTGGCTGTCTTCATTTTGCTTTCAGGGCTCCTCTCGATCAGTTGTGAACATGGAATGGGATAAGATCTGGTCATTTAACAAAAAGGTACAAGATTATTATATAGCTAATCATGTGACCTCCTTATAAAATGTTGAGTTCCTGCCATCCGTGGGAGTGCTCATCTTCAGAAAATAATGATTACAGAATATTTTACAATTCAGCATATTTTCAGGAAATGGAATGCCCCTCTAACTGTAATCCTGTGATTAATTTATTTTTGACCTGCTAAATCCATACTGAGTGTACTTTTGGTTCAGGTGAAAGGATACTGAATCTGACATAAAAACTCTACGTTTCATTTTTCTGCTTCCAAGCTGCGAGCTATCTGTAAGAAGGTACTACCTAATACTTTTTAAAATGTTTCTTTCTTTCTTGGCTTAGCTCAGTCCTGCAAGCCCACATGTGGAGCGCAACTCATCATTTTGCAGCTTTGTAGCACAATCACATTCCCTTTTAATACCAGTGTTTGTGGAAATCCATTTTAAAATGCATTATTCCTGTGGTTAAAATTGGGCCAGCTGCCCTTCTACCCAATCGTCTAGTAGCCTAAAGCAGCAGTACTAGCCACTTGACTTTTGGGAATTTTTAAATGTAAACTTTCTCTTCGTGTTTGGTTGGTTATAGGTGGGAGTGCTTATTTCATCTCTTAAATTATTCTTTTGTGGAATAAGTGGTAGTAATGTTTTTATAATGGTGATACTCTTTATTCTTAAGGAAGGTAATTTAATATGGGAGTTTCTAGTTTTAGTTTGAAATCTGTTTTATTAACCACCCCATAGCACAGTGCTGAAACCAAAGATATGACTTCAACAGCATAAATGCAACAGAGTACAATCCATAAACCATTCCTCAAATCAGTCCAAGGGAGTTCTAGTTTAAAAAAGACAAGTAGACACTTACACCATACATAAACCCTATATAACGCGACTCGGTATAATGTGCGACTGGTTACAACGCAGTCAAGGGGTGGACCCCTTTTTTATTTATTATTCTTTGGATCCCTATATAACACAGATTCATTTATAAAGCGGTCAAATATCTTGGACCCCAATATCAGCATTATATGAGAGTCTATGGTATATTTATGTGCTATTTAATAATGGCTTATAAGCATCATGGTGCTTATTTTCAGAGCACATATCCTTAGAGTTCCATAGTAACATGTAACTTTTCAATTCTGTGTGTTTTGAAAATGAGCCTCCATGTGTCTTTACAAAATACAGAAGCAGCAGAAATTGTGCCTAGATTTGCGTGAAACTGTTAACTCTGTTGCAAAGACATAGGATTCTGTACTGAAGATGTTATCCTCCTATAGTTGTGAGCTTTGCAGAAGCTCCTCCACTTCATCAGTGGAGAATGTTTTTAGAAGGAAAAACTGAAGAGGGAGCTAAACTGAGAAGGTGTGTTCTGATCTGCTCTGCATTCTTTTCATTATTTTTGGGTATTTTTGGCTTCGATTTTTGAAGGTCCCCTTTTTGGGCTTACTCCTCCGGGGAAAGGATGCGAGGGCAGGCTGCTGCTTGCAGGTCAGTCTCTTTAAGTACCTGTGGAGCCATCCTGCTTTGTGGTCCATCAAGGGCTCGGGGTCCATTCCCCTGAGAGCTTGCTCACCTGCTGATTTATCAGAGGCTTCAGCGCAGGCTGTGGGGCACCTCTGTAACAAACCTCTGAGAAACCAGCCTTGTATAATCTCACCCCAACGCTCTGTGTGGATTTCCTGGGGAGGGGGAGGGTCTTCAGTCAGGGTCCTTTTGGTTGGCAGCCAGAAAATTTCCAGTGGCAGATCCGTTCCCAGCAGTTTCTGAGGCAGACATTCTTTCCCTGCAGGCAGGCTGCTGCAAGCTGGCAAACAGGCACCAGAAGCCATAGTGAATGCTTCCATTATTCTGGGGAGGGAGGAGGGAGGGGTGTCTGAAAAAGGTAAATTTGAGGGGTTTTAGGGTTAACGTTAGGTTTCCCCACCTCCAAAACACCTTTTTGATGTTTTTTTGTTTTTTATGAAAGCTGCCTTGGGCAATTTTTGGGCCAATTTTACTTGCGGCAGTCATCTTGGATTTTTATTGATCATTTTTACAAACATTTTTCTGGCCCCAAACCCCTTGTTTTGTTCAGACATCTTCTACAAAAGATTCCCCAGACCAATCTGCCCTGTTTCATGCCTTTTTTTTGTACAGCTTTGTCAACAGACGAGCAGCCGTGTTCCGCAGGGTGTGGGAAGAAGGGGCTTATGGGCAAGATTTATAAACTTTTCAACCCCTTGGTACTTTTTTGTACTTTTTTAAGGCATTATTAAGGCATTTTATTTTTTTTAAATAAAAGGAAGAATATCAGTGACAGTCCTTCACTAGGTCAGTCCAGATGAGTGGTTATGTTCAGCAGGTGAATCCAGAAAATAAATGTTGGTATGTCTTCCCCTATATAAGGCAAAATGCATCTGGGTCATCTTCAGTTTTTCTCTCTTAGAGCATGCTCCCAGGTCCAGTTGGAGAGTCGTATGTGTGGTTGATTGACTGTTGAGAATATTCCTGGTTCCCATAGTTGTCTGCCACTGGTATTTTTTCCTGTCTCTCTCCTCTTTCAACAAACTCGGCCTCATCAGTTTTAAAGAGGAAGAGGAAAATTGAGGCCTCTGAGGAGGGGTGGTGATAGTACTTTGCAGTCTTAGAGAGTGGTATGTACCAGCAGCTATGGAAGTGGCCTAGTATAATGAGATGATGTTTTATAGTTTCCAGCCAATTCACAGATATCTTTGTCTTGTCCTTGCCAAGCTCTGCCAAGAGAGCAATAGTGGAGGAAGTACTGGAAAGGCTGCTGTTCTGGGAAGGTAGTGTTTACCATGTCAGAGGAAGGGGACAAGTGGGGCAAAGGCGTTATCTAGCCTATTTTATGTTCTGAAGAGAGAATTATCTTTGTTCCATTCTCAACTTGAAGAGCTTGCATTTGACGCTTTGTGTTCTGCATTTTGAATAACTATGAGTTTGGTAATTGTGGCAATGTGGAGAGAGTTTTTTGAATTACTTCTATTTCAAAGTAGCAAACCCACATATTCTAATTTTTAGGGAGCTCCAGATGAACTTGAGGTTCTTTGTGCTTGGCATAGTTATTATTTTCAAGCAATGCCTTTCAGCTTAGCAATGATTCCTTATACTTTCTTGAAAGTGATGTTTGGCATTATATAGCACTGCACAAAGACTGCATCAAGCGCCATTTTCAATTTAGAAAAGAAATCTGCGAATTAAGCTGCCCATAATCTACCACGACCCCTGAAGAAGCCGAAAGATCGGCGAAACGGGTCCCGTTGGGCAAAGACAACGCTTTAAGATAAGTGCTGTCTTTAATCTTAAAGTTCACACTAGAATTTTTCAGTTATGCACTAGATTTTGCACTTTATATAAAAGCAGAACCCGATGAAAGATATCCCCTAACCTGTTTAAGCTGTTTAAAAGCCTTCGTTGATGAAGAACAGCACAGGTGTCTGAGGGCACTGCTATAAGTTATTACTAATACTCTATGCTCACAAGTCTTATCTTTTGATTATATAGCACTGCACAAAGACTGCATCCTGGCTTTCTCATTGCTGGGTCACTTGCTCCCAGTGGGAAGGGCAAACAGCTGCTACTTAGGTGGTTTGGGTATTGTACAGCTTTGTCGGTAATATCTTGGGGCTGACGTTAAGTCTTACAAGATGTTCTTGCCTGAGAAAAGAAGTGTTCAAAACTTCAGTATCATAAGGTATCTTCTAGCAATGAGTTCTCATGCACTAAATTCAATGACACTGGCAATTGATTTTATTCTGTGGTCATGGGTACATAGGTGACTGCCTCAGAAGTCCTTTTTCAGGACTGACCAGCACAGAGCCAGAGTTTCACAAACAAGCTTCCTAGACTTTGGAGACCAGACTCAACTTAGCTTGTGTGGATCTGGATATGCCGAGCTGGATCATGAGGTAGCCACGTACCAGGCTGCTGTTTAGATCAGCTCATGTTGCAAGGCTTGAAATATTAACACTGACTTTTTGAGCAGACATTTTGATCCACGGTTGTGTGAAGTTGTCAGTGCTCAGTGGAGCATTGTGGACATGCACCTGATGGCACTGAAGAGGAATGTGAAGGTATCTCAGTCTTGCAGTCAAGAAAGAGTGTCTGAGACTTGTAATTTTGTTGGCTTGGGATTGGCTCAGGTGTCTATGGAGGGGTCTTGGTTAGACTTTAGATAGGAGTGGGTCTAAGGCTTCTGCAGGTTTTTCTGGTACAGGGGCTTGTTGATGGACACATTGTCTTATCTTTGTCTTGCAGCTTGACCCTTGAGAGGTCTCATTGAGATGCAAGGATTATTCATTTAATGTTATTTCCACTCTCATGCAGGTTTAGAGCAGATCCACTTAATTTGTTGTATTTAAGAGTCTGGTGGTGAATGTTTGATGCCTGGAAATCTCTCCATTTTGAGCCTCCATTCTCTCATTTTGTCCTTTTTGCAGGATGCTTTTAAGGAGGGTTTAATCTTAAGTATACTGATAAGTATAAGTGATGACACTGAGGACTGCCTGAAGGCGCCCCCTTTTGTCATTATATGCCAATCTGTCGTGTTTTCTGAAAGCGAGTACTGCACCTTCTTCCTCCAGTACAAATGGTGGTCTTGATCTGGAATTTTGTTTTAGTTCTCAACACACTGTTTTTTTCTTGAACAACCTGGATGAACTTCTTCAAAGGACCTAATTCTCATGATCGTGTTCCTGGTGTCCATTTTTGATAAGAGAAATTGTGATCACCTAGATTTTTTTTTCCTGTAGCAAGTCCTCTTTTCTTTACACTAAAAGAGGAGTTTGCCATTCGTCCTTTCTGTCTTAGAGGTTCTAAACCCAGTCCTCAGGACACACCTAGTCAGTCAGTCCACAATAAATATGAATGAGAGAAGTTTGCATACACTGCTTCTGTTGTATGCAAATCTATCTTTTGCATATTCATTTTGGTTGCCTTGGCCTAAGATGACATGGGTGGTGGTACTACTTTCCTTGAGGAAGAATCCCTGTGCAGAAGATTTTCATATTCTTCTCTGCTTGAAAGCATATGAGGCCAGCTCTGCATAATCTGTGTACAATCTGCATATAATCTGTGTATAAGTGGGTTCAGAAATATGATATCCTGTTTTCTTATTTGAGGATTGAAAACAGTTGAGGCTGCATCTAAATCAACTATAGCACTTTTGCTCAAGGAAGTGGTCTCCTTGGTTTGTATACTCAGTGTGTTGTTTCCAGAGAGCCAAGGGCTTAATTTATCAAGGGACATGGCAGCTTCATGGGTGGATTTTTAGATGGTATCTTCCTGCAGGATAGTGAAGTGGTCTGTTGGGACTCGCGAGAACTGACTTCAGCCATTCTGAAAGCGAGGCGGATCCAGGCAGCAGCGCAGACAGCACATTCCTGCTGGCCCATACACCGCTGCACCACCAGGCTTAAGGGGCGCTTAAAAAGGTACTGTGGGGCAGGAGGTGTTTTAAAAGGAAGGGCGGGTGGGGGAGTTTTAAAAGGAAGAGCCGGTGGGTGGGTGGGTGGGGGTGTTTTAAAAAGTAGTACCTTGGGGGGAGGGGGAGGAAAAAATTATTAGTCGGCTGGAATGGATCCCTCCTGTCCCAGCCTACCACTAGACCACCAGAGGTGAGGGTTACAGGTGGTAGGTTACAGGTCAGGAAAGGGGGGATGGGGTGCAGAGCCTGGCAAGGAGGGGGGGGAAAGGGTGCAGAGCCTGGCAGGGAGTGAGGGAGGCTGGGTACACAATTTGTTTTAGAATGTTTTTTTCTTGTTTTCCTCCTCTAAATCTGGGGTGCATCTTATGGAGCGAAAAATACGGTAGTCCAGTAGGACATGAGGAAAAAATTTAGCACATGGACAAAATATTTCCTTTTGAGTACCCCATTATTGTGTGGTATGCCATCTGTGACTTAAACAAGAATTTCTTCTTTTCGTTAAAATTAATTAATTCTGTTAAAATTTATAATCTGCCACTCAAGGAGAAAAATTCCTGTGGCAGAGCATAATAAAAACATAAAAACATGTGAAAAATCCACCATTAAAACATCTAACATCCAAATAAAATAGAACACAAAACAAGCCAAAAGCAAATATAAAATAACAAAACTTACCTTGGCCTGAAAGCATTTATTTGATTATTCACTCATCAAAACAAAGTAAGGTACAATAAACCACAAAGTGTAAACAACCAAATCAGACAATAAAAGTTCACACTTCTCCCACCATACAGTTTTAAACTATACCACCAACTCATTAGACACCTAACCCTCTCTTACCCCTACTCCACTAGAACTCTAGTTGGTCATATCAAATTAAAAGCCCGTCTAAGCATGAAGAAAAGTTGGTGGTTTAATGCCAATTCACTTTTTATTTGTGCTGGTACTGCTGCTTTAAAAGAGAAATGATCACTTATCTATAAGCTCTAGTAAAAGTACTTTTTTATTTATATGGTGCAGAAGACTTTGTGTCTCCCAGTATTCCCCTACCCAAAAAGAACCTGGTGTGTTGCCTTGTGCACTAGTTTCTCGCTGCACTGGCTGTGCATGTTTACCTGTCTGCATTTGAAGCTTGGACTAGGAATAGTGCATCTTGACATGGTTTTCTTGCTTATTTACAGTAGGTGTTTGTAGCTAAAGGGGACTCTCCAGAATGCCATTTATAAAGTCTGTGGTGATCTTTAGTTCAGGTTCCTGCTTGTACGTGCAAACACCTTGGCTTGGAACTTCCCATTTAAGTTGTCTGCTTGTGTGGCATGCACATTTTGTGTGCACCTAATCGTATACTAAGTGTGTGCACTAGGAATTAACCACTTCTTTATGTCGCTGCAGTAATAAGAAATTATGTCTTTAAAATGCTGGAAATGCATCATTGGTTTTGCAAATGGGGAATACATTAAGGAGTTTCTCTTCCAAGAGGAGTCCTGCTGAAATTTCTTTTCAAACGTGTAAACTCACAACTTTATAACTTTATTGTAGACGATAAGACATCTGGGAGCAGATGTGATCTGATAGAGAGAATGATGAGAGCTAGTTCTGAAAAAATGCCGAGATGCAAATTCTTTCTGTTGCTTTTTTGTCCTTGTGCCTCAGTTTATACAACTTGATTGGGTACCAGATCTTTGTTGCCAGACCATCCAGCCATACATGATTCTGAAAAATGAATTCTGATTTCTTAGGCCAGTGTTCTTCAACTGCTAGTCCTCAAAAATTTCCTGCCGGTGCGTGCAGGGCCGGTGAGATCAGTTTGGCCCGATGAGCTCCGTTTTGCTTCCCAGCCTTCAAAAGTGGCTTCCTCCCCTCCCCGCAGCTCTCAGTACTTGCCTGCAGCAGCACCAGTAGCGTTAGCACAGTGATTCACTTACGCAGCTTTGGGACTTTTGCTGCGTTGCGGCACATCTCTGTTGATTCAACTTCCTCTTTCCTCAGGGGCGGATGCGACCCATCAAAGGGCCCAAGGCTGCCTAAGTGAATCACTGTGCTGACGCTACTGGTGCTGCTGCAGGCAAGTACTGAGAGCTGCTGGAAGGGGAGGAAGCCACTGTTGGAGGCTGGGAAGCAAAACGTCAGAGCTGCAGGCAAGTACTAAGAGTTGAGGGGAGGAAGCCATTCACTGTTGGAGGCTGGGAAGCTGCTGGACAAAGGAAAATAAAGGGAGAGCTGCTACTGGACCTGAAGGGAGGGAGAAGGAGAGTTGCTGGTGGGAGAGGAGGAAGCCACTGTTGGAGGCTTAGAAGCTGCTGAACAAAGGAGAATAAGGGAGAGCTGCTACTAGACCTGGAGGGAGGGAGAAGGAGAGATGCTGCTGGACTGTGGGGAGGGCAGTGGAGAAGGGGGCAGAGAGAGTGAATTGGTTGGCAGGGGGCAGTGGACTCAGTGAGGGAGAGATGCTAACAGGGGGAGAGCAAGGAAGGGATTCAAGCCATAGGGTGAGGGTCCTGGGCTCCGGGCAGAAAAGAATAGATGATACCCAGAGAAGAGATGCTGTGCATGGAGAACAGGGACAGACAGAGGGGGAATGCTGGATGGAGAAGGGATGGGGACACAGAAGGGCAATACTGATCACATGGGTACAAAGGGGCAAGGACACAGAGGGTAGGTGCTAGACAAGATAGATAGAGATGCAGAGGGAAGATATACATTGGAATGATGTGTAGGAAATTAAATAATGTCAATTACTATACATTTAAATTGAGAATGTCAATTACTATACATTTAAATTGAGAATGTCTGGGCTCCTTGAGAAGGAGCCCAGACAGCATTAGCAGCAGCAAAAATCTTTTTTTTCTCTCTCATTACTCTCTTCTCTCTCTACCCTTTCAGCTAGCTGCACGCCGGACACCACTCATACACACCGAGGAACCAAAGGAGCAGGGAAAAAGAAATGGAGGCTGCAGGAACCCAGCGGAGCTACCCAGTGTACTGCATCGAGTGTCATATGTATGACTACCTCCCCTCCGGGAGGCAGGCGTACATATGCGGTCGATGTCAGGAACTGGATAGCCTGAGGAAGGAGGTCGGGAGACTGCAGGCCAGGGTCCAGGAGCTGGAAGGACTGTGCACCTTAGAGGAACCGTGCTGGACCACCGGAGAGAGTCACGTCACGGAGCAAGTAAGAGAGCTCGAGAAATTCATCGAGGAGGCCTGCAGGATGGTGGCGGCTCAGGACAAACAGCACATCGGAGTGGAACCAACAATTGGACAGAATCCACCAGACGCCATGAGAGTAGGACCTTGCGGAGGAGCTGGACAGACAGAGGAGATAGTGACCCAACAGAACCCAGAGGAAAATCTAGCGGATCGCGACACGGACCTGAGACCAGAGAGACAACCAAGGAAGGGGAAGTCTGCAATTGTAGTGGGAGACTCAATCCTGAGAGAAGTGGACAGTCACATAGCAGGAGGGAGAGAGGACTGACTAGTGACATGTCTCCCGGGGGCGAGAACGAAGGACGTCATTGACAGAATAGAGAGAATCCTGGACGGAGCTGAAACAGAGGAGACAGCGGTGATAATCCAAGTTGGAACCAACGACATCAGCAGGAGGAGCTACAACAGGACTACACTAACTGAGCAGTTCAGGATCCTGGGGAGGAAACTGAAGCTGAGGACAAGGAGGATAGCCTTCTCAGAGATCCTGCCAGTACCGAGGGCAGATGCTAAGAGACAGACCGAGCTGCAAGCAGTAAACGGTTGGCTGAGGAGATGGTGCGAAGAGGAGGGTTGCCACTTTGTACGGAACTGGACAACTTTTTTGGGGAAGAACAAGCTCTACAGGAGGGACGGACTGCACCTGAGCACGGCTGGGACGAGGTTGCTGGCACGCAACGTCCAGAGTAGCATAGACTTGGCTTTAAACTGAGGAGAAGGGGAAAGCCGACAGTCGACCTGACCTCGACACATCGGACCAAAGTATCAAACAAGGATACTGAACCAGAAATTTGTAAAAGAGGGCTCGGGACTGAGAGGGAACTTTTGGGAAAAGGACACAAGGACGCAATGCAGGGAGCCAATGCACAAACGAACCTAGCAAGCAGAATTAAGAGAGAGCAACAGGAGCCAGAGGGTCATCCAAACATGGGGGAGCAGGCTGAGGACAACATAGACACACCGCAGGATGGGGATGAACACAACAAAGCTCGGGGGCTGGCAACCCATGAGGAGGTTGGCAGGGGCGCCAAACCACGAGGAAAACCAGCGGAAAAGGCAAACAACCAGGACTTAAATTGCCTATACACTAATGCTAGGAGCCTAAGAGCCAAAATGGGAGAACTAGAAGTCATAGCCAGTACAAAGGACCTGGACATAATAGGAGTCACAGAAACGTGGTGGACTGACGACAACAAATGAGATGTGGCCATACCAGGGTACAAACTCTACAGGAGGGACAGGACACACAAGAAGGGTGGAGGAATAGCGTTTTATATAAAGGACTCCATACCTTCAACCAGGATTTAACAACAGTAAGGGCGGACGACTTGGAATCACTATGGATTAAGCTACCTGGAGGAGCTGGAGCAGACATAAAATTGGGCCTGTACTATCGCCCACCTGGACAACCGGAAGCACTCGACCAGGACCTGGAGGCTGAGCTGAGGCAGATATGCAAAAGCGGAAGCATGATGGTGATGGGAGACTTCAACTACCCTGGGATAGACTGGAGTATTGGACACTCAAACTGCACAAGGGAGACCAAATTCCTGGAAACCACGAGGGACTGTTTCATGGAACAGCTGGTCACGGAACCAACACGGGGGGATGCAACTCTCGACCTAATCCTCAATGGGCTAGGGGGACCTGCAAAGGAGGTGGCGGTGCTAGAACCCCTAGGAAACAGCGATCACAACATGATCCAGTGCAAGCTGGAAATTGGACCATCAAAGGTGAAAAGATCCACAGCGACAGCACTCAACTTCAAAAAAGGGAATTATGATGGCATGAGGAAATTGGTGGGAAAGAAACTCAACGGTAGTGCAAGGAAGATGGAGTCTGTAGAAAAAGCCTGGTCCCTACTCAAGGGCACGGTGCAAGAGGCACAGAACCTGTACATCCCCAGATTCAGGAAGGGGTGCAAAAAAAACCGAACAAAAAACCCAGCGTGGATAACAACTGCGGTGAAAAAGGCGATAAGTGACAAGAAAGCATCGTTCAAAAAATGGAAAAAGGACCAAACAAAGGACAACCAAAAGGAGCACAAAGAACACCAAAGGGAGTGTCACCGTGTGGTTAGAAAAGCTAAAAGAGAATATGAGGAGAGACTGGCGGGGGAAGCAAGAAACTTCAAAACGTTCTTCAGATATGTGAAGGGGAAGCAACCGGCAAGGGAAGAAGTGGGGCCATTGGATGATGGAGACAAAAAAGGAGTGGTAAAAGAGGAAAAAGAGATAGCAGACAGGTTAAATAAGTTCTTCACGTCAGTCTTCACGAGGGAGGACACATCCAATATTCCGGAACCGGAGGACATCGTAAATGGGGATCGGGATGAAAAGCTGGTCCAACTAGAGGTAAGCCAAGAGGATGTCCTCAGGCAGATAGACAGACTAAAGAGCGACAAATCGCCAGGTCCGGACGGCATTCACCCAAGGGTACTCAAGGAACTAAGGAACGTAATAGCAGAGCCACTTCGCCAAATATGTAACCTATCCTTAAAAACTGGAGAGATCCCGGAGGATTGGAAAATTGCAAATGTCACACCCATCTTCAAGAAGGGTTCAAGGGGGGACCCGGGGAACTACAGGCCGGTGAGCTTGACCTCGGTCCCGGGAAAAATGATGGAAGCACTGATTAAGGACAGTATCTGTGAACACATAGAAAACAATGGACAGCTAAAGTCGAGCCAGCACGGCTTCTGCAAGGGTAGGTCATGCCTCACAAACTTATTGTACTTCTTTGAGGGGGTAAACAGACTGGTGGATAAAGGGGAATCCATTGACATCATTTACCTTGACTTTCAAAAAGCCTTTGACAAGGTACCGCACGAAAGACTGCTTAAAAAACTGTGGAGACACGGGGTGCAAGGGGAGGTCCACCGATGGATCAAAAACTGGCTGGTAGACAGAAAACAGAGGGTTGGAGTGAAGGGCCATTACTCAGACTGGCATGGGGTCACGAGCGGAGTTCCGCAGGGGTCGGTGCTGGGACCGCTCCTGTTCAATATATTTATTAATGACCTGGAGGCGGGAACAAATTGCGAAGTTATTAAATTTGCGGATGACACCAAACTCTACCGCAGGGTTGAAACCATGGAAGACTGCAAAGATCTGCAAAGGGACCTAACGACGCTTGAAGAATGGACCAAAAAATGGCAAATGAACTTTAACATAGGGAAATGCAAGGTCATGCATATAGGGAAAAAGAACCCGATGTTCAGCTACAAAATGGGAGGATCACTGCTAGGGGTAAGTAACCTTGAAAGAGATCTGGGAGTGATGGTGGACACGTCTTTGAAGGCGTCGGCACAGTGCGCCACAGCCTCAAGAAAAGCAAACAAAATGTTGGGTATCATTAAGAAGGGTATCACGACCAGGACAAAGGAGGTCATCCTGCCACTGTATCGTGCAATGGTGCGACCGCATCTGGAGTACTGTGTCCAGTATTGGTCGCCGTACCTCAAAAAGGACATGGTGGTTCTTGAGGGAGTCCAGAGAAGAGCAACTAAACTGATAAGAGGTATGGAAAACCTCTCATATACTGACAGACTGAAAAAGCTGGGGCTGTTCTCCCTGGAAAAGCGGAGACTTAGAGGAGACATGATAGAAACCTTCAAGATCCTGAAGGGTATAGAAAAAGTAGACAGGGACAGATTTTTCAGATTATGGGGAACCACAAGTACAAGGGGGCACTCGGAAAAATTAAAAGGAGACAGGTTTAAAACAAATGCCAGAAAGTTCTTTTTCACCCAGAGGGTGGTGGACACATGGAACGCGCTTCCGGAGGTTGTGATAGGCCGGAGCACGTTACAAGGCTTCAAAGAAGGTTTGGATAGGTTCCTAGAGGATAAAGGAATTGAGGGGTACAGATAAGAGTAGCGGTAGGTTATAGGGATAGCCTGGGACCATTGCTCAGGCAATGGGCCTGATGGGCCGCCGCGGGAGCGGACCGCTGGGCGAGATGGACCTCTGGTCTGCCTCAGCGGAGGCAACTTCTTATGTTCTTATGTTATTTAATTTATAAATAAAAATACCATCTACATTGTTTTATTTCAATCTTAGTAGTTTGTTGATCCATGAAATAATTATTTTATTTCCGCCAGTCCATATAAAATGGCTCTTAGGAGAGAGCTTTGGATCTGAAATTGGCTGTGTAGGGGGGATACATATCTTTTCATCTTGTCTAAACTGCAAAACTTGAGAGAGTGGGAAAATACAGAGAGAGTCATCATCCTGCATTTTTCGTGTTGTCTACCCTTCAGAGCAGGCATCCACTTCTAATGTGCTTCTGAGAACCTTGGGCTCTTTTTTTGTCAAAATAGTTATTGGATTCTACTTTTGACCATTTTTCTGGATAGTATGCCCCAGAAAAAGTCCCCCAGTGGCTTTTAAGAAATGTACCTGGTTCAACAGGACCATATCCTCTAAGGATTCACATAATTGGTACTTGCAGTGCCTTGAGTCTAACTATAATTCCTTTCATTGTAAATTTTGTTCTTGGATGTTCAAGAAAGGACTTTATGGCAATGAAAATCAGTGCAAACATTTTGTTGCTGAGAAATGTTGCCTATCAAATTCAGCAAAAGAAGTATCAGTCTCCATGGGGCCTGGAACTGCTTAGGAAGTTGGGGATGCATCGGCATCAAGAGTGTATTGTTTACCCTTGACATTGATTCCGATGGTCTCTATCAATTGTCAAATATCCTAGTCCTGCCTGAAGAGGAAGATGGATTTGTCCTTTATTTCACTGAGGGGTTGTGATGCCAAACACCAGGTGGAGGCTGGGTTGCATTGACATCACAGCTCATTGGAGCATAGCATCAAGGACACTGAGGCATAGAGGTTGCTGGTGTCCTGATCTGAGGGTGGTGATTTATCCTGTTCAGTATCAGAAGTGGAGCACCAGCCTCCAAGGACCTGAGACCTACCATCCAATACTCTTCAAATGACTCAGGACTCAAGAGGATATGTCCATGCCTTTGTTGATGACAGTTTTTGAGAAATAGCTCAAAAGGAGATGATCAGGTGATTGTATCTTTGCTTGACACAATGCTGCAGCTTGCCTCCATTGATACTGATACTTTAAGAGATACAGCCAGTTCTTGAGACCCATGAACTGCCTGCTGCTTTGGAGTCAGAATTAGCTAAACTGTTTATCTCCAGCATGTTGGGGAAGAATCTTTGCCAAGGCATGGAAGATCAATGTCTCAGTGTCCTCGTCCAAGTCTGCACACAAATGTCAGTAGGTTGAGACGGGCAACTCCCAAGGCTTCATTTTTCCATATTTTTTCAGGGTTTGACTTTGAGCATTGTTGGAATTCTGATTGAGCTATACGTATTCTCTGAAGAGAATTCAACTAGATTACCAGATTTGTCTCCTCCACATAAGAGAAGACAATCCCTTGCTAAGGAACTCTTAATGATTTTATGCAGGAAATGGCTGAGGCTGTTCCATTTAATTTAAGAGACAGAAGGGCAGAAACATGGGATATTCTCCACTTCCTCGCTCCCCCTTACTCCCCTTCTGATCAGGAAACCGATAATGCCCTGTTGCAGAATACTCAATGACATGCAATTGAGAATATGAGAAACCTCCCTTTCTGTAGCATCTATAAATAGGAAGTTCAGTTCTGTGACCAGAGTCCAGAATTGAGAAGCAGCAGCTACTTCCTCACCATGCTGTAGTGATAGAATCTGCTCTCAAAAGGAATAAAAGTTCCAAGACTCTGTCCTCTGTGTTCCTGGGAAGAGAAGCTTGGATATTGGAATCAGGTTTGTTTGGGTTTTTTTTCAGAATATTATGCTCACCTCCCACATAGTTGCTTACAAACACTTTATGGGCATGAACTTATGAAACATACACAATATTGAAGAGTTTGACACTCTTGGGAGAAGACAGAACAGCTCTCCCCTAATGGGTGAATGGAAGAAGTGAAGAAAATAAATGGTTTGAGAGACCTATTATATTTTTGATATGCATCAAGAGCTTCTGCTATGGCTATTGTTGCTGGGAGACTTCCATGGCTCTATGCTTCAGATTAAAGATAAGATATATAGGAAAAGCTTGTTAACATACTGTGCCATGGAGAGAATGTTTTTGGAGATAAGGTTTAGGAGCACAGTGACACCCTTAAGACCCTTTTTAGGCTGCCTCCTGACTTGTTTTCCTCTTCAAGGATATACCAGAGTGGAGGATAAAGGAAATCCTGTCATTCTGAAAAATGTACAGTAGATATCTATTTTCCTTCCATTCTTCCCAGTCAAGACAGGGTTCTTTTGCTCATCTCAGACAGCATAGGGCTCAGAAAACCCAACAATCTCTACATCCAAAACTGGGGATGTGTTTTTGACTGCCTTTATAAGAAAATAGCTTCTTCTTTAGGTACCATTGACTCATGCCCAAGTCCTAGTGACTTGATGAATTACAGATCTAAAAAGAAATTGGTTTTGTGCTAGTTCATTAATGTCCTCCAGCGTTATCCCCATTGTTATTTTCAACGTGTCCAGCCATCTGGTTGCAAGTCGTTGCCTTCGCCTGGTTCCTTTGATCTTCCCAATCATGATGTCCTCCATTGATCTTTCTCTTCTGACAGCATGACTAAAATAATACAGTTGTAACTTCATCCTTTGAGTTTTTAGTGACAGCTGGTTTGATCTCTTCCAGAATCAATTTGTTAGTTCTTCTGGCGGTCCATGGCACATAAAATCCTTCTCCAACATCAAAGCTCAAATGAGTCAATCTTCTTTTTATCTTGTTTCTGTAGTGTCCAGCTTTCACATCCATAATTAACCGCTGAGAAGATGAATATGTGGATAAGTCTGATCTTCGTTTGGAGTGTTTTTTCCTTGTCTTTGAATACTTTGTCGAGAGCCTTCATTGAAGAGCGACCAAGTGCTATTCTTGAAATATTTCTTCTCTGCTAGTTGCATCTTTGTTTACAAAAGAGTCCTGGAGATTTAAATTCTTTACAACTTCTATCACCTTGAAGAACATAGCTAGAAAACATTATCCATGCCAGATAACCTTCTTTTAGAAGGGAGGCTAATGTTTTTCAAAATTGAGATGGCCCTTTATAACCTATTATTAGTGGGTCTAAAAATTGGCCTGCTGGGAACCAGTTTGCAATTTTAAACATTACCAGATTGCCCACCAAAAGCATTGTGGTCAAGTTTGCAGTATCAGGAAATATTTATCATGGAGCTCCCTTCTCTCTTAGACAGTAAGGTGGATGAACGTGTTCCACCAGGAGAAAGAGGACAGGGATTTTACTTAGAGTATTTCCTGATCACAAAGCTGATAGGAGAGATTCTATCCCATCCTATATCTGAAGGTCTTGAGCAGATTTTTAGAGAAGTTGTAATTATTTTCCCTAGATACCTTAATTCCTTTTCTCCAAAAGGGAGAATGGATATAATCTACGGACTTAAAGGACATTTAAACAGAGAGAGAGAGACCTCCTATGACTAGGATATATCTCAGATCATCATAGGAAAGCACCACTACCAGTAGCGTGTACTGTGTTTTAACCTTGTGTCAGATCCTTGGTTATTCATAAAATGTCTTTCAATCACACCAGTATACCTGTGCGGGACTGGTGGTGCATGTGTTTCTTTATTTGAACAACTGGTTGATTAAGAGCATGTCTCGGGGAGAAGCGGAACAGTCAAGTACGCACAGCCATCTGGGTGCTTGAATTATTGGAGTTCATTATAAATTACCACAAGTTCAAGCTAAGCATATCAACTAAAACTGGAATTCATATAAGCTCTGCTAGAAATGACTTGAGCCAAAAGTGTCAGCAAACAGCATTGAATATGTTGATGTTGGGCCACATGACCTCAACAGTATGTTTAACACCTGTGGCATGTCTTAATATGAACCAATATATGCCACACACATTCTACAGGCCAACTGAAACGGTCTAAACACTTTGGGTCAAAACTGAAACTCCAGATGAAGAATATCACCCAGTTTCAACCCAAAACTGAAAACTAAAGTTTGGTTATGCGAGCGTGAACCAATGAGGTGCACTGGGGATTTTCAGAGTTTGCAATCGGCAGCCCTATACTAAACCCTTGGGAAATTACCCTTCAGCGAATCACTAACAGGATATAGAAGATGATGAAGTGAGATAAACTGGAACAAAACACCCCACTTCAGAGGGTCCAATGTAAGGAGGAAGACTAAAGAGTCTCCAAATCCATTTGATTAAATACTACTTTTGTGCTGTCACAACTTGATGGGTAATGGTAACTATTCTTGACCCTTGTTACCGTCTAGTGATTCTGCATATTAAAAGATAAGTGAAAACACTTTCTGTTATGTTTCATTTAAAATAGTCTATATAATCATGAAACAACAGTAAGCGTTAAGCAATACATCAAGGAGGAGATGGTAACAAGGGTCAAGAATAGTTACCATTACCCATCAAGTTGTGGCAGCACATAAGTAATATTTCATCAAGTGGGTTTGGAAACCCTTTAGTCTTCCTCCTTACATTGGATCCTCTGAAGTGAAATTACCCTTCCGCCCCAGGAACCTCAAGCACAGGCTACCAGAGAGCCATTTCAACAAGGATTTGTCAACAAGTCTGGCACATTTTGGTCCTCAAGTCAATGCAGATATAGTTAAATATTCTTGAGACAGGAACTTTGTGAGAACATGTTAAAAAAAAAAAATCTTGATTACTAGCTTTTTGTGCTTATCCAACATGCGCACAAGTAACAAGAGAAAGTAGCATTGAGATGTTTCCCATTTTGTATTTAGTTATAAAACTGATCAGGAGAAGCATGACATAGATTCATAAAATAGGTTAAGGGAGTCTAGACACTGGTCAACACTGTGGACATTATACCAGCTGATGATACACAATCCAGAATAAAAAAATGTCATTGAATATGAGGACTAGATGCCTTGACAAATTGCAATCAAGAGCAAAACATTTCTTAAATTATTTTCTAATAAATAAACTTTACTTCATTGTAATATCATTTCCCTACTATCACTATGAGCTGACAAGTACTTGTACTTGAAAACAATCACTGCAAGTTTCTTTATCATAGAATCTAGTTTCTGCATGCAACAAGTATGATTAAAATGCTGCATCTTCATCATACCCACAGGGTTGGGAAATTCTTTAGAATCACCCAAATATTAGCCAAGCCAGAATAGATATAATAATTTAAATAATGAATGGCCATATTTTATCTCCAAGCAAAATAGCTTCTGCACACATTCTAAAAGCCACAATGCTTTAACAGTGTCTGTCTTTGTACCATATTTAGCGTGACAGCTGATGTAATATCTCCACAGAGAGACTAATTCCTATGGAGCTTATCCCAAATTTACAGACTTAAATCCTGCTAAACCTTTGCATGAAAAGCATTTATTTGGAGCACTCAATTTACCATATAAACCTTTATGCAAGATATAACTGTATTACTTGCAATCACATTACACACACACAAAAATGCAAAGAGGACCCCCCCCCCCAGACTACCTTACAATTCATGGTGTTCTAGTAGTATATTCAAGGCAGGACTGATATCCAGTCACTTTTGCCCATGTCAGCTCTACTCTCAAAATGGCTTGCTATGACCTCTTATGTCATAGCAGCCATTTTGAGAGCAGAGCTAGCATAGGTAGAAGTGACTGGGAATCACTCTTGCCTTGACTATACCCCTAGACCAGTGTTCTTCAACCACTGGTCCGCAGAAAATTCCTGCCAGTTCATGCAGGGCCGGCGAGATCGATGAGCTTAAATTTCCTGCCGGATGTATAGCAGTGCGGCACCAGTCTTGGGCTCCCCGACTGCGGTGGTGTTAGCGGCAGGCTGCTTTCCCACCCAGTCTCGGGCTCCAGGCAGTGCGTGGGGCCAGTGTGTGGATTGGGGCCATCGGCAGTGTCTGGGCCTTTCTCCACGATGGCTCGCTTGTACGGCAAGAGTCCGCCCACGTGCAGGTGGCGTGCAGGCACCCGGCAGATGAGAGGGTGTGTCTGGATGCAGCAGGTTGAACCCATGCGGCTGCGGGGTTAAACCATGTTCGCTGGCTGCCGCCGGGTTGTTGACAGCGTCCATGGGTGAGCGAGTGGTGCAGCGCTGGCCCTAAGCTTTCCTGTCGGCAGGCTGCTCACTCGTGGTAACTCGATGGCAAGGCGGTAGGTAGGGGCCGCCAGTTCGTCTTGGGCGGCAGGGCCTGTGGTGCAACGCTGTATGTGCTGGCTGGGGGGAAGGGCCGTGAATGTGCAGGGCGTGCGGGAGTTTGGGAGAACATAAGAACATAAGAATTGCCGCTGCTGGGTCAGACCAGTGGTCCATCCTGCCCAGCAGTCCACTCATGTCACGGCCCCAAGGTCAAGACCAGTGCTCCAAATGAGTCCAGTCTCACCAGTTTAGCATGAACTTGCCCAACTTTGTCTTGAAACCCTGGAGGGTGTCTTCCCCTATAACAGACTCCGGAAGAGCATTCCAGTTTTCTATCACTCTCTGGGTGAAGAAGATTTTCCTTACGTTTGTGCAGAATCTATCCCCTTTCAACTTTAGATAGTGCCCTTTCGTTCTCCCTACCTTGGAGAGGGTGAACAGTCTGTCTTTCTCTACTAATTCTATTCCCTTTAGTATTTTGAATGTTTTGATCATGTCCCCTCGCAGTCTCCTCTTCTTAAGGGAGAAGAGGCCCAGTTTCTCTAATCTAATCTTATCCTTAGGTTTGTATACCGCATCATCTCCACGTTCGTAGAGCTCGACGCGGTTTACAGTAGGAGAAATAGGAAGGAACTACAACAGAGGGTTAGAGGTAGAAGTGTGAAGAAAATTTAGAGGACTTGGGATGCCAAGATTTAAGAGTTTCTTTGATTCCTAAGTTGGAGGGAGACTTACATTTTTTGAGAAAAGCCAGGTTTTCAGATGTTTGTGGAAAACTTGGAGAGAGCTCAAGTTCCGAAGAGGGGAGGTAAGGTTGTTCCAGAGCTCAGTGATTTTGAAGTGAAGGGAGGTCCCTAGCTTTCCTGTGTGGGAAATGCCTTTTAGCGAGGGGAAGGATAGTTTTAATTTGTGGGAGGATCTGGTGGTATTAGGGTTTGAGGAATTCCAAGAAAGAGGGATAAAGGGAGGGAGGATACCATATAGAATTTTGAAAGTTAAACAGGCGCATTTATAGTGGACCCTGGCAATTATCGGAAGCCAGTGGAGCTTGGCCAGGAGCGGGGAGACATGGTCAAATTTACTTTTAGCGAAGATGAGCTTGGCCGCGGCATTCTGAATCCGTTGGAGTCTGTGGAGGTTTTTCTTAGTTAGGCTTAAGTAGATAAGAGTTACAATAGTCCAATCTGGAGAGGATGATGGATTGGACAAGGACGGTAAAATGTTTTTGATGGAAGCAAGATCTAACTTTCCTCAGCATGTGAAGGCTGAAAAAGCATTTTTTTACCAAGGATTGGAGGTGGTCATTGAAGGACAATGTGGAATCAATGATGATGCCCAAGACCTTGCTTGAGAACTCAAGCTGCAGAGAGGAGCCAGAGGGTAGTGGGATGGAGGTGGGTAGGTGATCTAGTTTTGGACCGAGCCAAAGAAGTCTTGTTTTGGACTCATTCAATTTCATTTGCACAGTGTGGGCCCAGGATTGTAGGTTCATTATACAAGAGGATATGTTCTTAGACAGGTCGTAGAGGTTTGAATCGGTCTCGAGGAGGACGAGGATGTCGTCTGCATAAGTGTAAATTGTTTCAAGGGGGGATAGGTGGAGGAGTTTTAGGGAGGACATATAGATGTTGAAAAGGATAGGGGATAGTGGAGAGCCTCGCTGTACGGCAACTCCTCCAACCCCTTAACCATTTTAGTTGCTCTTCTCTGGACTCTTTCGAGTAGTACCGTGTCCTTCTTCATGTACGGCGACCAGTGCTAGACGCAGTACTCCAGATAAGGGCGCACCATGGCCTGGTACAGCAGCATGATAACCTTCTCGGATCTGTTCATGATCCTCTTCTTGATCATTCCTAGCGTTCTGTTCGCCTTTTTTGCCGCCATAGCACATTGTACAGATGGCTTCATGGACTTGTCGATCAGAACTCCCAAGTCCCTTTCCTGGGAAGTCTCGCCAAGTACCACCCCGGACATCCTGTATTCGTGCATGAGATTTTTGTTCCCGACATGCATCACTTTGCACTTATCCACATTGAACCTCATTTGCCATGTCGCTGCCCATTTATTGAGTTTGATTATGTCATGTTGCAGATCTTTGTAATCCCCCTGTGTCTCCCCTCCCAGCAGCTCTTGTACTTGCCAGCGCAGTGATTCACTTTGACAACTTCCTCTTTCCTCAGAGGTGGCAAAAGACCCAAGGCTGCCTATGTGAATCGCTGCTGCAGGCAAGTACTGAGAGATGGAGGGAGGGAAGGGGAGGAAGCCACTGTTGGAGGCTGGGAAGTTGCTGGATAAAGGGAGCTCTGCTACTTTACCTGGAGGGAGGTAGAAGGAGAGATGCTGCTGGGAGGGGAGGAGGGAAAGGGATGGGAAGAGAGTTATTGTTGGATAGGGGAGGAGGGAAGGGAAAAGGAAAAAAGGAAGGAAAGAGCTGGCAGGGAGATTAGAGGAGGGGAAGGGTCAGGGTAGAATGGAGAGATCAGATGAGGAAAAGGGGAGAGACAGAGGAATGAGAAAGTAGAGAGAGATTGATGCTGGAAAGGGGGTCAGCAGAGAAAGAGAGGGACAAATATGCTAGATCTGGTGTAGGAGAGATAAAAATGAAGAGAGCAGTGAAGCTGGAATGAATCATGTAAGGAGAGAGGGGGCACAGGCTGGATGGAAAGGGGAGAGAGGCATAGAAAAGGCAGATACCATATGGAAAGGGAGAGAGGGCAGATAGTGGATGGACGGGGCAGATGCTGGATTGAAGAGACAGGGCAGACGCTGGAAGGAAGAGAGTGAAAAAAAGATGAAAGCAGAAACCAAAGACAACAAAAGGTAGAAAAAATAATTTTATTTTTATTTTGTCATTAGGATATATCAGATTTGAAATATATATCCTGCTAGAGACATAACTGGGGACTGCAAAGCCCAGACAGTGCTTCTTTAGATTCCAGCTGGCTTAGGGCTCTCTCTGACCAGGGGGCACTCCCCTAACACTATTCCTGTCATGTGTGACTGCGGTATTCTGTTAGCATGATATTTCTGTGTAGCATTTTGTGATAATTTAGCTTGTTCAGTTTTCTTGATAATAACGGGGATATATGTAAAGGGGAGGGGAGACAAGGATTTTGTTGATCCTTGCTCTGTATATTTGTATTTATAAAATGACAATTGTACAGAATATTGGGGGTTTTTTTATACTTTAATAAAATATGTTCAATTAAAATCATAACTGAAGCTTGTGCGAATGAGATCAGATAGTTTGCGGGGACCGAGCTCGTGGAGATGGGGCGGAAATGGGTTTTTTAAATTTCAGTATTAGTAGTTTGCTGGTCCACAAAATAATTATTTTATTTCTGCCGGTCCATAGGTGTAAAAATGTTGAAGAACACTGCCCTAGACCACCAGAGATCTTAAGAGGGGGAGGGTAACAAACAAGAGAGCCTAAATTTTCAGCTTCCACTGAAAATACACTATCCTTTTCAGCTGAAACTGAAACCATGGCCATAGCCTTTTAGCCAGAACTGAAACTGTGCAGAAAAGGGATTTTAGGCCAGTTTAGTTACCATAACTGAAGCCAAAATTTGGTCAACCTTGGGATCTAGCTAGGTGCTTGGGACCTGGGTTGGCCACTGTAGAAAATGGGATACTGGGCTTCGGTCTGTCCCAGTAAGGCAATTCTTATGTTCTTAAGGAGCCTTGGGGAGTGGCTCAATTCAATTTGGCAAAGAGTATCCTCTTTCAAATTCCACAAGTTGAAACAGTATTGACAGTAGGTATGTCCAAACTGGATGTGGAGAGCACATGTAGATGAATTTCACACTCAAGGTTTGTTGTCCTCCTAGAAGGTACATCAGAAGCAGAAAACCTGTGAGGGACTTCATGTGATCATTGGATGATCAAGGAGCAGAAGGGGCACTCAGGAAGGATAAGGCAATAGTGGAGAAACTGAATGAATTTATTGCTTCGGTCTTTACAAAGATGCAAGAAATCTACTTGAACCGTTAATGTTTTTCAAGGGTGATGATGCAAAGAAACTGAAAGAAATCTCAGTGAATCTGGACGATGTACTAAACCAAGTTGACAAGTTACTAAGTGATAAATCTCATGGACTGGATGGTATACATCCCAGGGTACTAAAAGAACTCAAAACATGAAATTGCTGACCTGCTGTTAGTGATCTATAACCTGTTTAACAATCTCTGGTACCTGAAAATTGGAGGGTGACCAATGTTACGCCGATTTTCAAAAAGGGTTTCAAGGGAGATCCGGGAAATTACAGACCAAGTAAGGTTGACTTCAGTGTCAGGTAAAATTGTGGAAATTAATTATAAAAAATAAGATTGTGGAACACATACACAAACATGATTTAATGAGAGAGAATCAGCATGGGTTTAGCCGAGAGAGATCTTGCCTTATCAATTTGCTTTGCTTCTTTGAAGGTGTGAATAAAGGTGAGCAGGTTGATATAGTGTATCTAGATTTTTAGAAAGCATTTGACAAAGTTCCTCATGAAAGGCTCCTAAGAAAATTAAAGAGTCATGGGATAGAAGGGAAGGAAAAGGGAATAGGGCCTCGTGTACTGCCTTTTTATGGCTTTGGCATTCAAAATTGACATTCAAAGTGGTGGGCACTAGAGGATTAATTGACTTGCCCAGGGTCACAAGGAGCAGCACTGGGATTTGACCACACAACATCTGGATGCAGAGGCAGAAAACACCGCCGTTCGCCTAATCTTCGGACTGAGGAAAAATGACAACATTAGCCCCTACTGTAAAAAAACTGCACTGGCTATCAATAGAAGCGCGAATACTATTCAAATTTGCTTGCATCTTGTTTCAAACAAGTCTGGGGACTAGCACCTAACTACCTGCAAACTCACTTCATTCTACACAACCCCACACGAACAACCAGAAACAAAAACATCTTTGCATACCCAAAGATCACAGGCTGCAGATACAAATCCTTTCTGGATAGAACCACTATGTTCCAAGCGAATAGACAGCAAGTCTGGTTGAGAAACTGCATAAATGAACCCAATCTGACTTACTGTGCATTCCGAAAATCAATTAAAACCGCCCTATTCGACAAATTCATTGACTAAAACAGTTCTCTCCCTCATTAGGATATCCCCCTCTGTAAACGCCTTTTCTTTCTCTCAAGAAGTTCCTTTTCATGTATTCTTTACCCATGGAACTCCAATTAGTATGTAAGCTTTCTATTTAGGCTTATTGTTATTCGCTGACTGTCCAGCCTTCTTTCAATGTGAACCGCCTAGAAGTCGCTTGACTATAGTGGTATAGAAAAATAAAGTTATTATTATTACTAGTGATCAGTTGTAGATTAGGAATTGGTTATCGGATAGAAAACAGAGAGTAGGGTTAAATGACCATTTTTCTTAGTGGAGGAGGGTAAATAATGGAGTGCCGCAGGGATCTGCACTAGGACTAGTGCTATTTAACTTAATTATAAATGATCTGGAAATTGGCATGACAAATGATGTGATTAAATTTGCAGATGACACTAAACTGTTCAGTTGTTAAAAACGCATTCAGATTGTAAAAAATTGCAGGCAGATCTTAGAAAACTGGAAGACTGCCAAATGGCAGATGAAATTTAATGTGGACAAATGCAAAGTGATGCACATTGGAAAGAATACTCCAAATCATAGTTACCAGATGCTAGGGTCCACTTTGGGGGTTAGCGCCCAAAAAAGATCTGGGCGTTATAGTAGACAATATGATGAAACCTTCCACTCAATGTGCGGGAGTAGCCAAAAAAGCAAACAAGATGCTAGTAATTATTTAAAAAGGGATGGTTAATAAGACTAAGGGCTCCTTTTACTAAGAGGTGCTAGCAGTTTTAGCGCGCGATTAGCACATACTACAATGCTGCGTGATCTAAATGCTAATGCCTCCATAGAACTTGCGTTAGTATTTTTCATTTAGCGCGTGTTTTGCGCACGCTAATCTTGATAACGCACTAAAAACGCTAGCACACCTTAGTAAAAGGAGCCCTAAGAATGCTATAATGCCTCTATATTGATCCATGGTGCGACCTCACCTTGAGTATTGAGTTCAACTCTGGTCGCCTTCTCAAGAAAGATATAGCAGAACTAGAAAAGGTTCAAAGAAGAGCAACCTAGATGATAAAGGGGATGGAGTTTGAAGAAGGACTAAAAAAGGTTAGGACTCTTCTGCTTAGAAAAGAGAGGCTAAGGAGGGAGGTATGATTGAAGTCTACAAAATCCTGAGTGGTGTAGAATGGGTACAAGTGGATTGGTTTTTTACTCTGTCAAAAATTACAAAGACTAGGGGGGCCACTTGATGAAATTACAGGGAAATACTTTTTATAACTAATAGTTAAGCTCTGGAACGTGCTGCCAGAGGTTGTAGTTAGAGCAGTTAATGAAGCTGGTTTTAAGAAAGGTTTGGACAATTCCCTGGAGGAAATATCCATAGTCTGTTACTGAGACAGACATGGGGAAGCCACTGCTTGCTTTCGATCGGTAACTTGGAATGTTGATATTATTTGGGCTTTGCCACATACTAGTGACCTGGATTGGCCACTGTGAAGATGGGCTGACCCTATTCTTGTTAGATAAATTTTCTGGCATTTAGAGTAGTCTGGAATGTTCTAAAGACTTTCAAAGGTTAGTTGGTCTACAAAATTGTATTGATATAAATATGCAATCAACATGATTTCATTAACCTCACCAGCTGCTTTTTTCACTTTTTCCACTTTTTCACATATTTTGATGTTTGAATTTTGATTTCACTGAGGGAGAATTTGTTTGATCAGTTAATTGGGATTACCAGACAATGAAGCAACAAGTTAAACAACGTTAACATCACCCATCCTGATATGAAGGCTACCTCTGATTGAGATAAATAACTATTACCATCTTTTTACTGCTAAATTGTGAGATCTTTAGTAAATTTCGGAGGCAGGGTGGGTGCTATGATGTATGGTACACTGCTTGCTATATGCCAATGTTGGTATTAAGTGGTAGTTTTTTTACCGAGCACTATTATCATTTAGATATTTTTGATTATTGGTTATGTTGAGGAGTTCTTTTTTTTGTGAGTATGTGAAACTGGACCATTTCTCACAGAGTGACTCTCATGGCCACTTACCCGGCAAGGAAGGGCAAGTGCTTGGCACACAAGCTGAGATTTATGCTATAATCACTTAAGTGGTCCTTGGATGAGGAAGTGACCTAAGTTGATTTTTCAAGAATTAGGCACTCTGTCTTTAGGTATTTTTTCCATTACTCAGATCAAGAAGGTACCTCACTTTCCAGGATAGAGACACATTACAAACTAGTCTCGGACACCGTCCTCCTAGATCGGTGGGAAGGTCTTCTGTATACATATCAGCGAAGCCCATAGAGATTTAAAGGGCTATGGGGCTGTAGCCCCGCGGCTTTATAAAAGAGGCCGTAAGCTGGAGAAACTTGCCTGCACGGGTTCTATAAATGAGGTTACCCAAGCTGTAACAAGGAGCTTGGTTTTCCAGCTTTCAATAGTAGCCTTGTTCTTTATCTCCCCAAAATTTGTGTGTGTGTTGGGGGGGGGGGGGGCGCTGAGCTGAAAAATATCAAAAAATAAATAGAGCATATAGTGAATAAACGGGTGCTTCAATCACAAGAACATTTTTATCCTTGCTACATTGAACTTAGGAGTACGCTCTTTTTTTCCTTGAATAACTTTATATAACTTTTTAGGAGGTTAATTGTTTTGTTCATTTGTAATTAAAGTTGTTTGTCCCATATAAATGTTGTGAATGATTTCTCCCCTTATTTAACTTGGCTTAGCCAGCCCTTTAAGTCTATGAACTCTTGATCTTACAGCCTCTTGGGCAGTGCTCTTTTATGTGGAAGGGATTCGAGATTCAGGCTACAAATCCGCATTGAACAGCAAGTTGATGTTGCCAGATGCTTTCACCTTTTACATTATGCAATCATTAACTGAAGAGAAATAAATACTTCAGTTTTCTCCTGATTAATTGTTACTACTTTGGTTTTTCTCTTATCCTGTTCATCGCACTTGTTTTTCTGTTCATTCAGTTAGCATTGTGGAAGTAATTTAAGTGCCAGGAATGTCAAAGTGCCTCCAATACAAATAGCTTCTGTTGAGACAGGGGGATTAGTTGTCTTTGGACAGAGGAATAGTTGTGCAGGTAGAGCAAGATTTGATAGGGAAATGGTTAGCTTAACAAAATGCCTGTATGATAGGAATGGCTGCTGGCCACCAAAACTCAAGAGCTGAAAAATAGACATAGAAGTGGGCTTGAAACACTATGCTAGTTTAATAAGACCTCTATAATTGGAGCATAGGCCTTTATGTGCACAGACATTAACATTTCTGGTAGTAAGGGTAGGGGTGAATCATTAATGCTAATGGAGGTCTGGTGCCAGGGATTATGTTTTACTCCTTCTTAATCACAAATGTAGTGAAACGTAACAGATGCCTTGATCAGTACTTAAGTATCTTGAACTAGTAATTTTTATCATATAACTAAAAGCAAATATTTTATAAAAACAAAAATCCAGTGCAGCAATATAAAGAACCCAGTTAATCTTCCTGTGTGTGGTTGTGTGTTTTATTGGGCAAAGAGGGGGGTTCTGTTTGGTGATTATTCTTAGCATGCTCATATTAACAACTGTTTTTTTTCTGCTGCCTGCAGGTCATTGATCCTGTGGCACCTCGGTACACTGCTTTGTTGAAAAAGGAAGTGGTCACCGTGAATATCCCAGAAGCACAGGAGGAGATGAAGGAAGTGGCCAAGCATCCAAAGGTCACCTGCTTTCTTCATCTTTTGTTTGGGGATATGCATTAAGGATGTACTAGGCAGGAAAGGACAGGGCTAGCAGTGGGGTAATCTATAAAGATGGTAAAAGGCTGTTTGGTAGAGGTCACAGGTTTAGCATTCATATGACCCCCTAACTTTGAGACCCTTTTTTTCCTTAGTGCCTTAAAGTCCTTGAGGAATACCCAGCCAGTCTGCTTTTCAGGATATCCTCAATGAATATCCATGAGTTACATGCATTGTTTCCTTGGTGCGTAGATCTATCCATGCACTCAAAAGGCATAAGCACAAATCAATCTACCAGCAACAAATATGACTAATAGAGTCCATCTGCAATACAGTTATGTACTCATAGCCACAATTGTCATCATAGGTCTCCCATAATTTCTTTTTTTTTTTTCTTGCATTGTTTTGTTTTTGCAATAAAACTGTTCAATCTTATTCAGACAACTGTTATCTTCTTCTTTTCTTTCAATGAATTTCAGTAAATTCCAAAAATTAATAATGAAGAACACATAACTTGTAATGTATGCTGTTCCTCTGGACCCAATGAATGACACAACTATGAGTGCATAATCTTATTGCATTCCTTATAGTTCACTGCACATGGTTTTTGTTGTTCATATTTGTTGCTGGTAGATTGATTTGTGCTAATGCCTTTTTTTGCTGGGTGTTACAATTCTGAACTTTTGTGTTGGTTTGACCCTGCAGTTTCTAAGGGAATTTGGCTCATGTAAATTGATTTAAAACATGTATGAGCACATCTTAAGGCATTCCTGTGTTTGGCTATTAATGCATACACAGGTACTCATGTGTTCAAAGGTCCAAGACCCAAGAATGAGAGACTTTAGCCCTGGGGAACTTATAAATTTATTAATGACATGTTGGCAGAGTTTCAGCGTTATAAAATGAAATGAAGTGAACTGTCTTAAATCTTTAGAAACAGTATTTCAAATAGGCAGCTTTAAAAGTGTGTTTTCTCACACATTAAAAAGATTTAATGTAAGGTGGCTGCCATGTTAGTCCACTTAGGCAGCAGTAAAGGTCAATAAACAGACTTCAGGCAATATGATTTTATTTTATATATTTGTGACTAATTGTCAAGAACTAGGATCCTATCATCAAGTCAGTGCAGATGAGCTCTGGATGATAAAATCAGAAAATATAATAAATGCACCCTAGGGAATTTAATTATGCTTGAGCATTAATTCATAAAATCATTCAAGTCTGAGTGGCCCAGAGTCAAAAAGTTCTATATTGCACAGCTACAGGGCAGGAAATGCGGAGAAGTATGGCAGGAACAGGCAAAAGTAGTCGGCGATCAGTCAGTCAGCTGTATGTTCCTGCTTGTGCTGAGGTCAGTGAAGGAGGGATTAGGAAAAGAAACATTCCAAAGGGATGCAGCATCTACCCCTTATCAGAATTAAACTGGTGCTTAGCAGCTGGTATCCTGACCCACTCCAAGGGATCCAGAAGACAATTAGGGCATGAAAGATTTCCATTCATTCCTGCCCCAGCAGCTGCCTAGGTGAAAGCGGTGCTGGATGATTCCTAGCTGTAGTCTCACAGTACTATGATGGCGCCGGGTTAGATTGCTGTTGTAGCACCTCCCGCCGTTTTTCTTTGTTTTTGTTTGTGTTTTTTGTTTTTATTCTTATTTAATTTCATTTTATTATTATTATTTTATTATCTATTTTTACACTCCTACAAAATTTTTTAATTTTTTAATTTTTATTGATCTTGTTGTTTTGAATTTTGAATTTGGAGCCTACTGTCTTTTCATGACGGTTTGGCACGCAAGCGGCGGTCTTGGTGGCCTTCTACATTGCTCAAGGTCGGAGGTTTAGTGGCGGATCGTCCCGACAGCAATCGAGGGACTTCAGTCACCTGGTCCCGCAGTGCCTGTGTCCCGGACCCGGACCCGAGCACAGTGACGAGCTGAGGCTGAAAAAGCCCCGAAGAGATGCTGTTGCACACGGCCAACGAGCTCTCCGGCAAGGAGACCATTATGGTGTCACCGCCGTCGTCGTCCGCCGCCACTGCCTATCTGCAGACCACAGCCAAGGTCGCTTTGGAGCCCCCCGGGAGTCACCTGCTGAGTTGTGGCGGCGGAGGCATGGGAGGCGCCGGCTTCGGAGAACTGCCGAGACGGGAGAAGGCCGGTCCCCCGACTCTGGGAAGCTCCACCCCGCCCCCTATGATCGGCTTCAACACCCTATGGTCGGAGCAGACCTCTTCGCCACCTCCTCCTGTTTCCAGAGCACCTGGCCCTGATGACAGCGGCAAGATCGATGCTTTGCCCGGCCCGAATCTCATTGCCTCAGTGGCAGCAGCAGGGCAGGGGTCCCCAACGGCACCAGCGCCAGGCGACTTTTCGCAGCAAAGAAATTCCTACAGTCGCCATCAACCTATTCTGAAGCAGCCTCCTTGCTTACTTACTGACTTGCTCCACTCCATCACTGACGCTGAAACCGTGGATTGAAGACTATATTTTTGATTTTATTTTATTTTAATCTCATTTATTGTTTTGCCAATTGTTTTGTTTTATTTTTATCATTTGAATTTCCCCAGAATTCTATTGTTCAACGGCTCCTCCCTTCTGCATCTTTTCCTATCTTTCCTCTCTTCAACCTGTCAGAATGTTTATTTTCTTATCTTTTCCTCTATCTCTATCTTTCTCTTCTTTATTACTCTCAAGGTGCTTTAGTTAGATTGTGAGCCTTCGGGACAGTAAGGGAATTTCTAAGTACCTTATTAACTTATAATTTTAATGCACCCTAATGTATATTTTCTGTGAACCGCTTAGAACCTAACGGATTAGCGGTATATAAGAAATAAATTACATTACATTACATTACTACCACCACTAGAGGTCAAGTTGCCTTATTTTGCACTTGTTTGTGTGAAAATTTGCTCGATTATTGTAACTCCACTTATCTTGGTTTGCCCAAATGTGTCTTGCGATCGCTACAGCTTGCACAAAATGCAGCAGCGCGTCTTATTGCCCACACTACCAAATATAATCATATCACACCGATTCTTCATGAGCTTCATTAGTTGCCAATTGATTTGCGGATTGAGTTTGAAGTTCTTTGCTTGATCTTCAAATTGCTTCAGTTTAACTGTACGTTGAGTGTTCGCTCTTTGTTGCAGTGGCATCGTCCCTCACGGGAGTTACGGTCCACTAACAAAACTTGTCTGGATGTGCTGTCTTTAGTGGTGGTCTTTAGCAGTGGTGCGACTCTCAAGTAATTGCAAGTCAATGTTTTCCGTCCAGGGCCCAATGCTCTGGAATGCTCTTCCTCTGTTTCTGCGCCAAACTACTGTGCTTTTGCATTTCAGAAAAGGGGTTGAAGACTTTACTGTATGAGCGTTTTTTTGGCTCTCTTAGAATGTTTAGATTGTTCTGTTTTAAATTTTGTATGGAATGTTGTTTGCGAGTGTGTTTTTAGCATATTTTGTATGTTGCTCTGTCCCTTGTCTAGATTTGTAGATAGGCAGGTTATAAATAATAAATATTTACTTTTTCATAATTTTAATTTATTTTTACCTTGACTGTAAGTAAATTAGATTGCATTCCAGTAGTTGTATGTGTCTAACTTTAGTAAAGAATTGTAAATTAAAATGAGTAGAGGACAAGTGATACGTTTTCCAAGAAGTGAAAACACTGATAGTAGAATCTATACTTACATGAAGATTATGTCTAGTAAAGAGTGAGGGAGCAAGTACCTTAAATCCTTTATGTATTTCAAAATGGATAGAACATTGTGGTTTCAAATATTTTATGTTTTTGGGTGGTTTTGACATTCCCTTTTGGTGTCCTGATCATAAGCTCATTAAAAGCAGCAGGACAAGAATGTTCTCGGTGATGACTTCAAAGTGGTGGAACTCCCTTCTGAAGGAATTAAAATTAGAAAAGGACACTGGAAAGTTTAAGAAAAGGATAAAGACAATCCTCTTCACAGACTACTTTAACTAATAAAATAACATAGAGGAGATAGCTGGCTAGTTCCCACTAGGAACACAGCATAGAACATGATACAGGTATTATGTGTACAAATAAGTAGGATTTATTATGAGCATCGTACACGATACTAATATTATATGTGTATATGCATAGGATGATTGATTATGGCATAAATGTGTCTGTATTGAAAACTATCTCAGAAAACTCTAACTCTGTATTGTAACACCTTTACAGAAGCTCATGTAAACTGTTTTGAATTGACTCCCCAGTCATTAGTATTGGTATAAAAGCTTACAATAAATGCAGCAATCTGGTCTGGAAACCTGGTTCAATTCCTATTTCAGCTAACCCTCCATTGCTTCAGGTACAAGCTTAGATTTATCAGCCTTCCAAAGATGGAGAAATTCCTTCTCTACCTGAAAGCATTCCAGTCGTGGTATATGAGCTTGTCATGCCTCTGGGGTTTGTGTGCATCTAAAAGCTGAAAGCTATGCCATCAGTAGTTTCATTACTAGCAGGTTTCAGCGGAGATGTCAGACTAATGATGTACTACCCACCTGGGCAGCAGCAGATGTTCAGTGTTGGAGGCGGAGGATCGTATTTGATGTGACAACGGCGATAACATCAAATTTATACTGCGCTTAAGAAAGGCCCAGCAATCTACTTCTGTATTCTGCCACAAAAACTTGTGGTGATCATCATCAAGTCATTAGGACCCGAACATGAGTCGATGGCACCTAACAACTTGAATATAACACTGATAAAAGGCATAAACTAAAACTGAAAAAGTTTCCTTTTGCTTGTCAGTAAAGTTTATTCTTTCATTCATTTCTGACCCATCTCACTGGTATAGAATCCTTTTACTGTTTTCATATAGGAGCATGAATGTGATCTCCTTATAGTATGTCTTTCCCATATGGGTAACTCTTTGGGCCTATGGTATGTATTGGCAAATGATGCTGGAATCGGTAAGAGAGTGAGCTTGCAGGTGAGAAGAGTTGGATAATTAAGATTTATTTGGTTCCCTACTTTAGGGCATAGAAACACTAAGATAACCCAGCAACTCGGTGGCAGTTCTGAGCACTGCTGTGCAAAATACCTTGCATCTGATCTCTGCTTTGTTTGGATTAGGGATGCTACAGAGAGAGCTTTCATGGTACTTGAGGATGAAGGTTTATTCATCACTCCGTGGAGGCAACTAGTGAGCAGACTTAGACCATACTAGGTGATTTCCAGAAGGAGCCTGATGAGGACTCTCTTCTCTTTGCAACAACTGAGCTGCATTAGAAAGGGGATATAGGAAAAATTGGTGGAAAACCTCCCAAGTTGTTGGAAATGAAGACTTAGGTGGTTTTAAATGATCTGGAAGCCCAGGGGAGCAGGAAAAGAAACTGTAGAGCCAAAAAACTCTCCAAGTGCAGTAAATAAAGTCAAGTTACAGACTGATATACACCAGTCAGAGGAGTTATTGCAGACTGATCATATCTTGATGTGAAATTTACAGAACAATGTAGCCTATCAAAGACACAGATACTAAGGGTAAGGGGAAGAGGTGTTAAAGCAGGGGAAAATGGTGACATTGGTAGAAATAATTTCTAAACCATCATCCAATGGATGTAGATGGACAGAGTCTAGATGAGGGCCACTAAAATGGTGAAGAGCTTATTGAGGTGAGATTAAATCTAAATATGTATACTGCATAGCAGTGGTTCCCAAACTTTATTTGGATATGTCTCATGCTTGTTCAGTACATTCAGGTACATGTAGGTATTTTTTTTCCCCAGAAGACTTAAAATCTAAGTTTGTACCTAAGGGCAGTGGTTCTCAGCCTAGTCCTTGAGGCAAATCCAGCTTATTGGGTTTTCAGGGTATGTTTATGTTTATTTAAGATTTGATATACCACTCCTGCATTTTACTGACCCAAGTGGTTTACAATTAGAGAATGACACGGTCGTTGTTACCCGCGGCTAGCCGCGAGTAGCCACGGGTAACCCGCCGAAACGGGGAAAGAAAAATAGTAGTCGCTGCGGGGACGGGGACAAGGCCATTCACCGCCCCGTGGAGCGGTGAATGGTCTTGTTTCCGCAGTGAGGCAATCAAGGATCATGCGGTCCAGCAGCCCCCACCCGCCCGGTCACAGCGTTTAGCCAGCTCCCTCCCTCCACCTCACCTTATATTCCGAGTTTGCCGGCTTTCTTTTTCGCCGAGCCGCACACTTTCAAAAAGCCGCGCACACGCGGCTGCTGGAGATGTTCAATCTTCTCTGCTGCAACTTCCTGTTTCCGGTTGTGTCAGAGCAGAAGATTGAACAACTGAGCAGCCGCGCGTGCTGCTTGGCGAAAAAGAAAGCCAGCAAACTCGGAATATAAGGTGAGGTGGAGGGAGGGAGCTGGCTGAATGCTGCTATCGGGCGGGTGGGGGCTGCTGGACCGCACGATCGCGCGTGTTCCCGGCTCACACTAGGAAGGAGGGAGTGAAAGGGAAAAAGATTCTGGGCCAAGGGGATGAAGAGGGAAAGAAAGAAACCCACAGCAGGAAAGAAAGGGGAGGACAGGCAGGTGAGCCAGATGCTAGAAGCAGGGGGTTGGGGAAAGAAAGAGGGAAAGAAGCTAGATGGGGTTGAAAAGAAGAGACACACTGGTATGGAAGAGGAAGATAGGGGAAATCTGGACACAGGAAGGTAACAGAAAGAGGGGAAATTATGTGCATGGGGGCATAGGGACAGAGACATAAAGGGGACATGCCATGGGGATGGTATATGGACATGGGAGGGTGGGGGGAAATGCCAGATACATAGGGGAGATATTAGAAATGGAAAAAATAGGAACACAGAAGCGAGATGGTTTGTGGGGATGGGACAGGGACCGAGCTCGCAGACTCCAGCGGCTTGCACAAATTACATTGTAACGTGCCACAAAAATAAGAGGGAGGGAGGTAGATAGATAGGCCACGCGAGAGGAGCTGAAGGGTGGTAGAAAGGAACAGATGGTGAAGGAGGGAGGGAAGGGTGGTGGTAGAAAGGAATAGAACAGACATTGAAAGAGGGTAGAGAGGAACAGACCCTGAAGGGAAATGTGGAAGACAGAGTGGGGAGAAGACACTAGAAGGGAAGAAGACAGATGCCAGACTATGGGGGAGTGAAGGAAAGAAGATGGGTGCTAGACCAATTGGGGGGGGGGGGGGTGAAGGGGCACAGTAACAGCAAATGGAAGACACAGTGGATGGAAGGAATTGAATGAGAAGATGTGGAAAGCAGAAACAGACAACAAAGGTAGGAAAAAAAAATTCTATTTATTTTTGATTTAGGATAAAGTAGTATATTAGTTGTGTTTTAAAAAAAATTATAAACAAAGCCCTGCCAGCTGAACATCTCTTTCTCTAGTTCAGCAGCCAGAACTTTGATTTATAAGGAAGGAATAAGCTAAATATTGCAGTACTAAGGCTTATATGGATGCTGCGGGGACGGGGCGGTGAAGGGGATGGCGGTGACGGTGACGGGGCGGTGAAGGGGACGGCGGGACGAGGACGGGGCAGTGACGGGGACAGATTTTTCCCCCGTGTCATTCTCTAGTTTACAATGTATCAAACTAAAATGAAATTAGGTACTTGAGAAAAACTACCCTATCTGTCCTGAAGGCTCACAATCTAGCTAAAGTACCTGATTAAAATAAAAATATGTAATACATTTCCAGGGTCAAAAATCAAAGAAATAGAACATAGAAATAATGAAAGACGATAAAAAATTAAAAATAAAACAAAACAAATTTAAGAGATAGAAAAGTTTCTGAGGCGGCTTGCTAGTAAGTTCAGTCTGCAGAACCAGGTCAACTGGCCGCCACTAAAGAAGCAGGACCAGGAACCACGCCAATGAAGACCACCATGACACCAGTCACCGGATAGGCAAGGCCAGGTGCCGCCGACAGCAGACCTCTGAAGTGAAGTTCACTTTCCCTTCGATGTGTCCACCAACGCAGCTGCAGGAGTGCAAGTCTGCCGAGGAGAGGGGGAGAGAGGGCAGGCCACAGGAGATCCTCCAACGCCAGCATCAATCCATCGCTGGTGACCACGTCGGGGCCGTGCTGTCTCGCGCCGATGGCTTCCTCCTTCTGCTGCTGGACAACAGCCCGGAAAGGGAAAGCTGTGTTGAACCAGCTGATAGAATCCCCAGGAAGAGCAGCAGTTAGGAGAGCTGAAAGAAAACATAGTTCCCTCAGAACCTGGTGTGATTTTTCTCAAATGACTTGGCACCAGTGGACAGCCTTAGAATGGCCCTGCTATGCTTAGAGAGATTTGCATGCAAATCTCTTATGTTTATTGGATTGTGGATATCCTGAAAACTCAACTGGCTGGGTTGAGATTGAATCACTGCCTAAGGAAATGGAGTGTTAGGTTACTTGGCTAAAAGATCACACGGGCAAGTCTGTGTAGTTTCTTTTACATTAGGCTAGTCCTCCAGTTCTGTGTCAGGAGCCCCTTTCATTGGTGGTAGCAGGAGCAGCATGTTCCCTCTTCCAAACACGACAGCAAACAAGGGAACGTTGGGGATTTCTTCAGACTTTATCAAACTGTCTCATGAACTCCATTTCACTCTGCTGTAATTTAGAGAATGACGTCTAAATGATCCAGTGACCTCAGGTTAGAAGAAATATACCGATATATGCATTTGCAGCATGGTCTTCCATTCACACTGTGACACTGCATTGCTCTTTTAGACAATATGCCTTAAAGGAAGAGTGTGCTTGGACAAGGCCTTTTCAATTACTAATTGGTTCTGCTAACACTATTCTTCAGGGGATTACCCTAAAAAGCAGGGAGGTAAATCCCATCCACTTATGTGACTGATTCATCCTTGAAGGAGAGAAATATTTGTTGCCTATCTCCAACAGAGGTTCTGCATGGACAACAGGATAAATCATACACAGATTCACCCACCTTCCTGGAGAGTTGACATCAGCTTTGAAGCAATTAATGAGGTAGAGGCTGTCTGAGAAGGCTCACTCATGTCTAGAAAACTCCCCCCCCCCCCCAGTCTTTGAAGTAGCTGGTTTGTCAGTGCTATTGGAATTTGTTACCCCATGTTTATCTGATTTTTTATCCTGCTGTTTACAGAGATCTCCTATTTTACAGCTATATATATATTTTACAGTTTCATGCAGTAATGTCCTCCCCTCTCCTGTAATGGCCAGTAAATAAATTACCATATGCTTAACGAGGTGATTGGATAGAATCTCTGGATTACCTCCAACATTAATCCAGAACCAGAAAACCTAGGAAAATCATAAAAGATCTTCAACCCTGTTTCTGGAGGATGAATTACTGAAAGAAATATTTCATGTCTCCCTCCAATTTCACCAACTACATAACAAAAACTTAAACTCCAAACAGAATTCAATGATTGTTTCACAGTGTTGCAAAATGTTTATTTCTGATACTGTGTTAGTCCTATTACTAGGCTTTGGTCCTACTTGGAAATTTAAACGGTATATAAAGATTTTTAATAATAACCATAGCGGGTGAAGGTGGCTCCCGACATTGCAGCACTGCACAACCCCTGCCTCTGTTCTCCACTGTGTGCCCCTTGCCCCACTTATCTCCCTGCCCCGCATACCTCTTGGCAGGGATATCGGCATATCTGCTCCTCTCCGCCACCCATCTCTTCAAATCTTTACTGGCAGTGAGCAACATCTCTTTCGGCTGCTCGTGCCTGCCTCAGCTCTCCCTCTAATTTCACTTCCTGGTCCCGTGAACTGTACGCGCCCAAATCACATTCAAGCTATACTGCATCATATTCCATACCCTGCATGCTAAAACCTCAGAGCGGTACAAATCTACTAATGCTTTTACCATCCAAAGGAGTCAAATACAAACTAATCTATAACTCCCTATTCATCTTTATAATCGTCAGAACATGGAACAGCCTCCCAGCAACTGTTAGGATTGAACTGAACTCCTCAGCTTTTGAAAAATAACTACCTGTACGACAGACCTCTTCAACCTGTAACTTAATCACCACTGCCATCTCAAGAAAACTATCACCAGTACCTCCAAAACACTGCAATTTACATGTCAGACCTTCCCTTCTCACTATTGTAAAACGTTAAAAAATTTGAAACCAAAATGTCACTTGTCATTGTAATTCCCCATAGTAATATATGTGCCTTCAACCTATTCTGGATAAGTGCAATACAGAAATTCTGATTACATTAGTATTTATTATATTTTGGTTATTTTATTACAGCTGTATTTGCTATATACCATCTTGGTGAATCTCTTCATAAAAGCAGTTAATCCCAATAAACAAACAAAACAAAGCTGAGATTAGTAGGGCATGTGAGTTTTTCAGAATGCATGCTGGTAGACATGATACTGGCAAAACTTGTAAGAGGCATCTGTATGCCTTACATGCAGAAAGGTGGTATGAACAGGATAAGAGTGTTAACAATTACCATAGACCTGTCTTGTTTGTACCACTAAAAGGGTGTCTCAGATCTGTTCAGTATTTTGTTGGCCCCTGACAGCTAGGCTGAAAGCACCAACACCTATGTAGTGATTATCATGTATTTGAAGAGAGATTATTTAGTATTTTTTTCTTTTTCCTTCACTCCCATGGAATTTTTCTTCCACGCCTACTCTCCTTTCTACTGTATCATGCCCCCAGATTTGCATATGGATCCTAGCATGGCTGACCTCCACTTGCTTGCCATCCTTCTCTTCATTGGAGTTGTGCTCTTCCAGCATCAGCTTTTCATATACATCTCAAGAGGAGGATCCCCCAAAGTACTACCCTAAAAGATAGGGAAGTGTATGAGAGAGATTCAGAAACCTCAAAGGTATACAAAAATGCACCAAAGGCAAACATTTTTAAATGGAAAAGAAGTTTCTAGAGCAAGCAGTCATGGTATAAACCAGAAAGGGATCAGCCTCGGGTGCAACAAGGGTCTATGAGCTAGATGCACTAAAGTCAGTCAGTAATACCGACTGGATCGCTGTTGGCCAATTCTCTGACCGATTCTGGCCAAGCGGTTGATGTACTACCAAGTTTGCATGCACAGAGGTACAAATCATTTGCATGCAAATCCGACAGCTCAATCGTTCAGTGAGCTATTGACACATGCACAGAGCCCTAACAGCAGTGACAGGGGAAGCAGCCTCCTATCACTGCTGTTAGGACTTCTTTTTTTTTAATGGCACAGATGTTGTGCTTGTATTGTATTGTGTGTTTATTTATTATTCACTTTATACAAAGCGAAATACAAATCAATAAGGATAATAAATGTCATTATAGATGTAAAACCATACAGAAACACAATATAAAAACATGCAATGATAAACAGCAATTAAGCATCAATGTTCATAGCATGTATTCTCATAGCCCAGTCTCTCATTCTTAGAGTCCCTCATTCTTCAACTGTTTTTCATTTTGCAAAACAGATGGTGTTTTAGCAATTTTTAAATGTTTTCAAATTCCTCTGTTATCTTATATATTGTGGAAGCCTGTTCCATTCCTCTGGATCAACACAGGAGAACACACACGCCCTTGTTGTTTTCAATTTTAACTCCTTTCTCGTCGAGATCTTCAAATCCCAGTGGTCAGAGGAACACAATTTAGGGAGTGCAATATAATATGATAGACAGTCAATTGGGTATTTGGGAGCAAATAAGGCCCTTAGGCCCCTCCCTGTGCATCACATGGGATACAGAAGGAGGAGCCTAAGGCCTTGATTTGCTCAGACATCTGATCTTAGGCCCCTCCCTGTGCATCACATGGGATACAGAGGGAGGAGCTTAAGGCCCTGATTGGCTCATACACCCAAGGCATCTCCCAAGGGGAGGGGCCTTTGGTGTCTGAGCCAGTCAGGGCCTTAAGCTCCTCCCCATTCATCACATGGTGCACCTGGAAGGGGAAGGCCCATCATTTTCCATTTACTGGTCCTCGGAGCTGGAGGGACCGTGCTTCCCTCTAGCTCCCAATGTCTACCAAAGGTGCAGGGGGTGGATGGGTTCGGGAGATCATCCAGTGGCAGGAGGGAGTGGGGGCATGGCGCAGGGGTATTTGGCCAGGCAGGAGGGAGTAGGCATCCCTCCTGCCATTTTCGCTGCCGTTGGGGTTCGCGGTGGGGTGGTTGTTGGGGACTGCTGTCATCAGCGATGGGGGGGACTTTGTTTTCATTTTTTTTTTTTCAATTGGACAGATATTTTGTGTGTTTAACACATGCAAAATATCTGTGCCATTGAGGAAAAAAAAACCAGGCAGACCTGTCAGTTTTTTCACGATAGCTAAAACCCCAGTTTTTTGTGTGTTTTTTTGCATAGCCAAGCGATGTTAGATTTGCTTTGCATGGGGTTTTAGCTAATTTGCATGGCCGGATTAGAAAATGGGCGATTGAGAGGAAAAACATGCAATGAGCCATTTTGTGCATTGGATTGGTAAAAGCGATTGCCATTAAAGTTATGAAAACAGGTTTAGTGACGATCACTGACTTTAGTGCATCTAGCCCTATATCTTTACAGTGATAGTGGTGGAAAGGTGACTCAACCTCCCATTGAAAGTGATGGAGACAGTATCAGAATTTAGGAGTGTATGAGATTGGCACATACGAGCTTTATTTGTAGGGAATGGGAAGTAATTATGGAGTCAAATAGTTTGGTGTATGACTGAAAAGGGAAAATAGGCAGTCTAGATGAGCATTATGGTTTTTGCAGTGTCCTAGAGAAATGATTTGAAGATTATTAATGTTTAGTATCCACCGAGCTACCTTTTATCTACATGTATAAGATGGTTTACTTTTATCTATTTCTCCATAGAATGCTGATGTTGGCCTGAAGCAGGTTTGGTATGGCCCCAAAGTCATGATAGATGGAGCTGATGCGGACACATTTTCAGAGGGAGAGACTGTGACCTTCATAAATTGGGGAAATATTAATATTACTAAAATAAACAGGTAGGAAATATGCACTACAGACTGGACTTGTTCAAGATTTGGTTGCAAGGTAGATTTATGCTTCAGTGTTTGAAAATTAGAGCAACAAAAAAAGAAATCCAACCGAATCTGCAGAAAAACCACCAAAACAGGAAAACCAAACAAAAACTGCAGACAATGTACACGATGCAGGCAAGAATTTATTGTACCAAAGTTAAAATGCAGTAATAAAAAATCTTTTTACCAACCAAGAGACCCAACATGGTCCGTGTTTCGGACAACACGCCTTCGTCAGGGGTCCTAATGAATAAAAATACAATACTGAAATGTTCAATATTAAGAAAACTAAATAACTAATAAAAAATAAAATAAAATGAGAGGGGTGTTGCCATGCCATGCCTGAAGGAGTGTGATAGAATAGCAACAGGATGGATGATATTTGTGAAGGGATCAAAGTACAAAACAAACTGACACAGAATGGAAAATGGAAAAAAAAACATAAAAATATATAAAGAGAACAACATGCAGTGAATCAAAAGTTAATTTAAAAAAAAGGGTGGAGACAAAAGCAAATAACAAGAAACAAAAGAAGTGAAAACAAAAAACGGAAAACGTGACACAGGAACAAAAGGTGAATCTCTATATTACCAGAGGTGCCAATTTTTGACATTGATTTGTGATGAGAGAGCACTTACCATGGTAAATAAGGTATACAATGTACCGCAAAAAATGAAGGTAACAACTATCATAAAAAACATAAAAACATAACATCATATAAAAACATCATATAAAATATAAGGCCTACCATGGTAAATAAGGTATACAATGTACCGCAAAAAATGAAGGTAACAACTATCATAAAACACATATAAAAACATCATTTAAAAAAAAAAATATATATATATATATAAGGCCTATAGTTAAAATTCTTTAATAAAATTAAAACGTACTATAAACAATAATGAAAATGAACTGCTATCAAGAGCAACATGGAACATAACATCATATAAAATGTGTAACTTGCAATTAGAATAAAATCTCTTTATATAAAAACAAAAACATAAGATCATATAATATAACAGAACAGAAAAAGGTTATGTAAGGCATGCTTGTATGATGAAAGCTTCCAATAAAAACAAAACATACTATGGATGATTGTTAAGGTAACAGCCATAATAAAAAGCATTAAGAGATAACATCATATATAATGTTTAAATGAATTCAAAATCATAAAGTATTTAATATAACAGAAAGAGATGACTCGAGATGTGTTAGTATTCCAAGCGTATCAATAACATGAGGAAAATGGAAAGAGCTGGGGAGAGAATGTTGGTATGAAGTTATCATGGGCATAATAATATCAACGCTCCTAGGGTAAATTATATGCAAATATATATGTATATGTAGGAAAAAAATATATGCAAATATGTATCACAAATCCTAACAGTACTTGGTTTAACCATATGAGCCAAAGCTCCAAATAAACGAACTTACCAAAAAACCTGCAAGCATGTTTGTCTGTAAAGCGTATGAGGATCGGATAAGCGGAGGGCATAAGTAATTTTAATAATACAGCCTTGATAGTGAGAAAGCCAAGGTTGCTGAAATATGTATCTTAAATAAAAGAGACGTCATCCAAAACTACGAGCAATGAGTTATACTGAAAAACCTGCCAGCTTGACTGTCTCTAAGATACATAATGATCGGAAGAGCAGAGGGCATAGTAAATTTAATAAAACAGCCTTAGGAGTCAAAAAACAACCAAAAACCAAAAGTTGCTAAAATAATGTGGCTTAAGCAGAAGCACCAGACGTGTGGCGATATGTATAGACTGACACAATGAATTGCAATACAACCTGAGGGGTGAAATGTAACATAAAATGTAATGTGCAGCTTGCCCAAATGAATAATAAAGCTGCCTTAAAAGTTTTAAAGAGCCATAAAGGCTAAAACGTCAAATGGACAAAAATGTATGAAGAGGACTTAACCAAATGCCTGTGTATTACACCAAGAGCCGCTGCCAAAAACCAAATCACTCAAAAGCAGAAAATGAAAAAAGTGCTGCAAAACTGTTGTGATTTTAAAGAAACCTGACTGTAACATGAATAGAAACGATTGGTAGATAGACTCAGGAGATGACAGGGTTGACACATAAGGCGTTAAATAAATCAGCTAGAAGCTGGCTGTCATTTTTTCATGGTAGAATGATTCTGACATTATGTATTTGGAATGATTCAACACCTTGTACTTCAGTTTATTTGTGATCAGCCAGTGAAAACTTTATGAAAGTACCAAATCTAAGACTCATGGGTACACAAACCAGGGCTTGCTTAACACTTCATCCGTGCATGGAGTTCCTTGGAAAGCTTGACTAAACAAGAACTGTTGTGTGGTCTTTAAGTTGGCTTTGATAGTCAGTTTATCAACTGTGCCTCTGTTGTACTCTTGTGCAGTGTATAACCATATAATTAAACATTGGACTGATTATTTATGTGGCATGTGGCATGTTTTGTGACTTCATTTATCTTATGATTTTTGTTGTTATGGTCATTGGTTACTTTGTTTCTGTTTATTTTGGCATAAATTAACCTGTTTGTTAATTTGTAGCTTAATTTTTTTTTAATTATTGCTTCTGCTTGTAACTAATCACTCATGGCATGAGGTGCTGAGTGAGGATCTGCATAGGGGAAGAAAAATTCCATTGGAATATCTTACCTGGTGGCATTCAAACTTGAGAAAAGGTAAAATTTGGTTTTCAGTGGGTTATTTCATTGTCTTTCTGTTTTACTTTTTTAATTCAGTACTCTGCTTTTTTTTTTTTTTTTTTTTTTGCAATAGTGTAGCCTTTAGATTCTATTTTAATGTTTTAGTCTGGATTAATATTTTAGGTTGTATTTCGGAAGATAAGATCAGATTAGGGAACAGTATTCAAAAATACCTTCATAGAAACCCAGACTAAATACTCATATATTCTATGTATTAAAAAATGAGAAAGGAAGACCAAACGACAGCCAGCGTGGTTTAACAAGTGCGGTGAAGGAAGCTAAAAGAGAATCCTTTAGAAAGTGAAAGAAGGATCTGACTGAAAATAATTGTGTAAACAGCACAAGGAATGGCAAGTCAAATGCAAGTCACTAATAAGGAAGGTAGAGAGAAACCTTGAAAATAGGATTGCGTTGGAAGCAAAAACACACAGTAAAAACTTTTATAGGTATATTAAAAGCAAGAAGCCAGGAAGAGAATCAGTTGGACCATTAGACGAATGAGGGATAAAAGGGGTTCTCAGTGAAGATGAGGCCAGAGCGGAGAGATTAAGTGAATTCTTTGCTTCAGTCTTCACTAAGGAAGATGTGGGGAAGTTGCTGTTCCCAGAAATGGTACTCATTTCTGATGAATCAAAAGAAACTCAATCAAGCAAGATATAGCGGCACTAGAAAAGATTCAAAGAAGAGCGACCAAGATGATAAAGGGGATGGAACTCTTCTTGTATGAGGAAAGACTAAAAAGGTTAGGGCTCTTCAGCTTGGAAAAGAGAAGGCTGAGGGAAGTTATGATTGAAGTCTACAAAATCCTGAGTGGAGTAGAACGGGTACAAGTGGATCGATTTTTCACTCTGTTAAAAATTACAAAGACTAGGGGACACTCAATGAAACTGCAGGGAAATACTTTTAAAACCAATAGGAAGAAAAAAATTTTCATTCAGAGAATAGTTAAACTCTGGAATGCATTGCCAGAGGTTGTGGTAAAAGCAGATAGCATAGCTGGTTTTAAGAAAGATTTGAACAAAAATCCTGGAGGAAAAGTCCATAGTCTTCTATTAAGACATGGGGGAAGTTTCTGCTTGCCCTAGATCGGTAGCATGGAATGTTGCTACTCTTTGGGTTTTGGCCAGATATTAGTGACCTGGATTGGCCATCGTGAGAATGGGCTGCTGGGCTTGATGGACCATTGGTCTGACCCAGCAAGGCTATTCTTATATTCTTAGGTAAAGTAATGTGTCAATTTGCCAAATTGAACAGTAGCAAATTGCCTGGACCAGACTGTATATATCCCAGCGTGCTGATAGAATTGAAGAATGAACTTGCAGAGCTATTAGTAATTTGTTATTTTTCTTTAAAATCCAGCATAGTACCGGAAAATTGTAGGGTGGCCAACATGATGCTGATATTTTAAAAGGGTTCCAGAGGTGATCCGGGAAATTATAGTCCCAGTGAGTCTGATGTCGGTGCTGGGCAAAATGGTAGAGACTATTATTTTTTTAAAAACCCAAACATATACATAAGCTTGGATTAATGAAAGAAAGCCAACATGGATTTAGTCAAGGCAAATTTTGCCTTGCCAATCTACTGCATTTCTTTGAAGGGATGAATGAACATGGATAAAGGTGAACCGATTGATATTGTGTATTTGGATTTTTAAAAGGCATTTGACAAAGTACCTCATGAAAGACTTCTGAGCAAATTAGAAAGTCATGAGATAGGAGGGAATGTCCTATTATGGATTAAGAAGTGGTTGAAAAACAGAAAACAAAGAGTAGGTTTAAACGGTCAATATTCTCAATGGAGAAATGTAAATAGTGGGACTGCTGGGACCACTGCTTTTTAACATATTTATCAGTGATTTAGAGATGGGAATAACTAGTGAGATACGAGATATGTAATTAAATTTTCTGATGACACAAAATTGTTCAAAGTTGAAAATTGCAAGAGGATTGTGAAAAATTGCAAGAGGACCTTGTGACACTGGAAGACTGGGCATCAGAATGGTAGATGACGTTTAATGTGAGCAAGTGCAAAATGATGCATGTGGGAAAGAGGAACCCAAACTATAGCTATGTGATGTATGGTTCCATGTTAGGAGTCGCTGTCCCAAAAAAGATCTAGGCATCATTGTTGAGGATATGTTGAAACCCTCAGCTCAGTGTGTGACAGAGGCAGCTAAGAAAGCAAATAGAAAACTTAGGAGTTATCAGGAAAGGAATGGAAAACAAAAGATGAAAATGTTATAATGCCCTTGTATTGCTCTATGGTATGGCCGCGCCTCGAATAATCTGTGCAATTCTGATCACCATATCTAAAAAAAAAAAAAAAAAAAGATATAGCGGAATTAGAAATGGAACAGAAAAGGGTGCCGAAAATGATAAAGGGGATGGGACGACTTCCCTATAGGGGTGATACGATAGAGGTTTATAAAATACTGAGTGGAGTGGAAAGGGTTGATGTGAATCGCTTGTTTACTTTTTCCAAATATACTAGTACTAGGGGGCATGCGATAAAGCTTCTAAGTAGTAGATTTAAAATAAACCAGAGAAAATATTTCTTCACACAATGTGTAATTAAACTCTGGAATTTGTTGCCGGAGGATGTTGTGAAATTTAGCTTAGCAAGGTTTTAAAAAGGTTTGGATAATTTTCTAAAGAAAAGTTCATAAGCCATTATTAAGATGGCTTGGTGAAATCAAGTTTATCAAGTTTATTAGGTTTTTTGTTTTTTTTTTTTTTATCCTAGGATAAGCAGCATAAAATTCATTTTAGTACTTGGGATCTAGCTAGGTACTTGGAACTGGGTTGACTACTGTTGGAAACAGCATACAAGGTTTGATGGACCTTTGGTCTGTCCAGTATGGCAATTCTTATGTTCTTATTTTAACTTGCGTTATCTGGCCTTAAGTATTTTAGTGGAAAGCCATGTCTAAAATAAAATAGACGAGCAGTAGCCCAGATCTGGCATGACTGGCTAGTTCAATTGTTATGTCACCTTTTTCAAATATTCTTTTAATATATTTATATTTTCAACAGCTACATTAGTTTGGGGAAGGAAGTGTGGGACATAGCGAGGAAAAACTTTATATAAGAGGAGAAAAAGAGAGATACAGTTTGGGAATACCTCTTTGTAGACTGGTCTTGCTGCCTTTTCATGACAGATTTAAAGCTTCATAAATGTTGATTTTCATTGACTTGACAGGTAACCAGAACAGATTTCCCTACCCCTTCCCCATATCCAAGAAAAGATTTGATTTAATTAACGAGGCCATTCAAGATTGTGTATAGTAACAAAGTTAAAACGTTGTTGCAAGTTCCCTTTTAAGTTAAAACATATAAGGAAACTTACTTAAGGTGAGAAAATGATCTATGGGGATGTGCTCCCCCATGTCAAGAGATCAACCATCAGCCTTACGCTCCCACTTTTAATTTTCATGACATAATATGCAGCTCCCCCTCCTTACAAAATATTGATAATTAATCTCAATAGTCATTACCATCACAGACACATCCTATAAAAACAGTGGTGTACTAAGGGGAAACGGGGGAGGGGGGCGGTCCTCTCTGGGCACCATCTTGCTCGGGGTGTCGGCACCCGTTCTCCTCTTCTCTGCCCCCCTTCCCACTCCTCCCCCTTCTCTTTGCCCTGTACCCTTTTAACTTTGGCGTGAGCAGCCACCAACTTGCTGCCCGCGTCAGCTTCGGCGCTCTCTCTGATGTCAGTTCCGGGACCCGGGCCTAGGAAGTGATGTCGGAGAGAGCGCTGACGCCGATGTGGGCAACAAGTGTGTGCCTGTTCGCACCAGAGTGGAAGAGGCGTGCCCACGTGGCAGGAGAGATGCCGCTCACCCTCGCTATGCCACTGTGTGCTGATTGTTCTTTGACTTGGTGGGGCTGTCAGGATCTATTCTGTTCCGACTGCAGCTGCTCTTTGCTTTGGTTGAGCCGGCCGTGGGTTTGTCTTTGGGTGCCAACAAATTTGATGAAACGGGAAGAGTGAGGAGCTGACAGAATCCTGTAAGCCAGTTTCTAAGCTTCAGGTTAATTCCCCTCCATTGGTGTGAGGGTGTATTCCCTCCCATGTCTACCCCAGCCTAACACTGCTCCGGAGAGATGAGAGAAAGGGGGACAGCCCTACAGCTCCTCATCTCTAAGGTTCGTTGTCCTTAAGGTTCATACATAAATTTCCTTGAGCAGGTAACATTTCTTCTTTTAGTTTTGCTCTAAAGAGCAAAATTTGTTGATTTTTTTTTTTTTTTTTTTTGTGTATGTGTTTCAGAAATGCAAGCGGAAGAATTGAGTCAATAGACGCCAGGCTGAACTTGGAGAACAAAGACTATAAGAAAACAACTAAGATCACATGGCTAACAGAAACCCCCAGTGCTCAACCCATCCCTGTTGTGTGTGTGACCTTTGACCATCTCATCACCAAACCAGTACTGGGCAAAGAGGAGGATTTCAAGCAGTATGTCAACAAAAACAGCAAGGTAATTGATGGAGAGCATAACCCGCAGTCGCTGCAGGGAAAAAGCTTAGCACATGCTTTGATTGCTGACCTTTATGCTAGTTCACTAAGTGCTTTGGGTTACCATGCTTCATTTTAGACATCTTACAATTGTTTCTATAGGTAACATTTTGCAAGCTTTCTAAAGTGGCGGCATGCCAAGCAGGGATGAGACTGCAAGATAGAGTAAGCATGATAGATGCTATAGCTGATGCAGGGGTGCTGATTGCAGCAGAAAACATAGGCTGCCAACTGCCTGAAGGCAAGAGCCTTTGCCTAGCACTACAGCAGTTCCATTGTTGTGGGGGAAAGGCAGTGCAAGTGATATCTGACCAACAAAGGTGGGACTTGGAGTGCTGCAGTGGTGCTGAAAGTTAGCTGGATCTGCAGCTGGGTGTAGTTCCGTGTTTTTAATTTCATCAATACATTGTAGGGAGAGAGAGAATGCCAAGTTGGCTTTCTCAGCCTGAATTCCCTGGATCAAGGGGAGTGAAAACTGAGCCCTTAACATAAGAACATAATAAAGGGGATGAGACTTAACTTTTCTGTGTGTGGTTACAATCAAAGCAGTTTATATGTTTGACAGGTACTTATTTTGTACCTGGGGCAATGAAGTGTTAAGTGACTGAGCATAACTATTTATTGAGTAAAAAAATTATTTTTCATTGTTTGATCTCCCAATGTTTGTTTGGGTAAAAAAATATTTATCATTTGTTTTAAGGTATTTTCATGTATTTCATTGAGACCCAGACTCTATAAACGGCGTCCAGATTGTAGGTGGCCAACTGCTGCCTAACCAGCCAATCAGGACGCATGTTTTCTTAAAAAAAAACCCCAAAAACCCCAACAACCTCCTGAGGCAGGCCACCTGCATTGGCAGCGCCTCCAGGAGCCTAAGGCGGCACACAAGCCCACCTAAGCTCGCCTAAGGCTAGATGTGGGCGTGGCTTGGGCCGGAAGTTGTCTTAGGCAGACCTAGGCAACTGTACACGTCTCCCTAGGCCAGTGGTAGACGCGTACAATGTAATCCAGCAATGTAGGCGAGGGATCTTCCCCCCCCCCGGTACATCGCCGGCAGGAGGGATGCCTGTAGGTGGTGCCAGCAAGGATGAGGGACGGAGAGAAGGAGAGACGCTGGCGTTGACTGATTGCCTACAGCAACATTTCTCAACTACTTCAAACTAAGAACCCCCAAAGTCTAACAAATCTCAACTGATTACCCCAATCACAGACATACCAAGCTCCGCCCTAGGCCCACCCAAGCTCTGCCCCAGATCCTACCCCCTTTATTTTGTAATACAATTTTTTCCATTCATTTTTCATATACACACAATATATACAGCAGATATAAATTCTCAAAACAGACACATTTCAATCACTATATTGAAAATAAAATTTTCCCTACCTTATTTTTCTGTGCTTTTAACTATGTTTCTAGGGCCTTCTTATCCATTGACTGTTTTTCTCTCCTTCTTCACTTTCTGCTTTGCTTCCATCTTTGACATTAACTTAACATTCAGTTTTTCCATTTTTCTGCTTTCTTCTCAAAATCTACTTTTCCATGTCTTACCTTCCCTTCCTATCTCTCTCTCCTTCCCTGCCCGTTTCCATGGTCTGACAACTCTCTCCTTCCCTCCCCATTTCCATGGTCTGACAGCTCTCTACTTTCCTCCCAATGGTCCAACTTCTCTCTCCTTCCTTTCCCCCCTTCCCAGTCTGGCATCTCTCTCTCTTCTACTATTATTATTTCTATAGCGCTACCAGACTCCCCTCCTTCCCTTTCATTCCCTGGTCTGGTATCACTCTCTTCTTTTAGTCATCTCTCCTATCCCCCCTAGTGTAACATTTCTCTCTCCCTTCCTCCTTTCTACGCCCTGAAGTCCATCTCCCTTCCCTTCCTCCTTTCTGGCCCCCCTCCCAGTCCAACATTTCTTTCTCTCTTTTTCCCTCATGCTGCTTCTCCTCCAGGCTTCCTTCCCTCCCCCAACCAACTTCTCTCCATGAGTCCAACTTTTCACTCACTGCCCTCTCCCCCTTCCCCCGAGTGTGACATTTCTCCTTCCTGTCCTCCCCATCCATCTTGCCCTCTCCATGAGTCCAACACTTTCTGCCTCCTACACGCTTTCTCTCGCTCTCCTTGTCTCTTCCCTTGAGTGGCATCCCTCCTTCCTACCCCCCAACCCAGCATGCTTTCTCCTCATGCACAATTTCTCCCTCTCCTCCACCCCAGGTCCATTTCTCCCTCTCTCATCACTCTCACTCCTGCTACAATTTTCTTTCCTTCTCTCCCCCAACCCCTCTCACAACTAATATGATCTCTCTCCATGCACCATCTCACCCTCCCCTCTAGTGTGCAGCACCTTTCCTTTCCCTCCTCTTCTCCCTTCACTTTCCCTCCCCACCTGTCAGCAGCACCTCTCCCTCTCCCCAAATCCAATATTACCTCTCTTCCCTTCTCCCCTGTCCAACAGTACCTCTCCTCTCTCTAGCGGCAGCTCACTGTGCTTTTAACTTCCCCACACATCTGCTGCTAGGTTTAGTTTAGATATGGTTCCATCAGGCAGCCTTGGGCCTTTGCTAGGCCGGCCCGACTCTGATGAAAGAGGAAGTTGCATCATCGAAGCGGACCAGTCTAGCAAAGGCTGCCTGATGGAACCGTGTCTAAACTAATGCTAGCGGTAGCTGTGTGGCGAAGTTAAACGCACACTAAACTGTGGCTGCTGGTCCGGGGGTGGGGAGAGAAAACGAAGAGAGGCAAGTCATCTGTCCGGCGCCTCTCTTCATCCTTGGTGTGCTGCGGCACACTTTGAATTTCAGGAGGCACACTAATGTGCTGCGGCACACAGTTTGCGATACACTGTCTTAGAGAGAGGAAGAGATAATGGTTACTGTGGATGGACAGACTAGATGGGCCATTTAGCCTTTATCTGCCATCATGTTTCTAACTTACCTACACACACATCCTTTCTCTTTTAACATCCTGAATTTGTTTACTGCTCAGAAGGCTCTTTGATTTATAGGCAATCAAGTCTTCATGGGTATACTTTTTTTTTTGTTCTCATTCCCTCCTAAGTGTTAATATTTCATGTTTTAGCATGGTGGTTTTTTTTAATCTGTGTGTTAAACAATGTGTAGTAAATACTGGGCTTATATTATCCCATTTCTGTATATAAAAATCTCACCCCCATCTTTTTTTTTGAATCGCTTTAGCAAGAAGAACTGATGTTGGGTGACCCATGCCTTAAGGACCTGAAGAAAGGGGACATCATTCAGCTCCAGAGAAGAGGGTTCTATATTTGTGATCAGCCTTTTGAGCCTGTTAGGTAAAGAGCTAGTAATTAGGCTTGTTTTAAAGCCATTTAAAGTCTGAATATTCTTTCATAATGGTTCTTGTCCTGTTTGCCAATATTTTTAATATTATTGCTTCTGATATGATATTGCTATGGTTCTCTCCCCTCTTTGGATTTATTCTGCTTTAGAAGCAAAGTAGAATGATAAACTCTGGATTAGCTCCATGATTAGTTCTAGACCTGGGTTGGATTCCTCTGATAAGCGGGTCTTGGAAATAGTTGGAAAGGTGAGCTCAGGCTGTAGAACAGGGGTGTCAGAGTCCCTCCTCGAGGGCCGCAATCCAGTCGGGTTTTCCCAATGAATATGCATGAGATTTATTTGCAAGCACTGCTTTCATTGTATGCTAATAGATCTCATGCAAATTCATTGGGGAAATCCTGAAAACCCGACTGGATTGCGGCCCTCGAGGAGAGACTTTGACACCCCTGCTGTAGAAAGAAGAGAGAAAGTAGCATCTGTAACAAGTGCAGATACTACTTTCTAGTACAAGAGTTATGATGAAAAGGTCTGGACTCTTTAGTTGGTCGTAGGAGAAAAAAAGGCATTCACTAATCATTAGAGTGTAGAGAAGACTGCAGTTAGAACCTAAGGAAAAGCAGCAATACTAGAAAAATTATAGCAAAACCCAGCAAGGTGCACTTAACAGTGACTTACTATCTCCCTTAGAAGTAATTTCAGGAGAGATAAACTTTATAGCCATACAAGCCAAGTCACTGCTAACTGTCCTCCCTGCTATCATTCATGTGTTATCTCCTGTCCTGAAAATGACTAGCTTCTCTTTCTAGTCCATACAGTTGTAAAGATGCACCCTGTGTCTTAATTTATATCCCTGATGGACATACAAAGGAAATGCCAACATCTGGCTCCAAGGAGAAGACCAAGGCTGAAACAGCCAAGAAAGAGGTAAAATAGAGCAAGCTTCTGTCCACTTAGAATGTAAGAACTGCCAAACCTAGGATAAACCAGGAGCCCATCCAGCTCAGCCTGTGTTTACAAGCTCAGAGGATATATAGAAATAAAACACGTTTCCAGTCCCATCAGTCATGGTTTAAAGGTGAATTGAACCAAGGTGATACATCTGACTTCATGGATATGGAATATTATCTCTGCAGGTTAGGAATTGGCTAGTTACAGGTAGATGTCCAAACTCTAGATTTTTTCAGATACTTCAGCTATCCTTCTGGCTTGCAAAAATGTGTCCAATGCTGAGAAATTCCACACAGTTGTAACACTAGAACATCTGACATGGCTTCTCTATACATTTGGGCCCTAAGTATGTACTGAGATTGCTTGTACCTTAATACAATCCTGTGTGTAGGCCATGGAGTTACAAAACATGCTTGCCATGCACTGTTATAATTTTATAAGTTTCTTTCCCTGGAAGGGTCCCTTTTCACTAAAGATCTTATGTGACTGGTGAGCAGGGGATATTGGGGAAGCAGCATTTTCATCCCATTGGAGGAAGAACGTCTGCCATCTCATACTGTCAATAGTTACTAACCAGACGCTGATTCTAGAGGGAGTACATTCTGTCAAAGGCTGCCTTGGTTAGGGTGTAATCTGGAGGGAATGAAAAAGGAAAAATCATCGGGTATTGATGAACAATGGTTCATGGCACTATAATTTGATGGAGGCTAGTTCTTTCTGAGCTCTAATCTCGAAGACCAAGAGGAAACCATTGGTCCAGTAAAAAGAATCACTCATTTAAGCCCCCTTCCCCCTCCAAAAAAAAAGACAATAGTTCATTTGGAATAGGGTCTGAATGGGACATGGAGCATATAAGAAGCTAATATAAAGCTGTCAGTTACGGTGAGTATGAGTCCGTTGGAACATTTGTTAACATTGCTCTCAGTGATTCAAGAAACTGGCAGGATGCTGTTTATGGAGTTTCACAAACATTGGCCAAATAGTAAGATTATACTTACATTCATACTTGATGAAGGGTATGTGATGTTTTTGTTATCCCAGGACAAGCAGGCATGATATTCTCACATGTGGGTGACGTCATCTACGGAGCCCCGGCGCGGACAGCTTTTCAAGCAAACTTGATAGAAGTTTCAAGTTTGCACACTGCACCACGCATGTGCATGCCTTCTCGCCCACTAGAGGGCGCATCCCACCTCGTGGTCCTCAGTTCAAATTTTTCCGCGGAGCAAGAAAGCCCTGTGGATCTGAGCTCCAGTGTTTTTGCCTTCTAGCTGCCGCGTTTAGTTTGTTTTTCCCTTCGAATTAGTTCGCGGTGCTGTTTTTCCTTTCGTTTCTTTTCCAAAAAAAAAAAAAAGTCTTTCGTTTTTCGTCGGGCTCCGGGGGCTCCCGGAAGCCGTGGCCGCGGGACGTCGGTACGTTCCCGGCCTTCTTCTTTTTCTTCGTGGATGTCCCGTCCTGTTACGGGATTCAAAAAGTGCAGCCGGTGTGAGAGGTTGCTTTCCATCACTGACCCTCACCGGTGGTGCATTGTCTGTCTTGGGCCCGAACATCCGACAGACTCGTGTGATCGCTGTGCTACCTTCCAAAACAGGGCCCTCCGTCGCCGTAAGGCAAGAATGGCCAAATTGTTCGCCGTCGACGCGCCGCCTAAGGCCTCGACGTCGGCCTTGGCTTCGGCCCCGGCCTTGACCTCGGCCTCGGCGTCCTCGGGGGCCTCGGCCTCGCCTCGGCCCTCTTCCTCGAAGGCGTCGTCAGTGAAGCAAGCTTCGGGTAAGTCCTCTGTTCCATCCCCTTCAGCAAAGAAGCCATCCTCGAGTCAGGCCAAGGCGGGTGGGTCGACCCCGGCCCCGCATCGGACCTCGACTCCGCACACCCCGAGGGAATACTCGAGACCGAGGTCGCCCTCCAGGGAGTGTGCCCCGGACTCGGAACTCCCCACCTTCGTGGGGATTCCGGCCTTCCAGGATCTCCTCCGAGCTCTGATCTCCTCGGAGCTGTCGGGAGCCCTGGAAGTGTTGCAGCGTGCTGCGGTTCCGGCGGCCTCGACCTCGGCCTGGACGCCTTCGGTCTCGGAGGCCCCGGCCTCGGCTCCCTCGGGAGCCCCGGCCTCGGCGACCTCGGTCTCGGGTACTGTGGCCCCGTTCACCTCGGTCTCGGCCCCGCCCCGGACCTCGACCTCGGGGGAACCCCCTGAGCGGAGTGTAAGGCCCAAAGAAAAGTTGCGCAGAGTGCGCCGTCTTTCCTCCTCTTCCTCCGGGTCTTCCAGACACGCCTCGCCCTCGACGCGACCTCGGACGGGGCGTCGATCGAGGAAGTCTAAGCGGCCCCGAGGCTCGCCTCGGCGCGACCGTTCCTCGTCGTTCGGGGGCGAGGCGCTGCAGGTGTCGGAGTTGCGCCTCGACAACCCGAGGCTCCTCCGCTCACCCCGTGAGAAGTCTTCCCGGGCCGCCTCGCCGAGGAAACGGGAGAGTGTCCCACGAACCCCGGGGTCCTCACCCAAGGGTTCTGCGAGGAGGATAACTTCCCCTTCCCCCTCGAGGGCCCTCGAGAGGGGATCTTGGGATTCGGGATCGGTTAGGGATCCTCATTATTCCCATGAGGCCTCCCCCCTCTCCTCGGTGGGGCGGTCGAGAACCCCCTCTCCCCAGGCTAGGCCGTCCTCATTTTCATCCTTCGTTCAGGACATGGCCCAAGCCCTGGGGATTGACCTGATGGTAGGCTCTCGGTATTCCAAAGAATTTTTGGAGGAACAGGACCTCCCCACTCTTCCTAGGGAGGTGCCTAGACTCCCTCTCAACAGTGTCCTTCTGCAAACCTGGCTGAAGAACTTGTCAAACCCTCTTACAGTCACGTCTGTGCCTTCAAAAATGGAATCAAAGTATAGGACGATTCCCCCTAAAGGGTTCGATAAGGCGCAGCTCTCACACCAGTCTCTTCTGGTGGAGTCTGCTCTTAAAAAATCACAGCCCTCACGGGTTTCTGCGGCGGTTCCACCAGGCAGGGAAGGGCGGACCCTGGACAAGTTTGGCCGTCGCCTCTATTCAAATTCCCTGATGGCCACCAGGGTTCTAAATTACGCCTTCACCTTTTCCTCCTATTTGCGTGGTATGGTGAAGGACCTTCCTCAATATCGAAACTCGTTACCGGACTCCCAAAGAGCAGGATTCGATAAGTTTATGTCCAACCTGTCTCAATTGCGGCTGTACCTATTTCATGCAGTGTACGACGCTTTTGAGCTGGTTTCGAGGGTGTCGGCCCTCGCGGTGGCCATGCGCCGCTTGGCCTGGCTTCGCACCCTCGACATGGACCCAAACCTGCAGGAACGCCTGGCAGACTTGCCTTGTGTGGGGTCCGAGTTATTCGACGAGTCATTGGATGCGGCGACCAAACGCTTGTCGGAACAGGAGCGCTCTCTAGCATCCCTGGTCCGCCCCAAACCTAGGCCCCCGCCGCAGAAACCCTTTCGGCCTCCGCTGCGCCGATACCCTCAGAAGTCGACCCCGGCTTTCTCGAGACCGCCTCCGAGACGTCCGTCTCAGCGAGGCAGAGGGGGACAAACCCAAGCCCCGGCGCAGGGCCCTTCTAAGCCAGCGCCTTCCTTTTGACGGGCTGAGCGGACGGGGCGGGTTCCCCTCCGCACTTTCACAGGAACCCCTTCCTATCGGGGGCCGTCTTCGGTCCTTCCGGGAGGCATGGACCGGGATTACCTCAGACGCTTGGGTGCGCCGGATCGTCTCCGAGGGCTACTCGCTCAACTTTGTGTCCTCGCCGCCGGACAGTCCCCCAAGTTTAGTCCCCTGCAACCGTTCGCAGCTACCGGCCCTTATAACCGAAGCCAAAGCCCTCTTGAAGCTTCGGGCGGTCGAGCCGGTCCCCAAGGACCAGTGGGGTACGGGGTTTTACTCCCGCTACTTTTTGGTCCCAAAAAAGACCGGGGACCTGCGCCCCATACTGGACCTCAGGAAGCTCAACAAATTCCTGGCCCGGGAGAAGTTTCGAATGCTATCTCTCCCGGTTCTGTATCCCCTCTTGGAGGAAGGGGACTGGATGTGCTCCCTCGACCTGAAGGAAGCATACACCCATGTTCCGGTGCACCCCGCCTGTCGAAGATTCTTACGATTCCAGGTGGGGGACCTCCACCTCCAGTACAGAGTACTGCCCTTCGGCCTAGCCGCGTCCCCACGAGTATTCACGAAGTGCATGGTGGTGGTTGCAGCAGCCCTCAGGTCACGTGGACTCCACGTGTTCCCTTACCTGGACGATTGGCTCATCAAAGCCCCGACCAGGGAGGGGGTTATCTCAGCGACCCGACAGTCTATTACCTTCCTGCAAACTCTCGGGTTCGAGATAAACTTTCCAAAGTCTCAGTTGAGGCCGTCGCAGTCTCTTCAATTCATAGGTGCGGTGCTGGACACGGTGCGCCTACGCTCCTACCTGCCGACCCAGCGGTTGGAAGCCTTGGTACGGATGAGCCACCAGGTCTCTCAACTGTCGAAGGTGTCGGCCAAGCGCATGATGATGCTGCTGGGCCATATGGCCTCGACGGTACATGTCACGCCGTTTGCGAGGCTACATCTGAGGATCCCTCAGTGGACCCTCGCATCCCAGTGGCGTCAGGAGTGCGACCCGGTGTCTCGCCTCATTTCGGTGACTCCGCTTTTGCGGAAATCGCTACGTTGGTGGACAGACTCTTCAAATCTGTCCATGGGGCTACTGTTCCGCACTCCGCCTTTTCACAAGGTCCTGACCACGGACTCCTCCGAGTACGCGTGGGGAGCCCATCTCGACGGTCTTCGCACGCAGGGCCTGTGGTCGGCAGAAGACCGTCAGTGTCATATCAACGTGCTAGAGCTGCGGGCCATCTTCCTAGCACTTCGAGCCTTCGTTCACATATTGCAGGACCAGGTGGTCCTCGTCCGCACGGACAATCAGGTGGCAATGTATTATGTGAACAAGCAGGGAGGAACGGGGTCATGGCCCCTCTGCTCCGAAGCTCTTCGCCTCTGGGAGTGGGCGGCCTCCCGGAACATCTTCCTCCGGGCGGTCTACATCCAAGGAGAACGGAATTGCCTGGCGGACAAACTCAGTCGACTTCTGCAACCGCACGAGTGGACTCTACACTCAGCAGTTCTACGCGAGGTTTTCGCTCGCTGGGGAACGCCACAGGTGGATCTGTTTGCCTCTCCGGAGACACACAAACTACCACTATATTGTTCTCGGATGTACTCGCAGGACCGTCTGGAAGCGGATGCCTTCCTACTCGACTGGGAAGGGAGGTTCCTGTATGCATTCCCTCCGTTCCCTCTGATCATGCGAACGTTGGTACACCTAAAATCGTCCACGGCCACGATGATTCTCATAGCACCCCGGTGGCCGCGTCAGCACTGGTTCTCCCTGCTGCTCCAGCTCAGTGCCAGGGAGCCTCTTCCCCTGCCTGTCTCTCCTTCTCTGCTGTCTCAGAGTCAAGGATCCATGTTACATCCCAATCTGCAGTCATTGCACCTGACAGCCTGGTTTCTTGTTCCCTGACTCCTCCGGACCTGTCTCAATCGGTGAAGGAGGTGTTGGAAGCCTCCCGCAAGATCTCGACGAGGCTTTGCTATGCGCAGAAATGGACCAGGTTTTCCACCTGGTGTTCGTCTTTTCACCTGGATCCGGTATCAGTTCCGGTATCCTCGGTCTTAGAATACTTATTTCATTTGTCGCGCTCCGGCTTGAAAACCACTTCGGTGCGGGTTCATCTCAGTGCGATTTCTGCTTTCCACCAACCTCTGGAGGGACGCCCTCTGTCACTCCACCCCTTGGTGACACGCTTCATGAAAGGGTTAATCAGGGTTTGCCCCCCTCTTAAGCCTCCGTCTGTCGTGTGGAACTTGAATGTAGTTCTGGCTCAACTGATGAAACCCCCTTTTGAGCCACTCAACAAGTCCCTCTTGAAATTTCTGACTTGGAAGGCGGTGTTTCTGATTGCCCTCACCTCCGCCAGGCGGATTGGGGAGTTGCAAGCCTTGGTTGCGGACCCTCCTTTCACTGTCTTTCATCACGACAAGGTGGTTCTCCGCACCCATCCTAAGTTTTTACCTAAAGTTGTTTCTGACTTCCACCTCAATCAGTCCATTGTCCTTCCTGTGTTCTTCCCGAAGCCCCACTCCCATCCGGGCGAGACGGCGCTTCACACGCTTGACTGTAAGAGGGCGTTGGCATATTATCTTCAACGCACCAGGTCTCATCGGAAGGTCCCTCAATTGTTTTTGTCCTTCGATCCCAATCGATTAGGGCATCCAGTTTCCAAGCGCACTCTGTCTAACTGGTTGGCCGCTTGCATTTCCTTTTGCTACGCTCAGGCTGGCCTTCCTCCCCCGGGTCGAGTCACGGGGCACAAGGTCCGAGCAATGGCAGCTTCGATAGCCTTTCTCCGATCCACTCCAATGGAGGAAATATGTAAGGCTGCCACTTGGTCTTCGGTTCATACATTCACCTCTCATTACTGTCTGGACACCTTGTCCAGAAACGACGGCCGGTTTGGCCAGTCGGTGTTACGTAACCTGTTTTCATAATTTGCCATCCTCCCACCTACCCTTTTTTGGTTGGCTTGGAGGTCACCCACATGTGAGAATATCATGCCTGCTTGTCCTGGGATAAAGCACAGTTACTTACCGTAACAGGTGTTATCCAGGGACAGCAGGCATATATTCTCACAACCCGCCCGCCTCCCCGGGGATGGCTTCCTTGCTAGTTATGGAACTGAGGACCACGAGGTGGGATGCGCCCTCTAGTGGGCGAGAAGGCATGCACATGCGTGGTGCAGTGTGCAAACTTGAAACTTCTATCAAGTTTGCTTGAAAAGCTGTCCGCGCCGGGGCTCCGTAGATGACGTCACCCACATGTGAGAATATATGCCTGCTGTCCCTGGATAACACCTGTTACGGTAAGTAACTGTGCTTTATGCACCCTGCTGTGATGGTTGAATGAAGTATAAGGTGATGGTTCCCAGGTAGCAGTTAGGTAGCAACTAGGAATACATCTAGCCAGCAGAGTCATGCCAAATTGGCTAATGAAACTGTTATTTAGATAGCATAGGCACTGAAATGTCATTTTTTTTGGGTCTATAGGAGGCTTCAGCAGTTTCCAACGATGCCTCTTCACTGTTTCCTGCTGCTTTAGAAAGAGACTCCTGTGACCTGTACAGTAGGGTGGCGGCCCAGGGAGAACTCGTCCGAGAATTGAAAGCCAAGAAAGCAGCAAAGGCTGATATTGATGCAGCTGTAAAACAGCTTTTGTTGTTGAAGGCAGAATACAAAGAGACAACAGGTCAGGAGTACAAGCCCGGAAATCCAATGGCCCCAGTACCGAAAGCTTCCAATGAACCAGAGCCCCACAGCTCTAGGGACAGCATTGCTCTCTATGATAAAGTAGCTGAGCAAGGGGAAGTGGTCCGAAAGCTGAAGACTGAAAAAGCACCAAAGGTAAATGCACACAGTGGGAAAATTCTTTATAGTTATGTTTATGTACAAAATGGGTGCGGCTAGGAAGCACTTATTCATTGGCTAGGTTTTGCATTAGTATATACATGACTTTCAATGATGGATGTGTGGTGAACTCCAGATGGAAGCTGTACGTGCTTAGATCAGTGCAAATACTACAACGAACATTCGCAGTAAATTTGAGACTGAGATTATCCGTAACATATCCTTGCTTAGGAGTGAGATCCATTACTGTCATTGGTAAGTGCAAAACTAAACCATATGAAGACATTTCTCCTGAAAAAAAGTACATATACTTATATTATATTTTCATGTATGTAAATACTTACGCTCAATCTTATTCAGCACTTTTTGAGCATTTCTTTCCCCAGTTATATATCCTCCTAAGGTCTTATTTAATAGTTCATGTATTTTTACATGAATAATACAGTGTCTCAGACCAGTTTAATTTTGCAATTTAATTTCTTATGCATGGATGTTGGTATCAGTGTTTTGCATGCTCATGACTGTACAGAGGAAAGATGGTGAAGAAATCAATTTTTCAGCGGTAATAGGAGAAGAATCAGATAAGGTGTTAACTGTGCACGGGAGAATAATCACTGTTAAGACACAACATGATTTTTATGGTCCTTTACAAAGTGCTGTCTCTAAAATCTCTTCTGCTATAAATATTCTTTTTTTCTCTTCTCTTGTTAGGAGCAGGTAGATGCTGCTGTGAAAACACTTCTTTCTCTAAAAGTTGAATATAAACAGGCAACAGGCCAGGAGTACAAACCCAAGAGTCCCTCTGTCGCTCAGTCTTCTAGCTCTTCTTCTGCTTCTCCTGTTTCTCACACATGCCGTGGTGCAGTGGACAGCAATGCACTGTACGATAAAGTAGCAGAACAAGGAGAGGTAGTACGCAGACTCAAATCGGAGAAAGCTCCCAAGGTATGTTGGTGTTCCACACTGTTCTAGAGGAATTTCTAATATGCGACCTTGTTCAAGAAAAATTATAGTCAGCGAAGTGTCCCCACATCAGAATATTTGAGTGAAGTAAACCAATTGCTTAAGAATCTTCATAACGTTAGCATTTCTATTTGTTGGTTGTATTGCCTTTATATCCACCAGCTTTCTCATGTTATTTTGAAATTGGCTCAGTTATCTGTGTCTACAGAGGCAGTGGGGCTTTGAGCTTTAAGTTGCAGTTACTTTGGATTTGTCTCTGCTTTTAACCTTTCTTCCTTTCCTGTTTGGCCCAACAATTGCAATTACTGCAACAGTCCTCACCCAAAGGCCACGAACTGTGGCTTCCTCTAGTCTTGGTATTTATGAACCCTCATTTTAGGCGGTGGCAATAACTTATTGGCAGAGGCAGTCATACTCAAAACTGACAGATTTCAAGCAGGATAAATAAAATGTTAATGTAGGTACAGTGCCAAATTTAAACCTGGGACCCTTATACTCACAGCCAAGTTTATCAGCCTGGTAGAGTCTTGTTTTTGTAACTAGGGGGTGATTATGGTAGAAAATAACTCACAGCAGACATAGATCTTGTTAGAAATAGCTTTCACTATGGCAGGTGTTTCAGTAGGAAGCTATATTTCTGTTGCGGATTCCAGACACCATTAAATTCAGATTGACACACAGCTCCTGATTGGTGTAGCCTGACTTTACTACAGGAAGAGGCAGTCAGAGCAGACCACGAATGACCGGGTCTGTGATTCGTGAACCGCAAATTCGCAGAGGAACACACTATAGCACATCTTAGGGGCACAGCTATAAGTGGTTGCCCTATCGGGACTTTCCTGATTTATGCTATGATTGGCCAGATCAGGCAGCAGCAGCCAGGGTGTTGGTTTGTGGTGTTTGGTTGCTTTCTTTCTGTCCTATTGACATCTGCTTGGCTACTCATTGGCTTCAGGGGACTGCACAGCCCACTTATAGGCTAGGTTGAAGCACGTTGGTTCTCAGTCTCCATCTGCTGGTAGGAGTGTATAATACCCAGCTGTGCCAGTCTAGAGGGCCTAAAGGAAAGTAAATTAGCAGGGGAAAGTTTATTTGAATGCTAGCTATGTTGATACAACTGGTTCTGAAGGGTTTATAGAAAATTCGTCTCATCCAGGACAGACTGTATAATACATAGTGGTAAATAAAAACAGTTAATATTTCATATTTTAGTTCTCCTACCTATTTATCATCTTTAAATTTGAGACTTCTGTTTCTCAAGGTAATTAAAGATGATTGTGTCTTTTAAGGTGATTTTAGGGCCTAATTTGTAGATAAAAAAGGAAGCGGAACTGTGGAGACAGGGAAGGGGGCACGGCAGCAGTAACAGGAAAAGAGGGACTGAATTAGGGAGTAAAGTGATTGTTCTCTGTTGCCCCAGGCTCACTCCACCCTGTCCTGCTACCTACAGGTCTCTTGGAAGGGAGGTGCTGGAGCAGAACAACCCTGCTGCTCCAGAGTCTGAAAAGAAATGGTGGGACTGTGTTCCAGGTTGTTCCCCCAGAAAGTATTAGACAATAAAACAGTACAAAATTTAGCAATACAAAGTAAAGATCCATATCACAATCAACAAGAGTTTGACTATCTGTTTTCATGTGTTATCCAAGGAGGTTTTCCCCCAACTCTTTCCCTTTTATTTCCCTCTTTTAATCTTTTGCCTTTTTAATAGATTACAGTAGGAATTTTTATCCTGATGTTTCTTGTATTCATAACTTTTTGTTGACATATATGTATGAGACCTATTGTAATATATATTTTGTGTTGGCTTTATCCACAGAAAGGCATACATAAACAATTATGCATAGTACTGTAGCTTACAGATAGTTAAAATCTACATTAGAGGCCAACTGAATTTCAGTTTTGGTTATGGTGCCGAAACTGTCTCAAAATCCTTTTTCTGCCTGTTTTTGGCTTTGGTGAAAAGGCCATGGCCATGGCTTCGGTTTTGGCTGAAACTGACCAAGTGTCTTTGGAAGCCAAACGTTTGTACTATGTCCCTTTTTTAAAAAAAATCTTCCTTCTTCCCTTACCCTCCAAAATGGAGTTGCCTTTCTCCTTTACTCAACTGTAGGGAGTCCTCATCAGTCCTGTCATATAATACCTGGTATTCAAGGGATGTAGTCAGGGCAGGAATGATACTCAGTTACTCCTCTCCGTGCTAGCTCTGCTCTCAAAATGGCTGCCTTGACCTCTAGTAGCAATCATGTGAGTTTGCACCAAGATGCTGTGGCAAGACATTTTGAGAGTAGAGCTGACATGGATAAGTGCCCCTGAGGATCATTCTTGTCCTGACTACACTACTGGACCACAAGAGATTGTAAAGTAATCTGGGTGTGGGGAACTACTCTGCATATATAAACTAGAATTAGTGTATATACACTAATTCTAGTTTCTGTATTTTATTTATTTATCATATATAAACTTAATTTCATTGAATATCATTTCCCTACTAACACCATAAGCCTGACTAGTACTTGGGCTTGAAAACAATCACTGCAGGTTCCTGTCTCATAGAAACTAGCTTCTGCACACTACAGGTTTGATTAAAACGCTGCATCTTCATCAAACCCAACACAGCTTGGAAATTCTTTAAGAAAATCATCCAAATAGTATCTAAGTTAGAATATATATAATAATTTAAATAATGAAAGACCATAATTTACCTCCAAGCAAAATAGTCTCTTCACACATGGACCTCAGCTAATGAAAACTGAAACTACAGGCCAAAGGCTGACTTTGCACCACATCTGGAGTGACAGCTGATGTCATATTTCCTGGGAGGCTAATTCCTAAGGAGCTTATCATTCCAAATTTATTGACTTAAATTCCTGCTAAACTTTTGTATCAAAAAAGATTTATTTGGAGCACTCTATTTACTATATACCTACTATGCAACTGCACTACTTACAATCACTTTATAGGAGAGAAAAAATATATATCAGTGGGGATGGGGTGCTGTTTTCACTATCACATTTTCAATGGTGAGCAATAGGCAGTCTTTGCCTGTCTTCCTGAATTGAAAATGCACTATTGAAGCACCACCTCCCACTGGCAGCAATGCAATTGGAAGATTCTGCTAGCTTAGAGGGAAAAGTGCTCAGTTGTACTGAATATTCTTTCAAAGCTGTTTCCTGTTTTGTAGTTGCTGTCTCACTTCCTGCCTCTTCTCCTCTCTTCTTTAGGAGCAGGTAGATGCTGCTGTGAAAACACTTCTTTCTCTAAAAGCTGAATATAAACAGGCAACAGGCCAGGAGTACAAACCCAAGAGCCCTTCTGTCGCTCAATTTTCTTCCAGTTCTTCCTCTGCTTCTCCTATTTCTCATAAGTGCCCTGGTGCAGTGGACAGCAAAGCATTATATGATAACGTAGCAGAACAAGGAGAGGTAGTACGCAGACTCAAACAAGAGAAAGCTCCTAAGGTATGCTGGTGTTCCACGCTGTAGGGTTCTGTAGTTTAGATGCTTGTTTATACCCAGAGAAGAAACTATTTCCAAGAAAGTATTCTGGCAAAGGGATATTTCTTGAGCTAAAATGTAGTCTTAAAGTTTGTTTTCATGAAATTGTTCCTGTTTGATTGAACCACTGAACACACATTTACGGATCTCTTTTCCCATTACAGGTACTCCGCCGCCAAATAAAATATCAGTCTTATTACTGGCTGAGGTCCCACATCCTCACCTCTTTCTGCCTCACTTAAAGTAAAATAAATGCTCCTCTGAGTCCACCATTTTCTTCAGTTTTACTCATGCTAGAATTCATAAGAATGCCATGTAATATTTAGCACCATCAGAAATGGTAGTAATTCATACATACAGTTGCTTGCATCAGAGTAGCCTTCTTGTACTTAAACTTAGTAAAAGTGTATTATTTTTTTTAATGGAGTTATAAAAATTACTGATATTACCATTGGTTTATGGTAGAGAGTCACAGGTCATAGTGAAAGTGTTGGCTCATTTTATTAAACCTACTGCAACTGAACCTCTGATTTTAAGTGTTTAACCAAGGTATAAAAGTAAATATTTGTCATTTGGGTTCTATCAATCATTGGTTCTGAAACCAACTTTTTTATCCAAGTATATTTCTTTCAGCATGTCCCCTACCATTTCTTGCTTTCATCTGTGCCACCAGCTCAATGTCTCTGATATGTAGAACTGTGCTAGCCCTAGTTGTATTCTGAGCATTATTCCATAGACTGGTCTATGATTCTCTATTACACGATTCATATTCCTAGCAGTAGATTTGAGAACAAAGGGTAAAAATTAAAACAAGATAGATTGTCCTACTCAGGATTTTGCTTTTCCTTTAAATTTTAAAGAGAAATAAGGGCTCAAATTCTGTCTCTCTCCCCTCTCTCCTCCTGTGGATCATTAACAATTGCTGTAAAGTGGGTAATTTGAATATGTTGTTTTACACTAATGGTGACTGTCTTTTATCCAATAAAGTAAGCAAGCAAAAGCTATGTATATGTATCTGTTCTCCAACATGTTTTCAACATTACACTATTGAAAGTGACCTAAACCTCATCATATTGCAGTCATTCTTAATAACCTCCCATTTAAGATCCTTCTACTCATCCTCCATGCTTTTTCTAGACTCCATTCCTTTCATCTTGCTGCATCTTATTCCTGGTCTAGACTTCCTGAGTAGGTATGTTATGTTCTGTCTTTGGCCCTATTCAAATCTAGGCTTGAAGCTGCTTTTTAATGCTTAACCTCTTATTCACCTGTTCAGTTCCCACATTTCCCTAATACCTTTTCCCCTGTTTTGCCATGAATAGTTGTAAGCTCTGTCGAGTAGGGATTTCTCGTACATGTTTTGGGTACAGCACTGCATATGTTTAGTAGCACTATAGAAATAAGTATTATTTTCATTCCAAAGAGTTCCAGATTCATGTCTCTCTTGTTTTCATCCTCTACTTTCCACAAAATCTGCTGCTGTCAAAATATTTAGTGACTTCTATTTGTACAAATGCTTTTTTACTCATTCATCAACCACTTTAGCATATCTGCTGCTTTTGACGCAGATAATCTGTTTATAGTTTATTGAATACTTTATATACTGCCTTTCACATAAAATCAAAGCGGTGCTCCTTGGCATACTGTATAGAGAATGACACGGTGGCGGTTTACCCGCGGCCACCGCATTTTAGCCGCGGGTCACCCGCCGAAAACGGGGAAGAAAACTAGCAGTCGCTGCGGCGACGGGGACAAGGCCATTCACCGCCCGCGGGGCGGTGAATGGTCTTGTCCCCGCAGTGAGGCATGAAGGATCGCGCGGTCCCCGCAGCTCACACCCGCCTGCCCAATCGATTCTAGTGTTTAGCCAGCTCTCTTCCTTCTCCTCACCTTAGTTTGTAGATTTTCTTTTTCGGCGACCCGCACGCGCGGCTGCTCAGTGTTCAATCTTCTGCTCTGACGCAACCGGAAACAGGAAGTTGCAGCAGAGCAGAAGATTGAACACTGAGCAGCCGCGTGTGCGCGGCTCTCTGATAGCGTGCGGGTCGCCGAAAAAGAAAATCTACAAACTAAGGTGAGGAGAAGGGAGAGAGCTGGCTAAACACTAGAATCGATTGGGCAGGCGGGTGTGAGCTGCGGGGACCGTGCGATCGCTAGTGTTCCCGGCTCAAATTGGAAGGAGGGAGTGAAAGGGAAAAGGATTCTGGCGGGGACGGTGACGGTGACGGGGCGGTGAAAGGGATGACGGTGACGGGGCGGTGAAGGGAACGGCGGTGACGGGGCGGTGCAGAGGATGGTGGGCCGGTGACGGGGCGGTGACGGGGACAGATTTTTTCCCCGTGTCATTCTCTAATACTGTACTCAATTGGATTTCAAGATTCTGCTCCATCTTGGTTTTCTTCTCGCCTCTTCATTTCTCCATTTAGTGCATCCTATGGGATTCTTTCTTCACTGCTATTCAGCTGTCGATCTGTGTACCTTTGTCCTGGGAATCTCTCTCTCACTAATTTAGTATTCTGATATCGGCCCATGTTCTCTTCACTACCATTTTTATACTGATATACACTCCTCTAAACCAAAAATTTCCCTGAATGTGCAGTCCCAAATGCCAATCTGTCCGACATGGATGTCCCAAGATCACCTTGAACTTAACATAGCCAAGATGGAAGTTTGCATCTTTCCTTCCAACCCCCCTCCCCCCCCCCACATACACACACACTTTTATGGATGGCACCTCATTCTTCCAGTTCACTTGGCCCTTAACTTGGTGCCAACTTTGTCCCTCTCTTTTTGTCTTCCACATCCAAAACTCTGTTCAAATGTGTACTTTCTTTCTCTTTGACATTGCTAAAATTTGTCCCTTTCTAAACCTGTTACGACCTCCCACTTAGATTACTATAGTCAATTCAAAATTGAGCTGTATTATATAGTTGAAGTCATGTTAAAGGAAGATGTTATCCTTTTTATCCGAGGACAAGCAGGCAGTATATTCTCACATGTAGGTGACATCATCCATGGAGCCCCGGTATGGACAGTCAACAAGTTCACTGTCACTTTAAAAATTTGAAGACCACCCGCACTGTACATATGTCTGTGCCTTCCCACTCAAAGCCGGCCTGCTGATAAGCTGTTCTTTCAAGTTTCTCTCAGCACATTAAACTTGTGTATCTTTTTTTCAGTCTTTTTTTTTTTTTTTAAGTATTTTTTGTTCACATTTTTTTTGCCTTCCTTTACTTTTTTATTCAGTTTAGAAAATTTTCATTTTTTTCAGTCTTTTGTTTTGGGCCTTCAGGTTCTCTTCAGCCTGTCTTCAGGCCAGGATCATCAAACCTTTTTCAATTTGCCATTTACTCAATCTCCCTGGACCATTGAGTCCTTTGACCTCATGTCGGCAATTTTTTCTTTAAGCAGTGCATTTGGTGTAATAGAACCATTTTAGGTACAGACCCACATAACTGGTGTGTCCAGTGCCTGGGTCCTGAACACTGTGTTATTTGTAGCCCGCTCTACTCTAAACTGTAGAAAACATAGAAACATAGAAAATGATGGCAGAAAAGGGCTATAGCCCACCAAGTCTGCCCATTCCAAATACCCACACCCCGAATTCACTCCCTTAGGGATCCTACATGAGTATCCCATTTTCTCTTAAAATCTGACACGCTGCTGGCCTCAATCACCTGCAGTGGGAGTTTGTTCCAATGATCCACCACTCTTTCGGTGAAGAAGTACTTTCTGGTGTCGATATGAAACTTCCCTCCCCTGATTTTCAGCGGATGCCCTCTGGTGGTCGAGGGTCCCATGAGACTGAAGATCTCATCTTCCGACTCGATGCGTCCCGTGATGTACTTAAACGTTTCAATCATGTCTCCTCTCTCTCTTCGTTCCTCAAGTGAGTACAGCCGCAGTTTATTCAGTCTTTCTTCATATGTGAGATCCTTGAGCCCCAAGACCATCCTGGTGGCCATTCGCTGGACCGACTCGATTCTCAGCACATCCTTCCGGTAATGTGGTCACTAAAAGCCAGGAAATTGATTGTACAGCACTGTGTATGCTTTTCAGAGCTATAGAAATGATAAATAGTAGTAGAAATTACAGTACGAAAAACTTGAGTCATTTACATTGAGAATGACTGGAGGTTCCGACACCAATGCTCAACATCCAGCAACTCCAGCATTGACGCCGGTTCTAATGGCATCGGCAACATCTACTTCGTTGGTGCTGCATGACTTAGAGGAACCTCGTAAAAAGGCTAAGAAGCATAAGCATACTTCCCCCTCCATGCATGCTTCAGCATCATCTCGGGCATCTTCACCAGTGACATGTTCTAAACATCGACACACTGATGCCAGATCGCCGTCTTTACAGTTGGTGTCACCTCTGAAGTGTTGCCTTTTGGGCGGGACCGCCGGAAGAGGAAGCAGCGCAGACGCAGGGCTCACAGAAGGGCCCGGACCGCCGGAAGAGGAAGCATTTCAGAGCAGGGCTCACAGAAGGCCCGGGACCGTCGGCAGAGGAAGCAGCAGGAGAACGGTAGGAGCTTCTCCATGATGGGGGGGTGGGGAGGCTGTGGGGGTGCGAGCGGTCCTTCGGGGTGGGGGTGCGAGCGGTCCTGCGGGGTGAATCGGACATCAGGGGGGGCATCAGGCTTTCAGGGTGGGGACAGGACTTCAAGGGGGAGAGGAGAGTTGGGGCGGGCCAGAGGAGAGTCGGGGCGGGCGAAAGGAGAGTCGAGGTGGCCAGAGGAGAGTTGGGGCGGCGACGGGAGAGTCGGGGCGGCATGCGTAGTATACGGGTGTGCACGGTATATAAAAATTTCCCGCGCGCTATACCCGTGTGCGCGTTTTACACGGGTGCGCAGTATATGAGTGAAAATACGGTAATGCGGTTAAGTGGATTACTATGCAAAGATAGTTACATATATAGCGAGGATACAGAGTGGTGAATGGCCAGAGAGTGCAACCAGTATCAGTTACGGGAGGGTGCCGGGGGGAGGGGTAAGTAGGAAGGAAGGCAGTGTTGGATTGAGGGGGAGGAAAACTAGGAATCTCCATTTCATGTCCCAGTAGCTCCATGAAAGTTGGATATACTTTACCAGATTCACTCATGTCCTGGCTTTGACAGACCACATTTACAACACCAATCTCTGGTCATAGAGTCTGCCTTTAAAAAAGGCTCATAGTTCCAGAACTTATGCCAGCACTCCTCCTGGAAAAGAAGGCAGAACTCTGGATGTTTGGACGAAGAGTGTTTCAGGACTCTATGCTAGCAAACATAATCCTGAACTATAATTTTTACATGACATTCTGTCTAAAGTCTCTCATCAAGAAATGTCTCTTTACGTCCAGTATATTCCATTAGGGCATCTCTCTTCTTTTCAACATCCCATCTTCAACATCCCATCTTCTGGAGACCAGGAAGTATACAGTATGATCTACATTTAATACTTTTGATATTACTTCTCACATCTCTGCGGTCTCTATGGCCATGCAAAGATTAGCCTGAATGAGAATCTCTAATCTTGATTCTAATGTTCAAGACCATCTTTTAATGTTGTACTTTCCACCCTAATGAAGCCTCCATTTGAGCCATTCTTGCCTTCATCTCTCAGTTATCTCACTAGGAAAGTGGTAATCCTCGTATCTCTTGCATCTGCATACTGGGTCAGTGAACTGCAAGAACTAGTGCCAGATCCACTTTATACAACATAGGGTAGTTCTTCGTACTCATCCGAAATTCCTCCCAAAGATCAACTCCAGATTCTTTAGTTCTTTCTGTCGTCTTTCCAAGACCTCATTCTCACCCTGGTGAGGCTGCATTTCACACATTGAACTGTAAATGTTCTCTTGCTTATTACTTGGATCAGACCAAACCTCAAAGAACTTCCACTCAGCTGTTCTTCTCATTCGATCGTAACAGACTTGGAGATCCTGTAACTGAGAGAACCATCTCATTTTGCTATGCTCGGGCTGGGCTGATCCATGTCATTGCACATAAAGTTTGAGCAATAGCAACTTCAGGAGCCCATCTACGTTCCACTCCCATTGAGGCCATCTGTAATGCAGCCACCTGGTCCTTTGTTCACACCATCAAATCCCACTAATGTTTGAAGAGCTATTCTAAATGAGATAGTTAGTTTGGCCAAGCAGTTCTACAAAGTTTATTCTCTATTTAGATGCCACCATGCCAACTTCCCTCCAACCCTTTTGGTTTCACCAGGCTCGTGGTAGTTGTCAACCCTCTTCTCAGAGGCATGATCCTGGCAGCTAGGGAGTCCCACATGTGAGAATAAACTGCCTGCTTGTCGTCAAATAAAGCTAAATTTCTTACCTGTAGCAGGTGTTATTTGAGAACAGCAGACAGATATTCTTACAACCTTCATACCTCCCCTCGTGGCTTCGTTACTGAACTGATGGTCCCACAAGCTGACTTTGGGCGGGAAGGCACAGATGCATATTTTAAAGTGACAATGCACTTGTTGACTGTCTATTTTGGGGTTCCATGGATGACATCACCCATATGTGAGAATATCTGCCTGCTGTCCTCGGATAACACCAGCTACAGGTAAATAACTTCGCTTTCTCAAGCATTTGCTATTTATCTGTTTCTGAATATAGTTAAAAGCTGCTTTTGTTATCTTACAAAATGCATTCATTGTTTAATTCCTCATTACCTAACTTCTCTCTTCATAATGAATTTTCTTTGTTGGGTGTGTCACACCGATCTGTGCTCTTCTGACTCAGCACCTTGCTGTGTTCTTTACCTTTGAAAGCCTTCCCAAGTCGGTGTGCCACACTCCCTCTAGTCATATTCAAATCAAGTTTAAAAACCCAATGTGTTGAAGTTGCTTTTAAATCTTTACCACTCCTCTGTATGCAGTGTCGTGTATACTTTAGAAGTGATTGAGGAGCAACATTAAACAATTGAGACAGCTAACACTCTATTTTCATCTGTCAGGATAAAGTGGATGAAGCGGTGAAACTACTTCTTTCTCTGAAAGCTGAATATAAGGCTAAGACTGGACAGGAGTATAAGCCTGGGCAGCAGCCAGTCACTGGGACTTTTGCCTCTCCCCATGTGTCAGGCATGGATGGGACAAGTGGTAGGGACACCACAGAAGCTCGAGCTCTGTTTAACAAGGTGGCTGACAAAGGTGAAGAAGTGCGGAAACTGAAAGCAGAGAAAGCAGCAAAAGTAAGTTCATCTTTACAGCCGAACAGTAATGATGGGATAGCCTGATGGCGGAAGACTTAGTACCGTATGTAACATAGTAGATCAGGGGTTTCCAAACTTTTTGCCACGAGGGCCACATTGGGTACTTCAGCACTTTTCAGCAGGCCACAGTAAAAAACAAAACAAAAAACTCTAGGTATGAGTTTTATTGAAAGTAGAAAATTTTAGAAACTAATTACAGAGTATGTGAGAACTACGTACAACACTGTGAATTGACGCTGTCAATCGAGGCTGAACAGTATGAAGAAATACCGCAAAGTATACAATTATGATTCGGTGTTAAATAAAGTTGTGAATAATATTAATATTAACATAAAATGGAATATCAATATATTTTTAACACAATTTTAATTAATGCATTTGAAATCTATCAACACCCCGTTTTGTTTTGTTTTTTTGCGGATTCTCATTGGAAAATTAGTCCAATTGGCGCATTTTCACAAAATTCTTCCGCAGGCTGGATAAAATCATATCGTGGGCCATACTTTGTAGAAGATGATAGTAGATCAAGAGCAGTCTGCCCAGTGTTTTTTTGGCCATCCCTGTTAAACATTCATCAGAGCCATCCAAGTCCCATAACTAAAAGTATATTCAAAGCTTAACCAGCACTATTATTGTACTTTTAGTATGAATTATTTTTTTAGTACTTTTGTGCACAGTGCAGATACCAAGTTATTTGTGATATTTGTTTCCCTCTCAGTTCAACATAGCCCCTGCCCAACTGTGTAGCAATTATGTACTTCAATGATTCCCTATCCTCATTCCCCCTTTTATGACCTTCAGGAAAGTCATTATCATAATGCATTTACCTAACAACTGCCTCTTACGTAATAGCATAACAGCCCTATGTGTTCACTGGTGGTTGAGGGATAGGAGGTGTGACTTAGTGGTTACAGCAGCAAGCTGAGAGTTGAGAAGCTAGGGTTCACGTCCCACTGATGATCCTTGTGACTTAGGGAAGATATTTAACCCTCTGTTATCTCAGGTACAAATTTATACTGTAAATCATTTGACATGAGAAAAACTTGTACTGTACTGGAATGAAACCCATCTTGTGCTACCAGTGAATAGTGTGAAAAAAAAAATCCAAGTAAAGGAATACCATGAGAGGCAGAAGGAGTAGAGAGAAAAGAAATGCCAAACTAGGTCAGGACACACTTCTCTCCACTTCCCATCTCCACTTCTGGCAAGCTGTTATTACCTAAAAAGGAAGAATGAGAGCAGTAGGCTGAGAACCGGAGAAGCTGGTATTCAAATTCCACTGAAGCTCCTGTGAGTGTGAGGAGTGTGTGGCGCAGTGGTTGGATCTACAGCCTCAGCACCCTGGGGTTGTGGGTTCAAACCCCGCACTGCTCCTTGTGACCCTGGGCAAGTCACTTAATCCTCCATAGCCCCAGGTACGTTAGCTAGATTGTGAGCCCCCCGGGACAGAGAGGGAAAATGCTTGAGTACCTGATTGTAAAAACCGCTTAGATAACCTTGATAGGCGGTATATAAAATCCTAATAAACTTGAAACTTGAAACTTGAGTGTGGGCAAGGCACTTAACTTCCCCCATTGCCTCAGATATAAAATTAGATTGTATTGAGAAGGTGCAAACTAAATCTGAATAAATAAGTAAATTAAGCATATGTCGCATGCTTTTGAGATATCTTGAACAACCTGGTGTTAATCTCTAAAAGACTGTCAACAGCTTCAGCAAGTAGCAAATAAGCAAGTATAGCTCACAAGATTTTGTAAGCCTCAAGGCCATCTTGAGGGTTATAAATATTAATGCAGCTCGAAAGAGCCAGCAGGTAGTACACCAACATGCTACATTATTTACGCAATTATGAGGTGGAGTTGAATGACTAGAGACACAAATCAGAACTCATTACATTTGTAATGCTTACATAATCTTTCTCAGATAATCTACTTTCTATTTTATTCATTATTTTTAATCTCTGTGAAGCAACCAAAACATAATTTAGCAGTATGCTATTCTGGCATGTCAGTTAACAAGAGTATAAAAACAAAGAAAGTGGATTTGGGGATTAATAATAGGAAGGAACTGTATCTGCTGGGAGGAGAGAAGCTGATATGCACGGACGGGGAGAGGGACCTTGGGGTGATAGTGTCCGAAGATCTAAAGGCGAAAAAACAGTGTGACAAGGCAGTGGCTGCTGCCAGAAGGATTCTGGGCTGTATAAAGAGAGGCGTAGTCAGTAGAAGAAAGAAGGTGTTGATGCCCCTGTACAGGTCATTGGTGAGGCCCCACTTGGAGTATTGTGTTCAGTTTTGGAGACCGTATCTGGCGAAAGACGTAAGAAGACTTGAGGCGGTCCAGAGGAGGGCGACGAAAATGATAGGAGGCTTGCGCCAGAAGACGTATGAGGAGAGACTGGAAGCCCTGAATATGTATACCCTAGAGGAAAGGAGAGACAGGGGAGATATGATTCAGACGTTCAAATACTTAAAGGGTATTAACGTAGAACAAAATCTTTTCCAGAGAAAGGAAAATGGTAAAACCAGAGGACATAATTTGAGGTTGAGGGGTGGTAGATTCAGGGGCAATGTTAGGAAATTCTACTTTACGGAGAGGGTGGTGGATGCCTGGAATGCGCTCCCGAGAGAGGTGGTGGAGAGTAAAACTGTGACTGAGTTCAAAGAAGCGTGGGATGAACACAGAAGATTTAGAATCAGAAAATAATATTAAATATTGAACTAGGCCAGTTACTGGGCAGACTTGTACTGTCTGTGTCTGTGTATGGCCGTTTGGTGGAGGATGGGCAGGGGAGGGCTTCAATGGCTGGGAGGGTGTAGATGGGCTGGAGTAAGTCTTAACAGAGATTTCGGCAGTTGGAACCCAAGCATAGTACCGGGTAAAGCTTTGGATTCTCGCCCAGAAATAGCTAAGAAGAAAAAAAAATAAATAAATTAAAAAAAAATAAATAAATAAATAAATTTAAATTGAATCAGGTTGGGCAGACTGGATGGACCATTTGGGTCTTTATCTGCCGTCATCTACTATGTTACTATGTTACTATGTTATTAAGTGAATTTAGTACAAGAGTTGTTATATTTCATTTATGAGATAACATAAAAGAAAGATTGTAATGGGGTAATGGTCAAATGATGGTGAAGACAAGGTGAATGAAAAGAGGACTATATTGAAATTGACGTTACACACTGTGTTTCTGCGCTTTGCTTGTGTCAGGGGTCTAAAACAGCGACTCTCAACCCAGTCTTTGGGGCTCACCCAGTCAGTTGAATTTTCAGGATACAGGCAGTCCCCCGGGTTAAGAACATCAGACTTGTACTTATGAACTGAGGTCTGCTTCTACCTTCCTGTTCCAATGTGCTGCTTTTCCTCCTTTCCTGTCCCAACGCGACCCTCTTTCTCCCTTCCATGTCCCAAAGTTCCCCTCATCGTCCTTCCCTCCCACTGTGCTGCAGCACATTGGGAGCAAAGTCAGCTTGCGGGACCATCAGTTCAGTAACGATACAGCACAGTGGGAGGGAAGGACGATGAGGGGCACTTTGGGACATGGAAGGGAGAAAGAGGGTCGCGTTGGGACAGGAAAGGAGGAAGAGCAGCACATTGGGAGGCATGTGTTTACCTCATTTGGCCTGCTCCCTCATCTCAGCTGCATGTTTCTTCATAAAGCCACGAGCAGCGACTCTTACACACTGCCCGCAGATGACCTGGAAGCCTTCCCTCTGACAGAGGGAAAGCGTCGGGTAAGTCATATGCTGTGTGTAGGAACTGTGGTGGCAGCTTTGTGAAGACAAGTGGGGCTCTAACATAATCTTTAACATATAACGCTACCCCCCTCCTTTTCTTCCTATATCCTGTCTTTCCTGAACAGATTATAGCCTGGTATAATTACATACTAGTCATGGTTCTCCGTGAGTGACCAGCACTATATCCAATTCATCTTCCATCACAGCTTCTAGATCCAGAATCTTGATTCCCATACTTCATGCATTAATATATACTGCTCTATATAATTTCTTGTGACTGGCTTCACAGCCCTGATTTTCAAAAGAAAGCCCTTGTATATTTTTCTAGATATGTGCTTTATACACAAGGGGAAGGGCTGATCAAGATATTCCGAAGTATTTCATATCATTTTGAGCTTCCTCCATGTTTGGTCCTTCCTTTTTGGATTTGATTTCCTATTGAAGTCCTACTCTCCTTTCACAAAAGATTGAAAACATGCAGCCTGATATTGGAAAATATTAATAAGGGTAGCAGCATCTGCTGCATGTTTAAATACTAACTGGGACCAGTCAATGACTGGGACCAGTCAATGATTTTTGGTGGCTGAAAATGAATAGAGACTGCTCCGGCACAATCTGGATAGTGAGGAGTTAGCTGTAATAGTCCGTACTTTAACTGGTTGACTGTCCAGATCTCCTTCCATGTTTAGCAGTCATTGTGGTTCTTTTTTTGCATTCTAAATGTGTCTCCTTTAAATCCTAAGGATAAACTTGATGCAGCTGTGCAGGAGCTCCTTCAACTGAAGGCACAGTACAAGTCCTTGACTGGAACAGAATACAAACCCATTTCTGTTACTAGTTCTGAAGACAAAAACAAGATGATGAAAGAAAATGAAAACAAGTCTGAAAAGCAGAATAAACCACAGAACCAGACTGCTGGACAAAAGAAGAAAGAAAGCCAGAAAGATCAGGGCACTGGACTGTCTTCTTGTGGGACAGGTGATAGTCAAGGGCCTAAGAAACAAACCAGGTAAAGAAATAACATTAGACATACAGTGGGATCACAACTAGATCATTCCTTATTGCTCAGTCCTGGAGTGTACATGGCCAAACCTCTTTTAAGCCTGCTAAGCCAGTTACCTTGGAAAACCAAAAAAGCTCTGTGGAGTGACGATGTTCCAAAATGGACTTTATTTGAAAATGTCAAAGTTCCAAAGGTACACTGAAATCATCCACATAAAAATAGGTTATCCATATAAAAGCCTTAAAGGACCTAGTCCACTAGGAATACAGGACCCAACACGGTCCGCGTTTCGACAAAAAGTCTTCTTCAGGGGTCCCTGGGGGTCCTGTAAAGGTGAATACTTGGGAAACAATTGTGTGGTGAACCGGAAGTGAGACACTGCTTGCGTTTGCTTGACACTTTTAAATAAAGTCCATTTTTGGAACATTGTCACTCCACAGAGCTTTTTTGGTTTTCTCTGGATTTTCTTCTCTGTGGATATTTTGGGGTCAATTCCTTTTGTTTTAACCTTGACCACATCTGGTTAGAAATTCCATGGCTTAACTGTACATTATATGTGAGCATCTGCTTTCTTATTCAATTGGTAGATTGCCTATGGAAATTTGACATTCTTGAGTCCATGTAGTCTGGTTTTAGGAAATATTTTAGTAGAGGCATTTGTTTGCTGGCATTAATAACTGAACTTTGACTGAGTAAAGGAAACTTGGGTCTGCTTTTTCATTTGGATTTGATATCAGCTTTCGATTTGATCATGACATGTTAATATTAGGGCTGTACATTGATTAAAAATTTTAATTGCACAATTAATTGCATAAAGCACTCCTCACATTTCCTCCTGTATAGTGCAATATATGATATGTCGTAGCAGATGTAAATTCTCAACTTGTCCCACAGTATATCAAATCCTATTCCCCCCACCCCCCTTATTAAACTAAAAATAAAATCATACCTTACCCTTGTTGTCTGGTGATTTTATCTTTCTAATCATCTTGTTCCACATCTCTGGTTCTGCTTCTATGTGCTCTGAACTTTATTTCCAGAGCCTCCTGTCTATTCACTTTTTAATTTTTCTCCTCTTCACTTCCTTCCCTATATTCATCTTTCACAATCAACTTTTCATCCATTTACTTCCTCCTTTTCAAATGTTTAGTTCCCTTCCATTCATGGGCATCATCATATCCTCCTCTCCCCACCTCTCTGTGATCACCATTTTTCTCCTTCCCTCCCCTGTCACCATCATCCTTGTTTTTTCCATCTCCTATTTGTAGCATCTGACACTGTCAAACATCAACCCCCCATGTCAGCACCTCTTTCTCCCAGCAAATCGTCTTGCATACTGAAGAGCCAGCTGATTCGACCTCCATTGACAGACCACTCGACTCTCTTTATGCTGGTTTGAGTAATATCTATTTAATAATAGATCAGAAATAGCTTACATGGATGAATCATACAGTATACAGAGTAATAGAGCATACACCAGGCTGGCCAAACTGATGGAGAACTTCTGATGAGTTCTGAAACCATGGTTCAAGGAGCTTTCTTTTATATGATTCTGACAGCTCTGGCCCACGTTGGTACATGTTACATTTCACATTTTCATTAGTTAATCATATTCATTATCTCACTTATTAATCTATTGATTGGTTAACATTTCTTTTCCTCAGCAGCAAGAAAGGGGATGGAAAGAATCCAGTTGAAATGGAAAATAGCTAGGGAGCGATTATGGGAGTCAAAACAGGATGAAAATGCAAAAAAGTCACAATCGGGCAAAATACATGAATCTTGCAATAGGGCTGTTGTTAGAAATAATTACAAACACATGAAAATATATATATACTAATACTGCGTAAGTCCATAAAAGAGTTAAAGTGCAAATCGAGTCCACAATTAAAGCTGTAGAAGTTCAAGGTCATAAAGGTCATCCTGTCCTTAGTAGCAACAGTCAAGAAGTCTTCGCTGGTAAGTTTTTAGGGTTTCCTAGGTGCTTATCAGCTTCCTTCTCTGGTAGCAAGGTCCTTCCGCTGGGGCTCATCCATCATCAGGGTTTCCTATGGATGGAAATCCTCAGCGACGATATTTCAAATAGCATTAGTCCATAAAGCACAGTTATTTACTGTAACAGGTATTATCCAGGGACAGCAGGCAGATATTCTCTACATATGGGTGACGTCACTGACGGAGCCCCCTAGCGGACATTTTCGCAAGCAGACTTGCTTGAAGACCTTCAAGCTTGCGATTGGCCCGCGCGTGCCCCTCCCACCCGGTCTAGGGCATGCGTCTCCTCAGTGTGGCATCAGTTCAGATAGCAAGCAAAGAATCCAACCACGGGGAGGCACATGGGTTGCGAGAATATCTGCCTGCTGTTCCTGGATAACACCTGTTACGGTAAGTAACTGTGCTTTATCCAAGGACAAGCAGGCAGCATATTCTCTACATGTGGGTGACCTCCAAGCTAACTATAATGGGATGGAGGGAGAATTGGCAATTTAGGAGAATAGATTTTGCAAAACTGGCTGGCCAAAATGGCCATCACACCTGGAGAAAGCATCCAGACAGTAGTGAGATGTGAAAGTGTGAACCGAGGACCAAGTGGCAGCCCTACAAATTTCCTCAATGGAAGTTGAGCGGAGGAAAACAACAGATGCCGCCATCGCTCGGACCCTGTGGCCTGTGACTCGACCCGGCAGGGAGAGGCCAGCCTGAGCGTAACAGAAAGAGATACAAGTGGCCAACCAGTTAGAAATGGTCCGCTTAGAAATAGAGCGACCCAAGCGATTAGGATCAAAAGAGAGGAACAGCTGGGGAGCAGAACGATGAGGAGCGGTGCGTTTCAAGTAGAAGGCCAGCGCACGCTTACAATCAAGAGAATGCAGAGCCCCTTCTCCAAGGTAAGAATGGGGCTTCGGAAAAAACACAGGAAGAACAATGGATTGGTTGATGTGAAACTCAGAAACAACCTTAGGCAAGAATTTAGGATGAGTATGGAGAACCACCTTATCATGATGGAAGACAGTGAAAGGTGGGTCCGCTACCAAGGCCTGAAGCTCACTGACCCAACGGGCAGAAGTGAGAGCAATAAGAAACACAACCTTCCAAGTAAGATACTTCGAGTGAGCCTGCGCTAGCGGCTTGAACGGAGGTTTCATTAAACGAGCAAGGACCACGTTAAGATCCCAAACCACGGGAGGTGGTCTGAGGGGCGGATGAACGTGAGAAAGGCCTTTCATAAAGCGGGAAACCACAGAATAAACAGAGAGAGGCTTCCCATCAATTGGCTGATGAAAAGCAGTAATAGCACCAAGATGGACTCGAACCGAAGAGGACTTGAGTCCAGTGCCAGACAAGTGCAACAGATAATCCAGGACAGCAGAGAGGGAGGCAGAGATCGGTTCCAGCTGTCGAGTAGCACATCAGGAAGAAAAGCGGGTCCACTTCTGATGGTAACATTGGCGAGTGGACTCCTTCCAAGACGCCTCCAGGACGTCCAGCACAGGCTGGGAGAACTGGAACAAGGGCATTAAGTCTCGAGGAACCATGCCATCAAGTGCAGAGACAGGAGGTTGGGATGAAGCAGTGAACCCTGACTCTGCGTAAGCAGAGAAGGAAAAACAGGCAGAAGAAGAGGCTCCCTGGAGCTGAGTTGTAACAGAAGGGAGAACCATGGCTGTCGGGGCCACCGAGGAGCTATCAGAATCATGGTGGCGTGCGTAGACTGGAGCCTGTCAAGAGTCTTCAGAATCAGAGGAAATGGAGGGAACGCATACAAAAACAGGTCCGTCCAATCCAGTAGAAAGCAGCCGCCTCGAGTCTAAGAGGGGTGTAAACCCTGGAGCAGAAGTGGGGCAACTTGAAATTTAGGGGGGACGCGAACAGATCGATATCCGGAGTCCCCCAACAAGCAAACACCTGATGCAGAGTCACGGAATGGATGGACCACTCGTGAGACTGCAGAAGATGACTCAACCTGTCCGCCAGACAATTGTGCTGGCCCTGGATGTAGATTGTATGAAGGAACATGTTGCGGCTGATGGCCCATTCCCAGAGCCGCATCGCCTCCTGGCACAGGGACAGGGACCCCGTGCCCCCCTGTGTGTTGATATAATACATGGCGACCTGGTTATCCGTGCAGATCAGCACCACCCGGTTGCGAAGCAGGTGACAAAAAGCCTTCAGGGCGAGGAAAATCGCCCGAAGCTCCAGCAGATTGATGTGACAAAGGCGGTCGGCACTGGACTAAAGATCCTGAGTGTGAAGACCGTCCAGATGAGCCCCCCAAGCATAGGCCGACGAGTCCGTAAAGAGTAGGGAGGGTAAAGAGTAGGGAGGGTGAGCATTCTGAACCGTTTCCTGACCAGAAACTTGTTCAGAGCACGGAGGTCCAGGACGCAGATCCCCCGTCTTCTTGGGCATCAGAAAATACCGGGAGTAAAACCCCGTATTCCACTGGTCTGGGGGAACCTCCTCGACCGCCCGGAGGCGAAGAAGGGCCGATGCCTCTTGTAGAAGGAGGGGCAGCTGAGACCGGCCCGAAGGAAACTCTCTTTTGGAGGAAGGTCTGGGGATACATGACTGGTGAAGGGATGATGGAAAGCACCCAACTGTCGGAGGTAAGGCTTTCCCACTGAGCGTAGAAATGATGGAGACGCCACCCGATAGGGAGGGGAGAAGTCTCCAGCATGAAGGGAGCCCGAAGGTTCAAACTGGAATTGTCAAAAAGACGTCCCAGGCTTCGTAGGAGCCGGTGGCTGGACCTTAGCCTGTCGCTGCTGCTGCGGCCGCTTCGAAGGGGGCCGAGAGAATGCAGGAGTAGTTTTCTGTGGATACTTCCGGAGAGGGATCTTGTACTGCCGGGCTGGAGGGGTCTTCGGCTTTAGGCACACTAGAGAGGCGAAGGACCATTCGCGCTCCAAGAGACTCTTAGTTGACGCCTCGATGGAATCATCAAATAGCTCATTCCCCACGCAAGGGAGAATGGCTAGACCAGTGATTCCCAACCCTGTCCTGGAGGAACACCAGGCCAATCGGGTTTTCAGGCTAGCCCTAATGAATATGCATAAGAGAGATTTGCATATGATGGAAGTGATAGGCATGCAAATTTGCTTCATGCATATTCATTAGGGCTAGCCTGAAAACCCAATTGGCCTGGTGTTCCTCCAGGATAGGGTTGGGAACCACTGGGCTAGACGATCCTGGAGATTCTGATCCATATCAACAATTCTGAGCCAAGCGAGGCGACGCATGGCGATCGCAAAAGCTGTGACTCTTGAGGACAACTCAAAGGCGTCATAGGCCGCCTGGAACATATAGAGCCGGAGCTGGGAGAGAGTCTCCTCTAGAAGACGAAACTCCTGATGACAAGAATACGGCACGTCCTCCCGGAACAAGTGGAGGGCTTCCACACAGAACTGAAGATAGGACGTAAAGATAAAGTTATAGTTGAGGACACGGTTCGCCATCATCGAGTTTTGATAAAGACGGCGACCAAACTTGTCCATCGTACGGCCCTCCCGTCCCGGCGGGACAGCAGTGTACACCTTCGAGGGGTTGGACTTCTCAAGGAAGACTCAACCACCAGGGATTGATGAGAAAGCTGAGAACTTTCGAATCCCTTAAGTGAAATTGTCCGGTAACAGGACTCCAACTTGGAGGGAATAGCCGGGACCGCATAAGGGATCTCTAGGTTCCGCAAAAAAGTTTGCCAGAGAACCTGGTGCAAAGACAAGCGGAGCGCTTCAAGGATGGATGAGAAATCCCCATCTCCGCCAAGAATTCCTGGGTAAAACGGGACTCCGACCGGAGGTCCGGGTTCAAAGCCTTGCCCATATCAGCAATGAAACGAGTGAAGGAAGAGTTTCGAGAAGACTCATCTTCAGGAGGGGAGCCCAAATGGGATCTCGGGTCAGCAGAAAAAGAGGGAGAAATCTCTCTCGAGTAGCACACCGGAGACTCGGAGTCCTGGGAATGGGCAATCGAGGAGGCTTGGGTAAAGCGCCTTGGAGGCGTCGAGGAATGACCCCGCCCAAGATGGGTCAGAGAGGATCCCAGGGTCCGAGGGACCTTCATGCAGAACCCCAGAGATGATGGGGCAAAGGAAAATTCTTCCGCTGGCTTCGAAGAAGATCCCGGGTGGCAGCCTTCAGGGAGAATGCACCGTAGAGTCCAGATCAAAGACAAGGGTGTGCTTGGAGGGTTTCACGGTCGGAGACCTGCCTCGAGGAGGCGGGGAAGACCGCAACCTTTTAGGAGGAGCGAACCTCAATAAAGTAGCTGGGGAAAAATGGGACCCGTCACGGGACCCCGGAAAGTCACAGGCCCCGAATCCGGGGATGAAGAACCGCTCGAGGGAATCCTGCAAGTCTTACTAGTGCGACCCCTAGGCTCAAGCGAAGTACGCTCAGGCTGGTCAGAAGGGTGGGTCGAAACCGAGGTCAAAGGCGTCAAGGCCGGGACCAGTTGGCTCACCACCGAGGAAAGCTGCAAGGTAAGGATTGCCTTAAGCACGTCCTCGAACATCGGCACCAAGACTAAGGGAGGTTGGTTCAGAGGTGCAGCAGTGTGCTCCTTCAGGGGCGACCTCATGGAAGAGTATTCCCTACGTGAGGAGGCACGCTTAGAATGATATTTTGAAGATGCAGACGAAGCGGCACTCGCATGAGACTCAGAGGTAGGCTTCTTTGCTGGCACACCTGAGGGTAAAAGAGTAGACTTAACCGAGGCCGGGGTAGTAGGAGGAACCGAGGCCAGGGTCTTCGAGGTTGATGGGGACTTCGAGGCTGAGGTCCCCAAAACCGGGGCTGAGGCCTGTCCCGCCGGATCCATAGTGCCAAACAGTTGAAGAATCTTGGCCACTCTCCGACGAAGAGCACACGGTTGCAAAGTCGCACAACGCGGACACAACTCAGCGCGGTGCTCCGCACCCAGGCACTCTACACACCAACGATGGGGATCAGTGATGGAGATAACCCGGTTGCACTTAGTACAGTTTTTGAACCCGGAGTGAGACCGGAACATAAGCGAAAAGACGGCTACGGCCCCGCAAGGCCCAGCGGCCAGAGCAAGACTGGAGGCCCGATCGAAAATACACGAAGAAAATAACAGACGCGAGCACAGCGACTTAAATGAAACAACAAAAAAAAGAAAGCCGTGGTGCAAGAGGGACAATGAGATTGCGCGTATCAAGGGAGCAGTGCTTCTAGCTCCGCGGAAAACATTGAACTGAGGTCACGCTGAGGAGACGCATGCCCTAGACCGGGCGGGAGGGGCATGCGCGAATGCGCGGGCCAATCGAAAGCTTGAAGGTCTTCAAGCAAGTCTGCTTACGAAAACGTCCGCTAGGGAGCTCCGTCGGTGATGTCACCCACTTGTAGAGAATATGCTGCCTCCTTGTCCTGGGATAATTGTGCAAATAATTCATTAATAGACATCAAAAGGGTGTAAACACGGATTTTCATGTAGCAAAATAGCTTCATCTGATATGGCAAATGTCTTTGTGAAGTGATCCATAATTAATAAGGCAAAGATATCTGTACTGTATATGTCATTTAATTTGTTTCCAACTTATCTGCTTCTATTCAAATAGGCTAAGGTCTGATATATGTATTGGCTGAATTATATTTATCAGCCTAAGGGAAATATGGCTACAATGGCATATGATGTTAAAAGAACAGAGGTAATATGCTAAAACATGAATATGAATTAGCAAAGAGTAAGACCTAAGTAAAAGGATGGCAAAGCTATAGCCTTAGACATGTTAACACGCAAGTTATATTGAAACATGCTAAAGTAAATATGATAAAACCTAAATATTAAAATAAAATGGGATTTATGGGAGAAATGTCCTTCCCATGGAGTTCTAGCAAAGTCATGGGCATAATTTTGTTTGGCTCATAATATATTTCACTAATAAAACAAATAAAATAATACATATTAGCTAGACCAATTATTTTTCTAATGAGCAGTGAACAGCCTATAATGGGTTAACAGTATAGTGTATATCTCTCTGCTGAAACACTCAAATCTTAGTTTGGGAGAGTTTTTTTTTCATCTGTGACAGAGGAGATGAAAAAGAAGTTAAGTTACTTTCGCTTCAGTGTGTGGTACATTTGAAAAAGACTTTCACTAATATTCTGAATTTCAGTCAGCAAAAAGACCTAACTACAATATTCCGAATTTCAATCAATAGGACTGGACATTTTCTCCAGCAACTTATTAGAGAAGTTTTTAAGCAAAGTTAGAAATGTTTTTAAATAAAGCTAAACGCTGATTGCATTGTGTTAAAAACCAGGAAGTATTCCTGCGTATGTCAGAAAATCAGGAAAAAAAGGAAGTAACTCATTTCTTTTTATAAGTTCTAAGAAAAGGCAGAGAGAAAGATTGCTAGAAAGGGGTTTTGTTTTTTTTTTTAAAACTGTTATGGTAAGTAAAGGAAAAATAGTTTTTCTTTTATATTGTTAATTATATTGAGCACTTAATTATATTAAGCACTCTTAAATGGAAATCCACTCATATTTCCAAAAACATTGAATTTGACGTATGACATAATACAACAGATAATGACTCACGGTAACATAAAGGACTGTAGTGCCAAAAAATGGACAGACATTAATTACTAGCAAGTATTAAGGGAACGCCCCTCATTCAATTCTCTTAGTGTGCACGGTAGAAGATTGCAGTGTTTTTCCTCTAACTCTAAGAAACAAATAGTCATTAGTAAAGGGGAATGGGAAATAGCCATATTAAAATCCTGGACCTATAAAGACAAAGGGGGTTTATTTTTATATTGCCAATTATCATGCTCAATGTCTGTTATTTTATTAGACGTAATCATGACATATATCACTGTGCAAAATCTTAATCCAAATTCTTCTTATCTGTGTACACTATCTTTCTCTGATCTTCAGTAATCTGCTTATAGCTTCCCGTTATTACCACTCTCACTTGACATTCTCTATTAACTTCCGGTGTTTTCCTATTTTTGCTCACCAACATTCTTTGAAAGCAAAATCTTGTCTGCGATCAAAAACAAAAATTTGTGATCCTTTTTTTCTCTCTCACAAAGCAATCTCATAATACAGCAATTTTATATGGGCTAAAGTATTTAGGTTATCATGAGGCGTTCAAAGGGTGTGACATGTTGCAGTGGTTTTCCTGTGCTATTAATGAATCCGCTACTTTTGGATTGCGCTAACGGCAGCTATCACAGTTAGCACCCCCTGTTCACAGCTGTTGAACCACAGTTCAACAGGTGTGAAAGAGGCAGAGAGATAGCAAATAGCCCATCCCTCTGGGTGATTAATAACATACAAATCTACCGGGAGGGATTGTAATGATAACAGGAACTGAAGAGCTTGTTTTTAGGTCAGACTTTAATGATGCAATAATGTATGTGTCAGCGGGGGTCACCTGAACCCTCCCCCTAGGGAGGATCTCTCTCCTTCTCCTCATTTGTTCAAATCTTCCTGCACTCCTTGAATCCTCCTTCTCCTTCCCCCAACCTGGTCCAGGTATATCTCTCCCCCCCAGGAGGATCTCTCTCCCTCCCCTTATTTGTTCAAATCTTCCTGTGCTGCTTGAGTCATCTTCCTCATCCTCCTTCTCCTCCCCCCCCCCCCCCCGGTACAGTACCTCTCACTTCCTCCTACTTTCTCCAGTCTGATATTTCTCTCCCCCTCCACCCTTCTGTGGTCAGGTATCTCTGTTTCATCTCCTCCACTCCACAGTTGGTTATCTTTCTCCTCCCTCAACTCCCCACTCCGCTGTGGGTATTTCTCTTCCCCTGCCCCCTCCCCCTTCTGCGGTCTGGTATCTCTCTCTTTCTCCTCCCTCCCATAGGCATCCAGCAGTGCTAGTGGGCTACCCGGCTCCAGAATCTCCATAGAAGTCCAAGCTACATGGGAACAGGAAGTTACTTCCTGTTCCCATATAGCTTGGACTGTTATGGAGATTCTGGAGCTGGCTAGCTAGCACTGCCTTATATGCTAGCACTGTCAGCAGCTTATGGAAAGTAGGAGGGAGGGATACTGAATTGTATGAAGAGGAAGAAGAGTCCTGGCCGCAGGGAGAGAGAAGGAGGAGGAGGAAAGGGAGGCTGGGCCACAGGGGTGGTGGAGAATGGAGAGACTGGACCTGCGTTCACGTGCAATTTGAATATTGGGTTCTATTTCTCAGCTTGTTGCTTTAACCAAATGTTCCCCTGGAATACCTTTTACTCATGTGGCTAAATGTATGCATGAACTTGTAGGTAAATGGCTGAATCAGGCTCTCTGAGCTGCTCATATAGCCCCTGTTCTATTGGCATAGATAGAGCCTTTGAAAATGTAGGCGGTAAAGAGAGTCTTCATACACTTGTTCATAGTTCATAGACTTTTACTGGCCTAAACTATATATTTTTTTTCTATAGGTTGGGTTTAGAAGCTAAAAAAGAAGAAAATCTCGCAGATTGGTATTCACAGGTGAGTTGAGCAACGTTGTCTTTACTTTTCCTAGCTGCTTACTGGTAAGTACATTCTCCTGGCTGTGGTTCTTTTATTGTCCTGTTCTCTCATAGGAGCCCTCTATTAGCCTTTCATGACTTCTGGATGGAGCAGCTAGGTCTTGAAAAGTTCCTTCTCTAAATTCTTCTTTGGATAATTGTGCTTATTATGGAGTGCAAGCAGTATATTAGTCTATGATGGAAGTTCAAAAAAGAGTACCTCCACAGATTGAAGGAATTTCATACATTGGAGGGTTTTTTTTATTTTTATGTGGTGGGGACAAAAATCTCCAGAATGGACAGTGTTTATTTTAATGTGCAAAATTAATTCAAAGATTGAGTAGACCAAAGCATTGGTTCTGGAATTGTGCAATGCAGTAAATAAGCCTTGTCCATATTTTTCTGACTTACTGTTAACCATTTATTGTATTTTATATTTTAGGCCAGCAACTTCCTCTTGTTCTTTGAATTTTCATTTTAATCAGAGCTGGCTTTCTTTGAGCTATGATGCTATAAGCCTTCAATTGCAATTACTTGGGAATTTTTTCTGTGATTCTTTAATATCCTATCTTGATTCCTTAAATCCACTCACTCCAGCAACAGTCCTTTACTGTGGCCTCAGCCCAGGACAAGATCTGGAACCCTGTAATCAAGGGCCCAAAATTACATTATATTACATTAGTGATTTCTATTCTACCATTACCTTGCGGTTCAAGGCGGATTACAAAAAGAGTTATCTGGCCATTTCCAGAGGAATTGAAGAGTAGAGTGAGTTGCTTCAGAGATTTGGGATGAGTCTTGCGGTGTTAGTTTGTCTTCAAGGATTTCTTGAATAGCATAGTTTTTATTTCTTTTCTGAACGATTTGTAGTCTTGGGTCATTATCAGTATATTGGAGAGTTGATATTCTAGTTTTGCTGCTTGTGTGACTAGAAAGCCATCGTACAGTTTTTTTCATTTGACGTCTCTGATTGGGGGATGCGTGAACGGTTTGTGGGTTTTCCTATGTCTGGTTGAAGTAGTTTGGATTAGGCGGTTGTTGGTATGTCTCCGTTTATGGTTTTAAATAGTAGGCAGTAGAATTTGAATTGTACTTTGGCCACATGGAGGCACTGGTGCCTGATAGCTGTGATTTCCCCTCCTAACGTCTGTAAAAACTGCCTCTGGAGTTTAGGATGATGATCATACCAGACATCATGGGAAATTCCACCGATCGTGTTGTTTGACCAGCCCCCCAAATGGAGAAAGAAGCAGTGGTTTTATGCTGAATTTTCCCACACAAGTATTCATGTGTTCAGATTATTAGTGTAGGAAAATTGAGAGCAGACCGTTGCGCTTACTGCATCTGTGTACTTGGACACAAATTCAGTGAACCAAATAACATACAAAGTATCTGAGAATTTTAATTAAAAATGAGAGAGAAGTGCAGGCTTACTCAGAAGAAAGTTAGATAAGTCAATCCATAGAATGTAGTGTTTTGAAACCACCATATACTTTCCCAATAGCCCTATATTATGTTCAATAACTTGTATCTTTACTCTCTTAAAATGTATTTTCTTAAATTCCTAGGGTCTATTGTCATTCCAGGCAGCTAAATTGGACCCCACTATTATTAGACTTTTACTCATGGTGTCAGACCGTAGAACTTTCCACAAGGAAATAAAAACCTTGCTATTCAGGAAATATGTCGACATGTTAATTCTGATCTAAAACAGGGGTACATGTTATGGCGGTATAGAAAAATAAAGTTATTATTTTATTATTATTATTCTATAACATATCAGGATGTGTTAAAGCTGCACTATAATCGGTACTCTTGCTGGGTATGCCCAGTTTTTTTTCTTCTTGTAATCTGCCTAGAACTGCAAGAAGTCAATAAATGTAATGTAATATATGTTTAAATAAGTTACAAAAGTTCTTTTTTTCTGTTTTATGACCCATTATTTACAGTAATGATGATGCCACCTGTATGAAGCCACAACAGGTAATCTTTTCCTTTGCTTCATTATTAGGTGATCACAAAATCTGAAATGATTGAATACTATGATGTGAGCGGCTGCTATGTTCTACGTCCCTGGGCTTTTGCTATTTGGGAATCCATCAAGGACTTCTTTGATCATGAGATAAAGAAACTGGGAGTGGAAAACTGCTATTTCCCCATGTTTGTATCTCAGGCTGCGCTGGAGAAGGAGAAGACCCATATTGCGGACTTTGCCCCAGAGGTATGTCATATAACAATCTCATTACCAGGCTTATTTAAAAGGGCCACTTTCTAAAATAATCCATTCTAATCTTCTATTTCTGCGTCACGCCTACCTAAGCAGGCTCAAGGTGACTTACATGGAGGAGAGAGGGGAGAGGAAAAGGAAAGGAAGGAGGAGAAAGAGGGGGGATACTTAGGTGGGGAATGGGAAAGAGAAGATCTGTGTAGTTCAAGTGTCAAAGAGGAGGGTTTTCAGTTTTTCAGGAATTTGGTGTAGCTGCATATACTTTCCTACCTCTCCATAGTGTGCAGCCCTACCATCCATCCAAGTATGAGTAGTTTTCCCTGAGGTCAAACAGGACAGCAAGTGCTTGCAGCATGGGTGATCATTAATAGACCTATGCATGGGATCGCTGCCTCTGCTTTGATTTCTCTTGAAGCTTTTGAGATGACTTACTGTGCATGTGGGCATGCTGCTTCTGCCTATCCTAGTCTTTCTGTGGGGCTGTTTGGATGCTCCTTACTAAAGCTTTTTTCAAGACTTTTTCTGTTGCAGGTTTGCTTATTTTTTCTTTTTTAAGTTTTTACCTTGGTTGTGTTGCTGTTCTTGATTATTGATAGAGCTTTAGCTAGGTTTTCATCTGTTTCTAAGTTTCTTTACTTCTGCTGCATTTGCTTGATGTATGCCTGTATAGAAGAGCCTTGGGTGCCCAATCAGGAATTTTTTTTTTAATTCAGTTGTTTGATTTTGCTGCAGCAGTAATTTTTGCCAACATGCCCAGAAAAAAAAGCCCCAAATAACTTTAAGAACACAAAGACCATATCCATTGATAGCCCACATCCAGCTTCCATGGAAAAAATTTGCAAGGCTGCAACATAGACATTTGTTCATACATTCATATCCAACTGCATTTCAGAAATTGATTTCTAACCTAACAAATGGTTTGGCCAATCCATTCTACAGAATCTTCTTCAGGATAGGATTTGACTTTATCCTTCTGTGGGCCTATAAAAGATAAAAGGCTTGGTGTCGCCAAAAATGGTTGGTATCTGCCAATTGTAGCACATTTCATGCTAGTATTTTCTCTTGAAGTTGCCATCCTCCTTCCCCCTTCAAAAAAAAACAAGTTACTTACCTGTATCGAGTGTTCTTTGATAGCTGGATACAAGTCCTATCATAACCACCCACCACCCCAAGTAGTTGTATTCTATTTTCATTTTTATTACTAGTCTATTGGTCTGCCTGCTGGGCCCCTTCTTCTCAGGTATCACGAGCCAAGTAGTCATCTTAAAATAGTGTGTCCTTTGTATTAGATACTCATAAATTACTATATATACTCATTTAATCGGCGATTTCGCCCTTGCTAATCATGCCTCAGTGCAGGGGAACACAGTTGGATTTTGCTGGTGCACTTTGTGCGGCTCGCTGGGTGATGGCTGCTAGACTAACGAAAACAGACTGCAAGCGGAGGAAGCAGCCGGAGACCAAAATGGCGCCCACCTCGCCTGAAACTCCCAGTTCTCTCTGGGATGCCGAGATGCAGGCTGTGCTGGAAGGCACGCTGGGCGACAAACTGCAGAGAATCCTGGACAAACTAGATACCTTTGACCAGCGGCTTGCCACGCTGACCTCCAAGGTTCGGGACACCCAGCAGCGGGTTAGTGCTGCTGAGGATGCAGTGCAGCGGCTCTCCCAGGAACAGGCAGTGCACACCACCTCTTTGGTGGCACTTAAGGCTAAAGTGGAGGACCTTGAAAACCGGTCCTGCCGGAATAACCTCAGATTTGTGGGCTTGCTTGAATCTCTTTTGGAAAATGATCTGGGGACTTTCTGGAAAAGTGGTTGGTGGAGTCCCTGGCTATCCCACAAAATTTGGGCCCTCTGTTCATCGAACGGGCCCACCGCCTGGGGCAACGGAGAGATGGTTATTTGCCACCTTTTAAACTACCGTCATAAGATTGAGGTGCTCCAGGCATTGCGACAGAGGAAGAAGCTGCACTACAACAACAACTCTGTCCTCTGTTTCCAGGACTACTCTGTGGAGGTCTCCCAGGCTCGCCGCAAGCTTTCTCCCCTTTGCTCCGGCCTTGTCCGCCGCAGTATCCCCTTCTCTCTACAATATCCTGTACATTTGTGGGTGATGCACGCGGGCAGGTCACATCATTTTGACTCTCCGGGAGGTGCCCAGTGGTTTGTGGAGGAGAAGTTCCCAGAGGGTACCCCATGAACCTCAGAGGGTATCTTGTTTGCTGAGTTGGCCGCTGCTGGGGGCTCGCGCCAGGTGACTTTGGCTTTGTGAGCTTGGAGGGTATCTGCTTGTTGCGTTGACTGCCCTTGGAGGTTCGAGCCCAGTGTCTTTGGCCTTTTTCCATCTGTTGAGATTGGGGAAAGGAAATTGTTGAGTGCTTCTAGGGAGTGACTGTGTGTGATCGGTAAGGGACGCTGAGGGGTGCTTCTCCTGCGGGTTTGTGTGTGGGGGGTGACTGTGGCATGTGGGGGTCTGGGCGATCTGGTGGGGGGTCTTTTTGAAATGACTGGGTTCTTTGGGTGAGTGCATAGAAGTTGTGTGGTTTGAATGCATTGGGGCTGTTTGGAGATCGGGGCTTGGGTAACGGTATCCCTTGCTTTGCTGATTGATTTCTGGTGGGTTTGGCATTGGAGATCCGCATTTATTGTTACTACTGTTATACCACTATATACCTTGTATCTCTGTCATGGGATGGGCACCTGGTTCCGCTGGTCCCCAAGTTCTAATATTACTGTGGTTACCACGGCTCTGCTTAGGTGTTGGGGGATTGGGGGAGGTGTTTTGCTGGTTATTTTTCTGTCATCTTTTATCAGGTGACCTCTCTCGGTCCTCCTTACTGAGACCAGCTAGTGCCAGTGAGGCATGGCCTTCTTTCCTTTGTTTAGTATCTACTGTTTAATTGCTGTTTTCCCTCCCCGGGTGCCTCTCCCTCTCAATGAGTCCTGGGGTCTGACCCTGGGGGGGGGTCTATCTGCTCTATTGGGGTGATGGGGCGGGAGTGAGATCTAGGTCCGGGGCACTACTGTGGGGAGCATGTAGCGGGCGTACCCTGCTTCCTGGAAGTGGCACCCATTGAAGTGTGGTATAGGGAATGGAAAGGGTTGGGTTGTGGGTGTGGGGCAGGGAGGGGTGGTCTTGATGGAGGGAGGAGTTTTCCTTGGTTCAGACAGGTGGGAGATTGGTGGTCTCCCTGGTATTTGTTGCGGTTGGGGGGAGGGGGGCTGGGACACTCCTCTGATTATGTGAAATGGGATATTCTGTATCTGCTTTTATCTCTCTTTTTAGCTTTTCCTGGAACATAAACTGATTTCTTGCAATGTGGGGGTTATTCACTCCCCTATTAAATGGTATAAAATACTACAATTGCTGAATCGTAGAAAGGAGTCCTTGACTTTTCTATAGGAAACTAGGCTGTCCTCCAAGGAACATGCTAAGCTCTGTACTTGGTGGTAACATAGAGAGGATCCTGTTCTTTATTGGGAAACTGCGAAGGCTGTGTTGCGCATGGAAATAATGGCCTTTGTGGCCTTTGAGGCTAAAACGCGCCATAGGTCAATTCTTGTGCTGGAGCACAGGGTTATGGTCCTGAGGCAGCACTTCGCCAGTCAAGCTTCGTTGGAGCTCAAGACACAGCTTTTGGAAGCACAGCAGGAATTGAATGAACTCTTACACCCGGGGGGCGCAGCTGTCTAGGGACCACTATAAGTTTCAGCTATTTCAGTTTGCATCATAAGACCGAGGATATTAGCCGGATTATGCGGGACTTTTCGCTGCTTTGTATGACTCGCCCAGCCAGGACCTTCTTGAAGGGAGGGTCTACTTAGATAGTTTAGATCTGACACGTCTCTCTGCTGGGCACTCGGATATGTTGGAACGCTCTATCACTGTGGAGGAGGTGGAGTGGGTGAGTCACGCTTGCCCATTGGGCAAAATCTCTGGGACCAGATGGCTACTACAGTGAATTTTACAAGTTGCTTGTTGCAGAGATCGCTCCGGTGTTGGCAGAGATCTTTAATTTAAGTTTGCATAAAGGCTTCCTTCCTCGTTATTTGAATCTAGCCCAGATTATCGTCCTTCCCAAGCCGGATTGGGATCCTGTCCTGCCGGAATCCTATAGACCCATATCCCTGCTGAATTTTGAAACGAAATTGATGGCTAAGGTCCTGGCAAATCGTTTGGCCCAGGTGCTGCTCTCCCTGGTGTCGAAACAGCAGGTGGGATTTGTGCGCAACCGTCTGGTGTCTAAAAACATTCGACGTATCTTGTTGGCCCTGGAGAAAGCCGGTGCGGACAGCACCCCCGCCTTACTTGTTAGCTTTGACACCAAAAAGGCATTTGATCGCTTGCGGTGGGGGTTCCTCTTTGCTGTGCTGCGTGCAGACAGGATGGGCCCCTTATTTTTTTAATGCTATCCAGGCATTGAATTGTGATCTGGAAGTGCAGATCTTGGTGAATGGAGGACTTTTGATCCCCTTTCCAATTTGTCGGGGCACTCGCTAGAACTGCCCCCTCTCGCCGTTGTTGTTTGTTCTTTATTTAGATCCTTTGATTAGAGAGCTGCAATCTAATGTAGACATCAGTGGCCTTCAGCTGGATGCCATTCATTTTAAGGTCGCAGCCTTTGCTGATGACCTCCTGGTCTTCCTGATTGACCCGCACTGATCCTTGTCTACTCTCCTGGAGAGCATTCGGGAATATGGGGATTTTTCAGGTTTTGCTTTGAATCTGAAGAAATCAGAGGTGCTGGCCTCTACTAAGCATCTTCAGAAATCTTGGGGAGGGGCCTTTCCGTTGAAATGGGCTGCGTCCTCTTTTTGCTACTTGGGAATTCAACTGTTCATGGATGTTCAGGAGCTTTACCGATTGAATGTAGATCGTTTGCTTTCCATTATTGGCTGACCGTTTCTTTTAAATTAATTATGAAATATTCCATAGAACAATCACGACAAAGTGCACTAACAACTGTTATAGATCACAACGTGTGAAACTGCACTTATCTATCCCTTAGGACTCCAGCACTGTCTTTCTTTTTACTCTTATGAGGAGGTGCTGTGGATGTGCGTGTTGGGGGTAGGGCATAAATCTAGCCAAAAGAAGGGTATTTTTTACGCTCAGGGTTTGATGAGAGGCATAATAAATGATGCAGAACATGTTGGAGAAGTAGGAGACGGGGGGGGGGGGTAGGTAAACAGCCACAGATTTCTTTGAAAGCTCATTCTACCAGAGACATGGCCTCGTCATGGACAGAGTCCTGTGTGGTTCCAAATGAGGAGATTTGTAGTGGAGTTATATGGTTCACTCTCCATATCTTTACAAAATTTTAGAGGGTGGACATGGCAGCACAGATGGATGTTGTATCTGGGTCCTTGGTGCTCACAGCAGGCTTATCTGCCCTACTCTAAACTCAAGAGATTGCTTTGATATGAGTTAATCTTCAAGATTAGGTACTTACTTTGATAATCTTCTTTCTAGTATATGGATACAGTAGGCTTGACAGCCCACCTTGTTCAGATGATTAGTTAGCCTGCTTTCTGCCTCAGACATGCATGGGTTTCTCTTTATGTTTGTCTGATCATCCAAGAATGAAGATGCATAATGTTCTTCTGGGAAATGAGTAAGAAGAGTTATTTATTAATCCTATAGCAAAATCTTTAAGAGGCACTATAGGAATTGCATAAATGTTGGTGCTGGTTGCACTCAGGTAGGTGGCTTGTTTGGTTCCACTTTGTATATTCTGTGTTTTTATTGGTTTAATTTTTTTTCTTGTAGAGCAGAAAGGACTGGATATGTCAAGGAGTTTCCCCATGTCGTCCTTGCTGTTTCTCATTCTTACGGGCTATCCATTGCTTTGGAACGAACTGAGAGGTTGAGGCACTGCCCAGTGACACAAGGAGGCGGAGTTGGAGAAAAATGTAAATGATGCTTTCTGCAATCCTCGCAGGTAAAGAGAAAGAACCCAATCTGTACCCATATACTAGAAAGAAGATTATCAAGGTCAGAACCTATTCTTCCAATATTTTTGTTTATCTCAGACTTTGAAATGAAATGGCCAAATATTCATTGCACATTTGGTCTCTTCTCTTATTCTTTTTCATAGGTGATATCAAATAGCATCTTGTTTGGGTCCAGCTTAACTATTGGGCAAGAGTATTAGGTGCCCTAAGTGAGCTTTCAGCCTTGTACCGTCTTCAATTACATTTTTGGCTTTTACTTAAACAGGCCCCCCCCCCAAAAAAAAAAAAAATTTCTTAGTGCGTTGGTTTGGGGTTTTTTACCTGTTCCTGGGGTTATTTGGGGTGCTGATTCAGAAAACTGCATTGGATAGACCGCATCAGCTCTAGTTTCATAGATATGGTTGAATTTATGGTTCTATTCCAATCGGTCACACCACCAGGATGAAAGAAGAGTACAAAGCCATCTCTTTAGTCTTGGAAAAAATAAATTACTAAGAACATCAGTGGGTGATTTGTATAGACTTGAAGATGGTTAATTTTCATCTTGGTCAACAAAGTGGCTACACAAAGTATCCTTGCTTTTTATGCCTTTGGGATAGTAGAGCCACACATTCAAGAGTTCCTTAGAAACTTTTCTCTTTAAGGATGCGTTTGAAACTTGAAAACATTAATCCAAACTTATTCAAATAGAACAATTCTTATTCCTTGCATTCGCCTCCCTCCTTTAAAAGATTTTGTTCTTGTTGTGCCACCGACCCTTTTATTTTTTTTTCCCTCATTGTTATCTTTCCTAAAACCATTGTAGTTCTACCCCTTTTTTCCTCCACATTTCTGTTTGTAGATTGTCCTTTATTTGTTTGGTCTGTTTTTAGCTTTAATTGTTTAGCATCCCCCATTTCTTTGTACTTTGCTTAGAAATTTTTTTTTAAGCGTTTTTATCAAATTTTAAATAAACTTGAAACTTGAACATAAACATTAGGCAAAAAAAGATTGGCCTCTCAGGGATTATTTTATGGTTGGAGGACAAATTGTAATCAATGAACCTTTGGTAGCACGAGATAGAATCATACTGCCACTGCTAAGCTTTTGAATAAATTGGATACATAGCGCGTATGTTGCCTGGATTTACCATGGAAAAACTGAAGGCAGGAATTTTCGATGGGCCACAGATCAGACAACTTATAAATGATCCACATTTCATAGCATCAATGAATGAAATCGAATCATGTGTCTGGTCTTCATTTGTTCTTGTGAAAAACTTTCTTGGTAACAAGAAGGCAGACAACCACACACAATTAGTAGAGGATGTGCTCTTTCATTTCTAGAGGCTTGGCTGTAACATGAGTGTTAAAGTCCATTATCTGCACAATCACTTAGATCGCTTTCCAGAGAACCTTGATGACTTAAGCGAAGAGCAAGGTGAAAGATTTCACCAAGACATAAAAACAATGGAAGCCAGATACCAAGGAAGATGGGATGCACACATGATGGCAGACTATTGTCGGAATCTTATGCAGTATTGTCCTGGCAGATCCCACTTTCGGAAGTCTTACAGAAGGAGCTTGTGTGTCAAATGACTGGAAAGTTTGTATCATAAACTTGTGCTTTTTGGTATGAAATAAGTAGATTTTCACATTGTACACTTTTCTTTTAATTTTGAATATGTTTCCTTCATGCTTAAAAATATTAATTTAAACATTATATTAAAGTATCCTGTTTTTTTAAATGGGTGAGCAGAGTGAAAAATGGTATATGGCCCATGTTCTGTATCTCAAAATCTAGAGCTGATAGGAGAAAACTGGTGCCATTTTTGGAATCGGCAAGTCAAATGTATCCAGAAACAGGTCTAACATTTGAGGCACCAAAATGAGTGTTGGCTAGTGTTATCAAACTCTTGGGGAAGAGAAATGGGCTACTCAATCATGATCATCCCAGAACAATTCTTTAAAAATGCATTATTGAGATATCATACTTCAATTAAATATTAAACTTGTTTCCTCCCCTTCCCCCCCCCCCAAAAAAAAAAGTTACTGCCTTAGGTGACTACCTAGTCTTGCTTAATGGGTGAGCTGGCCCTGTAACTCAGATATCATTACCTCTACCTAGTAAGCTACATTTCCTGTTCTGTCTCCAGCCAGCAGATTAGAGAAATAACCTAGAAGTTAGACACCATAGGTTATAAGCCCTCCAGAACAGGAAAATACATATTGTACCTGAATATAAGTTATCTTGAGCTACTATTGAAAAAAAGATGTGAGCTATACCCAAATAAACCTCTGATCAAGAGAAGGAATGTATTTGATATCTTTCTAGCTGCTTATAGGGGGAGAATTAAGCCTCCAAATTCATAAATCCCAGCCACTGATCAGTAGAAGAGTCCCCAATTTTGTAGTTTTATGTCTCTTGTAATTGCACCTCTTAACACTTGATAAATATTTTTAAAACTGATTCTCTATATTAAGTATTATTTTATGTTCCCGCAGGTTGCCTGGGTTACAAGATCTGGTAAAACTGAGTTAGCTGAACCTATTGCAGTACGCCCTACCAGTGAGACAGGTAAGAAAAGACATGTAGTTAGCAAAACCTTAAAAGGGCAGACATGTTGGCTGCATATTAACTATCAGGATATGTTCTCTTCTCTGATTGTAGTATCCCTCTGGCTAGGTTTAGAAATACTACAGTGCTTTTGAAGTTACTTTCAAAGAAAAATGCTTTAAATTGTACTGTCTATGTAAGCAGAATGTTGGAGGTCCTTTTATTTTGCTGTGCATTCTCTTTCTCCAATTTTAATTATATCAGGGTTTTCCAATGACAATTTATAAAGGTCCAAGTGGTTGACAAGAAAAAATAAAACAGAAAAAGAACTCCTTTAGCATATAGGCAAGCAAACACACACCTCGCTCCAAAAATCTCTGCAGGAATTTCAAGGACATTTCAGAGTCCTGAGCTATAACCCAAAAATTTGCTGGAAAAATGTTTTTAGTTTAATTTTAAATAACAGAAAATCTTTCAGTCCAGATGTCAGGAACTGCAATCAGATGTACATGGAAGAGCGCAAATTGTTGGAGGTCCAGCTCAATCCTTTTAGTTTTGTGTGCATTTTCTGATTTTCATTATTTCAGGGTTTAAGAGCATATAGAGCCCTCCCCACACAGGTAAAACAAATGTTAAATGAATGAGTTGTCTGGCCTTAACTTAAATCCTTTTTATTCTTTAAGTATAAGTGTCTCATCAAAATATCTTGATCATGATGTTTATAGTTTTTACCGCATCATGCACTGTAATTGAGTTTCTAGTGCAATAGATGTGTCATTCTGGACAAATGGGTAGTGAATCCAAATCCACACGCCATGCATAAGGTATCAGTCACAGTTTTCAACTCCACCTTTCTCAGTGGAATATACTGCCTCCTTAAGTTTTTCCTTCTGAACACTTGCATGAAGGTGTGTCTCTCCTCTGTTCTGTTTTAAAGCATTTTTATTTTTGGATATTTTGGAGGTTTTCGGTGCTACAGAATTCCCAGTAATCTTGGATTTACCTCTGCCTGGGAGAAGAAGCAGACTTGGGGTCTGCAGCTGGCAGGCCAATCCATCTGTTATACCTGTCTAGCCAGCCTGCTTAATATTTTAGAAGCTCAGGGATCACTCCCTCCAATACTAGCTCGCCCCTGAGATCTCAGGAGCTTGAGCGCAGGCTGATTTGGCACCTGCAGTGGTCCTTTTGGGGGACTTTCAGAGTACTTTTTGTGCCTCTCCATTCACGTGTATATTTTTGGGGGGGTGGGGGTAGAGATCCAGTCTGGTGCAGCATAGCTTCACATTGACTACAGACTGCTAATGTATGGGAAAAGTTTTTTTGGGGGCTGCAAACTGGTTTTTTGGCCGTTTCTAAGGTTTCTTAGAGGGTCCCCATTATCGAAAATCTTTTTTTTTTTGTTTGTTTGGCTGTTTTTAGCCATTTTTTTTGTTACCAAAACTCTGCTACAGCGGCCATCTTAGATTTTCCAATTTTATTTTAAAGTTTTCCATCTCCCTCAAAATCCATCGTTTGACCTTAAAATCAATGAAAATGGACCCCGCTACCCCCATTTCATGCCAATTTTGTCACCGTGTCATTCTCTGTTAAGAGCAGGTAGAATCGCAATGAGCTCCGGTCTTCTGTTACTAGCTTTTCTCCAAGTGGGGCTCAAAAAGGGGCTGGAGTAAGTTCTCTTATATTACAAGTGGCTAGCATTTTGTGTTTCAGAGCTCAAGGGAAAGACATCTCATTAGCCTCTCACCCAGATGTCACCCGGTTCATGAAAGGGGTTCTTTGAATACACCCTTCAGTACATCTCCCTTTCCCTTCCTGGAATCTTAACACCGTAATACAAGATCTCATTAGAATTCCATATTAATCCTTATTGAATGATTCCCTTCTAAATCTTACAGTCAAGACGGTGTTTCTGGTAGCGATTATGTCGGTGAGATGAGTTTCCGAGTTACAAGCTCTGTCCTGCAGGGAATTTTTAATTTACAGAAGCAGGACTCTCCTTGTGCACGGTTCCATCCTTCTTACCTAAAGTTGTCTTGGCCTTACACGTCAATCAGGAAGTCCGTTTGCCCGTGTTTCACCCTACAGGGTCTAAGAAAAAGGATAAATGTTGCATTTGCTGGATGTCAAGCAGGTGCTTCTCCAGTACCTCGAAGTTACCAGTGAGGTTAACGTATCAGATCACCTTTTTGTTCTCGCCAGTAATGCCAAGAAAGGGAGGCTGGTGTCTAAAGCCTCGATTTCCAAATTAATTAAAATGGCCATTTTCTTTGCATATGTGAGCTGCAATAAGCAGCTGCCGATCACATTGAAAGCACACTCCAATAGAGTTGTCGCTATCTCAGAGACAGAGACTCGGGTTGTTTCACCCAAGGGAATCTGTAGTGCATCTACTTGGTCTACCCCTCATATCTTTACCAGGTTCTATATGGTAGACGTAGCAGCCAGGAAAGACTCTGCTTTCGGGTCCTCTATTTTGAAAGCAGACTCAGCGGGCCTACCCTAGACTCTGGGGACTGCTTTGGTAAGTCCCTAGCATTCAGGACCACTATACATATTGGACTAGAAAGAAAGATTAGGCTCTTACCTCAATAATTTTCTTTTTTGTAAATGTGTCTAGTGGTCCTGAAGCCCCACCCTGTCCGTGGGCCTGCCTTCTGTCCGAATTTGGAGAATTCTTTGTCTGTCAACTGAATTGAGAGGATATAAAAAAAATAAATGGGTAGACACTCAAGAACATAAAGTCTGGTTTTAAGTCTCTGCTTGATAGCAGCGCATACGAGTAGCTACAAGCTCTACATAGGGTTACTGCTGGTTGCACACAGTTTTTGTATCTGTTTTGATCAGATACTTGAATGTTAAAATGTTAATGGAATTTTTTGTTAAAGAGCAGAACAAAATTGTAGTGTCAAATTTTTCTCCATTTCCCTCCTTCCAGTTAAATGTGTCATTATAGTGCTACTTGATTGCTTTTGTACAAACTGAGGAGGCAGGAGCAGCTCCCTGGGAAGGAAGCAGAGTTCAAAAGATGATTAACAGCATTCTGCAAGCAACTTGCGGATTCAGGACCACTACAGAGATCTACAAGAAAGAAGATTATTGAAGTAAGAAACTAATCTTTCTTTTCATGCTTTACTGAGTTTGATCTTGCAAACTGCTGCTGCTGTAATATCACACTGATTTGATGCACCATCCTTAAGTTCATGTTAAATATGCCAGATTTTATTTTGTGATACTATGTTCAAGATGAGGAACACAATATATCTTTTGCACATATTGCTTTCCTCAGTGTTAGACCCAAATTGCTTCACTACAAATACAAATGCAAGCATAGATAGATAGATATAAATATACATAAACAATAGCTATCATAGTGGTACAGTAGAAATGAGCAATTTAAATCAAATACTATATTAAAAAATTAAACACCCTTAACAGTCCTACCTCATCCACATTCTTTCATGAGGAAACAGCTAGATTCTTTCTCTGTTTTGAAGGAAGTCCTTAAAAAAATGGTACATTTTTTTAAAAGAAAGCAAATTAATACATCTTTGCCTCCTTTCCACACTTTAGTGATGTATCCTGCCTATGCCAAATGGGTGCAATCACATCGAGATCTGCCCATTAAGTTGAATCAGTGGTGCAATGTGGTGGTAGGTATCTATAATGTCTTATAAATATGTCATGTATATTTCAGATATCTGTATTTCTTAAAGCATGTGAATAATCTCCTTTATTTTGACTACCTTTAATAATTGTAACCTGCTGAGCAAAAAGGTATGAAAAATGGGGTTAGAAATAACAGATAAAGGCTATAATAATTTGGAAGGGCAACTTTCATTTTTGAAAGTTTTATGTACTGTAGGATCAGTAGAAAAGGGACTATGATTTTTTTTTTTTAACTTTGATGTTTTTTCATATTCTACAGCCTAAAAACTGTGAGTACCTAAAGTTGGATATGTGAGTTATGCAGTTAATTACTGTTTTATTGATGTATGTTTTTTATTTTTGAAAGACCTAATTAGCTCATACCTGAGGCTGAAATTTTGCAGGATTATGCAGTTGATATCCCTCCATCTAGTGGCATAAATAAGTCACATACCACTTTTGGTACCTTTTTGCTCAGTAGGCCACAAATTTTTTTTCTTTAATTTTCTGGCATCTACTGTGCCAAAATGAAGTGGGAGAAAGAGGACAGAGCATGAAGGCGGTCCTTTCTGTAGGAACCTCACTTCCCCTTTTCTATCCTGCAGACATCAGAGGAAGCATAGGAGGAGAGCTTGGGGATATATTGGTCGCTGTACTTTCATTTAACACATAGTTAAGTTCTGGAACTCCTTGTCAGGAGATATGGTAAAAGCAGTTATTAGCATAGCTGGGTTTAGAAAAAGGTTTGGTCAAATTTCTAGGCATAAAGGTCTAGATGCACTGAAGATACCAACTCAATCGCTGTTGGCCAATTCTCTGGCCGATTCTCCAGCAGCGATCAAAGCACTATTAAGTTTGCGTGCAAATTATTTGCACGCAAACACAACCGATCAATCGCTCAGTGAGCCCTAACATCAGTGACAAGGGAAGCAGCCTCTTGTCACTGCTGTTAGGGCTTCTGTTTTTTTAATGGCACAGATGGTGTGTGTGTTATACACGCATAATCTGTCCCATTTAAAAAAGAAAAAAGCACCCCCACCCCTCAGGCTTGACCAATCAGGGCTTTAGGCTGTTCCTCAGTATCCTGGATACAGAGGGAGGTGCCTAAGGCCTGATTTATTCAGATGCCTTTGGCCCCTCACCATGCATCACATAATGCACCAGGAAGGCATTTAGAAAGGCGGCCTTGAAGCAGTAGCCCGAGAATGGACTTTCTGTTTCTAATGTTTTAAAAAGATACAGGGGGAGGTGTGTGTGAGGAGGGCATCCGGTGGCAGGAAGGAGTGGGCGTCCCTCCTGCATTTTGGGGGGGGGGGGCGTCCGGGGGCAGGAGGGAGTGGGCATCCTCCTACCATTTTTGGGGGGTTTGGAGGAGAGCCTGGCTCGGGTGTGGGGGGGGGCTGTGTTTGTTGAGGTCATTGAGAAAGGCCATCATCGGCACTGAGGGACTTTTTTTTCTTTTTTATGGGACAGATATTTTGTGTATAACTCACGCAAAATATCTGTGCCATTAAAAAATTTTTTTTTTTTTTTTAAACCAGGCAGACCTGTCGGTAACACAGTTACCAACAGGTCTAGACAAATAGGTTTTTACGATCGCTAGAACCCCATTTGGAATAGCTAAGCGATGTTAGTGCATCAATCGCTTGGCTATTTTGCATGAGGTTTTAGCTAATTTGCATGGTCGGATTGGAAAATGGACGATCGAGGGGGAAAAAACATGCGGTGGGGTAACAGCGATCGTTGCTAAAGCTGTGAAAACAGGTTTAGTGACGATTGCTGACTTTAGTGCATCTAGCTCAAAGTCCATAAATGATTAAGATAGACCTGGGAAAAGCCACTGGTTATTCCTGGGTAAGTATTGTGGAATCTTGTTACTGTTTGGGATTCTGCCAATTATGTGTGAACTGACTTGGCCACTCTTAGAAGGATGATACTGGGCTGACCCAGTATGGCAATTCTTATGACTAATTAAGACACCATGATGAAAAAAAGGCAATTCACAAATCGAACTTAACAGTTATCAGTTAGTTATTTTATTTGATATAACGCAATTGCTAACAGGAATTGTTGTATCAAAGCAGTTTGCAATAATAAAAACAGGGATAAAAACTAATTATAAAATAAAAATAAAACCGAGTAGTAAACCTAAACAGCATTTGCTGTTAAATATTATTATTATTATTATGAATTACTGTTCATTCTTAGTACCAGAGGATAGGTGGTTCCTCAAATTATTTCTAGTTGCCAGGCTGCCTGTACTTTCATATTGTTACAATACAGATTGCTTTCTTAGTACTTGATTTGTAAAATTGTCATCTCTTGATCTCATGTTCTTTTCTTATCATTATGGTAAGTGGTTAGTGTGGAACTGCATTTTTATGATTTTCTTTTTGATACTTTGTTAATGTCCAGTGTATGTAATGGGCTAGCACAAGGCAGCAGCACTGGGTATGGGCCAAAATGAGCGACAATGCCATGAAATTGCCTGTTGACCACTGATAGAAACTACATGCATGAGAGAAAAATTCATTGTTTTGCAGCGTTGGGAGTTCAAGCATCCTCAGCCTTTCCTGCGTACTCGGGAATTCCTGTGGCAAGAGGGGCATACGGCGTTCGCCACACATGAAGAAGCAGCAGAGGAGGTGAGGATTTGCTTTTGTGTCTGAGGAAATAAATTTGGCTGCTTCACAGACCTAACTGTAGCATTTGTAGCCAGACAGTTCTGTCAGGAAAACACCGACCCTGACATCACATCCTGGAGGCATTTGCAAACATGCAGGGGTGCGTTAACTTTGAATGATACAGTAGGTACATATAGAGAGTTCATTGTGATTTTCTTTTGCTGGGTTATGGTAATTTTGAAATGAGGGATGGACTTCACCTGAAACAAAAATGATCTAAAGTGGCCATCCACGTGGGAAAACTCGGAAAGGGAAGTTGGTGTCGGTAAGAAATGAATCCACTCAGTAGTTTTCTAAAGCATACCAGAGCCATTCATTTAAAAGAAAAAAGAAAAAAAAAGAATTAAGCATATTAAAGTCCATTAAATTAACGCCAGACAGGAAGAGGTTGCTGCCCACCACTGGAGAAATTACTTCCAATGCAAAACATTGAGTCATATCTGACCAGGAACTTACTTACAGCAGTGTTTAGTCTTGTGCCGCCTCTTCACCTAATTCCCCTGCCTATGACCTCTTATCCATCCCCTCATTAAAGGTTATAAACACAAGAAGTACTGAAATCTTCTCGATTACTGCTCCCCAAATTTGGAATCATCTATCCTGGAGAAATTTAAAGGCTCTCTCAAATGCTTGCTTTATAAAGATGCTTTTGAAAGATAATAAGACTAACTCTTTTCATTATAATTATAGTCCGGGCCTAAAAGAATACAACAATTAACTTTTAGTTAATTCCTGACCCCCTTCCTGGTGTTTTTCCCTTTTATATGTTTTCCTATCTAAATTTAGTTCCTGCCTTCTATCCTCCCCTTAAAGTCTGACATATGTAGTGTCTGTTGTTTATTTGTCTTAAAGAATATTTTATTACTATTGTAAATCACTTAGAAATTTTTTATAAGCATTTTTTAATCAAATTTTAATGAAACTTGGATTACAAAAGAAATGTATATTGGTACTAGATACCAGTATGTATCGCATTAGGATAAAAACTTGTATTGAAAAATCTTCCACTGTAACTGGCAAATTTAACCTGTAACCGTACATTATTTATATTGGTATTAGATCCCTAGTGTGTGTCTAGTTAGGATAAAAACTTGCATGGTTAAGGATAACTATGGCAAATTGTACTGTAATTATGTCATATTGTAACCTGTTAACTGTATTTTATGTATGTTTAACCTGTAACCCATTCTGAGATCTTTGGGGAAATTGGGATAGAAAATGAATTAAATAAATATATGAATCTGCAAGCAGGCCAGTGTGTATAGTGCTTCACCCCAGAAATTGCCAATGAGATATTTGAAAAAAATGATATATAAAGTCAGAATTGTATTTCACATTCTGTTTTCACTTCTACAAGTACATGATATCATCTTTGCTCAGATGGAAGAAACAAACTAACCTATGGGTAAACCTTTTATTTTAAAAGAATAGAGTAACAATGGTAGAGGATGACTTTTTTCCGCTGGTTTATGAATAAAACATCTGATCTTTAAAAATGTATCTTTAGATCTCTCTTTTTTTTGGGGGGGGGAGGGGATTTTATACATTACGTGAGCACTAGGTGGCAGCTTTTAACTTTGTTTCGGCTTCCAAGCTCATGCTTTCACCTAGTAAAGTTAAAACCATTTCTAAATCTTTTTATAGTGCTATAATATATTCTGGGTGTTAGCCTTAAATGGTAACCTAGAAACATAACATGCCAAATGATGGCAGACAAAGATCAAAATGGCTCATCCAGTCTTGTTTAGTCACGTCTGTATTGTATTTAAGGCTGAATGTTTTTGATAAGCTAAAGTAGCAATGGAAATATACTGTCTGCGTGACAGACTTGAGTTAGCTGTGCTGAAATCCTTTTCCAGGTTTCACAGTCTGAAAATGGCACTGTATATAGCCTGCAAATGAATATAAGATTGCTTTCTTCAACATAGTGAATGAAGTACAGTACTTTCTTCAGGGGTGCGTAGTGACCTCTCCCTGTCTGTCATTAAGCTGATGGACTTTACACCTTTTTTTTTTTTTTTTTTAATGAATGGCTCTGGTATGCTTTAGAAAACTGCTGAGTGGTGGATTCATTTCTTGCTGACACAGACTTCTCGTTTGAGGTTTTGCACTACAGTCCAGCCAACATTTTCTTATGTGATGCACATTGGGAAGTATAATCCAAGTCATAGCTATACCAGATGCTAGGGTCCACCTTAGGAGTCAGCACCAAAGAAAAAGATCTAGGTGTCATTGTAGACAATAATGCTGAAATCTTCTGTTCAGTGTGCGGTGGCTACCAAAAAGCAAATAGGATGCTAGGAATTACATTAAGACCAAGAATATTATAATGCTTCTGTATCACTCCATGGTGCAGCCTCATCTTGTGTTCAGTACTGGTCACCGTCAAAAACAATAGAGTGGAATTAGAAAAGGCACAAAGAGGAGTGGCCAAAATGATAAAGAGGATATAATTCCTCTCATATGAGGAAAGACTAAAGAGGTTAGGGCTTCTTCACCTTGGAAAAGCGATGGCTGGGGGGAGGGGGGATATGATTTGAGGTCTACAGAATCCTGAGCAGTATAGAACGTAAAAAAGTGAATTGATTTTTCTTTACTCTTTCAAAAAGTACAAAGATTAGGGGGCACTCAATTGAAGTTACGTGGAAATACTTTTAAAACAAACGGAGGAAAATTCAGCAAATAAATAAGCTTGGGAACTCTACAAGAGGATGTAGTAACAGCAGTTAACATAGCTGGGTTTAAAAATGGTTTGGACAAGTTCCTGGAGGAAAAGTCCATAGTATGCTATTGAGACACAGGGGGGAAGCATGGAATGTTGCTACTATTTGGGTGTCTACCAGGTACTTGTGACCTAGAATAGCCACTGTTGAAGGAGCCTGGATTCCTATGGAAATGTAAGGTGTAGAGATGTAAATCTGTGAGTCATCAGCATAGAGGTGATAATGAAAACCATGCAAACGTTTGTTCCAGGTTCTGCAGATTCTGGATCTTTATGCCCGTGTATATGAAGAGCTCCTGGCCATCCCTGTTGTGAAAGGAAGGAAAACAGAAAAGGAGAAGTTTGCTGGTGGTGACTATACCACCACGGTGGAAGCATTTATATCTGCCAGTGGAAGAGCCATCCAGGTATGATGTGTAGAGCCGACCACATGTGTGAGCCAGATAGAAACATTTCCCAGGCATGCAGGTCATTGTAATCTGAGAACTATCTGGAAAATCCTAGAAATTTGGGAACTGTGCATTTGATACCTACAATGCCAAGACAATAGAGCAGAGATTCCCAGACCTGTCCTGAATATTCCCAAGATTGATTTGTAGACATTGCCTCCTGGTATGCAGATCTTTCTCATGCATATTCATTGTGAATATCCTGGAAATCTGACTGACAAGAAAGTACTCCAGGACTGACTTGGGAAATATGCTCTGTTAGGATATTCCTCCACATTGGAAGCTTCATATTTGTTTTTATACTGGAAATGTGGAAAACTAAAAATAGGTTATTCAAAGCTTGCTCCCTCACCGTACATAGTTAGATTGAACATTTTGAGTGATAATTTCTGTATGTATTCCAGGGGGCAACCTCACATCATCTAGGACAGAACTTTTCGAAGATGTTTGAGATTGTCTTTGAAGACCCCAAGTCACCAGGGGAAAAACAGTTTGCATATCAGAACTCCTGGGGCCTGACAACACGGACCATTGGAGTAATGACCATGGTCCATGGTGATGACATGGGTCTGATCTTACCTCCGAGAGTAGCCTGTGTTCAGGTGTGTATATGGATATGCAATTGTGATTATGTAGCCCTGTTGCTTGCAGGGCTGTCAACTGACCTCTTATTTTATACGCACATCCAGCAGACTGCTATAGCTTGTCGCTTCTATCTCTACAACATTGCAAAAATTCATTCCTTCCTCTCTGAGCGCACTACCTAGACCCTTGACCACACTTGTGGCCTCACGCTTAGACTACTGCAATCTACTTAGGTCTTCTGAACCGCCTCACCCCCATGCAATCTGTAAAAAACTCTGCTGCACGACTTATCTTCTGCCAACCTCACTACACTAACCTCATCCCTTTCCTCAAATCACTTCACTGGCTCTCTATCCACCTTCGTATATAGTTCAAATCCCTATTACTAACCTACAAGTGTTCATTCAGCAGCTCTTCAGTATCTCTCCTCTCTTGTCTCTCCTTATACACCTCCCCGTGGACTCTGTTCCTCAGATAAGTTCCTTTTTTTTTTTTTTTTTCAATTTTGTTTTATTTGAAAAAAGACACATACAAATGAAATACAACAGTCGGAACATATACAAAATTAGTGGATAAGTTACTTTTATCTGTAGCCTTCTCCTTCACTGCAAATTCCAGACTTTGTTTCTTTCATCTCACTGCCCCTTAAGCTTGGAATAGACTATCTGAGTCCATGCATCACGCCCCCTTCCCTTCTTCAATAGTAGACTGAAAACCTACCTTTTCAAGAGAGCCTTCAACTCATAACCCTACTTCTGTTACATAAACACAGGAGTCTGTACGTTAGATGATGAATCTGTGACTGGAATGGACTCCTCAGGCTGATCTGCCCATATATCATGCCAGTTTTGTGATGGATAGTCAGCTGAGGAGCATGCGAGGGAGGAGCAGGAGCCTTGGGCTTAGCCTTCTCTGAGTCCTGTAGGGCTGGGAAACCACAGGGGGTCCGAGTAATAGGAAGAAAATCTCTTCCAGTGAAGGTGAGAAATGCAAGTAAATGGATGATACGCCGCCTAAGAGAAGCCAGTCTGAGGTCTATGCAGGGGTCTGAGGTCTATGCAGGGGTCTATGGGGCTACCTGTTCAAGGCTTTAGCCCAGAGTTTGTGAATCTCCTGTGGAAAGCTTATTTGATGGGTCCAGGGTGTACTGTGATGCCTGGGGATGCACTGGCATTGGACCAGGGAGAGATCCCTCTTTCAGAGGTCTCCCTGCTGCAGAGAAAGCTGGCTCCTAGCCTAAGTAGAGCAGAGCAGGTCTGGGAGGATTGGAGGTGAGACTCCATGTCTTTATTGTCCCAGGGCTCAGCTGCTTTCCTGGAAGATACCAGATCCCTGTCAGGGATCGAGAGTCAAGAGGTGATGGTGGTGCATTCCACCAGGGAGTCAATCCATCGGTGCAACCGCTTTTCAAGTCTGCTCCTATCCCACATGTTATGGATGCACTAAGGGAGTTAAAGTTGGAGCCCCAGGAGCCATCCACTTCACAGTGCATGGTCATGAGTGGCACAAATGCTCAGATCACCTTTTTCTTGTGTATCTGGACATCACCTTGCAATGGGAGACTCTGGAAGACTCCCTGAAGGTGGCAAAAACTATGTCCAAACTTTACCCTATGTCTCTGGAGTTGCAGCAGCTGTTTAATCAGCCAAAAGTGGATTCCATGGTAGCTCAAGTGACTAAATGTACCTCCTTCCCTAGTGAGAGTGGAATAATGTTAAACTATGCACAAGATTGTAAGGTGGATGTGGTTCTTAAGAGGCAATTTGAAGCACTAGCTTTGGTGATCAAAGCTGCAGTGGAAGCCTTGTTTATGGCACATCCCTGCAACACCAGGTTAAGGCAGAATCCTGCTGAGGAGGAGGACATGTGCCCCCAGCTGGTGCTGAGGGGTGGATTATGTGGCTCTATATGACGACATCAGAGTCATAAGCAAGATTTTGGTGTATACTGTTTCAGCCCACAGGTGGGAGATTTAGCCTCCAAAGAACTTTGAGAAGACTGCCCCTCAAAGGGCAGATGCTGCTTGGGTAAAGACTTAGACAACCTTATGGCCAGTGTGACGGATCGCTGCCTGAAATCTCTGCCAGACAGCATACCTTGTCAAGGCAGAAGCAATTTTTGTTTCTTACAACATTCTTGCCAGTAGTATGTGGGTGCCTCTGCTCAGATATATTATCAGGAATCCAGACAGAGATTTAGCAACTCCAGATGCCAGCAACCCTTGGGGTCTTTCCAGCTCTGGTGTGCCAAAGATCAGACCTCTCGATGCGCCAATTCCTATGATCCTGGCATTTTTGCAGGCCGGACTATAAAACAGTCTAACAGTGGCATCTCTCAAAGTTCAGGTGGCAGGCCTCTCATGCTTCTAGCTTGAGAAGGAAAATATCAGCATCTCATGGTTTTGGAAGGGATGTACTCAGGTTGCAGCCTTTGTTGTGCCAGTCTTTTCCATCCTGGAATCTTAATATCATCTTGAAGGGCCATTCTAAGTCTCTGTATGAGCCTCTCCAAGAGATGTCCCTTCTGGATTTCATGGTGAAGATGGTATTTCTGGTGGCAATAGTCTCAGGGAGACAGATTTTGGAATTTCATGCTCTTTCCTACAGAGAGTCCTTCCTCAAAATCATAGAGGCTGGGGTTTCACTGCATACAGTACCTTTCTTTTTACCAAAGGCTTTGTCAGCCTTCCACATCAACCAAGAGGTTTGGTTGCTTGCTTTTCATCCTACGGATTCAAATAAGCAAGATAAGATATTGCAGAGGCTGGATGTGCAAAGAGTTTTACTCCACTACCTGGAAAGGACCAATGATTCTCAGCTTTCTGACCATTTTTTTTGTTCTAACCAGTCAGTCAAGATGAGGCAGACTATCATCCAAGGCTTCTAGTGCCAGATGGATTTGCATGGCAATTTCATTGACTAGAAGTATGGCATCTTTATGGACAGAGCCCTGGGCAGTTTTACCCAAGGAGATCTGTAGAGCAGCTACCTTTACAAGATCTACAAAGTGGATATGGCGACTTGAGAGGATGCTGTTTTTGGGTCCTCTGTTTTGTGAGCAGGCTTATCTGTCCCACCCTAGACGTCTGACACTGCTTTGGTATGTCACCTAACATACAGACTCCTGTATTTATGTATTCTTACCTGGATAATCTTCTTTCTGTTAATACATAAAGGAGTCCGTACAGCCCACCCTGTGGGTTCTGCAAGTTGCCTGCTTTCTACCTCAGACAACTTTATAGTCTGGAATTGGAGTTCTTCTCCTGTCAGTTGGATGAACATGTCTGAATAAATTACTAGCGAAATACTGAGTTTGTTAAGCTTTGGTAGTCCTTATGTGTTAGTGCTACAGTAGTTTCACACAGCTGGTTGATTTTTTGATACCTCTATGTTGCAAGTTCATGATGATTATTGTTCTTTTTCATGAATTACAGAACAGAACAAAAATATATGATGTCTCTGGGGAAGTTTCCCATGCTCCTTCTTCTCTTTTCTTCTGTTACAGTGGAGATCCTTTAACCCTCCATTGGAGTTCCTTTCCATTCCATCTCCTGTAAACCGTGCCGAGCTCTATGATTGCGGAGATGGTGCGGTATACAAACCTAAGGTTTAGTTTAGTTTAGTTTAGATCAATTGCTTTGGTACAAACTGAAGAGAATACTATACTTCACAGGTGGAGGAGGAGGAGCTGAAAGATACGATTGACGTCCTTCTGCATGCAGTTTGAAAAAACAAATTGATCACCTAATGTACAGATTCCTGTGTGTATTAACAGAAAGAAGATAATCCAGGTAAGAACCTAATCTTTCATCCCCACTGCCCTCTCCTAACCAGCAGTTTAACCATTCCCACTAACAGTAACCCTTACCCTGGTAACTTATTTGTCTTGATTGATTAGATTGGGAGCTGTTTCAAGCAGAGACTGTCTCCTTCGTGACTCTGTGCAGTGCAACATGCATCTGGTAATGTTCTGGAGATAGATAATAGTAGTAGTAGTAGTAGTAAAAGCCCACTTTTTTTGAATCTGCTTTTAAGTCCTACCTCCAACCTACTTGTAAAGCTCCCATATTTGTTTCATCTCCTCTATAGTTCCCTACCCTATCTGCTATACCATTCCCTCTGTAATGCCTTACCTGAGCAGCATGTATAGATTCACCCTTTTTGTCATGTTTGTCATAATTAGATTGTAAGTTCTTTCGAGCAGGAACCGTCTCTTGCGTGTTTTAATGTACAGTTCAGCGTGCATCTGGTAGCACTATAGAAATAAGTAGCATCTTAAATAATAAAATGCTAGCTGCGCATGCGCACTTGCCTCGCGTGTTCCCTGATCCCTTTTCTGTCAGGATGTGGCAAGACAAGTGTGCATGCGCGACCTTCCCTGCTCTCCACCTCACAATACAGACCACAAGCATCGCCGCCGAGCGCACCCGAGGGCAGAGGCAGCCCACGCGCACGGTGGACGGAGCGCGAGGACGGCCGCCCGACCGCAAACTGTCAACTCAAGCTCCTGCCGCAGCTCCGACCCTGAGGACAGCAGCCCTTCTTTGACTGCCGGTGACCTGTTCGGCTACTTTCTAGAAACCTTCCCGCGGTCCCGACTCCAGCAGCACTGTACACCCGCTGCTTCGGGGCCTTCTACTGCCCTGATTTACTCTGACACAGAAGCAGAGCAAATCAGGGCAGTAGAAGGCCCCGAAGCAGCGTGTGTACAGTGCTGCAGATGCTGCTGGTGTAGCAGGTTTGTCGGGACCGCGGGAAGGGAAGGGGGGCGGAAAGGGACTAAGGGAGCCAACCAGACTGCGGGAAGGGAAAGGGGGGGTAGGGGAAATGCTGCTGCTGCACAGGAAAGTAGTGTGAGGGGAGGGAAATGGAGAGGGAGAGAATGCTGGTCATATACATTAAAAAAAAAAAACAACAACTTACTCTGTGAAACTTCACTTATTTAAAAAAAAAAAAAAAATAGGTGACATATGACACCTCCATATACAAACAGAGAGAGACACACACAGGAAAAAAAACCCTTAAAGACAAGGAGCAATAGAGAAACATTGAAAGAAAGAAAAAAATAAAAGGAGAGAGAGACACAGAAAAAAAAAATCCACATACATCAGCCAAAGAGACAAACACCAAAACAAACACAGGGCAGGGAAGTGCCCAAAAAAAAGACTTCAGCTGCGAGCTGCTCAATGGGACCAGGCAGGCAGCCAGCCAGCCACGCGAGGGAGGGCAACAGAATGAAAAAAAGGTAACGTGCAAGGAAAAGCTGGGCCTGCCTGCGGGGAACACAATAAGGGAAAGGGGGGAGGGGGCCCTTGGAGCAGGCTAGACTGCGAGAATGGAAGGCGGAGGGGCCAAAAGGAGTAGGCCACATCGTGGTAAGAGTAGGGAAGGGGGTGGGGGAAAATGCTGCTACTGCTGCGCAGGGACCTGGAGGGGGAGGGAAATGCGAGCAGGAAGAGGTGATGATGGACAGGGGGGAAAAAAAGGAAGGGAGGCTTATTGCTGGACAGGGGGAACAGGAAGAGGTGATGATGGACACGGTGGGGGGGGGGAAATGAAGGGAGGCCTACTGCTGGACAGGGGGAGCAGGAAGAGGTGCTGATGGACAGGGGGGAGGTAAAACAAAGGGAGAAGGGCTGCTGCTGGATAAGGGGAGCAGTGAAGGGGTAGTGGTGGACACAGAGGAGGTAAAAAGAAGGGAGAATGGACAGGAAAAAGCGTCTAAGGAGACAGAGAGAAAGAAATAAAGACAGACACACACATATATTCTAGCACCCGTTAATGTAACGGGCTATAAAGCTAGTTATAGAAATAATTCATTCTGGCGGTACCTCAAGCCTTTTGTAATGAATGAATGAAAACTCCTGGTTACTAGCTCAGTGCATTACTGTGCCACTGCGTTGTTAACAGGGCAGGAAGAGATATTAACATAGGTTTCGCTGGATACCAACAAGAATGGTACTACTCTTTATCCTATATTAAAGCTTTCATACAGCCCAGGCACCGTCTAGATAACCGTTGATGGATGGTATATCAAATATGTAATAAACTTGGAAACTTATTCAGACTCCCCTGTGCTGGATGCTTTCTGATTGTAAATGTGCTGTCTAGCTGCTAGGGTGTACATAGTGCACAGATTAAATTATGGTCTCCAGAACACACTAGTTGTACAGATTGGTCTGACTCATTGATATAATCTACTACTACCTATCACTTATATATCGCTGAAAGACATACGCAGCGCTGTACACTTTGGCATTTATAGATAGTCCCTGCTAGGAAGAGCTTACAATCTAACTTGGGCATTCAGACATGCCATATAGGGTTGGGTATGCAGAACCCAAGGTGAGAGGAGGTAGTAGTCAGAACAAAACATATCTTAATCTGGGCACCCGATGACATTTATTGCTCAGCTTGGAATTGTTTAAACTTGGGGGGGGAGGGGTTACCATAGGCAAATATGTATTTCTCTTCAAAATTCTTAACTCATATTTATCAGTTTCATACTACAACAACAGAACTGGAACTAATTTTTTTTTTTTTTTTGGGGGGGGGGGGGGGGCGGCAAGAATTGTGTGCCTCTACAGCAGCTTGTCAAGAAATTCCGGGTGTGCCACGAGAGATTCCAGAATTTTACTTTATTTTTAAAAAATTCCCTTCACAAGTATACACTAGAATAGATGACACGTACATTGCGTACACAAGAGTCTGTCAATGTGATGAGCGTCTGTGTGCTTAAGAATACAGTCGCCCAGAAAAAGCATCATTCTTTGATGTGATTGGTCCTTGAAAACTAATGGCAAGCAATTTTAGTTTTATTTTTTAAGCAATAGTTATCCTAACTTGAGCAACAAAGCAATCAAAGCTCTGTTAACCATTTGGATCTTCTTATCTTTGTGAACTTGGATTTTCAGCTCTGACAAATTAAAATCGAAAAAAAGAGAACGACTGCAGATGGTGGATGATGAAATGTGTGTTTGCTTTGTCGGCTATTGAGCTGGGTTTTGAGTTAATTTGCACTCAAAAACAAGCACATCCATCGCATTGATTAGCAATTCTATTCTACCTACTTTAATTTCACCATTGTAGCAATTACCCATACATAGCTTAAAGAACTTTAAATAAATAACTCTCAAATTTGTTGGTTTTGCAATTTTGTAATTTCAGTTATAATGTGCCATGAAAAACATTTGCTCCGTTTAGTGTGCCAGAACTAAAAAAAGTTTGAGAGACACTGCTCAACAGATATGTTGTGTGCCCTGCATGCTTGGTGATTAGTTTTGTTGTGAACAGAGGTTCCCTGCTCAGGGCCCACCTGTTTGCAGCATGGAGGTCCTAAAACAGTGGTGTTGATAGGCAATGCCTAATAATAAATGGGATTTGGTGGTGTTTAAAAACAAAAATGGCATTTGATGGGAAAGTTCTTCTCTGGCACATAATGATGCTACGGGTAAAAACAAAAAAAAAACCCCACTCCCTAAATCCCCTTTCTAGCCACCTGGTTGTTCCTTTACATTTCATTGTTCCAGCTCCTCTTTCTCTTGCAGGTTGTCATAATCCCCTGTGGTATCACAATTTCACTTTCTGAAGAGGACAGAGAGGCTCTGCTAAGCAAGTGTTCTCAGTACCGGCAGCGCATGCTTAACGTGAGCATCAGGGCACGTGCTGACTTGAGAGACAATTACTCGCCCGGCTGGAAATTTAACCATTGGGAGCTTAAGGTCAGTCTCTTCAGCCTTCACTAAATCTCCACTCATAAACCTATAAACCTAGTTGTGATTTGATATAATTTTTTTTTTTTCCTTTCATAGCTATAAATCTGGTCTATAAATTATAAAACAAATTTAACGATAGGTTTTTTAAAGCCCTCTATGGTGGGGCAGTATAATGTTAATCTTTTTTTTTTCTTCCTTGAATGCACTTCCTGTTTAGAGACTTAATAGGTTGTAAGTGTGAAATAAAACCATGAAAACTAGCTAAAATTGCTGCTGTTCACGTCCGAAATGACACTTTATGGAGAGCTCGTTAAAATTGTCAGATCCTCATAACTTTCCGAGGGGATGTGAAAACTACCCTGGATGCTGCATTTTATTGATTTGGATAGAGTGCACCGTGCACGCACAGAGGACTGAGCCTTGAACTCATTCATACTTTTGCTAATTCAGCTATACTGCTGTTCTAAAAATAAAAACTAAAGCTGGCGCAATAAAGATCTTTTCTTTTATTCAATAACTTTTTCCCATTTTACTGCCAAGGAAGAATTTAATTCATACATCTATCGCTTTGGCATCTTGCACTAAAAAAAATAAAGAAAGAAATAGAACACACTGCCTTTGGCTATAAAACAATTCAGGTATACCTAAGTCTTGCTTACCTTTCAGACTGTGCAGACAATCCCAGTACCACTCATTTTGTCCCCATCTAATATCTGCATTTGCTCCTCGGCTATAGGATAAGCTGTATTATGGAAAGGGAATGGGAACTTGTATACCGCCTTTTTTTGCCTTGGCATTTCAAAGCGGTAGGCACTGGAGAATTAAACACCTCCCCCCTTTACATACCATAGCACGTTTTTTAGCGCTGACTGAGGCGGCAATAGCTCTGACGCTCATGAGCATTGGAGCTGTTACAGCTGCAGCTGATGCTAAAAACTGCGCTATGGCTTTGTAAAAGGGGAAATAAGTGACTTGCCCAGGGTCACAGGGAGCAACACTGGGTGCAGAGGCAGTAACTCAGCCAGTGATTTCTGCTTATTAAATGCTGCATAAGTATTATGTTTCCCTTTTAGTAGGTATTATAACTCACTCACTTGAATTTCAGTATTGTTAAGTATATTTTTTAAACTGTTTTCATGGTAGTCCTATTAAGTTTCAATTTACTGATTTTAACTTAGCCTTATGTATTTATGTATATATTTGGTCTTTTTACTGTGCTGTTAACAAAATTATGGTTAATTAGTTTATTGGGATTTATTAACTAATTAATTTAAAATCAATTGGGGGATGTCAAACATTTTACTGTGAACTATCACTGGGGTTTTCTATCCAAATTATATAGAAATTACTTGCAGGCATCACCAACAGAGAAAATAGTACCCCAGGATACCAAGCGAAGCATAAAAACCCCATAGCACTGAAACAGAAGTGGAGGAGTATTCTAATGGTTAGAGCACTGGGTTTGATTTCCAAGAATGCCTGATTCAAATCCCACTGCTGCTCCTTTTGATAAGATTGTGAGCCCTTCGGGGACAGGGGAAAGAAAAATTATTGTTAAGAGCCAGACTCTTAAGTGGAACAGAGTGCTGGTGTGTAGGCCAGTCAGGCTTTCTTCTCTGGTCAAAAAGAAATGCCCTTCTGCTATTAAATAGGCCTTTCCTTATTCTGTTCCCTTTCTCTGAAGTTATCTACTTACTTTCAGGATGAATTTATAACCCTGTTACCATGGTATTCTAACTCTGTCCCCTCTCTTATCTTTAAGCAAATCTGTTAAGACTTGTGTACCCCTCATAAATTTTTTTCCAGGGCGCTAACGTCTAATGCTATGTTTATTCTCATACATTCCATAAAACCTGTTGAGTGCATTTGTTTTTCTTTAAATTCCTTCAGATTTCATGACAAGCATATAGCGCTGACTATAAGACATTATCCCAGGACAAGCAGGCAGCATATTCTTAACACATGGGTGACGTCACCGACGGAGCCCTCGGTACGGACCTTTTAACTAGAAGTTTCTAGTTGGCCGCACCGCGCGTGCGCGAGTGCCTTCCCGCCCGACGGAGGAGTGCGTGGTCCCCAGTTTCTTCGTTTCCGCGGAGCGAAGAAGACGCGTGTATTTTTTCAACGGCCGTTGAAATCACTTTTTGCCTTCCCGCTCGCGCTTTTGTTCTAAATTTTTCTTCCTCTACCTTCGGGTTTCCTTTTTCTTTGAATTGCAAAAAAAAAAAAAAAAAAAAACTTTGATTTTTCTTGTTTCTTTCGTTTTTGCCCCGGCGGGGCCTGTTGCCATTATACAGGCCTCGGACTTCGATTTTGCGGAGGCTATCTTCCCCTTCATGCCCCCGCAGGTCGGTTTTAAGAAGTGCCAGCGGTGTGCACGCCCGATCTCCGTTTCTGACCCACACAATTGGTGTTTGCAGTGCCTGGGTCCGGAGCATCGGGCAGATTCCTGCACCCGCTGTGCCACTTTACAAAAACGTACTCTTAAAAACCGAAGAATCCAGCAAACCCTGCTCTTCGGCTCCGAGTCGGCGATGGATTCATCACCTTCAACGGCGGTACCGCAGAAATCGGCACCGTCAAGCTCGACACCGACCGATCCCGCATCGGCGCCACTGGCGCCAGGTAAGCCGGCTAAGAAGCCTTCCTCTTCCCTCGAGCGCCCTCCAGCTACGGTGACGACACCGTCCATACCGGCATCGCACCGGTCCCGTAAACGCTCCGCCCCGATAACGGTGAGTGCCTCGTCATCGGCCTCCTCATCGCCGGGGCGTGGAGCGGCATCCAAGGAACCGAAGAAAAAGAAAGCGGTTCCGATGCCACCCCTAGATGACCGTATTTCGGCCATTCTACAAACTCAGCTTCAGGAGCAGTTGAAGAAACAGCTTGAACAACTGCTACCCTCTATCCTGGCACCGCTCCTTCCGGTACCAGACCGGCCCGAGCCCCGCACCGAGCCCCCGGTGTCCACTCCTTCGGTACCGGTAAACACCTCGATGCCGATCCTTTCGGCCCAACAACTTCCTGATGATCCTGTGGTTCATTCTCAACCCACAGTGGATCCTACTCGGCACCAGGCGGTACGGCACTCTTCTCGGGACCGAGAACGACGCCGATCGTCCTCCCCTGGTACCGTTTCGGTGCGCTCTGGTAAATCTTTGTCCAAGACTCGCCACACCGCACCCTCCACCCCGGTGTCCCGACACGCACCAGAGGTCAGGGATCCTGATTTATGGGAGGAGACTCCTCTCGGTACCGAGGAGGATCCCTCCTCATCTGATGAGGAACCATCGGCACCTGATGCCACCTCTAAACCTGAGCAATCCTCTTTTTCTAAATTTCTGAGGGAAATGTCTGCTGCTCTGTCACTTCCCCTTGAATCTGACTCCAAAAAGTCCCAAGCCTTTTTAGAAGCCTTAGACTTTGAGCAACCTCCTAAAGAGTTCCTCAAGCTTCCCGTACATGACATCTTACGGGAGACATTCTACAAAAACTTGGAAAATCCCCTCACGGTACCGGGAGCTCCCCGTAAACTGGACAACCTTTACCGTGTCATCCCTATTCCAGGATTCGACAAATCTCAATTGCCCCATGAGTCCCTTCTGGTGGAATCCACCTTAAAAAAGACTCAGGGCTCCAGTGTCTATGCCTCTACCCCTCCTGGCAGAGAAGGTAAGACCATGGACAAGTTTGGCAAGAGACTTTACCAAAATGCCATGCTTGCCAACAGGGCAAACAACTATTCCTTCCATTTTTCCTTTTATCTCAAACACTTGGTCCAACAGCTGTCTGCCCTCCAGAAGTACCTACCTGAGCGCAAGGTCCCGCTATTCCAGCAGCACATATCTGGCCTTCTCCAAATGCGCAAGTATATGGTCCGCTCGATATACGACTCCTTCGAGCTCACCTCTCGGGCCTCTGCCATGGCTGTAGCCATGCGTCGCTTGGCCTGGCTCAGAGTCTCCGACCTGGACATCAACCACCAGGACCGCCTGGCCAACGCCCCCTGTCTCGGGGATGAGCTTTTTGGAGAGTCACTGGATTCCACCACTCAGAAACTCTCTGCCCATGAGACCAGGTGGGACACCCTGATCAAGCCGAAAAAGAAGGCTCCGCCTGCTCGACCCTATCGGCCTCAATCATCTTACCAGCGGAGGTTCTCAGCCAGGCCACTCAATCCGCCTCCCCAACAATCTCGGCGACCCCGTCAACAGCAGCACCATGCCCAGGCTCGGTCTCAGGCCACTCAACCCTCCAAGCCTCCTCAGCCTGCTAAACAATCTCAGCCCTTTTGACTCTTCTCTCCAGGGCATAGCCAGTCATCCACCCTCGCTGCCTCTTCCACAGCCTATCGGGGGTCGTCTCACCATTTTCTCAAGCCGTTGGGAAGTCATCACGTCGGACCAGTGGGTCCTCAACATCATCCGCCACGGCTACTCTCTCAACTTCCAGACTCTGCCTCCGGACAACCTTCCCGTAGAGTCTGCTTCAAACTCATCTCAAACCCCCCTCCTCCTGAGGGAGGTTCAATCCCTCCTCCTTCTCAATGCCATCGAAGAAGTACCTCCAGATCACAGGGGGCAGGGATTCTACTCCCGCTACTTCCTGGTACCCAAAAAGACGGGAGACCTCCGTCCCATTCTCGATCTCAGGAACCTCAACAAGTGTCTGGTCAAGGAGAAGTTCAGAATGCTCTCCCTTGCCACGCTCTACCCTCTTCTTTCTCAACACGACTGGCTATGTTCCCTGGACCTCAAAGAGGCCTACACTCACATCTCCATCAATCAACATTCTCGCCGCTACCTGCGGTTCCAGGTACTGCACCACCACTATCAGTACAAGGTGCTACCGTTCGGCCTCGCCTCCTCACCCAGGGTCTTCACCAAGTGCCTTATAGTGGTAGCGGCCTTCCTCAGGTCTCACAACCTCCAGGTGTTCCCATATTTGGACGATTGGTTGGTGAAAGCACCTACGTCTCCACTTGTGCTACAGGCTACTCATCACACCATCTCTCTCCTCCACCTCCTGGGGTTCGAGATCAACTACCCCAAGTCGCATCTGCTTCCCACCCAGCGACTTCAATTCATTGGAGCAGTTCTGGACACCACGCTAATGAGGGCTTTTCTCCCCTCCGATCGCAAGCAGACCCTGCTCCATCTCTGCCGTCAGGTACTCATGCATCCCTCCATTCCTGCTCGACAGATGATGGTCCTCCTGGGTCACATGGCCTCGACAGTGCATGTCCTTCCTCTGGCTCGTCTCCACCTTCGTACACCTCAGTGGACGCTCGCCAACCAGTGGTCACAGACTACGGATCTTCTTTCTCATCCCATCTCTGTGACATCATCTCTTCAGCAATCTCTCCAATGGTGGTTGAACTCCTCAAATCTTTCCAGGGGTCTTCTTTTCCATCTGCCCCCCCACTCTATGATCATCACCACAGATGCGTCCCCCTACGCGTGGGGAGCTCACCTGGGAGATCTACGCACCCAGGGACTTTGGACCCCACAGGAGCGTCGTCATCACATCAATTTCCTGGAACTCAGAGCCATGTTCTACGCCCTCAAGGCTTTCCAACATCTTCTCTGTCCTCAAGTCCTCCTCCTATGCACAGACAATCAAGTCGCCATGTACTACATAAACAAGCAAGGCGGCACCGGATCTCGCCCCCTTTGTCTGGAGGCTCTGCGCATCTGGACCTGGGCCACGGACCGCAATCTCTTTCTCAGAGCGGTCTATATCCAGGGCGAACAGAACTCTCTGGCCGACAATCTCAGCCGCATCCTTCAACCTCACGAGTGGACGTTGGACCCTCCGACTCTACTCTCCATCTTTGCTCGATGGGGCACTCCGCAGGTGGACCTCTTTGCAGCACCTCACAACCATCAGCTGCCCCAATTCTGTTCCAGACTCTTCTCTCCTCACCGTCTGGCCCCGGATGCATTCCTGCTCAACTGGAGGGATCGGTTCCTCTATGCCTTCCCTCCACTTCCGTTGATGTTGCGGACCTTGTCCAAACTCCGCAAGGACAATGCCACCATGATCCTCATCGCCCCTCGGTGGCCTCGTCAACACTGGTTCTCCCTTCTGCTTCAACTCAGCTCCAGGGAGCCCATTCCTCTTCCTGTGTTTCCTACTCTACTTACACAGCAGAATCAGTCTCTACTACATCCCAACCTGTCTTCCCTCCACCTGACAGCTTGGTTTCTCTCGGGCTGACCTCTCCGGAGAATCTATCTCAACCGGTCCGCCTCATTTTGGACGCCTCCAGGAAACCGGCCACTCTCCAATGTTACCATCAGAAGTGGACCAGATTCTCCTCGTGGTGTCTCCGGCATCAGCAAGAACCCACCTCTTTGGCGGTGGAAACTGTCTTGGAATATTTGCTCTCGCTGTCCAACGCTGGCCTCAAAACCACCTCCATCAGAGTCCACCTCAGTGCCATCACTGCGTTTCACGAGCCTATTCTCGGAAAACCCCTCACGGCTCATCCTCTGGTTTCAAGATTTATGAGAGGGCTCTTCAACATCAAACCGCCTCTCAAGCCTCCTCCCGTCGTCTGGGACCTGAATGTGGTTCTCTCTGCTCTCATGAAACCTCCGTTTGAGCCTCTTGCCACAGCTTCATTCAGGCTTCTTACCTGGAAGGTGCTTTTCCTAATTGCCATCACCTCTGCCAGGAGGGTTAGCGAACTGCATGCACTGGTTGCCGACCCACCGTTCACTGTTTTTCACCATGACAAGGTTGTTCTGCGTACCCACCCTAAATTCCTTCCCAAGGTGGTCTCAGCTTTTCACCTCAACCAGTCCATTGTGCTTCCCGTCTTCTTCCCTAAGCCTCACTCGCATCCTGGAGAACAGGCGTTGCACACGCTGGATTGTAAGCGTGCCCTTGCTTACTACCTTGATCGTACCAGAGCTCACCGAACATCCCCTCAGCTCTTTTTGTCTTTCGATCCCAACCGTTTGGGCCGTCCTGTCTCCAAACGGACACTTTCAAATTGGCTTGCTGCCTGTATTGCCTTCTGTTATGCTCGGGCCGGTCTCTCTCTGGAAGGATCTGTCACGGCCCACAGAGTCCGAGCTATGGCTGCTTCTGTGGCTTTCCTCCGTTCCACGCCCATCGAGGAAATCTGCAAGGCGGCCACTTGGTCCTCAGTTCACACGTTCACTACTCACTACTGTCTGGATGCGTTCTCCAGACGGGATGGACACTTCGGCCAATCTGTGTTACAAAATTTATTTTCCTAATGGCCAACCATCCCTCCTCCCTCTTTGTTAGCTTGGAGGTCACCCATGTGTTAAGAATATGCTGCCTGCTTGTCCTGGGATAAAGCACAGTTACTTACCGTAACAGGTGTTATCCAGGGACAGCAGGCAGATATTCTTAAGTCCCACCCACCTCCCCGGGTTGGCTTCTTAGCTGGCTTATCCTAACTGGGGACCACGCACTCCTCCGTCGGGCGGGAAGGCACTCGCGCACGCGCGGTGCGGCCAACTAGAAACTTCTAGTTAAAAGGTCCGTACCGAGGGCTCCGTCGGTGACGTCACCCATGTGTTAAGAATATCTGCCTGCTGTCCCTGGATAACACCTGTTACGGTAAGTAACTGTGCTATATAGTATATTATTTTATAATTCGTTCAGCTACTACTGGAAAGGTATGATGAATAAAGCAGCATGAACAATGGCATGAACAGCCCAAGGCACCAAAAGAGCACCATCAGTGGTATGAAGACCCCCAAAGCATCAGGAGAATGTAATATATCACTTGTAATCGCAGCAATAAGAGAGACATTGAAACCACAATTCACAGAGCGCAAGAACAGAGGCATAAAGAGATTCATAACGTCATGCTCCTCAGAGCAGTGAAGTCACTCTTGGGCTTGACATAAGAGTGTAGAGCAAGGCAAGAAGAAGAGTGGCACTGAGCCAAAAGAACAGCAAGAGTGTCATGAACAGCAAAAGTGGGGCAAAACAGGCACCCTAGATATTGAATACATTGAACCAGGAGAGAAGTAGGCCAGGCAGTGACAGCAGCAGCAAGATCCCAAGGCATCCAGAGAGGAGCTAGGCAGCACAGCTCAGCAAGCTACTGAGGTCAAAAAGTATTGGATTGCTTATTCCATAGACTTCAGATTTTTTGGGTGAACATCATTCATTTCTTTTGGAACCACCAAACAGCCATGAAAATGTCTGTTTTGTGAACCATTTCCCAGTTAAATTAATCTAAATACACATCCCCTAACTCAGGGGTAGGCAATTCCGGTCCTCGAGAGCCGGAGCCAGGTCAGGTTTTCAGGATATCCACAATAAATATGCATGAGATAGATTTGTATCTCAAGGAGGCAGTGCATGCAAATCCATCTCGTACATATTCATTGTGGATATCCTGAAAACCTGACCTGTCTCCGGCTCTTGAGGACCGGAATTGCCTACCCCTGCCCTAACTAATGAAATATTTTGCTCTTGAATTTGTCAAACCTGGGGGGAAAAGCATAAGTTGTTTAGATAAGAGTGGGTGATGGATTAAGAATGGCAGATCTGGATGGTAGGGAGTGAAGGAGGAAGATAGTACGAATTTGGATAAGGGAAAATGCTTGAGTATCTGAATAAATTCATGTAAAACTGTTCTGAGCTCCCTGGGGAGAACGGTATAAAAAATTGAACGAACAAATAATTAATAAATAAATGATCATCCTGCAAAAAGTTGCATTTCTGTGATTGGGATAGATCTTTAACAGTGTAGACTAGAGTACAGGGTCAGACTGAATGGACCAAATTGGTCTTTATGTACTATCATCTATTCTGTACGTTTTTGGTGTCTTATTTGTGCAGTTTTCTCTGCAGAATCAATATGGGGGAGAGTGTGACACAGTGGTTAAAGCTACAGACTCAGCACCCTGGGGTTGTGGGTTCAAACTTACGCTGCTCCTTGTGACCCTGGGCAAGTCACCTAATCCCCCCCCCCCCCATTGCCCCTGGTACATCAGATAAATTGAGTACCTGAATAAATTCATGTAAACCGTTCTGAGCTTTCCTGGGAGAACGGTATAGAAAAATGAATGAATATCTGTTAGCATCACATTCAAGATATTTCAGAAGAATCTGAGTTTTCGTCAGATTGCAATACTAGCAGCTTATTTTTTTTTACACGGTTCATTTGCCACTTTTTTCATTATGAATTTTATTGTTGAGATGGTGAGATTGGGCCCTTTTTTAATATATTTTTAAAGTTCATCCTATGAATCCATTCCCATCATTATTCAGCCAAATGAATCAGGTCACTGCCATGCTTTATAACTGGTAGAATCCTATGTGCCAACACATGTAAAGTATGAAGCCAAGGCAGGTTTATAGATCAGACTTTGAAAGGGGGATTCTTAAACTTTGTCCTGGGATCATACTTTGCTTTTTTGGCGAGTCCAAAGTAACAGAAAAGAATTTGAAAGTAAATTCCTTCTGGACACCTAGTAAAAAACAAAAAAGACTGTACAGTATTATGCTTTTGTAAAAGATGTAGAAAGTGTAAGTGGGTGCATTAATAAAATATATTTTGCTGTGGTGAAAGTAGGTCAAAGGCATAAGAACTGAATTTGCTTTCTTTTCCTCTCTCTATAGGGTGTTCCAGTCAGGCTGGAGGTAGGCCCCCGAGACATGAAAAATAGTCAGTTTGTGGCTGTCAGGCGAGATACTGGAGAAAAGCTGACCATTGCTGAAAATGAGGCGGAAGATAAACTCAGAGATCTTTTGGAGACGATCCATTCAAATCTTTACAACAGGTAGGCTGTGGTGTCGGGTTTTACTTTATACCCTAATGTATTGGATACTGAGTACTGGGTAACATACTCGGAAGTGTATAATGGGGGGCTGTCAGAGACAGGTGACTGCACAGGGAGTCAGTCTCAGGGGTGGCTAATGCACTCCCACACCAGAGAGGCTGCCAGCCCACTATGCAGCTACTGTAGCCGTGAGAGCACTACTGGGCTTATACATGGCTGCCATATCTTCGAAGGGGGTTCCTTCTTTTGTAGCCTGGGGCATCTGTTGTCCTGACAGTGAGCCTACTGGATGACATGTGAAATGGTTATTCAACACTGGACATCTGTGAACTGATTTGTTTGTAAGCCAACACTGGACCTGTAGTGTAATATATCTGTAATATTTCAGCAACATAAACTTGGTGGTACAGCTTCTTGTGCTGAATCTTTTGTTGATCCAAAGAAAGTTGTAGTCTACAACTTGTGTGAAGTAGTGAAGACAAATAATGAAAAATTAGAAATAAAAAAAGTTCACTTTATTTCAATAATTAATGCAGCAAATTTATAATCTCAAGGGAAGAAAAGACATCAGATATACTCTAATATGCCACTTTCCATTATACTTCTGAAAAAATCTCCAACTTTCTGTGCAGGCATGCAACAAATGGAAAACTTAACTTAATTACAAATATTAATCATTGCAAGTAAACAGAGCTTAGTTTCCTGCATGGTTAATTCTTAATTATATGTTCAAACACATTACAGGTAATCGATACTTGGCTCTGCATATGGTTTTTAAGTCTGAGCCATGCATATCAATATTCCAACTTATTGCAAATTATCATACTTTGCCTTTTGCACAAATTCTAGGCATATCAGCTTTTAAGCACCATACAGACTTGATAGAGGTAAGACTCATATATGTTTAAAGCTGGGATACTCAGTCTTTGGCTTTAGACCAGTGGTCTCAAACTTGTGGCCCGCCAGGTACTATTTTGAGGCCCTCGGTATGTTTATTATCATCACAAGAGTAAAATAAAACAGTTTCTTGATCATATGTCTCTTTAGCTATAAATTACAATATTATTATTAAGACTTAGCTAAAAGCAAAGATTTATAAACTATAAAGAGTTTTACCTCATGCAAAATTGTCATTTCTTTAATAAGACTATTTCTTTAATAAGACTATTTTTTCTGAGGCCCTCCAAGTACCTACAAATCCAAAATGTGGCCCTGCAAAGGGTTTGAGTTTGAGACCACTGCTTTAGACATATCCGTTTTTAGACATATCTGTCATGGTCTTCTCAAAAAGCAAAAAACCTATTCCACAAAATGCAAACCAGCTTTTAACCACTGTTCAGATTCATAGCAGGTAACTGGTTTTAAGTTTTTTTCACTAAGCACTTAACTCATTGCATATAATCCCCTATTTATCAAAATGATGATAGGATATGTCACAGAACAACTCAAGTGAGAGAGTGTGGCATAGTGGTTAAAGCTAAAATTTAAAGCCTCAGCACCCTGAGGTTATGGGTTCAAATCCTTGTGACCCTGAGCAAGTCACCTAATCCCCCCAGTTGCCTCAGATACATTAGATAGAGTATAAGCCTGCTGGGACTGACAGGGAAAAGTGCTTGAGTACCTGAATAAATTCATGTAAACCGTTCTAAGGTCCTCTGGGAGAGCAGTATAGAAAATTAAATAAATAAAAATAAATAAATCGAATGCTACTTATAAAACTTCAGTATCTTCCACCCTTCACAATCAGGATTCAGGAAAAACTACAGCACTGAGACAGTGATCGCAGCACTAGTAACATGGCAAAAAACTACTAAGCAAGGGTCACAGCACAATCATAATCCAATTTGACCTAAGCAGCACATTTGACCTAGTAGACCAATCAAATATCCGAGATCCTCAGTGATTTTGGATTTAGTGGCCCAGTCCTATCTTTGTTCCAAGGCTCCTTAACCATCAAGCACTGTGCTGTACATAAAGATGGTGAACTTTCTGATAGATGGCACCCCAAGCATCCCCACTTTCACCATCTTGAGTTCAACCTTCTAATGCAATCCTTCGGAGCTAACCTAGATCTTGCACGAATAAAACATTTCACCTATTCAGATGACATAACAATCATATTACCTGTAACGAATGCATCAGCCAACACCCTCGCCACTGTCAAAAAATGTGTCCACATCATAGAAAACTGGGCCTCAACCCACTGCCTCACACTAAATAGGAACAAAACCAAATTCTTTTGGCTATGACCCTTGATTGACCCGTGCTACATTCTGAAAACTACAATAGATGACACAGACTTTCCTTTAGAACTACAATCCCAAATCATACGAGCAGAAGTTGATAACCACCTATCCATGAAAAGCCACATACAATCAATAATAAAATAATCTTTCCTTGGTTTGAGAAAGCTAAGATCTATCAGGAAATACCTCGAAACAGAGGCCTTCTGAATTTTAGGGCAATGCCTAATCCTATCCCGACTAGACTATTGTAATGTAACACTAGTTCTTTGCTCTAAAACATTGCTATCATGTCCGCAGCTAATGACTGGGGGAGTCAATTCAGAGCGGTTTATATGAGCTTTGTAATGGTGTTACAATACAGAGTTTGCGTTTCCTGGGATGGTTTCAATACAGACATTATTAAATAATAATCAATACATTATTAAATCTTAATCAATATTTGTGCTTTTGTAAATGCTGCAATACAGAGTTTGTTCTCAATATAGCCCTCTTAAACCAAAATCAATTTTTCCAATAGCATCGAAGGCACATTCAAGTGAACTGGATTGGACAGGATTCTGGGATCAGCACCACTTATATAAGAGTGGTTCCTTTAAATGGTCCAATTGGTGAATTTGCTAAAACTTCAAGATCCAGGGTTTCTTTTAAACTAAAGCTGTAACTTCTCAGGAAAGCTATATTATGAACTGTGTTTGTTCCTATATATATTCTCAATAAGTATCTAAGAACAGAACAAGATGTTAGCCTTTCCTATGGACGGACACAGCTGACCTCATGGAATTGTCTTTAGTCACTAAAAGGTTTACTTTTTTTTCTTTCATTAGAGCCTTAAAAGACCTTAAGGACCACATGGTTGCAACCGACACAATGGAGGGGTTTCAAAAAGAGCTTGATTCTGGCAAGGTAGGCAAAGAAGCTAACTACCAGAGGCTTTTTTCTGCATGGCACAGCAGTTCATGAGGTATCGAGAGGGTCTTCTTGAGATCTGCTTTTCTCACACACATTTGCTGTATTAGAATTCACTGAGCAGCTTTTGGCTTTATCGCTGTTTTCCTCCCCCACTCTAAAATACTTCTAAATATCAAATCACTTGGTTTTGCTGGAGGCCTATAATTTGTATTTAAATACATTGAGAATTAAAAAAGATAAGAACAGAGCAATCGAGGAGTAAGTTCTGTTAATTTGGGACAGATCGGAGTCAGGTACAGATGAGAAGATTTTACTGGAAGAGGGTCACCAAATCGTGGAACCTGTATCTATAGCTAAAAGAAGAGGTGGATTAGTATCAGAGTGCATGCAGAAAGACAGCATGGAAAGACACAGATTAGACCATTTCCGTAGTGGTTGTGTTGCTTGTGGTAAGCTTAAAAGTTTATTTTAAAAATATGAGGGTTCTTCCAAAAGTTTCTGCACTTTCATATTTTCATGGTAAATGGTTGGGGCAGGAGAAGTGGTAAGAGGGCATATTGTAGAAAGTCATGTGACTAATCTAATTTTTGGTTTATATACCGGGTCATCTCCCAGTGGAGCTCGACTCAGTTCACATACAATTAAGACTAGAGTACATAGCAGAAAACATAGGAGAAGGAAGAACTAATTAAAAACTAAAGTACATAAGAAAAGCATAAGAAAAATAACTATATCATTTCGTTGAGGCTGTAGTTAAACCATTTAAAAATTGCGAGAACAACAAAGTTTTCAGGAATTTATGAAATAATTGCAGCTGGCCTAAAAGCCTATTGGAGTCAGTCAGGCAAGTCGGCTCACCTGTGGAAAAGTGATATAATTTGCTTTTGAGATATTTAATAAATAGTGTTCATGAGAAGTGAGGAAACTTTTTGAAGATCCCTTGTAGATCTTAAAAGTATAGTATAAAACAAAGAGCACGAGTAGTTGAGATACTGTGTAGAAATTAGTCACAAATTGTCCTTACAATAAATAAGTAGTTGGAGAAGGCAGACTCCATGGAAAAGACAGAGATGACTCAAATAGAATACAGGGGAATCTGTAGACTGAAATGAGACAGAGACTAGATGTTTCCAACACAGATTATCTATGAAAGGAATAATAAATGGAACCAGCGATTTTAGTAAAAAAAAATTCTTTATAAATAAAATCGGAATAACCACTATCCTTGTATATGGGTAGAAACTGCATGAGAATTTTTGTTTTTTTGTATATGGTGAAAAAAAAAGGTGACTTTAAATAGATGTGGAATTGCGTAAATAGCTTCCCAGTGACTCCCATGCTCTGCAGTTGACATCCAGTTAAGATCTAAATAGTGCATATGGTGTGTAAGAAGTTCCTTTAATAGTGTAAACAACATGACCCTCAGGGGTACCAGTATTCCAGAAGTCATTTCTAAATTTCTCAGAATACAAGTATTAGAGGGACTTGTGTTGGGAGATTGGAAGAACCTCTGGTACAGGTGCTTAAAGTAAACTTTGCAATTGGCTGAATGAAGTAGGTGTCGGTCCTTAAATGTTGCACACTGTATGGTTGGTACCATTCGTGGTGGAGATAAAAGAATTGTTGGAGTTGGAAAAAAGAAGGGGCAAACATGGGTTTTTGGGGCAAGGAGAAGGATCCTTGGTTGCTGGGAAGCCATGTGGAAAGCCACAGACCATGTATGTGATGCAGTAGCATAGTGAGAGAAGCCACAGAGAGAAAGCTACAGAGCATGTACTTGCTGCGGTAGTGTAGAAGGAAGGAAGGAAGACTTGGGAGACTGAATAGCTTTTACGGCCATTATCTATCATCAGTTTCTGAGTTAATACATAAGTGACGTGATTCATCAGGTTCCAGAGATTCAATCTTGCAAACTTTGTGCTCACGTGTGTTCAGTAAAGCTGCCTTTGATATATATATATTTTTTTCAGTTGCTCCGATAGCCCTGGCTTCTGAGTAAGCATGGAAGTTTTCTTGAAATGCATGCATTGATAATGCAAAGGCTGTAGGCAGCTATGAATTCACTCTTTGCTGCACAGTCATGCATATCTTATTAAATCACTCAGACATGCAGCATTCAGACAGTGAGGAGACCCATTTTCCCTTACCAGCACAACATACCTCAGATGCAGCACAAGGCAAGAAGCAAGACAGAGTTATCCAGTTAGCCCAAATTCATGAATGTCTAAGTGTGTCTAGATGCCAGAATGTGTTGGTCCCATGCAGTGGTGTTACTAGTTCTTTTTTTTTTTTTTTTTTAATTCTGCCATAATGCTTGTGACCGTTTTGGAATGAGTAGTGTAAAAGTCCAATTTCATCAGTAGATCTGATTACCACATGCATTCAGCACATTCAGCATGTTCTGTACAGTAAAACAGTATTTCTTATCTGTGGTAAAGGAGAAAAGGAAACAGATTTTTTTTAATATCAGCGTTCCGCAATCTAATTAAAAAGCATTCAGTTGTCTCTGCAAATGTTGACCGACTGACAGAAATGGAACTTAAGGTGAGGAAATGTATGCTTACAGCCAGGGAGCCACGTAAAAAAGTCACAAACAAAATCAGAAACACAAACAGGATGTCATTATTTTTGTACTCTACAATGCCGAGGGCATTTTCCACAGTAACTGGTGCTATAAAATACAAGGGCTGGACTCGTGGGTCTGAGCAAATAAAAGGTTCACTGCCAAGAAATTCTTTATAGTTTTGGAAAGTAAGAATAATATCCCAGTAAATTTTTTGCACAAGTGGTTAGGCAGTTTTTTGTGAGAACACAAATTTTTTAAAAAAAAAACCTAGAGTAGAAGAAAATGAATGTAAGAGCTTCCTCAGGAATTAAGCAGGGTTTAAAAATGCAATACTGAGACATTTCTTTGTAAACACTGAGCCATTTTTACAATTCTAGATTGTGCAGATTCCCTTCTGTGGTGAGACTGACTGTGAGGACTGGATAAAGAAGGCCACAGCCAGGTAACTGTGCAAAATGTTTGCTTTAGGAGAAAGTGATATAGAAAGGGACACTTACACTCAGTAAAAAGTGCCATGGAGTGTCAGTAACAATAGCGTGTTAGAGTTGATTGCATACCTATCTTCCTGCATGCAGTTCCTTCCCTTTTCAGTGCACAGGAGTGGCTTAGTGGTTAAAACTGCTACCTGAGAACCCTGAGGCTTTGGGTTTGATCCCAGCGCTGCTTCTCGTAATCCTGGGCAAGTCACCCAACCGTTGCCCCAGGTACCATAGTGAGATTATGAACCCCCTGGAACAGATAGGGAAAATACTTAGACTACCTGATTAGATTGTAAACCGCTCAGATAGCTGTGTCAATGGGCGGTATATCAAATGAAAAATAAACTTGGAAACTTTAATATAAGTTCTCCTTGGATTATGTGCATACTGCTTCTCTAAAGTTTCCCTGACCCTGCCTGCAGAGAACTGCTTTGCTGATCTAAGCAGTGGCATCCCCACTGCACAGAGTGTCTGGGAGGCATGCTTTACTCCATAGCATTTTGGGGTTATTTTGGAAGGTATTTCCTGGGAGCTTATGCACATAAAAGTATGTTCATACTAGAGAGTAGCGCGGGGACAGAAATCCCACCCATCCCCGCCTGTTCCCGCCAGGATCCTCTCCATCCCCACCCGTCCCCGCCAGGATCCTCTCCGTCCCCACCCGTCCCCGTCGGGATCCTCTCCATCACCACCCATCCCCGCAAGGAATTACCTCCATCCCCGCCCGTCCCCATAAAAAGCAGCAATTACTTCTGACAGGATCATCAATTCCACAGTTTCTTTTGTGTTTGCACTGCTGTTTTCCTTGTGGAATCTCTTTGGTGGAACCCTTTTTTTGTTCAGGTAATTAACTTATAAACCCCCCTCTTTTACTAAGGCTGACGTGTCCATTATATTATATGGACGAACCCTGCTTTCAAAGTCTTCCATCCCCGTGGGAGTCCTGTTGGCTAGAGGGGGGTCCCCGTGGGAGTCCCGTGGGCCAGAGGGGGGTCCCCGTGGGAGTTAAGGGGGGATTCCCGTGCAGACCTCTAGTTCATACACTATATGTGAATAAGACTTTCCAACCTGCACAGAAGTGTTCACAGGGGTAGGCTCAGGTGGTGGTTGGACTTAAGCACATACTTTATAGCTTGTCTTTCTCAAGCCATTCCTGGAGTACCCCCTAGGCAGTCTGGTTTTGAAGATATCCATAATGAATGCACAAGAGAGAGCTTTCTGTTCAGTGGAAGTAATGCTTTCAAATATCTTTCGTATTCATTTGAAAAGTTAACTGGCACTCCAGGAATGTCTTATGTATGCTTAAAATAAACCAAGAAATCTGTGCAAAATTACCCCCATGGAAAGTTGGGTGACTTGCATTTTCTCTTTGAAAATTAGTGTGCCATATGTGCTTACCTGCTGTACAAATTAGTTGATCTTTTACAAATTAATCTTTCAGTATATTCAGCTATGTTTTTCTGTTTTAGAAAAGCAAACGGTAGTTTACAGGAGCCCTATATGCAATCTTAATGAATAAGACAGATATATACATATATTTAAAAATTGCATTCCATAAACCATTTCAATCTTCCACTTAATGTACTTGACACGATTTAAATCTGCTTATAGGCCTGGTTAAAAGTGATCTGCCCTCTATCACAGTTCAGATTCTATGGAAAATAGGGTGTTTAGGTCTTTAGCATATGCCCTGCCAAAGGAATTTTTTGTACCTCTTCCTGTGTTATCTAAGAGCAGGCAAATAAGATGGCTAAGAACAGTGGTCTCAAACTCAAACCCTTTGCGGGGCCACATTTTGGATTTGTAGGTACTTGGAGGGCCGCAGAAAAAATAGTTAATGTCTTATTAAAGAAATGACAATTTTGCATGAGGTAAAACTCTTTATAGTTTATAAAACTTTCCTTTAACAGTTAAAAGGAAAGATATATAAACTATAAAGAGTTTTACCTCTTGCAAAATTGTCATTTCTTTAATAAGACATTAACTATTTTTTCTGCGGCCCTCCAAGTACTCTATTTTTTTCTGCAGCACCCACATTTAAAGTTCAATATCTTTTCTTTCTCAAAACTGGCACATTTAAATCACTAAATTGAAAATAAAATCATTTTCCTACCTTTGTTTGGTAATTTCATCAGTCTCTGGTTGCACTTTATTCTTCTGACTGTGCATCCAATACTTCTTCCCTTCTTTCAGCCTCCTGTATGCTTCCTCTCCTCCAGACCTCATTCCCTCCCCCAACTTTTTCTTTCTTTCTCTGTCTGTCTTTCTCTGATTCCGTGCCCCATTTTTTGCTTTGTTTCTGGTTCCCTGTCCCCCCTCCTTCTTTCTTTCTTCCTTCCTCTGTGCCCCATTTTTTGCTTTTTTTTCTGGCTCCTTGTCCCCACCCCACCTTCCTTCTTTATTTCTTTCTTCCTTCCTGCCTGCCCTCCCCCATGCCACCGCCGCCGCGGAATAGGCTGCTGCTGCTGCCGCTATCGGGAACAGGCCGAGATCTCCCTGCTTCTCTTCTGCACGGGGCCAACTCTCGCTGCCCGACATCAATTCTAATGTTGGAAAGGATGTTCCGGGCAGCCAGGCAGCGATTGGCTAGCCAGAATGTCCTCTCAACGTCAGAACTGACGTCGGGCCACGAGAGTTGGTCGGCCCCGCAGGGAAGAGAAGCAGGGAGATCAAAGAAAAATGGTGCCGGCCTGATCCCCAATGGCAGCAGTGAGAAGGGAAGGGAAGCAGGTTGGGCACCACTGCTCTAGACGAGCCGCGAGCCACACTCTAGGGAGAACAGTGGACCGCCCCCCCCCTTGGTACGCCACTGGAGCAGCAGCGTGTCTGGCCGGCTCGTTCGTTCAAAGCCGTGGGTGGTGGCTCCTTGCGAGATCCGTGCCTGCATCTGAAGCCTCTCTGATGTTGTGACATCAGAGAAGTTTCCGATGCAGGAGTGGATAGCGCAAGGAGCCGCCAACCCGCGGCTTTGAACGAACGAGCCGGCTGCTGCTCCAAAAAGAAGAGAATGATCGCCTCCAGACCGCGGGCCGCAAATAAAACCTGGAGAGCCACATGCGGCCTGTGGGCCGCGTGTTTAAGACCGCTGGCTAAGAATGATAGATTTGTTCCTAACTGTTCCAGCCAGCAGAGGGCACCAAGAGCAGTGTATTTTGCTTCATTGCTGCCTTAGCTGTCTGCCTGACTGGTGGGAGCTGAACTTAGCACTGGTTTTGCTGCCTGTAACACCACCAATGAGTTGATGATTAGTTGTTAAGCTATTGGATCACAGTTGATTTTTTTTCCTGAAGGATTCAAGGGCCATTTTTATTTGAGAGGAAGGATATTTTCCTTAGAATTTCCATAGCTGAAGTGGTTTAATCTCTCAGTTTTGAACTTTAATCTACCTCTGATATTAATAGACAGATTTGAAAATAAAAGTTGTGGGCTTCCTTTGTTTGAAAGGTTTAACATTCTAATAGTGTGGTTTTTTTCATTAACTGTTTGGCCTTAATCTGCCATCATGTTTCTATAGAGGTGGTGGAGACAGAGACTGTGTCTGAATTTAAAAGGGCCTGGTATAGGCATTTGGGATCTCTCAGAGAGAGAAAGAGATAAGGGTTACTGCAGATGGGCAGACTGGATGGGCCATTTGGCCTTTATCTGCCGTCATGTTTCTAATCTGGCTTTGATTTTATATTCCTCAGTCCCCATCAGCCCGTTTTCAAAACTTCTGAAACTGACAGTGACCTGGGCACATGTGACAGCAGAAAATGAAATTGTGTAAAAGTAGTGCATGTATCTGGCTTAGATTCTGTTACAATATACTAACGAAAGAAAGCAACTTTAATACATTCTGTGCTGAATCCCCCTAAAGAGTTTATTTTTATTAAAAAAAAAAAAATCAAATGACTGTTTAAGGGTTTTAACCAGCTAACAATCAATACTCTCTTATTGCAGAGACCAAGATCTGGAGCCTGGGGCCCCATCCATGGGAGCAAAGGGCCTCTGTATCCCCTTTAAATCTCTCCGTGAGTTGCAGGCCGGAACGCTCTGCGTCTGTGGCAAAAATCCAGCCAAGTTCTACACTCTCTTTGGCCGTAGCTACTAGTGATGAAGTGAAATCTACCTTTCCTCTGCGCCATTCTTAAGCTGCATATTTTTTAATATAATAAGACTGAACCTTGACTAATGCTTTCCATTTTGTGACCTTTTTAAGTGACCCTTAAGAAAGCAAGAGAACCAGTGAACTTCCAGTGGTCTTGTGGTGACAAAGATAGCAGCAACACAGCTAAAAGACTGCTATAAAGAAGCCTAACAATAAAATATGTCCTATGAACTCGTATGCTTTCGTGTTTTTTGTTCTTTTTTTCTTCTGTTACTTGAGGTGACTGGGTTTTTTTTTTCTTTTAAGTATATTTGGGGGGGTTTTTGGGTCAAAACTTTTATTGAATTTTGAAAATTACCAAACTATTAATAAGAAACATATCCACGATTCAATATAAACATGAATAACATCAAATAATTCTCTAACATGATGTTTAACATTGAAACATTGAACACTCATAAGAATAGAGCAAGAAAAAGGAATAAAAAGAAAAGGAGAGAAGAAATAAAGGAAGCATTGATGAGTCAATTGGAATGCGTAAGGTTTTTATGTCCATATTGATCTAGAAAAGTCTAGGGTGAAACCTTTTTGGTTTCAGATATGGAAAACTATGAAGGAAATCACCAACTGTTCTTCAGATATCTCTTTTGATGTGATAATTCTACGCTCACATCATCCATGTTTTACGGAATCGGATTGTCCACCTAAATTAATAGACTTTCTGATTGCTATTGGCATATTACATGTTTTGAAGAATTGGAAATCTGCTCAATTTTTGAACTACACCTTTTGGTGGAATTCTCTTTGTCTCTATAAAAAATATGAACAAGCTGCCAAAGAAAAAAGAGACGACTTCCCATCGCCATCTCAACCATCTCAACAATGTTCACCCTGGACTTTTCTAGATCAATATGGACATAAAAACTTTACTCATTCTAATTGACTCTTTTTAAGTATGTTATGCCTAAAATATTTATAGAATAGAGCTCTAAAGAGAGATGGTATGTATCTTATAAGGACCTGTGATGCAAATAGTTCTTTACTATCCTCCTGCACCATTCTTGTATAGGAACATTATGAATCCTCTCATCTCCCTGACCATAATTGTTTAGGCTTTAGTATTAAAAAAAGTGTGTATTAGGGGGCGGAGGGGAGAAAGAAAGCAGTGGCAGTTATTATTTTTTACATGTTATAAAAATTCAAAATGACCCAATGAAAGGAGCCCATGAAGGTTAGTTGAGTAAAAAAAACCAAAAAAACAACAATCTTAGTCTAGGCCAGTGATTCCCAACCCTGTCCTGGAGGAACACCAGGCCAATCGGGTTTTCAGGCTAGCCCTAATGAATATGCATGAGAGAGATTTGCATATGATGGAAGTGATAGGCATGCAAATTTGCTTCATGCATATTCATTAGGGCTAGCCTGAAAACCCAATTGGCCTGGTGTTCCTCCAGGACAGGGTTGGGAACCACTGGTCTAGGCAACTAGTGAATTGTGGTTAGAAAATTATTATACTGAGTGTATTACAGATCATTTCATCACAGCTTGTGTTGAGCCTAATTCATTATAATCATCTTCTTTTTCTATAGCCACTTAATCCAAGGTAATAGAATGCCAGAGAATTGGCTTGCATGGGATGTTAGCTTGGTGAGCAGAAGTCCTTTCCATGCTGAATTGTGGAGAGATGAGAGTAAAAGGCATACAGAGCAAAAAAAAATATGACGAACTACTGGCCACCAGAGCAGCAAAAATAGACTGCCACCTCTCCAAGCTACTGACCACGAAGACCAACTCTAAAACATTCAAGAAAGAACTGGAAAACTATGTACTTCAAAAAAAAATTGTCAAATGGTCTAACTAAACCTTATCAACCCTTGCCCATATCCCATCGCTCATGCTATCTATCAATCCTTGTAAGCTCATTCTATGTATCAACCTTGTAAGCTCCCTGGGAAAGCCCAGACCAATTCTTTTTGTAAACCGCCTAGAACTGAAAGGTATTGGTGGGATAGAAAACAGTAATGTAATGTATGCACCGAGGCACAGCAAATCCCACATTTTCAGAAAATCAACCACATCTTTTATTTTAAGGGGGTGGTGGGAGGAAGAGAGAGCCTTATTCTTCTCCCCCACTTGGGGAGATCAAGAAACCAATGATAGCCCAAGAGTTAAGGAGATGGATGGGGGACGAGATTTGGTATACTGCCTTTCTGAGGTTACAATCAAAGCGGTTTAAATATTAGATACAGGTACTTTATTATGTACCGGGAGCACCACCTTCTTGGCACTTTGTGAAGGAGTGTGTAATTGATAAATGGACCTAAGGTAGAACTTGCAGTTACTATTTCTATCTCATTTTAATGACACAGATATTCAAACATAGTTTTATATTAACAATCCAGAACCACACAGAGCAAGAGACTACACAATCAACATCACGCCCCAAAGATAATATCTAGCCGGCACCCAGCCTGAGGGGAGAGGCAAAATGTCAACCACATTCATACCCCAAAAGCCTCACCCACCCCTTGTACTGAAATCTACAGGTAGTATCAGAATATTGGTAGTAAATGTTCATAGAATATGTCCCAGTATGCAGTGTCCTCTGCAGCTTTAATTACATTTTTAATCCACACACACCTGCTATTCCAGTGACTGAAAGAAATTGTTAAAAGACCTTTTAGGCCCAGACTCAACCAAACTGTTTGGTGCATGTTACTGAGCTGTAACGAGTCATGAATTCTTGCCAAAATGAAACGGGGACTTTAACTACAAAGGTGCTACGTAACCTGTATAACTGTAAATTGGGCTTCAGATTTTAATTTTTTAACTGTTAAACATGGATAAAGCACCTTTTATACAAAAAATAAATAGGCATTTATTGGAAAAGGATCACACATTGCCTTGCTGCCTTTTTGGGTTCTCCACTGGGCCTTTTCTGTACTGATGATTGCTAACTGCAGGAATGGATGTATTTGATTCAACCAAAGAGGATACTTAGCACTGATACTGATTTTTTTTGTCATCAAAGAACATGTAATGAGCTGTAAAATAAACCCTAAATTTACAATTTAGAAACCCCTTAGAAGCCATAAATATAAATCTTTGGGGTTTTAACAGTGAAAATGTACTTTGTTCAAGAAAACCAAATTGTTCTGGTGTTAGTATGTGGTGATTTTTTTTTTATTTATCAAATAGATTTATTGAATTTTAAAGTTCACAAATACAAATGCGAAACAATGTTCAATACAAAACATCAAGAAACAAATATAATCAGTTGAGCTGTGAGCCAATTTTCTGGCGATAATTTTTTCAGCTGACTTGTCTGCTCTGTCACTTGCAATGACTTTCAGACCTTTGTAAAAATTCTGTGCTTTTGCTTTAAAATGAAGCAAACAAACCTATTTTACAAAAGCGCCGAAGAGGTTTTTAGCACCGGCCAACATGTTGAATGTGCTGCTCCAGCAGTCATAAAGTTCCTATGAGTGTCGGAGCAGCGCTGAGCATTCAACACGCTGGCTGGCATTAAAAACCTCTTCTGCGCTTTTGTAAAAAGGGGGAGGGGGAGAAACAAATGCAGAAATACCCTGACCTACATCTTTTAATAAAATGACACGGACTGCAAAATGTGAAGGTGTTCAAAATTCACACACATCTCTGCAAGACAGAAACAAACACTCCTCAATCCTGTTCAAATATTTCATTTTGCAGCAGGAGAAAAAGTGCACATGGAAAGGAGCATCTCTGGGTGTTTAGACCACTGATGTAGGTTAGGAATTTTCCAAGACCTAAGGAATAGCATTAAAACATTAATTTTTGCTTTTTCAAGATATCTTCTGAGTTCAGGTTATTTTGCATTTGGTACACAGAGGATGTTTGAAACTTAATACAAGTATGCCTGGTATGATTTAACAGCGGCAATGCTCAAATTTAATTTTATCTTGGAAAATGATTGTGATGGCTGCTTTGGCGGATATTTTTAATTTTTTAAGCACTTAACAAATAGAAAAGTTGTCAAAGATGGGCAGGGTGGATTACTTTTGACACAAAACTATGTTCAAGTCACTTGCTCTTTCCTATAATTGCATCTTTGAATGGTTTTATTATTTTACTGCATCATAAAATGTGAGCTTCAGTGTCGATGCAAGCTGATTGGTAAAGTATAAAAGGGAGATGTAGAGCTGAAGTTGCTAAAGCCTCAGAATCTTCTAGGACTCAAGATTAGTTGGTGGAAAGTGCAGAGATGGGGCGCTACACGGGCAGAACTAGTCGGCTGATCATAATGTGTATTATAAGTTTTCTTATTTTTGTGCTGGAGCTGGTGGTAGGCTACATTGGGAACTCCCTTTCCTTGGCATCTGATGCCTTTGGCGTCTTATCCCATTTGATATCGATGATTATAGGTTTAGTTGGAGTCCGTTTTAGCCGAGTCCAGTGGCACAGAAGGAACACGTACGGCTTCCCCAGGGCCGACGTGGTGGGAGCCTTTGGCAATTCTGTGTTTGCCACAGCACTAATGTTTACCATCCTGATAGAGGCCATTAAGAGGTTCATCGGGCCACAGATGACAGAAAATGCCCTTCTTGTGCTGATTATTGGAGTCGTAGGTGTAGCGATCAACTTTCTAAATTATCTCATTTTTCTGGACTGCTGCCTTCCTAAACGACACACTGCCGACGAAGAGTGTGCGACAGGTAAATATTTTCATGAATTTGACTACTGTAGAATTGAGAATAACGACTTTTTAAAATATTTTCAGTTGTGCAAATTTGGCCCTTTTTTGGCATTGTTGCTCAGAAGCAACGTGTCTTCTATGGTTCTTATGGGAGATCTGCGTCTCCAAATGCCTGTTACTTGGCACTGTTGCTCTCGTTCAACATCTAGGGCTCCTTTTACAAAGGCGTGCTGGCGGTTTTAGCGCACGCTAATATGCACGCCTCCTAAGCAGGCAGCAATTTTTCAGCTAGAGCACGCCAATCTTGTGCATGCGCTTAGTAAAAGGAGCCCCCAAGTTACGTAAAGCAGCCGTTTCACCATCTGCCAATTAAAGGGTTAATTATATAAGTTGCAGTTTTCTTTTAGGAAGCCCTTTACTAAAGATTAGCTCATGTTATCTGCAGCAGGACCTATGAGAATTTTTTTTAAAAAAGGATCCTGTGTAAGGTAACATGGTAATCTTTAGTAAAAAGCCCCCTTAGAGCTACTTTAAAAATGTCTGAATTGTGACAGATTTTGTATTGGCCCTTTCTAGCCTGCAAATTCTGAGCCCCTACAGCAGAAGCTACCCTAGGGACTTCACAGGATATGTACACTTCTCCCTCCGTATTCGCTGTGATAGGGGATTAACAGAACCGCAAATACAGAAAAACTGCGAATAACTTTATCATATGTTATTTGCTCTTTTCTATTAAAAACCATTGTGAATATGGTGAAACCACGAATAACATGGTGGGAGACCTGGCCTGTTCCTGAAGGAGAGGCAAAACACGGTGAAGAAAGTGCTGGGACTCAGTGATTTTCTCTGTAAACACTTGGAATCGAGGATTTCTCTATGCAAGCTGATGTAATTTGGGGGGAGGGGCCAGCAAGCTAAAAACCATGAATAATCGAAACCACGATTGCTGAACCCACGATTACGGAGGGAGAAGTGTATAATGAATATGAATGAAATAAACTTACCTCTTTTGGGTTGCTGATACAGTATATGCAAATATGTCAAGCATAAACGGCCATATTTGGTGCTGAGATCATGAAGATAGGTTTTGGGACGCCGCACCCTACAAATCTGCACAAAATATTCTCAACCAAGTGCAACAGAAAGCGGCCCCAGGAAAAGCATCGCTGGGCTGTACACCTTGCTTATGCATGCTAGTTAATGGTGCCTTGGAATTCTTTGTGGACAAAAGTTGCCATATATACCAAATTGTATTTGATGCTGATTTTTTTTTTATGGCAAAGTGTGCTCCATCTTGAAATCCATTCTTTGTATGGTGCAAAGTATCCTGCAGTTCTGATGCATTTTGCCAGAATTTGAGTTTTAATTGCAGGCATCAAAGGGTTAAAATGCAAAAATATGAACAACTCAGCTGCTGAACTCTCGACCCCAGTATCATCATCCAGGCAAAATGTTTGATTTATGAAGATGCTTAGCTGCATTGACATCATAGTCAAAAGTGCTAAGGCTTTTTAGCTCATATATATCTCCTAATGTGCAATTAATATGTGTTTGCACTCATAAAGCCTACAAAGTACTTTCAAGTGAATGTTAGCAGTTGTAAGATATGATGCAATCTTCCTACTAATATGTAACCCTGTTTTTTATTGTTAAGATATTAGTCTTTGTATTTTCTGTGAGCACACATTTATATAGGAAATGTTAAAATGAGGGATGGAGGGCATCAGGCTGATAATTCAAGTGAAAATCTTCCCATCTCCCATGAGAATGGGATGATTCATTGCGGACCTTTAAGAGCTGCCAATTCATCACTGCCCTTCTATTGCTGCCAGTTCAGCACGGTCTTTTCATTGCGGGATGTTCTTCCCGACCGTTTCAGCACTGTCCCTTTTAATTTTGCTTTTCAGTTCATCCACTACACAGTCTAGGTTCTTTTCTACACCCATGTTTGAAAATCAATCCAATTGCCTTCCCAAATGATGTAAAAATATAGCCAACTGATTTTTTTGGAAAGGTACCAAAACCGGATTGAAATTTGCATATAATAGAGATGACAGGTATGCAAATCTGCCTCATGCATATTCATTAAGGATATCTTGAAAACCCAGGACAGTTCCTTTTTTTATGTCAAAGTTTGCTATTTTTACAAATTTACTTGTTGGAAAAGGAAAGATATGGTTTCCTAGGTTTAATATACCACCTTTCCTTGAAACAATACTAAGGCATTGTACAAATTAATAATAAAAAAAAAAAGATGAAGAAAAGAAATGGCATTATAAATCAGGAAAGCAAGATTAATAGAATGCTGCAGTCAAACAGATTAATCCAGTGTTCTTCATTTGAAGGCCCCAGGGGGCAATGGCCGCTTTTAGGATTTTGTTCTGCCACAATGTACTTCTCTATCCAAGCTCCACACACAAGGGGAAATTAGCTGGGGAGAAAGTGCTGCATGCTAAGACATTCTGATGGACACAGAAACAGAATGTATTTGAAAATGTCCACCACCTTGGTAACTTCTCCTTGAAAAACTGCTTAACACAGGTACACAAACCTGGTCCAGTGGCACAATACTCTGGAGTTTGTGTACCTGTGTTAAGCAGATTTTCAAGGAGAAGTTACCAAGGTTAATTTACACTTAATTCAGGTGCACAAGAGTTCATGTACCGGGTACTTGCTATTTCTGTGGGTGAGGTATTCAGAGGAAGCTGTGCACATAGATGAAAAACCTGTTATATTCACTGTTTACAGCCTCAAATCATTTTCTTTTAATGAAGCTAGAAGTACATGAAGAAGTAACATGCTTTTTGGTTGTCATTGAAGATGGAATCTTCATCTCTTCTGGGTCTAGTGGTGAAATCCCTGTGAAATTGATCTCTAGAGCAGTGCTTGGGATATCCACATTGAATATGCATGAGATGGACTTGCATAGAAAGCTTCTCATGCATATTCATTGCGGATTTTCTGAAAACATGACTGGCTAAGTGTGTCCTAAGGACTGAGTTGAGAACCCCTGCTCTAGAGTATGCCCAGTGCACTAAGGTTAAAATGTCATTTATTTTTTTTTTTTAAACTTATGTTTATTAACAGTGACAGGTACACCACCCAACAGGGTACATTGCCAAAGAGCAAGAACAACAACAAAGGCATGGTCCAATACAAATGAGAAAGAAAACAAAGAAATGCCACGAAATATACCTATCCTCCCCAGTAGTCCCCACCAGGTAGACAAGAAGGATCAATAAAAGAGGTAAAAAAAAAGTAAACAGGGACACCCTAGGGAAGGTCAAAATAGGATTCAAAATGAGCAGGAAAACCAGATATCATGGACAGTGACCCCTCACCTTTTTATATAGAAGGGTCCCAAAGGACCAAGCAAAGCATACACCACCACAGACTCGCAATTCCATCCATACCACGCAACAGAACTCACATCCCCCCATACACTCCAGAACCCTCCCCCCCACCAATCCCCCCGCCCCAGGGCACCAAAGAATGATAAGGAAACAAAGCAAAGGCTTAATATAGTTGACAAGGAAGAGCACCCCCCCGATCACCGTTCCCAACTCCATGTCATTAATGTTCATTCTACAAAACAAAGAATTAAATGCCTGGTATACTAATGATATTAAATGTGATGTTTTGCTGCAGATCATGCCTAGATATTATGAAGGCTGGTAGCCTAATGCTTAGTCCCTAAACTCCTAGACTTTAAAAAAAAACAATCCAAAAAACAACCTTTTCCAAACTGACAGGAACATTTTTCCTGATTGATGCGAGCTCCCCCCCCCCCCCCCAACTCTTCCCCAAAACACTATTAATTACAAAAGTGATCTTAATTTGCAATGATAAAAATACACACATACAAGATGTACAAAACACCATGCTGAAAGGGCATGCAAAGGCAAAGTGCAGAATGGCTCATAGCTAGGTATCCATATCTACAATAGTAGGAAGTATAGTATCCAAAGATTGATATACTAAAGTGTGTTAAGAGTAATGCGGTATTAATTATCATGAATGCAGTTAAAGTATTAATGAACAGTCCTGTCTATTAATATTGGTGAAGTTGCACATAACATCAACTACACCTCCCTAAATAGTATTTAATTTTTTTATGTTGCCCAGTGTAGGACACATTGCATCCTTTCCTCCTTTTTATGACTCCTGATTAGAGAATGACACAGGGATAGGTACCTGCGGGACAGGGATGGGGACGGAGCCCACAGGGCGGGGATAGGGGCAAACTTTGTCCCCATGTCATTCTCTATGGAAAAGCAACATATTTTAGACAATTCGCAACGGAATTCAATGATTAAAAAAACCCCAAAACTGCAAAAGTAGCTTTTGGATTTACATGAACTACTGTTAAATGACACCATTTGTTTCTTGTCTGCCTTCGATGTGGCAACAAGAGTCTTGTCTGCTGATCATCCTCCTACCTTCTACATTACAACATCCTTCCATTATGTGCCCAGCTGCTCAAGCATCTTACTGTTCCCGCTTCAGATTCATTCATCATTGCTAGCATCAAGGAACATTTCCAACATTTAATAGACACTTATTTTCCTGTTTTTCCATTACACAGTCTAGGTTCTTTTCTACATCCAAGCCAGTTACTTTCCCAAATGATGTAAAAATATAGCCCACTGATTCTTTGGGAAGTTTGTACCAAAACCAGGTTGAAATTTGCATATAATAGAGGTGACAGGCATGCAAACCTGCCTCATGCATATTCATTAGGGATATCTTAAATACCTGGCTGGCTGTGGGTCCCCAGGACAGATTTAAGAACCACTGATGTAGACCATCAGTGCCCTCCTCTGTAGTTGCCTTCCTCTGGACTGACTCCATCCTGTTTTATATCTCTTTGAAAGTGCGGTCACTTATTCTAAATGAGGTCTCTGAGGGCTCCTTTTGCTAAGCTGCGTTAGGGCATTAACGCGTGGAGTAGCGTACACTAGACCTTAACGCCACCATTGAGCTGGCATTAGTTCTAGCCGCCTAGCGCAGGGTAATATCCTGCGTGCGCTAAAAATGCTCGCGCACCTTAGTAAAAGGATCCCTGAGTCTCTTATACAGGGGCATCAATATCTCCTTTTTCCTACTGACCATGTTGGGGGGTCTATTACCTTAAGGACTGAAAGACTCTTATGTTAGACCTGCATATCTTTGTGTAAATGCATTACTTTGTTCATGTATTTTCAATAAACTGTTTGCTCTTGAGTTTGGTTGATCGTGTTTCTTCCCCACTCCTTTTTTGTTTCATATTTTCACATGTGGGGCTATGTTTTCTTTGTGTTGTGGCCTAAATTTGGGAGCCTTTTTTTTAAATCTACCCCATAGACCAGTGGTTCCCAAACCTGTCCTGGGGGACCCTCAGCCAGTCAGGTTTTTAAGATATCCCTAATGAATATGCATGAGAGAGATTTGCATATAATGGAAGTGACAGGTATGCAAATCTATCTCATGCATATTCATTAGGGATATCTTGAAAACCTGACTGGCTGGGGGTCCCCCCGGACAGGTTTGGGAACCACTGCCATAGACTATAATTCCTAAAACTGTAACTGGATATTCTTACAGGAACAAAATGGGAGAAAATCCTTTAAAAAAAAAAAAAAAAATCCAATGTCTGTTAATTTGTAATATTGCTTTGTCTTCCCATGGTTTCCTCCTCTACCTTGATTCTTCTTTATCTGGACGATGCCTATAAATAATTCAGGACCCTTCTTAGAATGTTTTAGTGCTGGCCGGCAAGGTAAATGCTCCGACGTTCATAGGAATTGAATGAGTGTTGTTGCATTTACCTCGTTGGCCAGGGGCAGGGTGTGGTGTCCCCCCCCTCTTTTTGTCTTCCCAAATATGGTAACCCTACCTCTTTTCCCGCCAAAGGAAGATAGCTACAGTCCTCCCCCTTTTTTATTTTTATTTTTTTTAAAAAGTTGTTATACGCATTGAAGTATATGATATTGCATAGATAACAAATCTTAATAAACTTGAAACTTAACTGAATTTCATTTCTTAGGGTGATGATTAAAGCCTGTGCAAAGTCCAGCAGGCTACCACTGATCCAAGTGGCGGGTTTTGGGAAAGTGTGTGGATGTGGTTTGCATTAGAGATTTCATAACCGAATGACTTGGTTTTGAGAAAATTGGTTTCTTTCATTTGCGGAATTTATACACAACACGTTTTCTTTTTTGGTTACAGGTGATTCTGTGAGCGTCCAGGACGAGTCTGATGAGCAAGGAAAACAAACTGATGCCGAGAAAGCGGCTACCCTGAATATTAGAGGTACCATATTATGAATATTATGATACAGTCTAGATACTGATAGCAAGGCCAGTGCCATGCAAGAGCAGTCAGAGGGGAAAACTCTCCTTACAGTGATTTCTCCTGTGCAAACAGGCTCATTTGCTACAGGAATAGATTGCCCAATGGGGCAAAAGAGGCCGAATGAGATGAAAAACCAGTTTTCTTTGACAAAATGACAGGGAATTATTGTGTTGTGACTTGAGAAAATCAAGGCAGGTCAGAGTTGAATTTGAAATTAAATGAGGAAATATTGGGAAAGCAGAGACCACGAGACCAACATGACCTGGTCTGCAGGTTCTCAAATCATTATTTAGTTATTGAGATTTATTAACCACCTTTATGAAGACATTCACCCATGGCAGTGTACAGCTGGTATAATTCAACATAAAACTTACAGTTTTGTTAACAGCATAACATTGGTAAAAAGACCAAATATTAAACACAAACACAATGAATGAGGTAAAGACAAAAGTCAGTAAATTGAAACTTTTTAATAGGGCTACCATGAAACAGTTTCAAAAGCTCAAATGAGAGATATAATACATACAAAAAGGGAGATGTAATAATTATGACGCATGTAATAATTATGAAGCATCTAATAAGCACAAATCAGAACTTTGAAATAACATAGATATAGAAACATAGAAAAAGATGGCAGAAAAGGGCTATAGCCCACCAAGTCTGCCCATTCCAAATACCCGCCCCCCTGGTTTCACTCCCTTAGGGATCCCTTGTGAATATCCCATTTTCTCTTAAAATCTGACACGCTGTTGGCCTCAATCACCTGCAGTGGGAGTCTGTTCCAATGACACTGCTTTCTGTAATACAGCTTATCCTAGAGCCGAGGGGGTCAAATGCAGATACTAGGTGAGGACAAGATGGGTAGTACAGAGAGTGTATTAGGATAGACAGATGAAAGGCTAAATTCAAGGCAAGTTGTTTATACAGTAAAACAAGGTATAATGAAATGATTTACCCCCTCCGCTCCCCATACACACTTTTACTAAGCTGCGGCAGAGGTTTCTATTGCGGCCCAGATCACTAAATGCTCCAATGTTTCTCTGACGTTCATAGAATTCTATGAGCGTCAGAGCATTTACTGCTCCAGGCCTGCAGTAGAAACCTCTATTGTGACTTAGTAAAAAGGGGGGGGGGGGGAGTTTAGTGAGAAAAAGCCTCAGAGTAGAGTACTATAATTCTTTATAACCCAATGATGTGACATATCACTCTATGGGATCACACGGTGGTGGATTTTGACATGAAGGTAGCTTGACCTCAAGGAAAGAAACAGACAATTAAGCAACCATTTCCTGTCTTTGTGTAGGTGTGCTGCTGCTTGTCATGGGAGATGCTCTGGGATCAGTAGTCGTGGTGGTTACTGGCACTATCTTCTATGTGAGACCTCTGGAGGGCAACGAGTGTACCTGGCAGTGCTATATTGATCCAACCCTGACTGTGCTCGTGGTCATTATTATTTTAGCCTCGGCCTTCCCTCTAATGAAAGAATCGGCTACAATTTTGCTGCAGATGGTACCGAAAGGTGTCGATGTAGAAGAGATTGGTAAGATAATTGTTTGCCCTTGCCCCATCTCTTGACAATTTACGCTTTGAGAATTAAGACTGTGTACCAGGGTCATTTTATTTCTAGAAGGATTTCTGTGCATTGTGTGCATAAAAGCTTTGTGCTTTCTGGGGATGGGAAATTTAGAGTCACGTATGTGTTTGAAAACTCTCTGGGCAGAGCTTGGATGGAGCCCAAACTTATCCAGTTAGTGGTAATATTCAGTCTGTTAACTAGCTAAGTAAGTGCATAAAGTTACCAGTCTGAATATTGGCTGGTGCCCAGTTAAATTATGGGTGACAGCAGATACCTGAATATTTAGTACTGAAAGCTGGACATGTCCAGGCATTACATATCCAGGATTTATTCAGCCAATGGCTGTGAGCGGCTTACAAGCTGCTTACTATCGTGGGATGAATATTGGGACCTTGGTTTTTCCATCAGTGACTGTAGCGCTTCCTCTGCCAGTATGTAGGTTGAGCTTTCAGGATATCCCTAATGAATATGCAAGAGAGATTTACATGACTGCTACCCCCATTGTCCCTCATGCATATTCATTAGGAATATCCTGAAAACCTGACCTATTGGCAATCCTTAAGGACTGGTAGGAAAGACTAAAGAACTATAGAGGATTTTTTCTAAATAGAATTTTAAAATAATAATGGATTAATGTTAGTGCCTTTTGAAGTGCATATCTTTGAAAGCATGATGCTCACCTCCCATTGAATGGCTTTGTGTGTTTCAGGTATGAAACTTTCCAAGGTGTCAGGAGTTGGCAGCATCCATGAAATGCACGTCTGGGGACTTGTTAGTGGCAGGAACATAGCCACGCTCCATGTCAAATGCCAAGATGTCACCAGTTACAAAGTGGCCACTCCCAAAATGCGTCAAATGCTCCACAGCGCTGGAATCCACTCCGTGACCATCCAGCCTGAATTCATCAACCAGCACGATGGCTCCTTATCTTGCAGCTTTCCCTGCATCTCCCAGAAGTGTGACTCCAAGCTCTGCTGCAGTCAGAAGCTTGCAACCATGGCACACGTTAGCAGCAGTGTGGAGATGAATGGGAACACAGCTCAGACACTCTCTAAGGCTGAAGCATTAAGCGGGACTGATGAATTTGAAATTTCTGTTGAACCATGCTGGGGAAAGGGGAGGGAGAAAACGGAGGGAAATAGTAAAGACACTGAGAAAACAGGTGAAATTTTGAACTCAAAAAGCACACGATTTTAAGCTGCTCAGCTAGCCTATAGAAAACTAGCTTTGAACAAGGTAGTGTGGTTACACAGCCACGCCTGATATGTCAGCCATTGCTGACAATTATGTAAGGAAGTCTGCTGGGCACGGACTGCCAACCAGAGCTGCTATTGAAATCCTGAAGATGTAATGGGGATTATGTCGTATTTTCAGGAACTTAACAGTTATGTAAAACATTTCTGTTGCTAGTGTAATGCTCACACTGTTTTGTAAAGGCATCATTTTGTGCAGGGAGTAGGCACTTTACAGGAAGCAGGGACTATTTTTTGTTGAGGTGCACTGAGACCTCATTGTTTTTTTGCTGCTGCATTTTACAGTGCTTCATTGACAATATTGGGAGCATTTGTTCAAGTCAACCTACTAGTGTGACCTTCACACTTGAACCCTATAAAGAGCTGGTGTTCCACGGTGAAGTCCAACAAGCCAGTAACCCATCACTTGTATTCCTAATATGGTTTATGAGTTCTCAGGCCCAGATCTAGCAGTTCTGTTTTTGAACTGAACCTTGCTGGGTCACCAAAAATGTCATAACATGGAGGAAACTTTCCAAGAAGGTCTCTTGTCTCTAATATTCCCCAGACTCCCTCAGAGTTTTAGGAGATAAAGCTGAAATTTGTCCTCCTATCTTCTGGGACTTCAGCAGTCCTGTATGTAAGTGTGTGAGTCTTGGGGTGTGTTTTGTATGTGTGTAATTGAAGTTTGATAGCAATGTTTTGATATAACAGAGTTATTAAAGGCAGAGCCTAGAGATATGAGTAGGATCCTACCACCTACATTGAATACACTGTAACTGCATTGTATTTGCTTTCCACTTTGTGTTGTACATTGATCCAGTTTTAGCCAATAATATTTTGACTGATGGAGTGATCGGGATCATTGTCATCTGTCATGTAGCCTAACAGAGCTGCTACTGACATTGAACAAATAAACGGACATTTGGCACAGTGGTAGAACTCTGTACCCTCAGGATGTTTTAACTGATTTTTTTTTTTTTTTTAATGCATTATCAGATTCAGATTAAGTGTCAGATAGGGTATTCCAATGAATGGAATTCAGTTGCAAGGGTAGCCTCACTCACCTATATCAAAACAGGAAATGGAGTGATTTGGGAAAGATTGTGGACTAGTGGAAGCTTGTTTCTATACCTCGCAGATTGGGCACTAATACCAATTCCTAGGCACTCTGGCTTTGGGTTGGACTTTCCCTTTGTTTAATACATTCCAAACTGATCTAGTTTGGGGGCATGGAGTTAATGGAGGAGACGAGGCACTTTAGCAGTGGAGCATGGGCACGTTTCCAGATTCTGTTTCCCTCTTGTTCATTGTTACTTCTCTGAGAGCAAGAATAGTCATTGACAATGCCAACTCTCTTGTTATTTAATATTTGCACACAGAATTCAAATTTTTGAATGATCAGTGGTAGAGAATGACATGGGAGCAAAGTTTGGCCCCATCCCCGAGGCCTCTGTCTCTGTCCCCGCGGGCTCTGTCTTCGTCCCTGCCTCAACATTGCAAATTCTGTACCTGCCCCCACCCTGTCTCCGTGGACTCTTTTCTCATCTGCTCAAACCTCGAACACATGATTTTATATTTAAATCTTTTTATTACAGTATAAAAAGGGACAATATTTGGTACTTCTGTTTGTAAATCACAAATACTTAAAGCCTTTCATGTCAATCTGGTTTTGCTATAACCTTCCCAAAGATTCATTGCCTGTGCTTATGCATCGTCTTGGAAGATAATTAATTGTCCAAAATGTGTGGGGAGAGTGTGGCGCAGTGGTTAAAACTGCAGCCTCAGCACCCTGAGGTTGTGGGTTCAAACTCACGCTGCTCCTTGTGACCCTGGGCAATTCACTTAACCCCCCATTGCCCCAGGTACATTAGATAGACTGTGAGCCCACCGGGACAGACAGAGAAAAATGCTTGAGTACCTGAATAAATTCATGTAAACCGTTCTGAGCTCCCCTGGGAGAACGGTATATAAAATTGAATAAATAAATGAAACTGGCATGTTATAGATCAGTGGTCTCAAACACGCAGCCCGGGGGCCACATGCGGCCCACCAGGTACTATTTTGAGGCCCTCAGTATGTTTATCATCACAAAAGTAAAATAAAACAGTTTCTTGATCATATATCTCTTTAGCTATAAATGACAATATTATTATTATGACTTAGCCAAAAGGGAAGATTTATAAACTATAAAGAGTTTTACCTCACGCAAAATTGTAATTTCTTAATAAGATATTAACTATTTTTTTCTGAGGCCCTCCAAGTACCTACAAATCCAAAATGTGGCCCTGCAAAGGTTTTGAGTTTGAGGCCACTTTTATAGATGCTATTCCATCTAGTTGGAACAGCCTTTTAGAGAATGATACAGGAATATAGTTTGTCCTCCTCCCTACAGGCTCTGTCCCCTCCCCATCCCTGCCCCGCAGTTATCCGTAGGTACCCATTCCCATGTCATTCTCTAATCTGAGGCAATACATCCACATTGCTTTTGTATCTTACCAGCCATCTTTGCAACTTTTCCACCTATCTTTCCTCCGATTCTAGCTTAGAAAGCATCCCATAGAGACTCAGTTACTAAAAAATCAACTTTGTTATGCTTTGTATTTTATTATTAGTGACGGGTCATATACCATACTAGCACTATTTAGGAGCCATCCTTCCAATGTTGTGGTTTCTGCAAAGTAAGGTGCTTAGATTTCATAGGTAGAGAATGACACGGTGACAAAATTCATCACCGTTCCCGTCCCCATGGGAAGCAATCCCGTGTTATTCTTTAGTGTCCATCTCAACCTCAGTCCTTCTACACCAGCATTCTTCAGTGCAAGGCTTGAGGTTGTGCCCATTTATGCTCTGATTCTTCCCTCTCTCCTTAAAGAATCACATGGATATGGCTCCCCATGGGGATGGGAAAGGGAACAGTGATGAATTTTGTCACTATGTCATTCATGTTCATAGGTTGAAGATGGGCCATTCTACTACAATAGCCTTTGAGACATAGATCAACATAGCACTGTTACATTGATTGCGGAATCTAATTGAAACCCCACAATGAATTTATTTCCATGAGGTGTGATTACGTAAATGTTAACACTGAAGTAAGCCGGCCAGATATGCAGTTTCTGGATGTACAAGTAAACTGACTTAAAACTGAGGTCCTACTTAAAGTGCTGAATCCACATTTTAAACACAATTGCAATTTAAAGACGTACTCCATGAGAATTTTCATAGTGTATGCCTTACTTTATTCCTGATCAATCACCCATATAACAACCAGATGCAAATACGCAGGTGACTTTTAGCAAGTGCACTTTCCATTAGCTAACATTTCAGAGAGAAGCTACTTAGATCATTTGTGTTTGAAAATTCGTTATTGGAAAAGCTTCCTCAGTATATTTAATAATATGCTAGCTTTGAAGTCAGCATTGGAGGAGACGGTGGGAAGCAAACCAAAAGAAAAGGCACCCGATTCCAGAACTAGTCTTTGCTGCTAATGAGATTCTTCTTTCTTCTTGCAGGGTACTTAGATTTGGTAAAATAAGCTGTATTTTTATGGTACTTGGGATCTAGTCTTGTATTTCTCAATGCTTTTATTTGAAAGGTGTATAGCTTTGTATTATTTTATACTAATGCAGGGGTGTCCAAGTCCCTTCTCAAGGGCCGCAATCCAGTCGGGTTTTCAGGATTTCCCCAATGAACATGCCTGAGATCTATTTCTATGCTAATAGATCTCATGCATATTCATTGTGGAAATCCTGAAAACCCAACTGGATTGTGGCCCTCGATGAGGGACTTTGACATCCCCTTTACTAATGTATGTGTGCATGAAATGATTCAAACGTGTTTTTGTTTACTCGGAATTTGCTCATGTAGGATTTGGACCGATCTTAATTTCTACAACCTTGATGCTGCTGGTTGGTTACTTGCAAGTTTCCTTTAACATTTCTGTTCTCCTTTGCACAGATGTAAATATTTGAACATTTTGCACATGGAATTTGGTTTTCGTTGTACTGTAAAATTCATAGAAAGTTTGAGAAAAAAAATGTTTATATTACACTATAGTGGTTTTCAGTAGAAGTAAACTGCTATAATAATGCTCTTTCCCTGCTGGGATGTATGTAATATTTTTTTTATCTGTTAATTTTAACAGACTCCATTAAAATTCTTATTTTGTTTTATAATTATTGGACTTGCTGTGTGTATTTTCTATCAGAAGGTCTGACATTTAGAAGCAACACACTTAAAGCAGTAACGGAAGTGAGATGTTTGTGTAAGGATTAATATTAATTAAAAAGGATTACTAGCGTGGACAATCTAATTTGTTTGGGAGGTAGCCAAGACTTGCCAGATCCAGGGGCACACACAAAAATTTGTAAACTCAGCAAAGGGGTTCCAACAGGCGGAGAGAGACAGTGTCCCCCCATGCCCCTTTACTGGATAGTCTGCCAAAAATGGAGACTCCACTCACAAATAAATGCCCACGCATTTATAATAAAAGATTGCCTTTATTTTGATGAAATCCACAAATTTTTTTTTAAATTTATCTTGCCACTAATATTTAATATCACTTAACTGAGCAGTGCTGGGGTAATCCTGGAGTTGAGTAAGGACAAAGCAGGGAGCTATACAAATACCAGTAATATTTATTGCCAGTGCCTGGTTAAGTATGCCGGGTCTAGCACTGAATATTAGATGTATCTCTATAGCTTTCAAGTATTGTTGTAGATCCGGATGGTCAATGCATTGAACATATGGGTCTATTTTAGCTGGTGGCACTCAGCATTTAGAAAAAAGCTCGCTGCCACTGCCTGAATTTTGAGGGATAAAAGAAAATGATTGGCCATAGCATGATTTTTAGCACTAGCCGCAGCGGTAATGGCTCTGGCGCTAATAGAATTCCTATGAGCATCGGAGCTGTTGGCCGGTGCTGAAAACCGTGCTATGGTTTTGTAAAAGGGGGAGGGGTTAGTCATGCTCTTAATTTTTTCCAATTCCTTCTTGAGGTTCTGCAGTTGGATAGACCACTTTCTGGATCCCGTTAGGCCATTTCCTCCCAGAACTTACTTTGGGGGTGGGGGTTCCTGGTGTCTAGCAGCTGGGGTTAGAGAAGGGATCTCAAAGTCCCTCCTTGAGGGCCGCAATCCAGTCAGGTTTTCAGGATTTCCCCACTGAATATGCATTGAAAGCAGTGCAAGCACATAGATCTCATGTATATTCATTGGGGAAATCCTGAAAACCCAATTGGATTGCGGCCCTAAAGGAGGCAATCCAACTTTGAGACCCCTGGGTTAGAGTAATTCCCAGTTGCTCCTGCCCATCAAGCTCTGGGTCCAAATTGTTGAGCTATACCTAGAAGAGGGGATGTGCTATTTGATAGCTATAATAAAGCACTTTACAAGCATGTGTTGCCCTTAACATGTGTTAGTCAAATACTGCACAAAATTGCATATGGGAAATATCCTCTATTAAAATGTGAGAAAGTAAACACACTCATTGGTAACATTAAAAAAAATTAATTGCACTTTTTTTTGCAATACATTTCATATGAATGCGCTAGCTTCAATGCTAATACACTAACACAAGACTCATTAACATTGGTTAACTGGGGTTGTCAACACAAACTAATTAATACATGTTAAATGGCCAATGTTGACACACTTTAGTAGCTGGGCCTCTGGGCTCTATCATCTCTGAAGCTTAGGTTGAAGAGACATGAAAAAAGTCCCTTATGTTCAGGCTACTTGGTGGTCCAGGGAAGGGCAAAAAGGTCTTTCAATGCTAGATTGGCTTTCATGCATCCCCTAGAGTACTTGGTATCTTCCCATTTTCCTCTCTACAGATGAATCTTGAGCTGTATGCCTCCACCTTAATTAGCTCTCAGGCCACTAATCTTCCATCTAAGACATTGGGACAGATATTGAGAATGTAGGAGAAAGACTGACTAACTCCTGCGGTTGGCACTAAGCCCAGATATTCAATGCCGGTCTATTTTGGGCTGGCTCAAACTTAACCTGTTAAGTCGATTTTAAGCACTGGCCAGTTCAGTTATAGCAGCCAAAGATAGATCAGCTATTTGAGTGGTCCAATTTGGCTGCTAAACTTAGCTAGTCAGTGCTTAAAATTAGTGGCTATGGTCCTACGCCCTAGTGTTTTGGCTCCGGGGCCTGAATTTGCTTTGCATTTTCTTTATATATTTGTTTGGTGACTTTTGAGGGTAATCATTTTCAGTTTTTTGATCCTAAACAATTGAATGATTTTCTTAAGGCTAGAGGGGATGTTAATGTAATTGTCTAGAGACCTTATCGTCACTGTATGGGATGGCTTGGGAGTGGAGAATGACATCTCTAAAGTTTAAAATATTTCCTTTGTTTATTGTGTATATCTTGGCTCATTTCTTCACTTGTGGACGATTTAATATCTTTATCTAGTTTTCTCTCTTTGTTAACTGTATTTAGGATTGGCTATTATTTCTAGATTTCTGCTTATCTCCATGGATTGATCCAAATTTATTAAAAATTTGATATATCACCTAATCAGGATTCTAGGCGGTGTACATAAATAAAAGAGCGTTACATAAAGTATAGTTAGACTAAATTAATAAAAACAGACCTACTGGGGTTATTAGTTTGATAGACAAACTAAGACAAACTGGAACGAAAGGAAAAAGGGAGGAAGTACAATGTTAAAAGGAAAGAACATTAAGAGGGAGAAACAAAACAAGGAGAGTAGGGAGGCACAGGTTAGCCATTGTTTAGTCCAGGGCTGCCCACACTTTTGGGGCTTGCGAGCTACTTTTAAAATGACCACGTCAAAATGATCTACCAACAATAAAATCTTAAAAAAAAACACAAAGCACACTGTATGCAGAGAAAGCACAGTTACTTACCGTAACAGGTGTTATCCAGGGACAGCAGGCAGATATTCTTGACTGATGGGTGACGGCACCGACGGAGCCCCGGTACGGACAATTTTAGAGTGATTGCACTCTAAGAACTTGGAAAGTTCTAGTAGGCCGACAGAGGCGCGGGGTCCCCAGTTAGGATAAGCCAGCTAAGAAGCCAACCCGGGGAGGTGGGTGGGACGCAAGAATATCTGCCTGCTGTCCCTGGATAACACCTGTTACGGAAAGTAACTGTGCTTTATCCCAGGACAAGCAGGCAGCATATTCTTGACTGATGGGTGACCTCCAAGCTAACAAAAAGAGGGATGGAGGGAAGGTTGGCCATTAGGAAAACAAATTTTGCAAAACAGATTGGCCGAAGTGTCCATCCTGTCTGGAGAATGCATCCAGACAATAATGAGATGTAAAAGTATGAACTGAGGACCAAGTAGCAGCCTTGCAGATTTCCTCAATAGGAGTGGAACGGAGGAAAGCTACAGATGCTGCCATCGCTCGGACTCTATGGGCCGTGACAGAACCTTCCAGTGTCAGTCCGGTCTGAGCATAACAGAATGAAATGCACGCTGCCAGCCAATTAGACAACGTACGTTTAGAAACAGGACGTCCCAATTTATTCGGATCAAAGGACAGAAAGAGTTGGGGAACTGATCTGTGGGGTTTCGTACGCTCTAGATAGTAAGCTAGAGCCCTCTTACAATCCAAAGTATGCAGAGCCTGTTCCCCAGAATGAGAGTGAGGTTTCGGAAAGAAGACAGGCAGAACAATGGATTGGTTGAGATGGAATTCAGAGACAACCTTAGGGAGAAACTTTGGATGTGTACGCAGAACCACCTTGTCATGATGAAAGACCGTAAAAGGTGGATCTGCAACTAGTGCATGCAGCTCACTGACCCTCCTGGCAGAGGTAAGAGCAATAAGGAAAAGTACTTTCCAAGTGAGAAACTTGAAAGGAGTGGTAGCCAAAGGTTCAAATGGAGGCTTCATTAAGGCGGAAAGAACCACATTGAGATCCCAGATAACAGGAGGGGCTTTAAGAGGTGGCTTCACATTGAAAAGACCCCGCATGAACCTGGACACCAGGGGATGAGCTGAGAGAAGTTTTCCATGAACCGGCTCATGAAAAGCAGCAATGGCACTGAGGTGGACTCTGATGGAAGTAGACTTAAGGCCAGAGTCAGACAAAGAAAGCAGATAATCCAACAATGTCTCCACTGCCAGGGAAGTGGGATCAAGATGATGAAGAAGACACCAGGAAGAAAATCGTGTCCACTTCTGATGGTAACATTGCAGAGTGGCTGGTTTCCTGGAGGCATCTAGAATGGAACGAACGGGCTGAGACAAAAGAGTATCATGAGAAGTCAGTCCGAGAGATACCAAGCTGTCAGGTGCAGAGACTGGAGGTTGGGATGTAGAAGGGTCTCCTGATGCTGTGTAAGCAGAGAAGGAAACAGTGGAAGAAGAAAAGGTTCCCTGGAACTGAGTTGAAGTAGAAGGGAGAACCAATGTTGCCTGGGCCACCTTGGAGCAATCAGAATCATGGTGGCTCATTCCCTCTTGAGCTTGAACAAGGTTCTCAACATGAGAGGCAGAGGAGGGAAAGCGTACAGGAACAGATTGGACCAGTCGAGGAGAAATGCATCCGCTGCCAGACAGTGAGGAGAGTAAAGTCTGGAGCAAAAAAGGGGCAGCTGGTGATTGTGAGGAGCTACAAAAAGGTCTATCTGAGGAGTGCCCCATTGAGCGAAGATGGACTGTAGAGTGAAAGGATCGAGTGCCCACTCGTGAGGCTGGAGAATTCTGCTGAGCTTGTCCGCTAAGGAATTCTTTTCTCCCTGAATGTAGATAGCTTTCAGGAATAGATGGTGATTTATGGCCCAAGTCCAGATCTTCTGGGCTTCCTGGCACAAGAGGCGAGAGCCTTTCCCACCCTGTTTGTTGATGTAGTACATCGCAACTTGATTGTCTGTGCACAGCAGGAGGACTTGAGGAAAGAGAAGATGTTGGAAGGCCTTGAGGGCATAAAACATCGCTCTGAGTTCCAGGAAATTGATGTGATGCTTCATTTCCTGAGCTGTCCAAAGTCCTTGAGTTTGGAACTCGTTCAAATGAGCTCCCCAGGCGTAAGGGGAGGCATCGGTGGTGATGATAAGTTGATGAGGAGGTAGATGGAAGAGAAGACCTCTGGAGAGATTTGAGGATATCAACCACCATTGTAGAGACTGACGAAGAGATGATGTCACAGATATGTGACGTGAGCAAGGATCCATCGCTTGGGACCACTGGGTAGCTAGGGTCCATTGAGGAGTGCGCAGGTGAAGACGTGCGAAGGGTGTGACATGAACTGTGGAGGCCATGTGACCCAAGAGTATCATCATTTGCTTGGCAGAGATGGAATGTTGTGGAAGCACCTGCTGACATAGAGATTGAAGCGTTGGAAGACGGTTGGATGGCAGGAACACTCTCATGAGGACTGTGTCCAAGACAGCTCCGATGAATTGAAGTCTCTGAATGGGGATGAGATGAGATTTGGGTAGATTGATCTCGAACCCCAGAAGTTGAAGAAACAGGATGGTTTGGTTGGTGGCCAGGAGAACAGTCTGAGATGAATTGGCCTTGATTAACCAGTCGTCCAGGTAAGGAAAGACCTGAAGGTGGTGAGAGCGTAGAAAGGCAGCCACCACAATCAGACATTTGGTGAACACTCTTGGAGAGGAGGCAAGACCGAAGGGCAGCACCTTGTATTGGTAATGACAACGATTGATCATGAAGCGTAGGTACTGTCTGGAGGCCAGATTGACCGGTATATGAGTGTATGCTTCTTTGAGATCGAGGGAACATAGCCAGTCGCCTTGATTGAGAAGAGGGTAAAGAGTGGCCAGAGAAAGCATTCTGAATTTCTCTTTGACCAAGCATTTGTTTAGATCGCGAAGATCTAGGATGGGTCTGAGATCTCCTGTCTTTTTGGGAACTAGAAAATAACGGGAGTAGAATCCTTGCCCCTTTTGATCTAGAGGAACTTCCTCTATGGCATTCAGAAGGAGGAGGGATTGAACCTCTTGAAGAAGGAGGGAAGACTGAGGAATGTTCAAAGCAGACTCTTTTGGTAGACCTTGTGCAGGAAGAGTCTGAAAATTGAGAGAGTAGCTGTGGTGGATGATGTTGAGGACCCACTGGTCCGAGGTGATGGTTTCCCAACGGCTTATGAAATGAGTAAGGCGTCCTCCTATAGGCAGCGGAAGATGGGCAGATGGAGGGATACTGGCTATGTCCTGGAGAACCAAGTTAAAAGGGTTGTGAAGGTTTTTGTGGAGGAGGAAGCTTCACCTGTTGTTGCTGCTGTGCAGGTCTAGTGTTTTGCCTTTGTTGTTGCCTCTGACGCCTGGGTTGTTGAGCTGCCGGTGGCAAAGGACGAGCCACAAATCGACGCTGGTAGGCCGATTGCTGACGAAAAGGCCTGGTAGGTGGGGTCTTCTTTTTTGTTTTGAGGAGAGTATCCCACCTAGTTTCATGAGCCGAAAGCTTTTGAGTAGTGGAGTCCATGGATTCTCCAAACAGCTCATCCCCCAGGCAAGGTGCATTAGCCAGTCGATCCTGATGATTGACATCAAGTTCTGACACTCTGAGCCATGCCAGTCGGTGCATGGCCACCGACATAGCTGTGGCCCGAGAGGTCAGCTCAAAGGTGTCATAGATCGACCTGACCATGAACTTTCGAAGTTGTAAGAGCGATGAAGAAGTTTGGCGAAAGGCAGATTTTTTACGGTCAGGGAGGTACTTCTCAAAAGCAATCAGATTTTGTATGAGATGCTTGAGATAGAATGAGAAGTGGAAAGCGTAATTCCCTGACCTGTTGGCTAACATCGCATTCTGGTACAACCTCTTGCCAAATTTGTCCATGGCTTTACCTTCTCTGCCAGGAGGGACTGAGGCGTATACACTAGCTCCCGTGGATTTCTTTAGAGTGGATTCCACTAATAGAGACTCATGTGGGAGCTGTGGTTTGTCAAACCCAGGAATCGGGATGACTTTATATAAGGAGTCTAACTTGCGGGGGGCTCCAGGTATGGTCAAAGGTGTCTCTAAATTCTTGTAAAACGTCTCTCTCAAGATGTCATGGAGAGGTAATTTGAGATATTCCTTTGGAGGTTGGTCAAAATCCAGTGCATCAAGAAAAGCTTTGGATTTCTTTGACTCAGCCTCCAAGGGAATAGAGAGAGAGTCACACATCTCTTTTAAAAAAGATGAGAAAGAGATTACATCTGGTCTAGAGGATGGGTCTAAAGCAGAAGGATCCTCATCACCAGATGAACATTCCCCTTCAGAGAGAAGAGGGTCCTCTGAGTCATCCCACAGATCAGGATCCCGAACCTGAAAACTGCGGTCTCGAGATTCCGGTGTGGAGGGTTCCAGGTGTCGAGATTTGCGTGCCGACTTACTTGACCTCATAGACACGGTACCGGGAGACATTAAGGGCTGCATCGGTGCCGAAGTCTGAACAGCCTGGTGTTGAGCTCTCGGTTCCGGTGCGAGGACTGGCATGGAGACCGAGGAAGCAGAATGTAGCGGTACCGACAAAGTGGATACCGAAAGAAGGGGCTGCTCCACTGTCGGTACCGGTGGCTCAGACCGGACCGGGACCGGAAGGCTCGGTGCCAAAAGTGCAGGAAGGAGTTGTTGCAACTGTTCCTTAAACTGCACCTGCAGGACAGCGGCGATCCGCTCGTCCAGCGAAGGCACCAGTACCGCCTTTTTCTTCTGCGGTACCTGCGGTGCTGCTCTACGCCCCGAAGATGAGGAACCCGAGGTCGAGGGGCTCACCTCTATTGGGGCGGAGCGCTTCCGTGGACGCCTCGAGGTCGGCAGGACTGGGCTCGCTGCTACTGAGACCGGAGGACGCTCCAACGGGGAAGGCTTCTTAGCCGGCTTACCTGAGGGATGCGACGCCGACGCAGTATCGCGCGGTGTCGACGAGGTGGGTGCTGACTGAGACAGGGCCGATGTCGGTGCCGGTGCCGCAGAGTCAGACATCTTGGCACCAAACAATAATTGCTGCTGGATCTGCCGATTTTTCAGAGTTCTCTTTTTTAAAGTCGCACAGCGGGTGCAGGTAGACGCTCGATGGTCAGGACCAAGACACTGTAGACACCAGTTGTGTGGGTCAGTGAGTGAAATTGGTCGTGCACACCGCTGGCACTTCTTAAACCCGGGTTGAGGGGGCATGAAGGTAAAAACGGCTTCTGCCAAATCGAAGGCCGAGGCCTCGATGGTGGCAACAGGCCCCGCCGGGGCGAAATTAAAAGAAGTGAAAAAAAAACACAAAGTTTTTTTTTAAGAAAAGAAAATAAAAGAAAATGAAGGAAATAATATTTCCTTAAGGGTTTACGCGAGCGGGAAGGCGATATGAAAAAAGTCTTCAACAGCCGTTGAAGAAAACGCATCTTCTTAGCTCCGTGGAAACTAAGAAACTGGGGACCGCGCGCCTCTGTCGGGCGGGAAGGCACTCGCGCGTGCGCGGTGCGGCCTACTAGAACTTTCCAAGTTCTTAGAGTGCAATCACTCTAAAATTGTCCGTATCGGGGCTCCGTCGGTGCCGTCACCCATCAGTCAAGAATATGCTGCCTGCTTGTCCTGGGATAAAATGTTAATTATCATTAATATTCCATGGTTTTTTCAAAGAGGTCATGGCAGATGACTTTATGCAATGTCACCTCAGTAACAACTATACAAAAATAGACAAATATACTTTCTCCCTTTTTACTAAACCGCGATAGCGGTTTTTAACACAGGGAGCTGTGCTGAATGCCCCGCGCTGCTCTCAACGCTCAAAGGCTCCTTGCGCTAAAAACTGCTATTGCGGTTTAGTAAAAGGGGGCCATAGTGCAAAATATAGTCAGCAGATATAAATTCTCAAAACGGACACATTTTGATCACTAAATTGAAAATAAAATCATTTTTCTTACCTTTGTTATCTGGTGATTTCATGAGTCTCTGTTTGCACTTTCTTCTTTTAACTGTGCATCCAATATTTCTTCCCTTCTTTCAGCTCCTGTATGCTTCCTCTCCTCCAGACCTCATTCCCTCCCCCAACTTTTTCTTCCTCTCTCCCTGCCCCCTCCTTTCTTTCTGTCTCCTTGACCCTCTTTCTTTCTGTCTGTCTTTCTCTCTCCATGCCCCCCCTTTCTTTCTGTTTCCCTTCTTTCTTTCTGTCTCCTTTCCCCCTTTCCTTCTGTCTCCCTGCCTGCCCCCTTTCTTTCTTTGTCTTTCTTTCTCCCTGCCCTCTCCCAAGCCACCACCACCACCATCGGGGATCAGGCCCCCATTCCACCACCGCAGAATTCTGAGCTTCCCCTGTTTCCCGATGCCGTAAACAGGACAAAGAAGCGCAGGGCCTAAGAGGAAGTTTTGGGCCAGCCAGGCAGCAATTGGTTGGCCCGGAACTTCCTCTCTGACGTCAGAATTGACATGTGGGGGGGGGGGGGGGAAGGCTGGTGAGTCCGGAGCTTCTGCATCCTGTATACGGCGTCGGGAAGCAGGTAGAACGCGAAGGCAACGCGAGTCTATCACGGAGTCTGGGATGGGCTCCGCGATCGACTCGTGTTGCCATCGCAATTGACCTTTTGGGGACCCCTGGTTGACAGTCAAAGTGCAAAGGCATCTGCGAAAAGGAAAGCTTTTAGTTTGGACTTAAAATAGTTTAGGGTTGTCTCGCCTCTCAAATATTGTGGCATGGAATTCCAGAGAGTCAGGGCGGTTGCTGAAAAGATGTTGAAACGCAATGAAGATAGATGGCTTTTCTCCCACTACATTTTGTACATGGCCCAGGCCAGGAGCCATTGTTGGCCAGTTAAATAGTGCTGAATAGCACGTGGATCAGCTTATAGTAAGCATTATCAGTCGTTCATCAAATATTGTACTCCTCTGCTCCTACTTGTTTTCAGAATTTGTGGGACATTTATCAACCTGCTAGATGTTTGTGATCTGAGGGAGGGATGTCACTAATCAGTCTAAAAGAAAATGGGATTCGTTATGCAAAATCTAAAAAGTCTATGCTTTCCATTGCTAGTAAAAAAATCTCTGGAATTCAATCTCAGTACAATGAAAGCATGCAAAGATTGTATGTCCTTTAAGAAATTATTGAAAACACAATTATTTGTAGAAGCTGCGGTTATTGTTTTGTTTTTCATATTTTCTGATATTTTGTTAAGAGAAATTTGTTATACAGTAAAACCTTGGATTGCAAGTAACTTGGTGTGCAAGTGTTTTGCAAGACGAGCAAAACATTTTATTAAATTTTAACTTGACATAAAAGCAAGGTCTTGCAATACGAGTACATACAATATTTTGTATTAAAGTTTTGGGGTTGTGGAGTTTCCATTATTTCTTATGGGGAAATTCGCTTTGATATATGAGTGTTTTGGATTACATGCATGTTTTTGGAACGAATTATGCTTGCAAACCAAGGTTTTACTGTATTTTATTATGTTTTTATATATTTTAAGACTGTGTATGTAATGTTTTTGTACATTGCTTAGTTTTAAGCGATTCATAAATTTTTTAAATAAATAATAAATGGGTATATAGCTATTTGAAAATACCTCGCACTTCCTGGTTCTTTGAGTTTGAGGGGTGTCGGGATCTATTTTGCTATTCCTTTAGCTGCTCTTTGTTGCTCCCCAGAAGCTGCTGCCCTCAGTGACTCTGCCTAGTCTTGGTTAACGGCTGGGCCAGCCTGACCATTTGCCAGATTGACGAGAGCTCGAAGGGAAACTCAATTGCTTTTTATGAAGCAACCCAGAAATCTGAAACGTTTTACCAGTTCCGTTTTCTCAGATTAAATATAAGGTACTGTTAGGCTTGCATAAAGAGCACAGCCCAGCCTTGTGCTGGATTTGGAGTAACCTTCTAATAAATGCTTAGCTTAAATATGAAATATTTGTTTGCAACTCATATTTGTTTGCAACTCATATTAAAGTGACTTAACAGGGGGACAAAGTTGGCATGTCCGGTTCCTGGGAATTGTTTGACACACTGATAACTTTTGCATGGGTAATTCCTTTTCAAGTTTTCTTGCCCTTTTAATATACACATAATGGTGCCTGTACAATTGTGCATACTGCTGTGTCATTAATAAAACGCTTGCTTCATGGAGGTTTCGTTGGCACTGTGTGAAGCCATTGATCAGGGCTCCAGGCAGGAATCTAGAATGTTAAGCTGATTTCAAAGGCCACTAGGAATGTACTGGAGAAAAGGCTTATTTTTTTCTGTACCCTTAAAAAGAATTTCTAGTGTAATATGACATGGCATGACACTCCTTACTGTAATAGGTGCTGTGCAATTGTACAGCTTTGTGCCCTCGCTAACCCTTCTCCAGTTAGAGTCAGCTGGGAAATGTACGGTATATGCTGCTACCTGGTGCACTGGGAACCAGTCAGATCACCTCTCCCTTCTTTTTGCCTTCTGATAATTCTGCTGATGGAAAAGGTCCCTGAGGCAGGTATGAACTGTTGCCTTCCCATCTTTTGGGGGTGGAAGTGGGCCAGTGACCACCGGGGGAGTGTGTGGGTGGGCGGGGAGTTCCTGCTTACATCTCTCCAGTGGTCATCTGATCAGTTTGGTTATGTGATGTCTATTATTAAAACAGTTCTAGCCCCTGTCTAGTCTAGCTTGTGCCCTGGACATATTCAAAAATGTTTGTTTATGGCAGAAAAACATCCCACTCTAGTCCTTGCCAAACCACACCTCTAACATGCCCCCCTTGAGATTTAGACGAACTGCAGATGAATAGAATATGGGTTTTGAAAATAGCAAACTAGAAGGGTTTGGTGAGAAAAATGTTTATCAGCCACTTTTTGGATGTTTATCTTTTTTTGAAAATGAGCCCCTTTATGAACTATTGAAGAGGCTCTCTGGAACAATGCAAATGTCAAAATAAGTACTAGCAGCGAATCTGTGAGACTGAGATCATTGCTAACATACCCTGGTATAGAGATAAGGTTCATTCCTGTCATGGTATGGATAAAATTAATTATTAATATTGTTAGTAACAATTATAATGACACAGCAAACCAATTATGAAGTTACTAAACCAATAGTAGAAGGACTGGTTTTACAAAATTTAGTGGAAAAATGTTTCAAAGCATCTGGAGATATGAATGGTATTTGTAAATGGAGACCTGTTTGGCCACCTTAAGATCATCACATAGGAGTGATAGCTATATATTTCTTGAGATAAGGAGACCAGAACTGAATGCAATACTCCAGGTAAGGTCGCGCCATGGAGCGATACAGAGGCATTATTATATCTTTAGTCTTGTTAACCATCCCTTTTTTAATAATTCCTAGCATCTTGTTTGCTCATTGCACATTGGGCGGAAGGTTTCATTGTATTGTCTACAATGACACCCAGATCCCCTTCTTTGGCGCTAACCCCCAAGGTGGCCCTAACATCCGGTAACTGATTTGGGTTAGTCTTCCCAATATGAATCACTTTGCATTTGTCCACATTAAATTTCATCTGCCACTTCGACGCCCAGTCTTCCAATTTCCTAAGGCCTGCCTGCAATGTTTCACAATCTGCGTGTGTTTTAACAACTTTGAACAATTTAGTGTCATCTGAAAATTTAATCACCTCACTCGTCGTTCCAATTTCCAGATCGTTTATAAATAAGTTAAATGGCACCATTCTGAGCACAGATCCCTGTGGCACTCCACTGTTTACTCTCCTCCATTGAGAAAAATGACCATTTAAGCCTACCCTCTGTTTTCTATCCAATAACCAATTCCTAATCCACAACTGAACTTTGCCATCCCATGACTTTAATTTTCTCAGGAGCCTCTCATGAGGAACTTTATCAAAAGCTTTCCGAAAATCAAGATACACTACATCTACCAGCTCACCTTTATCCACAAGTTTATTTACACCTTCAAAGAAGTCAAGCAAATGGGTGAGGTAAGATCTCCCTCAGCATAGATTTTAGGTGACATGATACAGAGTTACGCTAGTTTCTATAATGGTATTTGAGCACCAGGTGTTCTCACTGTGCAACAGTGGGTATCCACTTATAGAATTACATCCATAGTGACTCAATATCATCACTGTGCATATACGAGGGGCTGCTGACAAGTTTTTAGCCCAAACAAGAAGAGAATGATGTGGCGCCATGAAGCTTACACGTTATTCCACACTTTTCTTGACACTCAGTTTCAATGATATGAAATGAAAGCAAAAGGGTGGAATAGCGTGCAAGTATCATAGCTCCATATCATTCTCTTCTTGGTTGGGCTGAGAACTTTTCAGTGGCCCCTTGCAACAGCTGTTGCAAGTGTTTAGGTGTATTCAGCACTACCTTCTATCCTAAGGTTAGCATATTTTGTTCGATAAAATCCCAGACGCATGGCCTTGCCCTGTTCTGAACACATGGGATAGAATGCTGAGAGCAGGACTTTATATGGAAGTGACTTATTCAGACCTTGACAGTGGACAGTATGTTGACTTTGCAAAATTGTTTCATCCTCATCAAAATTTCAGGTCTTCTTAATTTTGACTCTTGAAAACGGAGCATATGCGCCCACGTGCAGAATATGCAGACAGAAGTTTGTCTATACCTGTCTCAAAGAAAATGAGTTGACTGTCTCTCTGAAGTTGTGAAATCTTTTTGAAACATTTAAAAATGAGTACTAGCAAAAAATAGAATACTACAGCATATAAGATAAGTGCTTTTTCATTATGAAAATTAAGAATGATAAATTGAAAAAAATATTAGAGCACAATAAAAAAAAAAAATTAGGAGCCCTTTTTACCATACTGCAGTTAAAAAGTAGCTTTGGCGTATCCTTATGTGGGTCATTTCCTCGTGCTTAGGCCATTTTTACTACATGGGTAAAATGACCAATTTTTCTATTTTCTGTGTTTATGGCCACACGTTAATTTTCCCATCAGTGTGTGGCCATTAGCATGTGAGGCCCTACCGTCACCTATTTTGTAGATGGTAAGGGCTGACAAGCTAACCAGCAATGTAGCTGCATTAACTGATTAGCACAGAATATGCCCATTCTCTGTCGTCGTCCCCCAAAGACCTGCCCCCAGCGCAATAAATTTTAGCTTGTGGGTAGCATACGCTGATCCAAAAATTACTGTGGGACTAGGGTTACCAGATTTTTACTATTGTAAAATCCGGATTCCTGGCTCCGCCCCCCCTCCCCCAGGCCTGCCCCATTCCACCCAGCCCCGCTGCATTCCACCCCAGTCTCAACCCCCTCCAGCCCTGCCCCCCTCAACCTGTTCTCGTGCTCGGAGCTACATCGGGAGGGCATCTGCACATGTGCAGGTGTGACACAATGATGTCACACGTATGCGCGTGCACGTGACATCACCGCGTTGGCATCCACGCACACGCAGAGGCCCTCCCGACAGGGTCCCGGGCTGGAAGCTTTTCAAAACCCAGACAAAGTGCCGGGTTTTGAAAAGCTGTCCGGGTAAATCCAGACATCTGGTAACCCTCTGTGGGACGCCTGAGCGCACCCCACGGTAAGGCATTTTTAGCTGCAGTAAGCATGTGTAAGTTCTTACCTCAGCTTAGTATAAGGGCACTTTCGAAAATAAAAAGGCCACCCAGCTAATCTGGATGGCCAATAACAGTGGGCGATATCAAAGCCTTAAAAATTTGGAAAGGAAAAGGGTTTAGAATAGGGAAGAAGAGTGAGAGGTTAGTAACAAGGAGGATAATTTTGATTGGAGAGAGGTAAGAGCAAGGATTGGGTGGAAAAGGAAAAGGGGTGGAGCAGGGGATGAGGAGAGGAAGACTGAAATTGGCGGGCTAAATAAGAAAAACGTAGGAAGAGCAAGGGAGGAGAGGAAAGGGATTTCAGTTTCCCTCCCTCCCACCGCTTTGTGAATTTAAGAGCCTGAGGGGTGCCCGATGGGGGGAAGGTGTAGAATTGAGGGAGTGGGGTCGGTCGCAGCTCGTATGTGGACAGGCCTAAGGGCAGAGCCATTATAAGAGGCAGAGAGAATTGGAAGTACTATGATTGTGAATAGTAATATGTCCTCGTGTGCGATACCGCCACGAGGTGAGGTGACTTGACGACACCGTAAGTCACCGGGAGATTAGGGAAAGTTTGGGATAAGAGAGCTACTGTCGATACCGAATAGCTCTTTGAGGAAAATCATAATTGGTTAAGTGTGAAGTTTGGTATGTTTACAAAAGTTTTGAAAATTAATGTTTGAAATAATATGAAATAAAGCTGCGGCCAATATTTGCCCAATGTAACAATGTAATAGTTATTATTTGAAATGGGTGATGTATGTCAGAATGGCTGATGTATGAGTCCCAATGTTATTGGATGATGGTGGTTTCGGTAACAACTTTATCAGCCATGAGATAATCACGTTGATAATATTCTCTCTGATATATATCAAATTATTTTCAGTGCATGGGATTTAGAGGTTGCTTTTGTGTGGACTGTCAAAGAAAATGATGGCAGATAAAGGCCCTACTGCCTGTCCAGTCTGCCCATCTCCATCAGCTGCCAAGTGCTACAACCCCTTCGTCTCTTAGAGATCTTCTGTACTTTTTTCTCATTCTTCATTGAATTCAGAGAACATTCTCATCCCCACCACCTCCACTGGGGGAGTGTGCCCTACATCTGCCACCACTCTTTCTGAAATATTTCTTTGGATTACTCCTGAGTCTATCCTCTTATCCTAGGTCCCTCGTTCCAAAAGCTTCTTTTCAGTTGAAAGAGGACTGTCTCCCGTGGATTACAAAGGCTAATTGTGTTGTACAGGAGGAACATTTTTTTTTTCCACTCAGAGAATAGTTAAGCTCTGGAACGCGTTGCCAGAGAATGTGGGTAAGAGTGGCTAGCTTAGCTGGTTTCAAGATAGATTTGGACAAGTTCCTGGAGGAAAAGTCCATAGTCTGTTATTGAGAAAGACATGGGGGAAGCCACTGCTTGCTCTGGATCGGTAGCATGGAATGTTGCTACTCCTTGGGTTTGGGCCAGGTATTAGTGACCTGGATTGGCCACCGTGGGAACGGGCTACTGGGCTTGATGGACCATTGGTCTGACCCAGTAAGGCTATTCTTATGTTCATATGTAGTGTTAAATGAAATATCTGGATTATAGCGTCTGAATGAAGTACCTGTCATCGCCATGCTGCTTTAGTCTATAATCATATCCCAAGAACTGGTGCGAACAGATTATGATGATAAGACAGAGAGGGACCCAAAGTACACACCAAGAAACAGGAAAGAGAAAAAGCACAAAGGGCCTTCAGGACGGGAAGAAACTCGGTTTATTAGGACCCGGCACGGGCCCTGTTTTGGCAAATCTGCCTGCAGCAAGGGTTATGCCATGACTAGATGACAAATTTACAATATAAATAAAAATATATCAAAATGCACATGCAAAGAAAATTTTTTGAAAATAAGCTTCCTTTGTAGAAGCATTGTAATGAATGGCGATTCTTGGTTTACTTTGGTTCTGGATTGTTATTTAATAGAGGGCTGTGGATAAATTGTTCTTACTGAATGATTTGAAATATTTATTGATTGTACAAATTTTGTTTGATTTTTTTGTATAGTTATTTTATGAATGTTGCTATTTGTAAGCTGCCTAGTTATAGGCGGTTGAGAAATTTGTTAAATAAATAAGCAACAGAGTACGATTACCAACAATATGAAAATGGATATACAGTAGATGATAAACTTAAAAAAAAGTGGCAGCATCACCAGCAACCTTGATTCTAACTGTGGCGCTTCTGTTAGATAAAACATGGTTAATAAGACTTTACTTTAAAAATAGACAAAAAATTTTTCTTGGTTGTAAAGTACAGATGTTACCTGATCTTACAAGGGAGACACAGAAGCATCGCTGTGAATTTCTTCTTTTGAAACCTGGGGTTACTTCTCTGGGGGCTACCTTTTATTTGAGACGTCCATGTAAATGTATAGTGTGTTACCGTTCTGTTAAATATGTATTCTTTGAACCATCTCAATTGACAACTTTTGTAGCAATGTCTCGTCTGGATGGAGGAATATCTTGAACCCTAAATATAATCATGAGATCTCATTTTCAGTGCTTCAGCTTTTAGCATCTTGCTAAAAATTTCTGTTATCTTTAATTTTTCGCTAAATCTAAAACTTGGATCTAGTATGAGGACTTGAGCATAAATAGTTAAATAATGTTTTCTTTATTGGATGTTAAATTATTTTATGATTTTTTGTTATTATGACTATTGCTTTCTGTACAAGTGGTAAGCTTGATTTAAATTGAAAATTAATAAAGAAATAATTAACGTTAAAAAAAGTGGCATGTCCATTGAAACAAGGCAAACTCATGAATAGTCATACTGAACTTTCTCTGTGGGTCTGCCCTTAATGTAGCCTAAATTTACTCTTTGAACTCAGGGACTCCATGGTGCGTCCCATAGTTAAACAGCTGGTGTGTTCATTTGGGAGTTGGTGCTGTTTATCAGCCTACATGCTGGTTGATTAGCACATTGCCATGTTGGAATTATATGAAGCAATTTTAGCTGGGGAGGGATCAAATTTATGGCTACCCATCCTTTAATGACAAGGTTCACTCGAGATCTTTTTAGGCACGCAAAGAGGGGTGTAGCGTTTTCATGCAGTACTTTGTTCAGGGAAGGTGTGGTGCTAATTCATAAGTAAGTTTAGCTTTGTATAGGGGTTGTTACTTACATAAAAGAAGTTTGTTTAATGTCCTTGATCCAAGTCAAAATTTCAGAAATCTTTAATCAAGGTCTATGGGACATTGCTCTCAACTTGACTGTGTGCCAGGTGGTGTCAGGTCAAAAGCGCGCCGGGACAAAGGCGCGCGCAGACAATTGAGCGCAGTGCGGAGGTGCGCGCCGCAGAAAATTACTGTTTTTACGGCTCTGACGGGGGGGCATGGGGGGAACCCCCCCCCACACTTTACTTAATAGAGATCGCGCCTTGTTGTGGGGGCGTTGTGGTGGTGTGGGGGGTTGTAACCCCCCACATTTTACTGAAAACTTCACTTTTTCCCTGTTTTTAGGGAAAAAGTTAAGTTTACAGTAAAATGTGGAGGGTTACAACCCCCCAAACCCCCCACAACGCCGGCGCGATATCTATTAAGTAAACTGGGGGGCTCCCCAACAAAACCCCCCCCGTCGGAGCCCCTAAAAACTGTAATTTTCTTCGGCGCGCTCTGTTGTCGGCGCGCGCCTTTGTCTTTCGCGGGGTTGTCTATGAACCGTGCCAGGTGCACTTCAATAATATGTATCCTTAATATGGCAAGACAGACCTGCATGGGCAGGCATGGGCTTCAATGGCAACTCCGGTAGTTGGCAAGTAAGGCCAGTGCTGGTCAGGATCGAGTATGCATTTATTAGATTGCATTTCTAACATGTACTTTGAGTTTAGATGATGTGTATCTCAATAAGGGAGGGGAAGACCTCTTAAGGTTAAAATGAAAAAATAAAATCTTGATAGTTCGCAACATTTGTTGGCTTACTGGTTTAGTTACCAAATATGCAGCAGCCAAAATATAAAACCACTCTTCCAAGATTACTTCATATAGAAATGCCTTTATGTGGATGGCATTCTGATAGATTGATGATGCCCTGTCTGCGATGCTAGTGTTTAATCATAGTAACATAGTAGATGACGGCAGATAAAGCCCCGAATGGTCCATCTAGTCTGCTCAACCTGATTCAATCTAATAATTTGTTGGGGTTTATTTTTCTTCTCCTCCTTAGGAGTGTAACCTGTACAGAATGGTGAGATCAGCTCTGGTTGCCTGGATGGACTGTGAAAGTCTTTATCTGCCCATCTTCGGAGTTCGACCTCCCTCCAACACTTCAGAAAACATCTGAAAACTTGGCTTTTCTCCAAAATGTAACTACTCCCCCACTCCCCTCTTTCCTTCCTGTTTACCAAGCCCTTCTTCCTCCCATTGGAGTTCCTTTCTTTTTTAATTCCTGTAAACCGTGTCGAGCTCCATTTCCGTGGAGATGACGTGGTATATAAACTTAAGGTTTAGTTTAGTTATTTACTATGTTTTCATGGAACTGAGTCTTAGAATGGATGTCTAACTCAGAATAAGGATATCCAGGTGGGCACATTACTGGCGATGCATTATGAGAGCACACGAACATGCACAAGAACTTCTGCTGTTTCCATCATGGGAGTAACGCTGTGGAAACAAATTCACTGGACCACTGAGGGCTTTATCTGATATTCAGAGGTTTAAAAAAATACTTAAAAGTACACTATTTCTGGAAGCTTTTTAATAAATGATAGGTTGCTTAATGCTGGTTTTAAGAGGAATGATTCTGTGAGGATTTATGAAATCTTGGTTTTAAGATGTAATTATTCTTTTGTATTTTAAGATATGTGTATAAGTCATGTTTCTTTGACTTTATGTATGTTACTTTTGTAATGCCGCTTAGGAATAGGCGGTTGACAATTTTTTTTTAAAGAAATAAATATTTTAGAACCGGATTTGCCAACATACAGATTCTTCTAAAACATGAGAAATGGACGTCTATGTGCTGATTACATCTTGCATGAACATCCATTTTACAAACTGAAATGTTCAACCTATGAATGAGGAAGACCAAATAGACCTCCAGGTGGTATGGAGGAGGTAGCCAGTTAGAGCAGTGGACTGAGAACAAGATCCTGGCAACCCATTTGAAATCTCACTACAACTTTGTAATTTTTTTAAAAATACAAGAGCCCTCCATGTACCCTGCTGCAATAGCATTTGGGCTTGCAAGTGATATATAAGATATTAACAATCCTATAAATTTTGTGAATCACACTAAACTCGCATAAACTTTTGGCTAAAGCACAAGTTAATGTATCCAATAGAGAACTACGAACGATCTCAAGCGCTCACGGCTAAAAGTCTGATGTATATTTCAAGCTAATAACCATACGGTGAGCTATCAAAAAAATGGAGAAAAAGAGAACACATAAGATCAATGATAGCTCACCGTATGGTTATTAGCTTGAAATATACATCAGACTTTTAGCCGTGAGCGCTTGAGATCGTTCGTAGTTCTCTATTGGATACATTAACTTGTGCTTTAGCCATAAGTTTATGCGGATATATAAGATATTAACAAAAAAATATATATATATCCTCCCCCTTTAATAAAGCTGCGTTAAGCTTTTTTATCACTGGCCACGGTGGTAATCCTATGAGCGTCAGCATTCTTACCACCACAGCTGGTGATAAAAAAGCCTAATGTGATTTCATATAGGGAGGAGGGGGTGGATTAAATTTTAGTAGCATGATGTATTTTGGATGCATGTCAACTGACAATCTTCAAGATCCTGGATGAGATCTCAGCACTGGTCTTCACTGTTGTTGTTAATAAGAGCTTGAGTGCCAGAACATAAGATTAGCCTTACTGGGGCAGACCAATGGTCCAACTAGTCCAATATCCCATCTTCACAGAAGTCAATCCAAGTCACAAGTACCTGGCAAAAACCCATATAGTAGCTGTATTTCATGCTACCGATCCATGGCAAGCAGTGGCTTCCTCCGCGTCTGTTTCAACAGCAGACTATGCACTTTTCCTCCAGGAACTTGTCCAAACCTTTTTTAAAACCAGCTACATTAACCACTCTTACCACATCCTCTGGCAACGCATTCCAGAGTTTAACTATTCTCTGAGTGAAAAATTATTTCCTCCTGTTGGTTTTATTTCAAATCTCTTTTATTGATCAAACAGAAGAAAGGCAGAACATGTCAGCAAACTACAAACTTTTTTACTTAATAAAACTTAGTATTCTGTGACAAGAATTACTCTGTAATATTGTGCTCACAGCTATGATTTATTATGAATAATATTGCTTTCCTTATATTATTTTAAATATTATTGTGAAGTGCTCAGACCAAATAACCCAAAATATATTTTGGGTTATTTGGTCTGAGCACTTCACAATAATATTTAAAATAATATAAGGAAAGCAATATTATTCATAATAAATCATAGCTGTGAGCACAATATTACAGAGCAAACTAGAAACACCATAGAAAATATCCACATGATCAAGATCATTTTCAACCCACAATTTCTTGACTTTCTTTCTCTTCTGTAGTGTTTTTTTTTTTGGTTTATTTTTTTTTTTTAATCTTCATCACTAATTATGGTTTTGATGTTATTCCATAACTCGTCAGGCTCTCTTTTTCTATCTCCTGTAACAAAACAGACAAATCTGTTGTATTGTATTTATTTCTTATTCGCATTATACAAAGCAAAGTACATGTAAACAGACATAATAAATATCATTACAAACACGAACCCATACAGAATACAATCTAAAAAAAAAAAACCAACCCTTAAAAACACAAAGCAGTTGACAACAGTCATCTCCAGTATTTACCGCAATCCTCACCACAACCACAACACAATCACCCATCCTTCAGCTGTATTTCATTTTACTGAAGTGCCTTCAGGGATATAAGGTTTGTAGACACAAAGCCAGAAAAACTATGATGAATACAAAAAGAACTGGCCTATATAAATAACTAACCTGTGAAGGGTGATCAAAAAAAGTTTATAAAAAAGCTCAGAGATTTGAAACTCTGAAGGGAAGGTTGTGAGACCTCCCTTGGAGAAAGAGTTTACCTTCCAGTCATTGTCCTTTTATGAAACATCTTTGATCACATCCTTCAAAGGTGTATGTAAAAACCATTATTAAAAGCTTCAAAAAAATTGTCCAAACAGGATACTTACTGCCTTTGAGTTTGCAAATGTCACTGCACCTGTGGCAGCTTCTAAAGAATTTACTTAGCTTGTAATCAGGATTAAGGGGGTCCCAACGCGGCCCCGTTTCGATCCCTGCTTCAGGGGACCCGATTATGGACTCTCTAAACAGGTTCCTATGGTAGATTTTTTGCTGGAAAAGTTTGCCACGAAGGCCACGTTGGGACCCCCCAGCTTCATTTCTTTCATCTACACCGTGCTTTCCAACCACCTTCTTTCAACCAAAAAACAAACAGCACTTAACTCTATATTCAAAGCAAATACTTCAATACAGTCAAAACACAGATCTCTGAATTTAAATCTTCAGATCTCAGCAGGTGTTGCAGCATAAAGCAAAACTTCCCACATGCAGACTCACACCAAAATCTTCATCAGTCACATACTCTTCATCTTATTTTACATTCCCATCACATTTCAATTAAACTTTATTTCCAACACCACTTTACTTAAATATTTTAAAACTGATAACAGCAAGGGGATCTTTCTCTGACATAGAGTCTATGTTTCGCCTTAGCTTTACCAAGGAATTCCCCTTAAGCAGCCGTAACCATTGTTCCTCAATACTCTCCCTGCATCCTCATCATTGGAGCATATATTTGGATCAAAGTGACACTGATTAGCTTTCCCTAAAGACAGATTGACATTAATCTAGCACTGAAAACATTGTACTTTAGTACCGTCTTTGAAAGCTTATTGTTGGGGATGTTTCTGTGTTTAGGTTTATGGGCTTGATATGCTGCATTTTGTTCTAAGTCCTAACCCACGGAGTAAATTGCCTGGGGAAGAAGAGAAGTGAAAGAAGCTGACTGGGTGAATAGAAACACGAAGTGAATGCAGGGTGGCTGGAAAGGAATGCAGCATTCCGCCACGCTCTGGTTTTTTCTAGTTTTTCTATGGAGAAGGTAATAGTTCACACACAGCAGTTGTTATATATTGATGGTGCTCCACTGATGCCTCCAGTTCATCCATTTCCAGTAAATTTGGAGATAGTTAATACCCAGCATTTTTTTTTCTCATGCTGCAAATAGAATATTCAACTGGCTCAGGATTTTTTTTTTTTTTTGCTTTGGGCCCTGTGGAGTAATTCCTGTGTGTTTTTCTTCTTGTACATCTCAGAATTTTTCCTGCCTTAGAGAATAAGATGATTCTTTGGGCCAGATTCTGTAAAGAGCATATTGTTGCATGTCAATCACACTTAGGCGCCCATTACAGAATCGCACATAGCGGCGCCTAACTTAAAACTTAGGGCTCCTTTTACGAAGCCGCGTTAGTGGCTTTAGCGCGCGTGACTTTTAATCACACGCTAACCCCCCGCGCTAGCCGAAAAACTACCGCCTGCTCAAGAGGAGGCGGTAGCGGTTAGCGCATCCAGCAGTTTAGCGTGCGCTATTACGCGCGTTAAACCGCTAACGTGGCTTCGTAAAAGGAGCCCTTAGGCTTCTGTAATGTAGGCCAGGACTTTAAATACAGCAACTAAATGCCTTTTTTTTTTCTTTTTCTCTATCCTTGTATCGTGATTATTTGCCTTTCTTTCCCCTTTCCACTGCACTGATGTCGGGAGTTATATTAGATAGCCATTTAGCATTTGAAGAGCATACGGATTTTATGATTAAGAAATGTTTTTGGACTCTTTGGAAATTACGAGCTATTAAAAAATAATTTGATTTTGATTCTTTTAGACTTTTAGTACAGTCTTTAATTCTGTCAATTCTTGATAACTGCAATGTTATTTATCTGGCATCCTGCATGAAAAATTTAAAAGTGTTTTCATTTAATACAAAATGGGGCCATACGCCTAATTTTTGATCTACAGAAATGTGATCATATCAGTTATTTTTACCAACAACTACACTGGTTGCCTTTTGAGGCACGGGTCCTTTTTAAATTTGGGTGCTTTTGTTTTAAGGCACTTTTTGGCTTGGCCCCAAAATATTTATCCTCTCATTTCAAGTTTTATAGCTCAGTAAAGAATACTCGTAATGAATTCATGTTTAACTATCCTACTATCAAGTCATGTCGTTTCAAGAGATTTCTTAGCAAAACAATTGCCTTTCAATTAGGCAAACAGAATTCCTGGTTGAGTCCTTTGATTTTTCAAAACCATTTGTATATTGCTTTTAGAAAGGTTTTAAAAACACATTTGTTTGATAAATTTATTACATAATCATTTTTACTGCTTTAATTTCACTACCTTTCTATGCTATTTTGTATAATTTTATTGTTTTAATGCTAATGTATAATCTTATTTTATGTAAACATCACTGATTGTCCAGTTCTTCTTCTCTGTGAACCGCCCAGATCCTCTTGGGTGGGCGGTATGCAAGAATAAAAGTTATGTTATGTTATTATGTTATGTAATGAAGAACAGTATATAAATACAAATAAACATAAAGGCCTACACTAAAGGTAGCTAAGTCCTTTAGAGCAGTCGTCCCCAACCCTGTCCTGGAGGACCACCAGGCCAATCGGGTTTTCAGGCTAGCCCTAATGAATATGCATGGAGCAAATTTGAATGCCTCTCACTTCTATTATATGCAAATCTCTCTCATGCATATTCATTAGGGCTAGCCTGAAAACCCGATTGGCCTGGTGGTCCTCCAGCACAGGGTTGGGAACCACTGCTTTAGAGAATCATGCCTAGAAGCCCCTAAGTTAGGGGTGTCAAAGTCGCTCCTCGAGGGCCGCAATCCAGTCGGGTTTTCAGGATTTCCCCAATGAATATGTATGAGATCTATTAGCATACAATGAAAGCAGTGCATGCAAATAGATCTCATGCATATTCATTAGAGAAATTCTGAAAACCCGACTGGATTGCAGCCCTCGAGAAGGGACTTTGAAACCCCTGCGGGCCTAAGTCCTTCTCAGCCCTTAAACCTACCTACTTTGATGTTAGAAACCTATCTTTTGCAGAATCGTGTCACCCAATGAATTTTTATTTTTGTCAATTATGAGCTTCTTAAAGCTCATAATTGAAGCCAATTTACTAATTAAGTTAGGCGCCTATTTATTTAGGCACCTCTTATGAAGTGTTGCTGTAACATTCTCAGCCCAACCAAGAAGGAAATGATGTGGAACCATGAAACTTACAAGTTAGTCCACATATTCACCCTTAAGTTCAACACACTTGGCAAATCATGTCTGAAGTTTCTATAACCCTTCCAAAAAATATTCTGATGTCTGGTCACTGAAATACTGCTCCGCTGCTGCAATCACCTCCCGATTACTTGAAAATTATTGCCCTTTCAAACTCTTTCAAAAGGTTGGAAACAGAAAATGGTCAGAGCAAGATCCGGTGAGTAGGGTGGATGATCTATCACTGAAACCCCAACTAAATCAAAACATCCATCGTTTTGTCAGCCTTGTGAGCAGGTGTGTTGTCCTACAAAAAGAAAACTCCTTTCCTCAGCTTCCCTCTCCTTTTTTTCTTTCAATGCCTCCTTTAATCGGTACAGCAAGTTACAATATTATTCTGCATTAACTGTTTGGCCCCTTGGAAGATAGTCAGCCTTTACAACACCTTCCTGATCCCAAAACACTGTGGCCATGACCTTTCCTGCCGATGTTTGGGTTTTGAATTTCCTTGACCTCGGAGGACCCGAGTGCCACCATTACATGGATTGTTGTTTTGCCTTAGGATCGTAGTGATGTAACCATGTTTCATCAATAGTAACTAGTCATTCCAATCGCTTCTTGTCAGCATTCAAACATTTGGGCACCCACTTGGCTGACAGCTTCTGCATACCCAGCTACTTGTGGATTATGCACCTAATATGTTCCCTGGATATCTGTAGTGTCTCAGCAATTGTTTTAGCTGATATTTGTCGATCTGCCTTAATCAGGTCATGGACATGGTCAACAATTTCAGGCGTTGACATCGTTTGAGGTCTCCCAAACCTTGCTACATCTTCAGTCTTGAAATCTCCACGCTGAAAGTTTGTATACCACTTCTTCACTGTGGCAGCACTACGTGAAACGCAGGCCATCGTTGGTCTTCCGACCGAGCTATTGACAAAAGATATGTTTTTGAGTCAAATTACCTATTTAAATGTGACCACCTGGCGATATATTTCTTAACTTTTTGCTATATTTATTGACTTTTTGCTATATTTTGTACAACATAGAGCCATTTGGCCCTCTGGGAGGTTTTTATGCCGATGAGGTTCTCCACCTGAACACCTTGTCCCACAGCTGTGGCGGTGGGAGGGCTTTGTCTGAGGCTTAGCCCTGTCGGACTCTTGTTGTAGCTTTTTACACATTGCACATAACCTTTTGAATATGTTTAGTGATAATAGAAATAGCATGAACAAGCAATTAACTAGTATTAAGCTCAAACCACACCTTCAGTGGAAGCTATAATTACTGGAGCCTCCTGTGTACTGGAAGCATGTTGCCAAACCTGTGAAACAATGCACTATATCATGTGCAAAGTGTAGCACAAGAGAAAGGCCATGATTTAAAGAAATATTACGTTTTAGGAGAAATGACAATGTAAAGCATAAGAACATAAGAATTGCCGCTGCTGGGTCAGACAAGCGGTCCATTGTGCCCAGCAGTCTGCTCGCACAGGGGCCCTTAGGTCAAAGACCAGTGCCCTATTTGAGTCTAGCCTTACCTGCGTACGTTCTGGTACAGCAGGAACTTATCCAACCTTTTCTGGAATCCCTGGAGGGTGCTTTCCCCTATAACAGCCTCTGGAAAAGCATTCCAGATTTCCACCACTCTCTGGGTGAAGAAGAACTTCCTTACGTTTGTACAGAATCTATCCCTTTTTAACTTTAGAGAGTGCCCTCTCGTCCTCTCCACCTTGAAGAGGGTGAACAATCTCTCTTTCTCTACTAAGTCTATTCCCTTCAATATTCCACCTTGGAGAGGGTGAACAATCTCTCTTTCTCTACTAAGTCTATTCCCTTCAATATTCCACCTTGGAGAGGGTGAACAATCTCTCTTTCTCTACTAAGTCTATTCCCTTCAATATTCCACCCTGGAGAGGGTGTACAATCTCTCTTTCTCTACTAAGTCTATTCCCTTCAATATTCCACCTTGGAGAGGGTAAACAATCTCTCTTTCTGTACTGTCTATTCCCTTCAATATTCCACCTTGGAGAGGATGAACAATCTCTCTTTCTCTACTAAGTCTATTCCCTTCAATATCTTGAATGTTTCGATCATGTCCCCTCTCAGTCTCCTCTTTTCAAGCAGTAATATTCCCAACATAATAATTCATAAAGCAAGAAGGGTTGTCTTAAGATGTAGAATACCCAAGAGGATGTAGCTGAAGAAAGAGGAAAAGTTACTTATAACTGGGGAAACATCGAGATTTCTCTCCTTTGTGTGAGGAAGAATAGACTTTGATAATTTGGTTCAATTATCCATACCTCTGGAGCCAACCTCTCCCCATGAAATATAGAATGTGTTGGCAGAAATATGACCTATCCAATCTGTCTATCCATACCCACTTCTTTCCTCTTCCTTAGAGATCGTCTGTGCTTTGAACAGTCCCAAACACCTGGTGCTGTGGATCCTTCTATTATAGAAACACATTGAAAATAAGCTTTGTGGATAAATGACATTTTTCAAGTTTAGTGTGTTTGAATGAGACAGTGTCGAGACCTTCGCAAATATAAATGATCACAAAATTATTTATTATTTTATATATTAAAATATGTACAAAATAAAGCACAAATAAGAATGTGGGGTGTCAGGTCAAAAGCGCGCGGGACAAAGGCGCGAGCAGACAACTGAGCGCAGCGCGGAGGCGCGTGCCGAAGAAAAAGACTGTTTTTAGGGGCTACGATGGGGGTGTGGGGGGGAACCCCCCCACTTTACTTTATACAGATCGTGCCGCGTTGTGGGGGCATTGTGGGGGGCTTGGGGGGTTGTAACCCCCCACATTTTACTGAAAACTTAAATTTTTCCCTGTTTCTAGGGAAAAAGTTACGTTTTCACTAAAATGTGGGGGGTTACAACCCCCCAAACCCCCCACAACGCCGCCGCGATCTGTATTAAGTAAAGTGGGGGGGCTCCCCAACAAAACCCCCTGTCGCAGCCCCTAAAAACAGTCTTTTTCTTCAGCGCACGCCTCCGTCTTGCGCTCAGTTGTCGGCGCGTACCTTCGTCTTCCATGTTACTGTCTATGAACCGAATGTGGAATAAATATGTTTGGAGGTTTTTGACCTATGATTATAAATGAGGGTCAATGATGTCACTACTGCCCATATATATTACAATGTGACTGTACCTGCGGAGGTCTTTTTTTCTCCTTGAAGGGTGTTAGTGGGAATACAGATAAAAAACAAAACAAAACATTATATACCAGAATCAGGAGCCAAGTTACTCATTTATAGGGTTAGTACACCGTCAAATGCGCGCATAACAAATGCACCCTGACAAATACGCCCACGGTTGAAAAGCCCTGACAGATTATTCTCAGAACAATGGCCTCAAGTTTAGAAATGGCTAAATTATTGCCTTCATACACGTCAATGCAGCGAACTATCTAGAGAAAAAGAAAACGAGGAAATGTATCAATGGGAAATCTGCAATCGGTGAAAAATATCCAAATTCCAGATCAGCTCAAAGTAAGAACGTGAGGGGAACATTTTCTGTTGTGGGAAAATGATGAAAAATGCATTTTTGTTTTCAGTACACAAACTAACATTAATACTCTTGAGCAAAATTGCCACTGGTTCATGGATGCGACATTCAAAGTAGCACCTGAATTGTTTGTACAGATGTTTACGATGCATGCCTTTGTAGATAATCGGAGCAAACAAACCAAAACTGCAGATTTGTACACGGTGCAGGCAAATTTTATTTTGACAAATAAATCTTAACTAAAAACCTTTTACCAGACGGGGGACCCAACACGGTCCGTGTTTCGGACAACCTTCATCAGGGGTCCATGGTAATAAAGGTAAAAAGAAAAATATCACAAAAAGAAGCCTGGAAAAATAGCGTTTGGTAGCACACCAGTGAATCTCCGAAATGCACTACAAGTGACGAACTATTTTTCTTTTTACCTTTATTACCATGGACCCCTGGTGAAGGTTGTCCGAAACACGGACCGTGTTGGGTCCCCCGTCTGGTAAAAGGTTTTTAGTTAAGATTTATTTGTCAAAATAAAATTTGCCTGCACCGTGTACAAATCTGCAGTTTTGGTTTGTTTGCTCTGGTCTGTTTTTTCACTGCAGACGAAGTTGGACCTCTGGTTCTTTTGTTGTTTTGTTGCTTTGTAGATAATCGTGCACTGCCCTTGGTGTACGTTCTCTTAAACCGCAAAACAGAAGAGGACTCCGAACGTGTACTTAGCAAACTTCTAGAAAGCAGAAACACGTTGTCACCATGAACTTTGAGAGAGCAAGCCTGCAAGCCGCCAGCATAGTTTTCCCAAATTCTTCCGTTTCTGGCTGCCTCTTTCATCTTGAACAATCTTTGTGGTGAAAAATACAGCATGAGGGCTTGACCAATAATTACCGTGATGATGAGAATATCAAGATTGAACACAAAAATGCTATTGGCATTAAGTTTTGTTCCTACAGAAAATGTCTCCGACTGTTTTGAGGAGCTTGATGACAACCGTCCAGATGAACTGCGACCGGTATATGACTATTGAGAAGACAATTATATCGGTAGAAGGCGGCGAAATCGTGGAGCCGCTCCAACTTTCAAACTTCTCTCTGGAATATGCACTCTCGCATTGAAGACGGACTACCTCAGCCTAATAATTCGGTAGGAGGTTGGCACCATGCATTCCAATTCTCAGTTTCATGCCATCATCCAAGCATGTATAAACTGATTGAGCACATTCAGCGTGAGCAAGATGACATTGAACAGCTGCTTGTTCAGTTCCTTGCTGGCAACCGCACAGCAGCCAGCAGTAACAGCAAGTACATGAAAGTTACGCAAAGGTTAACAGTGTTGTTGCTTATATATGGAAATAGACCTGTTTAAGAGTACATAAGAACATAAGCATTGCCTCTGCCGGATCAGACCAGGGGTCCATCGTGCCCAGCAGTCCGCTCCTGTGGCGGCCCTCCAGGTCCATGACCTGTAAGTGATCCTTTACCTAAATCTTTTATTCCCTAATCATTTAATATCTTGTATAGTAACCCTCTATCTATACCCTTCAATCCCCTTCTCCTTCAGGAAATCATCCAATCCCTTTTTGAAACCCAATATTGTACTCTGACCTATCACCTCTTCTGGAAGTGCATTCCAGGTGTCTACCACCCTCTGAGTGAAGAAGAACTTCCTAGCATTTGTTCTGAATCTGTCTCCTTTCAATTTTTCTGAATGACTTCTTGTTTTTGTTGTTCCCGCTAGTCTGAAGAATCTGTTCCTCTTCACCTTCTCTATGCCTTTCATGATCTTATAAGTCTCTATCATGTCCCCTCAGTCTCCGCTTTTCCAGGGAAAAGAGCCCCAGCTTCTCTAGCCTTTCAGCATATGAAAGGTTTTCCATGCCTTTTATCATCCTTGTTGCTCTTCTCTGGACCCTGTCGAGTATTGCCATATCCTTCTTAAGGTACGGCGACCAGTATTGGATGCAGTACTCCAGATGCAGGCGCACCATCACCCGATACAGTGACAGGATAACTTCCTTCGTTCTGGTCGTGATATCTTTTTTGATAATGCACATAATATTGAAATATAGATTTTGATACAGAAACAATTAGCTTAGTTTTTACAGTTCCTGTGAGTGCACTAATTTTTTTTATTAGCAAAATGTGACATTGTATGTCATTGCAGTTTTTACAGTTCCTGCGTTTAGAATGTCACTTAGACAAATGATGTTAGTGTTAATGTTGATGTATTTAGACAAATATGATTTAGACACCTGTTTTGCCTTGACCAACCACCTCTTCTCAGATGCCTTGGGTCGCAAATACAACAACCCCTCCCATCTCAACAGTGAGACCTCTCTAACTTCTTCCTACACCAGAGAACACAATCTGTGCTACTAGGCCAGGACAAATCTAGTCCCAAACCCATTAAATATGGAGTGCGCCAAGCCGCACTGCTCTCCCCACTCCTCTTTAACCTGTACATCAAGCCAGTCAGAGACATCACCCACACATATAAGATCACTATCAACTCCTATGCCGACAACCTACAACTGTTGATCCCACTAGGTAAAGACCGATCCACCCAACTCACTAACCTCCGTCACTGTCTTGATGACATGAAGAATTGGCTGATGGACAATAAACTCCAACTAAACACCTGAACTTCTCTAGATCAGAAAAAAGAATACCAGCTTCACTTGACCAACACTGTCCTGGGAATCCACCTCCCTAACACCAAAAGACCAGGTTCGCAGCCTCGGAGTGATACTAGATGGCCACCTATCCCTCTCAGCCCACATCTCTCAAGTGGTCTCCACTTCTTACTACTACCTTCGCCAGCTATGAAAAATCAAGCCCTACCTTTCAAAATCAGATCTGGCCCAGCTCCTCTATGGCTATTTGTTCTTGAGGTTGGCCTACTGCAATGCTATCTTCAACGGACTCACCTCGAAAGATCTGAAATGCCTTCAACGGATACAGAACTCAGCAATCCACCTCCTATACAATCTCAACTTCCATGACCCCATTACTCCAGCGCTGCGTGATGCGCACTGGTTACCAGTCAACAAACGTTGTGCCTTCAAAGCCCTAGTAATAGCACATAAATGTTTCCACCACTAAACCCCAACCTACATAGCAGCCAAACTACAACCATACTTTCCCAATCGCTTCCTCTGCTCTGACTCGGAGAGAAGACTCTGTATCCCTGCAGGAAGCTCTCTCAAACTAGAAACAGCAAGCAAACGCTCATACAGCCACTTTATCCCTCGCCTGTGGAACCAACTACCTACTCAGATCAGGTCACTAGACTCGCTAATGGCCTTTTGGAGAGCAACAAAGACCTTCCTTTTTTACCAAAGATACCGGCTCCTTGTAAACTGACCCCTTTGAAAGCTTCTATCAGCATCCTCTTACCCCATATACAGTAGTTAGGAAACTGTCCCCTTGTATGCTTCCATCAGTATCCCCTCTCCCTTTTTTAATACTTTTGCCCTCTGTAGCCTTGTCTTTAACTTCATGTCCTCCTCCTACACCGTGAATGTCATTTTGTAATCCGTTCTGAGTTGTTGGGAGGACGGGGTAGAAATCTAAATAAATAAATAAACAAACGATGCTCGTGTTAATGTTGATGCACCTCGTATGCTCAAAAGTCGGCGTGCTGCAAAACGTGACAACATGCTCTTTCACTGTATTAAAGCTTACTTATTTTAACATGACTAGTAATTGCAGTTTTTCTCCCTTTATTTCATTTTTTTTTCTTTTCCCCTCCTTCTGTACCGGGCCATGGTACGCCCTCACCTGGAATATTGCGTCCAGCACGGGTCGCCCTACTTGAAGGAGGACACGGTACTACTCGAAAGGGTCCAGAGAAGAGCGACTAAGATGGTTAAGGGGCTGGAGGAGTTGCCGTACAGTGGGAGATTAGAGAAACTGGGCCTCTTCTCCCTTGAAAAGAGGAGATTGAGAGGGGACATGATCGAAACGTTCAAGATAATGAAGGGAATAGATTCAGTAGATAAGGACAGGTTGGTCACCCTCTCCAAGGTGGGGAGAACGAGAGGGCACTCTCTAAAGTGAAAAGGGGATAGATTCCGTACAAATGTAAGGAAGTTCTTCTTCACCCAGAGAGTGGTGGAGAACTAGAATGCTCTTCCGGAGTCTGTTATAGGGGAAAACACCCTCTAGGGATTCATGACAAGGCTAGACAAGTTTCTGCTGAACCGGAATGTATACAGGCGAGGCTGGTCTCGGTTAGGGCACTGATCTTTGACATGGGGGCCGCTGCGTGAGCGGACTGTGGGGCACGATGGACCACTGGTCCCAGCTGCGGCAATTAGAACATAAGAACATAAGAAGGTGCCTCCACTGGGTCAGACCAAGGTCCATCTCGCCCAGCGGTCCGCTCCCGCGGCGGCCCATCAGGTCTGCGACCTGTGGAGTGGTTTCTGCCTACTTCTATAACCTACTTCAAGTTCTATCTGTACCCCTCTATCCCCTTATCCTTCAGGAACCTATCCAAACCCTCCTTGAACCCCTGTACAGAGTTCTGGCTTATCACATTCTCCAGAAGCGCGTTCCATGTGTCCACCACCCTCTGGGTAAAAAAGAACCTCCTAGCATTTGTTCTAAACCTGTCCCCTTTCAATTTCTCCGAGTGACCCCTAGTGCTTGTGGCTCCCCACGGTTTGAAGAATCTGTCCTTATTCACTTTCTCTATGCCCTTAAGGATTTTGAAGGTTTCTATAAGGGCATAGAGAAAGTGAATAAGGACAGATTCTTATGTTCTTATATAAATCTCTCTCATACGTCCAGTCATTCCGGGTATCCTGAAAACCTGACTAGCTAGATGTGTCCCGAGAACTGGGTTGGGAACCCCTGAACTATAGGGATCTTACACATTACCACCATCACAGGCCCTTCTTTTTTCACTGGTATGATTTTGTTTTCAGCAGATGAACCTGTGATCCCTGGCTGCACACCACCTTCAGCTTGTTCCTGGTTTAGAAAATGATCCCAGGTCCCCTGCCTTGATTCTATATCCCTGTTTTCCGACTTGTCTACCTATAGCTTCAGCAAACTGAATGGTGATTATAGCCATATAGGAAACAGAGGAGCCAAAAACCATGACTGAGACTGTTTATTGGTCTAACTACCCAAAAAAAGAAAAGAAAGTACAGTTCAATAGTAATAGTACTTAAAAAAAACAACAACCAGGTACTATGCCTTTCTGTTCCTGCATCTCCTATTTTGCTGTTAAATCATTTTCATCATTTCGTATATGTGTACTCTGAAATAATAAAACTCAGGCAGGCAAGCCTAACTTAATGAACTCATAGAACTGCAAAGATTTCCATCTCTTCCCATGGGAGGCTGAGAGCTGGCAGCTCTGGCACTTAATCATTGTCCCTGTCAAATATGGGCAGATGTCTGTAGTATCTGCTGGCAGTGTGAACAGTCACACATTATGGGGGGTCCCTTGTCTACTTCAGACGCTCTTCCCAGTGACCTTGGACGTTGTTAAACACAGGCACTCCCTTATCTTTTTCGGAGAAAGCAGCAGGCGTGCAGAGGTGGACTTATGCCAGGTTCTAACCATGTGCATAGGACAGGGAAGGGAGGAAATCTTAGATAAAACAGCCTGCACGGTGGCCAATCCAGGTCACTAGTACCTGGCCAAAACCCAAAGAGTATCAACATTCCAGATTCTCAAAGAGGAAGCAAGATTCCGGAACCCCAAAGAGAATCAAGATTCCATGCAGAATCTCAAAGAATTACAAGATTCAGGAGCCCCAAATAGTAGCAACATTCCATGCTACTGATCCAGGGCAAGCAGTGGCTTCCCCCATGTCTTTCTCAGAGCTGACATCAATCATGGGCTGCTCCAGTGCCTTAGTGGCAGCGGTATGCAGAGGGGACCTGGGTCTGATTTGTGACTCAGATCTCCCACTCCCCAGGCTGGCTAGTGATAGAATCTTTGCCAAAGTAACACTCGCTGTTCTGGGTGCAAAGGGCAGGTTAAACTTATAAAAATAAATAGTCACACCTACAGGCTGCACTCGTGGCCCATGATTGCAGGGCTCTAGCTAAAGATGATCTCCATAAGGACTGAAATGAACATGCAATCAGGGCAATTTCCAGGGAATTGGAAATGTAAACTCCTGGTGCCATAGCCCAAGCGAATCTGGTTCTGGCTCTGCCGGATGATTAGAGTTCTAGGAAAACCAAAAGGTTCCAGGAATCTTCCTGGTTTTCCAAGGGACAGTTTAATGATTGAACACTTTATGAGCAGTATAATCATAGTCTCACTGAAGGGGCCTCAGTCCTGTCTGAAGGGGTCTTGTGCTCAGGAACTGTTTTGTAACAGGAGCAGAAATTCCCGACCCGATGTGCGGTGAGGCTGCTCAGTGACTGTACCACAATTATTATAACTGTCTCTTCTCTTTACAAGAAAGCTGTCGTTCTGAGTTAGAAGTGGAATCCCAAATGTAAACTCAATTTTCTTACTGAACAGAGGAGCTGATCCTTGCAAAAAGCGTTCTCAGTGACATTACAGTGCCAAAAACTGTACAAACTGATGGATCCATTGTTACTGATATTCTCATAACTCATACCATGTTACTATAATCCACTGCCTCTGTAAAGTAATTGTGAATGTCAGCTGCAGAAGCAAAGCCATTCCTAGCTAGTGCATATGTCATGCGTGCATTTATCTGCACGCATTTCTCATGCGTGCATTTGACGGGTCACCTTTAGGGTTACCAGATGTCTGGGAAAACCCGGACATGTCCCCTTTTTAGAAGACTGTTCGGGTGCCTGGAGAGATTTCCAAAAGCCTAGGCAATTCAGAGAAGTGGGATATATATATATATTTTTTTACTTTGTATTGTTTGATGCAATTTTCTACTAGTCAGAGGTGTCCTCTCCTTCCCAATACCCCAATGTGTATATTACTGGGAATGCTGCTGATAGAACATTGTCAATATATTGAATATAGAAACATAGAAACATGATGGCAGATAAAGACCAAATGGCCCATCCAGTCTGCCCATCCGCAGTAACCATTATCTCTCTCTCTCTCTCTAAGGGATCTCTTGAATTCAGGCACAGTCTGTCTCCACCACTTCTTCTGGAAGACAGTTCCACGCATCAACCACCCTTTCTGTATAAAGGTATTTCCTTTGATTACTCCGGAGCCTATCACCTCTTAACTTCATCCTATGCCCTCTCATTCCAGAGCTTCCTTTCAATTAAAAGAGACTCAACTCATGTGCATTTACACCACATAGGTATTAAAACCTGATACAAAGATGCTACCACACCATCTCCCAGATTCTACAAAGGTTGCCCAAATTTGGGCATGAACACCAGATTGGTGCATAAAATAATCAGTTAATGGACTCCAATGATTAAATGTGGTGTGTGTGGCACAGTGGTTAAGCTACAGCCTTAGCACTCTGAGGTTGTGGGTAGAGAATGACATGGGGAAAAAATTTATCACCGTTCCCTCCCTGTCTCTGTGAGTTCAGTCCCCGTCCCCGCGAGCTCAGTCCCCATCCCCACCCTGAAAATTGTCAGATCCCATCCGCACAAGCCTCAAATAGTTATGATTTTATACTAAACTTATTTTATTAAAGTATAAAAGGAGACAATATTCTGTGCAATTGTCATTTTATAGACACAAATAATACAGAGCAAGGATCAACAAAACCCCTGTCTCCCCTCCCTTTCACAAATATCCCCTCCACTATTGTGAAAACTGAACAAACCAAATTACTACAGAATGCTACATAGAAAAATCAAGCTAACATAATACTTCAGTTACACATGGCAGGAATAGTGTTAGGGAAGAGCAACTAGGGCAACTGCCCACTGGTCAGAGAGAGCAAGCCCTAAGCCAGCTGGAAGCTTGGCCTTGTGGTCTCTAGTTATGTCTAATACCAGCTCTAGCAGGATACGTATTTCATGTCTGAAACATTCTAATCATAAAATATAAAATAAATTTATTTTTTTCTACCTTTTGTTGTCTGGTAATTTTATTCTTCAATCACATTGGTCTCAGGCTTTGGTTTTGGGTTCCTTCTGTCTTCATTGTGGCATGGCTGGCTCCTGAAGATAAAATAGGCGCTGGGGAGGAGATGCCGAGTGACATGGGTGCAATTTTTTTTACCACAGAAGCAAGACTTTTCACCGCTCCACGGGGCGGTAAAAGGTCTCATCCCCATTCCCGCAAGGCGGTGAAAGGTCTTGTCACCATTCCTGCGGTAAACCAGTTGCAAATGTCTCCATTCCTGTAGATTTACTGCGGTGACCATGGTAAATGGTCCCCGTGTCATTCTCTAGTTGTGGGTTCAAATCCATGCTGCTCCTTGTGACCCTGGCAAGTCACTTAATCCCCCTATTGCCCCAGGTATATTAGATAGATTGTGAGTCCACTGGGACAGACAGAGAAAAATGTTTATTATAAATTCATTTAAACTGTTCTGAGCTCCCCTGAGAGAATGGTATAGAAAATTTAATACATAAATACAATTATTGGAGTTAATTATGATTTAGGAGCTGATCTGGCTAGATGCTATTTTATAACAATGGGTGCATAAATTGGATTGCATTCAATTCAAAAGGGGTCATGGGTAGGTCAGAGATGTTCACTAAAGATGCACATAGTGTTACAGAATAGTGGATATCTGTACCCAGTTTATGTGCCAGAATTCATGGCAGGTTTCAGCTAGCGTTAAGTCTTCATGCCCAGAGTCAAGCACTGAATTTAGTGCATCAAATTCTTATGCCAATGTGCATTGCGTGCCAAATTTTTGGTGCCATTTATATATCTGGCCCTATGCGTGCATTCTTACCATTCTAGGCTTGTCCTGAACTGTTCTTTTGCCAGTGTGTAAAGTCTATAACTAGAGACATGTACTCAATTAAGTACTCATTCAGTGTATGTATGTACATGTAAGCTCATCACAAGTTTTGGACATGTGTATGTACAAAGGGGTGCTGAAAAGTTCTCAGCCCAACCAACCAACTTCCTAAATTCTGAGCGTTATTTTACCACTGCAGCTGAAAAGAGTTTTATCTTATTTCATTATTCCAATTTGCAGAAATGAAATTCTATGTTTTGATGTTGATTCAGATCATTGATTGAACCACATCCACTCCATTCTCATCTTAGTTGGGCTGAGAACTTTCCAGCACCCCCTTGTAACTTTATACTGGCAATAAGCTGGCCGTACACTACGTGAGCATTGTTTCACACAGTGCTGTCATTTATTAAGTGTTCCTCTGGGATACTAAAACCATGGCATGCCCCTTGGGATTGCAGAGTAATCTTGAAATATACAAATAGGTGCCAATTCGTAACACACTGCATCTTTCTGGGCCTTGCAAAGCTGGAAAACTGGAAAAATTGGAAAAACTGGAAAAACTGGAAAAACTGGAAAAAGCTGGAAAATTTTGTGATTACTACCTGCGAGCAGAAATCTCTATCTTTTCTCCAACCAAGGAGGTGGGCCTGCTCCAGTCGATTTGACAATGCTCCTGCCGTTGTTGTTTGGATTTGTTTGATTTTTATTTGATCCATTTTATTTGATCCATCTTACTTCATGCTCACTTTTACTCCCCTTGATAGATTTCTCACCTCCTTCGAGGATTTTACTTACATCATGTCTGGTCATACTTTGTTTCTTTTTGTTTACTTGATATACATATCTTTTTTACTTTTTTATTTTTATATGTTTTTGTTTTACACTCTTCTTTCCGTCCCACTACAGCCACTGATGACGTCATCACGTTCCCTACGTCATCACGTTCCCTACCGCTTTTTTATTTACAGCGTTTTTGCGACCTGTTCACTTTTCGATTTTTACTTTACAGCAAGTATTGACACGACAGCGTTCTGATATATACAGTATTCTAAAGTGGTCCATACTTGTGGTTTTTTATACCCAAAGATCTCCAAGGTATTGCAGTGCTCTTATATCCCATTCATTTTATCCAGTATGCTTTAGTCATCTTTATATTTACTTTTTTAACATTGATATTTGCTCTTTTAGTTGTTATTGGTTTATTTTTAAGTATACTTTGGTTCATTGGTTCAACATTTCCATAATATATGCTTAAATTTTACACTGTACATTGTCTCTAGTGTTTAGATTTACTTTCTGCTTTTGTGCTTATCGATTATATAGTGTTTAGACATATTGATTGTTTTATACTTATTGATTATATATGTTTTCTCTAGTAATAATATATATTTATTCCTAGTGGTAATACACATTTTTTTGCTCTATTTATAACAATACATTGACTCCTATGGATGATACATTGATTGCTTTTTAGTCACCTTATTTTTCATTTTTCATTGATATATAATTTTCTTAGTAATAACATATCGATTTCTATTAATAATATATAGAATATCTATATTGCTTTGTTGTGATATCTAAACTATGTTCGATTTTAATATTTATATGATATTTTGTTGTTATGGTTGATTTTAAATTTATATGATATTTATATGATAAATTTATACGATATTAGTCATTATTCATTTTTATTTTTTATGTTCGGTTTATTAAAGTATATGTTGTTTTGCATTGTTTAAAGAAAATTTTTACATGTAATTTGCTGTTTCTTTTTAATATTTTGAATGTTTTGAATGTTTTTACTACCACATATTTTCATTTTATTATTATAGTGTTTATATGTTTCTATATGTGTTTATATGATTTTATACATTGCCTATAGACTCCTGACGCAGGCCGTAGGGCCGAAACATGTACATGTCGGGTCGAGTATTTTTGGAAGAATAAAGAATAACCTGATTATCCAGATGAGTTGAAAGACACCTTTATTTGTTGCACCTTTTCTTATTGGACAATTCCACTTGTTTTTACTACTATGTTGTTGGGGACAACTACATGAGGGTGTGTTTTAAACCATCTCCAGTATTCCAAAAAAGTACAAATTATCTCAGCATGAACAATTTTCTAAATTGTCAATTGTTGTGCATGTGTTAAATTCACCAAGCACATCAGCTTGTATCTGTGTGCCATCTTCCAAATCAGAGACTGCACTCCAGTTCCCCGGTGCGTCTGTTCTATCTGACATTTTTGAAGCTAGGATATTGAAGTAGTAATGAAAGTTGATCTAAATAATCTCCATTTCCATGAGTAAGATTAATTAAATTAGACAAATATTCAGGTGATAGCTTGTGTAGTATTGAATACACCATTGTGCATAGTTTGAAAACAATTCAGGTTTCACTGGAAGGCAATGGAGATTCCTTAAAAATGGAGAAGTAGGTTCAAAATTTTAATGACCAAAGATCAATCATGCAGAAGTATTCTGTAATATTTCTAACTTTTTTAGTAATCCAAAAATGGCATCAGGTAAGGTTAAACTTATTAGCTAACATGCTCTTGACAGTCTATACCAGGGGTAGGTAATTCCGGTCCTCGAGAGCCACAGTCAGGTCAAGTTTTCAGGATATCCACAATTAGACGGATTTGCATGCACTGCCTCCTTGAGATGCAAATCTATCTCATGGAGAGGAGAAAGGGAAAGATGCTGCATGGAGGGGAATAGAGAGATCTGACCCAGGGCACAAGGCAGGGAGAGAGAGAGAGATGGTAGACAGTGGGAAAGAAACAAATGTTGGTCTCTGATTATATTTGGGTCATCACCCACCCCCACCCCTCCTGGACCTGTTGTAGGCTTCCACTGGGCCTTCCGTAAGTGGTGGTTCAGTGGGCTGGGACAGGAGAGATCCTACTGGTTAGGATTCAATTTCAGAATGGCACAGGAGCCCTCAATACATCAACTCATTATAGTTATTCTTCTTGGGCTCATATCCTAGCCTTCTGATTAAATGTAGCTGGTATGCTTACTGCTGTTGAACCTTAGGCTTTTCTTTTTCAAAAAGCACTGCATTAAAAGGATAAGTAATAAATGAATTATTGGCTGTTTTGAGTCTTGATTTTTGCTTTTGGAAAAAGAAAAGCCTAAGGTTCAACAGCAGTAAGCATACCAGCTACATTTAACCAGAAGGCTAGGATATGAGCCCAAGAAGAATAACTATAATGAGTTGATGTATTGAGGGCTCTTGAGCCATTCTGAAATTGAATCCTAATCAGTGAGGTCTATACTCGTGGGATTTTCCAGTTTGCATCACGTTTTCATCTTGGCTATCTTGTAGTGTCTACAGGAGAGATCCTCCCACTTCCTGTCCCAGCTAACTGGGATGATTTTTACCTCCCTCACACCTACCCCCACAAACCTTTCAATTCTCTAGTGGTCTCGCAGTCGGCCGAACAGGACAGATCCTTCCCGCCTCCTGTCCTAGCTGACTGTGATGATTTTTACTTCCCTCCCGCCTCCCCCATGTACCTTTCAATTCCCTAGTGGTCCATAAGAACATAAGCAGTGCCTCTGCTGGGTCAGACCAGAGGTCCAGCATGCCCAGCAGTCCGCTCATGCGGCGGCCCATCATATCCAGGACCTGTATAGTAACCCTCTATCTCCTTTTCCTTCAGAAAATTGTCTAATCCCTTCTTGAACCCCAATACCGTACTCTGTCCTATCACACCCTCTGGAAGCGCATTCCAGGTGTCCACCACCATCTGGGTAAAGAAGAACATCCTAGCATTGGTTCTGAATCTGTCCCCTCTTAACTTTTCCGAATGCCCTCTTGTTTTTGTAGTTTTTGAAAATTTGAAGAATCTGTCCCTCTCCACTTTCTCTATGCCCTTCATGATCTTGTAAGTCTCTATCATATCCCCTCTAAGTCTCCACTTTTCTAGGGAAAAGAGCCCCAGTTTCTCTAATCTTTCAGCATATGAAAGGTTTTCCATACCCTTTATCAATCGTGTCGCTCTTTTCTGAACCCTCTCGAATATCGCCATATCCTTCTTAAGGTACGGTGACCAATATTGGACGCAGTACTCCAGATGCAGGAGCACCATCGCCCGATACAACGGCAGGATAACTTCTTTCGTTCTGGTTGTAATACCTTTCTTGATAGTACCTAGCATTCTATTCGCCTTCTTAGAGGCCGCTGCGCACTGTGCCGACGGCTTCATTGTCTTGTCCACTATTACCCCCCAAGTCCTTTTCTTGGGTATTTTCACCCATTACCAGCCCTCCCATCATATAGCTGTACCTCGGGTTTCTGTGTCCTACATGCAAGGCTTTACATTTATCTACATTGAACTTCATCTGCCATCTCGTTGCCCACTCTCCTAGTTTGTTCAGGTCCCTTTGTAAATCTTTGCAGTCCTCTTTAGTCCTAACTCCACTAAATAGTTTGGTGTCGTCTGTGAATTTTATTACTTCGCACTTCGTCCCTGTTTCTAGATCATTTATAAATACATTGAATAGCAGCGGTCCGAGTACCGACCCCTGCGGAACACCACTCGTGACCCTCCTCCAGTTCGAGTAGTGGCCCTTCACTGCTACCCTTTGCTTTCTATCCGCCAACCAATTTTTGATCCATCTGCGTACATCTCCTTTCACCCCATGGTTCTTCAGTTTCTGTAGTAGTCGTTCATGGGGTACCTTGTCAAAGGCTTTTTCGAAATCTAAGTATATGATGTCTATGGGGTTCCCTTTGTCCATCCGTTTGTTTATTCCTTCGAAGAAGTGCAATACATTTGTTAGGCATGATCTTCCCTTGCAGAAGCCATGTTGGCGAACTAAGCCAGTGGTGAACTAAGCAGAAGCAATCTTTCTGCGCTCCTGTTCAGTGCAGACTCTGTAGAGCCTCTAGCTGAATGACCTCGGGACTCGTGAGAACTCGCGGTAGACATTCAGCTAGCGGCTCTGCACCGAGCAGGAGTGTAGGAAGATCACTCCTGCTCAGTTCACCACTGGAACCACCAGGGAATTGAAAGGTACGTGGGGGAGGCAGGAAGGAGGAAAAATTCATCACAGTCAGCCGGGATGGGAGGCAGTGGGATCCCTCCTGTCCCAGCCGACCATGAGACTATTAGGGAATTCAATAGGTACTCAGGGGAGGCAGAAGGGAAGTAAAGGTTTTTAGACTTGGTGGGGACAGGAGATGAGAGGGATCTCCTCCTGCCTCGCCCACCGCTGGACCACCAGGTTTTAAGGCAGGCCCGGCAGAGGCTTGCAAGGCATCGAGATGGAGGGAGAGGGTATAGGGCGGAGAGGGAGGGGGGCTGGGTGCAGAGTCTGGCAGGGCACTTGAATATTAGCTCTTCCCCCGTCTTATATTCAAAGTCAACCCTTTTTCCTCCTTTTATTATCTCGGCTTATATTCAAATATACTGTATATGGTAATTGAAAATGTGCGGGTATGTGTGTATGTCTATCAATCAATCAATTTATCTATCTATCCTAAGGGTGCATCAGCGGCAGATAATGGAACTTGTATACTCGTACAACTATGTTGGGCTTTTGGGGAATAATTCTATAAGGAAACATCTAAATGTAGGCACCAGATCGAGCATATAAATGCCAGTATTCTAGTCATTTACACACATATAAATGACCTCAAACAATACCATAATTCAACAGAGCAGACTTTTCTGGTGGGTGTGTGCATGGGCGCAGTTTGGACCAAGCAATGTGCAAATACATGCATATAGTATTCTCTTATCTATGCCCGCCTTAATTCATGCAAACCGTTCTGAGCACCCAGGGGAGAACAGTATAGAAATTTGAATGAATAAATAAATAAGTTTGACATGAAGATAACATTGAGAATGATTGGGACCTTTTAAACACAAACCTCAGAATTCCTTCTGTGAATTGCCAGCCTTCTTTTTTTTTTTTGCCAACAATAATTTCTTACTCAATCTTTTGTCCAATATTAATTGCAAAGGAAGTAATAAAACACAAATATAATCTTGAATTAACAGCTGGGTGTTTTCCAGCCACGGCAGAGTACTACGGTATTAATGGCAAGTGCTGTGAGACTTTAATCTCTGAAGCAGAAAAACAGCAAACATTGTGGAACAGATCAGATGTACCAGTTTGTAGTTGAATAGGTGTCCAAACAACATAAAAGCAATCCACAAAGGATGTATGCAGTCATAAGTGACACGCAGAATAAAAACAAGCCAAATGGTGTATAAAATTTCAAGTGACCGATCTCCTGTTGCACAATTTTTGTTGTGTTTCTGCTTCATTTATCCCGTGGAACCTTTTGGTGCTGTTTGCATTTTGTCGTTTTTTCTTCTAAACTTTAGTCTCTGACTCAAGGATTGCACAAAGGATGATGAAACTACCACACAATGGTTGGCTGACTAAGTCCACAGGAAAAGCAGAACTAATTTGGTGACTATCAATCTGTTAAATAAGTGCTGAAGTGCTTAACATATTCTGACCTTTGATATCTTTGCAAGGAATTTATAATCCCTCTTATTTATTTATTTTTTTTAAAAAAAATGGTACACGTGTTTCCAAGTCTGCAGAAAAACAAAAACTGTGGATATAGATGTTCTGGAGATAATTTATTAAACACTGACATATAAAACCATGAAAATTCAATTAAAAAAGTACAATGATAAAAAATACTGTGATAAAAATCCAACTGGACCCTACACGGCCTGTTTTTCAGCGAACACGCCTTCCTCAGGGGTCCAATGGTTTGCAACCTCACATATAAAGAATTGGACTGAAAACAGTCTATTGTCTTTAAACATGTGAGCAAAGAACACCGCAGACAAGATGAAGTGGCAAAAAAAATAAGGTTGCAAACCAATGGACCCCTGAGGAAGGCGTGTTCCCCGAAACACGGAGAGTGTAGGGTCCGGTTGGATTTTTATCACAGTATTTTTTATCATTGTACTTTTTTAATTGAATTTTCATGGTTTTAGATGTCAGTGTTTAATAAATTATCTCCAAAACATCTGTATCCACAGTTTTTGTTTTCATTGGTGGATTGTTTTCACTGTGGATCATTGGGTCTCCCCATTTTTCTTTGTTGTGCTCCGAGTCTGCACAAAACACTTGCAGTTATTAGACCAGTGTCTCTCAAACTGTGTGCCAAGGCACAGTGGTGTGCCCCGAAGAGATTCCAGAACTTTACTTTATTTTAAAAATTCCTTTCACTAAAATAGATGACATGTACATCGCGTACACAAGAGTCTGTCAATGTTATTAATGTGCATGAAGATGCAACCACCCAGACAAGCATCATTCTTTGACGTGATTGGTCCTTGAAAATTAACAGCAAGTAATTTTATTTTTATTTTTTATGCAGTAGTTATCCTAACTTGAGCAACAAAGCAATCAAGACTTTGTTACTGTTTGGATCTTCTTATCTTTGCAAACTTGGATTTTCAGCTCTGACAGAAATTAAATGTAGCGTCGCTGAAAATGTAAATGTTGCTATACCAAAAAAAAAAATAAAAAAATTGTAACTTCACTGTAAATGTACAGTCTCTTCATCTGTTAACCGCATAGAACTTCCATGGTAATGTGGTATACAAAAATAAAGTTATTATTATTATTAAATTAAAAAAAAAAAAAAAAGATAGTGAATGATGAGATGCATGTTTGCTTGTCAACTCTTGAGCTGCGTTTTGAGTTAATTTGCACTCAAAAACAAGCACATCCATCGCATTGATTAGGAATTCTATGCCATCTACTTTAGTTTCACCTTTGTTACAATTACCCATACATAGCTTAAAGAACTTTAAATAATTCTCAAATTTAATTTTGAGGGGTTTTGCAATTTTATAATTACAATTATAATGTGCCACAAAAAACATTTGTTCTGTTTAGTGTGCCAGAGCTAAAAAAAAAGTTTGAGAGACACTGTATTAGACAAACCAATAGGCGAAAAGGGCAAAGAGAATGCTAGGAATGATTAAGAAGGAGATCATGAACAGATCGGAGAAGGTTATCATGCCGCTTTACCGGGCCCTGGTACACCCTTCACCTGGAATACTGCGGCCAGCACTGGTCACCGTACTTGAAGAAGGACACAGTACTACTCGAAAGGGTCCAGAGAAGAGCGACCAAAATGGTTAAGGGGCTAGAGGAGTTGTCGTACAGTGAGAGATTAGAGAAACTGGGCCTCTTCTCCCTTGAAAAGAGGAAACTGAGAGGGGACATGATCGAAACATTCAAGATAATGAAGGGAATAGACTTAGTAGTTGTTCACCCTCTCCAAGGTAGCGAGAACGAGAGGGCACTATTCTAAAGTTAAAAGGGGATAGATTCCGTACAAACGTAAGGAAGTTCTTCTTCACCCAGAGAGTAGTAGAAAACTGGAATGCTCTTCCGGAGGCTGTTATAGGGGAAAACACCCTCCAGGGATTCAAGACAAAGTTAGACAAGTTCCTGCTAAACCAGAACGTATGCAGGTGAGGCTAGACTCAGGGCACTGATGTTTGACCTCAGGGCTGCTGCGTGAGCGGACTGCTGGGCATGATGGACCACCGGTCTGACCCAGCAGCGGCAATTCTTATGTAATAGTACTAAAATAATATATATTATGCTAATAAAAAGGGAGACAGAGGAAGCAATGGGTCAGTGGGTCATGGGCAAATAGGTGAGTCAGATATGACCCATCTTTTTAAAGTGGGGACCTACCCTTCAAGCTGAATTTCAGCTATTACAGTAATCATTTTCAGGGTAAATGAATGGAAATGGTGTTTCTATGGTTACCAAGGTAGCAGACTGCTTAGGAACTGCATTCTCTTTGTTAAAGGTCTAAGACTCTTGTCATGCATTTCAATTGTCCTCACGCAATAGTTACAGAATTACCGTACTCATAATTGTCATGGATTATATTCAATATATTGTAGATGGGTCATGGATAACACAGGCCAACAAAAATTTTTTTTTTAAAATTTATTAATAGTAGAGCCAAACATGAACATTGGACAAAAAAGATTGGCCTCTGAGGAAATATATGGTGGCTGGAGGACAAAATGCAATTAATGAACCTTTGCTAGCATGAGATAGAATCATATTGCCACCTCTACATATGCCTGATGACACAATTTGTAAAGGCTTTTGAATAAATAATAATAATAACTTTATTTTTTCTATACCGCCATAATCTTGCGACATCTAGGCGGTTCACAGTGAAGAGAGCTGTACAATCAGCGAATTACAGTGTACAATTAGGAAAGATGTCACTGAGCAGACAATTCATTCATTGAATATGTGGAGGTGCAAAATAAAAAAATATGTCTAAATCCATTTTGGGCCTAGAATGCTCTCTGAATGTCCCTCCCAAGTGGCAACAGGAAGTTGCTGCAGAGGAAAGGCCCTTGGGATTAGCCAGAAAGATCCTGCCTGCATTGCTGTTGGGATGACTTATCTGTAAGACTGTCGAGTGGGCGGAAGGTAGGCAGGAATGGATGCCAGACTCAGAAAGTGGAGAGGGAAAGGAGGATGGGAAAGAGAAAGAAAGACCTGCCTGAACCAAGTAGAACGAGGGCTATCGAAGGAGACGTCGCCCTTAGAACAGCCTGAAAGAGTGATGCTGGAGTGAGGAGGGGAGGCAGTGGGGCTGCTTACCATGGCTTTCTTAATGGGAATAATAAGCTTCCCATCCCCATATTTTTCCACACCTCCTTCCAGTTTTGAATCAATGGTTTTAAAAAGGGGTACTTTATCAACTTCCCTTTTCTTCCCTTCCCATTTTTTTTCAAACGTGGAGTGCAAGTAAGCACTGTACAGTATTTAGCACATGTAGATGAAAAGAAGGAAAGAAAGAGGGGGAGCCTGGATATTAGGGGAGGGGATTGCTGAAGGATGCAGGCAGTGGCATAGTAAGGGGGTGCGGAACACCCCGGTCGCCACACCATGCTACCCTCATGCTAACCCTCCCCCCACCCCTGTATTATCTTCACTAGTGCAAGCAACTTCTGCCTGTTGCTCATGCCAGCCTGGTTCCCCCTCTGAATCACTTCCAGGTCACAGGGCCTGGAAGTGATGTCAGAGGGAATCCAACGATGGTGCGAGGAGCATGCTTACAGAAGCCACTCACGCTGGCAAAGATTAAGAGATCCTGGGGGGAGGGAGAGTGCAGGTATGGAATGGGGGACGGGAAGGAGCGGAGGGGTGCAGAAGGAGTGGGGCTGTGGAGAGGAGGGCAGGGGTGCACCACCACCCGGGCACCTCCTACCCATCCTATGCCACTAGATGCAGGTGAAAAGAAGGAAAGAGAGGGGAAAACCTGGATATGGGGATGGAAAGAGATACAGCAAAGAGATGGATGGGGAGAGAGCCTAGGAAGAGAAATGCAGAGGGGCATTGCTGAACATGGGAAATAGATACGGATAGCGACAAATGATATTAGATGCAAGAGAAGCAAAGAGAGAGGGAGGAGATGATGCGCATGGATGGAGGGGCAGGAGCATATGGATGGAAGTGAGGGGAAGAGAAGAGAGAGTGAAGAGGTGGTGCACATGGATGGAGGAGTGAGGGAAGGGAGGAGATGGTACATATAGATGGAGGGGCAGGATCATAAGGATGGAGGTGAGGGGAAGAGAAGAGAGAGGGAGGATATGGTGTACAAGGATTGAGGGGCAGGAGAATATGGATGGAGGTGAGGGGAAGAGAAGAGGGAGGAGATGGTGCACATGGATGGAGGAGGGAGGGGAGGGAGGAGATGGTGCACATGGATGGAGGGGCAGGAACATATGGATGGAGGTGAATGGAAAAGAGGAGAGAGTGAGGAGGTGGTGCACATGGATGGAGGGGTGAGGGAAGAAAGGAGATGGTTCACATGGATGGAGAGGAGGGAGGAGATGGTGCACATGGATGGAAGGGCAGGAGCATATGGATGGAGGTGAGGGGAAGAGAGAGGGAGGAGATGGTGCACATGGATAGAGGAGGGAGGGGAGGGAGGAGGTGGTGCACATGGATGGGGGAGGGAGGAGATGGTGCACATGAATAAGGGGGTGAGGAGAGGGAGAATATGGTGCACATGGATGGAGGGGCAGAAGCATATGGCTGGAGGTGAGGGGAGAGTGAGGAGGTGGTGCACATGGATGGAGGAGTGAGGGGAGGGAGGAGATGGTGCACATGGATGGAAGAGAAGGGGAGAGAAGAGAGATTCTATTCATGGATAAATAGGAAGGGGAGAAATGGAAAGATAGATAGATTTGAGATAGAGGCATCGAAAAATGGAAGAAAGTTGAATGTGACAAAATCAGTGCCAGAGATGGATAAGGGCAAAAAGTGAAGGAGGAGAGAAAAGAAACAGCAAATGGATAAGGAGGTTCTGGAAACAGAGTTAAGAGCACAGAGGGCAGTGCAACCAGAGACTGGGAGCAAGATGTTCAGAAAAATAAAATCACCAGACAACAAGTTAAGAAAAATTATTTTATTTTCAATTTGGTGATTGAAATATGTCAGTTTTGAGAATTTACAACTATTGTAAAGAAAAGGAAGAGATTTCTGTTCCCCTGGTGTTATACTACATGTAGAGTCTTCTGGCACCTTGGAGTTTTGTTTGTGTACTTTAGTACTTTAAAGTTTTGGGCTTATATTTGAAGAAGGTTTATGTTTCCTGCATGTTTGACTGAGTTCAGGTGTTCTGGTGGGGATGGAAGTCGAGAAGCATTGTTTGGTGTCATGGCCCCAAAGAGGCAGATATTTGATGGCTTTCCTTCAGGTCTTTTGGACCCAAAACGGACCCAACTTAAAAATTAGCAAAGAACACTGCTTTAGTGAATCTCCCTAGTCGGCTGTTAACCTTCTAGGAAGTTCAGAAGCAAAATGCCTTTATTACAGCAGCTAGTTCAGCGCCCAGTGGTGGTTCAAGATAACACCACAGTGGGAGAGAATCATACCCCTCCTCTTGCACAAAGATATCTTACAGAAACAGCACCCACCCTCATTTCTTCTTACTCATGCATTGCCCCTATCTTGACCTTCTTATCTATCTCAAAGTGCTTTCAAATGGATCCTGCTTTTGAATCTGTTCAGGGTGGACTTGGATATAACTGTATCTATGAAGTGCAAGAAATTCCAAAAAAAACCCTTAAGAAATAAAGCCTACCATGGGATTTCAGGTGCTGGGAGGCCTGTAAATAGTCATTTACAGAGCCTCAGATGAAGTATATTTTGTTATAAATTGAGAGCTCTTTCTGTTCATTGATCATGCAGCTGGAATTTCTACTAGAGGTCTGCATGGGAACGGGTCCCGCGGGAATCCCCCCTAACCCGCAGGAATCCCCCGGGGACCCCCCTCTGGCCCACAGGACTCCCACGGGGACCCCCCTCTAACCAACGGGGATGGAAGGCTTTGGAAGTAGGGTTCGTCCATATAATATAATGGACACGTCAGCCTTAGTAAAAGAGGGGGTTTATAAGTTAATTACCTGAACAGAAAACAAAAAAAGGGTTCCACCAAAGAGATTTCACAAGAAAACAGCAGTGCAAACACAAAAGAAACTGTGGAATTGATGATCCTGTCAAAAGTAATTGCTGCTTTTTGTGGGGACGGAGAGGATCCTGGTGGGGGCAGACGGTGATGGGTGGGATTTCTGTCCCTGCGCAACTCTCTAGTCCAGAGTAAAGCTACTAAAATGGTGCGTGGTCTTCGTCATAAGGCATATGGGGACAGACGTAAAGATCGCAATATGTATTCTTTGGAGGAAAGGCGGGAGAAATGATAGACGTTTAAAAACTTACATTGCATAAATGCACTTGAGGCGAGTCTCATTTGAAAGGAAGCGCCAGAATAAGAGGGCACGTTAAAAGGTGATAGGCACAGGAGTAATCTAAGAAAATACTTTTTTATAGAAAGGGTGGTAGATGCGAGGAATAGGCTCCTGGTAGTGACAAAAACTGTTTCTGACATCAAGAAAGCATGGGGCAGGCACGTGGAATCTCTTAGGGAGAGGAGGAGATAGTGGATGCTGTGGATGGGCCATTTGGCCTTTATCTGCCATCATATTTCTATGTTTCCATGTCAACAAATTTCCTCTTTTTAATCTTCTTTCTATTGCAGCTAGCACTGAAGAGTGATGCATTTAAATACCTACTGGTCCCTGAGGGAATTTCCCTCTCATCTGAAGAGGAAAAGAAAGAAGAAGAGTTGGAACTACAGTACTGTTATTGCTAGTGGAACTGGATTTACCCTTCTTTTTCTTACCCCTTTTCACAATATTAGAAGCCTGATTGGAAGTAGGTGTCACCTGTGTGAGTATTAGATTTCACCTATGCAGGCCTGCCATTAAGTGATTCCTCTGATATCGCAAGTGTGAATCAGCAAGCACAATGCTGCCTACTCTGGCATAGCACAATCCGGCATCTCTTTCTCAGAACAAGTTGTATTTGCATCTGCAGTACTACTTCTGTCTGGACAGGGTTACCATATGGCTCCAGAAAAAGGAGGACAGATTCAGACATCTGGGTTTTACTGCCATTGTTTTCAGAAGAAGTAAAACCCGGATGTTTCAATCCATCCTCCTTCTTCTGGAGCCATATGGTAACCCTATGTCTGGAGGAAGATTTCAATTTGACTGTGCAATTGGAATTAGGACAGTGTTAATGTTACCTAAGGAAACTTTTGAGAAGGGTCCCTGTACCATTGTTTGAACACTGGTGGTGGCAATAAGGAAAGGAATGGTGGGTGACCCAGTCTTGAAGGGACAACAGCTGTGCCTATGGCAGCAGTGTCCTTCTGTCTTTCAGTCACTGGTGTAGAGCATGCATTAACCTAAGGCAGGGGTGTCCAATGTCGGTCCTCGAGGGCCGCAATCCAGTCGGGTTTTCAGGATTTCCCCAATGAATATGCATTGAAAGCAGTGCATGCAAATAGATCTCATGCATATTCATTGGGGAAATCCTGAAAACCCGACTGGACTGAGGCCCTCGAGGACCGACATTGGACACCCCTGACCTAAGGCATGGGTAGGCAATTCCAGTCCTCAAGAGCCGGAGCCAGGTCAGGTTTTCAGGATATCCACAATAAATATGCATGAAATAGATTTGCATCTCAAGGAGGCAGTGCATGCGAATCCATCTCATGCATATTCATGGTGAATATCCTAAAAACCTGACCTGGCTACGGCTTTTGAGGACCCGAATTGCCTACCCCTGACCTAAGGGAATGTCTTGGTGGAAGCTGTGGAACTAACTTGCCCATTAGACAAGCCAGAACAATAATCATCTTGAAGCTGGTTATAACTATGTGATAGAGTGTGATAGGCACCACTGAAGAGCTAAGTCCTGAAGACAAACTCTAAGCAGACCAGATTTAGTGGTTATAGGGTGTTGAATTTTGAGAGTGAGTTGGCCACAGAGCTTCCTGGAGCGACCATCCTTTCAGTTACAGGAGCAGCCTGTTTCTTTTGGTGTTGCCTCTAAGGCTGCCTACTGGATCCACATTCGCAAGACAGGACTGATGAAGGGGATGGAACTCCTCTTGTATGAGGAAAGACTGAAGAGGTTAGGGCTCTTCAGCTTGGAAGGGAGAAGGCTGAGGGGAGACAAGATTGAAGTCTACAGAATCCTGAGTGATGTAGAATGGGTACAAGTGGATCGATTTTTTTTTTACTGCATCTTGGAAAGACTAGGAGGCACTCAAAGTTACAGAGTAATACTTTTAAAACCAATAGGAGGAAATATTTTTTTACTCAGAGAATAATTAAGCTCTGGAATGTGTTGCCAGAGGATGTGGTAAGAGCGGTTAATGTAGCTGATTTAAAAAAACAAGGTTTGGACAAGTTTCTGGAGGAAAAGTCTATGAATTGCTGTTGAGACAGACATGGGAGAAGCCACTGCTTGCCCTGGATTGGTGGCATGGAATGCTGCTACTATTTGGTTTTTTGCCGGGTACTTGTGACCTGGATTGGCCTCCGTGAAGATGAGATACTAGGCTAGAATCTCACAGGTGTCAAAGTCGGTCCTCGAGGGCCGGAATCCAGTCGGGTTTTCAGAATTTCCCCAATGAATATGCATGAGATCTATGTGCATGCACTGCTTTCAATGCATATTCATTGGGGAAATCCTGAAAACCCAACTGGATTACGGCCCTCGAGGAGGGACTTTGACACCCCTGGCTAGATGGACCATTGGTCTGATCCAGTAAGGCTATTCTTATGTTCTTATGATCCAGTCCTGGGTTTTCCCCATCACATTTCCTAAGAAAAACAAGTCCCAGCATACACTAGGGTACATCTTGACTGGATCAGCCCTGTCCAGTGAATCTGGATCTAGTTGGCAATCTTATATTAGGGTCTCCATTACCTTTGCTATCAAATTTCCATGATGTTTCCCGGAGGAGTTAAAAAGAGGATCTTGCAGATCCTACAGAACTAAAAAAAAGCATGGCCTTAAAAAGGCGGTGGCCGTGGTATGGCTTCCGTAGCGCACGGATCCTCGTTTTTTAACTTCTGTGAACTGCACAGATCCCGCTCACCCCACGCATCCTCTTCTTACACCACCTCCAGCAAGATTTGTGAGGTCCGCAGGAGTTAAAACAAGGGTCCATAGAGTGGGATCCGTGAAGTTAAAAAAACAAGGATCCCTGCCACAGCCGCTTTCTTTTTAAGACCGTGCGCTTTTAGTTCTGTGGGGTCCGCGTGATCCTCTTTTTAACATCTATCTTTGCTGGCTTCTATTTTGTTGGTGGTTGGGATGGCTGGTACGGAATGCTGGGGGCCAGGGTGTATAATTTTGCGTTGGTTCTACAGCATGCCTCTCTATTGTTAGTGCGGGCAGACTTGCGAGATTTGCAAAATGCTGTTTTTGTTGTGTGTCCAGCTTCTGCACCCCAGTATCCCAAATGCCTTCTTCCTGGAGGCCCCACGGATCCGGCGAAGCTAAAGCGCATAGCCTTAAAAAGAAAGCAGCCGTGACGTGGGGGGGGGGGGGGGTGGTGTCCACGGATCCTGCTCACCTCCAAAGATGAGCAGATTTTTAAGGGGGTGCGATTAAGATCCACGTCCGTGTTTTACCCACCTGGGGGATTCTCCACCTCCTTATTCCATCTCTCTGGCTCCAGTCCAGACTCTTTTATTACTCCTGTGAATTGCCATTCCAGGCAGAAAGAATGAGTCACATCGAGCCCTGTATCTTCTAGGATGGGCTGAGCAGTTGCTCAGCCCTGCCTGGTTGAGGGAAGGGGACTGGCCTTGGGCTGGCTTTCCTTTAAAACGCTGAGGCCAGCACCGGTGCCGCTTCTGCCAGTCTGACGGGGGGTGGCCAGAAGCTCAGAAGCTCTGCCAGAGGAGACGGGGCATTTGGCATTGGCAGGGGCAAGATCGACCCTAGTGGGGTGGGGGAGGGGAGGGGAGGGGAGGGGGGTGTCAGAGAAGGAGCATAGCTTTAATCCTAGAGACAAGGCAGCCCCGATTGTAAGCTAAAAGCAGGCGCCCCCGGGGTCCGGGTCATGGGTCGGTACACGGGCAAGAGCTGCCGCCTCATCTTCATGCTGGCGCTCACCGGCGGCTTCTTCGTGGTCGAGCTGGTGTCCGGCTACCTGGGCAACTCCATCGCGCTGGTGTCCGACTCGTTCAGCATGCTGTCCGACCTGATCTCGCTCTGCGTGGGCCTGACCGCCGCCCGGCTCTCGCACCGGACGCGGCGGGGGCGGAGGGCCACCTTCGGCTTCTGCCGGGCCGAGGTGGTGGGGGCCTTGTGCAACGCTGTCTTCCTCGCCGCCCTCTACTTCACCATCCTGGTGGAGGCGCTGCAGCGGCTCGCGCAGCCCGGGCGCATCGACCGCGTGGAGCTGGTGCTGGTGGTGGGGGCGCTGGGGCTGGGCGTGAACGTGGTGGGGCTCCTCATCTTCCTGGACTACGGCAGCTGCCGCCCGGCCCGCGGCCCTCGGAGACGGCGCTCGGGCTTCGGCCTCCAGGAGACCCCGGGGACAGCCGAGGCCCTCGACCAAGCAGGTGCTACTCTGTCCCATGCCCCTGGACTCTCTCCTGCTCTTGCCTCCCTGCCCCCGTCTCCCAGTGCCCTCCCCAACCCTATCCTGGAGGACCACCAGGCCAATCGGGTTTTCAGGCTAGCCCTAATGAATATGCATGGAGCAGATTTGCATGCCTCTCGCTTCCATTATATGCAAATTTCTCTCATGCATATTCATTAGGGCTAGCCCTAATGAATATGCATGGAGCAGATTTGCATGCCTCTGGCTTCCATTATATGCAAATCTCTCTCATGCATATTCATTAGGGCAAGCCTGAAAACCCGATTGGCCTCGTGGTCCTCCAGGACAGGGTTGGGAACCAACTGGATTAGGGCAGGGGCTGGGATGCGTGTGGGCACGGGTGGGGGAAGGGGAAAAGCGCGGATCTCGACCGCAGCTCTGCACGGATTGACAGCTGAGGTTTCAGATTTCGTGTGCGCAGGTCCGCGTTTTAGCCCCCTCGTTCCGCCGCTGTACCTGTTGCCCTTTCTGACCTCACGGATCGGTGCCGAGAGTCTTTTATGAATCGTAATTGATTTGAGGAAACACTTCAGCTAAGGGAGGTCTTGCGTTTTACCCCAGAGCTGCGGAATGAGGGGCTGAAACGCGGACCTGCGCACACGAAATCTGAAACCTCAGCTGTCAATCAAGGACTGTGGTTAAGATCCGTGTTTTACCCCTTCCCTGGTGGTGGTAGGATTTTCTTGGGTATTCTCCCTTTCCCCTACTTATTTCATGGCCTATCCCTCTTCAGAAGGATGTTAGCTGCCGAATTGTATCTGAATGTCTTCTTTTTATGAGGGGGGGAAGGGGTAAAATGTGGACCCCCAGACCGTACGGACCTCGTGGATCTAAAACCGCACGTCCTTAAAAATCTGAGGTCCGTGCCACTTTTAGTCTCTGGCAGACCTCTATGACATTTTAGACACCGACGGATCCTAATGCTTTTCCCTCCCCATGCTGAGACTAAAAGTGGCACAGACCTTAGTTTTGCCGCTATTCTCCGTCAGAGCTAAAATGTCATAGAGGTCTGTCAGAGCCAGAAACTACAAGTGGCACGGACCTCAGATTTTTAAGGACATGTGGTTTTAGATCTGTGAGGTCCACGTTTTACCCCTTCCCTTATGAGGGTGATTGTAAGCCTGTGCAAAGTCCAACTGGCTGCCACCGATCCAAGCGGTGGTTTTCCAGAAAGCGGGTGCATGCAAATGGTTTGCATTAGAGATTTCGTTGCTAAATGACTTGTGCATTTTTTTTTTCAATGCTGGTTTTTTTGAAAAAAAAAAATTGATTTCTTTTGTTTGTAGAATTTATACACAACACAGCGTTTCTTCTTTGGCTACAGGTGATCTTGTGATCCAGCAGGACGAGTCTGATGAGCAAGGGAAACAGACTGATTCCAAGCAAGCAGCCGCCCTGAATATCAGAGGTACAGATAAGAGGGATATTGTGCCTGCTGAGGGCATTTATTATGTTACCGATTACCTAGTATCCAAAACGCCCTGTTCCATGTAGCAGCTGGAGATGCCTCTGATACAAAGGCCGGTGCAATGCCCTCCTTATAGTGATTTCTCCCAGGATGGTCTCTGGCTCAATATTTCTTATTCTATTCACATCAAAAAAATTAGCTGTCATCCTTATTTGTAAGGAAACACTCACGTCTACCAAATAGTCCCATGAAGCAAAAAGGGTTGAGTGTGGTGAGAAAATCCATTTCCTATGATAAAATGACAGGAAGCATTATGATGAAGAGAATAGAGCAGGTTATTGTCAGAATTGAATGTTAAATTAGAAAGCACCAGAAAAGCAAAGTTTACATTGGTCTACGGACTCTGGAGTCATTATTATTTCTACAGCGCCCTCTGATGGTGTAGCAAGTGGGATACAGACACACAATACAGACTGTACCTGCTTCATGAAGCTTACAGTCTAATAGAGATACAGCAGATCATATTGGAGAGTGAAAGAGAGCTGTTGAATTAAAACAACGTATCCAGAATATTTTTAAATTTGATACTCCTTTAACATATGATATAGTAATTTATTATCCAATGGGGATACCAGGTGTTTGGGATAAAGATAAAGTCTAAATTGCTGAATATCCTACTTAGCTTATAACTAATTGGAAAACGCTACTGTGTTATCTGTACACATACGGCGGGGCTTTGTTTGTCACATACAGATGCATGAAATGGTAAATGCTACGAGGGAAGGTTTACTATAGTGTTCTGTGCAAGACCTGGAGTAATAAGGGGGAAGGTGTGTGGTCTGCCCCAGGCGTGGTCTTTCTAAGGGTGCGGCGGCACCTGTCCTCCTCTCCCCCCCCCCGGCTCGCTTGCTTCTCTCCTTGCCACGTATGACCCTTGCCTTCCCTGTACGTTTTTGGTGCTCTCTCTGACGTCACTTCCGGGACCTGCGCCTAGGAAATAACATGAAAAGGAGACGACACCCACATGGGCAGCATGCTGCTCACACCGAAGATGTTTAAAAGGTATGGGGAAAGGGAAGAGGGCGCATGCGCGTGGCGGGGGGGGGGGGGTGCCACTGCCCCAGACGCCGCTCACCCTTACTACGCCACTGGGGCCCCCCCCCAATTGTCTTTCAGGTTTTTTTTTCCTCTTATTCTGTCTTTCTACCCAGGCTCAGGACAGAAAGGGGAAAGCGGGTGAAGGAAGAGCTGCGTGCTTGAAGGGCATGGCATGGCATTTCTCATTAGATAAAAGTGAAAGCATTTGGAAATGCTCACGACCTCCCCGCCCCCCACTCCCATGAAAGTGGACTGGTGGGGATGAATGTCATTGACACAAACTGGTCAGTGGTGTTGTGGCCCAGCATGGGAAGATATTTGGGGGCTCTCGTTCAGCTGGTTAGAATCTAAAGTGGCCCCAGTTTAAAAATTAATGGTGAGTGCGTGGTGGTGGAGGCAGCTTTAAAGCAGGCCTTGGGCAACGATAAAATGATACTGGCAAACTAGCAAGCTTTATCATCCCCTTTGAAGAAGCCTTTTGGTGTGAAACGGTTTGGGCCTCCGTCGGGTCATAAAAGATAAGTGCTTGACGATAGTTTTCATATAGCCAGAAGGAATAGCATTGTGGTTAAATCCATGGTTGCCAGCTCTTGATTGCTCATTTTAGTATGAGACAGACAGATATTTAACCATTGAAATAATATTTAAATTTAGCAATATTTAAATGAATTAAATTAAAATAAAAATTTCCAATAGAGGTTTTGACCTATGATGATACCTTAACCCCAAAATGGTTTCAATCTATTAATTGGATTCCTGGGGTATTTTGAGGTCTTTTCCCTCTGTTTTAATATATATCAAGCACTATATATGATCGTGAGTGCTCTACACTTTGTCATTGTCAATATCATTGACACACAGTGGTCAGTGGTGTTGTGGCCCTGCATGGGAAGATTTTTGGTGGCTCTCGTTCAGCTGGTTAGATTCCAAAGTGGCCCCAGTTTAAAAATTAATGAAGACCACTGGTTTACTTCATAGATTTACAGATGTATGGTCTCCTGTGTTCATTTATTTATTTGTTGATTAGCAGTTCTTTAGTACTCTATAGCCAGATCTTTTTTTGTTGTTGATTTTGGTGTCATTGTTTTTTAAATAAAGTTTGTGAATTGAACAAAAAACCAGTGAGGCAGCTGCAAGGAAGGAGGTCCCTGGAGCACGTGTATGAGAGAAGCTCTTTTGGTACCCTTAAGGCAGTGGTCTCAAACTCAAACCCTTAGTGGGGCCACATTTTCGATTTGTAGGTGCTTGGAGGGCCACAGAAAAAATAGTTAATGTCTTATTAAAGAAATGACAACTTTGCATGAGGTAAAACTCTTTATAGTTTATAAATCTTTCCTTTAACTGTTAAAGGAAAGATTTATAAACTATAAAGAGTTTTACCTTATGCAAAATTGTCATTAACTATTTTTCCTGTGGCCCTCCAAGTACCCTATTTTTTCTGCAGCCCTCACATTTAAAGTTTAATATCTTTCCTTTCTCAAAACTGACACATTTCAATCGCTATATTGAAAATAAAATCATTTTCCCTACCTTTGTTGTCTGGTGACTTTATTTTTCTGTGCATTTAACTATGTTTCCAGGGTCTTCTTGTCCTTTGACTGTTTTTTCTCTCCGTCTTCACTTTCTGCCTTGCATCCATCTTTGGCATTAACTTAATATTCAATTTTTCTGCTTTCTTTTCAAAATCTACGTTTCCATGTCTTACCTTCCCTTCTATTTCTCTCTTCTTCTGTCCCTGTTTCCATGGTCTGACATCTCTTTCTTTCATTTCTCTCCCTCCCTCCTTCCTTCCTTTCCCCTGGTCTGGCATCTGTCTCCTTCCCTCCCCCAACTTTTTATTTCTTTCACCCTGCCCCCTTCTTTCTTTCTCTCTCTATCCATGCCCCCATTCTTTCTATGTCTGTCTTTCTCTCTCTCTCCGTGCCCCCTTTCTTTCTTTTTTAATTTCTCCATGCCTGCCCTTTCTTTCTGTCTTTCTCTCTCCATGCCCCTTTCTGTCTGTGTCCCGTTTCCCTTCTTTCTTTCTGTCTCCCTGTCCCCCCTTTCTTTATTTATTTCTCCCTCCCCTCCCCCAAGCCACCACCATTGGGGAACAGGCCGCCACCGCCGCAATCAGGTAACAGGCCGCCACTGCCACAATCGGGGAACAGGCTGCCACCGCCACAATTGGGGAACAGGCCAGCGCCAAGGTCTTTAACTCTCCCTGCTTAACTTCCCCAGCGTGGGGCTGACCAATTCATGCCACCCGACGTCAATTCTGATGTCGGGGAGGAACTTCCGGGCCAGCCAGGCAGCGATTGGCTGGCCCGGAACTTCCTCCCCGACGTTAGAATTGGCGAGAATTGGTCGGCTCTGAGCTGGGGAAGATATGCAGGGAGTGCTAAGACCTCGGGCACTGGCCTGTTCCCAGATTGCGGTGGCTTGGGGAGGGCAGTGGGAAGGGAAGCAGATTGGGGACCCCTGCTTTAGGTGAGGACAGATCGCGGGCCGCAAAATAGTCCCTGGGAGGCCACGTGTTTGAGACCACTGCCTTAAGGGGTCCATGCACAGGAACAATAGACAACCACTAATTTGAGATGAACTGGACATATCCAATCTAAGTACCTAGCTTCATTTTTTTTTTTTTTTAATTGGGTTCAGAACAATGCCATCACAAACCAATTAAAAAAAACTCATTTTCGAGTAGGTGCCTAACTCGGTAGGCGTCATGTAGGCATCTACACCAAGGCACCTACTGGCACCTACCCCCAAATTAGGTGTGGTTAGGAGCAGAGTTTGGGCATGGATTGTGTTAGGTGCTAGTATTTTAGGCCAAGAAAACCCTGACCTAATATACCAGCGCCTAAGTCTTTGGCAGGTTTTATTTGTTTTCAGGTTTATTTAAAATTTGATAATATCGCTTAATTTGATTTAGGCCCAGCTAGATGCAATTCTGTAAAAGGCACCTAACTTTGAACGACACGTGGTAGGTGCCATTTCCCTAGATGCCTACCAATTTAGGTGCCTTTTATAGAATCAGGCCCAAGATGTAAATCTCAGACCCAGGATAGTGGGTGGAGTCTTAGCAGGACATGGAATCAGCTGGAAAATCTTTGCCCTATCAATCTATATAGGAAATGTAGAGCTGGGAATGCGTGTTAGAGGGGTTGGGTAAGCAGATGGGCATACAATCAGCAGTTTAAAATGCTGTTTCTGTGCTCTCAGAGACATTTCAATACTGCTTATTTGCAGGTTGTTCCAGCAGCCTTGAGGGAGAATCAGTAAAGATAAGAAAGTGAAAACTGCAGACCTCAGAGGCAGATTGCACTCGCGAGGTTTCCTGGAACAATCTGATCAAAATGATGTGGGTAGTTTTGCTTTGCTGATTGCTTTACAAATCTGTGACTACCTGTGTTATTTTTAGACAAAAATATTCAGACAACTTAGAATTATACCTGCCCAACTTATCGCTTTCCCAGACATACCTCCAAACCCATGTGGGTAATGGTACGTTTATTGCTCAAGCACGCACTTCAATGATGTCTACAGAGAGCTGGAAGAGCTGACAATTAATCCATTTGGATTTAAATAGAAATGTTAAATTCTTGAGCTGCCTCTCGAATCCGGTTTTGTGTGGCTTCTTCTCTTGCTGCCCAGTTTCCCCCTAACCCAGTCAGACCTGATTTGCTCAAATATTTTGATACCTTGTGTTTAATTTCCTGCCTTTTCCCCTCTCTAGTTGCCAAGCTTATGAAAGTACTTGCTACTGCAGAGCATCATTCTCACTGATTCTGTGTATAGATTGATATTGAAATCGGAGAACCTGATATTAATTTCTAGCAATTGACTGTGTGTGCAACTCTGAAGACTGAACTGCATCTTGCAAATGTAGATGTCCAGAGTTTTAGGATTGCTTGATCTGTTTTAATCAGAGCTGGTGCAAGGTTAGTGGGTGTCCTAGGTGGATCTTCAACCTTACACCCCCTCTCCTCAATTGACTTTCGGACCCCTGTCCTGCAGCCCCCACTAAACTTTGATAATTAAACTTAACAATTTATTTATTTATATACCACTTATATCCTAAGTGGTTTACATTCAGGTACTTTATCATATTTCCCTATCTGTCCCGGTGGGCTCAAACTCTATCTAGTGTACCTGGGACAATGAGGGGATTAAATGACTTGCCCAGGATCACAGGGAGCAGCGAGGGATTTGAACCCACAGCCTCAGGGTGCTGAGGCTGTAGCTCTTAATCCCTGTGCCACACACTCCCTAATCATGAGCACTCAATGGCCATGGTATGAAAATGCAGATTAGGTATGGTGCAGATGGTTCTTTGAGTTTGTATGGCTGTAGTTCCCTATTGTTTTCCATTGACTCTGCTGCTCTTTGCTGCCCCTAAGATATGGCTACCCTAGATGACAGCCTAGTCATACTCAATGGTTGGGCCGGCTTTCATTTTAATACCAGGATTTCCCTATCTGTAGTTAAGCAACACTCATTCTAGCCCATCCCTCTGCTGTATATTGCAAGAGATTCAGAAATGAGGCCCCATAAATCCTTGTTATACCATAGATTACCTTCCTTGAAAAAGAAGTCAACCCAAAGTCATACACAGTAATTTGAAACTCCAGGTTTTCTTTTAACTCCTTGTACACTCAGTCTAAGACTATCCCTTCTCCTTCCATTTTACTGCATTTGATGAATTAGGGGCACAGTAAACCCAGGTAGACCACAGCTCAAAGAACCTCTTATTGCATGTACCCTTGGGTGAGACTTTTTTATATAATGATTAACTTTTTGATATGGAAAAAAACAATTTAAAAAAAAAACTGTATGTACTTATGGTTTACTGAGATTTGATTGCTTGGATTTGCTCTTAGAATTATTATTATGGAGATGTCAATTGTATTTTAGGGAAAACATTTTTTTTTTTTTTTTAACTTTTGCTTTTACCCTTTTCTATCCTATTTTTAAATGGATTTCCTTTCCCGATGATTGTGTATTAATATATTGTACACCGCTTGGATCCTTTCTTTAGGCTGTTATGCAGTATAGAAAGTTTTTAATAAACATAAACAAAGTGGGGAGGCACAAAATTTTACCTTGCCTTGCCCTGCTGCTGCTCTGTGTCCCACCGCGACTCGCACATGCTTGTGCTGGTGAGAGTCCCCAATCTTGCTAGTAGAAGTGCTGCTCTCACCTCTGACCACTGCCACCTCTGTGCTGTCCCTCCACCCCCAGCGCATGTTTATTTTCCACAAAACCAAGTATGTGTGGGAGAGCCCCACTCCCTGAATATGCTCAGTTTAGTGAAAATGAAGCATGTGTGGTGGTGGTTGCGCATGGAGGAGCACTTCCACTGACGAGGCATGGAAATCCCTGCCACCCATGAATCCCAAACGCAAACTGAGGGGAGGCCCGGGCTCTTAAGCCCCTCCCCCTGTGGCTACATCACTGCAATATATTATACATAAGTATTCTGTGTTTTCATTCTAATCGTAACTGTTTTGATTGGGGGGGGCAGGGGTGTCATTTAATAGTGGGTTTTGCAATGAAGATAACTTGACCTCAGGAAGTGAAAATGAAGACTAAGCAACTGTTTCCTGTGTCTGTGTGTAGGTGTGCTTCTGCATGTCATGGGAGATGCTCTGGGATCAGTAATTGTGGTGATTGCTGCCACGATCTTTTACTTGAAGCCTGTGGACGCTGGTTCCCAGTGTGCCTGGCAGTGCTATATTGATCCAAGCCTGACTGTGCTCATGGTCATTATTGTTTTATCCTCGGCCTTCCCTTTGATCAAAGAGACGGCCACAATTTTGCTGCAAATGGTTCCGAAAGGAGTCAACATGGAAGAGATTGGTAAGATAATTTTGTCCTTTCACCATCTCTTAACAATTTTTGCTATGATGATTTGTGTGCATGCCAGAGTTATTTTATTTCTGTGTATTGTGTGTGTGTGTATAACAGCTGTGCGCTCCCTGGGGATGGTGAAATTTGTGGTCACATGCGTACCTAAGCAACGTGTTTGAAATCTCTCTGGATTGTAGAAAGCCTGCCTCTAGAGACAATTAAAGTCAGCGGGTCTGAAATGTTTCTGTTGCTTGTTTCTGTACAGAAGAAAAGTGAGAACAGCTGTATTCTTACTGTTTATAGAGTGGCTGTGTTGAGAAAAAAAAAAAAAAGAGTCCCGGCTATTATATTAAGGGGTTTGGCTCATTACTCCTGTGGAAAAAATGCTTTATACATCTAGCAATCCAGCATAAACATTTATACGGTGTCCAAATATATGCAACAATACACAGAATAGATACTGAGGGTGACAGGTTCTTAGCCACCTTAATATCTACAAATTAGGGTTGCCAGCTGGCTCTGGATTTACCTGATAGGGCTTATCCAGTCTTGGGTTTACTCCCACTGCGCTGGGATTTGCAGTTCTACTTTCCCCACCTCATTCTTAAATTCTCCATTGCCCCAGGTACATTGGATAGATTGTGAGCCCACCAGGACGGTGAAGGGGAAATCGCGCGCCAGACACAAGCGCGCCGACAATCGAGCGCTGACAATTCGACGTAAGCCACAAGCACGCCGCGGGAAAACTTAGTTTTAAAGAGCTCCGACGGGGGGTGTTGGGAGGGAACCCCCCACTTTACTGCATACTGTTCGCGCTGCCGTGGGGGGGTAGAACCCCCCCACATTATAGAGAAAACAGAACTTTTCCCGAAAAAAATCAGAAAAAGTTCAGTTTTCTCTATAATGGAGGGTTCCAACCCCCCCAACAGCAGTGCGAACACTATGCAGTAAAGTGTGTGTGGGTTTTTTTTCCCCACTCACACCCCGCTTCGGAGCTCTTTAAAACTAAGTTTTCCCGCGGTGCGCTTGTGTCTTGCGCTGAATTGTCAGCGCTCGATTGTCGGTGCGCTGGTGTCTCGCGTGCGACTGACTATGAACCACTAGGACAGATAGGAAAACATGTTTAAGTATCTAAATGTAAATCACTTAGGCTATAAGTGGCATATAAATACTCTAAATACAAATAAATGTTTCTCTAAGTAAAGCAAGACTATAAGATCCTGCATGTGGTGGGGTAAATTCAGAACTAGATCAACTTGACCTCATTACTGCAAAGAAAGGTAAGACTATACCCTATTGAATGCAGGGCCTTGTGTTTCTGATTCCCCATTGCATTCCCTAAGTAAAGCAAGACTACAAGTCCCTGCATGCACTGGGGTAAACCCAAACTGGATCAACCCTGTCTGGATCCACCTGGCAGTTTTATGGGCTGGTTAATCATTTTCCTATTGACCCCACATGGATGGGTAGCATTATTGCTTTGAATGGCCCATAATATAGTTTTGCACTTCTTTTTATCTCTAGTTAAACTTCAGCCCTCCCTCCCTTCCAAACAGCCTTCAGGGAAGAGGAAGGAAGAGGTGAGCTGTACTGCTGTATTGGCTAAAAATATATTCAAGGCAGTTTACAATATAAACTAAACTAAACCATAGGTTTGTATACCGCATCATCTCTACATTCGCAGAGCTCGACACGATTAACAAGAGTTAGGGTAGAAAGGAACTCCAGAGAAGGGAAGGATGAAGAGGAAATTTAGAGGACTAGAATAATCAGAGAGGGAGGAAGAGTTACATTTTTGAGAATAACCAGGTTTTCAGATGTTTACGGAAGAGTTGGAGGGAGCTCAGGTTCCTAAGAGAGGAGATAAGGTGGTTCCAGAGCTCAGTGATTCTAAAAGGGAGGGAGGAACCTAGTTTTCCTACAAGGGAGACGCCTTTTAGAGAGGGAAAGGAGAGCTTCAGTTTTTGGGTGGATCTGGTGGAATTGGGGTTAGAGGAATTCCAAGAAAGAGGAATAAAGGGGGGGGAGGATGCCCTGTAGGATCTTGAAAGTAAGGCAGGCACATTTGAAGTGGACTTTGGCTGGGAAACCACATAAATAAAGCCAGATAGACCTATAACACATTCCGAAAATCAATTAAAACCGCTTTATTTGACAAATTCCTTGCCTAATCAGATGACCTCTCTCAGATATTCTTTCCCCTTATAACCCCAATGTATTATGTAATTCCTTTTTCTCATGTATTCCTTCCCTATGCTTCCCTAATTATTATGTAACTTCCTTCTTATTACATTGTGTATTTCGCTGATGTCCAGCCTTCTTTCTATGTGAACCGCCTAGAAGTCAGTTTGACTATGGCGGTATAGAAAAATAAAGTTATTATTATTATTATTATTATTATCGGAAGCCAGTAGAGCTTGGACAAAAGTGGTGAGACGTGGTCGAATTTGCTTTTTGCGAAGATAAGCTTAGCAGTGGCATTCTGAATCCGCTGGAGTCTTTGAAGGTTTTTCTTTGTTAGGCTTAGGTACATAGAGTTACAATAGTCCAGTCTGGAAAGGATGGTGGATTGGACAAGGACGGCAAAGTGTTTTTGATGGAAACAGGTTCTCACTTTCCTCAGCATGTGAAGGCTGAAGAAACATTTTTTTATTAGGGAGTTGAGGTGATCATTGAAGGAAAGTGTAGAGTCAATGATGACTCCCAGAATTTTACTTGAGTATTCAAGACGCAGAGTGGGGCCAGAGGACAGAGGGATGGCGGTGGGCAGTTGGTCCAATTTTGGGCCGAGCCGATATAAGAAGTTATGTTTGTTTAAAAATTGCTACACCTTCTTTCAGATATGCCAAGTTACCAGTTCTAGGCTAGAAATTTTCGGACAAACCTGAATTTGAATTTATGACCCAAAGCAGCATGGGATTTGTAATGCCTGATGCTACCCATTGAGTCAGTGCTGCAAGTTCCATAATACTCTAGAGTGGGGTGGTCAGAAGTCCAGCCTGGAAGTAGGGGACTTGGCATTTTTGTCCTTTTTTGATGAGCAGGTCAAGACAGTTTGCAATCAAACTAATTTAAAGAGTTGGAAGAACTCCATAAAATAAAATAAGGAAAGATACAGACACTCTCAAACTAAATGAAAACAAACCTACAGCAGGAAAATCAGTTCAGAAACCGGAACCAGGCAAGCTAGACACCTAAAGAAATATGAAAAGCTCTGGAACGCGTTGCCAGAGGTTGTGGTAAAAGCGGATATCATAGCTGGTTTTAAGAAAGATTTGGGCAATTTCCTGGAAGAAAAGTTCATAATCTGTTATTATGACATGGGGGAAGCCTCTGCTTGCCCTGGATTGGTAGCATGGAATGTTGCTACTCTTTGGGTTTTGGCCAGGTATTAGTGACCTGGATTGGCCACCGTGAGAACGAGCTACTGGGTTTGATGGACCATTGGGCTGACCAGTAAGGCTATTCTTATGTTCTTAACTTAAAAATTTAAGTATGGTTCAGAACATAATTAAATGGGCAAAGAATTCCAGAGACTAGGGGCCAGGTTAAAAAGGCAGAATTAATGGTAGAATCCAAATGAGCTCATGCTGGCAAGGGAAAAAAGCCAAGTGCTATTTATATAAAGATATAAGAGTAGAGATGCCAAATTACCCAGTCCTGGTTTTGAACTTATATCCCAAAGCATTGTGGGAGTTGTAGTAACTGATCTTGCCCATGGACATCAGTGCTGCACTCCCATAGCGCACCATGATGGGATGATCAGAAATCCAGGACTAGCCTAATATCTTCAGCCTGGAACTAGATAGCTTGAGACACAGGGAATTGTCAATGCAGCCAGGCAATACAACAGCACATATATCCATTAATGTAGTCATCCTAACTGATACACACTCGAAACAGACCTTAACCATGTAAATCCAAGGACAATGCTCATTGCTGCAGGGAGAAGGCCCTCTGCTCCTCAATCCTCAGGGTACAGGAGGGGAGTCGTGATCCTGAAGCAGACATTATAGAGCAAAGAACAGACATAAAATGGGAATGAAAGCATCTTGATTTGCAATTGTGCTTACAAGTTTCAAAACTGAACCAGTTCAGCCCTCGTCTTTTGTCTGCTACAGGCTTTAATTTCTGGTACAACAATCTAGAAAAGCATTCTAAGTACAGTATTTTTTTTTTCCTGAGTCTCAAGGAAACAGAACAAATCTAGTGATGTAAATTAGTTCTGGCTCCTTTGTGGAACTAGGGAAGAGCAGCCAGTGGGAATGGATTATTTGTGACACTCCAGCGCTCAAATGTAGCAATTTTTATATGATTTCCCTACACAGTGAAGGAGGTCATGAGTGGGGTTACCAGATTTTCCAAATAGAAAATCTAGACCCATGGCCCCATCCCCAGGCCTGCCCCGCTGTTAAAATTATCTATAAGGCAAAAAAATATGACCATGTTACCCCCCTTCTGAAGGAAGCTCATTGGCTACCTGTTTCTCATCAGATCACATTCAAAATATTATTGCTCACTTTTAAGGTGAAGTCAGGTCAGTCCCCGGCATTTATAGATAGACTTTTACTTCCATATACTACCTCAAGAGCACTTTGAACATCCCAGCAAAATCTCCTTTCTGTTCCTTCCATTCGCCAGATAGTTTACGACACCACTCGCAAAACCATTTTTTTCTGTTGTAGCGCCTACACTGTGGAACATAAGAACTGCCATCTCCGGATCAGACCTTCAGTCCATCAAGTCCGGCGATCTGCACACGCGGAGGCCCAGCCAGGTGTACACCTGGCGTAATTGTAGTCACCCATATCCCTCTATGCCTCTCGTAAGGAGATGTGCATCTAGTTTGCTTTTAAATCCTAGAACGGTGGATTCCGCAATAACCTCCTCTAGGAGAGCATTCCAGGTGTCCACCACTCGTTGCGTGAAGCAGAACTTCCTGATATTTGTCCTGGACTTGTCCCCCACTTAGCTTCATTCCATGTCCTCTTGTCCGTGTCACATTGGACATTGTAAATAATTTTTTTTCCTGCTCTATTTTGTCAATTCCTTTCAGTATTTTGAAAGTCTCGATCATATCCCTTCGCAGTCTCCTTTTCTCAAGGGAGAACAATCCCAGTCTCTTAAGTCGTTCCTCATATTCCAAGTTCTCCATACCTTTTAATAGCTTCGTTGCTCGTCTCTGCACCCTCTCCAGCAGTTTTATATCCTTCTTTAGGTTGGGAGACCAATGTTGGCCACAGTATTCCAAGTGTGGTCTGACCATTGCCCTATAAAGCGGCATTATAACTTTCTCCAATCTACTCGAGATTCCTTTCTTTATCATGCCTAACATTCTATTTGCTTTCTTTGCCGCTCAGACAGGAAAACTGCACCTCCAGATTTAAATCAACACTTAAAACCTTTCTCTTTAAGGACGCATTTGATATGTAAATGGAGATAGTCCTTCAATAACAATGGGGTCCTTTTACTAAGGCGCGCTAAATGCTAAGATGCCCATAGAATATAATGGGCGCCTTAGCATTTAGCGTGCGCTAAATTGGTTAGTTCGCCTTAGTGAAAGGACCCCAATATTTTTAACACTTCCAGAATAGGTCTTTAATCTTACCCTTTCCCTTTGTTGTTTGCTCCGTTCCCGATTTAAAATTTTTTTTTTATTACACTTCTCCTTCCAAATCTGCGGGTTTAGTACCTGCAAATTCGGTTATTCATGATTTTTTTGCCCCGGACCTCCCCCTAGTATTTAAAAGTCGAATCACCGCGTCCTGGACCTCCCCAGACTGATCTTCCTACGCTCCTGCCTCGTGCAGAGCCGTCATCAAAAATGGCTGCAGTGTGTTCCCATGGTCTCACGAGGAAGATCGCTCCTGCCCCGTATAACCGCTACACCACCAGGTAAGGTCTGGGGAGGTTCGGGACGCAGGAGGGAGGTGGGGGTGGGTCAGAGTCGGCCCTAAAAGTTATCCATGATTTTTCCATATTCGTGGGTCGGCTCTGCCCCTAACCCTCGTGGATTCGGAGGGAGAAGTGTATAACAATAATTGTAACAATATTTTCCCTACTTTTCTTATGTTTCTAGTATCATTTCTGTTTTTAATTGAATCTGTTTTTATTATTTTTCAATTTTTTTTGTAAACTGCTTAGATTGTGAAATAGGCAGTGTATCAAATTGAAATACACTTGAAACTTGTCTGGTTTTCAGGGTACCCCTAATGAATATGCATAAGAGAGATTTGCTTGACAGAAGTTGTTCTGTTGTATGGAAATCTCCCTCATACATATTCATTAAGGCTATGTCAAAAAGCTGACTGGTGGCAGTCCTTGAAGAGAGAGTACAGATCAAGGAATTCTAGACTTTTTTTTTTTTGTTTTCTTTTTAAAATTTTAAATAATGGATAATTAAAAAATATTATTAGCGATTTTTGCTTCTTTGAAAGCGTGATGCTCATCTCCCATTGATTGGTTTTCTGTTTCAGGTATCAAACTTGCCGAAGTGCCAGGAATTAGTAGCATCCACGAGATGCACGTCTGGGAACTTGCTAGCGGAAAGAACATAGCCACACTTCATGTGAAATGTCAGGATGCCACTGATTACAAACTTGCCGCTCAGAAAATTAGGCAAGTGCTCCATGGCGCTGGAATCCATTCAGTAACCATCCAGCCTGAATTCGGTTGCCAGCACGGCGATTCCTTGGCTTGCAGCTCACCCTGCATCTCCCAGGAGTGTGACTCCAAGCTCTGCTGCAGTCAGAAGCTTGTAACCACGGCACACGTTAGCAGCAGTGTGGAGATGAATGGAAACGCTGCTCAGACACTGTGTAAACCTGAAGCATTAAATGGGACTAATGAATATGAAATCTCCATTGAACCCTACTGGGGAAAGGGGATGGATAGAGGGAAGATAGAGGGAAATAGTAATGACTCTGAGAAGACAGATGAAATTTTGATCTTGGAATGCACACATTTTTAAGCTGCTCAGCTTCCATCTGGATCTCTAGCAAAGAACACAGTAGTGCAGTTAAACAGTCACGAGTGATTCGTCAGCCACTGCTGACAATTAGGTAAGAAAGTTTGCTGGGCAGGGGCTGCCAACCAGAGCCGTTATTGAAATCCTGAAAATGTAATGGGGATTATGTCCTGTCTTCAGGAACTTAACAGTTATAACAAAACATTTTCTGTTGCTAGTGTAATGCTCACATTATTTTGTAAAATATCATTTTGTGCAGGGAGTAGGCACTTTAACGGAAGCAGGGACTTATTTTTTGCTGAGGTGCACCGAGACCTCATTGTTTTTTTGCTGCTGCATTTTACAGTGCTTTGTTGACAATACAGGCAGTCCCTGAGTTACAGATGCCTAACTTAAGTATGACTTGTAATTAAGAACATGGTTGCGGCTTCATTTGATTTTACTGAGCAGTATTTCCAGTGTCATAGACTCCTACACTTCTGCAGCAGCTTCAGGAATGATGCATGGCCACATTAAGAACAGTGTGTGGTTGTGCGTGCTGTACCTTAGAGGGAACACTGGTTAAGGACAGTTGGCCCTTTTGTCACCTGGGACCAGAGGTAAGCAGCAAGAATCTTAAAATCTACAAGTTCTGAGTTACATACAAATCCAACTTAAGAACAGCTTTAAAAACGTAACTCATTATTAACTCGGGGACTGCCTGCATTGGGGAGCATTTGTTCAAATCAACCTTCACACTGGAACCCTGTAAAGAGCTGGTGTTCCACGGAGAAGTCCAACAAGCCAGTAACCCATCACTTGTATTCCTAATGTGGTTTACGAGTTCTCAGGCCCAGATCTAGAAGTTCTGTTTTTGAACTGAACCTTGTGGGTCACCAAAAATGTCATAACATGGAGGAAACTTTCCAAGAAGGTCTCTTGTCTCTAATATTCCCTAGACTCCCTCAGAGTTTTAGGAGATAAAACTGAAATTTGTCCTACTATCTTCTGGAACTTCAGCAGTCCTGTATGTAACTCTAATATAGTGTGTGAGTCTTGGGGTGTGTTTTGTATGTGTGTGATTGAAGTTTGATAGCAATGTTTTGATATAACAGAGTTATACGAGTAGGATCCTACCACCTACATTGAATACACTGTAACAGCATTGTATTTGCTTTCCACTTTGTGTTGTACATTGATCCAGTTTTAGCTAATAATATTTTGACTGGAGTGATCAGGGATCATTGTCATCTATCATGTAGCCTAACAGAGCTGGCATTGACATTGAACGAATAAGCAGACACTTGCCACAGTGATAGAACTCTGTACCCTCAGGATATTTTGGTTTTTTTTTAATGCATTAGCAGATAAGAGTGCCAGATAGGGTTTCAGCTGCAAGTAGCCCCCCTCACCTATATCGGAACAGGAAATGGAATGATTTTATTCTTTTGGGATTGTCGGATGCTTGTGACCTGGATTGGCTATTGTTGGAAACAGGATGCTGGGCTTGATGGACCTTTGGTTTTTCCCAGTATGGCAGTGCTTATAAGATACAGGACTAACCAAGACATGCGACAGCCAAGTTTCTGATATGAGTCAAGGAGATTCTGAACTTCTTCCTTGTATGAAGGAGACTTATGGTTGCCCAGAAAGTTTTCCATTAACCGCTTGAATGCCTTCCAAGCTTCAAGCTCAGCTGCTGAGAGTGATTGCTTAAAATCTTCATCCTGCAGAACGGACTTGATCTTTGGGCGTATAAATATCCCTTCCTTTAGTTTTGCAGTGCTGATTTTTGGACATTTCATAACAAGATATTGAAAACCTGGTGAGTTTGCTTTACCCATGGTCTTTACCAGGTTCTTAATCAACCACAGCTTGATATGAAGAGGTGGAAGAAATATTTTATGAGGATCCACCAATGGCATAAATTTCACACCGACATAATGTTCAGCTGTAGATCTGCTATTCCACAAGCACAGGAAACAGCAGTATTTAGTGAAGTCTCCTTGCATTCCCATTAGCATGCAATGACCTTCAGATCACCACAGATGTTCCACTGGTGTGTTTTATAACTGATTGCGTCTAGTAAATTCTTCATATTTTCCTAAAACTCCTTTAGATGAGCAGAATGGGCAATTGGCATACTTGGTTTGGAATATCTGTTGTGCAATAACACTGCCTTCAAGCTTCTCTGTGAAGAATCAATGAAGAGATGCCATTCAACTGGACAATGCACTGGTGACAAACTGTTGAAGAGCCCGTTGATGTCATGACAAAAGTACATTGAGCCATTTACAGTGAAGAATGTTGTTATGATTCCCTTTTCTGTAATGAGTTATATTAGCATCTTTTGCAAGCAAGTGCTTTTGCTTAAGCCTTGAAGCAAGAAGTTCTGCTTTTTCTTTTGAAAGATTTAGATCATTGAGCTCAGCTTGTTTAAAAGTCTGTGGTTCTGAATCTTCATCATTCACATCATCAGGATCAGATAATTCTGGATTGTGACCAGCTGCTGCATCATCATCACATTCTTTATCATGTTCCACAGAAGCAAGTCTATCTTGTGGAAGTACAGGGACAGGCAGTGAGTCATCATGAGGAACAGGCCTAATAGCAGAATTCATAGTAGGATATATAATTTTGTGCTTGGTTTTAGCTGAGAATCCATATGTGTTCACAAGGCAATAGTAGTAATCTTTAATATGGTCTCGCAGTTCCCTCCATATTATAGGGACTGCAAATGGCATTGTTGCCTTTTGTTGATTGAGCCAGTCACAAAGTCCATTAGAACAACTGGTACAGCTGATATGTGGAGTCCAAGACTTATCCTGGTCAACCAGTGGACAGCCAGAGTACAATTTGTATACCTTCTTCAGATCTACGGTAATTGGGCTATGTTGTGCTTTTGTCGTGAATGAACCACAGATGTAACAGAAACTATCTGGATGATTAATACAATGTTTTGGCATGATAACTGTTGTTAACCCTCCTTATACATTTATCCTATAAATACATGATATATTGCCCAATTAGCGTTTATAATATATAATGAGCCTCATTACAAAAATGTGACATGCTAGTGAAAAACTAAACACCAGATTTGAAATCAGCATGAAAAATACTACAAAACCCAACCAACATTAACTCTGATGAAAATGATGTGTTGACCTGTTTTAATCAGGAGTCCTTTAGCAAAAGCACTTTCCATTACTAATGTTTGAAAGAAAAGCTACCAAGGTAATTTGTCTTTGAAAATTTGCTATTGGAAAAGTTACCTCAATATACTTAATATTGTGTCAACTATCAGACAGCACTGGGGGAGTCTGGCGGAAGTAGACCCAAAGGAAATGTACCTCATTCTAGGACTGGTCTTGCAGAGTTTCTAGATTTGGTAAAATAAGCTGTATTTTAATGGTACATGGGGTCCAGTTTTGTAATTCTTGGTGCCTTTATGTTAACGAGTGCATACCATTGTGTTCTTTTACGCTAATGTGTATACATCGAATTGAATGTATTTTTTTTATGGTATTTTTGTTCACTCAGGATTTATTTTACTCTCATTGCAATTTTGAAAGAGAATTTTCTCCTGTGACCATTTTGAATATCATTTCTTAAAACATTTTCTGTGTCATGTTCTACATGTGGAAATGACTTTTATAAAAATGTGTGGATTTGTAGGTATGTGTATCTACATGTGCCAGTAGGTGTTATCTACATGTGCCAATAGGTGCTAATGAGGTCTGAATTTGTTTGAAGTTGTATACCTGTGCATTGTACTGATTAGATTGTAAGCTCTACTGAGAAGGGACTGTCTCTTGAATGCTTTAATATACAGTGCTACATATGTCTAGCAGCGCTATAGAAATGATAAATAGTAGTAAGATTTGCTTATGTCGGATTTGGAGCTATTTGAACTTCCACAACCTTACTGTTGCTGGCTGGTTGTGATCTGGAAAGCTGATTGCTTGCAGTTTCTTTGTTTGTTCTGCTTTGCACAGATGTAAATATTAGAATATTTGCACACAGAATTTGGTTCTTCTTGTACAGTGAAGTTCACAGAAGATTTGAGAGAAGAAATGTTTGTATTAAAATGTTATAATAATAATGTTCTTTCTCTAATGGGATGTATGTATTTTTTTTATCTGTTAATTTTAAAAGACTCCATTAAATCTCTTATTTTATTTATAATGTCTTGGACTTGTTGTGTGTATTGTCTCTCTACTAGCAGACTGACATTTAGAAGCAACATTGAAGGGCCCCTTTTAAAAAGCTACGGTAGGGCTTCTTCCTGTGGCAAAATCACCAAAGCCCATTAAGAATTGCTATACTGGGACAGACCAAAGGCCCATCAAGCCCAGTGTCCTGTTTCCAAAAGTGGCCAACCCAGGTCCCAAGAATAGATTTTATGCTGCTTATCCAAGCCATCTCAATAATGGCCTATGGACTTCTCTTTTAGGAAATTATCCAAACCTTTCTTAAACCCTGCTAAGATAACTGATTTCACAACATTCTACGTCAACGAAGTCCAGAGTTTAATTACACATTGTGTGAAGAAATATTTTCTCCAGTTTGGCTTAAATCTACTACTTAGTAGCTTCATCACATGCTCCCTAGTCCTAGTATTTTTGGAAAGAGTAAACATCTACCCTTTTCACCACTCAGTATTTTATAGACCTCTATCATATTCCCCTGAGCAATCTCTTCTCCAAGCTGAAGAGCCCTAGCCCTAGCCCTAGTTGTTCCATCCCTTTTCTCATTATCGTCACCCTTCTCTGTACCTTTTCTAATTCCACTTTATCTTTTTTGAGATACGGCGATCAGAACGGCTCACAGTATTCAAGGTGTGGTCATACCATAGAGTGACAGAGGGGCATTATAACATTTTCATCTTTGTTTTCCATTCCTTTCCTGATAATTCCTAACATTCTATTTGCTTTCTTAGTCGCCGCCACACATTGAGCTGAGGATTTCAATGTATCCTCAGTAATGACACCTAGATCCTTTTCCTGGGCAGTGACTCCTAACATTTTATTTATTTATTTATTCAGTTTTCTATACCGTTCTCCCAGGGGAGCTCAAAACGGTTTACATGAATTTATTCAGGTTCTCAAGCATTTTTCTCTATCTGTCCTGGTGGGCTCATAATCTATCTAATGTACCTGGGGCAACGGTGGGGGGGGGGGGGGGATTAAGTGACTTGCCCAGGGTCATAAGGAGCAGCGTGGTTTGAACCCACAACCTCAGGGTGCTGAGGCTATAGCTTTAACCACTGCGCCACACTCTCCCCCGCTAACATAGAACCCAGCATCACATACTGTAGCTATAGTTCGGGTTCCTCTTTCCCACATGCATCACTTTGTACTTGCTCACAATTCTTATGGGCTTCAGTGCATTTGCCGCGGGACAAGCGCTACTGCGGCTTTGTAAAAGGGGCTCTTAGATGCCAGTCTATGAAAATGAGCTAATGTTTGTACAAGTGTTCTTATTCATTAACCCCTCTCTTTTACTAAGGCGCGATAGCCGATTTAGCGCAGGCATGGACGTGTTAGCATTTAGCGCATGCTAATATTTAGCGCGCCCTAAATCGGCTAGCGCACCTTAGTAAAAGGACCCCTCAAAGAATTACTAGTGTGGTCAATCTAGTTTTCACACCTAGCCTGGATTTACTAGGGCAGAACAGTTAATAAAGTCAACAAAGTGACTCAAATGGGCAGAGGGAAGCGGAGGACCCCCAAGGCCTTTACTGGGTAGTTTGTCCAGAAGTATAAACTCCACTTACAAATAAATGGCCAGGCAGTAGTGTATTATATAATAGATTACTATTGTGGATTTCATCAAAATAAAGGCAGAGTGCACACAAAAGAGACACTCAAAAACATGATATTTACCAGACCTTCTGAGAAAGGCCACCAACCCTCCACTGCCTCGAGTCTCAAACGCTGATGTGCTTCGTTCCACCTTGCCCTATACCAGGGGTGTCGAAGTCGGTTCTTGAGGGCCGCAATCCAGGCGGGTTTTCAAGATTTCCCCAATGAATATGCATGAGATCTATGTGCATGCACTGCTTTCAATGCATATTCATTGGGGAAATTCTGAAAACTCGACTGGATTGCGGCCCTCGAGGACCGACTTCGACACCTGTGCCCTATACTATCACACTTTGTATTACCCAAGTCCCCTCTGGTGGTATAATGTTTAGCCTCCTCTGCTATGTATGGTCCACTGTATTAAGTTCTATGTCTGACTATGCCACACTTTGTCATACCGTCACTATACTATACTATCACACTATGTTTGCTGTCTACCATGGCTACCATGCTAGATTTTATCATGCTACGCTTGCCTTACTATTTTTTCCATGTCATGCCATGTAATACCATGCTTGTAATACCAAGTTTATCGTGCTATGTTTTGCCATAATATGCTCACCATGCTATGTCTCACCATACTGTGTTTTGTTATATGATGCTTTACCCTGCTTTGTTAACTATGTTTTGCCATCTTTGTCAGACAATGTTCTGCCATCACTCTGTAGAAATACGCTTTATTATGTATGTAAACTTGTAATCCGTTCTGAGCTCTTCTGGGAGGACGGGCTATAAAACCAAATAAATAAAATATCCAACGTAGTTTGTTGCATCATAATAATAGTACGGTTCTTTACCTCCATTTGCATGCTTTCCATTTCATTATTATGTAGTGTACGTTGCTTTAAACGAACATGCATTGTACTGAAATAATGCACAGTTGTGTCTTTTAATGCAAATAAGGCAAATGTCATGTGCTGTTTCCTTAACCACTTTAGTCACTATCTCATTTAGGGGCCAATGCAGAAAGCTTCCCATGGGTTTAACTTAGTTTTACCATGGGATAGCAATTCAAGAAGAGTTTCAATGTGTTATCTCACTCCTGTTCCTGCCTTCAATGCTGTCATCTTGAAAAATGGCCTTGTCCTGTGCCTTGTGCACACAGCTCACGGCTGTCCTAGAAGCCTTCCCTCTGATGTCAGAGGGAAGCCGTGAACCACGTGTGGGAACCGTGGCTGCAACTTTGCCATGCGAAGAGAATTGTGGGTGGGAGGAGGCAGCTGCAGTGTAGGTCAAATACGCTTCCTGTCTTTGGTCTACTATCGAGAGTGGAGACATGAGGAATGAGGAATTGATAGAGAAGCAGGGAAAGGAAAGAGCGAGCATAGACATTGATAGGTTGTGAGAGAAAAAGAGGCAAAGGGAAGAAATGCGGACTGTGAAAGGGAGAACAGAGCTGAAGTGAATGCAAGGTGGGGGTGGGGGGTATGGGCTGCAATACAAATATAAGTGGGTGAGGGATGAAGAAGGAGAAGCAGATGAAGAAAAGGAGAAGGAACTGTGGGATTCAAAGAGCAGGGGAGATCAGGTTGGAGGGAAGAAATACTAAGGAGTGAAGTGACAGGAGTGGTGAGGCTAGGAATAAAAAAATAAGAACAAGCAACACCAAGATAACTTTTAGATTTTTGTGCTTTTGGTTCAAATCAATCAGCTGTGCCCCACAACTGATCAAGCCCAAGAATTGCTGAGTGGGGGATATACAGTATTACTAATTGGTCTGAGTTTTGGGTAGCTGCTGGTATCTGCTCTTTTCTTCCAACCTTGCAGTCACTGAGAGTAAATAAGGTATTTCATTAGAAGGATGTGGAAATGGGAGAACAGTGTATCGCAAACTTTGTGCCGTGATGAGGTTCCAGGTGTGTCATAGATGCCAGCGAAGAGGAGAGGAACCATAACTGGCTGGCTGACAGTATGTGTAACTCTGCGGTGAGAGGCATGTTCTGTAGGCAGCTAGTGCTGATTCTTCCTCCTCCTCTCCACACCTCTTCTCCTCCAGCACCACCCACCGGTGTAGTAATAACAGGTTCTGTGCATGCGCGGACGTTGACGTGATTACATTATACATGCACGTGACATTATCACACTAATGTCCATGCATTTCCGGATGCTCTCCAGATGTGGCACTGAGTTTAGTGTGCCATGGTTTGAAAAAGTTTTGCAGGACACTGAACTAAGGGAGAATGGAGAATAGCACTGTTCCCATTCCTCACAAAAATTAACAAAATATTATTCTCCCATTACATTCCACAGGAGGTAGAAATGGTGGGGGTTCTGGGCTGTGTGAGCCTAGAAAAATAGCACAGCAGGAAGAATGGCAGTATTGAGGTTGGGGGAGAAGGGACTTGCTGCCTCACAAACTGTGTGTGTTTCTTGGTTTGTCTCCCTGGCTTTCTTCTTGCTTAATTGCTAGATCCTTGTTCCCCTCTCTGCTCTTGGTAAAACTTTGAAACCACCACCCAGGTATCAACTCGGATCTTTGAGCTGGATGTTTGTTCCGTGGCCACTGGAGCAATATCCTGCAGGCAGCCTAGAATATAGTGGTTTAGTATGAGTGCATGCTCCTATGCCCTGCCGTGCTAGAACATGTTCTCCCACTCAACATGTAATCTGAGGTCTCAAATTGTGATCCTTGCTGGGCTTCCAGAGATCAGGTTGAGCATGTGGCAAAGAATCTGATGTGGAGTCTGCACGCAGAAAGTGAACAGTGGCCTGGATTCTGTGAGTGCCAGGGGAAGTGCTACAGTGCTGAAAAAAGGGGATGGAGAACCAGTCTCAGAAAACAGGAATGTGCCTAGAGCCAGGGGGAGCAGAGCAAGGAAATGATCCAAGCCTGTCATTAATGGGGAGTCATAAATTGAAAATGAGTTAAATCTATACACATTAGAAACTCATACCTGTAGAAGAGAGTGAGAAGTGGGAATCAGTAAAGGGATGGGTGAGCCAAGCCTGCATTAAACTGGCTAGGGAAAAGTACATTGGAGCTTGCTGGGGAGTGGATGGCAATAGAAGGCTGGGTCAAAGGCAAATAAGAAGTAGAACAGGCTAAAAAGAGAGATATTAAACTCCCTGCCCCAAAATAATAACATCAAATTATACCTATGCAGGATGAATGTGTATGTGTGGGGAGGGGAAGGGAGAGGACCAGGAGGAGTGAGAGGGAAGAAGAAATGAGGGGAAATGGAAAATAATTGGGTGAATGGAATGTGGCATACGAGTAGATGGTCTGAGGGAAGAGAAAGTGTTTTGAGAAAAGTGTTATGAATGGCTTGAATGGAGAGAGAGAGAGAGAGAATATGATGCTCTCAAGCTATGAGGGGGAGGAGAGATGGCAGGACCCTAACTTTATATGTCCACATTACCTGCACTGCTCTTGGTCACTCTCTTCCAGATGTATTTTGGTTTTCCTTTTTTTTTTTTTTTTCTTTTTCTCTTATGGATGAGGGAAAATTTGTTGAGTTATGAGGTGAGCATCTCCAATCATTTTCAAAACTTGGCTCCTATGCCAATTACAAAAATCCCCATAGTGATGTTATGTGGTCTCCCACTTGTACAGTAATTTGAAAATGCAACTGTACTGATCACATGGGACAGACTGCTGACAGCAGGATTTTATATGGAAGTAACTTCAAAACTAGATAGTAGCAAGTATGTTGACTATTTGGAAAATTGTATTTTCCCCATCAAAACCTGGGGTCTTCTTATTTATGACTCTTCAAAGTGGAGAAGATGCTCATCTATGTCGAAATGTTCATCTCTGTCTCAAAACAAGAAAGGCAAATAACCATACAGACTGTCCAGTCTTCCCACCTACACCAACTACTAGGCTCTATGAGCTCCTCTGGTCCCTCAGAGATCCTCTGTGCTTGTTCCATACTTTCTTGAATTCAGATACAATTTTCATCTCCACTACCTCCACTGAGAGACTATTCCATACATCCACCATCCTTTCTAAAAAGAAGTATTTCCATAGATTATTCCTGAGTCTCTTTCCTTTCATCTTCATCCTATTCCCCCTTGTTCCAGAATGTCCTTTTAATGAAAAGAATCCTGCCTCCTATGTATTACTTGTATACTATATGAGCTTAATGTGTAGTACAGATACAATGTCTGAACAGAAGGGCTGAATAAAATGCCTGTCGCTGACATATTGCTCCAGGTTAATTGTATCCTAGGAGCTGATGTCCACAGATTATGTCCATTGAAACAAGGTCATCTCATGGAAAGTCAAGTCTTATTTATGAACATTTTTACTAAACTTTCTCCATGGGCTTACCTTTTATGTAACCTGAATTTACTCTTTGAACTCAGCGACTCCAAGGTATTCGGGCAGAATTCTACAGAATGTGTCCTAAATATGTGCCCTTCAGCTTCAAACTGCCAAACGATGTTCCTACTCCCTCTTTATACCAAGCCACTGGAATCGACTGCTCCCACAGATCAGAAAAGCAATAAAAACACACTTCTTCACCTAACTGCCCTGCCTAAAGCCGATACAAATAAATATTAATATATATGATTATAGGCTCCTTTTACAAAGCCGCGTAAGCGGCTTTATCGCACGTACATTTTTAGCACACGCTAACCCCCGCTCAAGAAGAGGCAGTAGTGGCTAGTACAGCCGGCAAATTAGCGCGCGCTATTACGCGCGTTAAACCACTAACGCGGCTTCGTAAAAGGAGGCCTATGTGTCACAGGATAAAAACTTATATTAAGTTCAATATATTTTATTAATAATTTCAAATATAAACAAGTCATGACTCAAACAGTTCACAGAAATGATTGGCAAAACAGATTAATTACAATAATCAGTATACAAATAATGTTGACACTAAGTCTAACATACCTAAACATAAGAAAACTAATAGCATGGATGTACATTACAAAAAAAAAAATTCATTTTAAATGTGATATGTCGCTATATTTTGTGAGGGGATTCCAAACTTTTTTTAAAATATGCAAACATCCCTTTCTTTCCGCAAACACTCTCTCGTACTTAGCAGTTAGACTTACTAAATTCCACCATTCCATATATTCAACTCATGAAAAGTCTTTCCAATGAGCAAGAATTATTTTAATTGCTAAAGTAAGCAAAATTCGTACAAGTTTGACCTATTCATCTCTGATTGAAGTATTCAAGCAAAGTCAACCCAACACAATGATATTCATGGTCAACAACTCTTTAACCTTAATCGATGAACATATAGTATCCCAAACTTTTTGCCAATAGAGATGTAATAAATCACTTTGGAAGTGAATGTACCAAAGTTCCTGTCTCCTTATTACAAAACCAACACTTATTTGATTCATTGGATTACTGGATGCCCTGAATATGTATACCCTAGAGCAGGGATCTCAAAGTCCCTCCTTGAGGGCTGCAATCCAGTCGAGTTTTCAAGATTTCCCCAATGAATATGTATGAGATCTATGCGCATGCACTGCTTTCAATGCATATTCATTGGGGAAATCCTAGACACCAGAGACTGTTATTCTTTAGTGTCCATCTCAACCTCAGACGTTCTATACCAGCATTCTTCAGTGCAAGGCTTGAGGGTCAATGGCTGGGCCCATTCATACTCTGATTCTTCCCTCTCTCCTTAAAGAATAACATGGGGATGGTTTCCCGCCGTTAACTGCAGGAACGGGAACGATGACAAATTCTGTCACCGTGCCATTCTCAACTCACAGGCAGCCAAATTTTCAAGTTGTTCCAAGTGAATGTGCATAGGATGAATTTATATATATTGGAGATCCCAGATATGTAAATTTGTCTCATACATATTTACCAGAAAAAGGTACAACAAAACCACGAAAAACACTTTCTTGATTTCTTTTTTTTTTTTTTTTTTTTAAATGGAAAAAATATTAGTACTTAACATTTTTAAATTTTCCACCTATTTAGTCATTTGAGGCTCTGCTGTGCTGTTCTAGATTATAGTTCTCTACAAGTGTTGCACTTAGAAATTTAAAGTGAGAAAAGAGTGGATAATGAGATATAGTAACATAGTAACATAGTAACATAGTAGATGACGGCAGATAAAGACCCGAATGGTCCATCCAGTCTGCCCAACCTGATTCAATTTAAATTTTTTTTTTTTCTTCTTAGCTATTTCTGGGCGAGAATCCAAAGCTTTACCCGGTACTGTGCTTGGGTTCCAACTGCCGAAATCTCTGTAATTAGAACTGTATGCCTTTTATTTCAAAGATCGTATCACATATAAAATTGAATATTGGGATGAAAAATGAATGCAAAAGGGCCAAAAAACAAGAAAATTGCTTTTTGTGGACTCTTGCAAGTGCTGTTGCCTTCTGACCTGTAAGAGATTGCATCTAGGTCATTGCCAATGGTAGAAACTGGCTACTGTATAACAGTACTGATCTTGCAAATGATTGTCAGGTTTTTAAAGCATTGAACCCATTGTCATCCAGCATAGACTATAAATGTCTTGGGATTATTTATTTAAGTGATTACAAGGGTGTTTGTTTAGTGATATATATGTCTCTTTTATGAATGATTAATCTTAACACGGTAATTCAACTGTAGTGCTAGTCTTAGGAAGAAAGAATACATGGTAAAATGTGAAGGAACCCCCCCTCCCACATAGTAAAATTTGCCTGGCTAATGTGGAAACCTATAAAAGAGCTGAGACTTGGAACAGTGGGCGTAGCTGACCTATATTCTTTGTCAGAGCAACATGGTTATTGCATTTTGTGATCCACATTTCACTCCCATTTGCTTTTCAGAATAAAATCTGGCAGTAAGTTATGTAGCTCTTCCAGGTCTACCTCTCAGATTGATGGCGTCACTCAGTACCAGTGTTAAGCTGCTTTGGACACTTGCAGACCCTGGTGTGGATTCTTTCATGGGGTTGGTGGGGTGGGGGTGGTGAGAGCTCAGAACGGGTTACAGTTTAACATTCACAGTATTACAATATAAATAAAAAAGACTCTTCCTCTCTTTTAGATCCTAGTTCACACTTGCTGTCTAACACCAGCTCTGACAGGATACACATTTTAAATTTGACATATAGTAATTACAAAACATAAAATGAAATTATTTTTTCTACCTTTTGCTGTCTTGTCATTTTATTATTGAAATCATGTTCATCCCAGGCTCTGGTTTCTATTTGTTAACTCGCTCACCAGGGTCTCCTGTCCATTTGACTTTTTCTTCTTTCTCCGTGCTCACCATCCATCTTCCATCTCTGTACCTTCCCTTCCACTACATTATCCAGCATTTCTGTTTATTTCCCACTGTCAACAAGGCAAAATGTGGAAATGCAAGAAAAGAAAAAGGATAACGTGTGTGTGGCACCAAAAAATGGGTTTCTGTGAATGTATGGAAAAATATATGTGAATGTGTACCTTAAAGCACAATGATAGATAAACCTCAAAAAAATGCATTAGAAGCACAAGAACATACAGAATAATGTTGCTGGACACATAATCTAAGAAAAAGACCCATACAGGATAGACTCTATAGAAGTGTATTCTATATCTGCATTTAAATCTTAAGAACAAGGAACTAAATCATTTTAAGATTATTCAACAGGGCACAAGAGGAGGTGACACTGTTCTATGTTATTAGAAGAAGAGAGATGTATTTTTGAATTTGGAAGGGTTTAATTGCAGATATAGGGCTTCTTTTACAAAGCCATGCTAGGGCCTTAATACGCAGAATAGTGCACACTAAATTGCACTGCATGCTAGCCGCTACCACTTCCTTTTGAGAAGGCGGTAGATTTTCATAAAAGGAGCCTATAGACTAGGGAGTTTTTATTTTTGCTTATGCATGGCACAATGTGTTTAGTGTTTTTTCATAATACAAGACAGAAGGCATCAGTAAATGATACCGTTGGTGTACTTTTTCCCCTCTAGTATTTTTCCTTCTGATGATGGATGTTTCAGCACCATCTATTGGTTATGTTGTGTATAATATTGGTTCTTTCAATATTCCTTACTCATATGTTTCAGTTTTATATTCATCATTCGGATGGTTCAGCTAGAGCAGTGTTTCTCAACTTCTTCAAGCCAAGTACCCCATAAGTCTAACAAATATCAACCGAGTACCCCCACCCAAGCTCTACCCTAGACCCACACAAACTTCGTCCCAGACCCCACTCCCATAATAAGAGTACTAATGGTAATGTAGTTTCTTCTATCTATCTTGTCATATACACACAATATAATCTTATTAATACATAATGGTAACCACAAAATTTAAAAAAACACACAAAGCACACTGTACGCAGAGAAAATCTTACCATTTATATTCAGGGGTTTTTTTCAAAGAGGTCAAGGCAGATGACTTTAAAATAATGCAATGACACCTCAGTAACAACTATAGAAAAATAGACAAATTTAGTGCACAATACAGACAGCAGATATAAATTCTCAAAACATTTTGATCGCTACATTGAAAATAAAATAATTTCTCCTACCTTTGTTGTCTGGTGATTTCATGGGTCTTTGGTTGCAAGGGATTCCATATTATTTGTCACAGGTTATGGCACTTTATAGGCCACTTAGAACATTGCGATCTAAGGGGGCAGTATGTTTATCGCTCATAGGTTTCTCAGCAGTGCACTATGAGAGTACTAGGTCCTCCGCTATCTCTTTCATAGGAGTAACACTGTGAAATAAGTTGACTGGACCACGAAGAGCTCTTATAGATTTTCAGAAGTTTAAGAAACTTCTGAAAACTACATTATTCGTAGAAGCATTTCAATAAATGCTTTTTTTTCCAGGATTATGAATTTCTCTGTATCGATACGCTGTCGAATGCTATAAAATAAGGCTGATATGAATGACCTGTTATTTGTATAATATATGTTGTATGTTTTTATTGTATATGATAGTTTTGTATATGGTTGTTTTGTATATGATAGTTATAGGCGGTTAAGAAATCTTTTAAATAAATAAGTATTGAACAGGTGTAGAAGCATATGAGGCCCGACAATTAAGTTCATGAACTTGCCACCATGCGCATATGTTGGTAGCACTGAACAAACAGCTTGGTACGGTTTCATAACCTTAGCATATCAGTGTCTCACAGCTGTGTTCATGTCGATGTGTGGCGGTCTCTTGCTGAGAGGTGTTCATTATTGTTGTTGCATGTTTTTGTGTGCCGTTGCAAGAAGGTCGGAGATTGAACTAGAGCAACGAACAGACATTAAGGCCCTCTTTTACAAAGGCGCACGAAGCGTTTCAGGGTAGATTTAGAGCGCTAGATCAACCCGTGCACTAACCACTAACGCATCCATAGGATAACGTGCATGCGTTAGCATTTAGCGTGTGTTTAGCGCGCACTAGTATTTAGCGTGCGCTAAAAGCATGAGCGCACCTTAGTAAAAGAGGGGGTAAATTTCTTGTTAAATTTGGCAAGAGTGGGCGTTAAATCAGGGACATGTTAGTTCATTTTTATGGGGATAATGCAATGAAGAAAACGGCATTGTACAAATGGATTAAACATTTTTCTGAGGGGAGAGAGGTCAGGGTAACGAGCAGAAATGACAGAAACATTGCAAAAATTTATTGAATTGAATTGTGCATCAAAATCACTGGCTGACTGTGAGAAGTATAGCAGACCAACTAAACCTCGATAGAGAAACAGTTAGGAAAAACTTTTTAGACTTCCAAAAAGCCTTTGACAAGGTACACCATGAACGCCTACTTCGGAAACTAGAGCACCATGGGGTGGAAGGAGACGTACACAGATGGATCAGGAATTGGTTGGCGGGCAGGAAGCAGAAGGTAGGAGTGAAGGGCCACTACTCGGACTGGAGGAAGGTCATGAGTGGTGTTCCGCAGGGGTCGGTGCTTGGACCGTTGCTATTCAATGTATTTATAAATGATTTAGAAACAGGGATGAAGAGCGAAGTAATAAAATTCGCAGATGATACCAAGCTATTTAATGGGGCTAGGAATAAAGAGGACTGCGAAGATTTACAAAGGGACCTGAACAAACTAGGGGAGTGGGCGACAAGAAGGCAGATGAAGTTCAATGGAGAGAAATGTAAAGTCCTACATGTAGGAAACAGAAACCCGAGGTACAGCTACATGATGGGAGGGCTGTTATTGAGTGAGAGTACCCAAGAAAGGGACTTGGGGGGTAATAGTTGACATGACAATGAAGCCGTTGGCACAATGCGCAGCGGCCGCTAAGAAAGCGAATAGAATGCTAGGAATAATCAAGTAGAACGAAAGAAGTTATCCTGCCATTGTATCAGGCGATGGTGCGCCCGCATCTGGAGTACTGCATCCAGTATCGGTCGCTGTACCTAAAGAAGAATATGGCGATACTCGAGAGGGTTCAGAAGAGAGCGATGTTTTTGATGAAAGGTATGGAAGACCTTTCATATGCTGAAAGATTAGAGAGACTGGGGCTTTTTTCGCTGGAGAAGCTGAGACTTAGAGGGGATATGATAGAGACTTACAAGATCATGAAGGGCATAGAGAAAGTGGAGAGAGACAGATTCTTCAAACTTTCAACAACTACAAGAACGAGAGGGCATTTGGAAAAATTAAAAGGTGACAGATTCAGAACCAATGCTAGGAAGTTCTTCTTCACCCAACGGGTGGTGGACACCTGGAACGCGCTTCCAGAGGGCGTGATAGGGCAGTGTACGGTATTGGAGTTCAAGAAGGAATTGGACAATTTTCTGAAGGAAAAGGGGATAGAAGGGGATAGAGGGCTACTATACAGGTCCTGGACCTGATGGGCCGCTGCGTGAGTGGACTGCTGGGCATGATGGACCTCTGGTCTGACCCAGCAGAGGCACGGCTTATGTTCTTATGTTCTAACTGAAATTCTTAGCATGAGAAAGGTGTGTGCAAAATTGGTCCCTCATAGCTCTTGTATCATGATAATTCACCAGCTTACAAGGCACTTAATCTGTGAGGGAGTTTTTAGCCAGTAAACAAATAACTGTATTGGAATGCACTCCCTACTCACCTGATCTGTCCTAATTACTTTTTTCTTTACTGAAAGATAAAGGAAATATTGAAAGGAATACATTTGGATGACATTCAGGACATCAAGGGTAATACAACAACAGCTCTGATGGCCATTCCAGAAAATTGCTTTTGAAGGGTGGACTAGGCACTGGTGTATAGCTTCCTAAGGGGAGTACTTTGAAGGTGACCATGAGGTATGTAGCACTTTTTCTAGGATGAGTTCATGAACTTAATTTTCAGACCTTGTATAATCTGATTCAAATGTAAAACAACAAAGCTGCAGCTTTTATGCTTCTTTATAATCAATTAATATTATGATTTGAACTTCTTTTCCAGAAATTTAAACAAAGCTTATATCAAGTCGAACAAAGATTACTTTCACAGGCTACAATTTCAGTCCTACAAGGTGCAAGGATAAAGAAATTAGGTAAGTATTAAATGACACTAATATGCATAAACTGGCCCGGAACTTCCTCTCCGACGTCAGAATTGACTTCGGGGGGAAGGCTTGTGGGCCGGCCGCTTGTGCAGTCACTGTACGCACCTGACCCTAACTCTGTTGCTGTGTCGTCAGTAGCGTGGGAATGGAGCATGGCAGGGTTGGCTTTGAGGGGTGGGGTGGGGAGGCAGGGAGAAATCAGCAGCCGCGGCAGTGGTGGCTTCAGTGAAGGGAGCAGGCAGGGACAGATCCTGGGCGGCGACCAGTCTGCATACCCCCTAGGGAACACATACCGCGTGTTGAGAAACACTTCACTAGGTCAACCGGCTTACTTTTATCACTGGACTGAGGGCTCCTTTTACTAAGGTGCGCTAACCCCGCACCACGCGCCAAGAACTAACGCCAGCTCAATGCTGGCTTTAGCGTCTAGCGCGCGGGGCAATGCGGCGTGCTAAGTGCGCACTAAAACCGTTAGCGCAGCTTAGTAAAAGGAGCCCTGCGCTGGCCTAAAAACTACCGCCTGCTCAAGAGGAGGCGGTAGCTGCTAGCGCGGCCGGCGGTTTAGTGTGCACTATTACGTGTGTTAAAACCACTAGTGCTCCTTTGTAAAAGGAGCCCTAAGTGTATAGCCCTCGATGGAGACTGTCCCGACGTTGTTGGTTGGGCTGAGAACTTTTCAGCGGCCCCTCGTATATCTCTATATATCTACAACATATCCAAGTCTAAAATGAGTGGTCTATAAAATTGTATCAATGATTTGTTTTCATACCAATTCACCTATTGGCGGAATATCTCACTGTATTTTTCCAACGGAATGAAAATCACTGGACTGAGTGTATATCCCTCGATGGAGACTGTCCCAACTTTGTTGGCTGGGCTGAGAACTTTTCAGCGGCACCTCATATGTTGTGCAGTATTATATTCTGCTTATGTTGCAGGCAGATGATGGTTTTGAGAGTTAATGAGTTTTTATGTATGACGTGGGTGATCTAGTTGTGGTGAACAGTCTATTATGTCTATTAAATCTTTGTTAAAGTTTGCAAATTTTTTAATATGGTTGTTTTAGATGTAATCCACTTAGGTTTAAAGTGGAATAAAAATGTTTAAAATAAATAAAACACATAATAATAAAAGTACTGAAATAAATACATAAGTATATAACGCTCATAGGAATTCTATGAGCATTGGAGCTTTTACTGCCGTGGCCAGTGATTAAACCCCCCCCTAATTCAGCTTCATAAAAGGAGGGGGGGGGGGGTTATGGAAATAATTTGATTTTCTGCTTCTAAAATTTTACTTCTGTGTTCTTTTTTATTCTCGTTCTTTTCGTTTTGTAATTCTTTAATTGCAAAGGACGAGGATGCTTACGGGAGCTGACCCTTTCTCTCATATCTCTTTATACTCAACGTTTCCTCTTTCATTGGTGGAGGTTATTTATAACACGACATTTAGGGCTCCTTTTATGAAGGCGCGCTACGGGGGTTAGCGCGCTGGACATTTCATCACGCGCTAACCCCCGCGGCAGCCTAAAATCCTAACGCCTCGTCAACGGAGGCGTTAGGTACTAGCGCGTCAGGCGGTTTTTAAACCGCTACCGCGCCTTTGTAAAAGGACCCCTTAGATTACAAGAGTTATTTTATAGTATCAATTAGTTATTTTAATGAGTCTCCTTTGGCACAAAAGATGAGAGTAATTATTCGAGTTTCACAGGATATCAAAATCACTTGAGCATATCATTAAAATGTTTTTGCTACTTTCTCTGAGCACACTTGGGAAACATAAGAACATAAGCATGGCCTCTGCCGAGTCAGGCCATGGGTCCATCGTGCCCAGCAGTCCGCTCACGCGGTGGCCCCCCCAGATCCATGACCTGTAAGTGATCTTATACCTCAAACATTCTATTCCCTAATCATTTAAAACCATACTCTTCAAAAAACACATAAAACCTATCCAGCACAACCAATCCCAACCCAACATCCAACACTCTAAAACTCTCTAATACTCTTCTATCTACCAAACGTTATCCATACCCCATAATTCACCCTATTCTTATCTCCTAAAGACCTCTACTTCCCTTTGGTAACTCTCTACCCAACGTTTTATTACCTTAAAAATGTTATGTCATCGCTTATTCTATTCCTTCTAATTTTTGAATGTAATTCTTGTTTTAGTTTGGATGTAATCTGCCTTGAACCGCAAGGTAATGGCGGACTAGAAACCACTAATGTAATGTAATGTAATTTAACATGATACAATTATCTTAGCAAAATGTTATCCAGGGTCTAGTCAAAAGCAAGGCAGGTACTGTACATAAAAATGTATTAAAACCTCTATTACTGTATTTTTGAAATATAAAATTAAAATGTGCACATTTAACCATTTTGCCTTGGTTACCAGTAACTTGCTGATGTGTTTAGAAAGAAGAGAGAATACTACAGAGAGAAGAAGCAATAAAACAAAGGGCTCCTTTTACTAAGGTGCATTAGGGCCTTAACATGCAGAATAGCGCGCACTAAATTGCCGTGCACGCTAGACCTTAACGCCAGCATTGAGCCGGCGTTAGTTCTAGCTGTGTAGCACGGGTTTAGCGCACGCTAAAATCCTGCGTGCACTAAAAACGCTAGGGCATCTTAGTAAAAGGAGCCCAAAGTTTTATTTATTTATTTAGGTATTTGTATACCGACTATCACGGTTATCTAAGCGGTTTACAATCAGGTACGCAAGCATTTTCCCTATCTGTCCCAGTTGTACTTTTAAATAACTAAACATCAATCTTGCACGTAGCTAACTTGCAGTGATATTGTAGCTAAGTTCTAAAAGTTCTATTTTTTAATTTTTATTATATATTTACTGTTTTGATCTGGTTGTCTGGATCTGTAGGGACTCAGAATTATAACTATAGTAAATGATGGCAGATAAACCCTATATGGTCCATCGAGTCTGTCCCACAAAGTGGCAGAGTTGAATCTAACCCTTTATGCAGGTTAGAATTCCGTTTATGTTTTTGTTCCACTCCGAATGCCCAATTTAAATTTATTTTATCTTTTGCACTGCTTTAAAACAAAGGTGTGTGATCTATTTGTTTTCCAGGGTTGCTCTTCTCTCATACCGTGCTTAACAAATAATTGTCTTGCAGCTGAAAAACCCAGATCCTCTATTACAAGAAGAGAAATTTGCATATTACAGAATGGAAAGGAATGCAGTACGTTTTTTGCACTTACTGTGCTTTAACATGTGGTAATATAATATAATATTCCTCAAACCCTAATACCACCAGATCCTCCCACAAATTAAAACTATCCTTCCCCTCGCTAAAAGGCATTTCCCACACAGGAAAGCTAGGGACCTCCCTCCACTTCAAAATCACTGAGCTCTGGAACAACCTTACCTCCCCTCTTCGGAACTTGAGCTCTCTCCAAGTTTTCCGCAAACATCTGAAAACCTGGCTTTTCTCAAAAAATGTAAGTCTCCCTCCAATTTAGGAATCAAAGAAACTCTTATATCTTGGCATCCCAAGTCCTCTAAATTTTCTTCACACTTCTACCTCTAACCCTCTGTTGTAGTTCCTTCCTATTTCTCCTACTGTAAACCGCGTCGAGCTCTACGAACGTGGAGATGATGCGGTATACAAACCTAAGGATTAGATTAGATTAGATTAGATAAGTGCTTCTATCTCATATTTGGCAAATATCTGCATAAATGAGTAGAATACCAGCATGTGTTTATGTTGATTAAAAGTTTTAATGAACCAAATAAGGAAACTTATAGAAATGTCCAAATAGATAAAGACCAGACAATGAGGACAAAACTATATTAAATTGATTTTTTTGCTAGACCTCAAACACCCAAGGTACTACTTTATATTTCTATTCGTACCCTTACTGGGGTGGTGTTTTCATCATTGGTCTTAGCAAGTAGCATGTGCAACAAAAATATTTTAATTTTTTTGTATGAATTAATTTTCTCTTCCAGCTCTGAAATAGTAGCGGTTTGGGCTCAAAGTTAAGGCTTTCTTGATTAAAAATGATGGTGTCTGTATCAAAGGAGGCATAGCCCCTGACGAAACTAGGAGTGAAACGGTTGGGCAGCCGTCGGGCATAATGATAAGTGCTTTTCCTTCACAGCACTCTATGGTAGTGCTGCCTGATTCACAATTCGAATCGATTTACCAGGACAAAAAAAATCGGCCTCCCGATTCGTTGACTGACCCTCCGCCCTAAAGCAGGAACGGCCTTCAGGGCGGAGACAGACCAGGGGAGGGGGGTCTGGTATTAAAGGAGAGCCCGAGAGCTCGTCTCGATGGGCGGCTGTAACGCGGGGATGGAGGGCCCGCGCGGCCTCCCATCGAGACGAGCGCTCCGCGCGAGGGGGGGGGTGGAGTAGGTGAGCAGGAGGCAGCTCAGGATAGGCGGGTTTGTAATTCCCGCTGCGGGGCTGCCTCCTGATAGGAGGGGGGAGGCGGGGCGGAGTAGATAAAGCCTAGACCTCGGAGGACCCGGTGTCTTCCTGGGTCCTCCGAGGCGGCTTTTACTGCTTTTCCTGTTGTTGCTGGGTCCTCCGAGGCGGCGCGAGCATGGCAGGTTCAGACGGCGTGGCGGAGATCTCCTTACTGGCTGGCGACTCCCTCAGCGACGACGAACAGGTGGGAGTCGGCCACAGTGGGGAGAGGGAGAGACCGACACGCCGTTCTAAAACGGCTGCACTCTCGGCCCTCGTGGTGACGGGGGCGGGCCTGGGCGATGCGGGAGGCAGGGCGTCGAGGAACAGTGCGGGGCCTAGTGTGCCCATTCCGGTGCGGGGGAGGGGGAGAACAGCCGCCAGGAGACCGCGTGACACCGCAATCCGCGGTGCAGGGAGATCAGCGTTGAGGCCTTCCAGTCTGCCGGTTTTGGCCGGTAGACGGTATAGGCAGCACAGCCCTTCGATGTCTGCCCCAGGGCCTTCTGCATCAGGAGTGAGGGGGTTGGCCAGTGTGGTGGGAGGCAGACTGCATCGGCAGCACAGCCCTTCTGCATCTGCCCCTGGTCCTTTTGTAGCAGGAGAGAGGGATGAGGCCAGTGTTGTGGGAGGCACTGGGCCAGTTGGGGTGGGAGAGGAAAGTGACCGGCTCATGGGTCCACTCGGTGCAGGGCCTTCCTGGGGTTTGAATCCCTGGGGGTCTGTGTGGGGGATGCCCCCTTGGATGTCGGGCGGCCCCTCAGCAGGCTCGTCATTTCCATGGGGTTCGGTGCCGGGAGTGGCTTGGCACCCTGGGCAGGGCCAGGGGTGGGCTGCGGGAGGCAGGGGTCATGAGGGCTTTGGGGTACATGAGAGCGGGGGAGTGTCGGTTGCTGCTCCTCTGTCTGGTTTTTCTTTACAGGTCCCGATTGCTGGAGTAGATGTTCCTTCTTCGCAGAGGCTGGAGCGGGCGAGAGCGGAGCATGGCGAGTCTCCTGGAGTGATGGCACAGCAAGGAGCTGGTGAGGCTGTTGCTGGTGATGCTCAGGAGCCATCGGCTGAACGAGCGGTTGCTACGGACGGCGCCGGGGATCATCAGGCTGGAGCGCTGGACCCGCCGCTTCAGGGTAATATGGCGCCTGTGGCTGCTGCTGGGAGTAAGAAGGTTAAGTCAAAGCGTAAAAATCGGGGTAGGCGCGGGCGTGTATCCTCCTCGTCATCGTCCTCTTCGTCCTCGTCTACTTCTTCTACTAATTCTTCTGCGTCTTCACATGCACGACCGGTGGGAGGGGGGACGGGGGCGGAGAGGCGGGGCCGTCCGGGGCGCAGGCAAGAGGTGCTCCGGCGTTAGTGGCATTGTCGGAGCTCTGGGAGAGGGTTCCAAAAAGATTGCGTCACAGGATTAGGAAGCGCGCTTGCGTAGATATCTTCCGCTTAATGGAAGGCAGGTCTCGCCGTCGGAGTAAAAAGAAAGATAAGAAGGAGAGTGGGTTGTCCAAAGCGGTGCCGGTGTCGCGGAACATAGTTAATTGGATTAGATCCTTCTTGCGCTTGGCAAGTGTTTGGGGTAGGGCGCGACCGCAGGACTACGGGCTTTTATTATCTTATGCCGACTCGGTGTTGGATGCCTACCAACGTTTCGGGGGCTGGTCGTGGCTCAATTACGACGAGGCCTTCCGTGACAAAATGGAGGAGAACGGGTTCATGTCCTGGGGCACGCAGGATGTTAACTTGTGGTTAACCCACATGGCGTGCCGGTCCGGTTCCGCGTTTCAGGGTCCCAGCAGGTCCCCCGGGGGAGTGGGTAGTGGACGGTCCTTTCGGCCCACAGTTGGGGGGTTTGCAGGAGGGGGTGCGGGAGTGTGTTGGCGCTTCAACCAGGCTACTTGCGCCTTCACTGATTGTAGATTCCGGCATGCCTGTTCTGTCTGTGGTCAAGCGCATTCCGCCCTCAAATGCCCCAAAAAAGGGAGCGGAGCTTCGTTGGGACCCAGTAAAGCGTAGGGTGGTGGGCATGTTGCCCACGCCAGTCCGGGTGGCGGCCCTTCGTCCATGGTTACAGCACTACGGGGATCGAGCGGCTGCGGATCAGCTTGAAAAGGGGTTTACAGAGGGTTTCCCTATTCCGTTTCGGGGTGAATTGCGGGAATGTTGGGTACAAAATGCGTCTTCTGTACGTCACTTAAGGGAGGTGGTGCAGGCAAAATTGGATGGCGAAATAGCATTGGGAAGAATTGCGGGGCCGTTTCGGGTTCGCCCTTTTCCTTCTATGATTATCTCACCCTTAGCAGTGATTCCCAAGAAGGAGCCTGGGAAGTTTCGGCTGATTCACAACTTGTCTCGCCCGGTGGGAGCATCGGTTAATGAGGGCATCCCGGCGGATCTTTGCTCGGTGCAGTACGCTTCTTTTGATAGTGCGGTGCGCCTGGTGTTGCGCGCCGGTAGGGGGGCATGGCTGGCTAAGGTAGACATAGAGAGGCGGCGTTTCGCCTTTTGCCGGTCCATCCAGATTCGTACCCTTTGTTGGGCTTCCGCTTTGAGGGGTTTTACTATTTTGATCGATGCTTGCCTATGGGTTGCTCCATTTCATGTGCCTACTTTGAGCATTTCAGTTCGTTTCTCCACTGGGTTACGGTTTCACGGTCCTGCTTGGACTCAGTGGTGCATTATTTGGATGATTTCCTTTTCGTGGGTTCTCCGGCCTCCGATGATTGTGCACATTTGAAGCGTGTTTTTGAGCATATGGCAGCGGAGTTCGGGGTTCCCTTGGCGGTGGACAAATCGGAAGGTCCGGTGCATGTACTTACATTCTTGGGCATTGAAATTGATACGGAGGCAATGGTTACTCGGCTTCCTGAAGGTAAAATCGGTCAACTGCTAGCTTTGATTCAACAAGTTCTCCAATCGCGGTCGGTGACCCTGAAGACTGTACAGTCTCTGTTGGGGTCCCTCAATTTTGCTTGCCGGGTGCTTCCCATGGGCAGAGCATTTCTGCGACGATTGGCGGTCGCTACTTCGGGCGTTAGTAATAAAAGGCATTTTATCAGGCTGTCTGCTGGCGTGCGCGCCGATTTGAGTATGTGGGATACATTTTTGCGAGGGTTCAATGGCACTCTAAGAATTCAGGCCCTAGAGGTGGCTAATTTCGATTTCGAGCTGTTTTCCGACGCTGCTGGGGGTCTTGGATTTGGATTGTATTGTCAGGGCGAGTGGTGTGCGGCGCGTTGGCCGGAGACTTGGAGAGCTCAAGGTGTCACACGTAATATTACGCTGTTAGAACTGTTTCCTTTGGTGGTTGCGTGTGCTCTTTGGCCAGCGCGGTTACGAGATAGGCGGATTGTTTTTTGGTGTGATAATCAGGGTGTAGTAGAGGTGGTGAACAAGCTGAGCGCGCGTTGTTTGGAGGTCAATGTGTTGATTCGGGAATTGGTGTTGCGTTGCCTGCAATTGAATCTCTTTATTCGCGCGCGTCATGTTCCAGGGTCCCAGAATTCAATTGCTGATTCTTTGTCTCGCTTTCGTTTTTCACAGTTTCGGCTCCTTGCTCCGGAAGCGAGCCTGGAGGGTACATCGATGCCCGAAGGTTTATGGGACCTGGTCAAGATGAAGTCTGGGAGATGCTCCGCATGTCAGTAGCTGCGTCGACATGGACTCATTACAGTGCCGGCTTCCGCCTGGTGGCCACCTTTATGGAGTCGAGAGGCTGGGTCCCAGGTTCAGTGTCGGAAACGTTGTTGGTTGAATATGTGTTGCATGCTTTCCGATCTGGCGATTCCCGGGGTTCGGTTTCGGGGCGCCTTGCGGGCTTTGCCTTTTTCTGCAGAGCTTTCGGTTGGGACTGCCCTATGTCGGGGTTCTTAGTGCGTCGCATGCTGACCGCCATGGGGCGATTGGTGCCGCGTCCTCCGGATAGCCGTTTGCCCATCACACACGACTTGTTGGTCCGTCTCCTGGCAGCATTGCCGGAGATTACTCGCTCCCCCTTGGAAGGGCGGCTTTTTCAAGCAGCTTTCTCTGTGGCGTTTTTCGGAGCGCTGCGGGTGGGTGAGTTGCTGGGGACTCAGGGGTTGCAGCGTAGGCATGTTAGTTTTTTGGGTCCCACCTTGCGGCTCTTTCTGGCGCGCTCCAAAACAGATCAAACAGGTAGAGGCCATTCTCTGGTCCTACACCCGATCCCTGGCAGTTTGTCCTGTCCTGTTACTTTGATGAGTAATTTCCTTCAGGTGCGGGTTCAGGGGGGAGGTCCCTTATTCCTACATGAAGATGGCTCTTCTCTCACACGCTATCAGTTTTTGGCAGTTCTCCGATTGGCTCTTGGTAGCTGTGGCGAGCTGCCTGCACGTTATGGGACTCACTCCTTCCGCATTGGGGCTGCGACTAGTGCCCATGCTGCGGGATTGTCTGTTGAGGGTATACGACGCCTAGGGCGTTGGTCCTCTGGGGCTTATAGGGGTTATATAAGGCCGGATAGGGACTGAGTTCCTTAGGGTGTGGGGGGAGTGCTTCGGGTTTCGTGCATGGGCCTGGGCACCTTATTTCACTAACAGTTACCAGGGAATGTCGGGAATGGGGTTTAATGTGTTCTTTGTTTTGCAGCCTCAGTATCCCGGGCCTGTTCTGTGTGGATTGTGGGCCACTCATTTATACATCGGGCTGGGGAGCGGGCACTTATCCGCCCCGGTGGACGGCACTTGGGCTTGGAGAACTTGGGAGTCCGTGTATCCTGGTGGGGGCAGCGGGGGATGCGCTGGCATCAGCTTCTTCCCTTGATGGCTCGCCAGCGTCCTAATTCCCGTCGGCCAGATCTCCTGTTGGTTCATCTAGGCGGCAACGATGTGGACAACATGACGGTTAAACAGCTCATTGACAGTATTAAAGATGACCTGCGCTGTGTACTGGACTGGTTTCCCCATTTGCGACTGGTATGGTCGGATATCATTCCCCGCCCGCGCAGATTGGAGTCGCGCAGATGGACTCGAGGGTTGATTAAAATTAATAGACAGGTGGCCAAATGGGTGGTTAGTATGGGGGGGTTGCAGATCCAACATTCTTGGGTAGATGTAACTTGTAAGGGATTGTATGCACGGGATCAGGTTCATTTGTCGGCAGTGGGGTGTGACTTGCTGCTGGATGATTTTGCGAGTCTCACCTTGTTACATAGAAACATAGAAACATAGAAATAGACGGCAGATAAGGGCCAAGGCCCATCAAGTCTGCCCACCCCAGTGATCCTCACTATCTATCTTTGCGGATAGATCCCACATGTCTATCCCATCTGGCCTTAAAATCCGCCACACTGGTGGCCTCAATAACCCGAAGTGGAAGACTATTCCAGCGATCAACCACCCTTTCAGTGAAGAAGAACTTCCTAGTGTCACTGTGCAGTTTCCCGCCCCTGATTTTCCACGAATGCCCCCTTGTTGCCGCGGGACCCTTGAAGAAGAAGATGTCTTCTTCCACCTTGATGCGGCCCGTGAGATATTTGAATGTCTCGATCATGTCTCCCCTCTCTCGACGCTCCTCGAGTGAGTAGAGCTGCAAATTCCCCAACCGCTCCTCGTACGGGAGCTCCCTGAGTCCCGAGACCATCCTGGTGGCCATTCTCTGGACCGACTCCAGTCTCAGCACATCCTTGCGGGTGTGTAGTCGCAGCTCCTGTTTTGGGTGGAGGCCTGTTGTTGCAGGCCTTGTGGCGGTTATCCCGAGCTACGGTATGGTACAGCTCATCAGGAGATGAGCGGGGGGGGGCCGGCAGGGAGCCGTGCCTGGGTTCTGGTACTATGGTTAAAGGGGCATGTTGGGACATGCCACCCCCCAGACCCTTGCTGGCATGGCAGGATCGGGGGCCGAATATTATTGGTATTGGTTAAGGTGTAGCTCGGGAAACTGCTTTTTGTTATGTAAGTGTTAATTTATTGGTTTGTTAATAAACAGAGCTGCGGCTATTTATCCATATACGTGAGAGGTGTGGTTATTGGAGGGAGAGTTTAAGTGTTGGTGGGAAGGGGGAGAGAGAGCGGGCCAATACATATCCCGCTGTTAAAGTTTTAACCACACTTTGGTTTAACAACAGCATGGTGTACATAATATATTAAAAAAACTAAGAAAAGAAAGAAACGCCATGTAAAGCAAAAGAAAAAAAGACAATAAAAAAATCACAAAAATGAAAAAAAAAAATTATATAATTAAGGGCTCCTTTTACAAAGGTGTGCTAGGGTTTTTAGCACACGCACAAAATTACTGCGTGCTATAGCGTGCGGTAGCTGAAAATCTACCGCCTCCTAAAAAGGAGGCAGTAGTGGCTAGCGCGCTCGGGAATTTAATGTACACTATTGCGTGCGTTAAGGCCCTAGTGCACATTTGTAAAAGGAGCCCTAAATCTAAGTAATCTGAAAACCTAAAAAAGCAAATAATTTTGTTTAAATAGTTGCCAAAAAATACAGGATCCCAATTCGCCAATCTTCTCATAAGAATGCTAAACCAAAAAGATGCATCATAACCATTGATCTGAATTTTGCAAAGGATAACTCAGAACAAATCAGCATGTGTGTGTGCACGTACACGTGTAAAATGCCAACAATCCAGCTACGTACTACGAGAGGCTGCTGAAAAGTTCTCAGCCCATCCAACAAAGCTGGGGCAGTCTTCATCGAGGGCTATACACTTAGGAGGAAATTATAAAACCGTCGCCTAAGTTAATTAAAGAACACCATTAAAAATAGCAAAAAAAAAAAATAAAAAATAGTGAGATTGAAGTAACTACCGGCACCTAAATAAAAGTCACTGGAATCACACTTACATAGGCGATTTAGGCTGCTGAACACCAAAGTAGGCGTGGCCAACACGCACGAAGTGGCGTTAGGCAGCCTAAAGCGCATTTGATTTCATGCGGCCCTGGGACCATGTGTTGGAGACCACTGATGTAAATAAATCTTCAGATTCTGTATAGGTTGCTTAAATTTGGGTGCAGATCCCATATCCGCATGTAAACTAATTAGTTAATTAAGCACTAACAGAGGGAGAGGCAAGTATCTTACATTCATTGCTTCTATGCAGATAAGAACAATTAAAATTATCAGATTTTTTTTTTTAGCATCATCATTGGCCAGGAAATTTTAACTTACGTATGTGTGTGTGTGTGTGTGTTTTTTTTTTTTTTATGGTGGGCAATGCCATTGAAAAGAATTAAGTAACTGCAGTTTTATCTCTCAAGTTTTTCAAGTTTTATTAGGATTTTATATACCGCCTATCAAGGTTATCTAAGCGGTTTTTACAATCAGGTACTCAAGCATTTTTCCCTCTCTGTCCCGGTGGGCTCACAATCTATCTAACGTACCTGGGGCTGTGGAGGATTAAGTGACTTGCCCAGGGTCACAAGGAGCAGCGCGGGGTTTGAACCCACAACCCCAGGGTGCTGAGGCTGTAGATCCAACCACTGCGCCACACACTCCTCTCAGCCTTACTAGAGTAATAATAAGGTACCATAGTTTATTGTCCTTTTATATGCCTGTGCATCTCACCATATTCAAACAGAGCGTATAAAAAGCACATGCAATGAGTATTCTAGGATTTTATCAGAAGCAAATTTGCAAAAGCAATAACTATATGTAACAGTAGTTAGTAATTTTAGCAGGGCATGCTTATCCACCCCTACCCTAGCTGAGGTACTATTTAAGTACCTTTCTGACCTCAGGTGCAACTTTCTAGAAATTAGTGCCTTTATTTTCTAACTCCTGTTATTCTTTCTTATTTAGCTATATGTTCCATCTTTAATTACGTAGTCCAAAAGGAAGTGGAAACGGACAATGAACACTCCACTGAAGATCACTCATGTAAAACCAACTTGTTTATTTCATAAAAGGACACAAGCAGAAGCTGTGGACCCGACACAGCATTGTGTTTCGGTGTCTGAGGAACGCCTGCATCAGGGGTCACTCAGTCCAACTAACATGCCAGAGTAACCAAAATCACTGAAAAGCTATGGAAGCACCTTATACTGTCTATTAAAATCCCCCCCTTTTACAAAACCGTGAAAGTGTTTTTTAACGCAGGCCAGCCCGCTGAATGCTCTGTGCTGTTCCTGACGTTCCTATGAGTGTCGGGGGGGGGGGGGGGAAGGGGGGGCAGTGCAGAGCATTCGACATGCCGGCCTGCACTAAAAACTGCTTCTGCGGTTTTGTGAAAGGGGGGATATTTTATTGTGTATTGTGTTGACATACCTTGTATGAGCGAGTGCTGAAAAGTTCTCAGCCCAACCAACCAACTTCCTAAATTCGGAGTGTTATTGTGTCACTGTAGCTCAAAAGAGTGTCATCTTATTTCGTTAAGGTCCAATCTGCAGAAAGGAAATTCCATAGATGCATGGACTCATAGGAAAAACTCTGTTTTATTTATTTATTTGGTTTGTTTTATATCCCATCCTCTCCAACGAGCTCAGAACGGGTTACAAATGGATTAAGAGTTTACGTGAGTACTGTAACATTAGATCATCAAGTTTAGCATATAATTTGGTCATTTTAAATTAACATATGGTTTTCATCTTCAGTTAGCGTACATAGAATGGATCTAGTTCAGTGAACATTAGAAAACATTTGATTGGGTGGGAGTGACAGGATAGTCGTTTCATTTGAAGGAGAAGGTTGGTAGATGGGACGATCTGTTGGCTCATTATAATGATAAGGTCTAAAAAGGTGGTGGGGTAAGGTGTTTTATTTGGGGGGTTCGAATGAGAGAAAGGTACGTTTTTATTGCTCTTCTAAAGTTCAGAAGTCCTTCAAAAGCTCTGATGTGGAGAGGCAGTTGATCCCAATAACTTCTTTTTTTTTCACATTTGTGACATTGTTTCAGGTCATTGATTGAACCATATCCATGTCATTCTCTTCTTGGTTGGACTGAGGACCTTTCAGCACCTCTTTGTATTGTTATTTGATTATTTTTACTACCGTAATTGTCTATTGCCTATGTGTCACTTATTTTAGTTGTAATGTTTGAATCTGCCCTACACCATATACTATAATACGCAAACCTAAATTTCATAGCGTGAAACTCAAAAGGGGGTGTGGCTATGAGAGGGGTAATTCCCAGAAATTAGGCACAATGTTATAGAATCCCTCCAATTGCATGCCCATCATCTGGGCACAAGCATTTATACCAGCTTTTGGCAGGTGTAAGTGCTTACACTCAACGTTAGATTTGAGAAGCACACCAAGTTAGTATTCTGTAAAGGCCACTTTGCCTAGAGCTCCCTTTATAGAATACGGATTAGCATGGATTATAATGGCACCTAATTTTGGTGCTTTTTATTGAGTCTAGCCCAGGGGTGGGCAATTCTGGTCCTCGAGGGCCAGAATCCAGTCGGGTTTTCAGGATTTCCCCAATGAATATGCATGAGATCTATTTGCATGCCCTGCTTTCAATGCATATTCATTGGGGAAATCCTGAAAACCTGGATTCCGGCCCTCGAGGACCGGAGTTGCAAACCCCTGGTCTAGCCCATAGGCCCAGATTCTGTTAACGACGCATAAAACGGCAGACACCTTCAAAAACGGCGCTCATCATGTGTCAGCCATGCTTAGCTGCCATTAATAGAATCGCGGCTGGTGACGCCTAAGAAAAAAGTGTATGCACCAGGCCAGGGTTTTAAAGGCCTACATTACTGGTGCCCACATTTTTGGGGTTTTTTTTGAGAATCAGGCCTATTGGTGCTTAATGTCATCTCTGCCCCAACCATGCCTACTTTGACCTTAGGCGCTGCTAGCCACCATGCTGTAGGCTAGATCTCGGCACCTACCCGGTTAGGTGCCTACTTTCTTTTTTTTTTTTTAACAGTTTTTAATTGTTTTTAAATGACATGGTCAATTACTGCATTGATTAAAGCCAAAGTAATTAAGTTAAGTTAGGTGCTGGTAGGCACAATCAAGGCACCTACTGTATATATTTTACAGGTGGGTATTCGAATGGGTCAAGTCTGGTTGGAGTGCAGGCAGGACCCACACTTATGCATATAATTTATATAAGTTACCCAAGTAAGCCCCAAATCTAGTGCAAGAATTTACACCAGTCTATGGAACCTCATTCATAAGAACATAAGAATGGCCTTACTGGGTCAGACTAATGGTCCATCAAGTCTAGTAGCCCCTCCTCATGGTGGCCAATCCAGGTCACTTGTACCTGGCAAAAACCCAAAGAGTAGCAACATTCCAACATCTCAAAGAAAAGCAAGATTCTGGAACCCCAATGAGAGCAACATTCCAGAGCTAAGATTGTGATGTCATAATGCCTCATCCCACAGTGCCTCAGAGCCAACCTCCACAGTGATGTTACAATGGCTTAACTGTCCTATACTTGGCTCACATAAGAACTTAAGAATAGCCTTACTGGGTCAGACCAATGGTCCATCAAGCCCAGTAGCCCATTCTCACGGTGGCTAATCCAGGTCACTAGTAGTACCTGGCCAAAACGCAAAGAGTAACAACATTCCATGAATATGTAGTTATGCTAGTATTCTATAAAAGAAAGTAGGTGCCTGTTTTCCTTTATAGAATAGAGTTCAGATAGCCACCCCTTTATGGAATTGCCCTCTATGTGCAAGGGCTTTGTGGAAATTGTTGGAGTGTGCCCAGCAAGTCCTGTAGTTACCACACGGAAATGGTCCTTATTGCACATTTAAGACGATTTACTATTCCTTTGGAGGAGGCGATAAGCGGCCTGTGCTATCTGCACAAGTGACAGCGTGTGGTAAGTACTGTGCATTAACTGCGATGTGCAGTCCCAGCCCATTCTTTGCCCATAACCCACCCTGTTCTGGGTCACCAAATCAGCATGCAGTTAATGTGCAAATTACTGTGCGCTGTCATCTCACCGTATTGAACAGTTACTGTGTTTGTGTAGTAACAGTCTACGTTAATTTGTGCACTTAGGGCCAGATTGTATTGCAGTTTTCGGAAATGACCACTTTGTTCGATAAGTTTATTACTTAGTGAGTTTTATTATTGAAATTCTATTTTACAAATATTTGTATTTTTTAGTGTATTATTGTATTTCGCTGATTGTCCAGCTGTTTTTAGTGTAAACCACCTAGAACTTTTGGTTATGGCGGTAGAAAAGAATAAAGTTATTATTATTATTATTATTATTAAATGGCACCTACTTCGGGCGACGGCTACAAAAATGGAGCCGTTCATGTGCTCAATCACACGTAGGCATTTGTTAACAGAATTGTGGCTACAGAAAAACATAGGCGCTGGTAATCTAGGCCAGGGTTTTAAAGGCCTACATTACTGGCGCCTATGTTGGAGAATCGCGGCTAACGGCACCTAAGTTTATCTCTGCCCCAACCACGCTTATGACCTCAGGTGCCATTAGGCGCCTTGCTGTAGTTGCGATTCAGATGCCTACCTTTTTTTTAATGAGTTTTAAATTGTTTTTTAACAGCACAGCCAATTACTATACTGATTAAAGTCAATTAAAATAATTAAGTTAGGCAGCAGTAGGGTGCCTACCACCCCCTAATTTACAGCGCCAGACCTTAATTGAATAATACTTTTTAGAAAAAGAGCACCTATTTTCGCTCTTGTTTCTTCTCTTTAGAAAAGGTGGATATTTCAAATATAATATATATACAGTGGTGCCTCACACAACGGACGCCTCGCACAGCGCACGCTGCGCACAACGAACTTTATGTCTTGATTCGTACAACGAACTTCGTTTCACACAACGAAGTCGCCCGAGCTGCATCCTTCCGCGCAGGCACTGCGCTTAACTGCCCTCTCTCCGCCTGGCTCCCTCTTGCCCCTCCGACTCCCCGACACGATCGGGGCAAGAGGGAGCTCAAGCCCTCTTGCCCCCCCGACACGATCGGGGCAAGAGGGAGCTCAAGCCCTCTTGCCCCCCCGACTCCCCGACACGATCGGGGCAAAAGGGAGCTCAAGCCCTCTTGCCCCCCCGACTCCCCGACACGATCGGGGCAAAAGGGAGCTCAAGCCCTCTTGCCCCCCCGACTCCCCGACACGATCGGGGCAAAAGGGAGCCCAAGCCCTCTTGCCCCGCCGATTCCCCAACTCCCCGACAATATCGGGCCAGGAGGGAGCCCAAGTCCTCCTGGCCACGGCGACCCCCTAACCCCACCCTGCACTACATTACGGGCAGGAGGGATCCCAGGCCCTCCTGCCCTCGACGCAAACCCCCCCTCCCCCCAACGACCGCCCCCCCAAGAACCTCCGACCGCCCCCCCAGCCGACCCGCGACCCCCCTGGCCGACCCCCACGACACCCCCAACCCCCTTCCCCGTACCTTTCTGTAGTTGGCCGGACAGACGGGAGCCAAACCCGCCTGTCCGGCAGGCAGCCAACGACGGAATGAGGCCGGATTGGCCCATCCGTCCCAAAGCTCCGCCTACTGGTGGGGCCTAAGGCGCCTGGGCCAATCAGAATAGGCCCGGGAGCCTTAGGTCCCTCCTGGGGGCAGGGCCTGAGGCACATGGGCCCAACCCGACCATGTGCCCGATCGTGTCCGGCAGGCAGCCAACGACGGAATGAGGCCGGATTGGCCCATCCGTCCCAAAGCTCCGCCTACTGGTGGGGCCTAAGGCGCCTGGGCCAATCAGAATAGGCCCTGGAGCCTTAGGTCCCTCCTGGGGGCAGGGCCTGAGGCACATGGGCCCAACCCGACCATGTGCCTCAGGCCCTGCCCCCAGGAGGGACCTAAGGCTCCCGGGCCTATTCTGATTGGCCCAGGCGCCTTAGGCCCCACCAGTAGGCGGAGCTTTGGGACGGATGGGCCAATCCGGCCTCATTCCGTCGTTGGCTGCCTGCCGGACAGGCGGGTTTGGCTCCCGTCTGTCCGGCCAACTACAGAAAGGTACGGGGAAGGGGGTTGGGGGTGTCGTGGGGGTCGGCCAGGGGGGTCGCGGGTCGGCTGGGGGGGCGGTCGGAGGTTCTTGGGGGGGGGGCGGGCGTTGGGGGGAGGGGGGGTTTGCATCGAGGGCAGGAGGGCCTGGGATCCCTCCTGCCCGTAATGTAGTGCAGGGTGGGGGTAGGGGGTCGCCGTGGCCAGGAGGACTTGGGCTCCCTCCTGGCCCGATATTGTCGGGGAGTTGGGGAATCGGCGGGGCAAGAGGGCTTGGGCTCCCTTTTGCCCCGATCGTGTCGGGGAGTCGGGGGGGCAAGAGGGCTTGAGCTCCCTCTTGCCCCGATCGTGTCGGGGAGTTGGGGGGGCAAGAGGGCTTGAGCTCCCTCTTGCCCCGATCGTGTCGGGGAGTCGGGGGGGGCAAGAGGGCTTGAGCTCCCTCTTGCCCCGATCGTGTCGGGGGGTGCCAGGGACCACACGGAATCACCCACCGTACCACCCAATTCGGGTAAGCGCAGGTATCGGTGGGTGGCTTATTTGCGGGGGGGGGGGGGTGCCTTATTTTACATTTTTTTCTAAAAAGGGGGGGCTGTCTTATTTGATGGCCCTGCCTTATCATCGGGGAAACACGGTAGAAAAAAAAAAAAAAATGAACAGTTAAGTCCCAGTTTTTGCCGCTGAGACTCTGCCCTCTCTCACTGTAAAATTAGACTCTACTTAGTCTGTCTTTAAATTTAAAAAATGTGTGTTGTTTTAAAAAACAATTATGTTTTTAGATGTATCTAAATAAAAATAATAACCAAAAATTTATCTTTTTTTATGTCATCTTAGCATATTTTATGCTACAGAACGAATTATTTTTTTTAACATGTATTGTTATGGGAAAACGCGTTTCACATAACGAACTTTTCGCATTACAAACTTGCTCCTGGAACGAATTAAGTTCGTTGTGTGAGGCACCACTGTATAGGGAAGAAGGCAATTAATTTAATGTTTTAGATACAGAGAGATCAAAAGAGGCCCATATCAAAAGAAAAATGATCTCTAAAAAGGACAAATTACAGTAATCTGTAATACACTGTTCATGAATAGTATTTCACATACACTCAGAAATGTGTAATCGTGCCAGAGACCAAAGTCTCTATAGCCAGACCCACCATCCGATCATTGTGTATGAAATAAAGATGAATAAAGTGCTCAAAATTTTTTTTTTGTGGAATTCTTATTTATCAATTTGTATACTTATTAAACTGATTCAGGATAAGCAAAAGCTAAGGGCTCTTTTTACATAGCCGCGCTAGGGCCTTAATGCGTGGAATAGCATGTGCTAAATTGCTGTAAGCGCTAGCCGCTACTGCCGCCTTTTGAGCAGGCGGTAGATTTCCGGCTAGCGTGCACTATAGCACGCGCTAATTCAGTGCGTGCGATAGAACCGCTAGCGTGGCTTTGTAAAAGGACCCCTAAATGATGGCTTAGCTCTTGAGGTTGTTTAAGGATCCCGTTGAGGACCACGTTTCGTTAGCCTGTTTCAAGGATCCCGTAGTGGGAAGCTGAATTGGATTGCTTGATCAGTAAGTACGGTGAAGGACTTCAAAATTTGTTTAAATCTGTCATATTGAAGGCTTTTTGAGAAACGATTCACACCACTCCTTGTTCAGCTTGGGGGGGGTCCACATTTGTCAGATTGTAGTTCTTTTGGTTTTGATGATTGCCCTATCTAACAAAATTGTATTTATTTTTTTGTTCCTGGGTAATAAGTGTTCTTTCTAATTACCTATGCCACAAAAGTATCAAAAATAGCTATCATTCCCCTCAAACCTTGCTTTTGCGACCAGGACATTGATATTTTGAAATTTTACCTTTTTTTTGCAGAACATTCCAGATTGATTTTAAGCTGAGTACATGCCTATCTGTTTACTTACCCATCTCCAAAGGGATGCACCTACAAAAGATTCCTTAATAGAACTCTCTCATTCCAAGCTGGCAGATGGACAGATTGCCTGACCACCCTCATCTCATCTGCCCCATCGTACTCTTCCTTCAGGAAATCTCTCAAATCTTACCTCTTTGATAAATTTCTCAAACCCCTCCCCTCCAAATAACCAAACTCTACGACCTCTCCTTGCATAGTAATCCACTTCAACCGCATTATACGCATCGTATCTTGCATCGTATCTTGTTCTTAAGTCGCTCGCACTGTATTTTCACTGTATAAATATCTCCGCTGTAAATGTACAGGCTCTTGCATTGTAAATCTGCATTGTATCTTCGCTGTATAAACACCCATGCTGAATATGTACAGTCCCCTGCATTGTAAACTGCGCTCAACTGCATAGTACATTCCCTTGCATTGTATCTTCGCTGTGTATGTACAGTCTCTTGCATTGTAAACCGCTCTGAACTGTTTATGGTATTGCGGTATATAAAAATAAAGTTATTATTATTATTAAACTAAGGGGCCCTTTTGACATATAGGTTCAAGCAGTGAAACTTGTTGGATGAAAGTATTCAAGTCACAGATCAGAGGAAGCGTCACCAAGCTTTGTCTACCTTCTTCACCCATCAAGATAGGCTCTGCTTCTGCCACAATGTGACCAGTCTGTTTGAGGTAATTGGAATTGCCTGTAACCTAAAAGAGTGGTATCTCTTCATTGACAGCTCATCCAGGAGCTCATCAAAGGAGCTCATCAAAGCCATGCTGCTCCATAATGGGAACAAATACCAGTCTCTTCCACTGGCTCACTCAGTGCACCTCAAAGAGGATTACAACAGCATCAAGATCTTACTAGATACCTTGAAGTATGATGAGTATGGCTGGGAGGTCATCGAAGAGTTCAAAATTGTGTCATTCTTAATGGGTCTTCAAATTGGTTTTACCAAGTTTCCCTGCTATCTCTGCCTTTGGTACAGCAGTGACACAAAAGCGCACTATTAAAGGCAGAATTGGCCACAGCATACCGAGTTCTCTGTGGGGAGAAACAACACCAAATTGTAACTACTGGTGGATCCCTGGAAGGAGCCAATGCACATGAAATTGGGCCTAATGAAACAATTTGTCAGAGTTCTAGATAAGGAGTCGGAAGCCTTCAAGCACCTTCAAGACATGCTTATTGCAGGTTTCCAAGTCTCGCTGCATCTTGTCAGGTAGAAACTGACATTTCAGCCATCGTGCTGTGACTTTCTTCAGGGTATGCTGTGAGGTCTGCAGTTTGTCTTTGTTGGTCACCAATTTGAATTTTGGTGGGAAAGTCAGTTGGTCGCCAATTTGAATTTTGGTGGGAAAATTAGTTGGTCCCTCTCCCCCCCCCCCCCCGAGTGGTAAAGACTTTGGTGAGTTTAAAGAAGCCAACCTTACTTGCAAGGCAGCTCAGCCTCTGATGCACAAAAGGGTTCTTGGGAGCTTTTATCAATCATGGCAGCAACCACTTAGAACCCTATGCAAACGCATTACAAAAAGCTCACAAGTATTAAAAGGAGCAATTTTTGTAAAGTACAGAAAGAAATACCCTCTTCTTACCAGGCAACATTTTCTGGCAGGTCTGGAGCTGCTGGCAGCTGTTTGTGCGAGTATGTGTCCCACGCCTATAGTCAGAATGCACTTGTTAGGCGTGAGACACACACTCACACAAAACATGCACAACAGCTGCATTCATATTGTGTCCAAACAAACAAAAATAAACTTGCTCGAGAGCTCCAGTGATCAGGAACTCTACTGGGCATGTGCAGAAGAGCTGTGCCTATTGCTCAGCTCTCATGCTCAGGTGCCAGACACAGTTCCGCCCCCTTTTCACCAGGTTACTCAGCACAAATAGTGTGCATATGATTTGCATGCTATTTTGGCTGAGTTTAGCCTGGCAAATCAAAATTGCTCCCAACCTGGTGTTGTTTTTACCAGGTTGCCGGAGCTTTGTGCATCCTGCCATAGGGGACAATGCACAGGAAGTGGGAAAAATAGACAGACATTCCCAGATAGCAGTGCCTCTGGGTCCTCTCCCCAACTCTTCTTTCTACCAGCAGTGACTTTCCAGGGAAAAAAAATCTGCTTTGGGTGCCACTAAATTACACGTCTGAGAAGTCTCTTCTAAACATTTGTGACTGTAGGCATATGTCTTGTTTGCTTATGCCTTAATTTTGCCCTGCACTGATGTCCTGGTTTTAGATCAGTGCATACCTTTATCTTAGGGGTAAAAAAACTAGAGTAGCTCAGTCTGTTGTCCTTGATAAGATGTTGCTTGATTTCTCTACCTTAACTCTTGACTCTGTGACTCAGCAAACCAGCTTCTTCTGTGATTGGCTTGCACCGACTGCACACTGCAGCGAGCAAAGGGTTAACAGTGCCAGGCAGCAAACGTCTTAAGTTCAGAATTATAAAGTAATAAACTTAACAAGCTTAAGATAATACACGAACCTGATGAACCAAAGGGTGGTGATGCGATAGGGATCCCATGGAGACATGGAAGAGGGTGAGGAACAGCCCTGCAGCTCGGTGGCCAAAATGTGCCAAATCAGCCAGAAGGCTGCCAGGCTGCCAGACAGCAAAAGCCATTTCTTCAGTAAACTCAGTGACCTGCCATACACCCTCCCGCACGACACACCATGCTCAAGCTGTAGTGACGCCAGACAATGTAAGTGAGAAGGTGGGAGAAAACAATAGCAGCCATTCCCAGCAAATGACATATAGGCCCTGTGGCCCTATTGATATTTTACCCAGCGATGCATTAGCAACTAAAAAAGTTGGGGTGAGGCTGAAGAGTGGTTTGTTTGGCTCCTCCAACAAGAAAAGCATTCTGATGCCCTGAAATAACATGTCTGTCTGTCTTTTAACTTCAAAATCCCTGGGGAAACAATGCGAGTAGAATGCATAGGCAATAGTAATGATGCAATATTGTTAGTCATGGAAAGTAGTCGGGTCTGTGTTGGTGGACTAATGTGGGGGGGGAAGGGATGTGTTTGGGAATAAGTACGTTTGACTCTTGTGTTACTAGGTCTGTCTATGTTTTGTTCCAAGTGATTCTGAGTAGGGTTTCCATATTTAGCTACGTGAAATCCCGGACGTATGGCTCCGCCCTGTTCTGCCCCCCCTCCCCCCCCCCAAGCACCAGTTCCACCTCTTAAAAGCACGCAGGACTTTGCGGCGCAAGTGGTGGCACTCAAATGTCGCCGCAGGATTGTAGGCTCGCCAAAGTCCTGAACGCTTTTGACAGTGCACCATTTTCTCAGGAGCCTCTCATGACAAACTTTGCCAAAAGCTTTCTGAAAATCTAGATACATTTTATCAACTGCTTCACCTTTATCCACATGTTTATTCACAGCTTCAAAGAAGTCAAGCAATTTTTTTTTAATTGAAATTTTAAGTGAAATAACATAACATTATACCATAGATATGATATAAATCCAAACATAACAAAAACTGTAAGTACAGAAATAGAAGCAGGACATGTTTACAGACAAGCTACATTAAAATCTGTGTAAATAACTAGTCAAAACATGTCAAACTCATAGCACAAAACCAGCTTAAAATGTTAGCATAAAAATATATCGGCAGGTATAGTAGTAGAAAAAAAAAAGGGGGGGGGGGGTTCCCAGTAAGCACCACGCAACAACAATCAGTCAAGTCAAATTTTGAAGGGATGACACAGACAATAGTCTTAATACATCAATGGTCTTTACTACACTAAGACTGAACAGGGTCCCATACTTTGAGAAATATACTGGTAGAATTGTGTTTTTCAGCTATAAAACTCTCATATTTGGTGGTGATACATACTGTATTCCACCATATTCCATTTTAGACAAGTCTTTCCAGCAGTGTAAAATATTTTTAATAGCCCAAAATAGTAAAATGTTGAGCAAACGAGCATTATATTCAGACATAGGTTGTGGAAGACCATGACGACCCAGTATAATGATCTTAAGATGTAAAGGAGCTTTCATATTCAAGATGGATGAGATGGTGTTCCAAACATTTTTCCAATATACAGTGAGATGACAACAGTGAAATATCTTTCTTACAAGACCAACAAAGATCAGAAGTGTCCTTTGAGAGTTTGGCTAATCTTTTTGGGGTCCAATGAGATCCGTGCAAAAGGAAGTATGTCAACTGTAATACCGCTGCGGATCGTATAGATTTAAATATTCAGGTCCATACCTTTTGCCAGACATCATCATCTGCCTCAAATTCCAACTCAGAATGCCATGAACTCATCAATTGTGATTTAGAAATAGAAGAGGTCTATTTTAGTATTGCATAGCATTTAAAGCTGCACCTTTTTGAGCATTAATCAATTTAGATTGTAAAAGAATATCAGGTGCGGATTTCAATTTAGTTGGATCTGGGTAGTTCACATGTATACTGTGTCATAATTGAAGCCACGTCACATTGATTTAGACAAGCTATGCTACATATATGCTGATGATATCTCTATTTTAATTCCTCTGAATAACGTGACCAACGAAACTTTAAAACACGTTTCCCATATCATGACTGAAATTGAACAATGGACTATCAATTTTAAATTGAAATTAAACACAGAAAAGACAAAAATTTTCTTGGCAAGCCCAAAGGACAAAATCACTATAACATCAATACACCTAAACGGTCACGATCACCCAATATCAAAAACTATAAAAATTTTAGGAGTCACTTTAGTTACCCACTTGACCATGATCGAACACACGAACTTGGCGGCAAAAAATGTGCTTCTTTGCACTATGGAAATTAAAAACCATCAAAAAATATTTCGACCCTCTATCTTTCAGACTACCAGTACAGTCATTAATTCTATCCACCCTGGACTACTGCAACATCATTTACGTGGGTATACCTAAAAAAACTGTGAGAAAATTAAGAATAGTGCAAAACACAGCTGTCTGCTTAATATTCACACTACAGAAAAGCGAACACAATCCCTACTACAAACTACTACACTGGTTGCCAATGGAGGCACAAATAATATTCAAATTCTCTTGCTTTTGCTTTAAACTGGTGTGGGGAATGGCCCCTACCTATCTCTTGCCACTTTTCGAGCTAGACATCCCCACGAGGACAACCAAAAATCACAATCTTTTTGCCTATCCAAAGATCACTGATTGCAAATACAGGTCCTTTCTGGACAGAACCTTTAAGTTTCAAGCTAGCAAACAGCAGACCTGGCTAGGCAATTACATCAACAGAGCCAGGTCAACCTAAGGTGCATTTCGGAAAGAAATTACCGTATTTTCACGCAAATAACGCGCACCCGTATAAAACGCGCACACGGGTATAGCGCGCAGAAATCACGATGATATGTACAAAAACTTTGGTATACCGCGCTCACGGGTATACCGCGCATGCTGCCCGACGCTCCTTTCGCCCGCCCTGACTTTCCGACTCTCCGTTCACCCCCCCTGACTTCCGTGCACTGTCCCCCCTTGAAGGTCTGTCCCCATCCTGAAAGCCTGATGCCCCCCCCCGACGTCCGATACATCCCTCCCCCCGAAGGACCGCCGACTCCCCAACAATATCGGGCCAGGAGGGAGCCCAAATCCTCCTGGCCACGGCGACCCCCCAACCCCACCCCGCACTACATTACGGGCAGGAGGGATCCCAGGCCCTCCTGCCCTCGACGCAAACCCCCCTCCCTCCAACGACTGCCCCCCCCCAAGAACCTCCGACCGCCCCCCCCAGCCGACCCGCGACCCCCCCTGGCGACCCCCACGACCCCCCACCCCCCTTCCCCGTACCTTTGGTAGTTGGCCGGACAGACGGGAGCCAAACCCGCCTGTCCGGCAGGCAGCCAACGAAGGAATGAGGCCGGATTGGCCCATCCATCCTAAAGCTCCGCCTACTGGTGGGGCCTAAGGCGCGTGGGCCAATCAGAATAGGCCCTGGAGCCTTAGGTCCCACCTGGGGGCGCGGCCTGAGGCACATGGTCGGGTTGGGCCCATGTGCCTCAGGCCGCGCCCCCAGGTGGGACCTAAGGCTCCAGGGCCTATTCTGATTGGCCCACGCGCCTTAGGCCCCACCAGTAGGCGGAGCTTTAGGATGGATGGGCCAATCCGGCTTCATTCCTTCGCTGGCTGCCTGCCGGACAGGCGGGTTTGGCTCCCGTCTGTCCGGCCAACTACCAAAGGTACGGGGAAGGGGGGTGGGGGGGTCATGGGGGTCGCCAGGGGGATCGCGGGTCGGCTGGGGGGCGGTCGGAGGTTCTTGGGTGGGGCGGTCGTTGGGGGGGAGGGGGGTTTGCGTCGAGGGCAGGAGGGCCTGGGATCCCTCCTGCCCGTAATGTAGTGCGGGGTGGGGTTAGGGGGTCGCCGTGGCCAGGAGGGTTTGGGCTCCCTTCTGGCCCGATATTGTCGGGAAGTCGGCGGTCCTTCGGGGTGGGGGTGCGAGTGGTCCTGCCGGGGGGGGGGGGATGTATCGGACGTCGGGGAGTCGGCCGGGCAAGAGGGCTTGGGCTCCCTCTTGCTCCGATCGTGGATGCGGGTGCGGGTGGGAGCGCGTGCGAGCGGTCGTTCGGGGTGGGGGTGCGAGTGGTCCTGCCGGGGGGGGATGTATCGGACGTCGGGGAGTCGGCCGGGCAAGAGGACTTGGGCTCCCTCTTGCTCCGATCGTGGATGCGGGTGCGGGTGGGAGCGCGTGCGAGCGGTCGTTCGGGGTGGGGGTGCGAGTGGTCCTGCCGGGGGGGGGGGATGTATCGGACGTCGGGGAGGCGGCCGGGCAAGAGGGCTTGGGCTCCCTCTTGCTCCGATCGTGGATGCGGGTGCGGGTGGGAGCGCGTGCGAGCGGTCGTTCGGGGTGGGGGTGCGAGTGGTCCTGCCGGGGGGGGGGATGTATCGGACGTCGGGGAGTCGGCCGGGCAAGAGGGCTTGGGCTCCCTCTTGCTCCGATCGTGGGTGCGGGTGGGAGCGCGTGCGAGCGGTCGTTCAGGGTGGGGGTGCGAGCGGTCCTGCTGGGGGGGGTGAATCGGGCGTCGGGCGGGTGGGAACTATGTTTTAAAACTTTTGTATACCGCGCTCACGCATATAACGCGCGAGGGGTATGCGCGGTAGGTAAAAACGCGTATAACGCGCGCGTTATATGCGTGAAAATACGGTAAGACAGCTCTGTTCGATAGATTTATCTCCTAGTCAGATACCCCTTTTAAAACTATTAACAACATGTTGATATTGTGTATTCTCACTAATTGTATTCTGTATTCACTAGCTGTTCAGTGACATCGTCCCTATTTGTATTCTGTGATTCGCTGATTGTCCAGCTCTCTTCACTGTAAACCGCCTAGAAGTCGCAAGATTGTGGAGGTATAGAAAAAAATAAAGTTATTATTATTATATTGTAGTTCCTCAAAAGTCAGCCACTGTTGATTTTTAATCAGATCACTCAGCATCCATATTCCACATTTTTTGCCACTGTACCCAATCTAAAGTAGCAGCTTGTATTGTTATCTTTTTATTATCAAAAAGTATACAAGCTGAATATCCAAAAAAAATCAAAAAAATAACCAACAAATATTCAGAATAAAGCTGCTAATAGTGGAAGGAAACAGGCTGAAAGGCAAGTAACTAACATGGAGAAAAAGACCTCAGTGTTTCAAGGAAACAACCAAGAAACTATATGTTCAGTTATAAACTGCCATACAAAACACATCCCAGGTCAAAAAACTCCATGGAAAAGATTCATAAAGATATAGTTTAAAATACACAAGTTAAACTGCAAAAAAACAGCAAAAAACTGTAAAAACTTGCACTTATCTTCCATTCATCTCTCACAAGCAGTGGAAATAAATATCCGTTGCTCCAATACGGAACCAGACACACTTTTCAAAGAATGAACTCAGTATTCCCGAGAGGCCCTGTTTCGCCAAGTGGCTGCGTCAGGGGAATATCTTTAGAAAGAGAGCAACTGCTTCAAAAAATCTTCTACGGGAAGAGCAACGGTTTCTTGGTTGTTTCCTTGAAACACTGAGGTCTTTTTCTCCATGTTAGTTACTTGCCTTTCAGCCTGTTACCTTCCACTATTAGCAGCTTTATTCTGAATATTTGTTGGTTATTTTTTTGATTTTTTTGGATATTCAGCTTGTATACTTTTTGATAAATTGTTATCTTTTTATTATGCCATACAGATACTCTAGAAGATCCAGCCATTTATTCTTCATCAAGTTATCAAAGTGTTTGAGGGTATTTGCCATGGATCTATGTATAGTGTCAGTATTTGGCTGTGTAGAGATTGATAGATTAAGGGCTAGGTTAGCAGATCCAAACTTACTTTTTTCTAGATTTAACCATGCCGGGGAGTCCTTTAAATCTTGATTTAGCAGCCAAAGTGACCCTTGCCTCATTAAGAAGGCTTGATGATAATTAAATAAATCCGGAAATCCGGAAAATTAACTCCTCCTGATGATTTATCATTCTTCAGTTTTTGTAATGCAATTCGAGGTTGACGGTTATTCCAGAGAAATTTACTTAAAGCCTGTTCTATGGTATGGTAAAATTTTTGGGTAGAAGAAAAGGAATCATACTTAGGATATAATTTATCTTTGGTAAAATCATTATTTCAATGGTAGCTAAAGAACCCCACCAGTCAAGCAAATTGATGAGGCAAGATCTCCCTTGGCTGAACCCATGCTAACTCTGTCCCATTAAATCATGTTTGTCTCGTGTTCCACAATTTTTTCTTTTATAATTGTTTCCCCTGGAACCCTATTTAAAAACTGGCATAACAATGGCCACCCTTTCAACTGCAGTGGCAAAATAATGCTCAGAATGTAGGAAGTTGGTTGGTTGGTTTGAAAATTTTTCAGCACCCCCTCGTACATACAGTAATGTAGTGTTAGGTTTGAGGAAAACATTGTGAGCAAACAGTGGCCAAGGTGGAAGGGAAAATGTATTCTTTGCTGGACAAGAAGTATGTTCAAATCTAACCAAGTCAAAAATATTATTGGCATGTAAATAGAGAATATGGAAAATTCATGAAAGAAGAGGAACATAACCTAACTTTACTCAAGCACCACAGTTTCTCCTAAAGATATGTTTCAGAGTTATATGAAGGAAGTTGGAAGTTCCAGAAACTGCTTTTTCACCATTAGTAGCTGCACTTTATTTACCTTCTAAAGCTAGCTCTTATAATTTAAAAAGAAGCCAAAAGAAGGAGAAGAAATGGAAAGCCTGAGACTTCTATTTTGGACTTCTGAGTAGGTTTATTACTAGAGATTATGAATGCTGCTACACTACTGGCTACTTTTCCTTTTGGAGTTGGATCATGATTAGATATTTTGAACTGTTGTTTTCAAAGACATGATAAGAAATTTTTAGGACAGACTACCCCTTAGAGTGCCACTTTAGAAACTGTGATAGCATGGCAGAAATAACTAGAGATCACTCTTGTCCTAGTGCTACTGAATCACCAGGTAATGGGCTTTTAGTCTTATTATGATAGTGGGGTGCCCTTTGGGGGGTGGGGGATCTCCTCAAGAGGTTTGAAGACTCTCTTTGTGGGTTTGGGGATCTTGGGGAGGTTGGGGATCTCCTCAGAAGAATTGAGAAGAAGAGTATCAGGCCCAAGAGCATCGGGCTGCAGCTTTGAGGCCGGATGCTCTTGGCATGTTAAAATAATGCCAGCAATTCTGGTTTTTTACATAGAAATGAGCTGTTTTAAATGCATTTGTATGTTTTGCATCTCGTTAATATGTAACCTATTCTAACCTAAATATTTATTTATTTTTGCATTTATAGCCTGCTTTAAGAACATAAGAATTGCCACTGCTGGGTCAGACCTGTGGTCCATCGTGCCCAGCAGTCCGCTCATGTGGCTGCCCTTAGGTCAAAGACCAGTGCACTAACTGAGACTAGCCTTACCTGCGTACGTTCTGGTTCAGCAGGAACTTGTCTAACTTTGTCTTGAACCCCTGGAGGGTGTTTTCCCCTATAACAGCCTCCGGAAGAGCGTTCCAGTTTTCTACCACTCTCTGGGTAAAGAAGAACTTCCTTACGTTTGTACGGAATCTATCCCCTTTTAACTTTAGAGAGAGTGCCCTGTTGTTCTCTCTACCTTGGAGAGGGTGAACAACTACTAAGTCTATTCCCTTCATTATCTTGAATGTTTCAATCATGTCCCCTCTCAGTCTCCTCTTTTCAAGGGAGAAGAGGCCAGTTTCTCTAATCTCTTTTACTGTACGGCAACTCCTCCAGCCCCTTAACCATCTTGGTTGCTCTTCTCTGGACCCTTTCGAGTAGCTCTGTGCCCTTCTTCATGTACAGCGACCAGTGCTGGATGCAGTACTCCAGGTGAGGGTGTACCATGGCCCGGTACAGTGGCATGATAACCCTCTCTGATTTGTTTGTGATCCCCTTCTTAATCATTCCAAGCATTCTGTTCGCCCTTTTCGCTGCCGCTGCATATTGCGCAGACAGGTTCATCGACTTGTCGACCAGTACTCCCAAGTCTCTTTCCTTGGAATGTCTCTCCAAGTACCGCACCGGACATCCTGTATTCATGTATAAGATTTTTGTTACCGACATGCATCACCTTACACTTATCCACGTTAAAGCCCATTTCTCGAGAGTGTTTATGACACGTTGCAGGTCTTCGCAATCCTCCTGCGTCTTCACTACTTTGAATAACTTTGTATCGTCTGCAAATTATAATCACCTCACTCCTTGTACCAATTTCCAGATCATTTATAAACATGTTGAAGAGCACGGGTCCGAGCACCAAACCCTGCGGCACTTCACTCGTGACGCTTTACCAGTCTGAGTATTGTCCATTTACCCCCAAAGCGGTTACAAAACGTAATACACATAATAAAACCATAAAAATTTACAAAAGCACAATAAATCAAAAATTAAAATCAATTTTTCACAAAATAATGAGTCTTTAAATGTCTCTTAAACTGTTGCAAGTCAAGAAGTGGATATGTCCTAATAAGATTGGTGAACTCAATTTATTACATAAAAGTCTTTTATTCATCAAATAACTGAACGGCTCACCATCTCCCAGTGCAAGACTGACTGATATGGAAAGGAGTTTACTCCAGCACAGGGCTGGAAAGCAGCAAGCTGCCCACTCTCAAATTGCCCAGCCTACTGAGGCAGGCCGGTTGAGGCTGAAACATGGACACGTCGAGTCATTAAGTTTGATCCATTCAGTTATTTGATGAATAAAGGACTTTTATGTAATAAATTGAGTTTAACAATCTTATTAGGGCATATCCACTTCTTGCCTTGCGACTTTGAGTTTGTGGATTTGGTTCTCCTGTGTTTATCTCTCTTAAACTTTTGAACATTCGCACACAATCACAAAGTACCTGGAAAATCTGCCTTACGAGACCTTTAAGTCACATTGAGGGGCAATTAACATGATTTAAGGCCCTATGGGGAGAGTGTGGCGCAGTGGTTAAAGCTACAACCTCATCACCCTGGGGTTGTGGGTTCAAACCCATGCTGCTCCTTGTGACCCTAGGCAAGTCACTTAATCCCCCCATTGCCCCAGGTACATTAGATAGATTGTAAGCCTGCTGGGACAAACAGGGAACAAATGCTTGAGGACCTAAATAAACTCATGTCAACCGTTCTGAGCTCTCCTGGGAGAATGGTATGGAAAAATTGAATAAATAAATAATGCAGCTTGATAACTTCCTCTCTTAGGGCCCCATTTACAAAGCCACAGTAGTCAGTCCTGGCATAGCAAATGTAATGTGGCCTATGGGCTACAACACTTTTGCCACACTGGAATTGCTACTGTGACTTTGTAAAAGGGGCCCTTAGTATGCCAGTAAACCTGTACTGGAAATCTGTACCTGGATGTCGCCACTCTCTCAGCGAAAAATGTTTTTCACACATTTGAGGAAGGAGTGGCCCAGTGGTTAGAGCTACCGTCTCAGCCCCCTCCTCCCCCCACCACATTACTCCTTGTGACCGTGGGCAAGTCACTCAATCCTCCATTGCTCAAGCACATTGGATAGATTATGAGCCCGCTGGGACAGAGAGGGAAAATGCTTGAGTACCTGATTGTAAACCACTTAGATAATCTTGATAGGCAGTATATAAATACCCAATTTAAAAACTCTTTTGGGCCTGCAGTGTGTAGCCCCCTTTGTCCTTGAACTGCTCACTCTGCAGAACATTATATCTTATCTTACAGAAGCATGCTATATATTGCTGATACAGGAGGCAATACAGTGAGGCTTGCAGGGAAGAGCAAATGACATCAAACTCAATGCTTTCAAATGCATGTAGAAAAATATCTGTAGGTTGGTTTTAAAATAGAAAACGCAGTGTGCTGACAGCAGAGGACATGTAAGGAGAAAACACACAACAGTCCTGGGTGGTTACTTGCCTGGACCTCACTCGCTGGAAGGGAAGGAGGGAGCACCTCCTACATGGTATACGCTATCGAGAATACCTGCACAAACTCATTTTATACTTTCTGCAGAAGAAAATTTGCATTGGAAGGAGTAGGATTGCAGGCCATTTGGCATTCATTTTCCGAGTAATATCTCAAGTTACCTCTTGATGGCCCACTTTTATCAAGCCGTGCTAGGGTTTTTTTTTAAATTGCCAGCCGCTTCGGTAAAAGCTCTGACACTCATAGGAATTCTATAAGTGTCGGAGCTTTTACTGCAGTGGCTTGATAAAAGGGGGGGGTCATGCACAAGGTTAGGCTGAAAAGAAAAATGGTTAATGTTTTAGACCAGCGGTGCCCATACTTTTTGGGCTTGCGAGCTACTTTTAAAATGACCAAGTTAAAATGATCTACCAACAATAAAATTAAAAAAAAACACAAAGCACTGTACGCAGAGAAAATGTTAATTATCATTTATATTCCATGGGTTTTCAAAGAGGTCAAGGCAGATGACTTTATGCAATGTCACCTGAGGAACAACTATACAAAAATAGACAAATATACCCCCTCCCTTTTTACTAAACCGTGATAGTGGTTTTTAGCGCAGGGAGCTGCGCTGAATGCCCTGTGCTGCTCTCGATGCTCATAGGCTCCTTGCGCTAAAAATCACTATTGCGGCTTAGTAAAAGGGGGCCATAGTATAAAATATAGACAGCAGTTATAAATTATCAAAACGGACACATTTTGATCACTAAATTGAAAATAAAATCATTTTTCCTACCTTTGTTGTCTGGTGATTTTATGAATCTTTGGTTGCACTTTATTCTTCTGACTGTGCATCCAATATTTCTTCCCTTCTTTCAGCCTGCTGTATGCTTCCAGACCTCATTCCCTCCGCCAACTTTTTCTTCCTCTCTCCCTGCCCCCTCCCCTTTCTTTCTTTCTTTCTTTCTTTCTTTTCTGTCTCCCTGCCCCCCTTTCTTTCTGTCTGTCTTTCTCTCTCCATGCCCCCTTTCTTTCTGTCTTCCTGTTCCCCTTTCTTTCTTTTTCCCTTCTTTCTTTCTGTCTCCCTGCTCCCCCTTTTTTCTGTCTCCTTGCCTGCTCCCAAGCCACTGCCAACGCCATCGGAAAACAGGCCTCCAAACCACCGCCGCCCCAAGCTCTCCCTGCTTCCCCACACAGAAGCGTTGGGCCGACCAGATTTCCTCTCCCCGACGTCATTTCTGAAGTCGGAGAGGAAGTTCCGTGCCAGTCAGGCAGCGATTGGCTGGCCCTGAACTTCCTCTCTGATGTCAGAATTGACGTCGGGTGGGGAAAGTTGGTCAGCTTGGCACTTCTGAGTCGAGAAGCAAGTAGAACATGAAGGCAACAAGATTGACTCGCGTTGCCTTCACGATCTACCAGTTGATCGCGATTGACCTTTTGGGCACCCCTGTTTTAGGCTAAAATAAAAACAGCCATGTATAGCACCTGATGAATATATTTGATATACAAGAAAAAGACAACTTTAGCATGTAGGCCAGTGAATCGCAAACTGTGTGCCACAGCAAGATTCGAAGTGTGTTGTGAAATGCCAGCGAGGAGGCGAGTTGCTGTCTCCAGCTGACTCTCTACAGGATGTGCCTCTTGTGGAGAGAGATACGTCTTGTAAACAGTCAGCCAGCACTGGTGCCTTTCCTCCTCCCCGGCACCTCTAATCCTCTCCACGCCTCTCCTGTTGACCCTCCCTCCCCCCACTGCTGGCTCAAGGCCCCATCTGCTGGGCCTTTGCACATGCGCAGAAGTCGAGTTGATGACGCCATGCGTATGCGTGACATCATGTCGATGTCCACACACTTCCGGGTGCCCTCGAGCTGCAGCCACCTGTTTGGTGTGCTGCGGCTTGAAATAGTTTACAAGACACTGATGTAGGCAATAAATCAGAGAAAAGACTCTGGCTTGACCTTATTTTGCAGTAAAACTCATAAAGCTTGCTCATTATGCTTTATGTACACATAACTTTGAAATCAGTTCATGTGACTGAGTGGTAAAGGATTTAGTTTGTTTAAACTAATCTGTATAACACAAGGTTTCTGGAAGGATTGGAGTTTGTGGACATGACGCCAAAAGACATGGTGAATTTCCACAGAGAGCAGACAAAATCAAAGCAGGAATAAGAATAGCAAAGAGAGACAAAAAGGAATTAATCAAATTTGAATTATTATAATTCATAACTAATTAACCCCTCCCCCTTTTATGAAGCCACATTAGTGTTTTTTTAATCTTCGGCAGTGGTGGTAAAAGCTCCGATGCTCATATAATTCCTAGCTAGGTACTTGGGACCTGGGTTGGCCACTGTTGGAACATAAGAACATAAGAACTGCCATCTCCGGATCAGACCTTCGGTCCATCAAGTCCGGCGATCCGAACACGCGGAGGCCCAGCCAGGTGTACACCTTGGGCTTGATGGATCATTGGTATGTCCCCGCATGGCAATTCTTGCCCTGGCCGGCAATAAAAAAAGCTGATGCAGTTTCATAAAAGAGGCTGGGGGGTAAAATATTAAAAACACCTAAATGTAAGAAAAAATAGATGATGTCAAAAGCCCAATACAGTCATCAAGTGTAGCCCTAATAGTGCAGGAGTCTGAGATCCTGGGGTACTGGGTTCAATTTCCACCAATGGCAAAGTAAGGGAGGGGTGGGGGTAGGGCAGACTGCCCTGTGCGCCATCTAAGTTGGGGCACCAGCACCTCTCCGCCCCCCCCACCCCTCCCACACCACGGTCATGCCCCCCTTCCCCCGTACCTCTTTAAATCTTTGCTAGTGTAAGCAACTTCTCCAACTTGCTGCTTGCACTGGCCTTTGAAATCACTTCTTGGTCGTGGGGCCAGGAAGTGACATCAGACGGAAAGCTAATGCCGGTGTGAGCATCAGGCCGGAGAAACTGCTTGTGCTGGTGAAGAATCTATTGGGGGGGGGGGTAAGGGAGGGTACGAGTGTGGCGTGGGGGGGGGGGGGGCGCCACACTATGCCACTGATTTCCACTACAGCTCCTTCTGATTCTGGCCAAGTCACTCAACCCTCCATTGCCCCAGGTATAAAAACTTAGGTCCTCTTTTACAAAGGTGCGCTACACGCGTTTTAGCACGCATTTAGCGCATGCTAAATCAACGTGTGCGCTAACCGCTAATGCGTCCATAGGATAACATGCACGCATTAGCGTTTAGCACATGCTAAAAAGCATAGTGCACCTTTGTAAATGAGGGGGATAGATTGTGAGCCCACTAAGGTCAGAGAAAGTACCCATACATAAGGTATATAGCAGTGCATATTTCTAGTAGCACTATAGAAATGATTAGTAGCAGTAATATATGCTCAGACGCACACACACAAATTGCTTTTCTTAACATGGTCAGCAAATTATTTATGATTTCAATAGAAACATAGAAAGATGACGGCAGAAAAGGGCTACAGCCCATCAAGTCTGCCCACTCTACTGTCCCACCCCATTAAGTCAGAGTGCTGCTCAACCCAAGTAGAGATCCTACGTGGATGTCCCATTTATTCTTAAAGTCGAGCACGCTAGTGGCCTTGATCACCTGCACAGGTAGTTTGTTCCAGTGATCCACCACCCTTTCTGTAAAGAAATACTTCCTGGTGTCACCACCAAATCTCCCTCCTCTGAGTTTGAGCGGGTGCCCCCTTGTGACTGAAGGTCCCTTAGGAAATAATATGTCGTTTTCCACCTCGACACGACCCGTGACGTACTTAAATGTCTCAATCATGTCACCCCTCTCCCTGACATGATTGAGACATTTAAGTACGTCATTGTCCATGCATCGACTCGAACATTTTTCTAAAATACCTTATCCTCCAGATGTCACCCTTTTGTTCTTAAAGTCATCTGTTTTTTAAAAAAATATTTTAATTATTTATAAACCTTAATCCACCTCTTTTACAAAAGCGTAATGTGGTCTTTAGTGCCGACTGCGGCGGTAACAGCTCCTTCGCTCATAGGACTTCTATGAGCGTTGGAGCTGTTACCGCCCTGGCTGGCGCTAAAAACTGTACTACGCTTTTGTAAAAGGGGGGGGGGAAATATTAACAAATTTTGACTAACTCCCTTTTTTTTGGTCTCTCTATTTGGATTCCTGCTTTATTTTTGTTGGAATCTATGGGGCCAGTTCAGCGTGCACACCGGACTTGCAGAAATTTAGGTGCATGCTATTGGGCCTAATAGGATGCAGATAATTAGCAGGGACAAATTATTATCCTATTCACTAAACTACACCCTGATTAGTGACCACAAACTATGGGCCAAACTTTGGGGGTCCTTTTGCCAAGCTGCGATAACCACTACCTCAACATAAGAGAGGGAAAGAGAGCGAGGAGATGGTACCCAGGGATGGAGGGGAAGGGGAGAGAGAGGGAGGACATGGTGAACAGGGATGTGAGGGGTGGGGAAGGGAAGAAAATGGAAGAAATGCTGTTTATAGACAGATGGGACTAGGAAAGAAGAAAGAGGGTAGAAGATGGTACATATGGATAGATGGGAAGGGAAATCAATAGTGGAAATGATGTAAACTGTTCTCAAAAGCTTCTGATACCAATTCTATATCATAGCTTAAAACCGGGGAAAAAACCTCAAACGCCCAAACGATGTTGTTGCAATATCAGGATGAATATATGCTGTATGCTATTTAAAACCTTAAATGGAGACAGCCCAACCTACCTGAACAATTGCCTCATCCAAACTACCTCAACCAGACATAGAAAAACACACACCCCATTCACCCCCCCAATCAAAGAAGTTAAACAGAAAAAACTATACGATGGCCTCCTAGCCACTCAAGCAGCAAAACTAGATAACCAGATCTTCAATCTACTGATAACTACCCAAGATTACAAGATGTTCAGAAAAGAAATAAAAACTATACTCTTCAAGAAATTCCTGAAACTGTCCTAGCATCACATATACTTTCCTTCCTCCTTCCTTCTTCACGCCACACAGATACTAACTGATCTACTCTTTACCTTCTCAAGAAATGACCAATGATCTTCCATTGTAACCCACCATTTATAACTCTTTTGTAATCCGCCTTGAACCGCAAGGTAATGGTGGAATAGAAATCTCTAAAGTAATGTAATGTAATATCAAAAGAAGGTAGAGATCTTAAAAGCATCACTAGCATTGGAGACTTTGACTGAACACATAACTGTCTTTAAGGATGATATGGATAAATTCCATGTAGATCTAAAGCAGATGGAAATAAAAAAATTCAGATGCAACGACAATTATTACGCAAAGAGATTTGTTTATAATTGAATGGATAAATTCAGAAAAACAAAACCATCTAAGTCATCTACAAATACTAACACATCTACAAACACCTCAGATGATGAACGAGACAAGACACAATCTACTAAACAAGTGTCAGGGAAGACAGATCAAGCTGGTGGGCTCACACTCCATCTAATGTACCTGTAGCAATGGGGGATTAAGTGACTCACCCAAGGTCATTTGAACCCACAATCTCAGGGTGCTGAGGCTATAGCTCTAACCACTGCGCCACATAAAAATATTGTAAAAGTATGACAAGGCATGGGCGGTTGGGACATTGATGTGGCTATGATGGTCCCATGGTAATCCTTGCTTATCCTGTGGCATTTTGCTTATGGGTAAGAGCACGTCATAATGAATATGAATGAGATAAATTTGCATATTATGTATATTCATTAGGGATATTCAGAAAAACTGACAGACTAGGGGTCCCCTATGACAGGTTGTGTGGTGTATAAAGCATGCTGTACAGTAAGGTCTGGGTTCTATAAATGGCGTCTGAAATTAGTCACCTAGATCGGCATGCATACTAGGCACAGTGGCATAGCAAAAGGGGGCGAGGAGGGCGGTCTGCCCCAGCACCATGTTGGTGGGGGCATTGGCACCCCTCCACCTCTCCGATCCCCCGTCTCTTCCCATTCCTCCCCTAACTGCGTGCACCCCCCTTCCCTTCCCTCATACCTGTAGTTGAAGTTGTTCGTGGCGGTCTTCATGTGGTGCTCTTTACGACCCTGTTGGCTTTCCCACTGACATCACTTCCAGGTGCCATGCATAAGAAGTGATGTCAGAGGGAGAGCCGACAGTGTCACGAGAAGCCCGTTGTTGACTGCCGTGAGCAACAACTTCAGTTGAGGTACAAGGGAAGGAGGGGAGGGTTGTGCACAGCAGGTAGAAACGGGGGTGGGGGTGGGGGAAGGGGGCAAGGAGACGACGGCAGGGAAAGGATGCCACCACCCCGGATGCATCTCACCCTCACTATGCCACTGTCTAGGCACCTACCTTAATTTTCTTAATTAGCTTAATCAGCACTGTTGATTGAAAAGCACCATTAAAACACTCCTTGAGTCACTCTGGAGTCCAGAGAAGCAGGGAGTAGGGGACTATCGACTTCTTTTTCCATGGGAAGGAAGAGGAAAAATCAGTTATTATCAGGACCCTAAAAATATAACTGACCTTTTCTCTTTCACAACCAACAAACATAAAAGAAGCTCACATCTGAATTTTGTTTCTCCACCGGTTAGAGCAGGGGTGTCCAACCTTTTGGCTTCCCTGGGCCTCATTGGCCAAAAAAAATGTTTCTGGAGCCGCACAAACGCGCAAATGCTGCAGCAAGACAGAGGAGGGAGTTGGCAAGACAGTAAACACCCAGGGGCAACTTCATCACCCTCGACCGGGGCCACACAAAATACTTCACTGGGCCGCATGTGGCCCTTGGACCACAGGTTGGACACCCCTGGGTTAGAGGATGCAAATTTAAAAGCCTTCATCAACATCTTTTCTCACATCAAGCAGCATTATGGGGTTAAGATCTGGAACTGCTTATGCATACTACTTATGGGGAATTTAGGAAACACCTAAAAACATCTGTTCTTGAAGTATTTAGGTAACTGACCTATACAATCTTTGTCCACAACAACTAATCCCCAGAACTGTTAATCACTAACCCTTAACTTTGTTAAATCTACTCAGTCAGTAACATCTTTTAATCATTGTAAACCGCATAGAACTTCACAGTCCTGCGGTATATACGGTAAACTGTTATTATTATTATTAACCATAAGTTCAGTGAAAGGACCCATGGATTTTAATTTAAGACCTATTCAGATAGTAACGGAAGTTGAGACTTCCCCAGCTGTTGCTTCCCTGTAGTCCTTTGAGAAAACTCCACCACACCAACCTGGAAATATCTTATTGGATGAGATAGCTGTTTTCCCACAGGTAACCAAGCTTCTCCTCATTTGTCTTTATCTCAGATGGGAGAATTAACTGATAGTTAGAGTACAGAAAACCCTCTTTTGAGGTCTCTCCTTCCCATGCAATTACTGCTGAAGAAATTGAGCCTCAAGAAAAGCCAGTTACTTTACGAGATGTGTGACACGTTGTAAAGCAAACTGTATGATCCATGCAAGGCTTCACTGTGCCAGTTTTCCCAGGAGGGAGCTATTAAGTTCTCTAAGACTGAAAAAAGTTTAGGTGACATTGATGTGAAGATAGGGAAATCTGTAGAGACGTTGCAAGCTGCTGCTGCTTCCTTTGTTACATAATCAGCTGGAAGCTATGAAAAATCGATTTTGCAGTAGGAATTTGAGACTATTGAACTTCCCAGTGACTCATTATTTGGCTCCTCTGGAATTGCTGAAAACATATTTGAAGGATGTATTACAATATTCCAGAGCTGACTTATTGTCATTTGAGAATATATACATGTATGCATTAAAGGGAAATAGGGATTGGGACTTCTATACAGTCTTTTTGTAATTATACAACCACACTCAAAATGGTTTACATACAGGCACTTCAAGCATTTTCCTTATCTCTTCCGGTGGGCAATCTAATGTAACTGGGGCAGTGGAGGATTAAGTGACTTGCCCAGGGTCACTGGGAGAAGTGCAGGGTTTGAACCCACAACCTCAGGGTGCTGAGTCTGTAGCTGTTAAAGGGTTCTATGGAAACCTAAGAAGAGGGGGGATGGATCATATCGCACCTTATAGTTTGGATTTGTCTGTTTCTTGAGCCTTCTCAAGATGTAATTGCCAAACGTGCCACTTTATTAGTAAAATTTGATTTTGAAGTTATATTTTCCTATAAAGCAGGCTCTGTTTTGTGGACAAACAATTAATACGTTTCCAGATGTGGCCAGGCACACTCACCTTCGTTGGAATCAATTCCTACAGCATGAGACTAAGGTCTTGGATGTGGATCCTTAGATTTCTCTTCAATTGTCTGGTCAACTATTTTTATTTGTTTAATTTTTTCTATACCGTTCTCCCAGGGGAGCTCAGAACGGTTTACATGAATGTATTCAGGTACTCGAGCATTTTTCCCTGTCTGTCCCAGTGGGTTCACAATCTACCTAATGTACCTGGGGCAATGGGGGGATTAAGTGACTTGCCCAGGGTCACAAGGAGCAGAGTGGGTTTGAACCCACAACTGCAGGGTGCTGAGGCTGTAGCTTTAACCACTGCGCCACACACTATGGGAACAATAGATACATTTTCCAGAACCCTTCTCATTTGGAATCTTTTTTGCTGGATAAACCTCTTCTTCAAGGTACTAATTCATAATTTTACTTTCTAGTGTCAAAACAATTTTTATTTGTTGAGTTGTATGAGTAATTATCCAATCTATAATTGGCTAACACTCTTAATCCCTTGGGGAGAATGTTTGGACTTAGAGAAGAATGAAATCGTTTCAGAGATTCTTTGAATAATGTACATCAGTACGAGCCCTTAACATGCAAACGAGGGATCTTGATTTAGATGAGATTTTGATTAGATTGATTATACTAAATAGGACTAAATGATGTATGGGGCAGTTCTCATTTAGACTTGTGTCTGGTGCTGGTCACCTATGAGTTACTGCCCGAGCCTATAATCCCTCGTTTGCATGTTAAGGGCTCCTATTGATGTCCATTATTCAAAGAATCTCTGTAATGATTTCATATTTCTCTAAATCCAAACATTCTCCCCGAGGGATTAAGAGTGTTAACCAATTATAGATTTGATTCTAGATTGGACATTATTGGCAACAACATTGTCCTAAGGGTTTCAATTTTTTGTGCTGGTTTTGGTAAATTCTAATTAGCCACTGCCTGTTTGTAGTATATGCACTTGAGCTGGTGAGTCCTATTGTAACCCCTCACTCCTCTCTGGGGTAAAAGTATCCCTTATTGGATAAAAATTATGTAGTCGAGGTTATCCGATGGTTAATTAATACCTTTCCTCAGGAGAAGGAGTGGTTAACATAAAAAAATTGTTTATTTTATCCAGATCTCCTGGACTTCAAAATAACTCTCTAAGAAAACCACTCTAAACAAGTAAGTAAATGTATATATTTTTTTCTTATTTAACTTTAATCAGATAAAAACTTTGTACACATCTATATATCAAACATCAAAACCTACTAATTCCTAAAACACATTTATACACAATTAATTTGACCATGAGATAGTATTTGAACAATCTGAAATAAAATCTCTTGTTTCTTTTAATTAATTTAATTTAATTCTTATATACCGCTAATAACTGTGAGGTTTCTAAGCGGTTTACAAAAATGATGCATTAAAAGATACAATAGATAAAAATAAATAAGATAGGTACTTGGAAATTCCCTAACTGTCCCAAAGGCTCACAATCTAACTAAAGTATCTGAAGAAACAATTAATGAAAGGTAAAGATAAAAATAAAAAGACAGAGGTAGAGATAGAGATAAATATGAATATTCCAATAAGTAATGTATAAATAATTATTTTACATCTTACAATTGAAAATAGTCTGACACCAGCGAATATCAGGATACAATTATGAAGAGGGAATTTTAGCAGACAGGGAATGTGGATACCTAGTGTGAGGAAGAAATTCAGGATAAGATGTGGACGTTATGTTTGCGGGAGAGTGTCTGGCTAGGACAAGAATTTCTTAAACAAAGTGGTCTTTAGTGATGCTATAGGTCAACCTAGCGGTATCGATGAGACTTTAGGAAGTCTTTCTACATAGGAACATAAGCCGCGCCTCTGCTGGGTCAGACCTGAGGTCCATCATGCCCAGCAGTCCGCTCATGCGGTGGCCCATCAGGTCCAGGACCTGTATAATAGCCCTCTATCTATACCCTTCTATCCCCTTTTCCTTCAGAAAATTGTCCAATCCCTTCTTGAACTCCAATACTGTACCCTGTCCTATCACTCCCTCTGGATGCGCGTTCCAGGTGTCTACCACCCGTTGGATGAAGAAGAACTTTCTCCTTAAAAGAAGAGATAATTGGGGTTTCCTATTCTATATCCTCCCTCCTAAGGATAAAAAATTGTCATAACAATCTCACAGCATAGCTTCAATAGAAGTTCTATCAGGGGAAAGAAATCAAAACTTAGGACTCCTTTTACTAAGCTGCGGTAGCGTTTTTAGCGCGCGCAGAATATTAGCGTGCGCAAAGCCCCACGCTAAATGAAAAAACTAATGTTAGCTCAATGGAGGCATTAGCATCTAGTGTGCGTGGAAATTCTGCGCACGCTAAGCGCACGCTAAAACCACTACCGCAGCTTAGTAAAAGGAGCCCTTATTTTCACAAAGTTTACATATAAAACAGCTATTCTAGTATTCAGCATCAAAAATTCTTAACTTTTAAAAAATGACTTTTCTCATACAATTGTCTCACCTGAATTCTAGTCACAAAATTTTCTTTTATAAGTGTTCAAGTCCTTTAACCAAGATCAAAACATCAATATTCAAAGTTTACAGAAAACTTAAGCCTCCTTTTACGAAACCGCGATAGCAGTTTCTAGCACGGGGAGCCACGCTGAATGGTCCGCGCTGCTCCCGATGCTCATTGAGTTCCTATGAGCACTGGGAGCAGCGTGGCTCCCCATGTTAGAAACTGCTATTGCAGTTTCTTAAAATAGGGGGTTAGTCAGGACTCTGAGAACCTTCTAGAGTCTATTCACCCAGACATTTAGGAACAAGGTTTCCTTAACAATGTTCTGAGATTTTATTTTTTTTTAAATCCTGCAGCAAAATGTCTTTACTTCTGTACCTTGGCTCACAAGAAAAAAAAAATCCTCTTACAATTTCAGAATTTACTTATCCCAATTTCTTATTCTACAGAAATCCTTATGAATAAAATTACCACAACTGCTTAAATTCTTAGAAGACAACAAATCTTTCTCATCAGGGATAAACCTTCCAGCCAGAGGGAAACAATTCCTCTCACAAAAATTACTCTTCAATTTGAAATTCTAACACCAGATCAATATAAATATCACCCCATTATTTAAAATGACAAGAATAAAATCTCACCGAGCTATACCAACTCCTAAATGATCAGAAAACTAACTTGAACCTTTTTAAACGATTAAAAATGTAACCAGAAACCATCAATCAAGCCTTAAGCTATACCAAAACTTCAATAACTATACAAAAAAAGGTAAATCCATCAATAGTTACCTCACCCAAATCACAGAGTCCAATATCACATCTGTCCTGTCCAGAGAACCCTCCCAAACTGTGAAAAGTGACAGTTTAGAATCTTCACCTGCACTGTTGATCTCCAGCATGAGGATAGCAAACCTGTGCAGAACAACAATGCAAGCAATAGTGCAAGCAAACTGACCAAAATACCAAACACAGCAACAATAAAACACATTAAAACCTTCTTACCTTTGCTGAATACCTGAGTAGGGTGACAGAGTTCCTCTTGAAAAAAAAGGACAACTGACCACGCCCCATTTTGCTTTCAGCTCTGCCCTGTTCCGCCCCCCAGCCCCACCCCCACACAAACCTCCAGTCTCCTTCTCTGAGCTCGGGGCCATGCCTTGGGGGCCTGTGCGCAGATGTCAATGCGATGACATCATACGCATACACACAGGCAGATGACATCATTGTGTTGATGTCCATGCATGCATAGAGCCTCCAGACACAGCCCCGAGTTCAGGGACTTTCAAAACCCGGGAAAACTGCTGGGTTTTGGAAATCTCTCCGGTCACCTGGACAGTTCTCTAAGGAGGACATCTCTGGGTTTCCCTACACTTCCCTACACTATCATCTGATAACCCTACACTTGACTGGTTGGGTGTGTCCTGAGGTCTGGTTTGAGAATCCCTGGCCTAGATGCAAATATCATTTCATCAATATCATCATCATTATTATTAGTTATTTATATACCACTTTTCAACGGAAGTTGTCTAAGCGGTTTACATTCAGGTACCTGTCCCGGTGGACTCACAATCTAACATACCTGGGGCAATGGAGGACTGAGTGACTTGCCCAGGGTCACAAGGAGCAGCATGGGGCTTGAACCCACAACCTCAATACTAAAGCTGCCAATATACACTATGCTATTCAGCATGTGCAAAATATTTGCATATATTATATTATATCAAAATGAATTTGAGTACAAGAAAACCAAACTGGCTGTAGCTTCATATATGGTCACCATATCTTTAAATACAATAAAAAAACAAAATTGTAGAATAAGAAGTAAAATCATTAGACCCACAAATAGAGACAGATCATAGAAATGATTTCAAGCTGACTCAAGTAAGGGAGAGGCAAAAAGAACTAAAGCACAGCCTAACCAATCTCATTTAACAAAATGTCCCGAGTCATTGCACTAAACATTGAACACGGTCTAATGTTTTCCAGCAAAACCCCCCCCCCCAAAAAAAACAACTACTGGCTTAAATTAAACAGATCACGTAGAACTGAGTATATGGATTAAGTCAGTGTCTTGCAAACTTTTTCAAGCCCTGGTTACACTAAACTCGGGGCAGCGTCTGCAGGGCCTCCGGGCATGTGCAGACATTGACACAATGACATCACGTGCATATTTGATGCCATCACATATGCGGAAGCCCTCCAGACAGGGCCCTGAGCTGTCTAACCCTGAAATTACTATGCCGGTGTGTGTGCAGAGAGACAGAGAGGCGCTGGCGCTAGCTGACTGCCTAGCTGATTGCCTAGCTGGCGCTAGCTGACTGCCTCCATTATTCTATCCAGACTAGATTACTGCAACTCCATCTACCTAAGCCTAACAAAGAAAAGCCTTCTCAGACTTCAGTGGATTCAGAACACCGCAGCTAAGCTAATCTTTGCAAAAAGCAAATTCGACCATGTCCCGCTTCTGTCTAAGCTTCACTGGTTCCCAGTCCTCCTCAGGGTTCACTACAAATGTGCCTGTCTAGCCTTCAAATCTCTTCACGGCATCCTTCCTCCCCTCTTTCCACTATCTTGGCTCTCCTCGAACCCGAACTCCACCAGATCCACTCAAAAATTCAAACTATCCTTCCCCTCTTTAAAAGGCATATCCCATACAGGAAAATTTGGAACATCCCTCCTCTTCAGGATCACCGAGCTGTAGAACAGCTTTACTGCCCATCTTCGAAGTTCGACCTCCCCTCCAACGCTTCAGAAAACATTTGAAAACTTGGCTTTTCTCCAAAATGTAACTACTTCCCTCCCTCTCCATTATACTAAGTCCCCTCTTTCCTTCCTTTTTACCAAGCCCTTCTTCTTTCCATTGGAATTCCTTTCTTTATTAATTCCTGTAAATCGTGTCGAGCTCCACTTCTGTGGAGATGATGCGGTATATAAACTTAAGGTTTAGTTTAGTTTAGTTTACAGGACGTGCTTCTCGTGGCAACAATCTAGTATGCCTCGGCACAGTTTGCAATACACTGGATTAAACTGAACCTGGTGCCAGTGTTTAACTTCAGCTGGTGACTGCACTGGTTGAATATTGACCCCCAATAATTATAATAATTACTTAACCAGTAAGAAATATGGAAAAGACATCAAGCTGCAGAAGTAGAAATTCTACTTGCATGGTCAATGACCTCAAGTTGCTCTCAGTTTACAATAAAATGTACTTCATTGGAGGAGAATGAAAATATGACTATATAAATTATTATTATGAGACATTTGTTTTCAAAAGGATGCCTCTTATTCAGTGCTTCCAGCAAAGCTTGTAAAAGTGGGGCCCACTGAGAGCATTGCCCCTCAGCATCGGAAATCCCATGATGGGGTTTGTTTCTTAAGTATTTAAAAAAAAAATAAAAATTTCTTGCACTTCATAGGTACAGAAAAGGACACCGGAAAGTTCAAGAAAGGGATAAAGACCATCCTTTTCACAGATTAACTAATAATGCAGCATAGAGGAGATAGCGGGCTAGTCTCCACTCGGAACATGATAGGGTGAACACAGTAGAGATACCCAGAATTGCTGAGGAAATGATAAAAAAAGTACAGATAACTAGAATTATTAGGATGTACGAGGTATGTAAATCTAAGATGTGCAAAACCATAAAAAAAAAACCAAAAAGAAGACCCAATATTCCACAATGAGAGAAATCCAATAGATGAAAACAAATAATGGTAGGACAAATATATGTGGACTATTAATTTGGATTTGGATTTGTTTTTATTGTGAAGAGTGATAAATAAATCATCTTTCAGAACATCCTTATCCATAGTTTTTTTTTTATTTTCATCGTGTAAATCTAAGATGAACATAGAACATGATACAGGTATTATGTGTGCAAATAAGTAGGATTTAGTAGGAACATAATACACAATACTAGTATTATATGTGTATACAGTATACATAGGATGATTGATTATGGTCTAAATGTGTCTGAATTGAAAACCATCTTAGAAAATGCCAACTCTGTATTGTAACACCTTTACAGAAGCTCATGTATTGTAACACCATTACAAAAGCTCGCGTAAACCGCTCTGAATTGACTCCCAAGTTATTAGTAGCAGTATGGAAGCTTTCAATAAACAATAAACTGTTACGTCCAAGTCTACCATGAATTGATTCAAAGCAGGATCCACTTGAAAGCACTTTGCGATAGATAAGAAGGTCAAGATAGGGGCAATGCATGAGTAAGAAGAAATGAGGGTGGGTGCTGTTTCTGTAAGATATCATTGTACAAGAGGAGGGGCATGATTCTCTCCCACTGTGGTATTATCTTGAACCACTACTAGGTGCTCAACTAACTGCTGTTAGAAAAGCATTACTTCTTAACGTCCTAGATTGTTAGCACCCGACTGGGGTGATTCACTATAGGTTGCAAACAGGAATTATGGAATGGAGAAATTTCAAAAATTACTATAGCCTGCAGATCCTATGCTTTCAGACAGATTCCCTGGGGCATCAGGCCTCCCGGTGGTATAAATTAATATCTGACTTATTGAATAAAAAACACCAAAGACATTTGGAGCATTGAGATTAAGCAGCATATTTCTGCAGCTCAATGGCCACGAATTTGGACTTGGAGGATGAAATGTACAATGTCAGCGTCTATGAGACAAACCTGTTTTTTTCTGTTACATTGAAGCTTTTGGACCCCTGTGCGTTTACAAAAAATAGATAGTTCCAGATCTAATAGATGCTGGCATTTTGTCATGCAGATATTGGGACATTAGATCATCTGCTGTTTTTTTGTCCTCTGATACTCAGCTTCTGGAAATCGATACGGGGACAAATCAATGTAATACTTGATTCTGCAATTCCATTGTCATATGAGATGGTTATATGTGGTACCTTATTGTATATTAATCCCCCATTTGACCAGTATAAAGGCAGGCTTTTCATGATAATGACAGGGATAGCCATCCAAATGATAACAAGAAATTGGAACAGTTCTGATATTTTAAATTTTCCTTTTTAGTGGGCCAATTTGTGTTCTAGTTACAAATATGAAAACATGAATGCAGAATTTTTGGGGAATAATAAGGTATTTAAGTTAGTGTGGGGCCCGTTAGCAGCTTTTGTTGCATCTATTTAAGATATGTAGTTATATATTTATGTCTTATATCTCTTTTAAATTAGGTTTCGTTCCCATACACATCCGGGGAAGGGAAGGGGATACCACATATTTATTTGACGTATGTTTACATTTCTGAGTTATACAGGGTTGGGGGGTAATTTCTGTAGTTCAAAAGTGCTTTGTTTCAGATGTATATATTTATATTGCACTGTTCATATTAGAAAATAATAAAATTTATTTAAAAAAAAGAAAATCAGTCATTGTTCTGCCCACTAAAAGGGGCCTCAGCTTGTGGGAAAGACCTGTGCTGGGGATAGTGCTGCTATTTATTAGTGCAGCTTAGCAAAATGGCTGCCATGCAATGCAGATTTAAAATGTTTGCTCCCCTGACTGAATATATTGACTGTATGTATGTTGTTCCATTCTGCAGCCTAACTCCATCTCGGGCACTCCATGAAAATAGGAGTATTCTTTTCCTTAGATATACAGTATAAGCATTTATAGTACATGGATAAATGGTTTTTGAAAACTGCCCTCCCAAAGGGCTTTTCAACAAAATTGTTACAGCCACTTAAATTAATCTATTCAGGCTTAGGGGTCTGTAATTTCCCAGATCACCCTAGAACCCTTTTTAAAAAAATTGAACTTATATTGGCCACCTTCCAATCGTCAGGTACTATGGATGATTTTAATGACAGGTTACAGATCACTAACAAAAGATCAGCAATTTCATATTTGAGTTCCTTCAGTACCCTGGGATGCATACCATCTGGTTCAGGTGATTTACTATTCTTTAATTTGTCAATTTGCCTCAGTACATCTGCCAGGTTCACTGAGATTTCTTTCAGTTCCTCCACATCCTTACTTTTGAAAACTATTTCTAGTATAGGCAGATCTATTGCATCTTCTTCTGTAAAGAGTGAAGCAAAATATTCATCCATTGTGAGAATGATTCTGGTTAAGCTGAGAGCCAGAGAAGTCAGGGTTCAAATCCCACTGATGCTTCTTGAAACTTCAGGTTAGTCACTTCATTGCCTCAGGTGTACCCCTGGGGACAGGAAAATATCTATCATATCTGAATTTAATTCAGCTTGAGGTACCAGTGAAAAAGTTTGAGTTAAATCCAAATAAACCATTTAGCAAACACTTTTATTAAAGAATTAGGATATCAAAAATATAACTTGGCTTTTAATCAGGGCAGGATTCATGCAAAGGCAAACTAGGCAAGTGCCTAGAGTCCAAATGATTAGCAGAGGCCTTCTCAATGGTCTTCAAGGCAGATTTTTGCCTTGGTAAGTAAATTGTAGACAAAAAAAAAATGATTGGGGGGATGAGGGAGGGGGGCACAGAGACACCGCTGTCCACAGAGATCCCATGCTTATACATGGTTCTTCAGACAGCAGGAGGTATTGGTGAGCTGTATTTTTTACCTACTGTGTCATCCTCAGGTAGTTTTCCAGGGAACTCCATTTGTAGGAATTTTTTAATGTATTCATATTACGATGCATTTGTTTCCCTTGTACTTACCAAAATGTTAATCCTGCCCTGCTTGTGATAGATAAACTAGTGGCCTGAGGAAGGAGGGTTTACCTCCAACAAGCTAATCAAAAAATGTATTAAGTTAATCCAATTCAATGGTGTTTTCTCACTTTTTATTTTTATTAACCTTTACTTGAATGTTCTCTGTTGTTCTGAAAGCTGATCTGCAGTACCATCTAGTGGTGACTGGAGGTATAGACCAGTGCTTTGCAACCTTATCCTTTGTACTGTCTGCCAGTCAGTTTTTTGAGCTATCCAAAATCAATATGCAGAAAATATATTTATTTAAAAAACTTCTAACCCATTTAAACCTAAGCGGTATACAAAATGCAAACACAATCAAAATCTGAAACACATACATTTACAATAACAGCATCTAATTCAATTAACATTCACCACTACCATTAATATAATCCCACCATTTATAAACTTCTATAAGCAGAAATACTTTCAATATCTTCTTAGCTCTCTGGACATCAGAGAGTAGTCAAATAATCCTATCAAATTGTTCAATAGAATGACAACACCTGATTCAGCTAACTTTCAAAATAATCCAATCATTTACATGCAAATATGCACATTTTATAGATATTACTAATTTGTAGATGCTAAAACATTAGCAGCCAGGTCAGCTTCAAGAAACTGATACAGTCCTGGATTTCTACTACTGGCTGGCCCTCTATATTCTTAATTTGTTAACATATACTGTATTAAGTATTGCTAAGTTATCTCACATTTCTTTATAAACAAATTAACACATTTTTTTCACAGCAGTGGAAGAAAAAACATTTCTAGTACAATAAAATTATATGTATATTTTGTTCAAACACTGTTTAACAAATAAATATAGACCAGTCTATATATAAGGAAAGAAAACAGATGAACAAATTAACCCCCTCCCCAGAGTGCTAAATGCTCCACTGCTGCTTTGCTGCTCATAGACCCTCTCCTTCACAAAGCCATGATAGCGTTTTTAGCGCTGGCTGTGGCAGTAAGAACTCCTATGAGCATCAGAGCATTTAGCGCTCCAGGTTGCGGTAGAAACCTCTACCTTGGCTTAGTATAAGAGCGGGTAAAATACATGTTTAGTTCTGGTTACAGATGTAAAGACCACTTTTCTGAGAAAAAAATCCCAGATGTCTATGTGTTCAGGAAACGATTAAAGACTTTTCTCTTCCCCCCCAGTAGACTCAACTCCTTCCAGCCTTCTTCTTCCCACGGACTGACGTCCTCAAAACGACACAGAAATGAAATAAATGGACTTAAACAGGAAAATATAGCGATGAAAAATAATGTGGAAAAAATAGATAAAAAGATAAGTGAAGTAACTCAAATTCAAACGACACTGATTAAGGACAATCTTAACCTTAGGAGAAAGGTGGAAATGATGGAAAATAATATGCGGTTGAATAACCTAAGATTTTTGAACTTCCCAAAGATTCCTTCTTTATCAGCAAAAGAAGTTTTGAAAAAGTACTTTTGTGAGGTTCTTAATGTTCCTAATGATGCTTTTCCTCCTTTTTCTAAAATATATTATTTGCCAACAAAAAATTTGGAAGAACAAAATCCACCAGAACAACAAGGTCAGGGTGAACAAATGGACATAACATTATTATTGGAATCTTCAATGAAGGAGGTAGCTATTCCAGCTACCCTATTGGCTATGGTGGTTTTATCACCAGATAAAAATTGGATATTACAGCTTTATTTTAAGAATAGACATAAAGAATTTCTTGGACATAAAGTTCAAATATTTCCGGATGTGACAAGGGAATCTCAGAAACGAAGGAAGGAATTTTTGCTTCTTAAGCCTGGGGTCGCTGCAATGGGGGCATCATTTCTTTTACGATATCCTTGCAAATGCATTGTAAAGTACAAATCTTGCAACTATATTTTCTTTGAACCTTCTCAGTTGACAGGATTTCTCTCCAGGAGGGGCCTGGAAGGGGATTAAGAAAATCTTAATGTATAATTTACTCTTGATCCACTCTCATCTGACCGCCTAATTTGTAATTTGAATTTATTATTTTTCCTTTTAATAGTTTCTCACTCAGGAACATCTTGGATCTTAATTTGGGACTTTAATTTTGATTAAGTAAATAGCAATTTTGCCATATAGATGTTACTTCAATTGTTTATATTATGTTGACTTAATCATATTCTGTACAAGGAGTTTATTCTTGATAATATGTTCAAAATATAATAAAGGATAAAAAAATAATAAAATAAATATAACTCAACTTGCAGTAAGCCGCAATGATTCCATGTTGAAATTTGCGGGATATAAGAAGTTGTATTGTATTATGCTATCTCTTTTTACTCTGTTGAGATCGTTGCGTCTCCAGGGACATTTGATCTTATATTTTCCAAATACAAAGGGTGTCAAATCTAAATTCCCCCCCCCTACACACATAAAACAAAATCCTCATTTGTACTATCTTTAGGGTACCAAGCATAATCGGTATGGAATGATTTACCACTTGCTTTAATTAATTAATTACATTTTCTATACTGTTCTCCCAGGGGAGCTCAGAATGGTTTACATGAATTTATTCAGGTACTCAAGCATTTTTCCCCGTCTGTCTTGGAGGGCTCACAATCTTTCTAATGTACCTGGGGCAATGGGGGAATGCCCAGGGTTAGAAGGAGCATCGTGGGCCTGCATGCACAACCTCAGTTGTTATGTTGGTCCGACAAAAATTGAAAAGAACATAAGAATTACCACTGCTGGGTCAGATCAGTGGTCCATCGAGCCCAGCAGTCCGCTCACGTGGCGGCCCTTAGGTCAAAGACCAGTTCCCTGATTGAGTCTAGCCTAAATATATAATAGTGGGTTATGGCACATTGATATCATGTTTTTCTTATGTGCCAAGTTGGCACATTTTGGATGATCACTGCCAACTTGGTTATGTCTCATTAATCTTATGTAATATGCTTTGAACTTGAAGGGTAATTGTGGAATATACTCGTAATTAGGCACATCAGAATTAGGTGGAGCAAGGTACATAGAAACCAGAACTGAACCAGCTTCTCCTTATTGACCTGGCTTAGAAGGTCATTGTAATTTAAATAATAATAATAATAACTTTATTCTTCTATACTGCCATAGTCAGACGACTTCTAGGCGGTTCACACCGAAGAGAGCTGGACAGTCAGCGAATTGCAATGTGCACATTATAAAATTGTAAGATTATAAGAGTACGACATGTTATGCAAGAATAGATATAATACAATTGTTGGGGGGGGGGGGGGGGTTGTGTGTAGCTTCTGTTTAGGAGATAAAATCTATCGAACAATGCAGTTTTAATTTCTTTCCTGAAGGCACCGTAAGAATTTCTCAGTTCCTAGGCATACCTCTCGTCTGCCTCGGTCCGTCTCAGCTGCATTGTAATTCCCTCCTTAGGCGGTCTCTCTAGGGAAACCAAAATCCCCTCGGGATCCTCCAACAAACCCTCACCAGCCTTCCGTGGCTCAAACACTGCCTCCTCGGACATGTTAAGCTCACGTGGAGAGCTTGTTCTCTGAGGCTGAGAGGGTGGTGTTCTGATATCAGGGTTCAAAGTGGTGTTAAGCCCAGGGAGGTCAACAATGGTGTCATTCCCTGCCGGTGTCTCCAACAGGCGAGCTCCCGACAGCGCTGGTTCCCGTTGCAGGTGCCGCAAAAATTCATCTATGGGGCCGATTGGAGGTGCTGCTGGGCGTCGGGAGGCATTACTGATATTTCTGCCCCTCCTTTTTGGCATTGTTGCAGGAAATTCTCTCAAGGAGAAAAGAAGATTTAGCGGCGTCTTTTCAACAGCAGTCTGTCGTGGCCATCTTGGATCTTCTTTACATCCTCTCCAACATTTATCCGATCCATTCCCATACATAGCTCGCAATCGTACTGGTGTATAATACCAACAGAAAAGCATCTTATATCCATTCTCTACTAGCTATAGTGTACGTCTTAAACATTATGCAGATCTGGTCATCCGGCTTGCAGATAAGGGAGGTGCCATTGTTTTACAATTGATCACTATCTAACAGCAAAAATAAATCTTTAACGCAAGAAAATTAAACAATAAATCTAAACACTCTGAGGAAAATAACCCCTCTCTAAAAAATAATTACCGTAAAGACTCAACTCTCTTTCCCACAAAACATTCATTCTAACAAGTTCATCCTACTTCAATAAATAGAACCAACCTTATCAAAACTTCCGAGCTGCCACTCCAAACTCAGTTAACCTCTCAATGCAAGGAGTTTTACGCACCAACCTCCTCATTAGTTTTGAACAAGTATCTAATTTTCACTCCCCTTGGCCGACGGGCAGAATGCATTTTGAATATGCTAAGATAAGTAAACGTCTCTATTACCCTGATAAAGCTATAGGAGGGGTTTAGGGTTTCAAAGCTTTATTTCATGAATATTTATATTTTTAATACACTTTAAAGTCTAAACAAGTAAAATAAGTAAAAAAATTAGATAGTTGTACAAAACTAATGAGGAGGTTGGTGCGTAAAATTCCTTGCACTGAGAGGTTAACTGAGCTTGGAGTGGCAGCTCGGAAGTTTTGATAAGGTTGGTTCTATTTATTGAAGTGGGATGAACGTGTTAGAATGAATGTTTTGTGGGAAAGTGAGTTGAGTCTTTAATTATTTTTTTGAGGGGGTTAATTTTCCTGAGAGTGTTTAGATTTATTGTTTTACAATCAGCATCTGACTATAATGATGAGATGCTTTGTCAACTAAATGCCCCTGGGGATAATGAACGTTTGGAGGTTTATCCAACAATTAATTTACAGAAGAAGATCACTGAATTGATTCAAGTTGGATTTGATAATAAATTTCTAACAGTGTCAGAATGTAAATTTTTGTATGTTACGTGACTGAAGTGTCCTGTACTCCACACTCTCCCAAAGATTCACAAATGCCTAGATCATTCTTCAGTGAGGCCCATTGTGTCGCGTATGGATTCTCTTCTTAAACCTTTATCTGATTTCTTGGACTGTTTTTTTACAACTTTTTATGAAAGAAACTTTCTTTTTTTTTTAATCGTATTTTTATTAACAGTGAAAAATACACCGCACAACAGGGCATAACAGTGAACATCAGGAAGACAAGAAACTTTCTGTTATGTCAAAGATACCACAGATTTTTTTTTAAAGAAGATCACTAGTATTTCTTTCACTGATTCTTCTGAAGCATGGACAGGGGGTGGGTAAGCAGAGTGGGCAGACTTGATGGGCTGTAGCCCTTTTCTGCCGTCATCTTCTATGTTTCTATGTCACTTTGGATGTCCATTCTCTATGGGCTCCTTTTACAAAGGTGCGCTACGGGTTTTACCGCACGCACCGGATTTGCGTGCGCTAGCCAAAAATCTACCGCCTGCTTAAAAGGAGGTGGCAGAGGCTAGCGTGCATGGCATTTTAGCGTGCGCTATTCCACGCGTTAAGGCCCTAGCACACCTTTGTAAAAGGAGCTCTATATACCGTTATTCCTCAGGAAGAGGCTTTAGTGGTAATGTCAAAGTTTTTGAATCAACGTCCTCATCCCATCAGAGTGCCCACAGATTTTTTGATTAGCCTGGCTAGATTAGCCATGTGTGAAAACTTCTTTATGTATGATGGTAAATATTACAAACAAATGTCCAGTGTGGCTATGGGTGCCACTATGGCTCCTTCGGTGGCCAATATTTTTATGTCCGACTTCGAAAAATAGTGGATTAATGAATCACCCTATACATCTCATGTTTCAAAGTGGATGCGCTACATTGATGATATTTTTCTCTTTTGAAATTTGTGGATTGGCTTAGTAATCGCCACCCGAAGATTAGATTTTCATTGCAGTGTAGTCTCATACATATCACTTTTCTGGATGTTGAATTCAAAAAGATGAATAATATCTTAACCATCACAGTACATAGAAAATCTACTGACAGAAACACCACATTACATTTCGATAGTTTTCATTCTCCACTCCTTAAACAACGTCTTCCTATTTCCCAATTTCTTCGTTATAGAAGAATATGCTCCTCCCATGAAGAATTCATAGCATAATCAAAAATTTTATCTAAATGTTATGAAGAGAGGGGATATCCAGCCTCAGCTATTCATAAGGTCTTCATTTTCTTTATATCAGGATTTAATAGTGAATACCTTCATTACTATGGAATCTATAAGATGTCAAGGTGAATATTTGGTCACAGTTAGCTCATGCATAAAATTTGTTTGATCGTAGGGTAGAGAATGACATGGTGACAAAATTAATCACCGTTCCCATCCCCGCGGGAAACCATCTTCATGTCACAACCACTGACCCACAAGCTTTGCTTTGAAGAATGCTGGTGTAGAAGGACTGAGGTTGAGATAGACACTACAGAATGAAAGTCTCTGGTATCCAGAGCAGATATTGTGATGTCATAAGAACATAACATAAGAACATAAGAACATAAGAAGCGCCATCTCCGGATCAGACCTTCGGTCCATCAAGTCCGGCGATCCGCACACGCGGAGGCCCTGCTAGGTATACACCTGGCTTATTTTATAGCCAACCATATCTTTATATGCCTCTCTCAAGGAGATATGCATCTAGTTTGCTTTTGAAGCCTAGGACTGTCGATTCCGCAATAATCTCCCCTGGGAGAGTATTCCAGATGTCAACCACTCTCTGTGTGAAGCAGAACTTCCTGATATTAGTCCTGAACTTGCCCCCCCTTAGCTTCATTTCATGTCCTCTTGTCCGTGTCAAATTGGACAATGTAAATAGTTTTTTCTGCTCTATTTTGTCGATTCCTTTCAGTATTTTGAAGGTTTCGATCATATCCCCACGCAGTCTCCTTTTCTCAAGGGAGAACAATCCCAGTGTTTTAAGTCGATCCTCATATTCCAGTTTCTCCATACCCTTCACTAGTTTAGTTGCTCGTCTCTGCACCCTCTCCAGCAGTTTTATATCCTTCTTTAAGTAGGGAGACCAATGTTGGACGCAGTATTCCAAGTGGGGTCTGACCATTGCCCTATAAAGCGGCATTATAACTTTCTCCGATCTACTCGAGATTCCTTTCTTTATCATGCCCAACATTCTATTTGCCTTATTTGCTGCTGCCGCGCATTGTGCCGACGGCTTCAGGGTCCTATCTATCAGTACACCCAGATCCCTTTCTTGTTCACTTTTTCCCAGAGTTGCACCTGACATTCTGTACTCGTATTCCTTATTTTTACTGCCTAAATGCATTACCTTGCATTTCTCCACGTTGAACTTCATCTGCCATTTCTCCGCCCATTTTTCTAACCGACACAAATCGCTCTGGAGTTCCTCACTGTCCTCCTGCGATCTGATTGCCCGGCAGAGTTTTGTGTCATCTGCAAACTTGATGATCTCACTGGATGTTCCGTTTTCCAGGTCATTGATATAAATATTAAAAAGGATCGGCCCAAGTACCGAGCCTTGGGGTACACCACTAGTCACTTTCTCCCAGTCGGAGAACTTCCCATTTATGCCCACTCTCTGCTTCCTGTTTTCCAGCCATTTGCCTATCCATCTTTGTATATCTCCCTCTATGCCATGGCTTTGTAGTTTCCTAAGAAGTCTTTTGTGTGGAACTTTGTCAAATGCTTTCTGGAAGTCCAAGTATATTATGTCCACCGGCTTTCCACTATCAATTTGCTCGTTCACGGTCTCAAAGAATTGGAGTAAATTCGTCAAACACGATTTCCCTTTCCTGAATCCATGTTGACTGGGTTTCATCAAGTCGTGTGTGTCCAAGTGCTGAACTATGCTATCCTTGATCAGTGATTCAATCATCTTGCCGGGGTCATAATGCCTCATTCCACCAGTGCCTAAGAGCCAATCACATCAGTGATGTCAGAATGGCTTCATTATCCTTGGCTCACATAAGAATCAGAGTATGAATGGCCACAACCACTGACCCGCAAGCTTTGCTTTGAAGAATGCTGGTGTAGAAGGACTGAGGTTGAAATAGACACTAGAAAATGACATGGGATTATTTCCTGCGGTTATCCGCGGGGAGGGGAACGGCGATGAAGTTTGTCACCATGTCATTCTCTAGCATAGGGTGCTTGCAATAGTGCAAAATGCCTGTGGAGCAGCCATACTAAAGTATGCTCAGAGCCTCCCACACTTTATTACATCAGCTCCGATATGTGTTTTACTGCAATAAAAGTAAAACTACTACATACAAAATACTGTCTATACCACATGAAAAGAGAGAATAGAAACTGGTTATTTTATAGGTCCAAATTATTTTTGGCAGCTGTGAGATGTCTCTGCATTGTATTAATAACAACAGGATTTGCTTAAGCTATCTCAGGGCTGAGGCTATAAGTTATGCTTTAGAGCTCTGCACTGAACTTCAGCAAACAGGGTTCCTCTCTAATGCATGTGCTGTAATTGCTTTTTCTTGTGATGCAAAAAAACTTATTGCATGCAAATTACCACAGTATTAAAACAATGCATTCTGACAGAAAAATTGCACTCATCCCTGGGATAACACCACAGATTTATGCATCAGAAGGAACTGTGTTTTTTTTCCTTCTGTCTAAGCCAGTCCTTTTTCTGTATATACTCCCTCCTTCCTAGGGCTACCTGGATCAGGGCACCCTTGCCCCAGGCACTCTGGATCAAGACACCTCTTACCTGGCCACCCAGGGTCCGGTGCCTTCCATAATTGGGAGACTAATCGCTAGTGGTGCTTTCCAATGCAACATTACTACCATTACTACCATTTTGCAAGATGGTAACCAGAAGCAGGAACACACACCTATGTATATACAGTATAAGTAACATAGGGAAAAGGAATATCACCTTTTTGTTGCTTTGGCATTTCAAAGCAGTGGGCACTGGAGGATTAAATAACTTGTCCAGCGTCACAAGGAGCAGCACTGGGATTTGATCTCACAACCTCTGGGTGCAGAGGAAGCAGAATCTGTGGCATCTTTCACGAACTTCCGACTCACTCACCCACCTCCTCCTGGCGTTGTAGTTTTAAATCTTTGGGCAGCCGCTGCACAGTGTCAAGGAGCAGACCTGCCCCCAGAAGTAGAATGAAGGGTTTCTGGGCAGGCCTGCTTGTTGACGCTGCATGGCGGCTGCCTGAAGATTTTTCCCCCTATTTCAATAGATCCTCGCATGGTCCTTAGTCTAGTCCAGTGTCTTGCAAACGTTTTCGAGCCGTGGCACACTAAACCTGCGCTGGAGAGAAGGACCAGAAGAGAGAAGAGGTGCCGGCATCGGGAGATTGCTTACAGGACGGGAGATTGCTTACAGAACGTCCTCTCTGACGTCAGAATTGACGTCGGAAAGAAGACTTCCTGTCGGCTTTAGCAGCAGTAGCAGGGCGGTAAGATAGCAGCAGACCGGGGGAAAGGAAGGAGGGAGGCTTTTTTTTTTTTTGTGACAGGTAGGGACAGGGTCTGAAAACAGGACCTATGGTCACCTTAATCTTGCCAGCCCTGTGCGGACCGGCAGAAATTTCCTGCGGACCGGCACCGGTCCACGGACCAGTGGTTGAAGAACAGTGACATAGAATGATAAAGCCTACCTAAGGTTTTACTACCCCTAATAGAAGGGAATACTAATTTAAATTTGCGTTTTCCCCCTAGAGGAAAGAGGCTGTTGGGAATTAAATGAAAAAGTAAGTAGTAGGGAAAAAAAAATCCCATATAAAATTTTTGTTTAAATCTTTATTGATTTTCAAACTTTGATAATGCAATACAACATCTGAAGACTAAAAAAAAACATTTTTTCGATATATTATTAATTTGATTAGACAAATGATGTTCTCTGGTTAAGCCCAGAGGGAGTCAAAGTTCTAGGAGGAATGAAGGAACAGAAATTCAATTCAAAGAGTTTACAGGAAACACCATATTTAGTAAATGTCATGTTTACTTCCCAAGAGTAGCATCATTCAGTGCACAGAAAGCATATTATGATTGTGTTGAAAATCTGTTCCTATTACTCTATTCTGTTTTGTTTTTCTATATTGTCCACCAGGTGGCAAGCATGCCTAAGAGACTGATGTGGAGAGAAACGCGCACAAAGCTAAAGTTCACACAAGAAGTTTTGGAAAAGTAGACAAGAAACATTCTGAACATATTTCAGCTTGATTGAGGCAATGGTGAAGTTTAAATGTGACCAGTGGTTATAGAGTTATTACACAAGAGCTACCAACACATGATGTTGTATCTTTTCTTCAAAACTGAAGAGAGACCCCAGCGATAATAATAATAATGATAATAAAAAAAATCCCTTTCAATAATGAGATTCTGAGGCAGGATTTCAGAGGGCCTCACAATGATCTGCTATCCCAGCTGAAAATGACTTGTAAAATAAACTCAGTTGCTGCAGGCACAGCATGCACGGATTGCACAGGACTCATGATGGATGTTTCTGGAAATTACATCATCATGCAAAGACAATCTTGTTGGTGAGGTCATATCTTGAAAGGAATGTTCTTTCCATTCCATTGTTATCACTGAAAAGCCACTTTTAAGTGCATGCCCTTTATAACTCTTTCACGGACTCTGTCCCCCTTTAGCGTGTAAATGTAAGCATGCTAAAATTCTACAATACTTGTAAGTATGAGGGTGAATGTACATTACTATGCATGGTAGCTGAGCGCTCATCATTATTCCACAATTTAGGCACACAATTGACTTAGCACATACATTCAAGGATTACACATGTGCGTGGAGCATGGATGGGGCATAAGTACACACATTTTCTCCTGCTATTGACATGGCATACATGGGCATGCCTAATTGTTGGCACATATATGCCAGTTTATGCTAGCTAGTATAAAGCAGTGGTCCCTAACCCTGTCCTGGAGGACCACCAGCCAGTTGAGTTTTCCCCAATAGCCCTAATGAATATGCATGAGAGAGATTTACACATAATGGAGATGACAGGCATGCAAATCTGCCCCATGCATATTCATTAGGGCTATTCTGAAAATCCGACTGGCTGGTGGTCCTCCAGTACAGGATTGGGGACCACTGGCATAAAGGATCTTTGCTGCTCTGAATCCGTTATAGATTTAGCATTTAGCATGTAGTCTCGAGGCACCCAGTTATAGAATTGTCTCCTATGTCTATACTCACGGGCCTATTGACTCCGAATCTTGTCATGGATGTTGCTCCTTTCCCAAATATTTCCCCATATTTTCCATATGTAGCCAAGTCAGGTGCAAGGATATTTGGCATCCTAGGTAAACTTTCAGCCTTGTGCTCCCCTCTGCAATTATCATTCATATCCCTAGGCCCCTGAGATTTTCAGAATTAAACTCAACAATCATGATTGTCCCAACATCCCCCAACCCAGAACAATCCTGTACAAATACATACATCAGGATTGTCCAATCTTTTTTAAATCCAGGGCCACGTTATATATTATATAACATTCGGAGGACCAAGATGTGCATGTGTGTGCATGTGCGCACACTCATGCACACTACCCAGTCTATTTCTCTCTTTCTCACTCTCTCCCATTACCCCCCACAGACTTCACCCAATTTCTCTCTCTCCCATTACCCCAGCCTTCATCCAGTCTCTTTTTCTCTGTTCCAGACTTTTCAGAATCAATTTCTAACTCTCTGGGCTTGCCTCCCAACTATTTTCTCCCTCCTTTGAACTTATGGATTTCCACTTTACCTATTCTGATTCGGTTCTACTCAGTTCATATTCCCATAGTCCTTTGAGCCCACAAGTTTTAGTCCCACTTATGAAATAATCTCTTAAAATGCATAATATTTTACCCAAATGTCTGAATATTCATCCCTCAGTGCATAATTCGCGTAAATGCCACACATGCAACTGCCTTACATGCCCTGACCCGTCCAAGCCCCTTCTGGGTCCATGCCCCCTGTAATTTGTGCACACAATTTATAGAATACCGACAAAGGGCAGTAACACATGATATTGGATGGCCACTGACTTGATCTTATCTTTTTCTCCAACTTCTCTGCCTCACTGCTCCCCATCTCTGATAACCTTCACAATTACTCCCCCTCCCCCTCAGTTACCTCCAACAGGTTTTGAAATCTTCCATTTTTCCTTTTTTAAAATATTTTTATTGGATTTTAACATAATAAATGTATAAATAAAATAAATCAAGGATATTTTACAGTTAAAGATATCACTTATAATCACAAATAAATCAAAAACAAGGATATTATACAATTACAGTGTTCCTTACAATCAAATCATAGATGTAACAGGGACTAAGGCATCTATGTTGTCAATCCAAGGTTCGTATAAAGTCATTTATTCACAGACAGTTATAAAAACTCCATATAGACCAGCTATCAGATCAGATTTTGATTACAAAAACCTACTGTTTATTTATTTATATAATATATTGTTCAGAAAAAAAACAGTTGGAAAATATTAGATTAAAAAGAAATTTTTTTATTGGTGACCAAATTTTATTAGATTTGAAGCTTTTGTTAACAAGGGAGTTGGCTTTGCACTCATATTTATGAGTCATCATAATTGTGGCCCACCCAAAAGACACATTTAACTGCTGAGCTGACTTCCAATGAGAAAGAATCATTTGTATAGTAACCTCGATTTTTTCTCGTTCTCCCGCATTGTTTCACCTCTCCTTGCCTCCACTATGTTATCCAAGTCTATCCATGAGACTGTCTTGTCATACAACTCTATTCTCTTCTCTGCTCTGGACACCATTACTCCCCCTGTTCTGTCAGGCGTACCAAACCTCTACCTTGGCTCACTCCCAGTATCCGTTACTTATGTTCCTGTACCTACTGGGCCGAGCAGCTTTGGCTCAAATCTTGCACACATGCTGACTTTCTTCACTTTAAATTTATGCTGATCCTCTTTAATTCTGCACTTACATGGGTCAAGCAAGACTACTACATCCAACTAGCTCCCTTTCTTCCAATCCCTGCCATCTCTTTGCCATGCTGAGCTCCCTCCTCAAAGCGCCCCCACCTCTGACCCCTCCTTCTCTCTCTCAGACTACGGCTGATTACTTCCATGACAAGGTCTGCAAGATCGTCCTTGAATTCACTACAAAGTCACATCCTTCTCCCCTACTCACCATGCACTGTCCTGAACAAACTCACACCACTTCTTCACCCAAACAACTCAGGAAGCTCCCCTTGCCTGGTGTTACTCTCTTGACCCTCTGTCAACTACTGCTGTCATTTCTTCCTTCTCTGAAACAAATGAAGAAACTACACACCTTCTGTCTTCAGCCAAGCCTTCTACCTCTCAGACCCTATTCCTACTCCTCTGCTTGACCCCATTTCACATACAGTTATGCCTCCCATCTGCCATATCCATTTCCATTGCAACTGTCCTTGCTGCCTTCAAACATGCGATGGTTAAGCCACTTCTCACTGGACTCCACCTGCCCATCCAGCTATTGTCCTGTTTCCATTCTTCCATTGCTATCCAAGCTACTCGAGTGTGCTGTTCTCCGTCACTGCCTGGACTTCCTTTCAACTCAACAGATTTTCGATCCTCTACAATCTGGCTTTCGTCCCCCAACACTCCACAGAGACTGCCTTCACCAAAATCTGCAGTGACTTGTTCATGGCCAGATCTAAGGGCCTTTACTCAATCCTCATCCTTCTTGATCCTTCCCCCATGTCTTTCTCAATAAGAGACTATGGACTTTTCCTCCAGGAAATTGTCCAAACTTTTCTTAAAACCAGTTACGCTATCTGCTCTTATACAACCTCTGGCAACATGTTCCAGAGCTTAACTATTCTGTGAATGAAAAAATATTTCCTCCTATTGGTTTTAAAAGTATTTCTCTGTAACTTCATCGAGTGTCCCCTAGTCTTTGTAATTTCAACAGAGTGAAAAATTGATCCGCTTGTACCCATTCTACTCCACTAAGGATTATGTAGACTTCAATCATATCTCCCTTCTTCTGTCTCTTTTCCAAGCTGAAGGGCCCTAACCTTTTTAACTAATACAGATAAAGCAACAATAAGGTTAACATATAATTGAGATTGAGGAAATTAAATTTTTAAAGATTTTCATAAAACTAATAAGTAAATAAATAGTGATGAAACAATTTAAAAAATTCAATTTGACATAACTTGAAATAAGATTTAAAATACATACAAAGGTGGTGTTTTTGAAAATATGAGAGGTGTTTTGTAGGATCCATGATTGAGATCTGGAACTGATAAGTCTCAGACTTAAATCTTTGTTATTTCATCAATTTCTGAGCAGGTTTCTGAGATCCTTTTTCCTCTCATTCATAATTAACACCTATTACCTGTTGTTAGAAAGACATTGTATGGTTTGAGCTTTGGCTTTTTATTGGCTTTTATTCAATCTCCTGTATCTAGCTAGTGTTATCATTCTGGTGCAGATTCTTAAAACTATAACGCCGTCGCTAAACGACCTGGAAATTGGTACGACGAGTGACGTGATTAAATATGCAGACGATACGAAGTTATTTAGAGTAGTGAAGACGCAGGAGGATTGCGAAGACCTGCAACATAACATAAACATGCTCGAGAAATGGGCTGTGACATGGCAAATGAGGTTTAACGTGGATAAGTGTAAAGTGATGTATGTCGGTAACAAAAATCTTATACACGAATACAGGATGTCCGGTGCAGTACTTGGAGAGACCCCCCAGGAAAGAGACTTGGGAGTATTTGTCGACAAGTCAATGAAGCCATCCGCGCAATGTGCGGCAGCGGCAAAAAGGGCGAACAGAATGCTGGGAATGATTAAGAAGGGGATCACGAATAGATTGGAGAAGGTTATCATGCCGCTGTACTGGGCCATGGTATGCCGTCACCTGGAATACTGTGTCCAGCACTGGTCGATGTATATGAAGAAGGACACGGTACTACTCGAAAGGGTCCAGAGAAGAGCGACCAAAATGGTTAAGGGGCTGGAGGAGTTGCCATACAGTGAGAAGTTAGAGAAATTGGGCCTCTTCTCCCTTGAAAAGAGGAGACTGAGAGGGGACATGATCAAAACATTCAAGATAATGAAGGGAATAGACTTAGTAGATAAAGACAGGTTGTTCACCCTCTCCAAGGTAGAGAGAACAAGAGGGCACTCTCTAAAGTTAAAAGGGGAAAGATTTCGTACAAATGTACGGAAGTTCTTCTTCACCCAGAGAGTGGTAAAAAACTGGAACGCTCTTCTGGAGGCTGTTATAGGGGAAAACACCCTCCAGGGATTCAAGACAAAGTTAGACATGTTCCTGCTGAACCAGAACGTACACAGGTAAGGCTAGTCTCAATTAGGGCACTGGTCTTTGACCTAAGGGCTGCTGTGTGAGTGGACTGCTGGGCACGATGGACCACTGTTCTTATGTTTTTCCGATGGTTTAGCCTGTACACTTTTTAGCGGTGGATTATCTTAACCGGTTATCTCTGTCTTTAGCGACATTTCTAGCAGTCTCCGACACGGACATGCAAATGCGCTCTTCAACATTGAAATGAGCCCTCTGGTGGATTCTTAAAAATTGCCGAGCCATTTTCTAAAAGTGGCGTCTGCTTTTAGCTACAAAAATAAGCAACTGGTCCAGGGTGCTGCTACAGTGACTGCACTGTTTTAAACTCCAGCATGGCTGTGTCAGAAACTGCTAAAAAGCCGTGATGTGATGCAGTGGGAGAGATGCCCCCCCTTGCCTCCATGTAGATGTCTGACCTGAGGGACATAGATTCCCTCTATCCAGCTGGCCCGTGTCTTCCAAAATGGACCTTCCACTCCCTAGTGCATCCTAGGATGCACCGGGGAGGGGCCTGAGGCTCTGATTGGCCCGTTGTTTAAGACCCCTCCCATGGGAGGGGCCTTTTACAACCTGGGCCAATCAGAGCCTCAGACCTCTCACTGGATGCACCAGGAAGGGGCCTAAGGCTCTGATTGGCCCAGATGGCCCATAGGAGGGGCCTTAGGAAGATGCCGGCCAGCTGGGTGGAGGGAATCCATGTCAGACATCTACATGGAGGTAAGGGGGAGGGGCGTTAGAAGCAGGGGGAGTGTTGTGTGGCAGCGGGAGAGTGTGGACATCTCTCCCGCTGCGGGGGAGGGGGGGTCATGGCTGGGAGGTGGCCGTGGTTTCGCTTGGCAGTGGGAGAAAAGTGGGCATCTCTTCTGCTGCGGGGGGGGGGGGGGGGGGTAGGGGGTGTTGTTGACTGTCAGCGGGAGAGATTGAACATCTCTCCCGCTGTTGTTGTGTGTTTTTTTTCATTTTTCCTGCGCATGTGCCCATCGCTATCATCAGTGAAGGGCGCATGTAAATACAGCGAATCTTCTTTGCTGTCCACTGACCTCATTTGCATGCGTAATTTTTTGAGAATGACTCGCTTTTTTAATTCGCTATCAAAACGGCTGCGCTAACAGACCGTCACTTTTTTTAGAATCCTGGCCTCAGTCTTCTCACATTCACTCTTCAATATGTGCAATCTGATTCAGGGTTTGTTCTGAACCATTGAAAGTTTACTTAAAGTCTTTAAATATTTAGACAGGTTGCAAATCAACAGAAGATGCAGCATAAATTAACAACAGTCACAATTCTGTTTCCTCGGCATCTGTCTCTTTTCTTCTCTATTCCTAACAACACTGGAAAAACATCAGTCACCTCTGCTGGAAATGAGACTCAGAATCAGGCATTAGGCACTTCTCTGTCTAGACCCCTGACCCTTCTAGATTCTCTCCTGTGCAGTTTCTTCTTGCACTTCAGCTTATGTACTGGCACCAGAAAAGACTCCACAGGGCCCAATATTCAGACAGCAGGAGGCAGGCCAGCTACCTCTCGTGGTCGGCGGTGAACCCAGATATTCAATGCGTGGGGCAATCTCCAGCCACTGGCTTTGAATTTCCGGGTTAAAAATCAGCTGCTGAAGACTAAGCCAGTCAATCTGATATTTATCAGCTGGCCAGCTGAGGCATAGTGGCCAAATATAGACCTGCCTTTTAGGTGGGTCTCTCTAGGGCTGCGAAACTTAGCTAGTAGTGCCCAGCTTTGTCTCGTGGCATAGCCAAGCACTAGCCAATCCACTAACCAGGATATTCAGCAAGAGATAATTCCTAATATTCATCGGGAGATATCTGGCTAACTGCAGTTGAATATTGGGCAGCTTCTCTTCCATCTCCTGAGGCCTTCTTTTTCCAAAGCCACAGGTGGTATATAGGCTTAGCCAGCCAAAGTACATACAGCCATAGAAAAATTATATCCTTTGACTGAGGTATTATCCAATCCAGTCTTTCCTCTTATATACCACATCATGTCCATTAATCATGAAATCTGATATGTTTACAATAAGATTTAGATTAGCTGTTTAGCTAGTCAGATTATGCATTGAACAAAATGGTCTTTAACTGCTTTCAAAATGCTACATAAGAATTACATTTTCTTACATGTAGCGGTAAACCATTCCAGAGAGAAGTAAAAAGGAATGGGATAGAACGAAAATTGAATACCTTTAACTGATGGAAAACCTAATGAGAATAATGAAACAGATCTTCTTTGTCTTGATGCATAAGAAGTCAAAGGAACAATTTGATTATCTCATTGAACGAACTAGACATGCACTTTTAAACTTCACTCTAGAATCTACTCGTAACCATTTCATCAAAGGAGTAACATGCTCAAATCTATTTATATCAAATATCAGTCTAATTGTGGTATTTTGAAATTGTTTTAAATTTGCTTTACTAACTCCGTGATATTATACGCAGTCTGACAATTAAATTCATGAACTTGCCACCGTGTGCTTATGTTGGCAGCAATGTACAAACAACACAGTAAGATTTCATAACCTTGCTATATCAGTGTCTCTGAGCTGCATTCGTGCTGACGTGTGGCGATGTCTTGCGGAGTGGTGCTCATTATTGTTGCATGTTTTTGTGCTCTGTCATGAGAATGTCGGAGCTTGAATTAGAGCAGTGTTCTTCAACCTTTTTACACTTATGGACCGGCAAAAATAAAAGAATTATTTTGTGGACCTGCAAACTACTAAGACTGAAATAAAAAACCCTGTCTTCCCCCAGCCCCTGCAAGCTCGGTCCTCGCAAACCATTTGATCCCATCCGCACAAGCCTCAAATAGTTATGATTTTATATTTAAAGTATTTTATTAAAGTATAAAAAGAAACAATATTCTGTACAATTGTCATTTTATAAATACAAATAATGCAGAGCAAGGATCAACAAAACTTCTGTTCTCCCCTCCCCTTCACATATATTGCCTCTACTATCAAGAAAATTGAATAAGCCAAATTATTACAGAATGGTACACAGAAATATCATGCTAACAGAATACCGCAGTCACACACGACAGGAATAGTGTTAAGGGAGTGCAACTAGGGCAACTGCCCCCTGTTCATAGAGAGCCCTAAGCCAGCTGGAAGCTAAAGAAGCACTGCCTGGGCTTTGCAGTCCCCAGTTATGTCTAACACCAGCTCTAGCAGGATACATATTTCAAATCTGATATATTCTAATCACAAAATAGAAATAAAATTATTTTTTTCTACCTTTTGTTGTCTCTGGTTTCTGCTTTCATCTTCTTTTCACTCTCTTCCTTTCAAAATCTGCCCTCTGTCTCTTCAATCCAGCATCTGACCCTTCCATCCACTGTCTGCCCTCTCCCCCTTCCATATGGTATCTGCCTTCTTTCTATGTTCCTCTCCCCTTTCCATCCAGCCTGCGCTCCAATCTCTCCTTTCCAGCTTCACTACTCTCTTCATTTTTATCTCTCCTACACCAGATTTAGCATCTTTGTCCCTCTCTCCTTATTTCTCTGCTGACCCCCTTTCCAGCATCAATCTCTCTCTACTTTCTCATTCCTTTGTCTCTCCCCTCTCTCTCATCTAATCTCTCCATTCCACCTTGACCCCTTCCCCTCCTCTAATCTCCCTGCCAGCTGTCTCCTTCTTTTTTTCCTCCTCCCCAGTCCAGCAGTAACTCTCTCCCCTTCCCTTTCCCTCCTCCCTTCCCAGCAGCATCTCTCCTTCTCCCACCCTCCCTCCAGGTCCAGCAGCAGCTCTCCCTTTATCCAGCAGCTTTCCAGCATCCAACAGTGGCTTCCTCCCCTTCCCTCCACTCTCCTCAGTACTTGCCTGCAACAGCGCCAATAGTGTCAGCACAGCGATTCACTTAGGCAGCCTTGGGGCTTTGCTGAGTTGCAGCCCACCTCTGATGACGCAACTTTCTCTTTCCTCAGAGGCGGCATGACCCATCAAAGGACCCAATGCTGCCTAAGTGATTCACTGCGCTGATGCTATTGGCGCTGTGGCAGGCAAGTATTGAGAGCTGGGAAGCAAAACATCGGAGTTCCCCTGATCTCGCCAGCCCTGAATGGACTGGCAGAAAATTTCTGCGGACACTGAATTAGAGCAACGAACAAACATTAAATTTCTTGTTAAACTTGGCAAGAGCGCAGTGGAGCAGTAGGATGTGGGTGGGGGTGGACTGCCCCGGGTGCCATCATGCTAGGGATGATGGCACTCCTCCTCCTCTCCTCCTGCCGCGCATGCCCGTTGCCTTCCCCTGTACCTTTTTTACTTCTCAGGCACGAGAACCATTGCTGCCTGTGGTGGCTTTGGCACTCTCTCTGACCTACACATTAGGAGGTGATGGACTGATGGGGTAGGGGGCTTTGAAGTTGGCAGGGAGAGGGGGAGGGAGGACAGTGGAGGCATTGTTGGAGGAACAGGAACTGAGCCCCCACACTCATGCTCCCTTACAGTGCCTTTTCAAAATGGCTGCAATGACCTCCTGCAGGGATTTTTTTTTTTTTTTTTTTTTTAAACAAGAGGAAAATACTTATTCAGGCCCTTGTCATTGAAAATGTATTTCAATTTGGATCCTCAATAAAGAGATTAAAAAAAAAAAAAAAAAGAGAGAGATGAGTAGGTGAATTTAGGACAGCTTTTGAGCTGTCCTAAATTCACCTGCTCATCATATGCAGGTCCCGGCTGAATTACAACAGAGCTCGCAAAAGCCTCTGCTCCCCACCTGCACAGCCCCTGACTGGTCACTTTTTTTTTTTTAGACTGGTCAGAGCAGATATTCTGCAGTACCACCCGGCTTAATGCCACTAAATATCATCATTTTGTCACCGATCAGCGATTTAAGCAGGGCTAGAGTCTCTTGGGCTCACTTAAATCACTCTGAATGTTGGGCCCAATGTGGCTAGACTTGTGACTTTTGTCAAATCTCTTTATTACCAAACAACACAAGCATATATATTTATTTATTGGAATTTATTAACTGCCATTATGAAGAAATTCACCCAAGCTGGTGTACAGCAGGTACAGTTTAACAAGCCCTTACAATTTTATTAACAGTATAACAATAGTAAAAATGACAAAATATAAACAAAAATACAGTAACCCCCCCTTTGTGCAGCTTTTAGCTCCAGCCGCAGCAGTAATAGCTCCAATGTTCTATGAGTGTCGGAGCTGTTACCACCAGGGCTGGCACTAAAAACACTAGTGTGGTTTTGTAAAAAAGGGAGGGGGGGGGGAAAGAGGTAAATGAGGTAAGCTTGAAACAGCAAATTGAAACCTAATAATAGTATTACCATAAAATATAATAAAAATATAATAAAAAATATACACATTTAACAGCACTGAAATTCAAATAATAGAGATGTAATACAATGTCAGTATAATATTTATGAAATACCTAATAAGCAAGCATTGGGAAAAAAGCCTATGACTCTGGTTGGCCCAAGTGCTTAAAGCCCCTTCTATAGGAGGGGCCTTAGGCGCCTGGGCCAACAGGGCCTTAGGCACCTACCCGGTGCATCCCAGGATGCACCAGGAAGGGGAAGGCCCGCCATTCTGAAGAGGTGGGCCTACCGACATGAAGGATTAGGCATCTCTCCATCCAGCCTTGCTGATAAAGGTACAGGGTGGGGGGTCTGGGTGGGTTTTCGAGGAGGTGGAAGGTCATATGTTCTGGGGATGTTGGGGGGTATCAGCAGGAGGGAGTGGGCATCCTTCCTGCCGGGGATTGTTTCAGGGGTGGTGGCAGGAAATATTGGGCATCCCTTCAGCTGAGGGTTGTTTAGGGGTTTCCGGCAGGAGGGAGTGGGCATCCCTCCAGCTGGCCAACTTGTGAGGGGGGGGTTCCCTACCACTGCCGCTCAGCTGATCATGGCAGGGAGATTCCCTTGCCGTGATCAGCTCAGCAGCAAGGCAATTCTCTAAATTGCACCTGTGGTATGGATACTGGTAAGAGAATCAGGGTGGAGGACAGACGCGATTCTGTATAGGATGCCCATATGTGATTCTCAAAAGCCACTTAAGCGGCTGCTGAGACCGGGCATCCTATACAGAATCAGGCCCTCATTGTGGCATAGTGGTTAGAGCTAAAGCCTCAATACCCTGATGCTGAGGGGTTCAAAACCCCATGTTGCTCCTTGTGACCCTGGGCAAGTCATTTAATCCTCCACTGCCCCAGATACATTAGCTAAACTTCAAGTCCACCAGGACAGATAGGGAAAATGCTTGAGTACCTGATTTGTAACCCATTCTGAGCTCCTTTGGGAGGATGGGCTAATAAATTAATTCAGGTACAGTAGGTATTTTTCTGTTCTTAATATCGTGCTGTGCTTTTGTGACCTGGCTTCATGTATTTATTCATTTTCTGGACATATCTTTATTCTTGTCATTTTTTTTTTTCAACTGTAGGCTCACATTTGTTCCATAAAGGCCAGGCTTTTGATTTTGTGTTTGAGCTAAAATGTGTTATGTATTTTCTGGTTTAACACCTTGGCGAATCTCTCACCAATGAGCTAGTAGGTTTTTAGGTCCCCACAGAGAATGGCAGAATGCAATGTGATTTCAAAGAACAGCGAGATCAAGGGCGAGCAGAAGGCTGCCGACATGGGAGGCTTGTGCATCTATTAGAAAGCAACAGGCCATGGCACCTAGCCACCGAACCCGTGAAAATGTACTGAAACTCCAAAGGTAGGCTGAGCTTTGAAAATGAGGAACCTACTATTTTCTTTCCAAACATCTGCTGGTTGTTAGCCTGATTTATTTTGAATCAAAAAAACAAAGAGTTTGTAGGCTGCCAGCTTATTTTCATTTTCAGCTGTGAAATAATTTTCAGCCATTTTAACTGGGGTGGGAAAGGAAGGGGCTTAGCAGTCCCTTGGATTTTCCAGGACTGCCGCTGCTCATTCAGATGCAGATGGGGCATTTCACAAATACCGATAGCTATTTGTCACCAACAAACCGGCTGTTTGTTAAAAGTGGTGACAAATAGCTATCCTTTTGTTTCGGGGTAAATGTTCCAAATAACCAGCACCGTTACACAGTTTGTGGGTTGTATTCAATGCTCCCTCTATGGATTGGCCGGGTGTGTGCAAATGTTTTCTCATGTAAGCAAGAAGTTCTAAAAACCAAGAATTTTTCAGATTTGTAAGTATTTTTGTGAGCGACCATGTAAAATCTGTGAGCGACGCTCCTAGAATGTATGAGGGAACATGGGTTGTAGTCTTAGTACCCATACTTGCATGTAATTTTCAGAGGGCCCAATATTCAGCTGGCGGTACTCAGTGTTTTGCTGACCTCCGCCGCTGGAAATTCAATGCTGAGCAGTGTCTGGGCTTTGCCATTGAGTTTCCAGATTTGTAGAGGCAGCTAAAGTTTAGCTGGTTAAGTGCAATATTCAACACTTAACAGACCACGGGGCACCTCATAAACCCAAACAAACTGAATAATATTTCACCGATAAGCCCTCTATTTCACTGATAAGCCCTGTATTTGGCAGACAAAACATCTTATTGATTAAAGTTATATGAGGAACCCCCCCACCTCATAACACCCCCCTCCATTTTACTAAGCCACAGCTAAGGTTTCTACGTGGCCCAGCGTGCTAAATGCTCCAATGCTCATAGAATTCCTATAAGCGTCAGATTATTTAGTGCTCTGTGCTGCGGTAGAAACCTGTACCGTGGCTTAGTAAAACGGGGAGGGGGGTGGAGAAAGATAGGACTTTGGTCATATTTATGAAGTCACCTTGGCTGGTTAAGTGCTGGATATCGGCACGTAACTGGCCAAGTGTTGACTCCATCTTGGAACACCCCGAAAATAGCTGACTTTGAGGTAATAATAATAATAACTTTATTCTTGTATACCGCCATACCCAGGGAGTTCTAGGCGGTTCACATCAATTAAACAAAGTTTAATAAGAAATTACAATAAACTAGAATTACAAGTAATGTAGATATTCAGTTGAGCATGAGGAGGGGAGTTTTCACAAAAGATAAACAAAATTTAACAAGAACTTACAATTGATCATAATTACAAGCAATGAGGTGGTTAAGGTGAGCATGAGAGGGGGCGGGGATTGTACAGGTCATTGGAGGTAGTGAGATGGGGGGGAATCAAAAAAGGGGGGGACCGGGAGAGTTGGGTCATTTGAGGGAGGGGTGAGAGAAGTGGAAGAGAGGGGATTAGGGATTTTGAGCGTGGAATAAGTGAGTTTTGAGTATTTTTCGGAAATCCAGGTAGGAGTTGGCCTTGAGCAGAATTTGGGCTAGCTTGGCCCTGAACGAGTGATTTAACCAGCCAGGACCTCAACATTACTCCTTGGCACGTCTTTCTTTGAAAATTAGCTAGTGAAAAGTACATCTGCAAAAAAACTGCCTACATAATTTGAACTTACTATATTTGTGGGTGGTGGACAGGGGTAAGAAATTATCTTCACACCCCTCTTTTTAATCCGGTTCAAATTACCATATTGTAGAATCATAAAAAATATTTATTCACACCTTAGATTTTATACTGTGTTTCAAAAGGGTCAGAGCAGTATACAATAGATAAAATATACAGTAAATATAGACATATAGGGGTTGACATTAAGCCAGTGGGAGGCAGACCATATAAGTGCCGCGGCCTTTTCCTATGGCCTGCATTGAATATCCATGGGTGTTTTGGCCAGCGCTAACTTAACCAGATAAGCAAATATTCAACAATTGTCAGTTAAGTTAATAGCGGGTAAAGCTAGGACTCTTATTTATGCGGTCCTATTTGCCCACTAAACGTAGCCAGTCAGCACTGAATATTGCCAATTATTGCACAATATAGTTGGTTAACATTTTGGTGCCAACCACCAAAATGAAATAGTTCATCATCGAACAGATCCCTGAAACAGCTTTTGGAGACAAAACTATCCGCATACAATTGCGTGAACAATATTGGATTTAGTTAAATCTAAACTAAAACTTAGCTTTATATACCGCGTCTTCAACCAAAATGGAGCTCGACTTGGTTAATAGTAACTAAAAGAAATACAAAAAAAAATAAAAAAATAAAAGAGAAATAACTAACTCAAAGAGACTTAATGATCGTGATGATTGGAACACTATCATAGGACACCATCATTTGAAAGGATTTATTTGTTTTGCTTGTTTTATAAAGTTATTATTGTGATGTCATAGTGGAGTTCATTGAAAGGCGGAGGGTGAGGGGAAGAGTGCAGTGTGTTGTGCATGAGCAAATATGTAGTGTTTGTGGTGGGTGAGGGAGGATCAAGTATGTCAGGGGTGTCCAATGTCGGTCCTCGAGGGCCGCAATCCAGTCGGGTTTTCAGGATTTCCCCAATGAATATGCATGAGATCTATTAGCATACAATGAAAGCAGTGCATGCAAATAGACCTCATGTATATTCATTGGGGAAATCCTGAAAACCCGACTGGTCTGTGGCCCTCGAGGACCGACATTGGACACCCCTGAAGTATGTGGAGGGTAAAGAGTGCCCTCAAGGGTATATAGCGGGTGAGGAATGGTATGCATTATATTTGAAAGAGGGTGTATAGGATGTGTTGTAAATGAGTGTGTGGTGTGTGAGGATGTGTGTGTGTGTATAATATGTGATGGATGAAGGGAGATTTGTGGTGGGCGAGGCTGGTGTGTTGAGTTTGAGGTGAGCAAGATGTGGTCTAGAGCAGTGTTTTTCAACCTTTTTTGGGCAAAGGCACACTTGTTTCATGAAAAAAATCACGAGGCACACCACCATTAGAAAATGTTAAAAAATTTAACTCTGTGCCTATATTGACTATATATAAAGTAATTCTCTTGAATAGGAATCAAATAAACACAAAGAAAGTATTTTATAATGCTGCCACCGCCAACAACACCATTGGCGGCGGTGGCACTCAAGTGGCTAAAGAGCCGCAGTTTGCCGGCCTAGGGACAACACTGGAGGGTGGCCAGCTGTGCACCCCCTTGGGATGTAAACCCGGGGTGGGGCAGACTGCCCCCCCCCACCCTGGTATGCCACTATCTATACCTCACTCCCTCCCTATGACCAAAAATTCTCCTTTCTTCTATTCCCCGTGTACACAACCATCTCTTTCCCTCCCTTCCTCTCTCCAAAGTCCATGCCTTCTGTGTCCAAACACTCATTCCCTCCCTTCCTCTCTCCAAAGTCCATGCCTTCTGTGTCCAAACACTCATTCCCTCCCTTCCTCTCTCCCAAGTCCATTTCTTCTGTGTCCAAAAACGCATTCCCTCCCCCACCTCAGCATCTCTTTCCCTCCCTTCCTCTCTCCCAAGTCCATTTCTTCTGTGTCCAAAAACGCATTCCCTCCCCCACCTCAGCATCTCTTTCCCTCCCTTCCTCTCTCCCAAGTCCATGCCTTCTGTGTCCAAAAACGCATTCCCTCCCCCACCTCAGCATCTCTTTCCCTCCCTTCCTCTCTCCCAAGTTCATGCCTTGTGTCCAAAACGCACTCCCTCCCCCCTTTTGTGTTCCGTGTTTGCCTCCCAGCCCATCTTTGCAGCTTTCTCAGCAAAACGAAGCTCAAGCCGTGAGGCTTGTCTTCTGCTTCCTGCCTGCCCTGCCGCGCACAAATAGCCGAACGGAAGTATTCTCCGACATCAGCGCTGACGTCGGAGGGCAGGCTTTGCTTAAGCCCTCCCTCCGACGTCAGCGCTGACATCGGGGAACGCTTGCGATCGGCTATATGTTAGCTGCAGGGCAGGCAGGAACAGAAGACGAGCCTCGCGGCTCGAGATGTATTGAACTCCGCGGGTCCCCCGTCCAGCTCTCTCCTGTCCACGTGGGGCGGACCGCCCCTCTCCCTAGACTGGTGGTACTGCCCTGATGGCGGCCCTGACCGTACGGCACACCAGGCAACATCTCGCGGCACACTAGTGTGCCGCGGAACAGCGGTTGAAAAACACTGGTCTAGAGCAGTGGTCCCCAACCCTGTCCTGGAGGACCACCAGGCCAATCGGGTTTTCAAGCTAGCCCTAATGAATATGCATGAGAGAGATTTGCATATAATGGAAGTGACAGGCATGCAAATCTACTCCATGCATATTCATTAGGGCTACCCTGAAAACCTGGTTGGCCTGGTGGTCCTCCAGGACAGGGTTGGGAACCACTGGTCTAGAGCAGTGGTCCCCAACCCTATCCTGGAGGACCACCAGGCCAACCAGGTTTTCTGGACAGCCCTAATGAATATGCATGAGAGAGATTTGCATATAATGGAAGTGACAGGCATGCAAATATGCTCCGTGCATATTTATTAGGGCTATCCAGAAAACCCGATTGGCCTGGTGGTCCTCCAGGACAGGGTTGGAGACCACTGGTCTAGAGTGTTGGGTGGGTGAGATATGAGTGTGCATCAAAATGTGGGATAGGGAAGGTACACAGATTTTCTGGTTGATGAGAGGAGCACAGGGTGAGTGAACAGAGGTGTGTGAGGGTTATGTGGTGGCTGAGAAGTGTGTTAGGTGTCTGATAGATGAGTGGGTAGGGGGTTGGTTTATATGTTAGGCAATGGTGGGTCTAGGGCAGGGGTCTCAAAGTCCCTCCTTGAGGGCCGCAATCCAGTCAGGTTTTCAGGATTTCCCCAATGAATATGCATGAGATCTATGTGCATGCACTGCTTTCAATGCATTTTCATGGGGGAAATCCTGAAAACCCAACTGGATTGCGGCCCTCAAGGAGGGACTTTGAGATCCCTGGTCTAGGGTGTTTAAATGGAGGGAGATGTAGTCAATTTAGTTGTCAGTACAGTTGAATTTTTTTTTTTGGGGGGATGGGGGTTATTGAGTATGCTGCCCTAAGGATTTTGTATTGTGACAGATTGACCCTAATGGATGATCCTTTTGAACCAACTTCTATGCCTTGATGTGCAGAGCTAATGTGAACATAATTGCAGTATGTTTTGTGTAATTCAGTATGGGAAAGATAATTCTGACAGCAATTTTCAAAGGTGTTTTATGCATACATCAGACCCATTGCATACTGTCTTTCCCATGGCATCATGCCAAAAAATGGGGGTGGTGGGGTGTGTGTGTGTGTGTGAGAATAATAGGCACAAGGGAGAGGAGGTCAATCTTCCTTAACCCTAGCAAAAATGGAACATATCAATCAGCTGCCAGTCCTAAAGCCTGGGTGTCAAATGTGAAAAGAATGTTTGAGACAGATAATCAGAAACATTAAAATTCTACAGCAAAAGCTATGAGAAGGTGGGAGGGAAGCACTGGCCATGTCTTCAGTTCCCAAAAAAGTGTCGACTTTCAAACCATTTGATAAAACATGTTCAAGTTCCAGTAAAAACACACGGAGACAGCTGCTGATGGTACATTACTGTCACCTCTTTCTCTCTCTTTAGGAAGTTAGTTTTGGAAAATTAAAAGTTATAGAGCAGCTGAAAGGCATTATTAGATGCTTAGATCTGTGGAAGCTTATTTATTTTTAAGCAATATTTTCTCCTACTGGACTGGTTATTACGCTGCTTATTTTGGAGGTGAATTTTATTCTTCCCAAACCAGGGTTCTAACCAAGACTATGCTGGAAATTACAGATATAGAGACTGAAATGGTGTGGTGGCTGTGTTAGTCCATTCTTCAAGGCAATATGTAGAAATAAAGCAAAAACATAAACAATAACAGCGGGACCTGGAGTGACCCGCTTCTACATAGCACTTTACCCCCCTTTCCTAACACACCTTTCTGATCTCAATAATACAATACACTTCTGTTGGTAGTACCTGGCCGCAGCCCTGTTTATTGAATATTAAACATATTCATATAACATTATAACATACATAGTATATATAAATTAACAACCATAAATAACACATTAACAATAACCCATAACAATGGTATCACCATTGTGACCTGGATCCCGAGCTACCATTGGATGTAATTGGCCCCCGACCCCGCCATCTAAGCAAGGGTCCGAGGGGTGGCATGTCCCCCACATGCCCCATTATCCAGGGTCATCCGACCCACCAGGCGCAGCTCCCAGCTGGCCCACCGCTCATCCCTTGATGAGCCCATTAGCCAGTAGCTCGGGATACCGCCGTCACACCAACCCTACCTCAAACAAAAAGGGCGGGCGGGCGGGAAAGCCGCTTTGGAGGACCGAACTGTTCGGGTCCTCCGAGAGCCGCCTTTTAAGCCCTCCCACCCACAATCCCCCTCGGCCGCGACGCGGACCGCCCTCCCTCGGGCACACTACCTCGCCCCCCTTCCCTGCCTCAGCTAGTCCCACGGGCGACACCGCGGGCCACCCAGTCCCGCGTTAATGTCGCCCGTCGAGACTAGCTCTTGGGGCTTTCCAAACATAAAGGGGAAAAAAATACAACCTTTTTTATTGGACTAACTTAGGGGGTCTTTTACTAAGCCACGCTAAATGCTAAGTTTCAAGTTTATTTGTAATTTGATATACTGACCATCACAAGTATCTGATCAGTTTACAATAATAAAAATTTAGAAAAAAAAATATATATATATAAGATATTTAAAATTGCATAAATAGCTGAGAAAAGAAAAAAAATGGGGAAAGTTAATGACAAGACAAAGACATAATTGAGACAAGTGGGTGACGAGAGGAGGGAGGGGGAAAGGGAGGTTGTTAATTGCATTATGTAAATGAATAAAAAAGGAAGGAAAGAAAGGGAAGGGTAAAACAAAAGGGAGAGGGGAATGCCGCTTCTTAAAAGCGTTTCTCTGTTTATTAGTTTAACGCGTCCACAGAATATAATGGGCTCGTTAGCATTTTGCGTGCGCTAAATCGGCTAGCACGCCTTAGTAAAAGACCCCCTTAATGCAGTTTATCGTAACCCCTTCTTCCTCCGATCAAAAATAAGCAAGTGTTGGCTAAATCAGTATATATAAGGGAAACACGAAAGCATTCCAATGGTGGTTAGAGACAAAGAGACGAGAAAGCAGTTTAGATTCCTTTGTAGTGGGAAAGAAAACCAAGGTCTTTGGCCTAGATTCATCAACCTGCCCAATCGGGCCTGATCCGGGCAGGTCCGATAAATTTTGCAAACTTAAATATGCAGATGGGGTGATCAGAGGAACGCCCCCATCTGCCTGCCCGGATCGCTGGTGTGTGATCCCCGCGCATGTGCAGACCATCTGCTTTTCCTGCAGAAGGTCTGCGCATGCGTTTTGTGTCCTTTTTTTTTTTCCAGGCCCCGACTCTCCTGCTCACGTTATCTCTGTCGGCGGCAGCCTCTTCCCGCTTGCGGCAGCATGTTCTCGGCGGCAGCCTCTTCCCTCCTTCCCTGCAGTGCGAGCCCGCGGGTTTAAAGCAGCAGAGATCAGCCTGGGCTGCGAGAGGAGCTATTTCAAATTGTCAGGGAGCCAACAGGCACTGCTCTCCCCCCTGCCCCAGGGCTTCTGCAGCCTCTGAAACAGGCAGCGAGATCGGGGCAGCAGAGTGTAGGGCGGCAATGGAGCAGGAGAGTCGGCAGAGAGGTGTACGTCTTGTCCCCAGCAGTCGCTTCTTGAGTTGATCGGCCAGCCCAGTCGGATCGAGAATTTTGTGTTGTGAATCGTTGCCTTCCCTACTTTTGAATGTCCCTCCCCTCATTTGCATGTGCGGATCGGAATCGGATCGAGAGGCAGGTTAGTGAATCGGGCCCAGGTCGCAACGGGGTCGCTATGTGGTCAGGTCTTGATCAGTGGGCTTAGTGAACCTCGCCCTTTGTTAAGTAGGAGAGCCAGAGGTGGCAAAGCAATTTTCTTTGTAGTGGGAAAGAAAGCCATGGTCCTTGTTGAATCTTGTCTGGTGGGTATCAAAATATTTTATCATTTTGATTTCAAAAGTCTTACGTTCTGGGATTGTCTTAAAATTTTCTTATATATATAGACTGAATTGCTCCTTTAGTGCTAAAAGTGCATATTGAACAAATTAGATTTTAGGTATACACACATAGAGTTAAACCAGTTGGGGTTTCAGGACATATATAATGAGTATGCATGAGACAATTTGCATGCACTGTCTTCATTGTTTGTAGAACTCTTTCATGCATAGTCATTATGGATATCCTAAAAGCCCAATTGACTGGATGGGTTGAGAACCCCTGTCATAGAGAGTGGTGAATTTCATCACTGCTATTGACAATGGAACTCGATTCAATTGATTCCTGTGTGCAGATCTACTTTTGATTCTTATCAAAATGTTCACTAATTGTCAATGTCTTCTGTCTCTAAGGCCCCCAATGCTCAAAGGTCTGACTCTAAAGCCAACAGCAAAGACCCCATAGTGCAAGAACAACGCAGAAACCCAGCTCTCAAATACTCAAAAGTAACAGTATTCAAATTATATGTGCGCTATGAAACCCAAAGTAAGGGGAGGAATGTGCCTAGCATTTGTGCAGAAGAGTTTGTGGGAAACGTAGATCTTGTGCGCATGCCCAGGCAAGACTAGAAGTGCAAGCATACTGATAGTGTGACCATATGGTTCCAGAAAAAAGGGGACGGATTGAGGCATCCGGGTTTTATTTCCATTGAAAGCAAACAAGATGTCTCAATCTGTTCTCCTTACTGCCATTGCTTTCAATGGAAATAAAACCCGGATGTCTCAATCCGTCCCCTTTTTTCTGGAGCCATATGGTCACACTAACGCATACATCAGCACTGTTCTGAGTTTTTCAGTATTAGCACTTCAATATTTTTTTGTTCACTTGAAAAGCTCATATTTAAGGGCTTTTAGGATATCCATAATGACTATGCATGAAAGAGTTCTACAAACAATGAAGACAGTGCATGCAAATTGTCTCAGGCATACTCATTATATATGTCCTGAAACCCCAACTGGTTTAACTGTATGTGTGTATACCTAAAATCTAATTTGTTCAATATGCACTTTTAGCACTAAAAGAGCAATTCAGTCTCTATATATATATAAGAAAATTTTAAGACAATCCCAGAACGTAAGACTTTTGAAATCAAAATGATAAAATATTTTCATACCCACCAGATAAGATTCAACAAGGACCACGGCTTTCTTTCCCTCTACAAAGGGACTGGGAAAAATGCAGCCTGAGGGATATGGTGATGGTGGTGGCGGGGTTTCTTGGTGGAGAGAACAGACATGAAAGTGAGGATGGAGTAAGACTAGAAGAAAGCGAGATGAGAGAAGATATAGAGAGAACCTTTGGCAGAGACAAATATACATGGAGGAAAAGAAATGATGAAGGAGGACTGGAAGATAATTTTTATAAGAAGGAACTTGAGGACAGAGAGCAATCCAAGATCAAGTAGAGACAGAAGCTAAACTACAGACACAAAGTTTGAAAAATTAAGATTTTCGTAAAGATTTCTGTGCCAGCTCAGCTGGATAAAGGGTAGGCAATAGCTATAGTTTGCCTTTCTCTTCCAGCCCTGTAGTCACCAGAATTAATATGTTATTTTACTGGAAGGACAGGGAGAGGAGGAAGGGATTATGCCAGTATTTGATGACATAGTTTGAAAAAATATCTTTAAAATTGCTTCTTTTTGGTAGCTCTGAAATGCAGAGACCTATGATTGAGTCTCAAATTGAAAGGGGAACACCATCTCCTTTTATTTTTTCTTTCCAAAAATAAACACTCATTCCCTTGTTACATATTATGGGAGAAAGTGGTATGAAACTAAGTGGGCTTATTATGCTCTATAGTCCCAAAGGACTAGCATGGCAGCAGCTGGAAGAGTTTACAGAAGACATGGGTGAATTTGGAAGGGGTTAAGAGGTTCTTGGTTTGGTTTTCCTCTTGGCTCAGTTCCTAGGCCCTGGTTTTCTATGCTCAATGTCAGCACAGCTCTGCTACAGACTAGCTTTTGGGGGTCTATGACCTTTTTGGCTGCGCAGGGCATCATGAATGAGGGAGTACTGCTATAGCAGTGGCCACCCCATATCCTTCTACATGATGTGGGCCAGGAAAAGAGGGGAGCGGAGGCTATAATGGTGCTGGCCAGAGAATGGAGGAGAAAGAAAGGGGGGTTTGTTTAAAGGAGAGAGTAAGAAGGATGTTGTGCTGGAGTCATCTTTAATAAAGGAGGGGCTATTTTCCATTTCTGTAGAAGCAGTGGTCTCAAACTTGCGGACCGGGAACCACATACGGCCCATCAGGTACTATTTTGAGGCCCTCGGTATGTTTTATCATAATCACAAAAGTAAAATAAAACAGTTTCTTGATCATATTTCTCCTTAGCTATAAATGACAATATTATTATTAACACTTAGTCAAAAGGAAATATTTATTATAAATTATAAAGAGTTTTACCTCATGCAAAATTGACACATCTTTAATAAGACATTAACTATTTTTTCTGAGGCCCTCCCAAGTACCTACAAATCCAAAATGTGGCCCTGCAAAGGCTTTGAGTTTGAGACTACTGTGCAGAAGGCACTAGAGTCAGGGCTAACTCAACTCCCCACTGAGAGAGCACTTACTCTGTAACTGCTAGAGCAGGGGTACCCACACTTTTTTGGCTTGCGAGCTACTTTTAAAATGACCAAGCCAAAATGATCTACCAACAATAAAATTTTAAAAAGCACACTGTATGCAGAGAAAATGGTAATTATCAGTTGTATTCAGGTTTTTTTTTCCAGAGGTCAAGGTAGATGACTTTAAAATATGCAATGTCAACTCAGTGACAACTATACAAAAATAGACAAATATACTCCCTCCCCTTTTACTAAACCATGATAGCGGTTTTTAGCGCAGGGAGCTGCGCTGAATGCACCTCACAGCTCCTGACGCTAAAAACCACTATTGCGGTTTAGTAAAAGGGGGCCATAGTGCAAAATATAGACAAGAGATATAAATTCTCAAAACATTCACTTTTTGATCACTAAATTGAAAATAAAATAATTTTTCCTACTTTTTTGTCTGGTGATTTCATGAGTCTCTAGTTGCACTTCCTTCTTCTGTAAATCCAATATTTATTTATTTCTGCTTTTTTTTTCTTTCTGCCCCTCCCCTTTTCTGTCTCTCTTTCTTTCTCTCTCCCCCTGCCCCCCTCTTTATTTCTGTCTTTCTCTCTCCCCCTGCCTGCCTGTCTTTCTTTCTCTCTCTCCCTGCCCCCTCTTTATTTCCGTCTTTCTTTCTCTCTCCCACTGCCTGTCTTTCTTTCTCTCTCCCCCTGCCTGCTTTTCTTTCTCTCTCCCCCTGCCCCCCCCAAGCCATCGCGCCGATTTCTCCAATTCCCCGATTCTTTTTCTCTCTACCTGCTGCCCCCCAAGCCACCACACTGATTTCTTCCTTCCTCCCTGAGCCAGGCCAGGTGCGTACAAGCGCCGGGCCCACAAGCCTTCATCTCTGACATCAATTCAGACGTCGGAGAGGAAGTTCCAGGCCAGCCAGGCAGTGATTGGCTGGCCAGGAACTTCCTCTCCGAAGTCAGAATTGACGTTGGAGGTAAAGTCTTGTGGGTGAGGCGCTTATATGCGCCTGGCCTGGCTCAGGGAGGAAGGAAGAAGATCGCAAAGGCAACGCAACGCAAAGGCAAAGGCAATTGCCTTTGCGATCTACTGGTCGATCGCGATCGACCATTTGGGCACCCCTGTGCTAGAACTTTAACAGGTGGGCTGGCACCCTTGATATAATGTGATATAATTGCAAATCATATCATATTGCATATCAGTGGGTTGATATGATTGCATATCAGATCATATTAGGATTTTCAGCCTGAAAGCATGAAGCACCACATGCAAATGTGGCCCTAGGGGCTATGGAGCAACTGATTGCTGAGCTTCCAAGATTTGTGCCTTCAGGTGCTGGAGCATCTCGTAGGGACTTTCTGGATGTATTTGGATGCAATTGTATTTCTGTCTGTGAGTTCTAGATATTTTATTTTTTATTTATTTAGGTATTTATATACTGCCTATCAAAGTTATCTAAGTGGTTTACAATCAGGTATTCAAGCATTTTCCTTATCTGTCCCGGGGGGCTCACAATCTACTTAATGTACCTTGGGCAATAGGGGGATTAAGTGACTTGCCCAGGGTCACAAGGAGCAGCGTGGGATTTGAACCTACAACCTCAGGGTTCTGAGGCTGTTGCTCTAAACACAAGGTCACTCCTTCACATCTCAGCTGAAAGCTTTGCATTCGGATTTGACACACTTTTTGCTGATCTTTGAATAGCTTCAACCTGATCTATACCTTCATGGTACTTTGAGAATTTTAATCAAGGAAGTTTACCCATCCATTTGTTTTATCCTTACCCAAGTAGACTGCGTAAATTGTAACACTTCTCCATGCCTTGTTCTTTCCTTCTGTACCAGTACATTTTATTTTTACTGTTTTTGTACTGCTTTATAGTTATATTGTAGTTTCCTCCCTAGTATATTCATTTAAATTGTAAACCATATAGATTTTACTTCTTTGTATACATTTGCAGTCTATCAAATAAACTAAACTATCTGAGCAGTCCACTACATTGTCTGTTTGCAAGACAAAAAAAAATACGTGATGCAAACTCTTAAGCACTTTTATCTAAATCAGAAAAACATAGAAACATGATGGAAGACAAAGGCCAAATGGCCCATCTGGTCTGCCCATCCGCAGTAACCATTATCTCTTTCTCTTTCTGAGAGATCCCACGTGCCTTTCCCAGGCCCTCTTAAATTCAGACACAATCTCTGTCGTCACCACCTCTTCTGGGAGACTGTTCCATGCATCTACCACCCTTTCCGTAAAAAAGTATTTCCTTAGATTGCTCCGGAGCCTATCACCTCTTAACTTCATCCTTTGCCCTCTCATTCCAGAGTTTCCTTTCAAATGAAAGCGATTTGACTCATGCACATTTACATTATGTAGGTATTTAAACGTTTCTATCATATGTCCCCTCTCCCACCTTTCCTCCAAAGTATACAGATTGCGAACTTTAAGTCTGTCCCCATATGCCTTATGATGAAGACCATACACCATTTTAGTAGCATTCCTCTGAACGGACTTCATCCTTTTTATATCTTTTTGAAGGTGTGGCCTCCAGAATTGTACACAATATTCTAAATGAGGTCTCACCACAGTCTTATAAAGGGGTATCAATACCTCCTTTTCCCTACTGGCCATACTTCTCCTTATATAACCTAGCATCCTTCTAGCTTTCACCGTCACCTTTTCAACCTGTTTGGCCACCTTAAGATCATCACATACTATCACATCCAAGTCCCGCTCTTCTGTCGTGCACATAAGTTCTTCACTCCCACTCTGTACCGTTCCCTCGGGTTTTTGCAGCCCAAATACATGACCTTGTATTTCTTAGCATTAAATTTTAGCTTCCAAATTTCAGACCATTCTTCAACCTTCGCCAGATCTTTCTTCATGTTATTCACACCATCCGGCATGTCTACTCTATTGCAGATTTTGGTATCATCTGCAAAAAGGCAAATCTTACTCGACAACCCTTTAGCAATATCGTTTATAAAAATGTTAAAAAGAACAGGCCCAAGAACAGAACCTTGAGGTACACCACTGGTAACATCCCTTTCCTCATAGCGATCTCCATTGATTGCTACCCTTTCTTTTAAAACAGTAGGTCTAACACAGTGGTGTACCCCAAAGAGATTCCGGATGTGCAACGAGAGATTCCAGAATTTTAAATTTTATTTAAAAAAATTCCCTTCATAAGTATACGCTAGAATAGATGACATGTACGTCGCTTACGCAAGTCTGTGAATGTTATCAGCATCTGTGTGCGTAAGGATACAAACACCCAGGCAAGCAACATTCTTTGACGTGATTGGTCCGTGAAAACTAATGGCAAGTAATTTTATTTTTAATATAGTAGTTATTCTAACTTGTGCAACAAAGCAATCAAGGCTTTCTTACCATTTGTATCTTCTTATCTTTGTGAACTTGGATTTTCAGATCTGACAGAAATTAAATTGGAAAAAAGAGAACGACTGCAGATGGTGGACGATGAAATGCATGTTTGCTTGTCAACTATCGAGCTGCGTTTTGAGTTAATTTGCGCTCAAAAAGAAGCACATCCATTGCGTTGATTAGAAATTCTATTCTATCTACCTTAGTTTCACTGTTGTTACAATTACCCATACATAGCTTAAAGAACAAGTGGATCAATTTTTTACTGCATCAGGATTTACAAAGACTAGGGGACACTTGATGAAGTTACAGAGTAATACTTTTAAACCCAATAGGAGGAAATATTTTTTCACTCAGAGAATAATTAAGCTCTGGAATGCGTTACCAGACAATGTGGTAAAAGCGGTAAAAAGTAGCTGGTTTTAAAAAAAGGTTTGGGCAAGTTCCTGGAGGAAAAGTCCATAAATTGCTTTTGAGACAGACATGGGAGAAGCCACTGCTTGCCCTAGTTCAGTGGCATGGGATTCTACTACTTTTTGCGTTTTTGCCAGGTACTTGTGACTCGACTTGGCCTCCGTGAAGACGGAATACTGGGCTAGATGGACCATTGGTCTGGTCCAGTAAGGCTATTCATATGTTCTTAACTTTAAATAAATAACTCTCAAATCTAATTGTTTGTTGGTTTTCAATTGTATAATTTCAATTATAATGTGCTGCAAAAAACATTTGCTCCATTTAGTGTGCCAGAGCTAAAAAAAAAAAAAGTTTGAGAGACTCTGTTTTAAAACATAACTTCGGTTCATAGACAACGGCGCGAAAGACAAAAGTGCGCGCCGACAATTGAGTTCCAAGTTTCCAAGTTTATTAATTTTTAATATCCCGACCATAAACCAAATATCTGGCCGGTTAACAATATAGTTTAAAAAAAAGGGGGTATAAGGGAAGAATGGATAAAATATTTAAGTGGGACATGAATGACAAAACAAGACAGACTTGACTGTGAGGATAGTAAGGGTGGAGGGGAAAAAGTTACATTTTATAAGAAGAAAAGGGAAGAATGGGTAGGGAAAAAACGTGAAGGTAAGGGCATATTGTAGTGATAATTGCTTGCAAGAGGAGAGAGAATAGAAATAAAAGAGAAGAGAGAGAAAATGGATAGAAGAAAATCTAGGTTCGGTTATAAGCGTCATGAAATAAGAAAGTCTTTAGACAAGATTTAAATTTAACAAGTTGTTGTTCGTCGCGGAGGTATTGTGGCAAGGAGTTCCATAATGTAGGAGCAGTTACGGCAAAATTTGTTTTACGAGTATAATAGAAATCTTTTAGAGGGGGGATGAAAAGAAGTTTTTGATCAGAGGATCTTAGAGTGCGGGAGGAGCATTGAGGTATCAGGAGTTTGTCGAGGAATTGAGCGCGCTGCGCGCCGCCGCGCCACTTTAAATTACAGTTTTTAGGGGCTCCGACGGGGGGTTTTGTTGGGGAACCCCCCCAGTTTACTTATTAGACATCGCGCCGGCGTTATGGGGGGGTTTGGGGGGTTGAAACCCTCCACATTTTACTGTAAACTGAACTTTTTCCCTAAAAACAGGGAAAAAGTTAAGTTTTCAGTAAAATGTGGGGGGTTACAACCCCCCCAAACCCCCCACAATGCCCCCACAACGCGGCGCGATGTCTATTAAGTAAAGTGGGGGGGTTCCCCCCCACGCCCCCCCCCCCCGTCGGAGCACTAAAAACAGTAATTTAGAGCGGTGCGGCGGCGCGCGCTGCTCTCAATTGTCTGGGCGCGCCTTTGTCCCGGCGCGCTTTTGACCTGACACCCATAACTTCTGCTGTTTTGCTGTTGCAAGCATGAGTGCACGTTTTGGCACTTTTATCTCAAACCTGTCTTAACCATAATGGGATAATCACAGTTGCAGCTAACAAATCGGGGCGTGCACATCATGTTTCCCTCTATTTCTTCTGATGCTATGAAAAGCCTTTTTCTTTGTACATGGCCACATTCCTAAATAACATACGAACCCAGGTAGTTCAGTCCATGTTTACTTAATTTGCAGGTGAACTCTTTTAATATCAAAATGAAAACATTTCTTCCACATTCCATCCGAGCAGATATGGTTTTACAATCTTAGTAAAAAAAAAAAAAAAAATCCAGTGATTGTGCCAATTTATTTGTCCGAAGCAGTGATGAAAAGACGAGAGCGTCAGGATGAAAACAATTACCGTATACAGAATATTCTGTTTCAAAGCCAAAAAAGGTGATTAAGGACATGCCTGTTAATGCAAAGATCTAAAAGAGAGTGAGAGGTTTTACATTGATAGTGGCGTGCAATGTTTCCTCTAAGGAGTGGCTGGGTGCTTGCAAAAATTTTTTTTTGCCTGTGTGTGTGAGTGACAAGTTCCAAAAAAAGCCCAACAAAATTTCTGATCCCAGTATTAGCAATGCATTTCTGTATGCAGCACAAAAAACCATTACACATATGGTAATCGATTTAGTTTAGTTTAATTAATTTTTTTATAGTTTAATTTTATTTGAAAGTCGGGCCACGTCAGTATTTTTGTGAGCAACCATGGAACGACCATGTAAAATGTTTGAATGATTGCTCACGCGCTCCGCTTAGAGCAGGGGTGTCAAAGTCCCTCCTCGAGGGCCGCAATCCAGTCGGGTTTTCAGGATTTCCCCAATGAATAGTCTATTAGCATACAATGAAAGCAGTGCATGCAAATAGCTCTCATGCATATTCATTGGGGAAATCCTGAAAACCCGACTGGATTGCGGCCCTCGAGGAGGGACTTTGACACCCCTGGCTTAGAGGGAACATAGATAGCATGTCTATTGGCACTCGTGCAAAGTTTTCTACTGTTTCATGGATGCTTAGCATTCAAGACATTGTGCATACGGAATAGAATAATACATGCCACCCTCCTCCGACAATTACCAGAGGGTCTCCCTGATGGAGAGTGAGAGAAAAGGAGCAATGTCCAAATATGCAGTCTTTATTTGGCAGCTTGAACTCTGTAACTAGTACCAAGAGACAGCCACTTGGGGGTCCGATGTACCTTTTTGCTCTGCTAACCACAAGGGAGAAGCCCTAGTAAGTAAGTGGTGGGGTTCAAGACTGTACAATCAGGGATGGTGTCAGGAGTAGGGAGTTCAAGACTGTGCATTTTGAGGGGTATCCAAGGTGTGTTGGGGGGGGGGCTTCAGCCAACCCAAAACAACTTTTGGTCCCTATCTATGGTGGTACTGTTCATGAACACATCCGGCAATCAATTACCTCTGTCAGTGGCCCAAAATTATGGAATTCCCTGCCTGTCCCCCTGCGACTTTTCACATCAATCAAACAATTCCTCTTCAAGTATGCATATACCTAAACCTTGGTTCCTTTATGCTTTACCCCCATGTCTTTTCCCACCCCTTCTTTTCTTTCAGACATTTGTAGTTCTACCCCCTACCCTCACTATTCATGTTTTTTTTTTTTTTTTAATTGAAAAGCTTTTATTGAAAAACACTTCAAACAGTACATAACAATTGCACATGAAATGCAAGAGCAAAAATACATAGAGCAAAGTACCACACTCCAAAATAGCACACATAGGTACAATCAACAACATAGACATGTGCGAGTCCTACAAACTAATAAGAACAATCTAAAATATCCACCAAAACCCAGCCAATAACCCCCCTCCCACCCCCAGGGACAAAGCACAATATCTACAGCTCTCAGTATGGTTGGGAAACAGACAATGCCAAACATAAACCAAAAATTGAAAAGGAATATGGTTATGGAATCCCCCCAAGTATCGCCCATCTATTCCGACTCTAAGGCCAACTCAAAGCCCCTGACCACCCCTACCACAAACCCCCACAGAAGCCCGAAAATTACGCCACACATGAGCATAGCCATGTAGTTTACCATGTCGCAAGGCCGTTAAGTGATAAAGGTTCTGCCAATTACGCAAACGTTGCTCCACCAGGGCCCACGTGGGAGGGTGCGCCTGATTCCACAAAGAGGCAATGGCTAATCGAGCTGCAGTAAATGCCAACTTGCAAAACAAAGAATCGCCCCAAGCCAGCTCCAATTGATGCCAAAACAACAAGGCATGTCGCCAATCGGCCGGTATCTGGACATCCAGGATCCGGGACACCCGAACAAAGACCTCAGTCCAGAATCCACATACCTGCCCACACTGCCACCACATATGAAAATAGGTACCCACTTCCCCACAGCCCCTCCAACAGAGAACACTCGCACCTCCCTGCCAGCGAGCCACAACTTGAGGGGTATAATACCAACGGAAGAGGACCTTGTATCCATTCTCGATCAGCAAGGCAGCTATACCCGCCGAGGAAATCTCCGACCAGATGTCACCCCAAGTGTCCCAGGAAATAGCGGAACCACCATCGCCCTCCCAGGCCCTCATGTAGGGAAGGGGAGCCCCCCGACAATTAAGACACCTGTATATCGCAGAGAGAACTCCCTTCCGGAGCACGGGACCCAATAGCAGCTCAAAGGGCGTCTTACCACCCCTTAAGTCCCCCAGAAGGCCCGAGGTCCTGATATAATGGAGAGCTTGTAGGTAGGGAAACAAGTCCCGTACCCCAAACTCAAACTTGCCCCTGAGTTCTGCAAAGGGTCTAATCCTACTCAGAACCGGATCCCACAACTGTCCCACGCAGACTAAGCCCTGAGACTCCCAGTCGGTAAACACTCCCCTATCCCTTCCCGGTGGAAAGTCAGGATTATGTCTCAACGGTGTGTACCAGGAATGCCGCCTACGCCCCAATAAACTAGCTCGGGTCTGATTCCAAACCCTCAGAGAAGTCGCAACCGAAGATATCTCCCCCACCAGTCGCACCCTACCAGGCACCCACGGCCGATGCAACAAAGGCACCCCAGCACTTGAGCTTTGCTCAATTTCCACCCACTGTTTCGGCGTCTGCGTCTGCCACTCTAAAAGAGCGCGCAGCTGAGCAGCCTGATAATATTTTACCACATCCGGGACCCCCAACCCCTCATCCCCTCTCCCCATACATAAGACCCTTCTACTTACTCTGGGCCGTCGACCAGCCCAAATAAAATTAAAGATATGCCTTTGAACCCCCTCCAACGTTCTCCTACCCACCCAAAGAGGCAATACTTGAAATAAGAACAACAGACGAGGCAGGATCATCATCTTCACAATGGCCACCCGACCCAACCAAGAAAAATACAGATCTTTCCACTTAAGCAAATCCTGGTGAATGCGACGAAAAAGCGGAGGAAAATTAAGATCATATAAATCCACTCCCGGCGGTCCAAAATAAACCCCAAGATATCGCAGAGAGCGTTGAACCCACCGAAACGGATACCGGTCTCGGAGATAGGATACCCGATCAGCAGGCAAATTAATATTAAGAAGCTCTGATTTACCAACATTGACCCGGAATCCTGACACCTCACCATAGATATCCAGCTCCCTTAATATAGCCGGTAGGGTCTTCCACCGTAAACAAAATATCATCCGCAAACAAAGCCAACTGCACTATTCATGTTTTGTTTTTTCACCGATATCCTCTTTTCCCTTTTTTTTTTAAATTAGAGATGTAAACCGCCCTGCTAGATTTGATTGACATGAGACACTGGTTGTATTGACTTATAATTAATACTATCTTCCCACTTATTAATTGTGACATGTACAACTAGTCTGTTTCATGTTTAAGTTATCTTTTGTATATTTGCACATATGTATATTTGCATATTTATAATAATTATTTGTATATTTTGTATATTTATTTTGAAAAATAAAAAATTTATGGAAAAAATAATTGTCAGATTTATGGAAAAAAAAAAAAGAGTTGTAAATTACCTAGAAGGTAAATACCATAGTAAATAAAAAATAAATTTGGAAACATAGAGTATTCAGCACTTATGTCAAAGCACTGCAATTCTTTTCCACCGTTTTCAAATGATAAGTGCAGTGCGGATAGCGTGCGTGCACTTTTTGCTTTCTCTTCAGAAGGTGCGTGTATCTGGTGCGTGTATCAGGGAGATTCAACTGGCTATAAAAAAAATCTTAAGTTAGCCAAGGATCCAGGCCTCTGATGGGTTGGGCTCTGAATTTTACAAAAAACTCGGGGCACAGCTGATTGGTCCTTTCTGAGTCCTCTATCAAGACCTGTGCTCCTCGGGGCCATCACATGGCAGATTGACACACACGAATATCGTGGCATTATCAAAACTGAGAAGGGATAGGGAGGCCCTGGGCTCGTATCAACTGATCCTTGCAAGGTCTTGAACCCCCCCTCCCCCCACTATTCGAAATGCCATAAAAACCAAACACAAAAGTTTGAAAGAAATTCTCACTGAAATGGGCAGCCAATGTAGCTCCTTCAAGATCGGCATTATGGGCTCCTTTTACTAAGGTGTGCTAGCGTTTTTAGAGCACACACAAAATTATCACACGCTACGCTTCTAGAACACCAGCTCAATGCTGGCGTTAAGGTCTAGCACGGGGGGCAATGTAGCACGCGCTATTCCGTGCGTTAAAGCCCTAAAGCACCTTAGTAAAAGGAGCCCTTTATGTGCATATTTCTTCTTGTAAGTGATTAATTGGGCAGCAGTATTATGAAGAAGCTGGAGTCTTTTCAGTCCAACTTTAGCAAGGCCAGCGTACAAAGCATTACAGTAGTCAAGTCTACTGATGTCAGACAAAGAAACTAGCGCTGCCCGATTCAGGAAAAAAAATTTCGATTCGATTCAGCCTACTGAATTGGTTTTTCGATTCAACTCGATTCGATTTTCCTGCCCAATTGGATGTTGTTTTTTTTTTTTTTTTTTCAAACATCCTGGTGGGTTAATTTTATAGCCTCTTCACTCCTTTTATAGCCTTTGCCTTCTCCTAACCACACTGGCGCTGTGGTCTAAACAAAATAAAAAAAGCAAAAAGGACTTTTCCTCTCTTAAATCCTAGCTCACATTTGCGGTCTAACACCAGCTCTGGCAGGATACACGTTTCAAATCTGACATATTGCAATCACAAAAGGGAAAATATAATTAGTTTTTCTACCTTTTGTTGTCTGGTCATTCAAATCTTGTTGGTCCCAGTCTCTGGTTGTCTTCTGATAACTTGCTTGCTAGGGTCTCCTTCTTTCTTCTTTCTCCGTTCTAACCATCCATCTGCTATCTCTGTCCTCCCCTTCCGTTTCCCTTTCATCCAGCATCTCTCTCTCCTCCCCCACCACCCCAGGGTCCACCATCTCTCCCTTTCTTTTCCCAACTACCTTCCTATCCAGTATCTCTATCCCCCCCTCCACACCATCCCTTGTGTCCAACTTCTCTCCCTTTCTGTTCCTTTCCTCCCTAAATCCCATTGTCCATCATCTCTCTTCCTCTCCTCTATTTTCAGACCCATTATTTCTTCCCCCCCAAAGTCCGGCATATGCACGCCTCTTTGAACACCCCTTCCCTCCCTCCCTCCGTGTACTTCTACACCAGGGCCCCCTCCCATGGTCTGTCCCCCCTTGAAGGCCTGCACCTCTCCGTGAAGGCCTGTACCCCCTCGAAGGCCTACATCCCCCCGAAGACCTGCCTGCCTGCCTGTCCCCCCTGAAGGCCTGTCCCCCCCCCCTTTGAAGGCCTGCATCCCCCCAGAAAGCCTGCCTGCCTGTCTCCCCCCCTTGAAGGCCTGCATCCCCCCCTAAAGGCCTGCCTGCCTGTCCCCCCCCTTTGAAGGCCTGCATCCTCCCCCCGAAGGCCTGCCTGCCTGTCCCCCCCCTTTGAGGGCCTGCCTGCCTATCTCCTCTGATGGCCTCTACCCCCCTCCCCCGGAAGGCTGCACCCCCCCCCCGAAGGCCTACACCTCCCCTCTGGAAGGCCTGCTGTCCCCCCTAGCCTCTAGAATCAATGTCCCTAACTTCAGCAGCCTGCAATAAGATAGCTGACGCTAGCGATCTTTGCAAGCTTCTGAACGGCTTTGGAACATCTTCTCTCTGCCTCGGTCCCGCCCCTTCTCTGACGTCAGAGAAGGGGCGGGACCGCAGCAGAGAGAAGACGCTCTGAAGCCATTCAGCAGCTTGCAAAGATCGCTAGCGCCAGCGATCTTATTGCAGGCTGCTGAAATTAGGGACATTGATTCTGGAGGCCAGGGGGAAGATGGAGAGCGCAGCGGGTAAGCCACTTCCCGACTAACCCTCCCTACTCGCCCTCTAAAGCAGGAGTGGCAGGCCAGCAAAAAGCAGCGCTGCCGCTCCTGCTTTAGAGAGCGTGTGGGGAGGGTCAGTCAATGAATTAGGAGGCCGAATTTTTGGCGGGGTAAATCGATTCGAATCGATTCACCTGAAATGATTCGGTGAATCGACTCGAATCGTGAATCGGGCAGCACTAATAGAAACCAATTTTACATGATTTTCCTTTGACATAAGAGGTCTCAATTGTTGAATCAGCCTGAGTTCAAAGTAGCATGATACTGCGTCGAGCTGTTTATCAAATTTCAATGTTGCATCACAATGAACGCCCAAAATAATAATTTTGTTTTTGAGTGGAACAGGCTTGCCTTTTAACATATGAGGTGTGACAGAAAAGATCCATTCTGAAAAAAAAATCACATAAACATTAACATCATCAGAACTGTATAAATAACTACTCCGTTGAAAATTTCTAAAACAAATGATTGCCTTGTATTTGTTTAATTCGTAAATATGAGGAGGTAGTTGCCATTAGACGAAGTAAAGTTCACTGTTTTCAAAGGGTTTGGGCTCTTTTGGATAACTATTGTAATTTACATGTTGTATAATTTTCAATTTAACCTTGAACTTCCAATTTGCCGTTTGTTATACTTTTGTTGGAGGGAGATGCTAATGGGCAATCTTTGTATTGTTTACAATCAATAAAATATACATTAACAAACAATTTGTCAAGCGTATCAAGTAACTTTAGATGAGAAACTGTGTCAAAGGTGGCCATTAGATCAAATTGGAGGAAAAGTCCATAGTCTGTTATTGAGACAGACATGGGGGAAGCCACTGATTGCCCTGGATCGGTTGTGTGGAATGTTGCTACTCTTTGGGATTCTAGAATCTTGCTACTCTTTAGTGTTCCGGAATCTTGCTTACTCTGAGATAATGGAATGTTGCTACTCTTTGGGTTTTGGCCAGGTACTGGATTGGCCACCGTGAGGATGGGCTACTGGGCTTGATGCAACATTTGACTGACCCAGTAAGGATATTCTTATATTCTTACATGAGCCAAGTATAGGACAATTAAGCCATTGTAACATCACTGTTGAGGTTGACTCTGAAGCACTGTGGAATGAGGCATTATGACATCACAATCTCAGCTCTGGAACATTGCTCTCATTGGGGTTCCAGAATCTTGCTATTCTTTGAGATGCTGGAATTTTATTTATTTAAAACAATTTTAATCCGCCTTTATAAAAGGCAGCTTACAAGTTTCCATACAGAATAAAATCACAAAATAAAAAGACATACATTAAGTAGAGGAAAATGCAGAGTTACAATAGTCTATCTGCCTAGTCACAATATGAATGCATTTAAACTGTTCTTGAGTACCATCGTTCTTCACTTTAATAAACCATTTACCTGTTCAAACTTAATTCAAACCCCTGTTATGTATTCACTTAAAAGTTGCTACTCTTTGGGTTTTTGCCAGGTCCTAGTGACCTGGATTGGCCACCGTGAGGACAGGCTACTGGGCTTGATGGACCATTGGTCTGACCCAGTAAGGCTATTCTTATGTTCTCACACATCATCGCCTTGGTTGCCCTTGACAAGAATATCATTATAGATACTAATAGTATCTCTGTGCTGTGAAGTTGTCTGTAGCCAGATTGATGTTTATACAATAAATGCTGTGTAATAACAAAATCACTCAATTGGTCCAATGCTATTTTTTTCAAGAACTTTGCACAAATAAAGAAAGATTGGACACAGGATAATAACATGAATATTCATCTCACTTGTTATTCCTCTTCTTCAAATAAGGTGTGATCACTGCTTCCTTGAGTCTGTTGGGGATCATTCCCTGTTCCAGCTAAACCATTTTTCATATTAGTCCACATTATCAGGTTTGTATTAACTTTAACATGAGCTAGTGGTGGACACCTGGAATGCTCTCCCAGAGGAGGTTATTGCGCAATCCACCGTTCTAGGATTCAAAAGCAAACTAGATGCACATCTCCTTACGAGAGGCATAGAGGGATATGGGTGACTACAATTACGCCGGGTGTACACCTGGCTGGGCCTCCGCGTGTGCGGATCGCCGGACTTGATGGACCGAAGGTCCGATCCGGAGATGGCAGTTCTTATGTAGTTTGCTAAAATTGCATTACGTGATGCAAGCATTAACACCAATTAAGACATGGTGGTGCACGTGAATGAAAGTGTTTGCATTAACACACTTTACTACATAGGCCTCAATCAGGGAATGTGATTCTTCTGAAATGAACAGATTGTATGGGAATGGATAGGACATGGAGAATTAAAAAAAATATATATTTCAAAAGAATTCAGAGAATATTTTGAAGTTGACATGTGTCTGATGTGGATGCCAAATGGAAAACTCGGCATTCAAACCACCCACTTAGACATCTGCCTAACATTAGTTATCTAAACTATTTAGATGCAGAACCGGGGGTTTTCATGCAGTCTGTTCGATGTCCATGAAATCCTGATATCCATCTAAAAGTGCATCAGTTTGGTGTCTGCAAGCTTTTGTGAATTAATTCTGGGTGATCAAGATAAAAGTCAGAATTTTGAAATCAGATAAGATTATTCAGTAAGAATATGTAGACTTTTGGATCATTACTATGAAAATTTAAGAAAAAAAATCAAGAATACTCATTCTGATAAACTTTTAGAATCTGTATACAGGCTGTTTAGGAATGAATAAGGCATGGGGGAATTAAAAATCTATTTTAAAATGCAATGAAGTTAAGCAAAAGAGACTTTTGAAGATGTAAAGTGCTCATGGTAAACTGTTGGTATAGAAACAAAATCAAATAAGTCTCCCTGAGTAAGTTCAAATTACATTCCAGTCAATTTATAGCCAGTGGCAGTCAGTGCTGGATAATTGAGTTCTGTATATTCAGTGCCAGGTTCTATCTGGGCACTGACACTGAATAACTGGCTCTTTGGCGACACCTGGAGGTTATGCAGGTATGATCGATAGTCATTGCCATACTCAACTATTTAACTGAGAAAAGTTAAGTCATAATGCCGTTGTACAGGGCCATGGTGAGACCTCATCTGGAGTACTGTGTGCAATTCTGGAGGCCACATTACAGTAAAGATGTGCGCAGAATTGAATCGGTTCAGCGGACGGCCACCAGGATGATCTCGGGGCTCAAGGGTCTCTCGTATGAAGAGAGACTGAACAAATTGCAGCTCTACACTCTCGAGGAACGTAGGGAGAGGGGAGACATGATCGAAACATTTAAGTACCTCACAGGATGTGTCGAAGTGGAAGATGATATTTTCTTTCTCAAGGGACCCTCGGCCACAAGAGGGCACTCGCTCAAACTCAGGGGCGGAAAATTTCATGGCGACACCAGAAAGTATTTCTTCACAGAGAGAGTGGTTGATCATTGGAACAAGCTTCCAGTGCAGGTGATCGAGGCAGACAGCGTGCCATACTTTAAGAATAAATGGGATTCCCATGTGGGATCCCTACGAGGGTCAAGATAAGGAAATTGGGTCATTAGGGCATAGACAGGGGGTGGGTAAGCAGAGTGGGCAGACTTGATGGGCTGTAGCCCTTTTCTGCTGTCATCTTCTATGTTTCTATGTTACCCAGTTAGTCATGTGGGGAAAGGCAGGAAATATTGCCTGTGTCTGTATAACTCCTGGTTCCTCTCTGATTCTGACCCATGACTACCCTGGCACTTACTGGTGAGTGCCATGGTAGCAGTGGCCCTGTCCCACCCTCTTCCCCCTACCTTTTTATTTTTGGTGCGAGCAGTCACGAACTGGCTGCTTGTGCCGGCTTCGGCACTCTCTCTGATGTCACTTCTTAGGTGTGGGTCCTGGAAGTGACATCAGAGATGGCGCTGAAGCCGACGCGAACAGGCAGTTTGTGGCTGCTCGGGCCAAAAATAAAAAGGTATGGAGGGAAGAGAAATGGCACACGCGCGTAGCAGGGAGAGCGAGGAAGAGAGCAGGAGGAGTGCCAGCGCCCCGAAGAAGACCGTGCCTGGGGAGGACACCCCCCTCACCCCCTTTACTACACCAGTGCATGGTAGTCACCCTGCATTTTTGACAGCACGGTGTGCGTTTAGGCCCAAATTTTTAGGCACAACTAGGCATCCAAGCTCAGTAAAAAACATTGTTCAAACAAAATTATTAACTGAGTTTCAAGGCTATTGATGCCGAAAAATTCAGCACCTGAATCACATCTCCATAGGTGCTTTAGGCTGCTTAATGCCACTATGGGCATGGTTAATGCCGGGAGTGGCATTAGGCAGCTCAAAGCACCTATGGAGGCGTGATTCACATCAAAGCTGCGGAGTTCGCTAGCTTACATCATTTTCAAAGAGAGCCTGTTGTGATGAAGCTCTGATCAGAGACACTTTTCACTCTGCAAAGCCTATTGTGAGGCTAGAACACTGCTCATACGCCGAGAGGCTGGATAGGCTGGGGCTCTTCTCTCTGGAGAAAAGGAGACTCAGGGGAGATATGATAGAGACCTTCAAGATCATGAGGGGCATAGAGAGGGTGGATAGGGACAGATTCTTCAGACTGAAGGGGACAGCAAATACGAGGGGGCATTCTGAGAAACTGAAGGGAGACAGGTTCAAAACAAATGCAAGGAAGTTTTTTTTCACCCAAAGGGTCGTGGACACTTGGAATGCGCTACCGGAGGAAGTGATCAGGCAGAGTACGGTACAGGGATTCAAGCAGGGATTGGATGGATTCCTGAGGGATAGAGGGATCGTGGGGTACTGAGTAAACCAACCTGGTCGTGCATGTGCAAGACCGGAGGGCTAGGACTTCGATAGGAGGGCAGAACTTAAATGGGAAACCAAGGTGGCAGGGGAGCCCCTTCTGATGACTCAGACAGGCCTTGACCTGTTTTTGGCCACCGCGGGAGCGGACTGCTGGGCAGGATGGACCTGTGGTCTGACCCGGCAGAGGCACTGCTTATGTTCTTATGTTCTTATGATGTTCCAATCAGTGATATATTTCGCTCTGCAAAGTATAATTTATTAACAATAAGACTCCTGAGGCAGGCCGTTTGGGCCGAAACACGTGTGTTTTGAGTCATTGAACAAGTAAAGCAGAGTTTTGAAATAAACAAGCACACTTGTGGTTTTGGACATCTCCACTGTTTGCTTGTTGGGTAATTTTTAAGGCCATTTATAAACTCTATGGGCCTGATTCTCTAAAGGATGCCGATCTCGGTGGCCGATTGCGTGTCAATCACACATCGGCATCCTTTAGAGCAGGGGTGTCATACTCAATCACATAAGGGGCCAAAATTTAAAACATAGGGTAAATTGCGAGACAAATTTTTTTATTAAGGTACTTAGGGGTCATTTTATTAAGGTACGCTAACCGATTTAGCATGCGCTAAATGCGCATCTTAATAAAAGGACCCCTTAGTCTTAGTAGAAGTATAGGGTTACAACCTCTCCAGCCCTCTAAATTTTAGAAGATCATCTCCCTGAGCCACTGGGGAAAGAAGTAGGTGGAAAACAGTTGCCTGAGGCAGAAGCAGCGGAGAGAGGATTTTCAGCTGGAGAATTTCTTCATGCCCTTGAACTGCAGGAGTTAATAAGAAAAAAACTGGTGGCTTCCATGCAGGCTTCCCTTGAAATGGAAGACCTAGGTCTTTTAATTTAAAATTAGAGGAAAGAAACACAGTTGAAACCTCTCTGGTGGACAGTCAAGTATATGAAATTTTTTTCTGTACAACTAAATTGCAGGGAAATGATACTACTGTTGATTTCTTAAAGCAAGGTCATACATTCTGCTAATTTCGGCAGCCTGCAGAGAGGATCGCCGTAGCGATCCTTGCAGACTGTCATTGTCTTGAGCACTATGTTCCCTCTGCAGCAATTTCACCCCTTCCTCTGACGTCAGGGGAAGGATCGCGGCAGAGGGAACGTGGTGCTCAAGTCGACGGCAGCCTGCAAGGATTGCTACAGCTATGGTGAAATTCTCTGCAGGCTGCTGAAATTAGCGGAAGGTAAGATTGGGAGGCACTGCAGCACTTCCTGAATTGCACTCTGTCTGCTGGTGGCCCAACTTAAGTTAAACTTTTTAATTGTCTGGCGGGCCAAATTGGGCCAGAGTTTGACATGTCTGCTTAAGAGAATTGCTTCTTTTTTTTTCTAACAGACATTTTACAGGCCTACATTTAAGGCATCTGTCTCACGTCTACAGAGATGCATAGGGATACTTATGAATGCCGAAGGACACATCTGATGGAAACCACGCCATGCCGGCCTTGGGCATCAGTAGGTGTGCCTAGACACTTCTGTAGGCGTGAGTTAGACACCTATATTGTAGGCATCCTGCACGACATGGATTTTTTAAAAATACATGCGTTCCGATTGGCTGGTGAGATGGTGGTAGGATGTCTACTTCCTACATTTGGGACACCGTTTGTAGAATCAGCCCCTATGGGCCCCTTTTACAAAGCCCATTCAATTCGGTACTGCCGCTTTGTATAAGCGGCCCTAAGGGCTCCTTTTACTAAGGTACGCTAGCGTTTTTAGCGCACGCATGAAATTACCACGCATTAAACCGCACGGTACGCTTCTCGAATAACACCAGCTCAATGCTGGCGTTAAGGTCTAGCGCGCTTGGCAATTTAGCGCGCGCTATCCGTGCGTTAAGGCCCTAACGCACCTTTGTAAAAGGAGCCCTAAGTGTTTAAAAATAAACAAAATACAAAAATATCATCAATACATTTTGGACATTATAGAACTGTTAGCTGCTAGATATCCTTTAATAATAAAGGACAAATATACAATTCAGAGGATCTGCTACAAAAACTATTCATTCTAATGAAATGTTTAACAAACAAATGAGTCTTCAGTGTTCAGTGGTGTAGTAAGGGTGGCAGGGCAATCTGCCCCGGGCACCATCTTGGAAGTGGCTTGGCACCCATCCTCCCCACCCTCCCGCTCCTTCACTGCCCCTCCAATGCCAAGCACGGACGCCACTTCCCTTCCCCTGTACCTCTGTAACGTTCCTGGTGCGAGCAAACAGCAACGCCCAAGCTGCTGTCGCGCCTGCGTCGGCTCTTCTTCTGATGTCACTTCCTAGACCCACTCCCAGGAAGTGACATCAGAGGAAGAGCCCACACAGGCACGACATCAGCGCCAGGAACGCTACAGAGGTACGGGGGAAGGGAAGCAGCATGCATGCCCGGAAGTGTGTGTGTGTGGGGGGGGGGGGGGAGGGCCAGGAAGGAGTGTGTATGGGTGGGGTGGAGGCAGAGAAGAGGGCAGGGGTGGGGCACCACCGTCCTGGGCACCTCTCACCCTCGCTACACCACTGTCAACATTTTAAATAATTTCATATTATTACATAATCTTAAAGAACCTAGTAAAACATTCCGTAACTGTGGGCCAGCCACCAAAATGGCTGTGGACCATGTTTTCACATAATGCACCTCTTTCGCTGATTCAATGGATAATCTCATTGATGGCTGTGATCTCAAAGATCGATTTGGCAGATATTATGCAGGTTTTTCCCCCCGTGCTGAGGCCCTTTTAACTTTGGCTGTAAAAACACTGATTTTCTATTTTTCTCATTAGTGCATGGTCATTTTAAAAAATTGCCATAGAAGCATTTACGGGGAAATTCTAAAACTGGCGTCTAAACTTAGGTGCTGGTAGGTGCCCTAAGTTGTGGTACTCCAGCTTAATTTATTACAGAAGTCACTAACCTGTGGAGCCCAAACACTGTAGGGCCTTAACAAAGTGCTATTTAAGTTGCCGCGTATTACTAAGTTATACTACTGCTACTTATCATTTCTATAGCGCTATTAAAGCATGCGATAAAAAAATTCCTATGCAGCTTGATTAAAGGGGGCCTTAATTTACTTTAATTCCAAATTTATAACCCGCTTAATTTGGATAAGGCACTAGCTAGGCCTGGGGCGACTAGGGGTTGCTTCTGCCTGAAGTCCAGTGGATTACTGGATAAAATATTAGTAGGCTCTTTCAGGGGTGGGAGGGATCTTTGACTGGGAGGTGAGAGGGGGCTTGATTGAGCTGAGAAAAATGACTGGAGGGATGTAGAGGGAACTGATTTGGGGTGAAGTGGGGGAGAGGCAAAGGCCTTTGAGGCTTCCACCACTGTAAAATAACCCCAGCTCATGGCTAGGGTTATTTTATTGTTACTCATAACATGACTTGTGTTTTTTGCATAGTAATGAGCTGCTTTATATGCATTTGCATGTTTTGTAACTCTTTACTAACCCCCTCTTTTACAAAGGTGCACTAAGCTTTTTAGTGTGCGCTAAATGCTAATGCGTGCATGTTAGTTATCCTATGGACGCATTAGTGGTTAGCACATGCATTGATTTAGCGCGTGCTAAATCCGTGCTAAAACGCTTTGCGCGCCTTTGTAAAAGAAGGCCTAAGTAATCCATGATGACCTAAATATCACTGAAGTAACATAGAAAATGACGGCAGAAAAGGGCCATAGCCCATCGAGTCTGCCCACTCTATTAACCCTCCTTAACTGCCCTCCTAGAGATCGCACTCTGATGGCAACACCTTTACACTACCCTTGTAGAGATCCGACGTGGGCATCCCACTTATACTTAAAATCAGGCACACCGTTGGCCACGATCACCTGCTCTGGGAGCTTGCTCCAATGGTCAACCACTCTTTCTGTGAAGAAATACTTCCTGGTGTCGCCATGAAATCTCCCGCCCCTGATTTTCAGTGGATGCCCTCTTGTGGCCGAGGGTCCTTTAAGAAAGAAAATATCATCTTTCACCTCGACACGTCCAGGGCAAGACGAACTATTACAGCCCTTAAGACAAGTTAAGGGGCAAATAGCCCAACCCAGACAATGTGCCTAAGGCCCCGCCCACAGGAGGGGCCTAAGGGAACTGGGCCAATTCCGGTTGGCCCAGGCGCTTAAGGCCCCTCCTGTGGGCGGGCCTTGAGGCACCTGGCCAATCAGGCCCTAAGGCCTGCCATTCTGAGGATGGTGGGCCTGCTGGCCGGACGAGCTTGGGATCCGTCTATCCGTCCAACTTTTTTTTAAGGTTAGGAGTGTGTTGGGGTGGGGGATGGTGTCACGGGGTCGGCGGGTGGGGGGTGTTCAGCTGGCCGATCAGGTGTTCAGGGGGGTCATGGGGGGGCTACATCATGGCAGAAGGGCTTGAGCTCCCTCTTGCCCCAATCGAGTCAGGGGAATTGCTGAGGCAGGAGGGCTTGGGCTCCCTCCTGCCTCAGCCGATCACGGGGCTGCATTGGGGCAGGAGAGGTTGAGCTCTTTCCTGCTCAATCTTGTTGGGGGAGGTGATGGATCGCGGCAGGAGAGATTGGCTATCTCTCTTGCCATGATGGTGATTACCCCTCTACCTGAACTGCCACAAACCGCGGCAGGAGAGATTGAGCATCTCTCCTGCCGTGGGTTGCAGCAGTTCGAGTAGAGGGGTGATTGCCATCGCGGCAGGGGAGATGAGCCATCTCTCCTGCCATGATGGTTGTGGTGGGGGGTGGGAAGGTTGCAGGGCTGCTAAGCTCAGCCGCCCCTTTTTCAGCACTTATACCTGTTTTGACTTGGTCTAATTCAAAACGTATAAGTGCCAACTAGGCAACCTGCCTAAACTTTTGATTATACCTGCTGTACACCTATGTCTAGGTCGGCCCACCTCCCGCTCTTTTCCCTCCTCTAAAAACACCTCTTTTTGCTCTATGCGTTTAGAGGCAGGGGAAAGGTCTAAGCTAGTTTAGATACATCTAAAAACAGCTTTGGTTATGGGTACTTGGACGATCAGGATTTTTGATCGTCCAAGTACCCATTTAGGCCACTTTTTAGACTTTTTTTTTTTTTATTATGAGCCCCATAGCTCACCTTTGTAAAAGAGGGCCTAAGCCTAGAATTATCCTTCCTTAGTAAAAGGATACCTATGTATATTTTAAAACTTGTTTGCTGCCTTATCACAACTTTGTGAGCAGGTTATAAATTTGGAATTAAAAAAATTAAGCCCCCCTTTTATCAAGCTGTGTAAGGGGTTTAAAAAAAAAAATCACAGACTACTGGAGTTAAAGTTCTGACACTCTTTCAACAACTATGAGTGTGGGAGCTTTTATTGTAGCCGTTTGTGATTAAACCCCCCCCCAACTCTTACACTTGATAAAAGGGGGCCTAAATAATTAGAACTGTTTAATAGGAAGCACTAAACAAAATGGCTGTGCTGGAATCTTTGCAGGGCACTTCAAATTTATTAGAGCTCCACTCACTAGTAAGAAAAATTTGTGCCTTCATAAATCTTAAGCCATTGATGCTGAAGAGTTCATTTGAATTGACCTTCAATGGTTATTGCTTTTCACTGATGTGCGCTTAATCAAGGACTACGGAAATGGCTTCCAGCTGATAATGAAATGTGTCTTAGGGATCATTAGTTATACAGTGCTCTAACATGCAAACGCTGCGGGAGCTCTCAGGAAGCAACAAGGCTGTTCGAATTTCACTCGGTACTGACATTACTTGTTGGGAATAATGTTCAAGGGAGGCTGGGGAAGAGAGATGCAAGTGAGAAGCATAGTAAGGCAAACTATACAGGACTCGATTCTATAAGTGGCACCCACATTTCAACACTAACGAAAATTTGTGCTACGTGCTATTCTATAAATGGCACTTAAGAGTTGAGTGGCATTTATAGAATAACATTTAGTGCCAGAATCTTTGCCCAATTTTGGGTGTGAAGATTTACACCAAGTAAATTCTGGTATAAATTCTCATGTTTAAATGGTACATCGACAAATCCGCGCAGGACAATGGCGCTCAGACATATGCGCCCCGACAATTGTACGAATGGACAAGTGTGCGCAGGACAACTGCGGCCTGTCTGAGACTGAATCTGCCATAAGTGAATATCTGGAAGGGCCTGGTTTGCTCAGCTCTCCTGTTGACGTCAGTTCCGGGTGCCACACATAGGAAGTGACATCAGAGGAAGAGCCGCAGGGGTCGCGAGAGCATGTTGAAGTTGTCACTCGTGGCGGTGAACGACTAGAGGTACGGAGGAAGGAAAGGGGGGAGCGCGTGCGGCAGGGAGCAGAGGGGTGAAGATGAAGGTACGGAGGGGTGTCTCTCACCCTCACTACACCACTGCTACTACTCACTGTGGCCACCCACTGGTTACTGGTGTTTCCCCCTTCTAGTTACTCTTGCAACAGTCACAGTCCATGGCTTGAGGTTGTCGGCTGTACCGTTTTAGACCCAGCATGCTTCGTATGCTCATCAGCCAATCCCAGTTCTCTCCCCCACCCACCCCCCAGGTGAAGAAAGCTCTGTGAATTCTCCTGAGGCCAAGGGACAGGATTCTGGTGCTGTCTCCCCCTCTTCCTTTCCTGGGGAGGCATGATGATATATTGTTTATAAACCCAAGGGAATTGGGCATTGTTTTGCTCTCGCCCTCCCCTGATGAGAAGGAGGAAGTTCACCTGTATGTTGATGGGAAAAAGGGATCTCCCCCCTCATAATCCAGGCTGGTTTTTCTAGCCCACCCTTCTGGGGCTTCTGGTACTCTCCCCGGTTCCAGGTAACTTTCTCCCCTACTGTTTCCTTCCCCCCTCTACAGGAAGAGTCCTCATTATAACAGCCAGATGGAGACAGGGATGTCTAACCTAGTGAGAGAGTGTGGTGAGGTGGTTAGAGCTACAGCCTGAGTACCCTGATGTTGTGGGTTCAAACCTCATGCGGCTCCTTGTGATCCTGGGCAAGTCGCTTCATCTTCTACTGCCCCAGGTACATTAGATAGATTGTGAGCCCACTGGGACAGACAGGGAAAATGCTTGAAGTACCTATATGTAAACTGCTTTGAGTGTGCTTACAAAAAGGCATTATACAAGTCCCAATCCCTAAGCTGCTGGTAAGAACATCCTTCTGCTGCTGGAATATTTACCACGTCAAGCCTTCATTCTCTAAAGTTGTGGTTTATTTATTTGCCTTTTTAAATTCTGTCTTACCTTATATTTAGGCAAAATTGCTGTGATTGTACAAGGTGCATCAACCCTAGATCTGCCAGTGACTTGTCCAATTCCTCCATGGGATCCTGCCTATGTCCCTCGTTCTGTTTGAACCGAGGCTTCGTGACTTTTTCTCTTATTTCTCAATGTGTGAGCTATTCAAGTCTGTTCAGTTGATCTGTTTCACATTACCAGCAGGGTTTCCTACGCTGACAGAGAACGAATTAGAAACCTTACCTGTTAATTTGATCTTTTTCAGGCTCTTCTACACAGCTGACACACATGGAGCAAACTAGTGTGGAAAAAAAAAAACACCCCGAATGGAAACCAGTATGTGATGGTAGAAAATGCTCTTATTTTCAGTGATCCCAATTTACCAGTCCATTAATTCTGGCAATGCTTTTAACATTGGAGAATGGCCAATTAGATTTGAAGCCCAAACACAATATGATCCATTTAAAAGGAGGCTGAAGCCCCCTTCTGCTCACCCTCCCTGCATTCTTTCCAATTAAATCAGTTCCAAATATTTTTATAGGAGCTCTGCTTTAACTCCAAGCAAAAGTATTTAATTCCAGAACACGGTGTGGGGTCATCAGAAGAGAATGAGACTCAAACCTGGTAGCGCAAGGGGAAGAAGACAGAATTGGACACAAAGTAGAAATGTGCTGTTTTGAAAAGAAATGTTACTCTCCTCAGCCAAGGCAAAAAGACTTAAGATCAATCACCCTGAAGACAAAAAAGCTTTGCAAGGCATCAAAAAGGCTATAGTTAGCATGTGTGGCTTGCTATAAATTGGGGTAATCTGAAACAGATATTCTCTGAAGGATATTTTCAATGTTTCCTGGCCCCTGACCAGACACTTCAAAGCTCCGCTATCAGCGAGTTGTGGTCCCTGTGTTAGGTACTTTTCTATGTAAATGTCAGCTTCAGATCCCAGCTTCCTCTCTTGTTCCCATTATCACTCCATCACGCAGTCCTCAGCAGGGCGTGTGTGTGTGTTTACCAACCAAACAGCTTTTAGTCAGAAACACCCCAAATCCTATACAAAGCACTACAACAAATTTTGGCATGCACCCAATTTGTGCATGCAATTAAATTGAATAGCAAGCTAGTTAGCACAAATAATTGGAATCTTAATGAGCAATTATTGGCACTAACTACTTTTAATTAGAAGATATAAGTGTGGCGCAGTGGTTAAAGCTACAACCTCAGCACCCCACGCTGCTCCTTGTGACCCTAGGCGTTACTTAATCCCCCCATTGCCCCAGGTACATTAGATAGATTGTGAGCCCACCAGGAAAGAAAGGGAGAATGTTTGAGTGTGATGTCATAATGCCTCATTCCACCAATAAGAGCCAACCTCATCAGTGATGTCACAATGGCTTCATTGTCCTATACTTGGCTCACGTCTGCTACATTTTGATTTCTAGAGTGGCACAGTGGTTAAAGATACAGCTTCAGCTCCCTGAAGTTGTGGGTTCAAACCCATGATGCTCCTTGTGACCCTGGGCGTTGCTTAATCCCCCCATTGCCCCAGGTACATTAGATAGATTGTGAGCCCACCAGGAAAGAGAGGGAGAATGTTTGAGTACCTGAATAAATTCATGCAAACCATTCTGAGCTTCCCTGGGAGAACAGTCTAGAAAATGGAATAAATAGTGTGAAAAGTTTCAGCCTCTGATAACTAGAACTGGTATTGTGATGTCATAATGCCTCATTCCACCAATAAGAGCCAACCTCATCAGTGATGTCACAATGACTTCATTGTCCTATACTTGGCTCATGCCTGCTACATTTTGATTTCTAGAGTGACACACTGGTTAAAGCTACAGCCTCAGCACCCTGAGGTTGTGGGTTCAAACCCACGCTGCTCCTTGTGACCCTGGGCAAGTCACTTAATCCCCCCATTGCCCCAGGTACATTAGATAGATCGTGAGCCCGCCGGGACAGACAGGGAAAAGTGCTTGAGTACCTGAATAAATTCATGTAAACTATTCTGAGCTCCCCTGGGAGAATGGTATAGAAAATTGAATGAATGCATAAATTTAGGTGCAAGATCCATGTATAAATTTTACATATGAGTCAAAAAAGGGGTGTGGAAATGGGAGGGTTATGGGCAGATTGGGGTGTTCTTGCAAGTTAGCCACATAATTATAGAATCAGGGGGGAATCCGCGCCTAACTATAGGTGTGAGGTTTTGCACAAGGTTTTATTTGGTGTAAATGGATACACCCAAAATTAGGTGCAATTCAAGTTTCAAGTTTATTGTATTTGATATGCCGCTTATTGAAGCCTAAGCAGTTTCCAGGCAAATTTTTACAAAAATATAAAATAGGGGAAGATGTACAAGGATTATGAAAAGCAATGGACAGACATACTTGACCCAGAAGGGAAAAACGATGAGGGTACATCATATTAAAATAAAAGGAAGGGGAAAGGAACAAACCAAAAGGGTGGGAAATGTGAGAATGGGAAAGGAGAGGAATAGAAGGAGTAGAAGAGAGGAGAAGCAAAGAGAGAGGAAAAGAGAAAAAGTTTAAAGAATTAGTTTCTAGTGTAAGTGTCATAATTTAGGTTCTCCTTTAAACTGCACCTAACCTTGAGCACTGTTTGTAGAATAGCACTCAGCATTTTGTTTTCCAGCACCTGTTTTTTGGGTGACGGGACAAAAGTGCGCGAGACAATCGAGCGCTGGCAATACAGAGGAGATAATCGTATGCAGGACATCAGCGCCGGACTTCAACTTAATTTTAAAGTGCTCTGAGGGTGTGTGTGTGTGGGGGGGGGGGGGAACCCCTCTCCAGATTACAGAGGAAATTGAGGCTGTTCCCTTAAAAAAAGGGAAAAACGCCTCTTCCCTCCCCCCAACACCCCCACCCAATGGCAGTGCAAACTGTACTAACTTAACTGCGGGGGTTCCCTCCCCAAACCCCCCCCTCGGAGCACTTTAAAATTAAGTTGAAGTCCGGCGCGCTGATGTCCTGCGCGTGATTGTCTGCTCTGTATTGTCGGCGCTCGATTGTCCTGCACGTTTTTGACTATGAACCGTTTTTTGAGGTGCCATATATAGAATTTGGTCCATAATGTGTTTTCCAAGTAAGCTCTGTAGCTCACTTGGTTTGATGAATGTTCTCTGTTGGGTCATTATTCACGTGCACTGGTTATTGGTCTATTTTCAATTCTAGCTGTAGTGCTTAAACAAAAGCAGTGCTGACTATACATATAGACTGCTGACCACATATAGGGGTACATATAAGGGTACATATAGGGGTAGATTCCCAAAAGGTCACTGGAATGTAGGTGCTGGGATGATACACGCTAAGTGTGAATTCTATAACAGCAGAGAGAGCCAACGCCGATGCGGGCAGCAAGTTGGTGATGCTGCTTACGCCAGGAAAGTTAAAGAGGCACGGGTGAAGGGATGGAGCACATGCACATGGCAGGGGGGTGGGGAAGGAGCATAGGGCGGAGAAGAGGGCAGTAGAGGGATGCCACCCCTCCCCCCCACTCTCACTACACCACTGATTTGGAGTCCCAACTCACAGGTCCTCTGCTGGATATATTTGCTCCATTTAACTGCGGACCATGTTGGGGGGAGGGTCAACATTCAAAAGTGTTTAACTGGGCAGGAGAGGTGGGAGGAGGGGGGCAGGAGAGGGGGAGCAGAGAAGAAGCATGGTAAGAGACTTCCTCTTAGACTTTCAGAGTTAGTTCAGCATTAAATATAAGAGACACCATCAACAACTGCTATCATATCAAGCTGCCATATGGGGTAAAGACCTAGAAAAACTAATTGCGCATACAAACAACTATGAAGAATTCAGAAAACACCTAAAAACTTACCTATTCTTGAAATACCTAGGTAACGAACCGGAACATCAACCCCCCTCGTAACATCACCACACACCTGAACTTGCAACTGTTAACCCCAAACCCCCTAATCACTAAACATGAACACTATACGAACTTACGGAATATTTCTACTTCTGTCTAAACAACTTGGCGCTTCCTGGCCTTGCAACACACAAACTGACGTTAACATTACTAATGTCATCAGATGTACAATGCTATACTCTTTAAGTAGTTGTACGAGAGATACACTGCTATACTCTCTAATTCGCTGTATGTAAAACTTCTCTTGATTGTATTTACAGTTTAGTTTATTGTAAACCGCCTAGAAGTCGCAAGATTACAGGCGGGATATAAGAATAAAGTTATTATTATTATTATTAAATATGCTGTATTGGGTTTTAATCAGACCTTTTAAGCAGGAATGTGCCTATCAGCTGCCATAGCAAAGTCAAGTTATATTTATGTATAAAAACTTGCTCTATTGCCAATCTTGGCCATAACCAGATTGAGGTGATGTATATAGTTGAAATGAAAAAGAAAAAAAAAAAGAGGACATAGAAACTTAACTCCGTTAATAAACAGTAAAGACTCAATCACTTCAGAGAAAGAAAACACACCATTTGAGAGATACATAACAGCAGTGGTCCCACTGGTGCTGACAATGTCATCACTCATCAGACAGCGTCCCGAGATTACCAAATGTCACAGCAAATAAATGAGTCTTCAGTTTAGCTCTAAACTGTTTATACAATAATTCTGATCATCAATCAAGGGGTGTCATCATGCAATGGCCAGCATGAGAATTTTAAATTTTATCCTAAATTGTTTAGGGAGCCAGTGGAGTTTTAGGAATAAGAGGGCAACATGGTCTCTGCATTTCCCTCTGCAGAGAAATAGTGCAGCCGTATTTTGTAGGGTTATAACCGTTTCAAGTGGGCTGAAGAAATGCCAGCATAAATAGCACTATGGGCTCCTTTTACTAAGCTGCGTTAGGGCATTAACGGGCGAAAAAGCGTGCGCTACAATGCCGCGCACGCTAGATAGTAATGCCAGCATTGAGCTGGCGTTAGTTCTAGCCGCGTAGCGCGGGGTTAGCGCGCGCTAATTTGCTGCGTACGCTAAAAATGCCAGGGCACCTTAGTAAAAGGAGCTCTATGTTTATTAAATATTTAATAAATCGCTTATCAATTTTTGGAACAAAATGGTCCATAATGTGCAGTACGTTACTGGGGCCGGGGGAGGGGGGGAGGGGAGGGGCGTAGGGGGGACTCTGACTGGGGTGTGAGTTTATAGTGTGTCTGTTTGTATGAACGATTAGTGCTGTGTGACGTGTATGGACTATCCCCTCTTGGGGAGCTGTTTCGGTTAGGTTATTTGTATTCTCCATAACATTGAAAATGTAAGGGGTTGACTGGATGACCTGGGATGACCCCCTTTGTCTAGCCTCTCCATATGGGGGCCTTGGGGCTCTATGTATTACTGGTGGTTCAGGGGACCTCCCTCTCCTGATTGTATGGGCCAGCTATTATTACGTCTCCGTTTGTGGGGTGGGGGTGGGCTTCCCTTTGGATTTCTCTTTGTTTGCCATTTACGTATCTACTTGCGGAGAGTGCATTTTCTTGTGTATATGATGCCTTTATGTACCAGTGCTTTTGATATTCTTGTTGTTCCTGTTATCCAGTTGTACCCTTTCTAATAAAAATGATTACCAAACCCCCCTCCCTCAAAAACCCCCCCAATAACTGCAATAATAAAATTGAAAATGCCTGACCATCATTCAGCACAAGATCTCTCATAAAACACTCAAGGGGTAAGTTACATTCATCCAGTCTGTGTGATGGCTATTTTCCCCAGAACCGTCAATGTATCTTTTGATCCTCTCCTAATTCCATATTAAAAACTTGTTTAAAAAAAAATAGCGTCTTTAATAAAATTTTAAATTTAGAAAAACATTCCTCTTCTCTCACACAAGGGGTGAACGGTGCACTATAGCATGCGCTAATCCAGTGCGTGCATTAAAACTGCTAGGAGCCCTAAATTTCGGAAAATTAATTTTCAAAGTGTTTAGCAAATATAGTAGTTTTTAAAGATTTGCGAAAAAATTGAAGTGGGCCGGAACTCCTTAAAAGAAATGGAAGATCATTCCAAAGTTGAGAAAACTTAAAGATCAGAGACTGACTAAAAATCTTGACTCCTTTAATCCCTTTTTTGGAAGGAAGAGATAATTTAAATTGTTGGTTACCTCTTGCAAAAGAACGTCTGTAAACATTCCAAGATAAATGAAGGAGAGGAGTAAAGATACCATATAGGATTTTAAAAACAACACAAGCACATTTAAATTGAACTCTAAAATAAACTGGGAGCCAATGGAGACTTTGGAGCAATGGAGTCACGTGATCAAATTTACGTTTCCCAAAGATCAATTTCGCAGCAGTATTTTGAATCAGTTGCAATCTATAAAGCCAAGTTTTTGTGGTACTGAGGTAGATAACATTGCAGTAATCGAGGTGAGATAATGACGTAAAAAGATCAAAGCTTCATGACGGCCTCCTAGCCACTCAAGCCGCAAAACTGGATACCCGGATCTCCAACCTGCTGATGACCACATCAGACTACAAGACATTCAGAAAAGAAATAAAAACAATACTTTTTAAGAAATTCCTAAATCAGCCCTAACTTCACCTACTATTAACAACGCTAAAATAGACAAAAAATCTACCCTCACTACACCAGCAATAACAACTATGCTTCTAATGTTACCTCCATTTACACAATTCCTGTAAACTGTATTTATCCTTGCCCCGAAATTACCTATTTACCACTCTAATTTATCATCGGTTCCTCCATTGTAACCCCATTTATAAATCTTTTGTAAGCCGCCTTGAACCACAAGGTAATGGCGGAATAGAAATCCCTAATGTAATGTAATGTAATAATATAATTGACTGAATTAATGAAGGGTCCAGTTGGATACAAAAGTCTCAGAAAACAAATATAGACTAAAAACAGTGAGAATATCTTTAAACGACTCTCCAAATGTCTTTAAAGCAAGCAGAGTGCCACCAAAATGCATTTAGCATTTAGTGCTCATTCTTCTGGAAGAAGTGATAAATAAATCATCTTTTAGATCATCATCATCCAGAGTCTTTTGCTTTATCGTTTGGATTGTTTTCACTGTGGAACATTGGGTCTTCCATTTTTGTTGCTTCTTGTTATCTGCACATGCTCAGAGGCCCTCCAGGTGCGGCCGGAGCTCATTGGGGCTTTCCAAAATCCAGACAAATGCCGGGTTTTGGAAAGTTGATCCAGGAACCCAGACAGTCCTCTGGCAATCCTACCCCAACCCACTTGTAAAGCACCCGTATCTGCTCGTCATTCCCTCTGTAATCCCCTACCCTCTTTACCTCATCATTCCTTTTGCAATTCCCTACCTGAGCGACATGTATTGATTCACCCTTTTTGTCCTGTTTGTCTGTCATAATTAGATTGTAAGCTCTTTCGAGCAGGGACTGTCTCTTGTGTGTTTAATATACAATGCTGCATGCATCGGGCAGCGCTATAGAAATAAATAGTAGGAATATGGGATAATCATAGAATGCAAACAGATAGGATATTGAGTATAAAGGGGATGGGACTTCTATACTGCTTTTCTGTGCGGTTTACACAATCAAAATAGTTTACATATTTTAGACAGGTATTTATTTTGTATTAGGGACAATCATGTGTTAAGTGACTTGCCTAGGGTCACAAGGAGCTGTAGTGGGAATTGAACTCACAATCTCCTCAGGGTGCTAAGGCAGTTGCTCTAACCACTAGGCCACTCCTCCAATCTCAAGATATCAGTCAAAATTGTATTCTATATTTCATTGGTAACCAATGGTATCTCCAATACAGTGAGGCAGCACAATCACATTTTTTATAATGATGCGCAGCCAGAGTAGGGAAATAAATTTTTTAAAAATACTTGGGAGGCTTGAGGGCATTGCCCAGAGCCCTGGAGAGCAGTCTTGACCCAATGGTGGGTCCGATGGAGGATTTGGCAATTGCACTGGATTCTCAATTTTCACGGCCAATTCTTGATTGCAGGAGTGGGGGGGGGGGGGGGGAAGGGGGAAGGAAGGAGGAGGGAAGCTGGCAGAGCTGTAGGAATGACCCAGGCCTGTGCCAGGTTGAGCATTTTGCCACATACCCGCGTGGTGATGCAGGTGCACAGTGACATTGTGACATCATGTGCACATGCATGAAATGGGAGGGTAGGCCCAAAGGCTCCGGGACCCTCCCAGAACTGATTTAACCACAGAACCACCAATAATTTTTATTGTAAAGGTGACGAGGGGCTAGGGAAGCCTGGGGAAGAGAAGCAACAAAGGGGATCAGGTGGCAATGTGAATTGCACTTGGAGTATATTTGCACATGTACAGCACATATAAAATTAATTTAATGTCCCAGAGAATGCTGGGAGACAAGGGGGCTACAGGTGGGGCCCAGAAAACAGTGGTTTTGCTATGGGAAAACCCATGCATGCCCCACTGCAGTGAAGGAGACTGGCATGGAGACCTGTTTAAAAATATAAAAGTATGTTTTTTGATAGTTTAAAGTATTTTAAGTGGCCAGCAAAGATGCTAAGGATCTCTTTAGCAGGGCTATGTAGAAGTTGCTGCAAAAATGATGCTAAAGACCAGAAATGATAGAAATTGCCCAGAATTAAAAATAACAGTCCTACAAATTAAATATTGCAATAATTTAATAAAATTGACATTGTATATCTGGATTTTCAGAAGGCGTTCAACAAGGTTCCGCATAAACGACTACTTTGAAAAATTGCGAGCCATAGAATAGAGGGTGAAATACTCACGTGAATTAAAAACTGGCTGGTGGATAGGAAGCAGAGAGTGGGGGTAAATGGACAATACTCGGACTGGAAAAGCGTCACGAGTGGAGTACCGCAGGGTTCGGTGCTCGGACCCATGCTCTTCAACATATTTATAAATGACCTGGAAATTGGTACGACAAGTGAGGTGATTAAATTTGCAGACGATACAAAGTTATTCAGAGTAGTGAAGACGCGGGAGGATTGCAAAGACCTGCAACGTGACATAAACATGCTCGAGAAATGGGCCGCGACATGGCAAATGAGGTTTAACGTGGATAAGTGTAAGGTGATGCATGTCGGTAACAAAAATCTTATACACGAATACAGGATGTCTGGTGCGGTACTTGGAGAGACCCCCCCAGGAAAGAGACTTGGGAGTACTGGTTGACAAGTTGATGAAACTGTCCGCATAATGTGTGGCGGCGGCGGCAAAAAGGGCACACAGAATGCTGGGAATGATTAAGAATGGGATCACGAACAGATTGGAGAGGGTTATCATACCATTGTACCGAGCCATGGTACGCCCTCACCTGGAGTATTGCGTTCAGCACTGGTCGCCGTACATGAAGAAGTACACGGTACTACTCGAAAGGGTCCAGAGAAGAGCAACTAAAATGGTTAAGGGGCTGGAGGAGTTGCCGTACATTGAGAGGTTAGAGAAACTGGGCCTCTTCTCCCTTGAAAAGAGGAGACTGAGAGGGGACATGATCAAAACATTCAAGATAATGAAGGGAATAGACTTAGTAGATAAAGACAGATTGTTCACCCTCTCCAAGGTGGAGAAAACGAGAGGGCACTCTCTAAAGTTAAAAGGGGATAGATTCCGTACAAATGTAAAGAAGTTCTTCTTCACCCAGAGAGTGGTAGAAAACTGGAACGCTCTTCTGGAGGCTGTTATAGGGGAAAACACCCTCCAGGGATTCAAGACAAAATTGGACAAGTTCCTGCTGAACTGGAATGTACGCAGGTAAGGCTAGACTCAGGGAAATGGGAGCGGACTGCTGGGCACGATGGACCACTGGTCTGACCAAGCAGCGGCAATTCTTATGTTACATTACATTACATTACATTAGAGATTTCTATTCCGCCATTACCTTGTGATTCAAGGCGGATTACAAAAGAAATAAAAAATGGAGGGTTACAATGGAAGAACATTTGTCCTTTCTGGAGAGGTAAAGAGTAGGTTATGTAGTTTCTGTGTGGTGGGAAGAGGGAGGGGGTAAGGATGGTAAGTTTGAAGTTAGGGCTGTTTCAGGAATTTCTTGAAGAGTATAGTTTTTATTTCTTTTCTGAACGTCTTGTAGTCTGGTGTCGTTATCAGTAGATTGGAGATTTGGTTATCTAGTTTAGCTGCTTGAGTGGCCAGGAGGCCATCTTATAGTTTTTTCCGTTTTACTTCTTTGATCGAGGGGTGTGTGAATGGGGTTTGTGTTTTTCTATGTCTGATTGAGGTGGTTTGGATGAGGCGGTTGTTCAGGTAGGTTGGGCTGTCTCCGTTTAAGGCTTTAAATAACATACAGTAGAATTTAAATAGTATTCTTTCTTGGATTGGTAGCCAATGTGAGTTGATGTATGCTTCTGTAATATGGTCATGTTTTCTCAATGAGTAGATGAGTCTCAGGGCTGTATTTTGGATTGTTTGTAGTTGTTTAGTCATTGTAGCAGGGCAGGGGAGGTACAGGATGTTGCAATAATCTAGTAGACTTAGGATTAGGGATTGTACTATAAGCTGGAATTGTGTTTGTTCGAAGGATTTCCTGACTTGTCTTAGGTTTCTCATCACTGCGAAGGATTTCTGTATTGTTTTATTTATTTGCGGTTGCATGGTGCAGCATCGATCTAAAGTCATTCCTAGTAGTTTTATGGTAGTTTGAATGGGATAGATGATTGTGTTAATTTCTATATTGGTTATGGTTGGGACTTTGTCATTTTCGAGGAGGATGAATTTAGTTTTGTCTGTGTTGAGTTTCAGTTTGTGATCTTTCATCCAGGTTGCTACTGTTTCTAGTGTTCGGTGTAGTGTGTTTGTCATGATGGTCTTTGGTTGATCAAAAGGTATGAGAATGGTAATGTCATCTGCATAACTGTAGGTGGTGATGCCTAGATTATCTAGGTATGTTCCGAGAGATGCAGTGTATAGGTTGAAGAGAGTAGGGGATAGCGGGGATCCTTGAGGTACGCCGCAAAGGTTGGACCAAGATTCAGATTTTTCTTTTACTGATTTTACTCTGTATGTTCTGGATTTTAGGAAGCCTTCAAACCAAGAGTATACTTTATCTGAGATGCCTATTGCATCCAAAATTTGCAGTAGGATGTTATGGTCTACCAGGTCAAATGCTGCGGTAAGGTCTAGTTGTATGAGAAGCATTTTTTTTCCTGTGCTGAGGTGTTGTCTGGCAGTGTCAATGAGGGAGCCTAGTAATGTCTCTGTGCTGAAGTTGGATCTGAAGCCAGATTGCGTGGAGTGAAGTATATTATGGTGGATAGTTAAGTAACTTAAGTATGTTCTTAAGTTAAGTAATGACTTTTAGAGCTACCTCAGCTGAAGTCAGTGATTAGAATTGAAAAATGAAGGCTTTTACATTTAAATTTAGTTTAAAATTGAGGTTGGAATGTGCAGAGGTTTGTGAGCCTATGAGAGGAGCTTTCTGATTGGCTTCATAAGTCCGTTTAGCTACCTCGCTGAAGTTTCAGTTGAGAGAGAACAACTAAAGAGCTGAAGAGAAAAGAAGCTTATACTATTTGCTGTGTGTATGAGAGTGCATTTTGTAAGGAAGAGTGAGATATTTGACAGTCAACCTAAATAAATTGTTGAATGATTGTGAGAGGAAAATTTGAGAAACGAATTAAGATTTTTGATTAGAATTTCTGGAGGAAGACTGAACTGTAGGTATATTTAGTAATCCTGATTTGAGAATTGAAATTCAGAGCAAAGACATTTTGAATTACCATATATACTCGAATATAAGCTGAGATTTTTAGGCCACAAAAAATGGCCCAAAAATGGGGGTCTCGGCTTATATTCGGGCCATCGTCTACCCACCCCTCTCGCGGACCTATTGCAGGCCTCCACAGGACCTGCCGCAAGACCCTTCTCCTGTCCTGGCTGAATCCAAGCCCCTGCCTCCTTGGCAGCCTCATGGTGGGTGGGACAGGAGGCATCCCTTCTGTCTCTTGTGCCTGCCGAAATTGGACATCTACACCCACCTCCCCCACATACCTATTTGGTCCCATGTGGCCAGCTGGTGCACGGAGCAGGAGCTCCTACTCCATTCGAAGTCTCTGGCTGATTCTACCTCTCCCGCGCTCCTTTCTGGTCTCTAGTAGCCAGTTGGTGCACGGAGGAGGAGTGATCTTGCTCTCCCGCTCTGTTTGAGGCCACTGGCTAATTGGTGGGAGAGCAAGATCAGTCCTGCTCTGCGCACTGGCTGGCTACCAGGGATCCAAAAGGAACATTTGGGAGGTGGAATCAGCCAGTGGCCTCGGAGCAGAAGCACAGGAAGATCACTCCTGCTCCGTGCATCGGCTGGTCACATGGGACCTGAAAGGTACATGGGGGAGGTGTGGATGTCCAATTTTGGCAGGCACAGGAGGCAAAAGAGATTCCTCCTGTCCCGCCCACTATGAGGTCACCGAGGGGTCAAGGGTGTGTGTGTGAATTCGGCTGGGATGCGAGATGGGGGATCCCTCATATCCTGGTCCACTGGGTCCTGCAGCAGGCACGATGAAAGCCTGCAAGGCATCGGGAGGGAGATGGTACAGGGAGGGAGGGAGGGGGGACAGGGTTCAGAGCCTGGCAGGGAGTGAGGGGGGTTGGGTACAGAGCCTGGCAGGGCAGGGAGGGAAGGGGAATGGGTGCAGAGCCTGGCAGAGAGTGAGGGGAGCATAGCTTTGATACTGTTAAGTCCATTACCGCTTTATAGGTGCTGGAGGAAACTCGACCCTGATGAAGTATAATTGAAACATGGACATGTCGGGAGGAAGCGCTCCATGAAACAATTCAAACACAGATAAGTTATGTTATTTGAATATTAATACTGATTATAATAAATTATATGTATAAAATAGAAAGAAAAGTATTAAAGAAGGGAAGATCTGATGACGACAGCGGCCCATGCAGTAGATGCATGAAAACCTATGAAGGAGCCAGCTGAGGATCTATGAAAATCTATAGTAACAATTAAAGTTAACAACTAGCTTTGAGGGGATAATGGTTACTTATGTGATTCTATACATAAGGGTGAAATAGTTTTGCTTGCCCCACTGAACACCTGCTTCAAAAGCGGTATTCCTAAAGCAAGCAAAGACAATACATTCCTTTTCTTTCCAGGCACAGAAACCACTGTTGTTGACAGACTGTTTTAATGCAGGTCTTTGCAGCAAGCTTCAGAGATTAGGAGTTTGTTGAAAAGATATGCTTTGAGGTAGTACAGAGAAGCTTTCTTTTAAACGTACGCTGAATAAGCAACACAGGAATTTCTCTACAACTGTCTTACATTTGCCAGCAGCAGAATGTCAAGGAGCCACAAATCCTCTCTAGTGTTAGATTAGCAAAGGAATTCTGAGGCAAGTGGAAGCCATTTCAGGTTGCCCTTGAACTAAATGCAGTGGAGGACATCCTTGCAGATTAAGTTCGGCGACTCTTGTCGTTCTTTGGATGAATATGTGTATTAGGATCCTCACAGTGGGAGCAATTCTACATGTAGGCACTAATAAATAATAAAAGAACAAGAGGGCACTCGGAAAAGTTGATAGGAGACAGATTCAAAACAAATACTAGGAAGTTCTTTTTTTACCCAACGTGTGGTGGACACCTGGAATGCGCTTCCAGAGGACGTAATTGGGCAGAGTACGGTACTGGGGTTCAAGAAAGGATTAGACAAATTCCTACTGGAAAAGGGGATAGAGGGGTATAGATAGAAGATTACTGCACAGGTCCTGGACCTGTTGGGCCACCGTGTGAGCGGACTGCTGGGCACGATGGACCTCGGGTCTGACCCAGCAGAGGCATTTCTTATGTTCTTATGTTTTTATGTTCTTATACCTTTTAGGTTTCCCAATGTTTTGTGGTGAGACACTATTCTATAATGGCATCTGAGCACCTGGATTCCACAATAGAATGCTAGCATAACCAATCATTGTCATGCCTTATATTTACACACACACAATTACAACAGCTTAGACCTGCTATATCGGCAGGTACTTAAAAGTGTCAAGTGCACGCATACTCCCTTCCCTCCTGCCTTCCTGAACAACATATAAAAATCAGCTCCCCTCTTCTGAACAACCCCCATAGATCAACCTCCCCTTTCCTGATCAACCTTTTGCCCACACATCTGTAGGCCTATGACTCCAGTAGAGTAACCAAGCAACGAAGAACCCCACTCACTCCTGCTACATTTGTAAAATGGCCACCACAAGCTGAAGTGCTGGTCTCACATCTCACATTACTAATGCTAGAGGTCAGGCTGACATATCTTGGGGAGGAGGGGGTGACAGAGAAGTTCTGATGCTGATGGGGGGAGTGGGTGAGGGTTTTGGTGCTGGTACCTACTTATGTAGATCCCAGCTGATATTTGGGCTGAATATCATCGAGGGCTGCCTATAAGAACATAAAAGTTGCCATACTGGAACAGACCAAAGGGGTTCATAGACAACTTGGCGAAAGACAAAGGCGCGCGCCGACAACTGAGCGCAAGACGGAGGTGCGCGCCGAAGAAAATTACAGTTTTTAGGGGCTCCGACAGGGGTTTTTGTTGGGGAGCCCCCCCAGTTTACTTAATAGAGATCGCACTGGCGTTGTGGGGGGTTTGGGGGGTTGTAACCCTCCACATTTTACTGTAAACTTAACTTTTTCCCTAAAAACAGGGAAAAAGTGAAGTTTTCAGTAACATGTGGGGGGTTACAACCCCCCACACCCCCCACAACGTGGCGCGATGCGGCGCACGCCTCCGCGCTGCGCTCAATTGTCGGCGCGTGCCTCCGCACTGCACTCAATTGTCTGCGTGCGCCTTTGTCCTGGCGCGCTTTTGACCTGACACTGACCAAAGGTCATCAAGCCCAGTATCCTGTTTCTAACAATGACCAACCCAGGTCACAAGTACCTGGCAAGATTCTAAGGAGTAAAATAGGTTTTATGTTGTTTATCCAAGGAATAAGCAGTGGATGTCCCCAAGCTATCTCAATAATGGCTTATGAACTATTTTCTAAGTTTTAGAACAGAATATGTTTATTGCTGGTGAATTCCCTGTGACTCTCCTTCTCTTTTCTTATGTTTCAGTGGAGTTTGCTTTGGTACCAACTGAGGAGAGTGCTGTTCTCCACTGCTGGAGGAGTTTCAAGTTTTTAAAGTGATACCCTTCTGCAGTTCACAGGAAATTTGAATAAGAACATAAGAATTGCCATACTGGGACAGACCGAGGGTCTACCAAACCCAGTATTCTGGTTCCAACAGTGGCCAACCCAGGACCCAAGCACCTAACTAGATCCTAAGTAGTAAAACAGATTTTATGCCGCTTATCCTAGAAATAAGCAGTGGATTTCCCCAAGTCATCTCAATAATGGCCTTTGGACTTCGCTAACTGATTTCATCACATTCTCTGGCAACAAATTCCAGAGTTTAATTACATGTTGTGTGAAGAAATATTTTCTCCCGTTTTTTAAAAATCTACTACTGTCCCTCTGTTTTACTAAGTTGCCCTATGCATTTTAGCGCATGTTTAGCGTGCACTAAATATACATGCGCGCTAACCGCTAACGTGTCCATAGACTAACATGCATGCATTAGCATTTAGCACGTGGTTAGTGCGTGCTAAAACGCATAGCACATCTTAATAAAAGGAGCCCTTAGTAGCTTCATCGCATGTCCTCTAGTCCTAGTATTTTTTTTTTTTTTTCTGGTAAAAATTGTCTTTATTCTGTAATGTACTCTATGCCATAAACTCATAAGGAATTGGCTCCAGCAGTTCTGGCTCTTTACCCTGTGTTCTCACAAAGTGGGCTCCTCTGGGAGCTGCAGGCTGTCGTTTCAGCTCAATCCAGATGCCATTTTCCTTAGCCTCTTTTTTCTTTCTCTCATTCTCCTTCACCCGTTTCAGGAAGCTGTGCCTGCTCTTTGAGTGCTTAATATGCTCAATACGCACATTAATTCTCTTTGCAAGAATCTTACCTTTAACCTGTTTGTTTACAATGATGCCCACAGCATGCTGTGTTACATTATAGACCCTACCAGTCTTGCCATGGTAACATTTATGGGGCATGCCTTTTTGAATTGTACCCGTACCCTTGATGTCCACAATATCACCTTTCTTGTAGATACGCATGTAGGTTGACAGTGCAACAACTCCATGTTTGCGAAAGGGTCTGGAGAACATATAACGTGTTCCTCTCCGCTTTCCCTTAGTGTTCGTCATGCTGGCGACTTACTAAAGATGGCGGGTCCCTGCGAAAAAAAGTATTTTTGGAAAGAGTGAAGAAGTGAACAACTCAAGTATGGACTCTTGTGTATCCTAACAGATCTCAAGATTATCACGGTAAGAACCTAATCTGTCGTTACCTTCCTTCTTATTTCTTAAAAGTGCAAGTGTTATTACATAGCTGACGTGCTCTATCCCTGGTTTACATCCTCTTGCCATTTAAGGATCCACACTACAGTATATTCTATTACTTTTTCGATACAAATACTGTTTTTGTTTCCAACACCTCTTTCGGGGTGTCATTACAGGAATCTTCTACTCTTTCTGTGTAAAAATATTTCCTGATGCTGTTTTTGACTCTGTCTTCCTGTAGCTTCTCCTCATTTGCCACTCTTGTTTCTTCAGCAATTCCATTGGTGTATTTAAAGATCTGTGTCATATCCTTCCTGTCCTTCTTTTCCTCTAGGGCAGGGGTGTCCAACCTGCGGCCCCGTGAAGGATTTTGTGTGGCCCTGGTCGAGGGCGATGCAGTGTTTTCCTCTGCTGCCCCTGGGTGTTTACCATCTTGCCGGCTCCCTCCTCTATCTTGCTGCAGGGTTTGTGCGGCCCCAGAAACATTTTTTTTTTCGGCCAATGCAGCCCAGGGAAGCCAAAAGGTTGGACACCCCTTCTCTAGGGTATATATATTTACGATGGGGGGGGGGGGGAGGGGATTGCAGAAAAGTTCTCATTCCCACCAAGATAAGAATGATGTGGCTATGGTTCAATCAATGATCTGGAACAATGTCAAAACACAGAATTTTGTTTCTGCAAATTGGCACTTGACAAAATAATATGACACCGTTTTCAGCTACAGTGATAAAATAATGCTCAGGGAACGCTATGGGCCTGTGGCCTGATGCCTTTTGTACTCGGTGCCCTGCTTTTAGAGGGACGGATGGTGCATCACTTTTTGGAATGCTCTTTAGTGGGGCCGTTGTGGGTGCGTGTGCTTCGGGAGCTGGAAGATGTTCTGGGGCGATCTTTGGAGTGGTCGTACAAGACTCTGCTGCTTGGTGTCACAGGTCCCCTAGCTGAGGCTGGTATTAGTGCTCCTTTGCGACGCTTTGTGTTATTGGCTCTAGGGCTTACCAAGAAGCTTATATTGCAACACTGGGTAGGGGGTGTGTGTGTCCTACGTACCAGCAATGGAGAGCTAGTATGTCCCAGATGGCGATCTGGGAAAGGCAGCGCAAGAAGGGTACCACTAGCTGGCAATCAGTGGCTTATTTGGAGTGCTGGAACTCTTTCTAGACTGGGTCAGGTTTCTAGGATGCAGAGGGGGAGGGTGGTGGAGGGATTTGGGAGGGTGGGGGGGTTGTTTTATTGTAGTTCTGTCTGAAAACAAAAATTTTGGACTTTTCATGAGAGATCTTTGTTCGCTTGTTTGATTTTTGTCTAGCTGCATTGCTTATCTGTATTGCTGTTTCTAATGTGCTGTTTCTTTTTGGCTTGGTTGCTGATTGTGTCTCTTGTGATTTGTTCCTTCAATAAAAATATATTAAAAAAAAAAGAATTAAGGAAGCTGGTTGGTTGGGCTGAGAACTTTTCAGCATCCCCTTGTAGAACTATTTTGGTCACT